>NW_024609883.1:36586111-37786111 GCF_016920785.2 Ixodes scapularis
CCTGAGTGATGGAAGTTCAAGCGATGATACAGCTTTTGTTTTTATTCACAATTTTGTTTAGCAGTAAGTTCCAGGCTTTCTCTCTTAAAATAAATTATAGCTATAAGGATCTATTCGACTATGGAATGTTCGAAATATTCTGGAGCTGTTTAATTTGCCTGACCTTTTGGCACTTGCCCGGCGAATATATGTATTTGGACTCAAATTAAGGCCCGTTCTTAAAAAACTGAGACAAGAGCGGTATTCAAGCATCTTGTGACGGCTTATGACCGGGAGCGCAGTAATGCAACCGGCTCTAAGCAGTCACAAGTGGTTTAAAAACCGCTGTTGTCCGAGTCGGTCGTAGCCAAACGCAAATCGGTGGACGGACCCTTAAGCTTGCCGTTAATAACTAAAGGAGTAATTCGAAGCGTGCGATTTTTCGCCTTGTCTGCACTGGTGCTAGATTCTTTGAGCACAGAAATTTTGTTGGAGGTGCCATCATCTTGGAATTGGAATGAAGAAAGCGAATAATATGTTTTTTCCTGATAATTTTTGGTTTATTTAGAAATATTCCAATAAAGCCTTAGTTTAGAATGAACAAATCCACTGTGATTGAAACGATGCTATTATACATTCATAAATCCATAAAGGCGACATTTTTTTTAGTTTTTTTTTTTACGAAATTATTTAAACTTGTTTCATACGTTAAATAAAAGGAATAGAAAAAACGAGGAGCAACCTATTTAAGGCTGGTTGACGCACTTGCGTCGAGTGTGACTGCAACGGCCTGCGACGTTAATCATTTTACAAATTGCTATGGAACGGTGTTTTAAGCCGCTTACAACCACCATTGATGCTGCGTGGCACGGTCGTGAGAGGCTTAAAAACTGGTTACCGTCGCTATGGGGCCTACTCAACACAAGTGTGTGAAGGCCCGTTCACACTCTTGCGACCTTTTAGAACTGGGTGCCTTGAAACCTCTTACAACGTATGTATGTATGTATGTATTGTATGTATGTATTTATGCGGCGCTTAAGCTCTTTGCAACGAGCGTCTGCAAAACAAACACCCCCCCCCCCCCCCCCCCCCCCCCTTTTCAAGAAGAAAAAAAAAAGAAAAAATATATTGGAGTATTGTTGCTGCTGACGAGAGGACACACTGGCGCCATCTATTGGGTAGCAGTGTAAACTTGGTGGTCCGGCATGCTTTCTATTTCTCTCGCGCATTATTCTTTCTTTCTTGGCTTGAAAAACTTTTGTCAACGTTATAAACGAGCCTTTTTGTTATAGGTATTGCGCACATTTTTAACTGCGGAAATCCCGCAAAACCTTCGCTTTTGTGATTTGCAGTTCCAGGGTCACCGCATAGATGGCGCCAGAATGCCAGTGTGTTCCCTCGTCCTAAGAAATTTGAAGAGGTTTCAACAGGCCTCGTTTCTCTCGCCCGTACTCGGTTTGCAACAGTGAACGGGCCTTGAGTCGCCCTTTTGTGTCTGTCGTCGCGGAATAAGTTCGAGACCAGCCGGAATGACAGTATTTTGGCAGTGCTACACCAGGGACAGATTTACGGGCAGGCTGGGGGGCGGTGGTCGCTAGGCATTCGGCTGGCGGGGGGGGGGGGGGGGGGGGGGGGAGGGGGGGAGGAAGGAGGGAGGGGAGGGGAGGGGAGGGCAGGGAGGGGGGGAGGGGGGCGAAATAGTGTTGAGTAGGACGTTACTGCCGAAACGTTTCCCAGATCTATTTTGTTGACTCAATATTTGCTCTCACGAAAGGTTAAACTTACAGCTCGTGTATGTCAATTCTTTAATTAAATTAAACTTGACCTTGGGGGCCTAAGAGAAGCGGTAACCCCCCCTCCCCCACCGTCCCCACTCTCAAACTCCGCCCCTGTGCTAGAGATTTAAGCAAAATTTCACGCAAGTAAGCACTTGCCTGTGTCTCGCTCGAGCCATGCACATGTGATCTCAGTTTCTAGGGACAGACATTTGGAGGTTGTACTCGAGCGTGCTCTCGTTATATCGGATGCTGAAATAAATGTGCCTGACTCTCGCGCGTTCTTAGACGTCATGTGGGGGCACGGACACCGTCGGGGCGAGATTTCGAACGAACCGTCTCACGACGCTGCCGAAAGGTGGGGCAGGCGATAATTCTCCCAAGGTTGATGTACCACCGTACACCGGCGGAGTGGGAGTGTAGCTGGTTCAAGTGCTTCGTTACACACGCGGCCAATGTGCTGAGCTAACGACTTTGCAGCGGTCAGGCTGAAGCGGCGGTGAGGCAGAACTCTTTTTCAGCCAGGACACCCGAGACCGGAATCAATTAGCGACTACGCCGAAGCTCGAACTTGGTCTTTTGCCGAGGCATGTTTGACTCCGGCTCGTCGATCGTTCTTGGACGAGGAAGGGGTCCTCTACGGCATCTGGACGCCTGGGGTCGCTGTAGCTCATCGGGCTGCGTGCTTGGGCCCTCTGTGACGTGTGATACGTGCACCTGCGAACTTTACGACCGGGAGAGAGTGTGGAGGGACGGACTGCAGCGCGATGGACGAATGAGAGAACAGCACAGGGGAAAAAGAGGGTCAGCGAGAATTCTCGAGTGTTGTTTTTAACCGAAGGGAAAAGGCGAAGATGGAGAGATGGAGATATCTGACACGGCATCCGGACTCTTTTTTGGTTGGAGTCCATATACCTCCAACCTCTTCATTAGACAAACGTATTGACCAACACGTTGTGATGTTGCTGAAGGAGATCAGAGTCCGGAGCTACCATCAGGACATCTGGAATTGGAGCACCCGGCGGGAGGAACCTATCTTGACAATACGCGATGACAAATTATATAACGGGAACTATGACTAGGCTAATTGACAACTAATTAACGGAGGGCAAGCCCTACCGAAAATCGCAGTTTAACTTTTTGTTATCTGGATTATGGAACTGGAAACTATCTGAATTATATCTGGACTTCGGTTTTCAGAAATTATTCTCTAGCCTGCATGATGGATTTCAGGTCTACAAGAACAATTCCAGTTAGATTTTCAGTTCTACAATCCAAGTAGCATACGTTTTTTTTTTTTTTTTTTTTTTTTTTTTGGGGGGGGGGGGGGGGGGGTAGGGAGGTTTATTATAATCACGCTTCTGGCCTAGTGATTGTTCTCAGGCGTTCTTACAGGCGTTCGCAATCTTATGCGGAGCGAAAATTCTTTTGCTTCTGGCGCAGGTGTTTCCCTGACGTCAGAACGCCACCTGCGATTGGCTCCGATGAGAGCGATAGTGGGTAGCCCTCGAGGTTAACTGCCCTGAGGTCTGCCCACTGTCTTTCCAATCGGAGCCATTCAAAGCTCGAAGTTCTGCCGTCACCTCAATCTCTGCGAAAGAAGCAGGCGAACTTGCAATGCGCATTGTCTACGGAGCCGAATGAGGGTTCTCGGGACTCAGTGCACCTTGCGCCCCCTTAGCTTTAAAGGGTAACTGCGCAAGAAAAAAATAAGTGTTTTTTTTAAACAGCCTAATTAGGACAAGCATGTAAAAAAAACAAATGTTTGGAGAAAAAAATTAGCTATATTTACGCTATACGACGTAATTTAGTCCGAGTCCGAAACTCTCCACATTTGCAACTTCCGCTCTTTCGACCCCCGTGGAGGAGAAGTACGCCCCGCCCCTCACTCTTGGATTTGCTCTTGGGTTGACAGTGGCTGCGGAGGTGAACGACGCAGCGTCTCGACTTCCGGTAAGATCTGGCAACAACGCACGTTAAACATGGCGCCGGTATTGTTTTGGTCTGCCGGGACACGAGAAGCTGCGCGGTTTGAGAGTACATAGCGAAGACGTAACCGGAGAGGTGCCGCTGTGATGTTCCCGGAAGACGGAAAGTATCATTCGTAATCGTCGTGTGTGCTTTGAAAGCGAAGGGAGTCACAGGGTCCACGAGTGCGCAACCACAAGCCAAGGTTCACGACAGCGCTGCGTTGACTTCGGCGATCTCGTTCTGTTTGGTGCAACATAGCGATGCGACAGAGAACTGAAACATTCGTGGTGTGTGTGGTACGGTGCTTCGAAGTAGGCCCCACACTCCTTTCGGGGCGACATGGCTGCTGGAAGGCTCGCTGTCGGGATCACTCATCTGACATCTCCGAAAAGTCGGCATTTATACGCGCAAGCCCCCCCTCCCCCCTCCATATTAAAAAAAGAAAAAGCACGCTAAGCAAGCAAAGAGGAAAACGAAAGAACCGCGCTATGAAAGCCAAGATCCCGCGTCGCTTCGTATCACTAACACCTGTGACAGCTGCTAAGCACACACTACTTCACTTCAAGAAGTCTCACTCAAGCACCTGGGTTAGCACGAAACACTGATCACTTCGGCGAAACGACTAGTCGAGGTAGGCGAGACAGGCGGGAGCAGGGACTTCGGCGGCCATGAAAGAATGGCGAAGCTTTTGCTTTGTTATGGTATTAATCCAAACGGAAGTGCCCGTCTTGTAAACCTTTTGTAAATAATAATAACTCTCATCCCAGGGGGTATTCTTTTAATGTAAAAATATGCCGCTCAAAAGGAAATTAGAACATATAACAAAGGTTTAACAACACAGACCTAAGCTGTCGATCAATCTCTTAGCCAATGAGAAGTATAGCGGCCATTCGGTGCTAGACGTCACGGAACACCAACTTTGTGAGGCGCGATTTGAAACGGACGAAATAGCCGCAAACTAAAATCAGCCTCACGCAATAAATATTGCTGTAAATTTTTTTTTCTCGCGGAAAAATTATTTTTTTGACATGCTTGTCCAAATTAGGCAGTTTAAAAAAAACATTTTTTTTCTTTGCAGTTACCCTTTAAGTGATAATAAAAAGACTGAGTGATGTTCTAAACGTGAAAACAAACCTGACAAACAAATAAACCACATAAATAAAATACTGAAGAGGAAATCATACAACAAAACGACGGGAAACGCTTGAGACGCGATTTCGACCGTCTATAGAACCACCCGCCTTTTTCTCCGACGCCCTTGGAAAACCGAGAAAAAAAAAGCAACAATGCATTAGTTCAATTCAAATGACGATACTGGAAACAGAACACCATACCACCGGATGTCGTCCGCGCTTCCGCATGCGATCGTTTTCCGCATGGACAACGAAAAAAAAAAAAAACAGCATGCTCACACACACGTACAAAAACCCTCCTTCATTACTTTAAGATTCCCGGACTCGTCTTCCTGACGAGTTAGTAAGAGCACACGGCGGCATATTGGAGAATAAATCAATACGGCCAAGTACCGAGTAAGCAAAAACGGCTGCGGCAGCAACAGTCGAACAAGCAGAATCCGACTCCACGGGCCGAGGCAGCAGCGTACGTCCATTTGCTCCAGTGTGTATATATGGGCGAGGGACATCCTAGAAGGCCACGTATACGCGGCCCTATAATAATTGCTAGAGGGAGGACGGTGGGAGAAGCAAGAGGGAGGGAGGGAGGTGCTTTCGTTGCGGAGCGCTTGGCTGCTCGGATTCCGCGATATTGCCGGTTGAAGAACCGGAAGGAGCACCGCTAGAAATAAATCGACAGACAAGATTGAAGAAAAGAAAAGTAAAAAAGAAAGATATAACATATACGCCTCCAGAAAACGTTACGTACGTAGCCTTTTTTTCCCCCTTTTTTCTGCCTCATATATCCTCATCATTCCCATTTCCCGCTATTTTCCCGTTTCCCGAAGCGTCTTGGCGAGACATTGCGAGATTTCCGAGCGTAGGGACAGATGTGGCCTGTGCGTTGAGCGTAATGTATTCTCGAAAACACAAATCATTGAGACCGCGAAGAAAAAAGAACAAAAAGAATTGCGACATTTAGGTTAAGGACGAACAAGTACGAAAAGAAAATACTGCGGCTGTTCACTTATTGCTTTAGTTCACGATAAGCATAACAATACCTGCAGTAGTGAAATCACAGCCAAATATCTCGGATATACGACGCAAAGGTACCAAATAGTTCTCTCTCTCTCTCTTTCTTTGCCTCTATCTATCCATCTAACTTCTTTTTATCTTTTCAGGCTTGTGTCGCCGCTATACCGAAGGGAAGTTTCTGGGTTATTGCTTTGGGGAGGCAAGAGAAGGGAAATGGTTTGTAGCATGTAAAAAAGAAAGGTTACCTTGGGAAAGAGAATTAAGAAAAAAGATAAAACTATCCTGAAAGGTTGAATGAATCAAAACATAGAGTCGAAAAAATTGAGGAAGTTGGATATGTTGAAGAAAACAAGGAATATAAGGAATAGTGGAATATATCAACGTCGCTTTTCAGGTACGATGCTCGCTTGGCAGGATCGGTTGTCAAGATGGATTTCTGGAATACCTAGTCGCGAACACGCGCGCTCGAGCGCTGTTTTTATTTTGTTGTTGTCTTATAGTAGATTAGTTTTGTGTGCGTGTGGCTTATGAAGACCTCTATAATTAGAATCGATGAAAAAGAAATAGCATGTGGTTGCCCCGTAATAAAAAAGTTAAAACATATATTTTTACAGGAAATAAATCCGGCTTTTTCTTTGAGTAACTCTCGTAGACTAAAAATGGGGCTAGGCAATACGTGTTCCGTAATGACTTTTTTGGCTATTTTTCATACATAAAAAGAAGAAAGACGCGACCGTGTTGCTTCTATAATATATATTTGTGCTATGTTAAATGTATACCGAAGCAAAGCCTTCGCCCTGCAGTAATGATGTTAGGATGTTCAAAGCCCTGACGTTTATCTAGTGCCAATGGATCAGACCTTCTTCCAACCTGTGTACAGTGGCCCAATTTTTTCATCATACCAAGCGAGCGTCGACCGCCGGGATGGCCAGCGCTGTGTCGCGGAGAAATGCGGCGTAACGGGAAAGATGAGGCGCGTCCGCACAAAGCTCTTTCCGGTGCGAGCGTCGTCTGATAGGCTATTTCGTTGACGCACACAGCCCCTGTTCATTATCTGCTGGCATAGCTAACCGCCTTTAAGCAAAGATCTGAACAGCGCTTGCTTGCGTGATACTGCTCAGGCGTGGCAAAAACCGCGCCTCATCTCAGGTTTAATTTACTTTTTTTTTTTTCATTTCATCTTTGAGTTTACATTTCTGAACACCAACAAAAATGAAAAATACGGTGACGCGACAAACTGAGTGCAACGATGGATTAAACTATATACCGCAGACAATGCTACGAGCCATCAAAACGAATCCAATGCTTTCAACCTGCCACGGGACATCATGTTTCCCCGTGCACTAGTATCCAAAGGGAAGGCCACGTGACACACTTTTAACGATTAACTGGCCAAGATGGCTCGTAGTGCCAGCTGCTGTACAACACATAGTAAAACGGAGTATAGACAGGGTTTCCGCTTGGTGTTTTTTATTATCAACTGCGTTGTTTCTGTCGTCATCTAGCTTATGTAGCCAGGCAGTGGCACTCTTCTTTGACCAGCGGGGGCGCGCACAGATTTTTATGCCTTCTCGAGTGCCCATAGAAACACGGGAACGTGCTTTGAGAATGTCGATGGGCGCATTGACGCAAAGGGATATCACAACAACAGTCGGGGTTACACAGGCTAGCGTCAATAGGATTGTGAACGCATTCCAAAAGGAGGGCCGTGTCGGCGATGCACTTCGACATTGCAAGCGCCCTGCCCTCTTTTTCTACGGAGCAGGGGCGGTGTACGATCAACGGAATAGCCCCTGCTCCGCTTTTTATCACAGCGCGCGTGATAATTCCACTCGGTTCCTATGGGAACGTTCGCGAAACACGCAAGCAACCGTTTGCACTAACTGTCGCTCTTCGAAATCGGACCGGTACGACAAAGTGACGTATGACTACGTCCGACCTACGTAGCACATAGCGGAAGTCGCGTAACTAGATTAACTGCGGTATTACTTGACACACCCTACTCTCTGTTTCACTGTGAGTGCGAGCTAGTGCGAGTATAGGAGCTACAAGAACGTGTCCCGGGCTTTCAACGTCCCTGTCGAGCAGGCGCGCTTGCGCAGTGCAAGGCCACGTTCGTGCAAGCATCGTTCGGGGTGATGTGCTCGTGCTTTTAACTTCTGTTTGTATTGCGCGAAAGGAAACAAGCTTTGGGCAGGATTCTAGAGCGTAGAAAATGGCGGCGACGCTTGTTGCGCAACGATGACTCGAACAACGCGTACAAAGACGGATTTTGCGGGAGCACCCGGTTGGCTTCGTGATGCACGACGACTATTTGTGACAACAATACCGCTTGTCGAAAAGCACCGTGCGATCGCAGTGTGACCAGCTGCGCGACGAGAGGTAGCGACGAAGAGAGATGATGACCGTCGAGCAGCACCTACTCGTCAAATCGCACTGAGACTTTTCGCAACGGGGGGCTACAATGGCGCGGTTGCCACCGATGATCACATAGCTAATGCCCAGTCGATGGTGATGAGAGCCGTGACGGCCATCGCGTGTGTCGCTGTCAACCGGCTGGGAAGAGGCGGCTGGGTCGACGAAACCCCGGACCGAGGCAGCTGAGGCATGTGCGAAAGGAGGCTTTCGTCGCCACCACGACAAGCACACCGACGTCGGGGGGTGCCGTGACTGAACCTAGAATCTAACTGAACCTTCGTCAACATCATCATCGGTCTGAAGGAGGGCTCTGAAGGACTTCAACACATTGCCGCAAACACCACTTTGCCATTAACAACATGGTGATAAGTTGATGTTAAAACTTCAGGGTTTCTACCGCCTCGAAGTTAGTGAACGCTTAGTGCCTATGTCTACATTTGACCATTAGTTGCGGTTTCTAGCTACTGTAAATCACGCAGTAAAAATCTGAATGCGTTGCTGATGGCATTTTATTGCATCAATTAGATATTTTACCTTTTCACGCCAAGCTTCTGGAGTTGCATCTCAGTCATCGGAGAGTCCTAAGACACACTGTTTGATGTTCTGCAATGAAATATGAACAGGCCTGTCCTCAAATGAATCGTCAGTTGTTTAGACAACACAAGTTCAGTTTGGCAGGGTATGGTCATATCAACAGCACTCAATAGATAGTCAACATTATCAGGAAAAGTGAAATTTCCTTTATTTTATGCCTTTTATAGGCAGTGTTTCTCTCTTTATATGCATGCAAGCAAAGCACACACTTGAGAAAGCACTTGTGTGAAGGCTGCGTTCACAATGCAGTCCCCGTCAAACTTTCAAGACGTTAACAAATTCCGCAAATTAAATTTTCAACGAAACGCGTTAGTTTTGCTAAACGCTGGCAAACTTACATTGCGTTTGACATCATTCACCTTTGTCGTCCGATAAATCAGCAGTCAGTGCTACACAAACCTCAATGAGCTTGTCGTTTGTTTTCTGGCTGTTGGGGCGATCGATGGCGGTCGTGTCGGCGGCACAATTCTTTCGGAGACCGCTGACTGCTGCTTCCGTGCTCGCGGAAGCGTTGGTCACTCTGTGTCAAAGTGAAGTTTTGAATCACGACGCATGGCACCTCCGAATGAAGGTCTATTACCGTCTTCATAATCTCAACAAGGCTGCCATTACGAGCCACAACAACACCACCACTTTCCAGCTTCATAACGCCGGCACAAATAGAGGCCAAGTCTTGCATCTCGCCAAGAGTTATATCGGAGACGTTGAACGCCAGCTCACCGTGCTCTTGGACCCGGTCCTGCCGCCCAGTGGGCTCATCCAACAGCACAAAAGCATTGGTGAGCGCGTAGAACAAGTTACCGATCGCATGTCAAACCCCAGCCGCGGTCGATCCGACGAGCATCGCGGCAATGTTTTTTCGAGTTTATGTCGCCATGTGTACGGTTGTCGGGTTAAAACAATGCAAATACTCCCGTGAATTCTTGTTGTTACGTTTTTTTTGTCGTCACAACCCGAACTAGAAAAGCGACTGTTAGCGGCAAACAGAGGCTTTCTAGTTTCACGAACGTTCCCACGGCAAAGAGCGTTGAATCTTCACGCGCATCGAAGCCAATTAGGATAGCAAGGTACCTAGGTAGGGACGTGTGAACACGTAGAAGCCGTTTTCTTTTTTTTTTCTTGCACAAGCTTTTCGGCAAATAAAAAAGGAAGTAAAAAACGCTGCCCGAGATTATGCGGTCGCGTCCATTTCTTCAGCGCCGAAAAAAAAGAGCATGGCTTATGGAGACTATACCGTCGTAATCACTGCAGTGAGCAATGGGAGCAAAGCATTATTAAAATTGCCCGAAGAAACTTTCCTGCATCACCCAAAGCATGTTAACAACAGGCGCACTCTGCGTCAATTTCACGACTTGTCATATATTACCACAGAGTCGTCGTCAGCGCTGTATCTATTTGGAGTCTCCTTCACAGGCAAACAGGAGATTTCATTTCAGCTTATGTTCACGGCGTCTTCAAAAAAGATGATTGGTATCTAAGCGTACCTTCGCATAATATTTTCCTCTCGTAATGCCATCCGTTTCGTGCAGCAACAGGGAAAGCAACGACGCAAACGAGGCACAAACACCACAAGGTTGTTACCGCGGTTTTCGCCATGTTTGTCTTGAAAGACCGTAGCGAAATACTTCGATAAAACAAGTTGAGGTATCTTATCTAAATTTACTTTACGTCATAATTATTGGAATAATGTTTCGCATTTTATAAAATGATATTAGTTTTTTTTTTTTTTTTCTGTTTTCTTACATTTTCCCGTAGGTAACCTTTGCTCCGTTATTCGCGCGTTCTAACCCCCGGGAGAAAGAAAGAAGATAAGAAACAGAACAGGGGGAAATGCGGGGATTTCTGCTCCCCAACTGCGTGGACACGTCATCGCGACGTAGGGAAATCGTCAGATTCTAGCTGACCGCGTGCGTGAACCCGAACATTGGGGCGGAGCCTCAAACAAGAATCATTCTAGTTTGAGGCTCCGCCCCTTCTTTCTCGATACGTCACAACTCGAAAGGTACCTGGCTGTTTGCGAGCAGAATAGCACCGCGCACGCGCTTAATCTCTCCCATTTCGCCTCACGCAGCTGCAGCACGGCGCTGGCCGTCCCGGCGGTCGACGCTCGCTTGATATTATTAAACAAATGGGCCGTTGTCCATGCATCGTCTGTTTTCTTAGAGCAACCGTTATTAGGAATATGCTTAAACGTCCGCATATATTCTCCAGTCAATTTCTTTTTTTAGAGCGCAGCTCTTAGGGGCCCGTTTCCGGCTTGAGCGGCGTCGGCGTCGCCGTCGGCGTAACCGCGCGGTGCATTATGGGTAAGTTTCCCCGCTAAATCTAGCGGAAAAATTTTCCCGCTAAATCTAGCAGAAAAACTTCCCCACTAAATGTAGCGGAAAAATTTCCCCGCTAGATTTAGCGGAAAAATTTCTCCGCTAAATCTAGCGTAAAACTTTTCCCCACTAGATTTAGCGGAAAAAATTCCCTGCTAAATCTAGCGAAAAAATTTCCCCGCTAAATCTAGCGGGAAAAATTCCCCGTTAAATGTAGCGGAAAAATTTCCCCGCTAAATCTAGCGGAAAATATTCCCCGCTAAATCTAGCGGGAAAATTTCCCCGCTAAATCTAGCGGAAAATTTTCCCCTCTACATTTAGCGGAAAAAATTCCCCGCTAAATCTAGCGGAAAAATTTCCCCGCTAAATCTAGCGGAAAAAATTCCCCGCTAAACCTAGCGGAAAAAGTTTCCCGTTAAATCTAGCGGAAAAAATTTCCCCGCTAAATCTAGCGGAAAAATTTTTCTGCGGGGTCCCGTGACCCCCCAAGGTCACATGACCCTCCCCTTCGAGGCCACGCGGCCCCCGAGGTCACGGGGCCCCCCCCCCTCCCCCCCCCCTCCCCCCCCCCTTGCCCCCCCCCCCCCCCCCGAGGTCAAGTGACCCCCTCCCCCCGAGGTCAGGTCACCCCCCGGAGCATATTAAAGAATGAGGGGAGGAGGAGGAGGAGGAGGAGGAGGTGGAGGAAGAGTGTCTACCCTCCCCTCAGTACCCTTCCCTCCTCCTCCTCAAGAGCTGCGCTCCGATTCGGCATTACAGGGAGCTGTAAACGGCTTTCACTTTTTTTTTCATTTTAAATATGCTCATGAGATGCGCCATTGAATAAATAAATTGCTGAATAGTTACATTTATCGACAACGTTCGAAATAAATTTAGGTGAGCACTTCGTGAGTTATGTTATCTAAAGTCAGAGAGCAAAATCATAACGTGATGCTGACTGGCTAGCAATCATTTCAGTATCTTTGCGCAGAATGCGATGGTAAAACAATGTGCATGTCCGCCATGTTTTTTTTTTTCATTAAAGTGATTTATGTGGTGTTGTTACAGTACTGCTTCAAAACAAATCTTGGGATGGCGCAAACTATGCCTAATTAAAAGTTATAAATATTTAGTGTAGTTTCAGATAGCTTACCGTGAAGTACAATACTCTGACAAAAACAAAACGTTCGCCCTGAATTCCCTTTCTCTCAATACATGGAATGAGCAGTCGATCACGGAGACCAACAGAACATTCCCATTGAACCAAATGGCTCAAAATACGATAACATAAAAAAACGCTGGCCATGACGTTTCATTTGCTCACTTCCCATGTGCATATCAATATCGTATATCTTAAAGTAAAATCGGTATATGTGCTTCGTCACTCGCTGGGGTTCTTCTATTGTTCACCGCGATTGGGCGCCTCCGTTTCCTAGAAAAAAGTCAGCTCAGACACTTTTTTTTTAAGAGGCTACGTTCATATTTCTGAGTAACCGCGGGTGTGGCACCCGTGAGTTTTTTACTAATACAACTCGACATCACAGAAGAGCGGAAATTTGCGGCATAGAGTCGGCCATAAGAACGTCCAACGACTCCTCCCTATCTAATTACAATAGAAATTCAGCCGCCCTAGATCCATGAAACGGCTACTGCACGATGCACGCTTAAAGGACCGAGGTTAGCAGTATAGTACAGTAATCAGCAAATAGCCCTCCTCCATTTTTACGGTGGAGGCGCAAATCGGAACGTTGTACGATTAGAGACAACTTGAGAACCGCAGGGTCTGGAAAGCCCCAATCATCACGTTATCCCTCCATGGGCAATGGGATCACGGCATCAGAGAAGGCCAAAAGAACAAATCCCGAAGTATCAACGAGTGATCACAGTAGGGTGACTCCCTGCGTTTCTTAAGCCTTCGGCGACCATCACTGCGCGAGCGCAGAAACCAAGTTCGGGAGGAGTGAAGCGTGTGCGCGTGCACAGTGCCGACGGCAGCGCCACCGCAGTAGCGTGACGTTAGAGAGTTCAGTCGGTCTATAATCGCGGACAGCCAAAGAGCTGCAAAAAATGCGGGGCGGGGCCTATTGATGACCGCTCTTCTTGCTTCGTAATTCATTATATCGTTTTCTTAATCAGCTGATGCCGCAATGCGATTGGCAGTAGAGGAATAACAGGGTGCCTGGGACGCGCCTCGCCCTGCGTTCCTTAAACTGTCGGCGAGGGGGTAGTATCTCAAATCTTTTTGTTTTCCGTAACCATTTACCACAATCAATTTGACCTTTGACCTCGCTTCTTTCGTATACGAGCCGCCACCCTACCTAACGACGACCAAAAGTCGAAAGCACGGCGTGTCCTAAATCAGACCAGATGTTGCCACGATCCCCGCCCCCTCCTCTTTCTCCTCCAGGACCGCTCGGAGCCGCACCCCGTTTGATTGCGACAAGAAACTCCATTCGGAGGAGCAGCCGAGCACCCTGATTGCTGCGCCAGCGCCTATTCTGTACGCTTCGTCCCGCCTAAGCCAGTCGGAACGCACTTCTTGCACCGAAGAATGACCCAAATGACTGTACCGGATTAGGGGACACGTTGCGACATTGGGGTAATCTAACAGAGAGAATTCGGACGGACCCAGCAGAGAATTAGGAACCGTCTATGTCTTGTTGTGTGTCGTTGCAGAGGATATTGCTGAGGACGCGCACTGGAGCGATTAACTTTCCGGCTAATGTGAAAAGCGATTCTTGAGGACAACCTCGGGTGAGAACAATGGCTGGGGCGTGATATCTGAATTTCTTTTTTTTATGTTTGGTATTACATCTTATGTTTGGTGCTGACAACTAGCACTTTTAAGCCGGGGGCACATTGCTCGTACATCATACAAGAGACAGTCTGCATACAGATTCGAAGGTGAGCCACCGCGAGATGAGTGCTTCGAATACTGCGGGATGAGGACGATTCGTCCCATGCACACTCGTCGCAGGCCGACCGGGGACAGGATAATAGACCGATCTCACCAGTCACTTTGACTACGCCACCGCTGCCGCAATGCATCGAGGAAATTTTAGTCTTTCTGCACGTGCGACAACCTCGCTGGAGCTCTGCGCGTGCGCAACACGAGACAGCACGAGCCCTCTCGCGCACTGCCGTTTGCCTCCTGTGAACTAGAGTTATGGCGGCGTCACGCATGCGCCGATCGCTTGGTGAGATAGGTCTATTCGTCACGTAGGAACATTCGTCAATGGGCGACCCGTCCATTGGACAGTTGGTCCCATTGATAGCGCAGGGAAGTATGTAATAAACTACAAGTCGCAATTTTAATAACTAGCTATGTTCTCTGACGAGTGTGCAGTTAGGACAATAGAACGGGATGCTTTGTTAACAACTAAGATGCATGTAAATGTATTCAATGTTGGAGGATGTGCATAATCGTTCCAGCATGCATAAATACCACATAACATTCGTTTCAGGTTTCTATAAATGATGTAGATGGATAAATATGGGCTTTGAACACAAAATATTTCGGAAACAAACTTTACCGTTGCGATATAAGAACTCCAAGACTTCAAAACACAGTGTTTCGAGCCACTGCACTAGGCTGTCAATGTGGCGGGTGATGTCGCACTGTCCAGACTGCCTGTTACAGTCGGCGCGTTTATTTTATTTTAACGCGTTTGTAGAGTTCCATTCACACACTCGCAACCGAGTAGGACCGACCTAGACAATACCGGTTTTTAAGCCTCTTGCGATGGCGTAGGAGCTCCGCAGCAGCGCGTGCAGTTCTACGACGACACAATAGTTTTAAAAATACGGCGTTGTCTCGGTCAGTCCTACTTGGTTGCAAGTGTGCGAACGGGCCTTAAAGGGGCACTGACATTCCGAAGGTCGTATTTTCTCAATTGTCTAAAACAATGCAAATCGTAGTCATCGACACACAGAAAAATACCGCATCGCAAAAAAAAAAAAAAAATTATTCACGTTTTTGCTTTTTTTTATTTTTGGCGTTTTTCTCTCCCGCTTTTCGCTTCCTCGTTTCTTTTGATTTGTAACGTCAAAAATCATGAAATTTAAAACCTTTGTAGGCGACATTTCAATAACATTGAATAACGGCAATCGTAGAACCTGTTTTTAACGGAATTGCGAAAGCACTAACTCACTACGGCCTTCTTTTCTGAAATACAAAAAATCGGAGTCCGATGTGATGTCGCCTCCTGCATTTGTATCCTCCCTCGGAAAACATGCGGCTCTCAACGCACGGAATAAAGCCGGCTTCTCCCGGTCCGCCGGCGCCCTTCTTACCCGCTCCTCACCTCCTCACTTCGGGACGTGGTGGCAACGTTTGGGTGTAGCACGATTGCCCCGCGTGCAGAATCCCCGTCGCTAAAGCCCCGCACCATTAGCCCTACGTTTCAAAAACCCCGCGTTCATTTACCCCGGCTTTGAACGTAGGGTTACACCTTTTTTTTCAGTACTTTCTAAAAGTGTTAAAGTTTCTGAAAAAAAATGTTAAGTAACTTGGGAAGACGCAGTGACCACCGGTTTACATATTAACTTTGCCACAAAAAAGGAAACTAACAATGTGATTCGTATTGAAGCGTACTTAATCTTGATATTACCGCGCGCGCGACTTGCCAAGTAACCAGCGCGGCCGTGGCCTAACGGTTATCGTGCCTGCGTCCCACGCGAAGTGCCAGGGTTTGATTCCTGGGAGCGACGCGTCTTTTGTGTATACTTGCATTGTAGTGTTCTAGTAAATTCGAGAATCCTGTCGCCTGTTCGAGGTGCAAAGGTTCTTGTAGCCGAACCTTCTAGCCCGATTGTTCCAGAATCCAACGTGTGTACATAAGGGGCTCCGCATGGCTATCCTTCAGTCAGTCTCGCCCCGGCGTTCGACTCTGCTGTTACGTCGAGTTCGTCGACGCCCGCGACGTTCTGCTGTTATCTTCTGTTTCATTTTTATTTTGGGGCACAAGTTGGCCCCATTAAGCGTTTGAGTTTCCCCCAGTTATTCTTTGTTTCCTCGCCTAATCCTTCGTGACAATATTAATACCGATCAACTTGCCTCAAGAAAGAAATTACTTCTTTTTCCGGACTATACTGGCAAAGGCGTTAGTAACACAGGATGCAGTGAGCTTTGCTCCGGATCAGCTCGTTCCGTATTTCATGCAAGGGGGGAACGAACATCGTCTTGCATAAGCTGCTCTGACAGAACGCCCCGTCAGACGCCAGCGTCCCTGCAGGAAGAGAACGCAAAATTCGCGTTACTTATAGTCGCACACCCAAATTTGAACCCTGCTATTTCGCTTCTGTCTTTTTCCTCCAAAGTGCGTGCGTGTTATCTTGGCCCTGCTCCCGTGGGCACTCTCCCACCGTTTGTGCGACCCCATTCGCTCAACACCTCGCAACTAATGGCGAATTCGGGTGGTCAATCGTCGACAATCTATTTTGCCGGAAAACCGGAAATAGTGTTCGCATGGCCCGTTTCCGGCTGGCGCGCACCGTTCGGGTGTTGGTACTACGCCAAGCACCGGCAGCTTTCCGGCGCTTTTTCCGCCCGAGCTCCGAACTGCGGGGCGTGCGGGCTACAGACTGTATCCGGTGTCGTCACATCCGAAATGGGAGAGGACGTCGGTGAAAGAATGAAACTGATCTGAAGTCACTTCAGCAGCTAATACTCGAGTCAATCCAAGCCGCTGGGAAAATACCACAAGGAAAATGGAGGACATGGCTGACGGCGGCGACAGTCTATCGCTTAGTTCGCATTATCGATGTTGTAATGGGGGGGGGGGGGGGGGGGGGGGGGTAACAAATTTGTTACTTTTTGAAGAGACAGTGATAGTTGCAAAGCTTAAAAGGACGTTATTTTGTCTGAAACAGCCTTCAGTTATATTTTTTTTTCTGCTCCTGAGCCCAGGCCGAATATTGAATACATCATACACGTCAGGTGTGACGGTTCTATTCATATCTGTCATCCAAGCTATACTCTAATCCAAGCGTTGAATCGGCGGAATTCACGTTTTTCTTACGGATGTTTACAACCGACCCAAAACAAACGCTTGAAAAAATGGGTGTACTTTTGGCTCAGTAGCATTATTAGGTGATAACGTGCGCCACCTAGGCATAAGCGAAGAAAATAGATTAAAAAAAAACGCGCGGTGTCTTGCGGTCAAGCGGCGAAGTAAACTTCCACTGTCTGACCTTTCATGTTCGGCTGCTGAGGGTCACAGGGTGTGCCGCCGGCGCGTTTCTGGTTTCCGATGCCGTCCGTTTTGTCACGCCGACGATTGACGACCCGAATTCGCGGTAACAAGGCAGCCGTGCTAGATTTTTTTTATGGAACGCAGATTGGCCCCGAGTACTGCATCGAGCTTTTGAATGCAACTCATGCTCATTCAGCGAGGACGTGCGTTCCAGTAGAACTTTGGCGCAGCACTCATGTAAGGCCCTTTCGCTACAGGAGTGCGTTGCGGAAAGTGGCAGGACGCCAGCCATAAAAAAAAAGTGTGTGTTGAAACATATGTGACCCCTAAGTTCATGGCCAGGTGTACATAGACAACTATAATGTTACGTCATTTCACCTTTCTCCGCTCGGTAATGTACACGCTGTTCCTAAGTATAAATGACATGTTTTTTGGTTCTTTTTACCGCAAGAATAAACTATCCATTGACGAACGACCATTTTACCGCCCAAATATAGCGCTACCGGTTTGAATTAGATGTCAAAGTTTCGAAACTAAACGTTATCTTATTGGCAAAGTATAGGATTTTTTTTTCTTTTCATATTGCATAGGAATTTGGCGACCGGTATGGCTTTCGAATACATAAAGCATAATGGCGCGAGTTCCCGAAAACTGGCAAAATCGGGCCCGATTCTCGAACTTAAATTTCCCACAATTTGTGATGGAGATAGTTCGGACCGGTAGTGCCACATTTGGACGGAGAATGAGCGCTTGGCACTGCCTGATTAATTTATCCAGTAAAAACAAAAACAAAAAACTGTAATCTTTTTGTAACACGTTGTAGATTGTTTGAAGGTGCGGCACTACGACTTACTTTTTTTTGCTTCGTTCACAGAAATCATAGACCATGCGTGCATGGAAATTGTCGAACTTCAAATATGTGGGATTGTGGAATTATAACGTAGCATAAAAATAACATATTTTAACTAAGTTCCAGACTCCCCGCTATAAACGTAACAAGAATTACGACTTTAGAGTTGTTGTTGTTTGTTTTGTTTTTGAAAACGCGTTACTTTATTTATTATCTCAGCGTTCGATGCCTTTTCCCTCACGAGTGCTGTCACTTTTGATGTATTCATGCTAGAGTACAGATAATTACCGAATATATCATTTTCTACAGTGCGCGCAGTCTAGTATCTTCCGTGCCGGCCAATAGAGGAGGAAATAACTTTATTAAGAGAAAAATAAAGAGAAAAAGATACTTGTTATAGGTGGGGCCCCTAGTCTAAGGCTCCTGTGCTTTCCGTCGCCATTTCGACCTGTAGCTAAATTACCGTAGCAACAATGAGAATGCTAGATATATAAGTCCACGCGCCGCGCATGCTCGCTTTGCTTGTATAAAAAATTCGCAAGTAAATAAAGTGTTGACAAGCGCGCGTGCAAGATGAAATTATTTTTAGGCGTTTGTTTTAGATGCAGTTACTATACTACAAACGCCAGCACGCGCAGCGTGTGTATCTACATTCGCAGCACGGTTCGTGGTGCTTGGGTAATAGACCGATCTCACCAGCCGTTTTGACTGCGCCACCGCTGCCGCAATGCAGCGAGGGAACTTTAGTCTTTGGGCACGTGCGACAACCTCGCTGGAGCTCTTCGCGTGTAGAGCACGAGAAGGCACGAGCCCTCGCGTGCACGGCCGTCTGCCTCCTGTGAACTAAAGTTATGGCGGCTTTACGCATGCGCCCAACGCTTAGTGAGATCGGTCTATTTAGCAAATGGTTTATTATCCCAGTCTGCCTTCCTTTAATCAAGCCTGGATTGCACACTTGCGACTACTTATGACCGAAGAGGCTGAACACCGGTTCTAATTAAGCCACTTGTCACTTAACCGTAACAACGAACTGCTGCGCAACCGTTCGTAAGCGGTCAAAAGAAGCTTGTGTGCGAATCAGCCTTGAGCGCCCATTTTGTTGTACACGAGGGCTGCGTCACTTTTAGCATGAGCTCGCCTCATGCTAAAAGTGCATCCGCATCCTGGACGAGTGCTACGTCAGCGTTCGGCGAGGACTCGGATCCAGTCATAGGCTTTGTGCCCAGGATGGATGGAATGACGCTAACGGTTGTACATCTTATAACGAGCGGTAGCTTGCGCCTTCTAGCCTAGAAATTGCAATTCAAAAGTATGATTCCTTTCTTTCGCCAATTTGCTGATACCGATGCAATTTCGCAACTGAAAGTGACGACTGCCACTGTTGCTTGACGGGGTTTTAAAAAAGGGTTCGCGCTCTGTGTCAATGTTTCTTTCTTAATGTTTCCTTTTTTTTTTCATGCAGCGAGACCCTTGCGTTTGCCACGGAACCCGTGCTTGGCAGCCTGGCAAATATCCTAAGCTGCCTAGAAGACAGACTGCCCCAGTGCCTGCCACCCGAAGTCCGAGACTACCAGTTTCTCGACATCGAGATCAAATATGGACTCCTACAGGTGAGCACCCTGATTTGGTCACCTTCGACTTTAATCTATCGGATTGCTGCAAAACAGCGTCCAACACATTTACGTATGACGTGCATTGTGAGTACATTTACAGTAATGTCGAATTGATAAGGACACCCTTCCTATGAGTACCCCGCTACACCATAAACAAAGTTGCCGGGGACAAATCAGGTAAATGCATAAATATAAACATTTCTTTCTCTGTGTGTGTGTGTGGGGGGGGGGGGGGGGGGACAGAGGTGTCCCAAAAAACTAGTCATCGCTGCACCGTGATGCCTGGTAATATGGACAACTCCGTCCCCCCAAAAGATTCTGCAGAGTGTGAGTTGTCCATAATAACGAGATAGACATGTGTGTATTTACCCGATTGGTCCCTGAAAACTGTGTCAGTAGGGGTCCCCTTTAACGAGACATAACAGTGATGTATATAGAGTGTGTACGTGCGAGCATTATAAAAAAATACACGGAACTCAAAATAATAAAAATGCTCTGTTGAATGCTGAACTTCTTAAAACAAAATCCACCTCTCCTTAAAAAATAATACATTAAAAGAAATATTTACGATGCGGGACACATTTTGAATTAAAGGCAATTGGGATATTTCGGAACGTGGACTCGAAGTAGAAGCATGTGCCGGAATCGCTCCTAGAGACACTAAACTTCCAAAAGAGAGCGTTTTAAGTGTTTCAATTGCAGCACAAAATAGTAGTTAAAATAAACCTTTTTTTTTTTTTTGTAGCAGTTGTAGCACTGTGGGATTGATAGTGAGTAAAAGCGATACCAATAAGTGCTTCTATTTGGGCACGCGTAGTTTTGAAAGACATGCACTAAATAAAAGCACGTTGCAATTATCAAAATAAGTTTCGCCAACCATTTTCTTTTTCTAATGCTTTGTTGTTGCTGTTGTTGTACTCAGGTGTTATATACGATCATTAAGAAAAATAAACTTTTGCTCAGTTCAGTGTGCCTTAATGATATATGTGCACGGTAACCCACTTCAATATTAGGTGTCCTGCGTTTGTTAAGGAAGAGAGCATATCCCCGTCAGTAATATTGTTGGGCCTAGAATTGGGCCTTAGCCGTAATAGGCTGGCACAGGTCTACATATTATGAGCTCGTGTGAATGAAGTCTCGTAAATATATTATTACAGCTATTGAATATGTCTTTATTGAAAGGTGTCTAGTGACATCGGAGGAAGGAAAGGGGGGGGGGGGGGTGACGGGGAAAGGGAGGTAGTGGTAACTTTCGCGATTAGATAGTCTAGACTCTAGTTGTATGGCTGCCGCGACAAATCCGAGCAGCGAGCCCAAGACCGGTTTTCGGTGCTACGGCGCGTCCCTCAGATGTGTCCAGTCCCGAAGAGAGCTCAGGAGCAGCTTGGGGGTAGTTTCCCGATCGCTTCTTCCCGCGTCCGGCTCAGTTCCCTGCAGTACCATAAGAGGTGTGTGCTTGTGGCTCGTTGCCCACTTACGTATCGACTGCCGGATCCGCCTTCAGCGTTTTCTTTTTTGTCGCCGTTTTTCAGTTTATATCTCTTAAATTCGGTTGGGATTGCCGGGGAGACCGTCGTTCCGGTTCAGTGTCTCCGTAGATGGCACGCGGTAGCCCAAGGACCATATCCGTTCGATAGTGGGGCATCGTCTTCCGCAAGTAAATTAGGCAGGAGCCCTTCCTTCTCGATGTGGTCAAAGGACATTTGCTCTTCCCAGTTCAGCTCCTTGTGGTCATCGAAGTGTTTTCGGGTTCTTTTTGGCAAAGGGTAGCCGAAGTTCGCGCTCGCACGCGGCCTTGCGCACGCTTTTGTTTTATGTCCCGGGACGCAGGAGGCTATTACTTTGACTCCACTGTAGCTTAGGGTCTTCGCTCTTGCCTTCACCTTAATTGCCGTCTTGCTGGGGGGGGGGGGGGGGGGGGGGGGGGGGGGGTTTCGCTTTTGGCACGTAACCACGGCGTTTTTAAACTCTGAGTACATGCATAAATATCTTGAGCCCTCGGGGACTAGAGACTCGGTTTTCACGAAGAGTCTTTTAAAGCTCGAAGTTCCTCTTCTTTGGCTACGTGTTTCTTCCGAATTGCAAAGCTCGCCTTGTACTGCGTGTTGAGGCAATGTCATGTAATGGATGTTCCTCCTCCGTCTTCCTCGACTATTGTTTCGGTGTGAACGTGTACCGTTTGCCACCCGGACCGGGCGTCGCGAACGGAATCCGCGTGCGGCTCGGCCGCATTGTTCCTCCTGTTTTCTTATTTATGTTTTTTCACGTTTTGATTTACGGGGTGGTGATCCACCACTGCTTCATCCTCTCATGGGGGTGAGTGGATCGAGATTGCGGTGCTTCCAGTAATAGCATAAAGAAGCCTATATATTTTCCCCTGGCACGGAACAAAAGAAAAACAAAGAGTAGATATTCTTTAGGGTGCATTGCAGCATTGATCTGTTTCCGAGAGCAATATTTGAAACGCATATATACTAAATGGGAATAGGAATCGAATTTCAGTTTCTTTTTTTGTTAAGAGTTTGATGAACAGCTCTTTTGCCAACTTAGAATTGTGGTTTTTAAATGCGGTTCTTGTTGCTTTTTTATGGTCATGCCGCTTTTGAAGTATTATCACTTTGTGAACTAAACTGCTTATTTTGGTAGCAAATATTTGTATTCACTTTTTTGTATCACACTCAAGCTACCAGTTAACACTAAGTGCTGGTATCATTCATTTAGACCGTTTTATTCGCTCAACCATTTCAGCGTTTGCTTTACTAGCTCTCAATATTTATGTATTGCCTTGAAGGGTAGTCCGGTGAGTCTTTCTGTAGTCCCTGGTTTGCCTGAAAATTTGTTAAACACACCAAAAACACCCCTAAAATAGTAACCCAAATATTGGGCCAAAATAAATATTTTTCGCGAAGTTATCGAATTCACACCTCTGGTTCCCACCGTGTTCTTCAAAATAAAATTTTCTTCTCGCAACATTGACGAAGTGACATCAGCAAAAGGCAGGGGTTCGCTACGTAGACAGTAGACGTTTTTCCCAACTGATTACAAGCAGTTTGAAGGTATTAAATGAATGCTTTTGAAGCTCGCTCCAGTGCCTGCGCAGCGGCATGAAAGAAGTGCTCGGCATGGTCTATTTTTCGACTGCCCGTTCGACCACTGACGTCAAGGCACTGAAAATCCCGGGTATATTTGAATGTTAGTTTTTGGCATAATTTTCACTTGCCTATTTCAGTGCAACTATTCAGAATTTCGGGATACGTAACAGCATACCCGAAAGAGTGAAGGCAGGTGATTCCGATAATATAGCTAGCTGGGGTAGCTCAAAAAATCGTCAGAGTACCCCTTTAACCTGCTTTGAATGATGAGCAATTAAGTAATCCTCACAAAATTATTTTTCAAAGCAATGTAAGAAACATCCGTCACCGGTAAAAAGTTAGCGTAGTTTCTAACATTTCGCTCACGTTGTTTATGTTGAAAACTTTTAATAAAAAATTTACCGGTTTAGAAGCTGAAAGTCATATAAAGCTAAATGTAAATAAACATTTGTTTTTACATTATAAGAATGCGTTTTTAAAAGTATGCTGCTGTTTTATAATATATATTTTTTTTATTCTCACGTAACACAATCTGTACAAAAGGCTGGTAGAATGTTGAATTTTGTTAACAGAAATCTACGCAGTGCTCCCAAAAAGCTAAAAGAAACTGGTTACTGCTGGTGAACGACACAACACTAAAAATTCTCTACACTGTTGTGTCGTTTACCCGCAGTCTCGGGGTTTTTTCAACCATGCGCAATGTACACCAGCTCGTTTGCGTCCTTACTTTTTGGTTACTGCTGCTTGGTAAGACCGATGCTTGAATATGCGTGTGTTCTGTGGGAACCGCACCAAGCGTACCTTGTCATTAAAATAGACAAAAAATGCAAAACCGTGCTGCAAGGTTTCTATCGGGAAAGTACGACAGAACATCCAGAGTGACAGAAATTAAACGTGAGATGGGTTGGGAACTATTGGATTCAAGGAGAAAGAAATTTCGTCTAAGGTTTTTATTTTCTATATTTAGTAACTTAACTAGAATTGATAAGTATAAATATCTTGAACTACCAAACTATATATTTAAACCACAATAGATAATTGTAACATGATCAGAGAAATATTTTGTCGAACTGATTATAAAAAATACTCATTTTTCCCTCGTACAATAACGGACTTCAATTCATTGCCTGCAACAGCATTTACGACAGATGACGCAGGATATTTTTTCTCAGTATCCTAAATTTTTTTAACATTCTAAAGTTTGTGCGCGTTCTTTTATTTAACAGTATTTATTGTATTTCTGCCATTGTATTTATGTTCGTGAATATGTGTTTCATTTTGTGTTTCCCTGCTGTAATGCTTCGGCGCTGCAGGTTGTTTCTGTAGATAAATTTTTGTAAATAAGGTTTTTTTGGGAATTTTTACAAACCAGTGACTTTCAATGCGCTTTTTTTTTTCGTCTGCACATTATTGGACCACAAAACTTGTTTGTTTCTTATGTTTTGTAAGCACACATTTCTTGCGTGATTTCCTGTTCATGGAATTGCAAAATGTTTTGCTTTGTCCTTCCTTGAAAGTACCCTATATGATATTAGAAAGTAGGACGAAATTAAGGAACACAATGAAACCTGTGCTCCAGCTTCATTCGTCCAAATGCACTTTTCTCCTCAAAGTTTTCGTGTTAAAAGCATGTGCCATTCTTTTCTAAACCTTTTCGTTTACAAACTTCAATTTTTATTGTGCTAAAAAAATAAGCTCCGTGAGGGATAGAAACTGGTAAAAAATAAACGCGTCACGGGTCATTCCATCTTAAACTGACGCGCATGCATTCAGCCCTACCACAAATAGAAACCTGAGGCCGCCTCTTGATCCTCACAATCTTCTTGATATACCCTTAGACCTGTGTTCATTTGCAGTTTCGCGTCCCACTTCTTCCGTTTCCTTCTTCAACTTACGGTTCATGTCGCGTACAAAAAAGAAAAAGAAGAAAGAAAGACCCTAATGCGAAAAAAGATTAGACCCCTTTTTTCTTTTTTTTTTAGTCCAAATCCCTCACATCCTCGCCTGAGTCAGCCAACGGGAGCGACCATTCTCGTAGAAACTTAATTAGACGGAGCCAATGTTGCCAATAAGGCCCGCGATTCTTCCGGAACTAATAATAAACCGAGGTACAAATGAAGCATTTCCTTTCAAAGTACCCGTGACCCTTCTTTTTATTTTCTTCTCTTCATTTTTGTTTCTTTTAACACCTTTCTTTGTCGAGCGATTTCGTTTCTAAAAATATAAGCCTGTTTCTTAATTCGCGTGCACCAATATTGTCGTGGGCGCTAATGTAGCGCAACTCTTTCTTGTACGGCCTTAATTAATGGCCTGGGTAAACGACACGGATTCTTAAAGACAGCAAAGTAATGGGAAGGGGAGTGGGAACCATTAACGTAACATGTGACGACCCTGTGCTGCTGTGAAGACAAGTGCTTTGAGAAAAATAAGGAGGCGATTAAAATGTAGATTCTGAACGGCCTCGTTCTTTTTGTTAGGCGAGGATTCGTTTCATTTTTCGGTGTTTTGATTTTGGACCTTTTTACGTGTGTCTCGTTTCTGTTTTTATTAATGTTGCAACAAAAAAAAAACGGCTTGTCATCAGGAGGCAAAGTTGTCTTAAGACATCTTGCCTAATATTCAATGACCTTATAAGTCACCTCGCTCAAACATTGCTTTGTCTAGTCAGATACACTTCGCGGTTTTATTATTATTTTTGCATCTCAACACATATGAACAGATGCCATACATATGAACAGATGCCATAAAATTTCCCCGCTAAATCTAGTGGAAAAATTTCCCCGCTAAATCTAGCGGAAAAATTTCCCCGCTAAATTTAGCGAAAAAATTTCCCCGCTAAATCTAGAGGAAAAATTTCCTCGCTAAATCTAGCGGAAAATTTTTTGGGGGGTCACGTGACCTGGGGGGTGTCACAGAACTTCGGGGGGGGGGGTCACGTGCCCCCCCCCCCCCCCCGACTACACATGACCCTCAGTACCCTTCCCTCCTCCTCCTCAAGAGCTGCGCTCTAATTCGGCGTTACAGGGAGTGGTAAACGGCTTTCACTTTTTGCTTTTTCAGCTTACGGAAGCCCTGTCCTTCCTACACTACTCCTGCAAACTCATCCACCGGAACCTGAGTCCGCAGTCCGTGATCGTCAACAAGCGAGGCACCTGGAAACTCGCTGGCCTCGAGTTCACCGAAAAATGTAACGAGACGGACCTTCTTGTGAGTAAACTCCAGTGCAGAGAAACTTCTGCTATCGAGACAGTTCCATAATGCGTTTAATTCAGTATTTATGTAGCGATCACTTTTACCTCTTTAGAATGCATTAAATTAAGCCAGCGGTTCTCAAACTGTGGTCTGTGGGCCCCCGGGGGTCCTCGACAGAAGTCCAATAAAGGTCCGCGTAAAGTAAAACGTGGTTTCGTGGAGTGAAGATGAACAAGCAATCGAAAGGTGTACAGAAGACAAATGAACAATTCGCAGAACTACTGAGCCGTTGAAAATAAAAAGAGTCAGTCTAATTATTGAAGGTTATATTGAGCATCCCACGCACAAAAATGTTTTAAGACAGGTAATACCAATCCTCGAGGGATTTATCGTTCTATGTTCTGTTTTTTTCAACTGCAGGCAAGCTATAATCGAACAGAGAACATGTTATTTTTAACACGTTTTTCTTTTTTTTTTTTTTAAAGTAAAGTTATTTTTTACAGTTTTGAACATTTGTTACCTTGTCTGCTGGACTTCACGCTTCCCAGTTCTTCGAGTGCACTCTGTCGCTTTCACGAAAGTTCAGTTTACGCTGTTATTGCTACAACAGGCAGTGTGCAAACAGATACTGACACAAGTCACCCCGAGATCCGTGCTTTGAATGCCGCATGGCAATGAGTTCAAGGAGAAACCTTGGCGCGCCGCATTCGAACCGCGGATAGTACGGTGACTCGTGTTTGTAGACTGTCTTTTGTATGATGTAGGGGCAGCGAAATCCCGGCTTTTAATCTTCTCGCGAGCCATTTGGAAGTACATATTCGCGAAGAACATCCCAGCAGCTATTGGGCAGAAGATCGAACTACAGGGGGCGCTTTATCCAGCTTGTTGTCCCTAGGGTGCCTCAATGCCCTTCTGTTTAGGATAATGCCACGCTTTGTAGCACCCGATGCCGACAGCACGCACTCAGGGGGAAAACACAAAGAAATCGACGAAAACAAAATGTCGCCATAGCACAGTCATCACCACAGACGCGTGCAGGGACACGCCCTTTCACGCGCTTCCGAACAAAAAATAAAAGTAAAAGTGGGGAACAAAATGGCGAGATGTGTCCACCCTAAGCGAAGCGCACATGAAGGCACCCTAGTTGTCCCCACAGCCCGGTGTTTACTAACACTGCATAACAAAGAAATTGAACCTCGTCTAGCTCGGTCTGAGCACGAGCGCTTCGCTCTGACCCGTGGTTTAGTCGCACGAGGAGTGGCCTTCGAATCGTCATCTTTTATTACTCGGATAAGGAAACAAACAATAAAATACGGTTTGTTGTCCCCACAGCTCAAGCGTACCGCTAGAGGCGTCCCGGTTCGATCTTCTCCCCAATATTCTGTTTCACCATATGATGTACCGCAGGAAAGGCTACAAGCTCGAGCTCCTTCCTCTAGGGCACATCTTGGCGGCACAAACTCTCGTGCGTTACAAGCAGCTTCCAACGCTATGAGCTCGTGCTTCTAGCCTTGTCTGCGGTACAACATAAGGTGAAACGGAGTATAGTGTACAATCTCCGAAATTGTACACTACAACCTCACTTTTTCGTCGATTTTTGTTGTTCACAAAAGGCCCTTGTACAGTGAGTATCGAAATTGGGAAACTACGTCTTTGTCGTCATCTGGATGACCCAAAGTATGTGTAAACTCGGGATGCCTGGAGAAGACTTTTCTTAATTTTAGCGCTTCTCACTTTCGGTAACCAGCAAGAATACAGCGCTCTGTCTGTGTCCTCCTACATCTAGTCCGTCGTATTTTTTGCGCTGTTTTAATCTTTTAAAAATGCATCTGATTAAAATTTATACGTGATCGATAGTTTTTGTTAAAAAAGTGTGAAACCATCAAGGACTATGCCACTTCGATAGAGGGAGAGGACATCCTCTCTAGAAAGTCCTTTCTAATCCCATAATTCCACAGTCACCGCCTTATATCAGAAAATCTCCAATTACAAGCACCTTTGCATTGTTTTTCAGTTTTACATTTAAACCATTAGGCAGTGCCAGCTTTCTATGCATACTTGGATAGAAGGCAGCTTCCACTTTTTTCTTCCAGGTATTTTAGAGAGTGGCGTCGCCTTTTTTGGAGTTACGAATAGGCTTGATGAGCGCGTATAAATGCCAAAAAGAACTGTTTACTTCCGCTTCATTTATTGCTCCCATATGCTCTACACAGAATACGTTTAACGGCCAGGATTTATGCCAAAGGCGTTGCGCCCGAGAGCAACAAAAAACCGTTACATGCAGGCCAAGGCAACGTAAAGAATACATAACCCATAGCAGTCAATGGATAAGCATGCAAGGCCTACAGAAGGTATACTTAAGCCATTCTTGGTCATACTTAATCATAATTTACACCAATAAATTGTAATTATTCAAATCCACCCAGCGGAGCGGCCGCAATTAAACCTCGAATCGTGATATCCACCGCAGAACGGTTTCGCTCGGCGCCACGAAGAGTGGACGAACGATAACGGACACAGCTGGACGGTATGTCTCTCGCGAACCTGTGGTAGCAGGTGATTGGAAGAGCGCGCAGCTGGTTCTCGGATGTAGAAGGGCGGCTCTCAGCGCAATCTCAGGACAACACGGGTTCTGTAAAAGTTTCAACTTTTCTCGATCATTGTGATAAACTCGGTAAGCACATGGCGCGTCTGGCGTACAACGTATCGGTAGCTATCCAACGCGCTCCGTAACCACGTATACAATAGGGAGTTTTCGTAGACCGCGCTGCCCCCTCCGCTAAGCGTTCCGCAACGAAGAAGTTGCTACTGCGCCTGCGCGCCGATAGCCTTGACTGTGGAGTTCCCGCTATTGTAGCGGGTAGCGGAGGGCCTTGCGGGACGGCGAAAACGATCTACGAAAACTCCCTAATATCATAACGCACGCGCAATACACGTACGATGCATTATGTGCTAATCAGCTTTATCGCAGTGATGAGGGCGGGTTAAGAAAATAATTTCTCGCTGTTCATGGCGAAGCAATATGGTATTCAAATACGTGGTGTCGCATTATTTTGTATTCAGTAATTTTTCTTCGCTAGTCTCTTATCGTTGCATATTCGCTTCTACTGCAGCGCAGTATATCTCCGACCGCCACACGAAAATGTGCAGCGAACTTGTTACAACCAACAGAAAATAAAAGAGAGACGTTCGACCGATAAGGCAAGCCGAATGATTGACGGCGTGGTGATAAGAAAACATCGTTCGAAGGCGTTTTTGACTGAGGCTCTACGGTAAAATAGCCAAAAAGTTGCATTACGAATTCTTTCAACACTGGGTCGACCAACACAAAAACAAGACTTGTAGCTCATCGGGGGCGTCCTATAGACACTTCGTGGGTTCCACCAGTCGTCGATCATCTATTGTTCAGCGTGGCGCGAGTCATTCCTTTCCTGGATCGTATCTAATGCAGAACGAAATGGTGAAATGCTACAGGGTGAATGCCTTTTCTTTTTCTATTCATCGGCCGGTATTTTTGCACGGATTTGGTGAGATTGCAGGGTGAGCAAAAGACAAGTTACTGACTGAATTTCCGTTGTGTTGATGTAAGGGGGAAGAAAACAGAGGCGCAGTTTTGTAGTATCGTTTTCTCGCCGTACAGACGCGGAGTGTTTCTAACGTGAGATTCTTGAGTTGTGTGTCTTGACTATAATTTGTTCAAAATCTGCATAACGACAACTTGCTTATAAAAAAATAGTCCAGTAAATGTCTTCTCAGCAAACTATCTTAAAAAGAGAGTTTTAATTCGTTTATCTATGGCAAATAACGCAATTGGAGTGTCTCAAGTGTCTTTAGAAATTTAAAATTCCGATATTTTTTTATTTTTTCCCTGCTAAGATCGCAACCAAACCCACGTAACTCCCCTCCCTTTTTTTTAATTTGTGAGATATATTTCAGGAAGATGGGGTTGTTATGGTTGTTGAAAATTCATACCAAATAGTGGCTGGCATGAAAGACTTTGTCTGCCTCAAGAAGAAGAGGTGACATGGGAGCGAGCACGGGCAGAACGAGCCTGACAGTTGGACTAAACCATTTTTCGTTGAAGCCGGTCGTCCTGTTTTTCAGTGAACGACCCCCACCATTACCACCAAAGCCCCCAGTTTTCGAAGAGCGCTTCAAAACGCAGCAACGTTGTTTGGGCCAGGGTATTAATAATAAAAACGCACACACGTGACTAATGTTGAGTTTTAAAGGATGCTGAGGGCGCGTAGATAGTGAATTTTTATGCAGCATACGTAATTCCAATATAAAGTGAAAAGGATTTACATGCCTTTCCTTTTTTCTTAGTAAATCTTAATAGTGCGATTCACACTTCAATGATGAAACTTAAAAATAATAAATCAAGGTACGTTGCGAGGTTTATTTGAAGTTTTTGACCCTGAATACGTAAAAACCGTTTTAAATAGGTTTATCGGAGTGTTCAGATAAAGCTGTAGAAGGAAATTAAAATTTGCTGATTCATATACAAAACCTATTGCCTATGAAAGTTTTGTGAGACCTGTGCGAGAATACGCGGACTCAGTGTGGCACCCTAAAGCGTAAATTTATATTTTGTCGATTCTTCTCTTCCTGAAGGCCTGCAAGTATTCAGAAACTAGGTGATCGGTTTATTTTTAATAATTTTCGTACAGGAACTTTATCTACAAAACTGCCTCTCAGAATACAGCTTCAGCCGTTGCAAACCAGAGCACAAATTGATAGATTAAAAGTACTGTATAATATTATTAACGGCACTATTCAAATTTGAAGCTCTAGCTACTTAGAACCATTATCGACAGGGTCCAAACGTTACTAAAGCGTTAAGACAATAAAGGATTAAGAAGGACTGTTTGAGATAATCATTCTTTCTCGGACAATTTTTTTGTTTCTCGGGCAATTCGGGATTGGAATGAGCTACTAAACGATATCTTTATCTTAACCGAGACACTTTTTTTTTTTCTTCTAAAAAGCCAGCCCCGAAATCGTTCGAGGCGGACGTGCTTCGCACGGTCTAAGCTTCCGTTGAAAATAAAAGTTTGATAGCATTTAGTTAAAACTTCACGATTTATTTAGCTATCTTCAGGGTGTTACGCGAAAAAAAAATGAGCAGCGGACAAATTATGTAAAAGTGTGTACCGAAGAGGAAAAAAACAAACAAAAGAACACCAGAAATGAAGAGAAATACCCATCATAGAAGAACAATAGTAAAATAAAAAAAAATAAAAAAAAACTGCAGAATTGCCTTAACTTTGCTCAAAGTAATGCTGTCCTTTGAAGCGAACGATTCACCCTTCTTCACCTCAGCCATTTTTTTCTTATTTCTTAAATATTCCTTTCGACCAGCAACTAAAAAAAGAACGTGACACTGAGTCCCAATGTCACGGGTTCTATTAGCCTAATAAAAGAGAAACAAATTCTGGGTCGAAGCAACGTTCACAAATAAAACAATAAGCACCAATCATTCGGAACATGAAATCGCGCTTACGGTTTTTTTGTGTGTGTGTGTGTGTGTGTGTTTTGCGTTATGTTTTCTTAACCTTCCTTCAGAACGCTTTTAGATATATCTTTTTCTCTCTATGCTTTATATTTTATCTACGGCGGCTCGCTTTGCTGTTGAGCGTAGGATTCGAAGTGCTTTCCCTAACATGGTGGGATTTTGTCGTCTTTCGCTCGAGAAGTGCACACCTCGGATCGTGAGAACCTTTTAAATCGAGAGCTTTATATGAGAACACCTGCACAAACCTTGCTCGCGAGCGTTCATGTTGGGAGCATTGCAACTAGGCCACGAGAGAGAGCGTTAGCAACGTAGGGCATCAGCGTAAGGTTTGACGTCATAGCACCCGCAACCAATGGCATTGCATTGCACAAAAGGGGAAGGGGTGTGGGGAAAAGCGGTGTACTAACACTCCTTTTACACCCTTACCCCTCCGCTGGGTAGCAAAGGGTACTAGTTACTATTAACCGTATGTTAGTGCAGCAAGGTGGTAAGTTGGGTTTGTTGATGATCGTTTTACACGATGAAAACACCGCTCAAAAAGACAGTACAAAAGAAACGAACGCAAGACACACACGCGATGACTCGCACCAGAAGCATATTTCGCTGCTTAGTTCCTCTTTCTTCTCTTTGTTTAATATATTTCAGTTGGGAGTCAGCGCGCGAGTCTGTTTCAATCCCCAGTCCTGCCCGTTTGGACCTAGATGACGGCGTGTGGTCGTGTATCTCTACTGTGTGACACACGTCAAAAAACCCGAGGTCACCAAACGTACTGCAATCGCTAATTTTTTTTTTATCTACAGTGGGCAACCCCGAGGGCGGGGAAAGGTGATTTTGTAACTCAAATGAATCAGATTTATCTTTATATTAAGCAGAGTTATTGCATTTCAATCAGACCAATTTGATTTGAATGCATGTCGCTAAAAATTTCACTTTATCGCTGCATGAATTTTTAAATATGGTAGATAGATTAAATAACCTGTCGGATCACTGATAGCAATATGGGAAAAAAATAAATGGCTTAAATTTAAAGGAAGTTCAGAACTTTCTGTTGGATTAAAACCCCAGCAACTACAATAAGAACAACTTGATTCATTTTTATTTGGCTATAAAGCTTAATTTACTTTTTCTTTCTCGTTCTATCTTGCTTGCAATAATACATTACTTTTCTAGTTACATCTTTCTTTTGTGTTATGATTTGCGTGAAATATGACGTTCCATAGCTGACCATCAAAGTGGAAGGTAGAACGAAGCCTAAATCCTAAATGCTCCAATTAGCTCAGAAGAACAGTGCTTTTTGCTCGTGCTCAACCTGATATAAATCTTTCTTGCTTAATGATTGCTTGATTTCAGTTCAAAACAAATTCACACAGAGATAATTACATTTTATACAAACACAAAATAAAAACTAAGAACTATTTTCGGGGTTATTTTGGAGAAAGGCTTCGATATAAATCGGCATAGTAAAACAAGTCTGATCCAGGTCGCGATTCAAATCATCTTGATTTTTATTCTCCACCTTCGTAACAATGTCGCCATATTCTGGGAGGCTAAACTCCTGCCGTATAAACAGCTATATCGACGAATTTATGATTATGTGTCTTACTTTGTCCTGTCCCGTTGAGCCCAATTTTTCATCATGTACAATTGTGCTATCGCACCTTTATTTCATTATATAAATCATGCGATTTTCTGATTAGCACCAGGATACCGTTCCCATATTCGCCTTTTGCAAGCCGACATCGTTTTACTCTAAACTACGAATGGGACTGCAGGAATGCGTGGAACTGTCTTCTGCGCAATATCACGTCTCGCGCATTCTTCCAAAATCAATTATGTCTGATATGAACGCAATGAATTGGCCTGTAACTGATTTGTGATTGATCGATTGAGTGACTAGTTAATTAATTAATTAATTAATTAATTAATCAAAACAATCGCCCTCTGCGCGCTGCAACTTGTTCCTACTCGGCTGTGCAATCCGTTGTGAGCATGCGGAGTTTTTGTTATACGAGATATCGTGCCTCCCGCTCTGCGCTTCTTAAACTCTAAGTGACCATAGATTCGTCGGTTTTGCAGCTTGTAATTGATAGAATTCTTAGTTCTACGTGCGTGTGACTTTCCCCTTGTTTTGCGGACTGGCGAAGGGGGCGCTGATTGCAGCAACTGGGGCAAGAATTGGGCGTTTCTATTTTGGTTTGTCGAGCTTAGACCGAGTAGAAACTCTAAAGCGCAATATACTCAGTCACTTTAACTGTGTGATGCTCTATGGTTTGTTAAGAGCGTTCGTTATGAAGGCACGTCTGAAGGATCACCGCTATATCTGTATTTCTTTTTTTGTATTGATAAAGAATGGAAATAGATTCCGTCTCATTTTGTACGCATTGATCCATACAGATAAGTTCTGGTTATGCAGTTATATATATATATATATATATATATATATATATATATATTGCTATTGTTATGACAAAGGGTCCTTCTTAAGAATTATTTCGTGTTTAGATACACAAATTTTTCAGCTTTTAATCAACTACCAGACAGCGTGACCATATTAGTGGAACTTTTATAACTGTAATCGTTAACATACTTTTGAGCATTTGTGGTCTTGTCAGAAATAGTAATTGTAAGCTAACAGCAATTGTGCGTTATATTTTTTGAACCGGGCACGCTAAAAGTCTAGTTTGTTAGTTACAAGTGAGATATAAAATTTTAGGAATGCACATGCTACATTTTAAACAATGCTTGTGCATCTATTTTTGTGATAGAAACGCACATAGATTCGTGGTTACAAATGGTAGGCTCGCTAATAATACGGTCGCCAATAGTACAATTTAAAAAGCTACGAACATCAACACACTATCTGCTTGGGAGGCGCTTCGATCGCCTATACTACGAAATGCGAAGGCTAGATTGTCAACAATACGATTAACAATATAACAGTCGTAAATAATACTGTCAGCAAATTTATTTTCCCCTATACTAGAATCACCAATGGTGCAATATGAAATGACTGATCGTCCATGTTCCCACTGTCAACGGCACTATTGCCAGAGGTATAATTGACCAACATACATTCGTCTACCTCATTCGCGGCGACGGTATCAATGGCAATAATACCACCATCAATGGTGTCATTTACAATAATGCCGTCCGCCATGGTAACATCGGCAATGGTACAATTTGAAATAGTACCATCGTCAGTGGTACCATCAACAATGGAATTATCGGCAACAGTACCATCGGAAATTATTTCATTTGCAATAGTAGCACCTACATTGGTACTATGGGCAACGATACAGTCACTAATGGTACCATATGCACTAGCAGGATCGGCAATGGTGGGATGATCAACAATACTAGTGTCCACAATAAGATGACCGCTGTCTTTCAGAGCCCCGTGAGCTGTCAGCCGTTCACGTCCAAGCTGCCCAAGATGGGCCAGCCGGACCTAGACTACACGGCCCCAGAAGTGCAGGCGGCTTCTTCCTGTTCCCCGCTCTCAGACATGTTCTCCCTGGGTCTCATCATCTGCTCGCTCTTCAACGGCGGGCGTTCCATCATCGAAGGAAACCTCTCCACCACCACCTACAACAAGCAGCTTGAAGTGGTGAGGATGTTCGATCTTCGCCTACTATATCGTTTTTTCTTTTTTTTTTTTCTTCGAGTACGTGCGTTCACGCTGCGGCATTGTTTCAAAGTCGGATGGACTGAATAATGTCCTGTCAGTGTGTGTTTTCTTTGGGGCATCAATTGCCGAGTGTGCTAATGCAGCACAGTTCAAATCACGTGAAGATCAAGATTGCGCTGCAGAACTCAAGGGTCCTTTGTTCAATCACCATCCCTCACCGTTTCGATTTGGATCAACATTATATCAACGTGCAGTCAAATGATGCACATCAAAGGCCCGAGGCTGGCTGTGATAGTGCACTGGCTAACTATCTGATCGAAAGCGATCGCACCAGCGATTGCACTTGACATCCATTGAGGTAGTCTAACTTTCCTAAGTCTGAAATACAAACAATACAATTTTTGCTTCATTTTTGCTTTCCACTTGGATGATGGGTCAATCCCTCGGGAAAACTGCAATAAGGCTATGCTTTGTTAATTTGTTACGCTATGAGCGGCACTGAATAGTTTAATGTATTTAGCTTGGCTTAACATAAATTAAAGGGTTATGGGCACGAAAATCAAAATATATGGAAACCTTTCCGAAATGGGTGAAATATGACCCATGACATTCGTAAATGGCAATCGCACTTTCGTATTTTGAGCGGATGGTTATATTTTTAGTTTGAAACGTTCGATTTTAGCGAGCGCTTTGAGATCAGCCGTCGAAGCGTGCGATGCGCCATGGGAACTCCGTCGCAATCCTAGCGTCAGGCTCCTCAAGCACAGCCAAAGGCTAGCGAGATTATGAGCGCGCCACGCGGTGGCTTTTGCGCGTTACATTCTAGCTTTTCAGAGTGGCGGAGGACTGCACAGTTGCAACAGCTGCAGGACGACCGTCGAGGCGTCATTTATTTCGACCTATAGCCCGCGGTGCGTTCCGCCATGATCTATGAGCTCGAGAGGACGAGAATTTCGGCTACGAAGGCGACTCGGAACATGTCAGCGAGGACGAGTAGTCACTCACCATGTGCGGAAGCACATGGTAAGAGACTGGCGATTCACGCCAGAACCGTACGAACCATCCGATAGACCGACCGTCCGCCCGACAAAATCTGAAATTGGTCAGGGTCGCCAAGAAATGGATTGCATTTAATAATGACTGGGCAACTTTGCGGTATACGCTATTAGATGTTTTATTAACAGCCTGCTCACTTCCCAATTTGCTTCATTTTTGGTGCGGTTAGCTGAGCTCGTCTGCTTCTCACGTCTTGCAAAAATATAGTCGGCAAAACCCCTGGTAGCAACCGAATATTCTTAGTAGGTAGACTCAGACTCCTAAGACCGTCGGTCGCCTTTTATATTTCTCATCGTGAAAATGGTCACCGAACAGGCGATCGGCTTTGCCGGCGCCCGAGAGACGACAGACGCGCGAGACGGCTCCACACGCTTCGGAATTTCTCATCGTTAGAAAACCCGTGGTTCGGCGTCTCGCAGTTCAGGTACACTTTTGCCGCCGCCTTCTGTCGCACAACTGCGCAGTATCCTGCACGCAAAAGGGATGATTAAAAACAGAAACGACCCGGTGGTACCGAAACAAGATTACGAGACGGAATGTCCAACGAGCCTGAATGTCCAACGAGACGAAAGATCCAATAATGGATATTCAGGCACGTTGGACATTTAGGCTCGTTGGACATTCCGTCTCGGTTGGATCTTCCGTCTCGTTGGACATTCAGGCTCGTTGGACATTCCGTCTCGGTTGGATCTTTCGTCTCGATGGACATTCAGGCTCGTTGTACATTCCGTCTCGGTTGGATCTTTCGTCTCGTTGGACATTCAGGCACGTTGGAAATTCCGTCTCGCCTGTCACGTGCTAGAATAATTTGCCCTCTTAAATGTACAGACTTGTGTGTATATGTAGTCCGCGTCCCTGCAGGAATTGCCGTAGATACATCATACTAAAATGTCGTGCCACAAAAGCCGACGTTCAACGGACCGACAAAGAAACAGAGCAGACACAAATATTATAATCTCATCTATTGGAAGGCTTGATGGTTAGTTAGCTGAGTGCCGATGCGCAGCTGTGTACCAATCGGTTAAAGGTGTCGATTGTACGACGCAAAACGCCCCTTTGATATCAACAGTTCAAATGTTTGGAATATTTCGATGACATAGGTCAGCCAAATTGAAATATATAATAGGAATGCAAAGTACGGGTGTTCTAGTGGATCGCAATTGGCGAACGTCTATAAAAGCCGCGCTTCAGAACCCAGGAATTTCTAGTTCAGTCCTCATCCCTGCCCGTTTCGATCTATAGATGAGCTACATACGGAGATCCGCATTGCAAACACATGACGGCCCGCCAGCTCCACTGACTATGCGGAAAGTCAATATTTCAGTTTTTAAAATGAGATTTGGGAGCTGTGGGTGCGAGGCATCAAGAGTTTCCACAAGCGTAATTTCCCACAATAAAAAAAATATAGATATCTTTTTTTTTTTTTAAATAAAATCTACATCTAACGCGCCTGTAAATGCATGGGGGTGGTGGCTGGTGTGACCCGACAATTCCTGAGTAAATGCGGAACATTTGTGTGAATTTGAGAAATTTTTATTTTTGTTCGTTTATCTTTGGAACAGACAACTACTCACTGTACACTTCAGTTGTCAGTAGTTTACATACGCATCCATTTCCTACCAATAGGTTTGCATGTCAGTGAGTAGAGCGATAATACTAGTATCACACAGTACGCATACTTTTTTTTTTGCATGTGACATGCATATAGTGCATGTCACATATAGTGGTTTTCAGAAGCCCATGTAATTTAACTGGCTTCTGGAAGCACTCCAAAGCTCGCCATTTTGTCGAGGTAGTTCATGACGTCTTGGTAGGTGGGAGCTTGACTGCTGATAAAGGAAGCGAACGCATCAATCTCGGCGTGCAGCAGAAGGTTCACACCCGGATGTACTAATAGCCTGCATCATGTGTGATTATAACAATAGATCCTTCCACGTGGCTTTCTGTTCTTGTAGGGTAAGCGTATTGCACCACGAATCTGGTCACTTCGTCAAAATTTTATTGGTCTCTGGACAACTGGAAGAAGGACAATTCGTCCCGATTCGCAGAATGAAGAATGGGGCGAAAGTCCCCGTTTGTCGAACTGTCGTAAAAAGTTGATTAGGGTTGGGTGTGTAGATTGCCGGTGACAGTGGGCGTCAACAGTGAGACCTTCTTTTCAAAAAAGAGAGGAGGACAAATACAGCTCTCAGAATTGGCAAGGGTCCGATAGTGAATCATACCCGGGTTATTCAAAATGATAAAAGTCGGGTTCTCCGTGAGTATGTTCACCCGCAACTCTAGCAATATGGAATTTGGGAAAACCGAGCGAGGGGTTGACCTCCTGATGCCGTGGTCATATGTGCACTTGTAATGTACGCATATGAATAAATAACGCTCGCACTGTCGCAGCGGCTCTGTGACTGAGTTAGAATTAGTTGAAATCCAATCGCAGCCTTGGTATGCTACCTGGGCGTGTATCGGTGCGATTGCTGCATGCCACGTGACCAGGAAAGGCAGAAACGACGGAAGCCAACCCTAAAAAAATATCGTAATAATTATTAATATTACCTACTAGTTGCTTAATACATGGTTCACTGCGACAGCAATCGCTTTGGTGGCCGAAGCATGCGAAATTAATCGTCGCGATAAGCGTCAACGCACAATCACCGGACAAAAGCTCACTAATTGAGGAGATTAGCTGCACAAAGGCTTAATGGGAGGAACGTTGTATTCTATCACTGATTTTGATATGAGGATCGAATTTTTGTTTCTGGGGACCGAGAAGTCCAGTCAGAAATGTCTAAATCTTTCACGTTCGTTCTGTAAAAAAGAAGAAAACAAAAAGTGCAATTTAGAGTAATTACACGTACTACACCGACTGCACCTAATAATAATTATAATACTAAAAATTCAATCAGGCGCTTTTCTCCCATGCGAGGGACATCATCTTTGCGGGACTAGGGACACGAATAAGAAAAATATAGCAACTCGTACAATACGAAAAAACGGTGGCTGAGGACGCTCGTGGGTCCCACATTTGTTTCCGGTCCAGAGGTACGACCTTCTAAAATCAAACGCGTGACAGGTTGTCAATGGTCAACGAGTTCGGTCTTTGATCTTGTAGCATGTTTGACCTTTTAAACGTCTTTTTTTTAAATTATAGATATCATCTTTATATTTAGATATATAAAACGAACAATAAATTAATTGTTTTTGGGATTTTATGAAGTCTACAAAATATACCAGCATAATTTTAATTTCATTTTGGGGACTTCACAGAGGCAACGTCAGTGGGACAAGCTCAGCGGCATATCAAAATAGCCGTGCATCAAAAATCCCGGTACTGAAAAGCCCGGTGCCGAAGCGACCAAATACCGAAACGATCGCGTACCGATATCTCCGCACCGAAATGTCCGGTTCCCCATTTTATCGAACGCATTTTTCACCGCCGTAAATATCAGTAATCCTACAATTCAACAAAGAAATGTCTTCTAAACTCTTTGCAAGGTTCATTCTATATCCGTTGGATATTCAGACTCGTTGGACATTCAGGCTCGTTGGACATTCCGTCTCGGTTGGATCTTTCGTCTCGTTGGACATTCAGGCACGTTGGACATTCCGTCTCGATTGGATCTTTCGTCTCGTTGGACATTCAGGCACGTTGGACATTCCGTCTCGATTGGATCTTTCGTCTCGTTGTACATTCCGTCTCGCCTGTCACGTGACCGATTGGACATTCAGGCTCGTTGGACATTCAGTCTCGTTGGACATTCAGGCCATAAGCGCCGAAACAATTGCGCGCCGCGCAAAGTAGCGCGATATCGTCATTGCGATCACGGCTATGGTGTCTATATGAGTACGGTGTACTGCCGAGGGTGGCGCCACTGCAAGAGGAGCAACACGTCCCGATCCGCCAACAAAGCTTGGACCCCCCAATTATTAAGTGCAAGTGGGTAATTGTTTTGTTCGTTTTAAAATTACTTTTCTCACGTTTACAAATAAAACACTCATGTTTCTCAGGAGCTGATGCGACGTGGTATATACCTAAGCAATAGAATGAACCCTAAAATTTCGTTTCTGTTTCCGTTTAAAAGAAATAGAGGGAGGAATCCATCATTACGTGAATTTTCGACTGCGAGCTTGTCGGGCACGGTAAACGTTCGATGGAGGAATGATCGTCGCAATCAGTTGGCAAAAAAAAATAAACATACATTTTTGTATTACGTGTTGGGAAAGACATCTTGGAATTGCTGTTTATGACTTCCATGGATTGTACTAAGCCTTGATGCAAAACAATCGATTTCTTTTCAAGACGAGAGATAAGACAAAAATACTATTGTGTGCAGTAACCCTCAGGGTAATTATACTTTGTCTCATCCTAGATGTACTAAAAACCAAAGCCAAGGGCCGCCAGGTCCAATCACGTTCCGCGCTATACTATGACACACTTAACATTGATTAGAGGTGGACAAATAATCCTTGAATCCAAAAGCGCTCCATCATTTCTATAGCTTCGACGCTGCAAAGAGCCTATAGAAGTCGTGGCTTTCTTTGCGATGTAATACTGTTGAGTCACTCAGTGCTCTTCGATTTGAACCACTGTACACCCGTCCCCTTATCAGTGATCCGAGACGCGGGCACCGACACGTGCATCGAAGCGAAATATCGCACAACTTCTGAGTGGCTCGTGATTGGATCTGGCGGTCCGTAGCTTTTGCCTTTAGTCCATCGTAGGGGGAGACGAAGTATAGAGGCCGAACTACAATAAAATTGGAAATAACTCTGTGGCATGGTGAATCAAGGAGACGAACATCCAAAAGCGTCATTTCGAATATGTTTTAAACAAAAAGTACTCTTACTACGAAATTATCTCATTTTCATATTGTTTTTATATGTAGTAAAACCGGATATTATTAAGATTCGAATATATGTTCTTCTTTGTACACTCTTTAGGTAAAAAAAGTCAAGATCAGTTTCAAAGAAGAATTGCATATTCTTTTGTACTCAGATGGAAAAATCACGATTAACTTACCGCGTTAGGAAAGCACGTTGGTTATCGCGCAAATAAAATCAATGTCTCCAGTTCTCTTACCGCAGAAATTAGTGTTGTCATATCAGCAACCCACCTCATGATAAAAAAAAGCTCTGCTGATATGGTTGATTCAGATCAATAGCGGTTCAGTCTGATTTAATTTCTTTTTTATTGAGCAATTGTATTTATTTTGTACGGATGTATTGTCTTTCTTAATACGATACACTCATTCGTTAAAGCAGTTCCTGCGGAGCCTCAAGCAAACTTTGGCCAGAGGCACTTTACTTTTAGAGAGATAATAAAACAAAGCTTCCTTAATTTACTCGTTTCAGTGAATAATGGGTCTGACCAAGGCGCATTCTGAGCAGCAGCACGCAACTGCCTCATCGACTGGGTGTTTAAGATTGTTAGATTACAGTATATGCTATGAGAATCTATTGCCATAGTGATCGAAGTATCCTTTATGTGTTGTGTTTCCTAGATTTTTTATGTTTAGAATCTTCTCTTCGTTCATTTGCCGGGGCTTTGGAAATGGGAAAGCCTGCAAGGCCAACAAAAAATTCCTACACTGTTGTAGGCTAAAAGTAAGATCTGTCGTCTTGTCTGTACCTGCCTTTATTTTTTTCAGCAACTTAAAAGTGAACCCTCGGCCTTGAAATGAACCCCATACAATAAAGTGCAATTTGGACAGCTGAGTATGTTGATGACTACGTAATTTCTCGAAATTCCCGGTGGCAGCCACGCTATGAGCTGGTGTGACCAATCAAACTATCTCAAAAATGCAGCAATAGGGAGATCGTCAAGTGTTTTGGTTCATCGTGATAACAATTATGTGCATGGAAGGCCCAGTAACTTGCGATGTTTGCGCTGTTTGATTGCCCCTTAAACTCGTTTGCTTCGGTTGCGTCCCGACTTCAGGTGAAGTGAAGTATAGAATACCAACACTAAAGAGGGACATAGAAACTATGTCGTCGGCATTGTATTTCATGTCCCTCTTTCGTTCTCGTATTGGAATAAGTGCGCCGCAGCATATTCCAAAAAGTATATTGTTTCTTTTTTTCAATTTTCTTTCAGCTTGAGGGCAGCCTGCACAACATGCTGGACCGAGTGCCGCACCACCTTCAGGAACCGCTGCAGGGGCTTCTACAGGTGGACCCCAGGCGAAGGCCCAACGCCCAGAACTTCTCCATGGTACGCGGATGTCCTTGTAAAAGTGAAAACTCGAATTTTATTCGTGCTTACTTTTGGAGACGTGTACTTTTCCAGTGACTTTATACACCCTAAGAAATCTGTTACTGGAAAACGCAATTGATTAAAATTACAGTAACCCTTGGTTAAAACGTGTCAATTACATTACTTGATTATTTGTGATGAAAAGTAATTTACCGTTAATTTTCCTATTACTTCACATACCGAACACAAATTTATCTGCCGGTTTTACCAAAAAACGTATAGATTGTTCGGTTTAAGATTAGAATTACCGTTTCACAAGGTACTTATCTTCTCAATCCGCCGGTTTTGGTACATCCACGTAGTTCTTGTCGTTCGAGCTACATTCCGATTAACATTGCTTTTTTTTTACCGTTAATCAGGCAGCCCGTACAGAAAGGTCATTCCACTTTATCGTTTTATTCAGTGTACATGTCCGCAAACCGCATTCTCTCCGATCTCATTGATCACGCGTCAAGACGTGAACGCGTGTCGGTCAAGGCGTTTCATCAGGATTCTCGTGACAGTTTCCGTTTTTCAGCCATTTCGTCTGGTGCGAAAGAAACGTTTATTACGGGCCAAATCGCACCACAGAAAGCCGACCCAAACTAAAGTCCCAAAAAGTTACCGGCCAAGCCGTTTCCGTTCTTATGTAAACAAAGGACAGGCAAAGCGGGTGCTCGGGAAGTAGAGAGGGACAGGATAAATAAGGCAGAGTCAGCGACCTGCAGTATCCTCCTAATCTTTCCCTAACGCTCGAAACGTTTTCAAATATTAACGCGTACGAAAGTAGGGTATCAATTGTTCCTTTAGGTGCTTTCTTTTTGCACACAGAGTATATACATAAAGACAAAAATTGTATTGCAGCAAAAGAAGGAAAAGAAGAGAAAAGTGGGGGGGGGGGGGGGGGGGGGGGGTGTTCACGGGAACATCGGCGTCCGCACGCCATGTTATATTAAAATCATTAAAGCATGGCGCCTCGAGCGTTCGTTTGACGACCATAGTTCCGGCCGGTTCTCTGTACACTTTGTTTTGCATTATGATAGACCGCCCAGGACGAAACAACGAGCCATCGAAGCCAGTCGAATGTCGCGTGAGTATCGCGTGACCATCGGGCGGGGGGTGCGACGACGCATAGGGGACGCGTAGTCACGTGACAAGTTTCACAGGCCTTGATTGGCTGGGATGGCTCGTGGTGTCCGTCGCGGTCCATCCCTAAAGGGAAACGGAGTGTAGGAGAGGGGGAGAGTTTCGTCGCCGCGCGGCTTCGACGGCAACAGTGCAGACGCTGAATTATTCACACCACGACGCGCCATTTCTCAGCATTGGGTGTACGGGAGGCAAAAAAAAAGGAGTTGGGGAAGGAGGGGGAGAGGAAAATGGGGAAAGAAGAGAAAGAGAGAGAAAAATAATAATGAGAGAAGGGACGAGAACAGGTGGGGTGTAGATCTTGTATTGCGCAGCGCCATGTCGTGGGCTTCCAATCGAAGTTTGAAGTCTATTTGTTCTGGAAGACAGATTTTTGTTTGTTTATCTTTTTTGCTGTTGTTTTTTTGTGGGACGTGTTCCACGAAATGGTGTCGTAAAGGCAACGATTGCGGAGCTAGTGACTGCTGTGAAGCGACTGTGGAGAATCGCTCTGCAACGTAATCGAAACCGGACGGACGGTTTATAAGTTTAAATTTCGTTTATTCTTGATTTTGAGTTAAGGATATTTTTTACGTGTGTGCGTGCGTGCGTGACTGCGTGCGAGCGTGCGCGTCCGTGCGTGCGTGCATGCGTGCGTGTGTTTGTGCGTGTTTTGTTTACCGAGGCATTTTGTGTTGTGGCGGCATACGACGACTTACGATTGGCCGGATTTTTGGACGGTGGGATCTCCGACGACGTAGTTTGAGTATTTTCGCGACAAGTAATGGGGTAAGCCCCCGATCAAATTTAGTCTCCGACAGTATGGGATGAATTCGGCCGATCTGGCCCATCCTGGCCTTGAAACATACGTGGTCCGGTTCTTAAGGTAGTTGTCAAATATTCTTGAAGCATATGACCTTTTGAGATAAGGCTCACGATATAACCTTCCGCTGGCCCCCTGGCGTGAAAGGCTGGATTATGTAACGCACGCATCAAAACTAAACACCGTTAAAAAAATATATTCTAGAAGTATGTGGCATATAGCAAGAAAGCATGAACATTTTTACTTAATAGATGCGTTATTTGAATTTGTTCGACTTGGCCGTTTTTAATACATGTTAGAATTAAAATCATTTATCACGTATAGCCTTGCAGAACTAACCAGCTTTAAATTGGAAGTTTAGTATAAAAGATTGAGCGCTGTGCCCTATATTTTTATGACAAGGCTGTCAATATGCATTATAATTAAATAACAAAAATTCCCTGCGTAAATGCCCAGAAACGAACAATGTAGTGTAATGGAGGACGCTGACATTTATCCCCTGTTCACTTCATATGCTACATGAAAAATAAAGTTTACTACGAATCCCATCTGGCGAAACTCTTTAGCGGTACTAAAAATACGGCATGTTTTTTTCTTTTTTTTCTTTCTCATCAAAAAGAAGAGTTTATGGCACTGGCTGTTATTTTGAACGCGGGTTGACCAATCCAGGTTGCTTGTCGCAGCTGTTACCTTTGACACTTTAAGAACGCCTGGTGGGCCCTGCAATTGATTCTGGTCTCGTCGGCGTTTCGTTGGACATATTTTTCACAAAGAAAGCTGCAGATTTACTTTACGCACTTGGAATGTCGACAGGCTCGGATCTAGACACCATTCGTAAGAAAGGTTTCAAATGTTGAGTGGAACAGTGCCACATAAAAGCAGGTACTGAAATCGGCGCAGTTTGGTGCCTTTCAATTTTCGCTTTGCAGCCTTTGTGCTTTAGGTTGTACCAGTTTAGTTCAATAAACTGCCAACCAAATGTGCGTTAACGTTTATATATTTTTGCTTTTAAATTCGAAGGGGTTCTTCTTTTCGATTTTATGACGTTGCCTCTTAATAGTTTTTTGAACACGAGTTTATAGATTGAACACGCACGGTTTATTGAGCAGTTTTTTTCCCAAGGCACAACCAACCCTTTCTTTCTTTTTTCAACAAATGTTTTTGATGAATCAGTCACCATTCTGAAGCGGGAAAGGGGGTGGGGGTGAAATTTTTATTTAAGAATGCGACGGTCAGATGCCGATTAAAACTTCTATACTTGGTTTCACCTTAAAGGGGTGAAGCAACGGTTTTTTTGCTCTGCTGCAATAGTGCTTAGAACGAACACCTGGCATTAATGACTTATGAAACACGCGTTAAGTTTTCGCCACACGCAATACATAGCTTGCAAGTGTCGCGACTGTTGCGTACTGATTGTAATTTCTACCTACTGGTTTCTTTAAACTACAACTTCGGTGGTGTACAACTAACACGGCGAACCGAAAGCTAGCGGTGCATAAAATACTAACATGGCCATTAATGACGTCAAATGCAAGCTATACATAGAAGTCGCAAAAAAAAAATTAAAGGAAAACGAGAAGCGTTCACCCGCAAAACTTGCAGCCAGACAAGTGGCCACGTGATCTGGAGCCAATTATACGCCGCAAATGTTGACCATAGCCACGCGCTGGGGTTGACGAAGCACAGGACACGCGCCGAGTTGCAAACATTGTTATGGTTGACTATTGTCATCATTGAAGTGATTGGACACGGGCCACAACCCGAATGCTTCTCCAGCCATTGATTACCAGGAGCCCGAATCGAGTGCTCACGCAATGCTCGGGTCCAGTCTATGAGCCGCATTCAAATGTCGTCACTGGGTGTACTGCGATCCCCCAGCTACGTCATAAATGTTTGTGAAAGAAAGAAAACGCTCGCTTTTGTCCTTAAAGTTACACCACAACAAAGAAGTTTCTTGGTCAGTGAAGTTTTGTACGAGTATAATTGGGCCCCACTAGTGTCAGTACGCTCGTATAAAGTGAAACACAGTCCAAGAGAATATCGTTGCAGGACTCCTTTAAAGTAGCCTTGAAACTTTTTTTTTTTTTAACTTTCGCTATATTTACTTAGAATCCCTCCCTCTTTTACGTTAATAACTTAATAGACTTGCCTCAGTTTTTATTTTTAAGCAATGGCACTCGTCAAAATAATTCGAGAAATATGAGCATCGTTCATCCCCTTAACTCGTAGCCAGAAAAATAAACCACGTGGCCTGGTTCCTATCCTGTGCCGCCATCGTTAATCACACTCACGCTCTGGGGTTGACGAAGTAGAGAACGCATGCTGAGCTCCAGGCATTGTTAGAGCTCGGTCATTCTCATCACCGCAGTGGTCGGACACGAGCCACTACCCGAGTGTCCGCCGAGGCACTGTCTGTTGCGAGCCGAAGTCCAGTGTTCACGCAGTTCCCGTGTCGAATGCATGAGCCGCGCTCGACTGTCGTCAGGCGGCTGGTTTCGATCCCACAATTACGTCATCGAGATTTTGCGAAGGCAAGGCTGAAAGAAACAGTCCCCTTTCGTCCTCGCAATTTCACCGCAAAAAAAAACCAAAAAAAACAAGCTTCCGAATCAGTGGCTGTCTGTGCGAAAATACTGGGGCCAAACTAGAACCAGTACGGCACTGTAAAGTCACAAACATTCTAAACCGATGTCGTTTCAACACCCCTTTAAATCTAGAAGCAGTCGACGGTACGAGCTGATGGAAACCAACCAGATTGTGTGAAAACCGCATTATCATGGTGTTTGTCGTGTTTTCGTACGTGTTCCATAATCGCTGAACAAATCGTAAACAGAAAAGGCCCAGTGTTTTCCACTTTTAACGCTGCTCGATCGGTATACCATTAGCTTGTAGCATCGGCTGTGTCTCGACCTTTGCTGAAATAAAGTGAACACCAACACAGTGTTTCCAAACAAGCCCGCTTTGCCCACACCAGGCGCGGGCACTAAGCGTGCGCAGAAACGAAATTCGGGAGGAGTGAAGCTCCTGCGCATGCGTAGTACCGACAGCAGCGCCACCGCAGTGGTGTGACGTCAGTGAGCCGAGTTGGTCTATAAGCATTGCTCTTTTTGGTTCTGGCGCGGCACTGGGTGAACTCTCGCGTGGCACGTTTTCATGGCGAGAAACGCGGAAGGCATGAAATTATATTTGACAATGAAAGCTTTGTCGATGGCGTGTGCCTCCAGGTTTTTATTAAAAGATCACATGTTTCGTCTTTTTTTTTTTCAACTCATATCTCTCGCTCTCAAATGACTATTTCTTGACACATAGGAACCTATACTCGATTTTTTTTGTGTGTTTTCGCGAAGTTCGAGTTTCGGCTATACGAGGATATACGACGAGTACTAAATATTGAGATTGTGAAATCTACTTTGTGTATTTATTACCATTGGAAATGGCCAGTTATGTATTTTTTTCCATCAGCGGACCACTCTGTCGGGAAATATTTTACAGGTTCCGATGTACTCCAAAATTAGGTCTTTGCAAAACTTGGGTCGTTTGCACTATACAAATATTCATAACTCGAAATATACATATAAAATAATCGCGTGTAAAAACGTAGTAATGTCAAAGCATTTGTATCGCGCAAGATAGTAAAATAATACGAAGAAAAAAGCCATAATCCACATTCTCTTGCGACAAGCGAAGTCTAGATTGCTTAGCTAGCCAAATGCTTTCAATAAACCTTCTTGGCAACTTGTAGTGCAGATATCGCTGTTATAATAAATCAAGGGCGTTGCCTCTAAGATTTTCCCCTATGTATAGTCAGTAACAGTTTAAGAAACACAAGGTTTGACTTTACATGTTCCCGTTTCTTGTTCTGCGAATTATGCTACCATCTCATCGGCCGAGGACCAATAATAAGATGCTGAAGGCCCGTCCCTGCATTCCCTGAGCTTTCAAAGACCAAAGTCAGAACCAAAAACACCTCTTGTCCATGATTAAAAAAAAAAAAAGTACTATACTGACCGCTCTCAAACAATCTTTCAAGAGCCGCAATCGAAATGCACGCATCAACATCCCAATATCCCATGCGGCGTGCATGGTACGCGTGGATTAAAAGAGTCAGCAAAGGACCCCGGGAACATTCGACTCCCCTAATGAGTTAGCCGTACGACAAGAGTGATTTATGGCAGGACGTTCAGGCTGTATTATTCCGGGCGGCCGGTTTTCCGCGTACCGGGGACAATCATGGGCCGAGCGGGCAAGCTTTCCGAACGACACAATCCTAACTCGGTGCTTATACTAGAGGCGCAGCTGCCTACGCGCAAAGTCGACATGAACTGCCGTTATGTCCGAGATCCGTAATTTACAGCGGTCCGGGAATCGGGAATCGGGGATCGTATCACTGTTAGAGGTTTCATGTGGGTTTGTGTGCGCGAGTACGACCATAAGTCTGATTGAACCAATCATACTCTTCAAAGCGTGCACTTCATCTCCCTTTTGTCTGTCTGTGTGTATCTGTGTGTGCACCCGCTTGTCTTCGTGGCGGCCTCATTTGAAACAAAGGGTTTGGAAGCGAGGCCGATTCGGCGATCCCATAACAGTTTTAACCTATAGAGTCGCTGGTAGCTTCAGAAGTGCAGGGCTGGCTTGGCTTATAGTGCTCACGCTCCTTGCTTTGAGATTGGTTCCTTGACGTTGTTATTGGTTCATCCTCCGATTTTATTGGATGCGGAGCGATAAGGCACTCTCAGAAATGAGGGGTGTACTACTTACACCCCTTCTCTCTTATATACCACCCCAAACTACATTTCGACGTTCAGTGTGCTAACGTCGAACTAGCGATACAAACTTTTACGAGCCGCTTGGTAGCTCTGTGATATAACTTACTTAAGAGCTAGTGTATAGGTATCAAAGACTAGAGAGAGAAAAACTCACACTGAGGCTTTGTAGCAGGGCGAACGTAACCTTGAGAGTTTTCATGTAATAGGTACATTAGCTATCTTAATAAGTTGTATCACTCAACTATCAAGCAGATCGTGAAAGTTGGTATCGTCGGTGCGACGTCACTTGACGAAACGTCGAATCGTACCCCTTGGGGTACTTTATATGGGACAAGGGGTGTAAGTACTACACCCCCTATTTCTGGGAGTGTAGGTATGCTCCGGATCATCCAATTCTTGCGCTTCCTAAGTACAGAGACAAAAGTCAAGATTAGGTATTACTATTTCAGTGCCCAGTGATTCGGCATTACTAGGGGGTCATATCACGCACTCGACGTGTGGGATGCCGTGGGATTGCTGAAATCACTAAGTGGGCGATTTAGGGAGCTCACAACTGCAATCCTCCAGTGTACACTTAAGTTTAAGTCACAGCGCTCTCAAAAGTTAGAAGACACAGATACAGACAAACTGACTAAAAAAAGTGCAAGGTCACGGCGTCCTCAGTGCGCGTGATTACTTTAGCCGTTTATGAACTTCGCACAGATATAGGGGCTTGGTTCACCAACTCAATTCATCAATGCGTCGTTCCGTCAAGTTACGTAGTACCGACCATACCAACTTTAGATTTTCAAGATATGAAATGTATGGAAATTGACGTTCCACTCCTGCACAGCGCTAAAAGGGCGCACAGGATTTACATATACAATACAATATTAACGTCGGCTGCGCTTTGATTTGCGCTGAAGCGAAGAATATACCTTGTTTCAGCTTAAGTCCAAACGTATGCGACGCTGCGAGGTAATGTTACTAATCAATGACCCTCAAGAGGGCATGCCACTCATCCTTTCCTGTAGTACATGACTGGTCCAGCGATAATAGAACACGTATGAAAACTTGACGAACGCTACAATGGTGCGGCTTTGATGCTGTATGATTGGGCCCATCAGCTGGTGACGTCGGATACGTCTGAACTTCAGGTAAAACAAAGTAAAACACTGTAACTTTTTTTTCTTTGAATTATCTGAAACTTTAAGTTTTCAGGCTATTTATGCCTTGGGCTCGGCAATTTTAATGCTCAGATGAGAAAACGAATTTATATTTGGTTTTTGCTGCGGGGGTGTGCTATTTGTTTCTTTCCTTATTTCTGACACAATGGAACTCAGAAAACGGGCAAAAGGCAGACACTCTGCCTTTTACCTTTTCTCGCGAGACGAGGAACCTATTTTTGGAAAACCAGGAGGCGATTCGTTCTGCTCTTCCGGCATCAAATCGAATTCAATAAAGATAAGGGAAGCTAAAGAGGTTCTTAAAAAAAAACGAGTTAGAGGGAAATTCTAGAGTATTTTTATACCGTGAAATTGAATATTCATTGTAAACCGGAGGACACGACAAAATAAAAAAAAAAACAAAAAAAAAACGGACAAGACAACTACAAGTCTCTTTTTATTTTGCCGTGTCTCCGGTTTGCGATGGAAGTTCTTCACCAGCTCGCCTGTGCTATTACCCTTTCTTCGTGAATTTGAATATCACGTTTGTTTTCCCCGAAGATGAAACAAAACGTGAAAAACACGAAAAACCTCCGACCAGTATCAAACGTCATAAAAGGATCGATCTTTTGGCCGCCAAGCGAGTGTCGCTCGTGTGCGTAGCGCGTGCAGTTGTAAGCTTGTCAGGTATATTTTCCCGCACTGAAACCAGTCGTGGCTTTTTTTTTCGTTTTTTACCTTTTCGAAAATAGCAAGACAGCGCGTGCATGGCCTTGGTAGGCGCTGAAAATGCGCGAAAACGTATAATCCGAAAACTCTTTTTTTTTTTTTTTTTGCGTAACGCTTCGGGAAGGAGCGGCTTTAGCGGTACTTTGAAAATTAATTTAAGGAACCTCCGTGCACCAAATTAAAAAAAAAATAATAATCTTGATATTCGGGATTGTGAAGGCACACTAGAGGTGGTTTAAGTGTCTTTACTCAAATAAAAAAACCTTTAGCTTCTCCTTAAGTTGTTTTTGATGAGTCATAAATGTATATTAGAAGGCACATGACTATGACAACTCATCATTTGTGTGCCTTCCTGACATAGTTTGCTTACCTAAGCAAATAATCAAGCCCTGTAAATTATATTACACATTTATGCATCATACACGCGTCTAAGCAAGGATATGCAATACCTGTTATTCTTATTGATGCATGTTTAATATGCTGCAAAAGCGGCATTAAAATATCGTATTGCGGAATTGGTACGACGAAAATGTCTCAAGGCTCGACAATGCCGTTTCTTCATCTTTATATTATTTCTTTGGATATATAAGCAATTCAAATAATTTTTCTCCATCTCTCGCTTTCGCTTTCTTTCTCTTTGTCCAGATTAAGTATTTTATGGATCCTGCCGTACACGGACTTCAGTACCTCGACGTCATTCAGATGAAGGACTCCACGCACAAGTCTCACTTCTATCACAGCCTCAAGACAGCGCTGCCAAACATACCCAAGGTGAGCTCACTCAGCGCCAAACCTAGCTCAATATTAAAGGGTACCCTCCACCCCCCCCTCCCGCCCCCCCCCCCCCCCCCCAAAAAAAAAAAAGAAAGTAAAAAATCTAAACAACAACAACTAAAAACACACACACACTTGATAGTTTGTGTTTGAGTAAAATATATTTATGTTCGACGAATAGAACAACTGCTTAGGGGGGTAATTATCACCCGATAATTACTTTTTTATTATATATTTTCACGTTTGTTTTCTTATATGTTTGGCAAATAAAATAAGGTGCGCTGAGGTTCTACTTTATAACCTGTAGTTCATACTGTCCAGTCGAAATGTTTATGTGCTAACACTCCTCTTCAATTAAAACAAAACAAAGAAGCTTCCAAGAACAAAGCTTCAGGAACCGCGACCTCCCATGTCCCGCTCGTATCTAGGTAGTATTGACAATCTGGATATTATCCTGGAATCTATTATTTAAACTTAAAGAGCACTTTCTAAATACTTATTTTGCGAGATAGCAGGATAAATTTGCAACGTCTTTTAACGTTTAGTACAACAATCATTCACTTGAAGGGATATGAGGTACGAAAATAGGAGGAAGAGAGAAGCAAGAAAGATGTTTCAATACTTTTTAACTAGCAAAAGCGTTTACTGAATTCAAACCAATACTGTCTAGTCTCAAAGAACAAAAAAAATAAAGGAAATGAGAAGTGAAACATACTAAAACAACAATAAATAATAAATGCCTTGAACAGAGTAGATTCACTATAGTTAACCTTTCTAAAATTACTTTTTTTTCGTACGAAGCAAAAGAAATACAATGAAATCTATATCAGACGAACTTTAGTTCAGATGATCGAATGCTATCATGTTATGCTATTTAACACTTCAGCTCCAGTATAGCAATCGCATTGGATTTTTTTTTTTCAAGCATGGCGCGTCAAATAAAATGAAAAGTCGCGTGTTGTTGTGGGCTCAGATGTTTCGGCGCTTTCAAAAAGCTGCCTCAATATTTCTTTCCTCCACATTTTCCTCTCACTAGAGTCACCGACATCTACAAGCGTAGGGTGTGGCCTATTATGGTCACGCTTCTTGGTTTGTGTAAATAAGACGGCTCGCTTCACCGATTTTTTCTTAAGATATCAGTGACTGCACCTAAGCCGCTCCCAGAGACGTGTCTTTGATCGCATTCTTCTAAATAAAAGCCGAAATAAAAATGCAAATAAAAATATATTTTTTGTTTTTGCGAGCATTGGAGCATGTTAATTGAGGTCGTGCTTCGAAAGGACAGATACGTATTTGACATTGAAGACCATATTGTCCTCAGGAAGAGCCTCACTCAAATTTCCCTCATGGTGCATTTAACCAGACTTTACTTCAGTTGTAACATTGACCGGAGCAGGGGTGACCGTGTTTAAGAACACCGGTTTCCACAAGGACCACGGGGACTGTACCGATACCACCAATGTTGTAGACGTTCTAGAGAAATATTTTTCTCTGGCCATGAAGTAATGAATACAGGACTTACTTGTTAAAATAAGCAATATTAATGCTCACCTTTTTGGAAGATGCACATTACGCTGTATTGTAAGTCCAGGAAGTCCTTATCTAACTTGGTACATGATTGCAGCAGTGAGGGAAGTTAGAAGCGTGCATATAGCGTAAGACGTAAGTAGTTCAACCAGTCCTACCCTAATTACAAACTATTTTAGAAATTTAGTGGTAGGTCTGCTTATCAACAAACATTCCTGCATAAAAAGGGATAAGATGTTGGGAGATCAGCTGATATTTCCAAAGAGGGTGAAGCATGTGGCGTAGGCAGAAAAACGGGGAGGGGGGGGGGGGGGGAGGTTGGGAGTGTCCGAAGCCCCCTCAAGTTTTCACGAGCTCCCCATTGCAATAACCCTGCAACGAGGCGCGGAGAGCGGACAAACACGGTCGCATGAGAAGCCGAGTAACTGCGTGATTAGCGCCGAAGACTGGCGTTTCTTTTTGTCCCAAAGCACAAGGAGACTTGAGTCATTTGAAGAAGGCGCTTGTACCCGCTTCTCCCCAATGTATGCAGTCGCGCCCACTTCAGGACTACACTCAAAAGAGGCAACAAAATGCAGCACCCGCTCTGATGCTCATCCGGTGCTCCCGTACTTTGTGCCGTACTATCGAGTATAAAAGGGTAACGTAAAGGTGACCTCTTTGCGTTGCCTTTCCTCTCAAAGCTCAGAATAAACAGGCCTTCCAAAATTCGGTATAGTTTGAGAAATCTTAGTAATTCCCCCAACGTGTTTTTACATAAAAAATATAATAAACACGCAGTCTTTGGAAAGTACTCTAAGTGCGTGGTACCTAAAGTACAACTTCAAATATGTTTAAAATCTTATACTTCATTTGAAGTACATTCTCTGAGCATACACTTTTACACAACTAAAGTATTTTTTCCGAGGAAAGTACAACTCCCGACTTCATAGTACACTGAAGCGAAAAAAAGAGACTCTAATCAAAGATTTAATAAACATTTACCCGACGTTTCGGGACCAGTTCGGTCCCTTATTCACGGGTGAATGACGTAAAGAAAAGAACACGCGTCGCTTAAATGCATATACGGATGTAGAGGGCTTTGCTCACGTCACGCAGTCCCAAGACGTAGACGCTGGGCAGGGAGCCCGGAGAACGATTCACGTTCCCCTTTTATGTTGGATAAACCAAGACTCAACGAAGAGCCGCTTTCGCCGATTCCTCTCCAAGGCCAGCACGGTGCTTCCCTCGAAGTCGACTGTGTGGCCGGCTGCATCTGCGTGCTCCGCGAGGGCGCTTGCCTCCACATCCTTCTTCCGGATATCATATTTGTGTCGCGTGAGCCTCTCTGCGAAGTTCTTGCTTTCGCCAACGTATGAGACCGGGGAATCTTTGCATGGTATGCGGTAGACCAAGCCTTAGGCCCTTTCTTAGGGGGGCCGAACCTTCGGGAGGAGGAGGCGATGACCGATTGTCGACCCGGGCTTATAAGTTACTGCTGCGCCCTAGGGGTGGATACCTTGAGTTCGCGAGTATCCGGCGAATAAACCGTTTAGAGTAGCCGTTCTTGCGGAGATCCGATGTTACGACATTGATTTCTTCCTGGAGGCCCTTCTTTGTGGAGCAGGTGGCGAAGGCGCGCCTGAAGAGTGCAGAGGCCACCGACGCTTTATGACATCGGGGATGGTGGGAATCAAACCCCAAGTATCTGCCAGTATGAATTGGCTTCCTGTGAACAAAGAAGCTTAGCCCACCGCCACTCCTGGTTACCAGTACATCCAGAAAGGCAAGGGAAGCTTTGTCTTCGCGTTCGACCGTGAATTGTAGCGACTCATCCACCGAGTTCAGGTGCTTTAAAAGACGATCCACCTCACTGGTTTTAACGACGCAGTAACAGTCGTCCACGTAACGCAGGAACATTCTGGGTTTAGGCTCGAAAGTGTCGAGAGCCTTGCGTTCGATGGCCTCCATTGTGAGGTTTGCCATTGTCACAGATATGGCTTCCCCCATGGTTGTGCCGCTGGTTTGCTTGTAGTACTTCCCGCTAAATGAAAGGTATGTGCTGCTCAAGCAGAGCTAAACTCGTCGGCACATCTCGTCAACCGTCACCACCTTCAAGCCTCATCTTACGTTCAACAAAAAGTGCAAAGACCTCGGCTTTGTGCCCAAGAGTCTCGGCCTCAAGCGTTTTGTCCACACCACTGAGGGACATAGCGTCATCGACCAGGCAGAACGCAGTCCTTTGTGTGCCCGGATCCACGAATGCCACAGCGCCATCAAAAGGAAAGACGTGGAACTCTTCTTCATGCGACGACAGCTGGAACGTCGAGTACCTGAGATGTTCCAGGCCCTGGATGCTTTGACCAGGGGCACCGCTTCCACGTGCTCTCGGACCAAAGAACAGGTACATGCAAAGAAGCTGACTGCACTTCAGCAGGACAACTCAGCTTCCAGCCTCCGCAGAGTCGACACAAGGTTCGTGTGCAATCTTTCATCGAGAGAGCTCTCTCCTTCAGAGACATCGGTACTGGCAAGAGGCCGGTGTTTTAACTTAACCACTCGCAAGCTCCGCCTCCCGGCTATGGTTGCGTCCATCGAAGACGGTCTCCGTGGGTAGGACCCGTCTACTCGCGAAAAGGCTCGATTGAAAGCCATCGGCGTCATATCTCAGGCTGTACAGCGGAAACCTCTCAATATTTCGGCAGAGGAAAACCAGGCCTTGCGCCGCCTCAAGGAAGACAAAAACATCGTAGTGTTTCGGGCAGACAAGGGAAACGCCACCCTCGTCATGGACAGCGAGACGTACGACCACAAAAGCTGCTTGAGCTCCTTGGCAGCAGTGCCTACACTTCCTTGCCAAGAGATCCCAAGAGAAAAGTCAAAGAAACGCTCAACAAAACACTGGCAATCAAATTCCAGTAATACCCTGACTTCCGGAGCCTTTACGTGAGGCTAATCTGCAGGAACTGATCCACCCCGGCGTTGTACGGTCTCCCCAAAATACACAAGGCCGGTGTACCACTTCGACCTATTACGGACTTCACAACGTCACCTTTGCGCGCCGTCTCCAACTATATCTCCACAGGTTTCTCTCACTCCTCACCGGAAAGACTCCAACGTACGTGCAGAACTCTAGTCATTTCATAGATCTTGTTTCCGGTTTAGAGCTATGTGACGACGAGAGCCTCGTCTCTTTTGACGTGGTGTCTTTGTTCACCAGCATCCCAGTGCTATCGGCGGTATCTGTTTCAAGAAGTGCTCTCTCGGCAGACGATACACTCCCGGAGAGAACGTGCCTATTGGTTGACGAGACCTGTCGACTACTAGAGCTCTGCCTGAACAGCACATACTTCTTATTTAGCGAGAAATACTACAAGCAAACCAGCGGCACAGCCATGGGGGAAGCCATATCTGTGACAATGGCAAACCTCATAATGGAGGCCATCGAACGCAAGGCTCTCGACACTTTCGAGGCTAAATCCAGAACGTTCCTGCGTTACTTGTACCACTGTTTCTGCGTCGTTGAAACCAGCGAGGTGGACCGTCTTCTAAAGCACCTGAACTCGGTGGATGAGTCGCTACAATTCACGGTCGAACGCGAAGACAAAGGTTCCCTTCCCTTTCTGGATGTACTGGTAACCAGGAGTGGCAGTGGGCTAAGCTTCTTTGTTTACAGGAAGCCAACCCATACTGGCAGATACTTGGGGTTTGATTCCCACCATCCCCGATGTCATAAAGCGTCGGTGGCCTCTGCACTCTTCAGGCGCTCCTTCGCCACGTGCTTTACAAAGATGGGTCTCCAGGAAGAAAGTAAGGTCGTAACATCGCATCTCCGCAAGAACGGCTACCCTCGAGTATTCACCGGATACTCGAGAAATGAAGGCATCCACCCCTAGGGCGCAGCAGTCCCCCTTCCGATCGCGTCTGTGTCCCCTACATTAGCTGCACCAGCGAAGCACTTTTTCGCATCCTCAGTCGCTACGGGATTGCGGTGACTCATAAGCCCGCGTCGACAATCGGTCATCGCCTCCCCCTACCGAAGTGTTGCACCCCCCCCCCCCCCCCCCCCCCAAAGAAAGGGCCCAAGACTTGGTCTACCACATAACATACAAAGATTGCCCGGCCTCATACGTTGGCGAAAGTAAGAACTTCGCAGAGAGGCTCACGAGATACAAATATGATGTCCGGAAAAAGGATGTGGAGGCAAGCGCCCTCGCAGAGCACGCACAAGCAGCTGGCCATACAGTCGACTTCGAGGGAAGCACCGTGCTGGCCTTGGAGAGGAATCGGCGAAAGCGACTCTTCGTTGAGTCTTGCTTTATCCAACATACAAAGGAGAACGTAATGGTTCTTCGGGCTCCCTGCCCAGCAGCTACGTCTCGGGACTACGTGACGCGAGCAAAGCCTCCTACATCCGTATCGCGTGTTCTTTTCTTTTCGTCACTCACCCGTGAACAAGGAACCGAACTGGTCCCGAAACTTTGGGTAAATGCTTATTAGGTCTTTGGTTAGAGTCCTTAATTTTCGCATCATGTCTATTCCTAACCAGGCAGAGGGCTACCGAACGTTTACCTTCATAGTACATTCCCCAAACTTGAAAACAAAAAATGATGGATCGTCATGTGAAGATGGGCTATTGTCTTTCAAGACGTCATCTGCTCATTTCTCTGAGTGAAGTAATGGCGGCTATAAGACCGATACAAATAAGTGCCTTATAAGCTGATCGTTTTAAGTAGTTCGCCAGGAAGAATAATGTAATTACTATATGGCGACTTTACCTTATTCAATATTTGTCGCCATTTCTGAAAAAAAACGATTCTCCTCCGATTACCCCTGGGGCAATGCATACCATTTAAGAACAAGGTATAGAGGGGGCATCTGAAAGATTGTGTTAAAAAGTACTTCTACTTTACTTTGAAAATGTTGTATTTATAGTGCTTTACTTGAAGTATATTGCACCCAGTGTACTTACTACTTTACTCGAAGTACGTAGGCCCTCATTTACTTAGTACTTTACTTCAAGTACTTTTTATATGTCTACTTTATACTGTTAACGAGCAAACGCTTTCTGCAATATCAATCTCAGGCAGTGCTGTACGTCAAAGTAGAAATCTTACATCCGCAGTACATCACCGACCAAAAAACAAAAATGTACAAATGATTTTGGCACGCAGAAGCAGAACCATGCTATTGAAGTATTTTTGGGAAAACACAAACCGCTTTATATTTGGCTAGCAGAATTTCGCTAACGGTTTTGTGCTAAACTTGCGTTCGAGATGGAGCAATTATCGTACCCAACCTAGCGGTTTCGACCAAAGTGGCGTTTTCTCAAGCAGATAACATTAAAACCTGAATTCCTTTCCAGCACCATAGTTTGTCGAATACGAAACGTACACTTAGCCTAATAGCTCACTAAGCTTACAGTATTAGAACCTCCGTGAGAGCTATTATCGTACCAGGTCCGATCCAGAAAATAGAACTTTTATTTACCTGAATAATTAAGTTACGCGTCGCAAAAATCTGAAACTCTGTAGGAAGGTGACGCTAGTAGTTGTCACCGAACGTGAAAGTTTGAGAAAAAGACGATACCTGGATCAAAAGACACAAAAAAAAGACAATATATTTTTGAGCCGACGCGTCTATTTCAGTCTGATATTCGCTAAACCAGGAAATGACAATGCGGTGCCTGTAGAATTTATTTCAGTGTACAAGGCTTGTCCTTAGAAGAGAAAACACTATTGTCGTCCTCGTTGAAAGGTATTTTTCACAGACTTAGTTTATACAGGCGCCCTGAGTGGTAATACTTTATTTGACGTATATTAGGCTTACATAGACGTCGGCTCATCGAAAATTTTCGTCGTTCCCTTTTCTCTTTTGATCCAAGTAACGTCGTGTTTTCAAACCTTTGCATTCTATCACGACCACTACCCTCACATTATATTAGGTATCATTTAAAAGAAGCTGAAAAATTTCTTGAAAAAACGATTTAGAGGTGCATATTAAAGTATTTTTATTCCGTGAATCTGAATATTACGTTCGTTTTCCCCAAAGATGTAACTAAACGCGAAAAAGAAACGAAAAACCTACGACCAGTTGTTGCGTCATAAAAGGATATTTCGGCCGCCAAGCGCTGTGGGCGGCAGCGTGTGCAATTGCAGGCCTGCCAGATATATTCCCCCGCACTGACACCAGTCGTTGCGTCTTTTTATGATTTTTTTTAATAACAAGAGTGCGCGTGCATAGCTTTGATAGGCACTGAAAATGCGAGAGAGCGGAGATTCCGAAAACCCCTTTAATGACGTAACGTTCCGGGAAGGGACTTTGGCAGTACTTTGAAAATGATATTCTGCAGCTTCTATGCACCAAATTGAATAGTAATCTCGATATTCGTGATGCTCGAGGCCAAATGAAAACGATTTAAGTGTTTTTAAAACTTGGAAACCGCGCGAACTTAACAAAGGAGAAGAACGAGAAGTGAACGAACATAACGCTGACTGGCAACTGTAGTTCATTCCTGCGAGGAACAGAAAGGAAAAAATAGAGATGTATAAAGTTATAATAACGCACCAACTATAGACCACCTTCACGCCCCGTTTAAGTGTTTTTACTCAATTACAGAACAGCTTCAGTTTTCCCATACGTTTCTGCGGTGCATTTTCTTCATCGTATCTGGTAAATAGCGAGGCAGTTTTGACCGGCAATTTTGAGAAGTTTTGAGACTTGCTTTGAGGCCTGTTTTCCAGTACCTTTTTGTAAACAAAACTCGCTGCCAATTTAAAAATCCACACGTAGTGCTGATGTGATTCTGTTTAGATTGATCAGATGGATTTAAAATTTATATTTTTTAGTTGATATATAACTTGCCTTTGGGATGAGATATGATTGGTGGAAAAAGTTAACAGACTCTGAAATTCGGGACGAAAGAGATAAGTAATGTCGTTTGTTACCTCGTAATATCGAAAAGTACAATTCACTCACCGTATTCAATAGTTGTAATTTATACGCTCAAAATCTTGCTAGCGAAAATATAGAATAAAAGTTTTGGGTTGCTTTTGTCTTTTCTTGCTCCCCAGTCTTACTGTAAATATTGGGTGTCTTACCTTTTTCTACATCTTACGAGCGAAGGATATTTCCAGTAATTGCACAGGCTCATTTTGGTTGATTTATTATATTCACTGACAACTGAAGAAAACCAGGGCTCGGCATATTAGGTTTGCACATTTGGCTTCCTGATTAGTTTCTAGACGTTCTTATTGTCTAAAGGCCGAATCTGATTTGCTTAGGAGCGATATTAAGACGACCTGGAACCGCCAAGCCCCGCGTTTATGAAGTCGTCAGTGACTTCGGTGGGGTCAGACTAAACTGGCGGAAGCTCTCGTCATTGTACACTTCGTTTTACGCAAAATGTACCAAGATAAAGGAGTAAAATATTTTAACTTATATGTTTAAACGGGGTTCTATCTACCTCGAAATAAATATAAGACTACTCCCACCAACGTTACCAAAAAAAAAATAGGGTATACATGTCTCTCCTCAAAACCATCACCCCTCCAGCGTTTTCAAAATGGCAACGCGTTCAGATTAACAAAAGAAAAAAAAAAAAGAAACATATCATCATAAATCTGCGTTGCAAAAAAGAAAAAAAATCGCGCATGCAGAAGTTGAAATGTAGTTACGAATCCGGGGCGAATTCTTTCCAAATGAACTTGACAGGGGGAGAGGCAGATCGCGTCAGCCCAGCAAGCTGCTAAATTCCTATTCAGCACCACGCCGAAATTGAACGCAGTGACAGCTCCAAATCGGTGCAGGGAATACGGAAGAACCGCCAGCTACCTTCTCTTCCGCTCGAACTTTCACGTGAGGAGATTCCACGGCCAACCTGCTTGCATTCGTTTCCCGTTTTGCTTTCGCTATTATATTTTTTTTTTCTTCATCTCTCACGCCAAACGCCGACGTTATTTGGAATCCCGTGCACGCTCCGAAGCTCTGGTCCTGCGTTGACAGCCTCGCCAGATCCTGCGATCTCCAAAGAAGCGGGACAATAAAAAACAACGACGACAACAACAAAAAAAAAAAACCTACCTTCGACGATAAGAGCGGGCAAAACCTTTGCGAGAGCCGAGCTCCGCATCGCTTCACCGCCGGTCGAACCTCGTGGAAAGATTCCCCGCTACACTAGCCAACTAAGCACCGCCAATTTGTCACGTGATGCCACGCGCAGCCTATCGCTAGGCTCAAAAACAAAAATGACGTCACGGGCTGGCAGCGCCGGATTGGTTTGGCACGACTTACGCAGTATTCGTAGTGGTCCATCTTAAGCAGGAACGGAACCCGAAATATACATTGAGGGTTATCTGTAGTCGGGTTTTATTTTACGATGGACCGCAGAGGATCCTGCCTCAAACCGTCGGAACCAATCAAATGCCATGCGAGTGTCACGCGACCTCGGGTTTGTGAAGCGGCGACGCGCAGGGCCTTTATAGTCACGTGGTGCGTTGTCTTCGAAGGATTGGCTGGAATTGCTCTCATCGTCCGTTGCGGTGCATCGTAAGAGGAGACCAAGTAGAGGCAAATCCTTCGTCTGAAAGGACAACCTTCCTCTTTTCCCAACTTGTGTGTGTTTAGACTTGTGTTTTTTTGTTTTCTTTTTCTTTTGGGACGTTTTGTTGTCTCGGGGAAAATATGACATCTGAGCGTCTTGACTCGCTTTCCGAGGTTGCTCTGACGGGCTGTGGGCGGCATTGGCCGAGGCTGACTGCGCAGGAGGGAAACGATGTCAGGGCCAGATGTCGCCCATGTTACGTCTATTAAATTCTGCAGCCGGCACCAGGTGGGCGAGTAGCTGGAAGTTCATGCCTCCCCTTTTCCCTTCCCTTTGAGGTTTATCGAAACGTTTTGTTGTTTTTTGTTTGTCGTGTTGTCTTGGTCGGTTCTGGATTGAGCCGTTTCGAATCCTCTTTTGCTCTGAATTGGTTTTATTAGGAATGGCGTTATTTGAACTGTCTTTAGACTGCCCCGGGTCACGGTCGTAGTCCCAACATCATCGACATAGTTTGACGATAAAAAAAAAAAAAAAAAAATTGGTATGAAAGGTTTAGAGAAGTGTGAGATTGCAGAAACATTGGTGAGTTAGATATTTTTTAACGAGAGACGGAATTTAGAGCAACTTTTAATATAGGAGTGTACGTTTTTCTAGCCTAGGTGGCGCAAGATACCACCTTCTGCAAACGGTATGGCAATCCATCCATTCATTTATAGTTGTTTTGGATAGATTGAGGGTTAGCTCTGCGCCGCATTGTACGCTCAATTCTGGTTCGGATTATTTGCATTTGTGTGTGACACAGTACGTTGCAGCTGCATATGACTGCTCGCTACATTGTGGTGCTTATGATAACCTAAGTCCCCGCAACTCGTCGCTGTGGAACGCCAGTAGTCGTCACGCAAATGGTTAAAACCCAATTGTATGAACCAGGTTTTAGATTGATACAAACATGCGTGATGTGACGCAATTAGGGAAGTTTGTTCTTGCGAACCGTAACCTGTAATTTCAAAACCCAGTCGAGAATAATAAAACGTCAATGCCAATGACAGTTTTTGGCGGAATCCAGTTGCGGTCGTATTCCTATCAATTACCCCTAATGTGTACGGTTCCTGTTAAAGCAATCCGACATTAGTTAAGGATGGCTGAATAAATGTGGGTGGGAAGGTGATTTTTCAGCATCTTATTATCGATTGGAAGCCAATAAGATTGCGTCATTAGCCGATAAGGCTGCCGAAAAACAAACCACAAGAGAAGAAGTGTGTGCACAAGCCGCTTCCCGGATTTCTTGTGCTGCTTTCAGGGAGTATGCGGCGGGCAAGTGTTCCAAAAGGCGTTCGCCGGCGCATCGTAAAGCGAGGAGAACACGAATCAAATGGCAAATTAATTAACGCCCAGGGAACGCGCGATAACGAAGCAGCCAAGCTCGTGCCATAATTGGTTGAGGTTGGGGGAAACAAAAGCATTACGGCGGGCTTGGGAGGTAAACAAACGCACGGTCTGGAGATCTTGCACGCCGAATAGCCACACGAGCGTCGTATGTGGCTATTTGCGCAGTCGCGTTGCTTGTCTCTTGTATTCTAAAAGTGTCTGTGTGCCCCGTGTCCCCAAAAGGTACTCGGCGAGCCAAATCGCTGTGATCCACAAAGTGGGGTTTGGTGAATTACGAGATCCAGTTTAAAGCATGCACGGGTTCGGTTCTGTTCGGAACGGCGTTCCTGGAACTCGTTCTTTTTAGGAAGAACGAAGGAACGTCGCCATTCCATCTTGCATCGGTGGAACTGGAACGGGAACGCGTTACATTTTTACTGAAACGGAAATAGAAACTGCGTTTCTTTCCTTTGTCCAGTGGGGTAATTTTATTTTATTTCAAAGACGAAAAGGTTTAAAGTATAAAAACTATATATTTACGAAGAGTGGGATCTCATTAACGTTTTGGTTATTTATCTTAGGGTTTATTTTGTATGGTCCTCGCTTGGTAATAGTTGGGTGAAGGAAAGCTTGTGGACATCAATTCTTTTTTCAGTGCCCGAGACTTCGGTACAAGAAACAACACTGTTATGATTTTAATGCAATTAAAAGCAATGGTGCAATCGAGCTGTACAACAATGGTGAAAATAATTCATGGATAAAGATAGTTGGTAGAGCGCTCCACTGGAAATGGAGAGGTCCCGGTGTTTGGAGAATTGTGTTTCTCCTTTGTCCCTTTGTTCCCCTTCTCCATGAATTATTTTCGGCAAAACTGTTAGTCGAACAAAATAGACACAGAAAAAGGGACGTTTCAAACTCCGTCTTTGCTTCCACGAATCCTTATACACTCATAAATCTAAAGCCGACTACAGCCATCACTGAACTTCCACAAGAAGATCTACAGTTACAACAAAAACAACAAAAATACAGGTTACCAAACATGAAATACACCCTTGTATCCTGAACATTGGTAACTTAATAGCTTTTTTCTTTGCTTCCACGAGTTCTTATACACCCAGAAATCTAAGGTTGACTACCGCCCTCACTGAACTTCCGCAAAGAGACCTACAGTTGCAACAAAATAACAGGTTACCGAACATCGAACACACTTTTGTATCCCGAACATTGCTCATTTAAAGGATACACAAGAATTAACCATTATTCATTCTCCCCTTGTCCCCCACCTTCGAAGTGAACAACGAATCCAACCTTTATGAAGAAGGACTTGTAGTTTTCAAGACTGACCTTTCAAGAGCCCTACCCTCTTCTTCATTTGCTCGCCTTGCGGACAGCAACATTGAGAAGCAACTGTTGTTAAGTTTGAATACGGGACTTTGTTAGATTGAAGCCTGTGAGGTTGTTGTAAAACGCTCGTGATATCTGGAAAAACAGTAAATTTGGCTAGCCTGAATCGCCCACCACAACCTTCTATATGATTAAAAGCTGAGATTTTTAAAGGTGAATATATCAAGATATGAAACCCTGCTTCCGCTTGTTTTCTTCTCCTGGTGCCCTTCCATCACGGCGTTCAAATTCGTATGTTCCCATTTGATAGAATATATATAAAAAAAAAAGAAAACTTATCTGTATCTAACTAAATATGGTAATCAGCAAAATAAAATGCAACCTTTATGAAACGATACTTTCCATCTTGTCTTAACTGTAACAGGAATCAGTTCTTTTTTCACAGATGGAAATTGTAACGGGAACGCGTTTCAAAATCAGAAATAACAAGGAACAGTCTTTCGTTGTTGTTGTTTTTTTTTGTTTTTTTCTTTTCACTTAGTAACGTGTACAACATTCCACGGGCACTCCTTTCACTAAACAACTAAAGCGCGAACCACGGTTGGCGTCCGGAGGGGTGGTTGCGTTGTTTAGCAGAAGGCAATAAACCATTATTTAGTCACCTGTAGTTTACCGTTTTGTTTCAAGCTCCGAGCTTCTTTCCGACTCTGATTTGCAGGGAATGATATTTCGTTTCCATCGTTTGCGAATTATCTGCGGTATCTTCACTATCCGAGACTGGGGTGTTGGGGAAGAGATAGAACCGTGACGCCCCTAGCGATTAAGTTGATAACTAAACGTATGCGGTCAACAAAAACCTGGATTAGTTGATTATGGTCCCTGACCTTGGCTGGTAGCCGAACCCTGACGCAGCAGTTGTGTTCATTCTCTGCACCTCGCTCCATAGAGATATATCCAACATGTCTCAAAAATATGTTACATTTAGTTTTTTTTTTTTTTTTTTTTTTACTGCAAAAATAAAGTACGCATTGTCGAGCGTCCATTCTCCGCTCAAATGTAACGATAGCGGTCCAAACCACATACCAATGTTTAAAAACCATTCGTTATCTTATTCGAACGTTACGAGTGATTTTCTGAAACTTTAAATGGCAAAATCGAGCTTGTTTTTGCCCGTTTTCGTTAACTGGCGCGCCAGTCGACTCTACTGGGTGATTCAAGGAGCGGCCAGGCTCTTTAAATTGACCGCAAAATTCGGTTTCTTAACTTATCGCGCTGCAACTTTGTGCAGCGTTGTCCACAGATGGTGCTTTTTTTTTTCTGTAAAATTTTAAAAGAGCGAACTTACCCGAGGAAAAATTAAAGAAAGAAAAAGGCTTCACTCCTATGAAAATGCAGCGAAGCCACCGGTCTTCAAACAATACGGTGCCACTTCGCACGGGAGACAAGAGATGCCGCAAGCGGTCGCGATGCCAACTGTCGCCAACCAACGAGCATACGTCGCCAAGAGTTGGCGTCTTTAGCAGACGATCGTTTCGACTCAAAAGCGGCGCGAGCTTTTTTGATATCAGTTGCTAATGCATTATTTTATCATCCTTACTAATAAAACATATTGAATGGATAGAGAATCGATTAAAAAATGGTTTGTCGGGATATTTTGACTTTTTTTTTCGGGGTTCCGGTGTCGTCTGCTTTGCAGTTCCTTGTTGTTACCGCACCTGTGTTTGTTTCTGCGACTGTTGCCGCCTGCGGAACGCGCGCCGCTTTTGAGTCGGAACGATCGTCTGCTAAAGACGCCGGCTCTCGGCGACGTATGCTCGGTCGTTGGCGGTAGTTGGCATCGCGAACGCTTGCGCCATCTCTTGTCTCCCATGCGAAGCAGCGCCGTATTTTTTGAAGACCGGTGGCTAAGCCTTTTTCTTTCTTTACTTTTTTTCAGGTAAGTTTGCTGTTTGCAAATTTTACACAAAAAAATGCAAAACGCTGCACAAAGCCGGAACGCGACAGGTTAGAAACCGAATTTTGCGGTCGATCTAAAGAGGCTGGCCTCTCCTTAAATCACCCAGTATGTGTTTGAGAGTTTGTCGGCCGCCCATTTTTCCTTCAAAAATTTTATAACATCACTCATAACTTTTGAATACAATAAGGGTTAGTTCTGAATTTTTTTTTTTTTTGGCATCTGGGTCGAAATGATAAAACTACATTTATGTGAAGAATGAGCGTTCGACGATGCGTATAGTCTATGTTTGCTGAAAAAAACAACACAAACACACACTCATTTCTTGAAACACCCTGTTCACTCTAAAAAAAGAAAAGAGGAATGCGAGTTCACGTTCCTGCATAACACGGGAAAACGAATCACGACGAACAGTAGAAACTTCCCAGCGAATGACAAAGTTAAGAATTCGAGTAGACCCGAAAAGTTTGATGTGCACCGCGACAATGATAATGACGTTTCACTTCCACGTAGTTCGGGCACACATGGCATTTTGGGATCTAATTGTACTATTGGCTTCGTAATTTGCTGAGATACCTCTATTGTTAGTTGCGATTGCTTATCTTCGTGTTCTGGAGTCCACTGAAGTCGCAGACGTTCTTAGATCACAGATGTCGTAGCGATGCGAGTTCATGGACATTACTTTGTCTGAACACCGATGACTGCGAGAAACAGGCCAACCCTAACTTGTTGACTTGTTTCATTAGCAGAGCTACTTATCTTTTATAAAAACCAGTATTAGTGTAACGAACACGCGCACGCATGCTCTGAGAAATCTAATAAAGTTATATGCGACAGCTTCATGCTCAAGTGTTTTTTTTTTCTTTCAGAAATTGTGGTGGCAACATGTGCTGCCGTCGTTGAAGATGGAGCTGCAGTCTCCCGAGGTCTTAGCAGCTGCCCTGCAGCCGCTTCTTTTCATCATCGAGGAGAGTACTGTGGACGAATATCAGAGCATCATCTTGCCCATCTTTAGAAGCGTCTTCGGCATGCCCAAATCTGTTCAGGTAATTTCCGATTTTTTTTTTCATATAACAAGAAATCGGATCAACAGACTTACTCGACGTGTAGCCTTCCATTTACTTTAAAATGGATTAAAGATTTCTGCTAAAATATGGGCACAAATTTTTTTCCTTGTAATTATGTGGCTTTTAGACGTTTTTGCCTGACCTTCAAATTATCTCGTTGAATCTCGTTATGCGAACAATTATGATGCTTCACGATTCTTACATGGGTTACTTACTTTGCAAAAGAGACATTACTCGTTCAATTATATTATTTCGCTGCATTACATTTCACGACCGCTAAGCTACAACATTTTAGGCGTTGTAGTCGTTTCACGCAGAGTTTTAGTAAAGTTGTAAGCATAGTATTGGACACCGCGAACAACGTTTTGTGCGTGGCATTGTTGAGACGCCATAGGCAAAACTACTGAATCCTTGCACTTATCTAATGTGTGTTACCATAGTTTATTATATTTAAATACATGCCAAAACACATTAACAAGCTTTGCTTTCTACGGTTTTGTTTTGTGCAATATTTCCCTAGTATAATATTGAACGACAGCTGTGCTACTACCTTCCGCGCTACATTTCTCATTCAGGCGACAGTAACGCTACTGGAGAATTTAGACGTCCTGATGAAAAAGACACCCAAAACGGACATCAAGGCGGATGTTCTCCCAATGCTGTACAATTCGTTTGACTCAACAACACCACAGATTCAGGTGAGTCGTTATCTGCACGTAGGTGCACATGCAATTGCTGCTCAGATTTTTAAGCAAACACATTTCCTCCCCGTTATCTTTTTTCAAGGTATTTTTTTAAACATTTGGTATTTCTAAGTAACAATACACAAAAAGGCACCTTTTCGTGTTGAATTGAAAATTCTACTGTCTAAGACGGGGCTTTTCCCCCGTTTAAATTCTGCGACTGATAGGATATAATTGCTAAAAAACACCTCCCAGTCTTGATGTTGATGCACTAAAGCAGTTTACTGAGCTTGCATGCAATATTGAACGTAACGGGAAGTGTTTGGCTCAAAGCGGTTCCTCGACGAGAGGCTTAGATCTTACAAAAAAAAAAGTGCTTAAATTGGGAACAATTTGCATAGATGCAGCGACGGTCGAGAAACATTTGTGAGCTTCGTAAGCCCGTAAGGAAGTTATGTGGAACCTCTGTGATTTTAGGAACCATTTTTAAGAGGCCATGAACCGAGATGCACTTTGGAAGTGTATCTCGGTTCACTTTGGGAAGCGTACTTAAGACGTTAAGGCATCATTGTTTTTTTGCAAAGTTTACCACGTCTTCATTGAATACATCAAATTGGCAATTTATTTATTACCATTATTTAAATCACCTTGGGACTGGGTGAGAAAATCTTGAAGCAGCCAAATCCTTTTAATTATGTTGTCTAACCTAAAAAAATATGGCGACTCAATCATTCTGAGAAAACTATCTTTTAGCATGTATTTTCCTTCAATATGGCTTCACTGTATATGTGTTTGTATTTGATACCCAAATGTGTTACTCAGTATATTTTCATTATTTGAAAGTTTCACGCTCAGAGTACTCTAATTGCAGGATAAGACAAGCTGTTTCAAAGGCAGAAAGCAGATATTAGTCATACTAACACTTGAAACATCCAAGCCACGAAAATGCATAGATAGAATATATGCCGTGATTAAGCGCGTCACTATTCTGCCAAACAATCTTCACAAATAATATGAAAACTCTCTAATCTTACTCAAGATATAAGATTTTTAAACAAAATTCAGAAGCGAATAAGCAACGCTTAAAATTGCACATTCAACACAAATACTAAACATCAAAAACTGGAAAACAAATGTTTCCGGAAATTTAAGTCGGGGTGTCTAATATTCGAATTACAATATTCAAACAGTGCACATTAAAAATGAATTTGTAGATATTCAGGTGCTGCTATGCTTTATCTTTTTCTCTGTGTCAAATGTAGTGCGCTGCCATGCACGCGATAGCGCAAATCGCCGACTACCTTGAAGAAAGCGCTGTCCGCAAAATGGTACTGCCGAGGACAAAGCAAGTCTTTGAAAACAACACGGGTGTGAAGGTACGTGTCACAGCATATTCCGTCCACTGGACGACTGTTCTGTAATAGCTGAGTCAATACTTTAGTCAATGATGCTATATTTAATTGATATGATAGGGATAACCAGTGTTTAATACGTTTCCTGGCTGCTGCACATAAGTGCCTGCCCATAAAAAAAAAATTAATTATATTTGTTTTTGCCTCACATACAGTTGCTTTGTCTAGACGGCCTTAGGTGTTTTATAGTTTTAATTGATATGACGTTAAACGCTTTCATGGTTTTTGAGATATTAAATTTAAAACCGTAGAGAAATGCTCGTCACCACAGAAATATGAAAGTGTACTGCAGAGATGTCATAATTTGACTGGCCATTTAATAACCGTAATTTTTTTAACAGGTGACTAGTAATGCGAATGTTTTCTAAACCAAAATGAGATTGCAGGACACCACTTGTGAGACGTGCGACATAATAATTTCACCTTACTATTTTTTTATGAGACATCTTACATTAACTGAAAATTCAACTTGTTTGCTTGGCACGTAAAATCAGGCACCCGTAAAATTAAATCTCTCATTTCTACAGTGTCTCTTAAACTAAGAAGTTCTGAGCAACTAACGCAAAAGTATATGCAACTGTTTGATAGTTGTCTACTTATTATCAAAACTGAAAACTCGTTTTAATAAAAAAAATATATATATTTTATTTAAATTTTGCCTGTTTTTGTTTACAAGGCAACGCGCTTATTTTTGTGCCTTTATAATTTAAAAAAAAACTCAATGTCATATCAATTTTGCTTAAAGATGTTTCCCCCATAACTTGTATCTGAACATCAGGTCCAGGCCAATGCTCTAACGTGCATCGAGAAAATCATCGACAAACTTGAAAAAACTGACATTCTGGACGAAGTTCTACCGATGCTCGGCAAGGCCAAACTCCAGGACCCGGCTATTCTGATGCCAGTCGTTAGTAAGTGGCGTCTATGCAAATTGTATAGAAGTGAATGCATTAACTCATGTAAACTCTAAGGAAAAAAAAACACAATATATTTATTATCACGCAACGTATTGAGAAAGCCAATACCCACAATCTGCGGAGGGTGCTTGGCAAACGACGAAGCTCAAAACAAGTTTAGATCTAACGAAATGTACAGTCTGCACTATGATACTTGTCATGCCGCAAGCACGTGAAATATCGTGCTCAGTGTCACGACACAGATTTATCATTTTAGGTCTACATATGTTTGTAGCACCGCCATTCGTCGTCCGTAGATCGTACTGATTTGCTCATATAGATGCTTTGCAGAAATGGAGGTGCACCAGGTTTTTATAGAGTGTACACCTTGTGAATTGTCGTGCCAACGCGTCTTTATTACTTACGTCATAGTACGTACAAGGCGATTTTTTAGATAATACATTTTTATGCAACGCTGCAATGTGTTTTATACGTTTTGTGCTGAAAAGCAGCCACTTGAATAGCATATTTTCGTGGCCAGTGCGTCATAGAATGCAGTCTGGCTTCATGGACTCGTAAACATAGTTTACAGAAGTATTTAATGAACTCCTTTTAAGTTAATACTAAATAACTGGATGCTGCGATCCAGTCCCATCCTAAGTATTAGAAGGTCTCAGGGAGACAGTAAGGAAGGGTTGTGTTTCCTGCTCATGGGAAACTTAAACGTAGTATCGTTTTCTAGCAAATTTTTTTTAATAATTGTTAAAAAATAATAACTTACGCAGTCGCAATCTCTCTTCCGTCTCTGTGGACTGCACAGAACTTCACTAAACAGTTTCTTTATTTTTTTTTATTTAGGCTTGTGCCATTCAAGGCATCACTGCATCTGAGATGCCACGAACATTATTTTCCGCAGTGTTCGAATGGTCCACAAATCTTTCAGCTTTATACAAAGCACATTCCTCGAATGGAAACACCTTTTGACCTTCATCGTCTCAATCACTGACAGTGTTATTTTTAAGAAGGCGTTAATTAGTCTCTTTTCCTGATTTTATTGATCTTTCTCTTTATTCATTTTCTGCATATTTCATTTCAATAGAAACTCACGTTCAGTTCCCCACACCCCCTCCGTAATACCTTATACAGTGAGGGCAAATACATCAAACGAAATTTAATACCGTTGCCTGACATTTCACGCTTCGTTTCTGAAGCTTTATCATTATCTATTGCACCTAAGGTTTCTATGCACGGTCGCGTATTGCCAGCTGTTATTCAAAATGTTTCATCACTAAGCATTTTTTTAGTGCAGCAGTCAACAGAATCTTTCAGTACGGATTGGAAAGAATCCTATCGCGCGCGTTTTCATGACAGGCGAGCACCTCTTTCTGTTATAGCGACTTTTCGACAAGTATTCATAAAACCACGTTGCGCGGCAATCAACAGTAAACAAGATTTTAAAACAATAAATAGAAGTCCGGCTATCGTAATATTTTTTTTTTCTATAGACCAGATCATTAGAAAAGCCGAAAACTATATTATAGTTAGCGAAAGAATGGGGACGGCAGTGCGTGTCTTTCCGGTACCCGGCCGCCGGCAGGCGTCCGTTGCCTTTTTTCGCGCTCTGGCTGCGCCAGCGCACTCGAGGTTCACATGACACCGAAGTAGTATCGAAAATTCAAAAAATCGCACTGGAGGCAGGTAAACTGAAAGGTCTCTCTGCCGTTCTTTTTATTTTTCTTTTTTCTTTTTTTAAATTTTGGCATTCATTATAAACGATTCCACCAACAAGCTTCTAGTAGATACCGTCTTGAGAGTTCTGTTTCATTAGCGACGAGATGTTTTGATGGCGCCCTCCTGTGGCTCCCTCTCGTGACGTCATTACCTTGCGAACAACAATTCGATGGTGCCTTTATTGAGCATGGCGGAAGCTTAAAGTCAGATCTCTCTGAAACTAACACTGCCAGCACGTCAAAGTTCAAGTTCTTACATTCCTCTTATTTCCGTCGATGAGGAATATACTTTGCTGACTGCGTAGTCAGCCTTCGGCCAATCGTGGAAGACCGACCACAGCGCCACTTTCGACCGCTCACGTAGCCAATGGTGTGTGCCTTTCAAGCAACAATCATGCTCGAGCTACGCTGCAAAGCTCCTTAGAGTGTTGTACTGTGGAATGGTGTATAAAAGTGCTGGCTTCGTAATGCGGAAAAACTATTTTTGTTTTTCAGGGATATACAAACACATGCTAAGCGACAAGCGCTATGGCCTGACGGTAAACCTTATAGCTACAAAAGTGATGCCAGCCCTCATCCCCGTCGTAGTTAGTCCTGCACTAAAGTTAGATCAAGTAAGCATTCCAAACCTCTACGCACTTTTAGATTTTTTTTTTAACTTTTATTGGCGTGACCTGAAATCGTTTCATGAATGCCTTGACATGATTCGAGCTTGCTACGAGTGTTTCACTTAAACTCATAATTTAATAAAGACACTAATTCAAGAACTAAAATAATATAATGCCAAGAAAAAATAATGTTGATATTTTAATTAACAGTAATATAAACTAACAATGCAATAATATTAAAGAAAAGCCTTTACGTTTCAGCCATTTGCGCGCCCTACTCTTTATTCATATAATAAAACAACTGATTTTCGAACGTGGAGACCGTTCGTACATATTTAACTATTTCTAATCAATGAGGCTTCATACTAATAGAAATACTAAATTTAAAAAACTAAATATTCATAAGTCAACCACAATGATGTGCCTCTCGGAGCACGATCGGTGGTTTATTTTGACGTGTGTACGCAAACACACATATAAATAGTGAACCAGCTGTGAAACAGAATGTGCAGGGCGAATGTAGAAGTTTACCTTTCAACAAACTCATTACTAATTTGGACACTTTTTTCTTACTTGAATTCTCTTTTTCAGTTCACAAGTTTGATAGAGTTGCTCCAAGAAATGTTGGAACATGTTTCAAAGAGCCAGCGGAACAAGCTCAAACTTGAAAAGCTGTCGATACCTTCCACAGACATGTGAGCTGAACTTCCTAAATGCCTTGACCGCTTTATATTTATGCTCATGCATTAGGCATGTCTCGAACGTTTCTGGAACCTCGCGATTCGTCTAATTTCGCCAACTTCTGATAAAATTTGACCAAGTTCGACCTTTTGAACAGTGTGACGCGACATATAAAAAAAAAGGTTGAGAAACATTTATTTATAAAACAGCTTGCATTAAATTAGAAGAAATTTATATTTTTATACAATATAATAGTATACATATCAGCTAGTTATATATTAGTGATGTTTATCGAAATGCTACACCCTCCTCCGCCGGGTGGTGTCAGCTCTTGTTTGTAATTGGGTGATTTCAGATAAGATCGACCAAAGGGTGGCTGGTCGACATTTTTAAATCAACTGATGTTTTTATATGACATTGTCTAGTGTCTGGTATAAACGAATCCACACTTAGTTTTGACCAGAAAAAAAATTTGGAGACAAGAAAAATCGTAAGGCAGGGAGAGGTGGACAGTTGCAATAACGCGCACTGATGGAGGGGGCAAGTTTGAAAGTGAATAATTAAAACAATAAAATTAGGAGAATTTTAAAACTTTCTACAAAAAAACTATGGGTACAACTTGCTTGTAATATAAAGTAATAATATTTATTAAAAATTTATTTAGTTTTCTAAAAATTGCCAAACATGCCTGCTCGAACGACAAATGGCAAACTTTGGAAATCTGTATCTCATGAAATAATTTAATCATTATTACATAACTTGCAGACATTATTTTAGTAATATATGGCTATTATTGAAAAAATAAATAAGGTATCTGAGTGACACAATAGTTACAATATATTTAGGCAAACATGGGAAAAAAAATCAAAGACAAATTCCAATGCGAATAAAAAAAAAAACACCACCTTCGATTTTTTTTTAATTTGGGTACCCTGTTATACTCTATTTCGGCATTCATTTCTATTAAAAACATGTTGCATCATTGCACTGTGAAAGAAGAAACAACTCCCCAAAGTAGGGTCCTTTTTCAAAGCCTACACTTAGCGGTGTCCTATACAAGAAGTGACTCTGAGTTCCAGTTTCATGAAACTTGCACAAATCTTTTATATACATTTATTCAGATGAGGTCATTGATAAAAAGAGCGATCGGTCACACAGTAAATGGGAGGACAAACTATATACAGCATTTTACATAAGCGTACAAAGTGGTATCATATTAGAGACTAATGATTTGAGAAAAGATGATGCAGTGTGAAGTTGTACCTTCCGGTATACTTTACATCTAGAGTAAAATAAATAACTTTACTTCCACACACAAAAACAAAGATATAATAGTAAGATATTTAGGTTGGCTGTATATTTACGATTACAAACAATTTCAGGTGACGGATGCCATAGTGCCTAACTGGAGCAGCTTCGATGCTCTCGGTGTATGAATGAATCGTGGCAAGCCGATATATTTTATCCTGCTCGAGGATAACATTTTGGGATTTTTTTTTATAGTGATCAGATAAAAATTATTAGTAACCACCAACAAAAACAGTAGGTTAAATACCCCGTGAAGAAAAATGTGATAAATAAGATGTCCCTGCATTCAAAATGAGCAGTCCTTGGGAAATCAAATTCGGCACTTTACGCTAAGGTTTTCCTCGCTGTACCCATTTAATAAAGTTGCTTCCAAGCAGATCCGACTGTCCGTGCTACATATACGTCACAGGTCCCTTCTGTTGATGACTTGCTGAGCCGCCACGCGTGCCAAGACTGAATGCCAGGGAAGGCGCGCACCGTCAGCCACTCTTCTTTTTTTTGTTCACGATACCGAACAACCTCATTTTCGTCCAGATATACAAGATGCACGCCTTTCAGTTTCTTTGATAGAACGCTCACCATTGTCCTGGCCGTCTGAATTGCGCTTACTGAACGTTCTCTCAGGTTGTTCAGCGTGGCCTGGTGCTTCACGAGTCCGCCAACTCCGTCACATGCATTTTTCCCATGTCCAGATGCAGAAAATAACCACTGGGCTTGTGGGCAATCGTCCTTCGCAAATTGGTGAAGCTGGTAGCGATTCTTGAAATGACTGGCGGCGCCGTCACTTACGTACGTCACGTACGAGTATACCGCAACGTTGTCTTCAACCCACTCCTTCACTTTTTCTAGAGCCAAGCAAGCGTGAGCGGCGTCGTGACACAGGTCCTCACTGATGATGGCAAAGCTGTTTGTAGATTTTCTTGTCGTCACTACACATGTAAATATCGAAACTTGTTTTTTTTTCCAGTGATATGCTTGCACTTCGTCAGGAAGCACGATGGTCCAGTTTTCAACAAAGTCAAAATGAAAGACAATGCTCCCGCGTTGCATGCACTGTTTTTCATCGTAGATCGCTTTACCTTGCGTTTGCCGGATATGGTTGTGAAGTACCCAACTTCCAACCGTCACTTGGATGACTTTTAGGAAAGTCTCAGGTTCCAAAGTTTTTTTCACAAGGTCGCCGGACTCCCATGTTGCAAGCACAATCTCTTCATCCTCCGGGATATCAAGTTCCTGGAGTGTAAGAAACTGGCCTTTTGGGCAGTGATCACAGTCTCCTTGAAGGCACAGTTCTGTTGCTGGGTCGCACAGAAATGCCGAGTTCATTTCACCAGTGTTGAATGTTGAGCCTGTAACGTTCTCTAGAGCGGCAATACAAAGATAATAATTGGCGCAGCGCACACAAACGCACACTTCCTGGTGTGGAAAACATTGGACCCATCTAGGGCGCAACGAATAAAATTTCGTTAGCCCAACGCCGGAATCGGGATGCTTGTCTTTGTATATACGGAAGGCCTCTCGTATTGAGCGTGTCATGAAGCGCTTTGGCACGAACGTTTTCTCTCCGTTGAGCATGACAGAGATGACGTCCTTCTGGTTGGGACTTTGGCGCGAACATTGTAGCTCGTCTTTCGTGAAGTACTCTAGGGCAGCAGACAGGTTCTCAGGGCTCACCTTGCACCTCGTGTAAGGATCCGGCTCATACCACACGCCATGCTTTTCCTTGAGTTTTCGGGATTTACTGATGAGGTACATTGAGGCCTGTGGAATCATCTTTTGAACCTCATTCTTCGTCAGTGTTGACGGCAGGAGTGTAAGCAGTTGACAACGTTCCCGGAGAGAGGTGGCGGTTTCAAAGGCCTGCCGAAAGTTGTCCACCCACTCAGTGCATGTGGAGCATGTTGGTTCGGACGACCCCGATGGTGCGTCCCTGTCGTACGCAATACGTAGCCTTGAGCGTATATTCTTGACAGCAACCTGCTCCAGTTCTGTCTGCTTTCTCTTGACATAGGCAAGCCTGTCCCGACTTCTTACGACGCTTGGTTATCTCAGCGGCGACACATCTGTAGGTAGTATGCTGCGATTTAGATCTTCAATTGCTTCTTCAGCTGGCACAAATATGTCAGGGCACTGCTCTGAGCTTCGCATCGAGATCTCCTTAGTGATGTGCATGAAGCAATGGTAGCACAGGTAGTCCGTCGCACTCACTTTGGTGGAACAGTCAGGCGGAAGAATTTGCTTCAACGAGTTTAGGTCCAACTCGCCAACACTTCAAAAATTCCGCTGCTTTGGTATAGTCTTTTTGTGTTTGCAAAAGTAATCTGCACAAAACACTCGTTCGGAGCTCCAGGAGGTCTTCATAATGTATACATAAATAATAGAAATTAAACCCCAACTGATGGTATATAATTGCCAAGTGAAAGAACTACTAGGTGCACAAGTGACAAGTCCGAGGCTGAGGAGCTCACTCACTGCAAACGTACATTTGAAAAGAGAGGTCACAACTGAGGCTGTCGGCAAAGCTTGATCCGCGTCAAAGGAAGAAAGAGGGAAAGTCTCCAGACAAAAAATTGTGGTCAGCGGCCTTCGAAAAAGACTTTCCGGAATCGCACTGTCGTCCCTCCACGCGCTGATATGAAAGCACCCGAGCTTCTACCACGTGGTTCATGACACAGCCTGAGCCATGTCGGCGACCGGTTCGCGAGGGGTGGGCGGTGGGGTTACGTTGATGGTCACTCGGATTAGCCCTTGCTGTACTGAGCTACCGCCTGCAGTGCCTTATCGCCGGCTGGTGTCAACAACGAGAACACACACACCCTGTCTACACCAAAACTACAAGCGTTCACCGCACACGCGTCGCCGCCGCTTTTAAGCTTTTGAGAAATTGCTTTCTTTTGCCGCGGAGAGCCGCCTTATCTTAACTACGCGCCTGAAATCCTTCCAGGCGGGCGTACACAATATCAAGCGTTTCGAGAAATGCCCGTGGAGTAGAACTATGGGAAAATTCGGAGCCCGCGATGTCGATATCGTCGCCGTTGTGTTAGTACGCCGTCGCGTACTGCAGTCCCCCGTTGGGGGAGGGGGGGGGGCGGTCTTACTACGATAACATAGCGACAGCGTTTACACTCTATGTATTTACGCGAGGCTCGAGTATTTGGGGATAATGCTGCCGGTTGGCGTGCCCCTTTGTGCCTGATATTATCGCCCGTGACGCCAGCGAGTGAGATGGCGACAGGCATGACTGCTCAGTAAACAGGCGTCGGCGGCCATGTTTTGCTGGTTGAAGCGAACCCCCTTGTCCTTGACAGCGAGCGGGGAAATGCGAAAAAAAGATTGTATCGGCCGTTTTTCCAGAACTAGCGAGGAGTGTCGTCTGCGGTTTCCGGCAACTATTTTGCCATAATCGTGAGCTTAGCGAGGAAATGATTTTTGCTAGCCACAGAACACTACCACGCAGAAAGGGAATGCTTGAACATGTTTTTGTTCTGGATATATATCAGGGATATATATGAGAGAGAGAGAGAGAGAGATGAAGGTAGAGCGGAAGAGGGAATAGCATATAGTGTCGCAGGAGAATAAAGTAAACAAAGTTCCTAGTGTCCGATGGCTGCATGATCTTTTCTCGGATCACTAGTCCGTAATATGATACCTCTTTGTACACAGTAGTTTCTCCTTAATTTAAGTGTGTGAACGATTTCTTTAGTTATCATTGGCCTCATCTGAATAAAAATATATAAAAGATGTGTGTTGGTTTCATGAAACTGGAACTCAGAGTCAGTTCTTGTATAAAACACTGCTAAGTGTAGGCTTTGAAAAAGGACCCTACTTTGGGGAGTTGTATCTTCTTTCTCAATAAAATGATGCAACATGTTTTTAATGGAAATGAATGCCGAAATAGAGTATAACAGGTTACCTAAATTTAAAAAAAATCGAGTGTGGTGTTTTTTTTTATTCGCATCGGAATTTTTCTTTGTTTGATTTTTTTTCCATGTTTGACTAAATATATCCTAACTATTGTATCACACAGATACCTTAGTTATTTTTTAAATATTAGCTATATATTAGTAGAATAATATCTGCAAATTATATCATAATGATTAAATTATTTCATGAGATACAGACTTCAAAGTTTGCCATTTGTCGTTCGAGCAGGCATGTTTGTCAATTTTTAGAAAAATAAATAAAATTTTAAATAAATATGATTACTTTATATTACAAGCACGCTATACCCATAGTTTGCGCCTAAAACGTATTAGAGTTCTCCTAATGTTATCGCTTTAGTTATTCACTCTCAAACAGGCCCTCTCCATCAGTGCGCGTTAATGCAACTGTCCACCACCTCATGCCTTACGATTTTTCCTGTCCCCAAGTATTTTTTCTAGTCAAAACTAAGTTTGGATTCGTTCATACCAGACACTAGACAATAACATATAAAAACATCAGTTGATTTGAAAATGTCGACTAGCCATCCTTTGGTCGATCTTATCTGAAATCACCCAATTATTCTTTCCATGATGTTTCCCGTCTTTTGGAGTGTATTTGCATGCGCGTTGTTGTCGAACTTCTGTCGAACTTTTCTTCTTTTTTTTTTCAATGTTCGAGCGGAATGGTTTGAAAAGTCGAACTTGGTCAAACGCGTACCTTGACAGGTTCGCGACATCCCCGTACAATTTATCGAATGCGTATTCACTTGAATGGCGACAATGACTGTCTAATTTCTCACCACATTGTTTTATGTCTAAAAGCGCACTAATATGAATACAAATCAATCCTATAAGCTGCGATAGCTTGACGAAATTGAGTAATACACTCGTCTCAATTCTGACGTAAAGCGCCCATTTAAATAAATAATTTCAGCCGAAACAGGCGGTGAATGTAAGAATTGACTAAAGGCGTGGATTTTCAATTGATGAAATCGAAAGAAGTGTCTCGTACAAACATTCTGAATGGTCAAAAGGCATAATCAATAGAAACTGCTTAGAAGCGGTTATAACCTTCTTTTCTTTATTCTTAAAAAAGAAACGGTCTCCGCCACTTTGATAATAATGGGACCAGAGTCTAAAATGATATGTTCCATACTAAAAAGATATGCGAGTGTTTATGGTTTTCTATTGTCAGGAAGTGCATTTGATAGCTTCGTCTTACCATTACTTCTTACAAGCTTCACCGGGTAGTCTAAGATTGTTTTGGGGGTAAGAAACGGGTCCAACGCAAGCAATCTCTTCTCCTAAAACAGCCCAGCATCGGTGGACGAAGCTCAACACCGAGTCGTGAACCCTCCGGATAGGTTTGTACTCGAACTTAGGTCCCCCGAACCCAAAGACCCAAATCTAGCAGCATCGCTTCTTGGCTGACGTTGCATACAGTCTCGGCTCCTGGCCCCGAACCTTTTATTTATTTTTTGCTCGCTGTAGTTGCCTCGCTCGCCTCTTGGATTCCACTAGCAATCCCTTTTGGCAGCGCTGGTCAGGGTGCAAAAAAGGACTATTTCTTTTTCACGTCTATCGCCGCATCATTTAATTGAAGATCCAGCTAGTTTTAACACGGCATAATCTAAAGAGAGAACTTTCGAAAACCGCGTTGTTTCTTTTATCAGCTTGTTTTTCCACAATAATGATTTTAATTTCTAAACACCACGAGAAGTGAAACATACATCAGCCTAAACATGCGTGTGCAATTAAGAGTAATATAGCCCTTAATAAAACCCACACACAATTGCAGGCATAAAAATATATAATATTATTCCACATTGTTCGTGGCTGCATGAATACTATATCCAAAATAATTCAGCGGAACAGTTACCGAACTAAGGCAACTGTGTGCGTAAAATAAACACAAATTCGTCGATAACGTCAAGACCCTCTTCAAGCTTTGCTCTATCTCGTTAACTAAACCTACGTAAGCAACGGGTATATTGGGATTCTGAATAGAGAGAAACAAATGACGTTTTAGAAATATGTGTTACAGAAAAAACATGTTGTGGTTAACGACAATACTGTCAGTGCGCAGCTAGGCAAGCCGGTGGAAGACATCTGTTCCTGTTTCTTTTCTTACCACTGTCAAAATTTTATCCTCCTTTTGCCCCAGAAACGGGTTAAATTCATCATATTGTGATTCTTTTTCGGAAAATATTTTTTCAATCCCTCGCTGGTGATACCACGAAATTAAGTGTTCCTAAAAAAAAAGCATGTGAGCAGGCCAATCGGACAATATTATTTTATGACTATTTCAATGAATACTCAAAGCTACAATTTCCAGTTGACTGAACAATGTTATCGTTTTAAGAGACGAAGTAAATAAAAAAAAAACTAACAATTTATATTTGCACCCTGGTACCGGCTAAGCCAGACGCACTTCCAACACATAGCCATACATTTCCCCACTAGATTTTATTAACCACATTGCAACTCAACCTGCATATTCGAACCCACAAAACTAAATGCACAACCTGTTAGAATCCAAACAAATCACTGCAGAGGCATGATTAAAGCCCGAAACATGTCGGGGAATGATGACAGTTTCTAAGCCCTCGCATGTTAGAACAAGTAAGACACCTTGACCCTTGTGCACCTTAGCTTTACAAAATGCGGTTAGAAACCTAAAGCTTGTATTCGTCATGAAGAAATAAAACCTCGGCTGTCTGTGTGTAGAAAAATTCGAACACAGGGCTAGACCAGCTGCTCATTATAGTACACTAATCTATGTGAATTTCCCATTAGGTAAAAAACATAATTTAGAAAAACAATTTTTTTTTTCAATTCATAAAAAAACTACAGGCTAGTGTTTTGCTGATTTTTCTTTTTATTTTGACATCTTATTATGACACTTCAGTAGATGATTACTTCACTTTCATCGTGGAGTGGTCGCGATTAGGTTTATAATAAAACTATATATTAAAAATATAGTTAAGAAATGTAGTGTATATTTACCTGTCTTTATAGAAATAACCAACAAGCTGACGTAACACAAGTAGCAACTATTCTAACCGTTCTTTGTTGATACACTGTTGAAACACGTGTCAATGTGCGCTTTGACAACAGTAGAACTTCACGCTGCAGTAGTTGCTTCTAGCATGGCTTTCTTTAGGCAAGACCTGCTTGGACTGGCTTAGCTACTTCCTTCGAAATCGTTTTAGCTGTAGGTTTGTACACTGCAAGCTATATAGTTTTATGCTTCGTAGAAAAGCGCGCTTTGCATCTTGGGGCGCCTTGCTGATAATGTTGCTTAGTAAAAAAGCGTCACTTCTGTTATTTATTTACTTTGTTACACATTGCTTCCTTATCTGTACATCCTTCTCAAGCACAATAACTCTACTTATCTAACTTTACAAACTAAATATCACATCGTTTGATTATCTCAATTGAAATAAATGAATAATCGAATTTTGTGAAAATTGATAATTCCTGATCTTCAAGTGTATGTATAGGAATTTTACTTAGAATTAATAAAAATGCGAGAGTATGAGTCTATGTATTTTTATTTAGGCCAAAATATGTTTTCGAATTGAACTGAACTCTGTCGTTTTATCATGTGATAAACTCTCTGTACATTTACGACTTGTCAAAATATTATTTTAATTGGTAACTAATATAGTCGCTCAATGACAGATAAAATGAGAGCATAAAGTTTTATTTTTGTTTAGAGTTACGAACTTGATAAACCAATTAATGAGCGAAATCGTATTGCACTCAGAGTTATTATAACAATAAATTGATTGTCAAATTTTATAAGTTTGCATTGAAAAGTAAGGCATATTAAAGGACTAGATGTACCTGAATACAAGTTGGCCGGTGCACGGCCGTCATTGCTTCGAGTCACTTTAAAATTACCTTCGCTAACAAACTTTGTTTTCTCGGTGCCCTTCCCCATTTTTCTCTGCCTCTCTTACCTGCCCCCGTAGGCTTCCAGTGCAGATGCAGTATACAATGGAACAGCCAACGGGATATCCCCACCGTCCCCCTTCCCTTCGACTCGAGTCCAGGCGAACATCCATCAGCATGGATGATGTTGTCCGCAGGACGTGTAGTTCAGGTAGGCTGAAATAGACATCGGACTAGACATCGCGCTTAGACCCTATCTGTGCAAGTTTCGCAAGAAGACGTTGTTTCATTCCTCGTCTTCGAAAACTCCTTGTCAAATGAGAGGACAAACAATTCCCGTCATAGAATCTTTCGTTGCATGCAAAACTCATATACTTCATTTCCAATTCTCCAGGTGCTTACGAGTACCAGTTGTTCCCTATGCCCGTATCTAAAGGATCGTTTACCAAAGATTGGAGGGAAATTTTTTCATTGCTTCTGTAAGACGAATTATCACTTCATGCATTTTAAATAACGGGGCAGAAAGACCTCGATAAATATCATTTTGTTCTTTATGTAGCACTTTAGCGTCCTTGCAGTTTGCAGAAGGGTTAGAGCGGTGCACGGGCTGCAGCTATAGTTGTAGAAGACGAGGAATAAAAGAGGCGCTCGCTCACGTCCTGAACCTGGCTGTTCGGGCGTTTTGATTCCCTCGCCTGACGCCAAAACGTCCTACACAACATTGTGGCAGCGTAATTGGATCTTACCCACACCACCACGCGTCGTTCAAGCTTCCTGGCAGGCTAAAAAAAGCTGTTGAGCTAGGAGCTACCAGTGATTCCTTCAGGCTAAGCCATCTGAAAATGCCGAAAGTATCAACCAGGATGGCGACTACAATGCTGACCTGTCAGCCACCGGAAGGGTTTGACTTCTCAAAGCCTGAAGACTGGCACCAAAGGATCTATCTGTTTGAAGCCCGATCCACATGGTGCGATTTTACTTGTGATTTCGCAAGGGTGGTGGCCAACACGTAGCTTCCACCACATTTTTTTTGCCGCGAAAGCGACGTCATAATTAAGAAATCCAAAGTAAAATTTCTCCAGATGAATCAGGTTTAAGAGATATTAAATTGTCAGCGAACTCCAAAGGAAAACCAGCATCGAACAAGGGAACACCCTCGCTCATTGTATAGTTCAATTCAGTTCAGTTTATTGTACCTCAAAGGCATTTCAGATGAAATGCATTACATGAGGGGGGATCAAAATACATATACAGATGGCAAAAGAGTGACGACAAGGTAAATAATAAAAAAACACAAAAAGAAAAAAAACTACAAACTAATAGGACAGATATCAGAACATGTAGAAATAGTAATTAACAGATAAACATGTTAAAGATCAACGCTTTTCAGGTGTGCCTTGCATAGTTCACAAAATTTCTAGGGTTAGATTCACGTACTATAGATTCAGGAAGGGAATTCCAGTTAGTAATAGCGAGAGAATGTGGGGAATGTTGGAATTTATTAGTTCTGGCGAATAGAGGTTTAATTTTTAGGCTGTGGTCATCACGCAAGGAGATGTGAGGTGATGGGTGACAGTTGGTGTTTCGAAAATCAGAAGAGGAATAGTAAGTTTTGGGAAAAAGGACAAGACGAGCAAGTTGAGTTGTTTGAGATAGAGGGATTAGGTCGAGGTTGAATTTTAGTGCAGTTATGCTTGACGTTCTCGAGTAGTCATCTGTTATAAAACGTGAGGCCTTGTTTTGCACCGATTCGAGTTTAGTAATGAGATATGATTGATGAGGCCACCAAATAAAGTTGGCGTAGTCCAATTTTGATCGGACGAAAGTCTTATAGGCAGTTAGTTTAACACAACGGGGAGTGGGGTACAGGTTACGTTTTATGTATCCTAGACATCTGTATGCACTAGCCACTATATTGTCAATATGAGTATTCCAAGTTAGGTCGTCAGAAAATGTTACGCCTAAATATTTGTAATTTCGTACTTTTTTGAGAGGCAGTGTTAGTAAGGTGTAGTTACGTACAATAGGAGATCGCTGGCCAGTGAATGTTAAAAGTTTGCTTTTGATTACATTGACCTTCATCTGCCACGTGTTACACCAATGAGACAGAACATTTAGATCCTGCTTTAGTAGTAATAAATCTTCAGAGTTAGTGATGCGACGTTAAATTACGCTATCATCCGCGAAAAGCCTAATAGATGATGTTGTCTGGTGAGGAAGATCGTTAATATATATAAGAAATAAAAGCGGACCGAGAACGCTGCCCTAGGGGACGCCCGACAGTACAGGCAGGCTTGGTGATCTGGCATCCCCAAGGTGAACAGCTTGCTTACGGTTAGTTAAGAATTCAGCTATTCAGAGTATAATTGATGGATGGATGTTAAGTCAGAAAGTTTGTATAAAAGTCGTTGGTGAGGAACCGTGTCAAATGCTTTAGAGAATTTGATAAGGGTGGCATGATTGGGTTTAGAGGAGTGAAAGTTGTTATGCAAATCGGTTACGAACTCAAAAAGCTGGGTTTCGCACGAATATCCCGACCTGAAACCATGTTGGTTGTTACATATTGCCGCGCGGCAAGTAGGTAGCGCAGCCGTGGCCTAACGGTTATCGCGCTTGCCTCCCACGCGAAGAGCCAGGGTTCGAACCTGTACTGCGGGAACTCGGAGGGCTACGATGCACGGACGTGCGGTACCAAGCACCTCCACCAAAAATGTCACGAAGGACAAGCGATGAGGCGGCGAATAACGGAGTAAACTGAATGTTTAATCGGGCGAACTGGTGCCCAAAAAGTGAAAGGGAAAAGAAAGATAACAACAGAGCGTTGCGGGCGTCCAAGGCGGCGAAGCAGCAAGATCGAACGCTGAGGCGAAAACTGATTCCGGCTCGCCACGCGGGGCTCCTTATGTACATGCGTGAGCTGCTGGAATAATCGGCGTAGAATGTTCGACGCGTAGAATATTGGGACCTCGAACAAGCCCAACACGATTCTCGAATTTACCAGAAAACTAAATTGCAGGAATAAACAAAAGGACGCGTAACTCCCGGGAATCGAACCCTGGCTCTTCGCGTGGGAGGCAAGCGCGATAACCGTTTGGCCACGGCCGCGCTGCCTACTTGACGCGCGGAAATATTAATTTTTTTTCCGACAAATAGTTCATGATGTAGGGTAGACGACATGTTCAAAAATTTTGCATGGCACACTTGTCAGCGATATAGGTCTCTAATTCGAGTAGTCCTGCTTGTTTCCGGATTTAAAAATAAATAGAACTCTCCCGAATCTCCAGTCCTCCGGGAGGGTCGCCGAGTCAAGCGATTGCTGAAACAGTCTACAAAGAATATAAGATGAGATGTGCGTTGTTATTTTGAGAAGTTTAGGGCAAATATTGTCGTCGCCAGGCGCTGAGCTGCGGGAGAGTTTTTCGATTGCATTGAGGATACCATTTCGGTCAAAGACAATAGGTTCGCAAGAAATGTTAAGTGGTGTACAGATCGGATCACAGGGTATTGGTAAGTCTTCTACGGTGAATACGGACGAAAAATAGTTGTTAACGACAGTAGCTGATTCAAGGTTTGTTAATACTTCTTTGAGGTCGTTGCTTAGCTTAGGAGACAAAGCTCAGGATATCTTACTCTCGTCTAGCTTAACCACCAATCAAATGACACTGTGCACAGCGGTCCACTAGGCATTCGGCGATCACTTCAGAGGTCGGCGAAACCTAATCTATGACATAAAAATTCAACACAAGGATTCAGAAAGATGGCGAGCCTCTTAAGCGCTTCCTGACTCATCTTCATGCTTTGGATCAATATTACAAATACGAGGTTCTACTCGACGAAATGATCAGAGGTCGTATTGTGGTTGATGGCAATGACCACAAGCTATACAAAGAAAGTGCAGATAGGCGCTAACTTGACCCCGGAAATAGCAACCACTATGGCTCGCACGTCCAAAATAGCCAAATTGCATCAATCCGACGTTCGACCTGAATTCGTCAGTGTTAATCGAGTCAGGGCATTCCCTGATTCAGGAACAAGTGCTACGCAAAGACGATCGCCTGCTCAAAACACAAATGTCGTCGAAAGCCGCCACTGCCTTGGATGTGGGCAGAATCTACATGCGCGGAAGGAATGCCCAGCAAAGGCTGCGATATGTCACAACTGTAAAAAAGAAAACACTTTTCGAAAGATTCCTTGGGCTCCAAAGCTGTCTTATAGCCAAAGACGAGGAGTCATTTTTTAGGGGGATGCTGGATGCCAGATATAATGATATCTGGATTGTTACTGTGGAGTTCCGACAAGTACTTTTGTCATTTAATGGTGGTAGAGCAGGAATGCCACGGTCATCACTAATAACGTGTATATTCAAAAACTTGAGCAGCTGCCCTGATGAAGCCGACAAAGCTTCTATGTAGACCAGGTCCTTGGCGTTTTACACCTTGAGACCCTACATGACCAACTATGTCGTCACGGATATCTATGTTCTGAAAAACCTTTAATCTCCGCTCCTGTCGAAACGAGACAGCGATAACTTAGATGTAGTCAAGGGACTGAATGCGGTGATCATTTCAAGCTCCAAAAGAGTGAATACTAAAACTGAGCTCCTGTCGTTTTCACAGGTCTTTGATGCATAAACATGCCACATACGATTAGGCTGTACCTAAACGATGTGCCTTTTTTTCTTTTCCTTCACTAGAAGGATCTCAATACATCTAATTCAAGAGGTAAAAAAGAGTTTGAAAGCATGATTCACCTTAGCGTTATAAATCCCGTCGAAGAACCTACTTAATTGTGTTGCGCTATGGCGGTGGTGCGGAAGCTAAGTGGGTGCTGTCGGGTCTGCGTGGATTTAACGTCGTTGACTAAGTGCACTGAGAAAGCATTTCATTCTCTCCCTGCCACGGATCACGCTCTTGCGCAGCTGGGAAGCCCGAGATTTTTCTGAAACCTCCACATCAGCTCCTTCTTTCGGCAGTTACAGCTGGCAGCAAAGTAGCAGATTCTAAACACATTTATCACTCACTGCCTTTGAATCGTACAAGTTCAAAAGGCTTCCGTTCGGCTTCAGGTCCGCACTAGAGTTTTACTGAAAGATGAACCGACTATTGAGTGGTATTGAGGGCCATAGATGCAACATCGGCTACATCCTCGTCTATGACATTTCCAAAAAAAGGACACAACAAAAACTGACAAATGTCTTGCAATGCTACACACATGTGGGAATCACACTGAGCGACACCAAGTGCGTTTTTGAGGCAACCCGAGTGATATTCCTAGGTAGCATTATAGACCAAACCTGGGTAAAGCCTGACGAAGACGAAGACAAGTCCGTGGCGGTCTGGACAATGAACACATCAGCCAACATAAGTGAGCTAAAGGGTTTTCCGGCAAGGACAAACTACCTGAGGAACTTCATCCCCCACCTAACCCCAAAAGAACCGCATCGTCTAAAGACGCTTTTTAGCTCGGAAATGCCCGGATATGGGACTGTGAGGAGCAGATTGATTTAACTCCTTAAAAGTAGCACTCATATCGACCCCAATACTTGCCTTGCTTAATCCTAAGGAAAATGAAAGTGATATCGGCAGACGCCACATCCTATGGCATTGAAGCAGCTCTGCAACAAAAGAAAAACAACGACAGGTATGGTCCAGTCGTTTATGCCTCAAGATCGCTCAAGAACGCTGAGAGACGCTAGGCTCGCATTGAAAAAGGAGGGTTGGCTGTTGTGTGGAGCTGTGAAAAGTTTCGTGACCTCATCACAAGATTGAAAGTCATAATGGAAACTAATCACATTCTCCTTGTCCCAATCTTTTCTGCGAAAGGTTTGGAAGACTACAATAGATTAAACTGTGCATGTTGAGGTACGCGTATGACATCAGCCATGTACCAGGCAAAGACCTCATTGCCACTGGTGTCTTGTCCAGATATCCTCTCGCTGAAGTTTCAAACTGTAATTTCGAAAAAAGATCCAGGCTTTCGTTAATGGCGTCACCTGCAGTGTCCCCGCCACTGATAAAAGACTCCAGAAAATCCACGAAGAATACAAAACTTTTTCGTCTCTCACCTTTTGATGAGACACTTTGGTGAAGGCTTGTCTGTCAAATCCCATGCAAATTAGATGTGTAAGAACTTTTGCCAATACCGTGCCGATATTTCTCTTAACGAGAGACTTTTAATAAAAGTGTAAACGATCTTTGTATTCTAGTCTACAAGGCAATACATCTTAGAGTAAATACGCCACAGACATCATGCACCGAGGCATGGCACACCAGAAATTGTATTCAGTGAGAATAACTTACAATCTTAAAACAATGACTCGTCAGAAGTTTTAAAGTTTTCCCAATGGTTCCACCCCAAAACTTCCACCCTGAAGTTTCCACGAAGTAACGGTTTTCTAAAGAATTCTGTAAAAATAACCAAGCGCAGTTGGAACAATATCGATGACGCCTAGCGCTCACTTCAGTCGTACCTATCCACCTTTTTTGGAAACGGTTATGGAAAGCTCACAAGAGACTACTCCCCATGGTTCGGCTGAACCTTGCCTAAGCTTAAAGACTCCTGATCCCGAAACCCTCATAAATTAGGAGAAATAGAAGAGAGAAAAGGAGAAGCTAAAACTTCGGCAAAAGACATGAGGTATACGCGCTTACGTATGCATTGAACAACGCATGCGGATCTCAAACCAGAGAACAACTGGTCACGTTACATCACTTTCGAAAGCGCCCCATTTATACACGGTACAAGCCGACCGGGGAGTTAGGAGACAAAATTGAGTACACTTGATTCCCATCTCCACTTCCTCTACACGCGCACCAACCACGCGTGAAGGATAACCCCTCTCTACGAATACGACTTCCTTTCCTACAACATCGTATTCTTTGTCTACAAAATATACAGAATCCCTGCAACATCTACGGGTATGTTGGCAACGCGCAGTGGGCGTATTGTGAAACCAGCCAATAGGTCATGTTTTTAGATCTTAAAATATGAATATGTTCCAGGAACTCTAAGAAACGTGCGCGAGCTGCAGCTATTAGTGGTATAAGACGAGGAATAGATAAGACACTTGCTCGTGTCCTGAACGTGCCTGGGCATGCTTTCTGGTCTTCTCACATGACGCCTCGATGCCAAAAATAACACTGTCGCACTGAAGCGTCCTTGCAGTTTGTGGCGTGAACAAACATGGAGGACCTGCAGAAACTGAGCGACCACAAGTCTCTTGGGAAGTCAGAGACGGCTTGTGTTCGTAAACATGATAGTAGTCTATAGAAAAAAACTGCGGCCATTTTTTTTGCATCGACTAAAGGTGTATTCGCATGACGGAGTTTCCGTTGCTGTCGTCTCCGAGTCTGACTGTGTTTCCGTTTTCTCCTTGCAGCTTCGTCGTCACCAGATTCCAACTTGCTGCGCGTGCAGGCCACTCTGCCAGGGCGGAGGCACTCGGACAACACGATCCAGCCCCCACGGATCCTGGTGGCCCCCTGCTCGCCCGAGGGCACCGTCAGCTACACCCCCGGGGGCCTCCCCATCCGCAGGCATTCCAGTGTCGGGACGCAGGACTCGCGTTTTTCGGGATTCTTCAGTTCGCCCAAAATGGCAAGCGTAAGTGAACCCAACCTTCCGCACGCTTTTCCGCAGAAAAAAAAGAAGAGTGAACACAACACACTTCTTTTGTTAATGTTCCTGACACGTAATACCTGCTTGCATGAGACGTCATCGTGTTACGTTGGTTGCAGCATTACTAGATTAGATCAGTTGTGGACCGCTAACGGAAGGGGTATCCTCCCTCACCCCCTCCAGTCCGCCACCCGTCGTTTGAAACGCCATTAAAGTTCTTGTTGCGAAATTGGGTGTTCCTAGAATACGACGAAACGCCATCTAGACGCTGTGTTTCTAAACATACGTATTCCATAGAATACACTCCATTTACCATACCAGCCTTTTCCAAAATAGTGGCCCATCGAACGGTGGTAGGCAGGTCGAAGGGGAAGAGGTGCGTACTGCACGTGAAAGGAACGTCTAATGGCTGTTACGTAACTGAGCTAATCTAGTAACGTGGGTTGGTAGTCATATATCGCTTTTAATGTCCTAACATTAGAGGGCCATTCTGGTGGCCTTGCTGCTGGCCGCGTTACCTTCTCCCGCATACATTAATTACGCTCCACGCAATTGTTTTTTCTCAACACGAGCATGTACGAATAAGTCTCAGCATGAAGCGTTGATGTCACGTGTAAGCCATGCATTTGTACCGAAAGGAAAAGAAGAAATACGGTGGTGTGTAATGTTTGCAACAGAAAGCAAACAATCAGCGGTAGTAAGGCGATCAAAATGGCGGCTAATGCGACACCAGTGCAAACAGTGGCGTATGAACAGGAAGGAGAAACGGGGAGGGGGGGGGGGGGGTGGCGGTGCACGTGCACTAGCATTTCTAAGTCGGCGCAGTCAAATCGAACACAGACGCAGATTGAACTCGAATGCTGCGTCAGCTTTCCGCCTGCGACTCTCGTATTTAGTCAGTAAGGGGCACAAGTCCTAGTTGAACGTTAGCACAGCAGCACCCTTGTTTGAACTGTCCCTCGCCGTAGTTGACGTAGATGATGCAATCCTTCTTTTCTACCTGGCCTTGGACAAGCGCCGATGGTAAAGATTACAAGCGAGAGGCCCACACCACCCAGAATAATAAAATCCCGCGCACAGACATTTTGATATGATCACAATTACAATTATCGCCGACATATCTTGGACACGAGGACAGCGGCAGCGTTTTGCTGGGCCTAGTGTAGGGTCAACGCGTCGAAGGACGCTTGGCGTGGGGCCTGGCTCAGTTGCTGAACTGAGGTCAACAACGTGTGATTACGTTACGGGAGGGAGGGGGGGGGGGGGGAGAGGAGTCTGTTCAGAAAATTATTTTGTGGCCACGGACAGCTGAAAAAAGGAGAACGGGGCTAGCCCTCGGCATCTTATTCTTGCTCCGCAGTTACTGAGATGGCGACATTGGCCGGTAAGAAGCCCAGGAAGGAATGACCAAGTACCCCCAACGTTTCTTGAGCTGTGAATGGCTAGATAATGGCAAACGAGTGTCCCGGCATGAACTTGCACTCCGCAGCTACGTGGCCTGCAGGGTTGTAAAGTACCTAGGTACAGGAAACTAGAAATCGGTATCTAGGTACTTTCGCTGTACATATGGTACAAACCTAGGTACTTTCATTTCTCGGTATCTGTATATGTATCTTAGGTACATTTTCCAGTAGCTTGTAACTGAGCGAAGTTACTTTTTACGGGCACTTTTCTATTCACTTCGTTTAAATGGTAGAAACTACAAATCTTAAAGTGTTGACACACTACAATGTGCCGTGATTAACGTTGAGTTAGATACGACCTGGGTGGCACTGACTTGATCGAACGACGTTTTAGTGAACGGAGCCCTGCCCCTGATGTTTAATGGAACCTTAATTATTGTTATCTTGTTTGGGGCACAACCACCCGCATAAATCTTCAAAAAATACTCCTACTACAAAAAACAACATATATATATATATATACGTCTCATTGAGAATGCTTCTTACGACTCCAGCACCCAGGGACTGTTCCTAAAAAATAGTATACTTCCTGTTTACAGCATGTGCAAGTATAGACTCGCGATCAGTTTCAAGTTAGAAAATGGAAGAAATGGGGATAGTTTAGTAATCCTTGCGGAGCTAAAAGAGCATGCAACTTCGTACCCAACTCGGTCGGCGGAACATTGGACTGTGCCACTGTGTCATGACAACTATTTTATGCAATCACTCAAACACACACTTCCTACTATGTTGAACACCCTAATAAAGAATAACATTGATATTACTTCTTTGCAGTTCAGGAATTACGAACTGAACTAATGTGGGGCGAAAACGAATGAATTAATTTCTGAAAACTGTTTTATTTTTTTTTTTTTATTTTGCTTTGTTATGTCGGTTTTCTGAGTGTTTTTCGCTGTTGCTTTGTTTTGACTTCTGTATATGCTACTAGAAGAGAGCAAGGGGTTCCGTCAAGCTGTTCTTAGAGCTTTTAGGGGCGAGGCTCCTTAGGGTCTAGCCTTGTCCGTCCGTCTGTCCGTGCGGCCGGCCGGTGTCCGTGCTCATATAAAAAGAAAAAATGTTTGCGCAGTCGACAGGATTGGAACCTGTGCAGGGAGACCCCAATGGATTTCTGGTCCATCGCCTTAACCACTCGGCCTCGACTGCGGGACGAGTAGGGGGCTCTGAGATGTGGTAGTAACTCAAGAACTGGGGTTTCTGTCATGGATGAAACGTTGCATGTAGCCGCTCAACGTCTATACAGGAGAGGGCGCTGCGGTCAAATGCGTATATAATTGCGTTAAACTTTGCACGCGTTGGCTCAACGTTTATAGACGAGAGTGCGCTGCAGTCAAATGCTCAAATACGTATATTACCACGTTCCATACCACTTAATGCGGTCGACGCCTTCTGGGCCCGTCGACGTCAGCACCGGCTCACGTTAATGCGGTTTTCCTTATTTCTCGCATTGACACCAATAAAGTAATTTATCGAACTCGTTTTTATATGTATCCTCAGTACAAAAACCTTTACTTCCAATATATTCGAAAACTTTGGGGAAAATAAATGAAGTATATTTGAAGTAACTGTACCTGTACCTAGGAACATTTTTTATGCGAGTACATAGTTCCTTACGTAGGTACCTTTTTGTGTAAGGAACTGTAACTGTATCTTAGGTACATCTTTGAAGTAACTTTTTTAGCCCTGCTGGCCTGGTGTCATGCTGTAGTGTTGCTCCCTTCGCAGGCGAGCCCCAACCTGGGCGTGGACTTCTTCAGCTCAAGCAGAGCCAACGTGAGGCGGTACTCCGCGGCCGCCGTCTGCGGCGCCGCAGGAATTCCCAACGCCGCCAATCAGGCCTCGAGTTTTCTGCAGCAAATTGGCTCTGGTGTTGTACGTACCGCCCCCTACACTGTTCACCTGCGTCTGCTGCCTGCTTCGCCGTGGCATGAGTGTGTGGGCCTTGTCTCTTGCGTTGCGTGGCCATGAAGTGTGTGGCGTTTGCGTTGGGTGTTTCGTTCACATTGCGTTCAGGTTGCGTTGAATTACGTTGAATTGCGTTTTCGCGGCTCCGGGCTGGCGCTTTGCTGCGCTCCGCTAGCACGGCGTGGCGCATCTGCCTGATGGGCTCCTTTTTTGCGCTGCGTCGAACTCCGATGTCCCTGATGAACAAATGAAAACTGCGTCGCATCTTGCCGTTTGCGGCCGATGGCTTTGTTAGTGGGACTTAATTAATTGAGTGGAGTAACACACAACGTTCTTCCTTTTCGTTTTAAGTAAGGGTTAGCTGGAATTTATTTTCTTAACAAAAATGGTTATAGACTTTTTGATATTTTAATAAACTTTCTTTTCAAATCCGGTGTAAATATATAAGCTTGCAATGTTTTAAATTACAAATCTGCTAGCTTGCCTCATATGTTTAAGGATTACTTTCTGTGTGAGTAATCTTTAGGTTGGTTTATTTTATTTTTATTTGTAGCTATACTATTATTCTTTAAAATATTTCACAGTATAAAAGCACCGTTACGTGCGCGCATCCGTATCTCCTGCGAAGCCATTGCACCAAAAGGTACTCCCAGTTACTTTCATAAAACACAAGTAAAGGAAAATTATGACGTTTTGACGAATTATTACACTTGTAAACAATGAGCATGGTGTGAACTCGGTCAATCTTTCAGTCGCTCTACCTTAACAGTTCGCGACATAAAAGCGCTTGTGGCAGTGTTTGCTGCAGAAACGGCCATTTTCTTCGTTCGGGCTGATATGGTAGGTGCCTGTTTTAGTGCGCGTAAGACATGTCTAGAGACTGCCGCAAGGGAATGATAACAGTATGTACGCGTTTGCTTTGGAAGCCTTCGTTATACCTAAAAGTCATTCAAAGCTTGCTTCCACTATTCCATCATTTTATGACACAAGCAAGCCAGAAAACCCTTCCTAGAGAAGCTTTCAACAGAGACAATTGAAGTTTTCGTAATGTGAACATGAGATCATTTGGATGATATCGGTTCAGAAAGCACCCCATGTGTTTTTTTATATTGTCACCATGACATTTTTCCGTTAGTTCGACATGCAACCTATTTATTTTGTCATAAACAACAGTTCACCTCTTGCCTAAATATCTGAAGAATCAGCCTCAGACATTTCGAGGAACAGTTTCAGATTTTTCAATGTTCTTATAGCACGACAAATATTTTTGACGCAGCCGATAACTTCGTACACTAAAAGTCTTCCAAAGTTTCCAATGTGCCTGATTGTCGTCAATAATATGGCTTCTTCAAGGGTGGCAAGCTTTGAATGGACTATTACGTTCGCGAATGCTTTCAAACAAAGGAATGCAGAACGGCTGTTAGTAGTTGGGTAGTTTGTGCTCGTTTTTGTGCTGTCCTGTGTTTTCTTGCTCTGGCTTTGGTAAGCACGCTACACTCTAAAAAGCGCCATTACGATCAGGCTCACGCCTCTGAGCTACCAACAACAGACTGTTGGTTTGTGTCAGGACTACCTGTTCAAGATGCCATGAGTGTCAATGCACGATTGTTCCTGGTATTCGGAGTAAGCTAACATGGAGCAAACTACGAGCTAATTCGGCCAACAGTTTTATCATCTGGAGATTTTTAGAGTGTATTGGGAGAGAGAGAACATAATTAACATTTAAGCACATTAGCTACGATATCCCCTCATTTTGTGAGACTAGCCTTAAACCGTAATCGTATGTACCCAATCGTTTCATGCATGTCTAAATTACTGCGGGAATTCCGTATACATGACGAAGGTTTCACTGACTGGTCCCCAGAACGCCTCTAAATCGTCAAGCAGCACTCAGTGGTTCCGAAGAAAAGTACTACCTTGGCTTGGTTTGAGGTTTGCGTAAGGGCAGGTGGCTAAAAGCAGATATTATGGTAGTTATATAGTCGTTGTACTAGGCTAGAACTTACGTAAGTGCTACGTTGAAGACCTATGCAAATTGTTCGAAGTTTCCTTTGCTCTAAAGTAAGGGAATTAAGGTCTAACCGCACTCACACATTGAACGTAAATATTTAAGCAAAAACTTACCTGCTCTTTTCACCGTACCCTCATTGTGTTTCACAATAGTATCATGAAATTCTTAACATATCCGGTTATGTGCACAACGATGTTTGTCCTATGCATCCTAGTATTCTTTCGTGGATGATCGCCGAGTCAAAAACCTCTTACTCAAGTAAAGCTAAGCCTTTACCATATTTTTATTTCCCATTCTTCACCATTGCAGAGAGTGCGCTTGAACAAGAGAAAACGCAACTCTGAGCCAGTTCTTTATCTGTCGTATTCTCCAAGCTGTTCGTAGGACTGCAAAGCTAGGTGCTTAATCTTTATGTCAATATTTCTTCATTACACGGGGTTGCTGAAGCTGTAAGCCGCTCTTTAGCTACTCCTGTTTGGCGCTAGGACCAAGAACAGCGTCAAGGCCATTAAATGCGCTAAGACCAAGAGCAGGGGCCCAGGCTCCTCTTTCGGTCCCATTGAGAGTCTGCCAAACGGATTGATTGCCCATTGGGAACCAGTCTCTAGCCTCCGCGTCCCTCATTCCAAAAGCAGAATTCAGACGTCCGCAACCACACTCCGAATCAAAAGAACAAAGACCGGCCTCCCCCCCTCTGTTGTCTGTTCGTCCCCCGCGCGGACCCAGAGGGACGGCTGAGCCGCATAGCGCGTGCCTCTCTCTCTCTTTTTCTTTCCTGCTTCCAGTCGCAGCTGTTTTCCGGAAAATAGCTCGCGTCAGGAGCCGCGGTGCCCCCGCGCCCAGGCCAGGGTTCGGGAGCAGACAGACAAGGGGACACACGACAGCATCCCGAGCCGCCGAGAATGCGAAGAAAAAAGCTCGATGCCGACCTATCTGCGATCTCTCTCCTCCTCTTCAGCATTTGCCAGTGCCGCCGCCTGCGTCTCCAAGATCACACTCACCAAGGTCGCTCTCGCCGGGGTCGCTGTCGCCCAGATCCCTGTCCCCGAGGTCGTCCCCGAGGTCTCCCAGGTCACCTTCCTCTCGGTCGCCCTCCTTGAGGTCGCCGTCGTCCAGGTCGCCGCCCTCGCGGTCGCCTTCTTCGAGGTCGCCGTCGCCACGAGGGCATACCCGTCGTCTTCTGCCCCAGCCGCGACCGACCGTTAGTAACGCGACCATAGCGTGAATGCCGCGCCCCTGAAGGTTTCCGTGTACAAGCCAACACCTCGTAGAGCACAAGGAGCGTAGTGCTAGAGTTTCCACGCCTCCTACAAGAAGCGAGCGCGGGGTTATTAAGATGGAGGCTTCAGCGAGTTGGTAATTCACTATTGGAGGCAACAGCGCTAAAGGACAATGACAACAGGGGAGACAAAGAAAAAACAAAAAAACTCCCTTCTTTGTCTTTTTTGTGTGAATCCTCTTTTGTTCTGCTCTTTTTGCGCTGCTGTTTCCTATTCTTGATTTTTGATGGTAAGTCCAAAAGACCGCAGCAGAATCGAAAGACGGACCAGTTGCTACATTGCAGGATTACTAAAAGCGCCATTGAACAAGAACTAGAAGGAAAAAAAAAAGAAAAAACAGTGCATCGTTAGCCTTCCTTTTCAAATTGTTCTCTTGTGTTTCTAGTGTTCCAGAAAGAAGACCGCGGGCACAGACTCGAGTGCTGATTTAACATACGGCTGGGTCTCATGTTCTCACTGATTAAGCACGAGTTCCAGCCGAACGATAACAATGCACTCGAGTTCAATCTGTATTTCCACCATCTCCTTTCGTAGACGACGTGGAAAATTCAGCACTACGCAGTTCTGTCCAAATGCTGTTGCTTAGGCGCCATCCGCACAGGTCCCGTCGTGCGGTGCCCGACACGCGCCCTCAGCCACATTTTCGTGGATTCCAGGAGTTCGAGAGAAGTGTATTATTACTCGGCAAATTTGGCGCAAGGTGGATGCCGGACCCGATGCGACGGTTCTGTGTGGTTTGGGATTTAGGCGAGGCTGGAAGTTGGGATACTGCTCACAGCTGGCACTGATCTGGTGACACGAGAGCAGAAGATGTTCCCTGGTTTAGAGTGGGTCTTGCAAAATTCCGAGCCTTTGGGCTTTATGAAGTTGTTTGTTTATTTAATAACCTACTAGTTTGTTGATTTATTTACCTCAGTCGTAAAGACTTCGATCAAAAGGGAAAGGGGTACAACAAATAAATTATGAACACGTAAACTTACAAACAGCATGGAAGGGAGCACTGAATTTAGTACAAGAATAGCAATAGCGAGAATAATATTCAATGAATATTCTTTAAGCCAATGACGGGTAATGCCACTGGAACAGAACGGCGGCGGGCTCAAACCAGTGGAAGTTTAAATACCTGGCCCGACTTCAAAAGGCGGCTTCCGGTTCATTGTGCGGTTTATCTTAGCGAAGCCTAAGATAACTCACCCGATGAGGGGCCATTGGGTCATAACGTATGTTATAATAGTATTAAATAGCTTGGCCAGCCTTGATTTGCGTATATGCTCACTTTGAAACAGGATTATTTCAAGCTAAATTGAAACTGAGCTATCCTGAAGTAGGTTTGTAATGTGCTGAGTGGAAGTTAAGAATATGAGTTTGGACCTGACTAAGCTTAATCAGTCCGGCATCGCCTTTTTTTTTTCTCTAACACTTCACCTGGCATTTGTTTTTCTTAGAGCGTAGCTCTTAGGCGCCCGTTTCCGAGTTGAGCGCCATCGCCGTCGCCTTCGGCGTAACCGCGTGTAATCACACGTGACGTCAGGTGTGACACCACGAGAGTCATGTGTGACATCACGAGGGTCACGAGTGACATCTCGAGGCTCACGAGTGATGTCTCGTGTGATGTCACGAGGGCCACGAGTGACGTCACGCATGTCGTTACGAGGTTCACGAGTGACGTCACACTCGTGACGTCACACGGGCATACCTTCCCCTCTTATTTTCCTCCTCGAGAGCTGCGCACTAATTCAGTATTACAGAAAGTCGCAAACATGTTTCTTCTTTTTTTAACTCTATTTCTGCAATATTTACTTTCTCTTATTGGGTTTTCGACGCACGGATGTTGCTTTAAAAAGTATTTTTTGGATATCTACTAAAATTATTATTTCTTTCAGTTGCTGCTCGCTTATACCGAGTTAATAAAAATATGCACTGAAAAGTAAGAGGTTGGTTTCAATAAGCGCACTTACTGCATTGCCTCAACAAATAAACGAAAACTTACGCGGTAGGTCCATTACACTTTTTATCATTTATTTATTATAATTGTTATATATTGCAAAAATGCAAGTGGAGGAGTTTACTGTTCCCAAATTGTCAAGATGGGTTTTCAAATCTATATATTAATTAAGATGTTTAATGAAGTATATCGAGAGCTTATAAGTATAAAGGGATACAAAACTTGAATATAGCACCATTACAAGTATATCAGGAAACAGACAGTTCTGAGCTTGAGTTGTTTGTGTAAAATAATCTTATTCGGGGCGTCTTCTACCTTCATGTGACCCAGAGTGGCCGAGGCCCCACTTCCAGCCTTTCCATAAAAAAACCTTGTTGCAAACTCCATCCTGTCACCAGCAATACAATGTAAACCCGTAAATGATTTATCCTTCACGCAAGTCTGTGCTATCTCCTCAGCGTTACCAAGCTATTAACTTAACAGTTTGATGGCTGCACTGACTCCTGTACCGAGGCTAAAAGCTGCAGTACCTTGTGAATCTCAGCTCTACCCCCAGACAGCCCATAGGAGTGGCATCGACTGTGACAACATTGAACATGCTGACCGTTTTGTCTTTACAAAGACAAATAACTTTCAAAGACAACTAAAGCACCTGCTGTTTGCTCTGTTTGATTTCACTGTGACGGAACACTTTGAGTTACTCACGCTTAAAAAAAATCCTATTGTACACCTTCGGGATTACGGAAAGTTATGAATGTCATTAAATGTGAATAGGAACTTGTATGTTGGGACTAAAAATATAATTTGTTGATTGTTGGGCAGATAAATCGTTCCTCTGAGGAGCCGCATGATATACGGCTGACGGCTTGTAGCATAGTTCACATGCTAAAGGAAATTTTTAGCGTCATTTGGACATAAACATTAAGAAATCAGGTGCTGAACAACTGATTCCAGAACAATAAATGCCATGTTAATTAAACGATAACATATGTCGATAACAAAAATGTAAGTTTACGCCTAGTGAATGTGAAGAACACCACATATTAGTTGTTGTTTCTTTCTCTTTTTTTGTACATTAGCTAAAACCCGCACGGAGAAGAATCGAAAACTAAGAAGTGAATCGAACGTATCAGGTTCCCGATCATCGAACTTGAAGACCTGACAGGGCCCCGAGCGCGTCCAAGGTTATCAATGTACGCAATTTAGCTATTTTATCCTTCCGATCACCGCTCAGTCGGATTCAATTGCGATGACATGGTAGAAGACAACATTAGACCTACCTTTCCACCAGCCGTCGTCACTAAACCAACTCTTTCCACATGTCAAGAACCCGAACCGTACAAGACAACATCCCTGACAACCTTGCATAGTGAAGAAAACTCCTAAGTCGGGTCATGTGTAGCAAATGAGGAACAATCACACACAACTTTAAAAATTCCTGTTCCACACTCCGCTCTCCATTACTCGACGTGCAGGCAATGAATTTGCTGAGCGTAGCGTTTGCCCTTTCTTCAACTACCGTCGGCTTCGCCCAACCCGACTCCCGCGTTGTTCCTTCCACGGCACTTTCATCCCTATGGAAACGCCAGCTTATGAGTGTTCACCACTGTCAAGGTCTATGCAAGCGCGATTCTTGTACAAATCATGTGCGTGCGTTACTTTCACCTCTGACACGTGGGGCGCACGGCACCTTCTTTTCTCCTTCTTTTGAATTGTGCGTTGGCAAGCGACATCTAGTATGCCCAAAGTGTAGTTGTACGCTTTCCGACAAAGCCCCGAGTCCCGTGCCATGACGTTTTTCTGTGTGTCGCAGTCCCCGTATTGCTGTCGTTGATTTCTGACAATCCATCTGCTGATCTGTCTCTTCAAGCTTCTGACGAGGTGGACCGTTCTGAGTGGATTTGTTCGCGCATCAGAAGCAGCCATATAAACTCGAAAAGGCGCTAACCTCAGGCGCCTCGCCGCCATAAGACTTAGCGTTCGCCATTTGTACATGGTGTGTCTTACGTCCCATGTTATCGCGTGGGTGTGTTTTGCTGTTGACCAACCATTTTATTCTATGCCGATGTTACCACAACCTACCGTTAGGCCACTAAATTGTTACGGATGTTGCTAACTTCAAATGTTTAGCGTTGCTGAGTGGTAAAAGCGGCATCATCAACCCTACGTAACCTTCGTTACGTTTGCATTGAAAGCTTTTTGGAACGTTATCAGGTGAAATTATGACTCGCTCATTGTTATTATACCAGTCTCACCGTACAACCTGAGAAAAAAGTGTTTAATGGTGGCCAGTTTGTCATTTGTCCTCTGTTACGCGCTCCAAATAGGTCGATGTTGTTGCTTAACATTGCACTGAAACTATATTAGTACCGTGTACAAAATCCTAAGTGTTCATATGACAAAGCAGGTGAATATCCAGGCTTGCAAGGAACACCTCAAACCTTGTTTGTAAATTCGTGTATAGTGTTTGTCGACCTTGTGTGTCTAACCCTATCACAGGCAAACCTGAGCGTTGTACAAGAAACAGACAGCCGTCATTAATGAACGAAACCTTGTCCCTCCTAAACTACTTTTGCATAAATCGTCCTGAAATTTGATCGTCTTTCTGAAGACAAGCTCTACTCACGCCTGAAACGTTTGGCCACTTGTTTTAAAACGCATACGGGTAAAAGCTGCTGCCTGCGGAAATTCCACTCTTTCACACAAACTAGCTTTTTCGGCCTACGGCAGCAGTCATGTCGCAGCTATTTCGCCACAAAAACCAAACAAATTTGCCCTGAAACGCGAATATGTCAAACATATCATAAAACTACACCCGTGTCACACACAGATTCAGGCGGAAAGCCTAGTGGGCAGCAGTATGCTTCAAACATTTAATTAAGCATAGCCTCTTCGTAGAAAAAGCACCAGAACGGACTGATATTGGCCTAGCTTGGCCCTCATTGTTGTTTCAAAGGAGGGAATTATCTTTTATGACCGTACCTAAACTATGCATTAGCGTCTGGACTGAAATAGTACGCCGGAAGCATAGGCGAAAAGTTTCGATAGGCATATCAAGATTGTGACATATTGCGCATATCACTTTTAAAGTTAGTTTACATTTGTTCGGCACAACATTGAAGGGGTTTTCAGTGTCGCATATTACTCATCTGAGCTATGTTCATTATACTTATTCCTGGGGCTGGCTGACTATAATATTCATTAAAAATATCAACGTGCGTTCATAATCTATCCTTGTCACAATAGTTTTTTTAATCACCCCTCTTTCCCGACACAATGCTGCCTAAGCGGTGCATAAAGATATTACTTCACACCACTTGTACTCATGTAACTCTTTTTGTCCGTCGTTTAAGTTATAACACGGTATACAGTTTCTTGGCGACAATTATGGTACCTTTTTGTACATATTGTGTAGGCACAACCAATTATAAAACACAACTAAATAAACGCAAATTACACATCGGCAAGATTCGTATATCATACAATTACATTATATCTAGCTACACGTTCTTCTTTAATTCAATTTTGAAATAGGCAGCTTTAGAAAGCCTGCCCTTTTAATTACGAAAGTTTTAAAGGGCCTAATTCAAAAAGATTGTGATGCCTCCAAATATTGGTTTCATTAACATTTTTGTTTTGCTTTCACTCAATTTGATTGCGGTGAAGGTGTTTCTGCCGTATATATGAAGAGTATTTGCAAAGTATTGTTCAACATGAATTAACATTATCTAAATCTGAACCTTGTTTGAAGACCGGTTCCCGATTGCGCGTAGCCTACTGGAATTAAGATACAGGGTTCACAGTTCTCAGGGTAATCAGTGCCAATACTTAGGCACCTCTATGGTGGCCTGTAATGTTCATGATAAAGGTAATTAAATTATTACCGGAAAGACTTCGAATGTAATATGTATTAGGAGCTTCTTTAGATTATACAAGCTCTTTTTTTTATTTAGCATGGAGAAGAAAATATGAAAGTTAAACAAATGTCGAAAAGAGGGAGACAGATAACAACGCAACTTCGAAAGCTCCAAGTGCTTGGTTTAAAATAACGTTTATTTCACAAAACCATGCTGTTCGTCATAACTTCCCATTTCGAGAAAGTAAGTAAAATAAAAAAGATACACTATAAGCTGCTAGCTTTCACACAAATCCGACCAATGTCCAGGATAATATACTTATATTGTAAATGATACAGAAATGAAATAAAAGTAGTTGATATTTCAAAATACCATCATATAGCCGGCCTCAGTTATGCACATGTCACAGTTTTATTTACATATTTGAACCAAACTTCAGATAGCGGAATCTAAACCGTCATGGTATTATACAAAAATATTCCAATCACCTCCTTCATTTAAAGAAACTCGCATAATGCGTATTTGTCCCTTCTTAGATACACTGGGAATACCCTCAGGTACAGAGCACTTCATGTACTATATGCTACGCTGACTTGTGCACGTCTCTCTTGTTACCCGATTCCGGTGGACACCTTTGCACTCTCGCGGGTTCACGTCAGAGTATGTAACCCCCGCATTATGGGTGTGAGCCCAGAAAGGTGTTGCATCCGTCATGTGTGTGTGCGTGATGGCACCCTAATGTTTTCCCACTGCGTTGTGTACGTCGCGTCCAAAGGTGTCTGTTTTGTTGACCGCCAAGAACCAAAAACCAGGAACTTCAAGATGCATATCAGTCTCGCCGAGTTATGCGGCTGCAGCTTTTTGCTAGCCGCGGAGCCACATATCACACATGTTAGGTGGGCTTTTGGAATAGTAGCAATGGCGGCTGCTTCAGCTTTCGAAAATTACGACATTTCATTTTCATGTCTAAACTCAACTATTTTGTGCATCATATATGAAGGGAATGTATACTCATCTTTATGGAGTCTTAAGCTGAAACTTGTTTGAATTAACAACAGTATTCGTTGTCTGCTCTGGACGAGCATTTTATATGTTCGTTAGTAATTATTATTATAAGCAGTGTTATCGAATACTTGACATATATATCATTAGAAAATGAAATCTTAAAGTGTTAAAAATCCTTCTCTATATGAAGGGTTTCCTTCCAAATTAAAAAGAGAAGTAATGCACTTTTGTTATTCAAGTGTCTGCTGAATTCACTGTTTAGTACATAAGCCACAGAGGTGGTGCCTTTCTAAACACGTTGGATTCTCACAAATCCACACACCTTCAGTTTTAATGCAGAATACTACGGGAGAGCCGCCACTGCCGCCATTCACTACAAGTCCAGCACACCCATCATATCCTATGCGGTTTTCTGCGCAAAGTATGTAGACTGCGTAACTTTCTGTGTTTTCAACAATGTGTGTAAGTAACGTCAGTGTTTGCGAACCTGTGCACTGTGTTGTATAAATAATGCGACTTACTGGCTTAAAACTTTTTGATTCATCTTTTAATCTTGGTTTAGTACTTTGCTTGCATTTAGAAACAATGTTTGTCTTTGTGTCGTGGCCCGAGTAGTAGTAAAATGATTGTTTCAGCTTGGGGGGGGGGGGGGGGGGGGGGTATGGGAAATATAAAGTTAGCCTGATAAGTTTTCCTACTTTCACCTATAGTGTAATTCGAAGCTTCTTTGAACCTTATTTCCAACGACCTGTGCTTCATTTCACACACCAAGTTTTCTTACCGAGATGTGAGAAATATTTGGAACTACTAATTAGTTCTCTTGTTTTTCGCCTTGCGAACGCCATATCTACACTTCGTCCCTTGTTTCTCTTTTGCGCACTAAGAAACTGCACCGAGGTTGTGCACAATATCCCATAGGTGTTTTTTTATCGTTTATTTTTGCGTACCTGAGGATGTATATTCTAGCCCGTGTACCGCCTTCAGCACCGTCACAGCCCTCGCGCCCACAGAAGCACACGGAATTGTGATGACGCAAGTTAAGCCTCTTCCACCCATATCAAACAATGCAACTGTATTTTCCACAACGCCTGCACTTACGTAAACCAAACAGTACTTTGCTTTTGCCCAAGAGCAAAAATACCCTCAAGTGTGACCGATGCACCCACCTCGCTACGCACCATCCGACTACGACAGCCACACCATCGCCAAACGTGAGCCACGGTACGGTGAAGTCGACGCACACAAGATGGTGAAGAGTTCAACCAACCGTGCGCACCCGTCGTGCGGTGATACCCTCCTCTGCTCAACAAACTCTTCAAGATGTATTCTTCTCTTCGCAGGATTTAGCACACACCTTCTGCGGAAAGTGAAGTGAAACTGTGAGCCATGCAAAAACACAATTTCCTTGCCCAGATGACGTTGCTTGTTTTCCTTCTGCCAGGCAGAGGGCATGTGGTCTCCTGTCAGATTTATGCTGAAGAAACCATGTCGACATGAGTGGTGTGTTACTTTGTCTGCGGTTGAGAAGTGGATCTTCGAGAAACCAGCATCTGTCGCGGTTTTGTTGATGCGCGCGCGTTGATGATCGAGTAGACGGTGATGGCACTATTAATTTCAGCAGGCTTAGAAGACAGCTTGAGTGTTTTAATGTCTATACAGTTGGCATTTCTTTCTGCATTCCCTGATCTCGAAGCATTGACAGGAACATCCGAGATGTTGTGTGTTACCGAACGCTTGAGTGTGAAACGTTTTGTAGCAGTTATTTTTACGTTCACTCGAGATTATTATTCGCGCTGACTTTCAATACTTTTACTGCTCAACGTCCGTTGAACAGAGTTAAAATGTTACGGTAAAGATACATGAATGTATCGCGGCAACATAATATGGGTAACGATTCAAACGAAGTGAATTTAAATCCAAAAAACGGAACTGTACATTATGCTAGTAATTGTCTTGTGTTGTTTTTTGAGGTCGAGGGAGTTTAATGATGCAGCTCCCGTCGCCCCATTCTGTCGCGTTTAGGTAACCATAGTGGCATCCTTTGTTTGCTTGAGCGGAAAGGCTGCGCTCTCAAAACGCGAAGATGCTGCATTCTCGGGTACCACTCGATGTTTTCTTTCTCTATCTCTATCTATTTAATCTATCTCCTCTCTCTCTCTCTCTCTTCCGCCATTTATCATTCTTTCTCATAAACTACCCGAGTGTTCCGAACCGACTGTTCCGCTTTCGCACTCGCCTGCGCTTCTCTGGAAGGCCTATCCGGAGAGACAAACCTGTACATACCTCGGCCCGCTAACGCCGACTGTTGTTGCTTCTATCCTACATACACTAGCGAAAGAGATTTACTATTGCCCCAGAAGAAGATGAAGAAGAACAGGAAAAGATATACAAAGACAGCTGTGTGTGCGTGTGTGTTCTGCTGTGTTCCTGAGCGCGGCCCACTCCTAATGATATATCAGTGCTTCTCTCCTGTGTTTATGTTCATGTTTCTGTTCCTGCTCCTGTGTATATCCTAAAAGGCCCAGAGACCATTTCTCCAAATGTATACCTCGCTTTTCTGTTAGAGTTTAATTTGGCCCACGAGAAGAAAAAAACGAAAGATAAAACTGGAGTGTTTTCAAAGTATCGATGTAATGAATAAACTTATGAGTGGCTATGCGCCTGTTACGAATCCAGCGGTTCAGTAAAGGGTTTCGAACTGAACCTTGCCTACTGCTTCATTTATTTTAGCGTGTTATTCATGGATATATAATTCGCACACATACCCGACGTATCGACTTTTGAATTGACTTTTCATTTCAGCACTAAGACGTTGTTAAGACATCTGACGTACAGTGGCCCAATTTTTAATTATATCAAGCGAGCGTCGATGGCCGGGCCGGCCAGCGCCGTGCCGCGGAGGGGTGCGGTGATACGGGAGAAATTAGGCGCGTGCGCACAATGCTCTTTACGGTGCGGGCGTCATCTGCTAGGTTATTCCGCTGACCGCACAGAGCCCCTGCTCTGTAGAAAAGAAGCCCAGTGCGCTAATTGATATAATCGTTTATTCCCCGCCTGCTTCTCTTTCCTTCTCTCACTCTCTGGTACTCTTATCTGTTGGTAGATAAAATGTCTGCACGGTATAAACAGTGGCGCGCGATTTATGTTACGCCTGAGCACTATCACTCAAGCAAGCGTTAAGTTCTTTGCTTAAAGGTGGTTATCTCTGCCAGCAGGTAAGGAAAAGGGGTTGTGTGCGGTCAACGGAATAACCTAGCAGACGACGCTTGCAGCGGAAGGAGATTTGTGCGCAAGCGCCTAATCTCGCCAGTATCGTCGTACCTCTCCGCGGCACGGCGCTGGCTGGCATGGCGGTCCACGCTCGCTTAATATTATCAAACACTTGAGCTACTATACTATCCCTGATAATAAGAGCGTGAAAAACCGTTCATGAGAACTGGGAGTTTTTTCCCCCTTTTTTGGAGAAATCTTATGCTCTGATTCCTCCCTAGTGCATAACGCTGTCAAAGCTGCAGTGTCTTGAGTCTGATTTGCACGCGTTCTCGTGTAAGCGAAAAGCTATATTCATTTAAAGGCGAGAGCGAGCAGCTTTGACAGTGTTGTACGCTAAACATTAAATTGAGTGTAAAAAGTTTACGTACAGTGTCTCATTTTCTTGACAAATCGAGACATAGAAAAGCTTGCGGAACCACAGGCGTAGCAAAATGTTGGATCTAGAGTTGCAGCTCATTGTTTGGGAACACGTCTATTGAATGTTTTCGCCATGTACATCACATTATTATACTAGATATTCTAGACACGAGAAGTGAGACAGAACTTCTATGTTTCAATAGTGAGACACGCTCTTTATATTGACCTCGCATTTTGACGCTAAAAACAGGAAGATGATCGAAAATCGTTTATTTGCAGCGAGCGAGTATCTAATCACATAAGTATATTTGAGTCGGCCAGCGCTTAACATATTAAGCAGAAAAATATGTACACTATACTACCCTGGAAAAAAATAACAGCACCATGCCAATGTCGGAGCTTGGAGAGAATCGTTGTCCCAACGTTGGTTCAGTCGTCATCGTAACCACCACTAAATTTCATGAAATGAGTCAAACCGTGTTGTGGAGGTTTTATCAAAATAACTTTTGGAATGTACGAATTGTAGTCCAAGACATCACTGCTCTCAAGCGGCAAGGACAGTCGTGTGTGCAAACTGAAGGGATCACAACCTCAAATTCGAGCTCAGGAACTCAATGTATCACAAGCTCGCATTAGCATTCTAACGGCTTCATTCAATCCCATTGCGAAGCTACTGCGCAGCTACGGGAACAATTTATAAGCCGGGCAGAAAAAAGAGGCACCATTTATCAAGTATACCTCACAGCGTGTGTAGCTGACATCGGAATGATCTAGTTCTATCTTCTAATAAGTAATACCATCGATGCACCACAGTCCAAGTGGGAAGGTCTGTTAATAATGATGCTAACTACATAAGAGCATAATGAACAACCAAAGTGAGTATATTGGGGTAACAGTCAGCTACAAACATTTCAAAGCGCTTCGCTTAGTTTCCTTGAATCAATTTAAAGTGGTTACGAGGGATGTTTGAGAAATAATCGGTCTTAATATAAAGGAGTTGTTTCCAGGCTAAGGACATTTTATAACTTTGCTACGGAGTTCTCCCTTGAGTGTGATGCACTTTTTCCAGCGGTGCTCCAGTGCAGCCAACCGGAAGAAAACAAATGTTGGTCTCTGTCCTCACATGACTCACGGAGATCGTCCATGACGGCGGCGTCACTGTAAAGACGCTCTTCGTTCAAATGTCGTTTGCTGGCAGAGAAAAGATAAAAGTCTGAAAAGACAATGCCAAATCTGGCGAGTATACAGGGTGGGATAGGAGTTCAAAGTCGCATTCATGTATCTGATGCAAGGAGGCACAGTAGTTTTCATGGAGCGCGTTATCCTGGAGCAAAATCAAGCCACCTTAAAGTTTTTTAGAACGCTTCTCAGCAATGGTGGCCCCACATTTTTGCGATAGGATGCAAACTGGCGAAGTTTCGTTCTAATCCTCCAATTCATTCCAAGGTAGGCTAACTTATTCTCAAACACCGCTCGTACTTTCAGTCAAAGAATATAATTTTTCGGTGCTCATAGCACACATTGGTTCTTCGGAACCTAGTTTGCAGGTAAACACATGTTCTAGGCGTACCTAGAACGGTCATAAAGACGAAAAATTGAAGACGTGGAGTTTCTGAATCAGTAGGAGACGTCGGTTGAGGACACGTGGGGATCGCTGAGGAGAAATTTTCTTCGGCGTACTGCGTTGGCATGAAGTTCTTTCTCCTTTAATTTCTGGACCATATCTTCCAGTCGCTTCTCTCTGCAAATAAATTGAAACGTGTACTTATACAGGCCCATCAAACTATAGGCCTGTATCTTTAACTAGTACGTCTTGCGAGCGTCTTCAACACATAATATCTTCCGACATGATTCAATATAATGATGATAATAGTATTCTAACTCCATTCCAGCACGGTTTTTAAATATCATTATCAACGGGTACTCAGCTGATTGAGCTATTTCATGAGCTGTCATTTTCAATAAATGCTAGGAGTCAGAGAGGCCTAACTTGTCATGACCTTTTAAAGGCGTTCGATCACGTATCGTATCCTAAACTTCTCCTGAGCCATTCCGATATTCTAAAAAATTATCAATTACTTACTTGGGTGGTCTATTTTCTGTCTAACAGAACGGAACATATACATCTCGATGACAAGATTTCCTCACTACTTCCAGTAACATCGGGGGTGCCACAAGGTTTCGTGTTGGGGCCTCTTTTATTCTTAACTTATATTAATGATATCGTTTAAGATATTCATGTTCGCGTTAAATTATTCGCTGATGACTGTGTGATTTACTCTCAAATAAAATCACCCAAGATCAGGTAATACGTAACGAGGCATTAATAAATTTTAAGAAATGATAAAACAAATGGCAAATAAAAATGAACTACGATAAAACCGTGGCAAAAACAATAAACAGGAAGCAGAATCTTTTGAAATATAGCTACTAAAATAAATGCGAACCCCGTTAAACGTGTTGACCAATACAAATGCCTTCGAGTGACAAAAACGTTTAAACTACTTTGGAATCAGCATATAGACGACACAGAAAATAAAGCCAGGGGAAAATCGTACACACTTAGACGCACCTTAAAACTCGCGGACACCGAAACAAAAAAGACTGCTTACCAATCACCCATACGACCTATACTGGAATACGCTCACACGGTTTGGTATACCCGCACACAGCAGACAGGAATAATAAACTTGAAAGCGGCCGAAAACTGGCAGGGCGATTAATATTTAATAACTTCTTATGTACTGTGTTTGCGTCAAGTTTACTGGGACAAGCAAACATCCAGCCATTGGAGGTTAGAGCGAAAATAAAAAGATTGAGAAATTTATATATGTTTTATTAAATGTAACCTTTAACGTCAATAGTGAAAGATACATTGAATTCTCAATAAGAGGTTTAGCTAGACAAAATCATATAAGCGCTATTAAACAATATAAAATTAGGCACAATGTCTTCAAATTTTTTTTCCTCGGGCAATTAACGATTGGATTTCCTTGTTTAACGAGATGGCAAACCTTCGGTCACTTTATATTTTTGTTTCGGCAATCTTTTCTGCCACGAGGAAAGGGCTCTTAAGTACATCACACCAAATCACCATGTATGCACCCCTGTTATGGCTTTCAGATGTGAGCCGCAGTATTCTTTAAAAAAAAATAAAGCAATCCTGCTTCGACGCCAACATCAATATAATCATTCTGGTTCATAGCCAATATACCAGATGTCAGCAGTATTGTTTTTTTTTTGTTATTTACATTCAAGCTGTAGAGAATCAAAATTCGCTAATGTGGTTACATTTGTCAAGGAAAAAAAAAAAACATTGCGTATGTCTGACCAACGCCGTTTCTATACACTATCCCTGTTGGAAGTGCTTCCCGAGGCAGTCGTGTTTACTTATTCATCCTCCTCTTTTAAGGCCTGCGTGCGCCGCAAGATGGTGCTGCCTACGTTGGGAAGCTATAGAAAGCTGGTTGAAGAGAGGGTCTACCTCGAACTTGAGCCCCTAATTGAGCTAGGCTTCCGAGTAATGACACTTTAGCCATCTTGGCGCTTAAATATTTCCGCGTGCATGATCGAGAAGATACGCTCCTCCGTTCATCTAGAAGATTCGCGTACACCCTTACACCGAGCATAAAGGATAAGGAGGCCAGATTGACCTTGTCTATACTCCGTTTCACTCTAGGTCCGAGCGCAGCGGACGCTACGAGATGATAGGGCCAAACAAGCAGCGACAAAAGCGCACTTTTTGCACCTGATTGGGTCACCCGACGATGCACTCCGTGACGTTGCACCCTTGCCGCTATTTGATTGGCTCTGTCGTTTCGTAGCGTACGCTGCACTCGGACGTAAGGTGAAACGAAGTATAATCAGTCTCGGCCTAGCTCTTTCCCGAGCCATCTATACTCCGCGACAACTTTTCTTGGCAATGCATTGGAAGGTGCGGGCCTGTACCTTCCACTGCATTGCCAAGAAAAGTTGTCGCGGAGTATAGGTAGGTCGAACCCTAGTTGATAAAGAGCCGAATGCCGTAATGCCGATTCATTCGCTGATTTTCTCTCGCGAGAACCAGCTGTTACACCGACGCATCGCCGTTTGCTGCTGCCGCCGTCGACGCTCGCTGTTGCTTTCTCTATGTGTGTGTGTGTGTTTTCGTTTCTGTCACAAGTTTGCTTTAAAGTCCCTTGACACTTCTTTTACAAGTAACGACAACCACAACCAATGCAAATGACAAAGCACGTTCCGCTGGATCAAAATGGTGTGACTCAGTTTAGACCTCCACCTGTGCGATGCCATTCACTTCCTAAAACCTGCATCGTCACGCAGTCGGCACTTCAAAGAATGTCGATAGTTGTAGCAAGCTGTTATCTGGGGACTTTAGTTCGCCGCCATTAAATCTTTAGTATATTCTGTTTTCTCCTGTGTCATCGTCTGTCATTCGTGACAATATCATGGTTGCCAGTTTTCTTAAACTTTACCTAAAATCTCAGGAAACGTTTTTTGGTCCTAAAGAAATGTTGGAACCGTCCGCGACGGAGCAAACGATATCACTTGTGCTTGAGCTTCCTACCACCCTGTGTAAAGCTGAGAGAGTCGCATTTTTTAGTTCTGACGATCGTCAGTTGCGTCGGCTCTGCTCTAAGCACCAAGATGGGGGCTCCCATTAGCAGATCGGAAAACGGAGTGCCAATACTCTAAGCACAGCTCACTTAAAGTCTCTATCTCAATTCATGGGGAGCGTTTGCAAATATAATGACGGACGCAACCTGCGAAGGTGTGTCGGAAGTGCGCATGCGCTGCGTTTTGGCGTGGCGAGGAGGAAAGCAGGAGGAAAGGTGTAGGCCTTTGCAGACGATCAACCCTTTCGTCACCTACTGGCAACTCGTATTACAAATGTGGCCCATAAACCACGTGACCCCTGTTGACCAGTTAAAAGCTCTGTAATACAAGCTCCCTAGGGCACACGCTGATGACGCGTCGCGCCCAAAGCCTTAACGTTAGCCTCTTGAGAGCCTGTATGAGAGAGAGTTTATAGCTCCTCCACTGCGATCAAGTGGTTTACGGGCCGTCTTTGCAATACAATCCGCACGAAGAGGTAACAAAAGCTTTGATCGTCTGCATACGCATTCGCCTTTTTACCTGCTCTCCTCTTCGCCACGCGAAAATGTTGCACATACCCACCTGCGACCTCTCGCCTTAGGAGGTGTCAGCCAATATATTGCAAACGCTGCCCCTGGTTCGAGATGGACCCTCTCTTCCATCTAGGCTCTTTATCCTGCTGCAACGAAGAGGCGCCCCCACCCTGAAGCAACGGCGGCGCCACGCAACTTCTCGGACGGCGGCCCCACGTTGTACTTTACACCGTCCGACAGGCATAGATTATACAGAAGGTGATGGTCTGACAGGGGGGCAACATTACCCACTGAAACTTAAGAGAACACACACTTTTGATGAACGGTAACAAAACTTTATTCTAATTCACATAGAGGCATTACTCTGAATCTAAATACAATGGCACGTCGACATATGTCAAGAACAAAACAAAAATGGCTCTAATAAATTTTGCAAAAAAAAAGTTGTATTTTCTTAGAGCCAGCTAAAAGGCAGTGTCGTTTATAAGATACCTAACCGAAGATACCTGGTATAATCGGAAGGCTGGAATTGCAACTGCTTTTTTTTATAATGCACTAGGAATGAACATCATTCCAGTTCTTTTTCGTTAACGCCTATGCAACCAACAACGTAGTTTTCTTTCTAACAATTTGAAACAGTAAAATGCAGCTTTTGGCCCAGGTCGCCTTGCTAGCATAAAAGATCGAGAATCAAGGGGCGCATCATTTTCTTTGATATTTCAATTTTTTGGGCCACGTGTATGCGTTCAGTTAGAATTATGCGGCTTTAAAAGCCCAATTTAATGCTCTGCAAATTTACTTTAGAGTACCAAATTATTTTATGTGATCAATTTTTTGGATACTACCATGATGAAAGTGAGTGAGAAACTAACATGCCAAAAGAACGGAGGAGCCATTGTTTCAGTTAAATGCAAAAATACGGTGAATTAATATTTACATGGTAGATACCAATCTAATCAACGCAACATGACTAACCTTCTATTTCTCAAGCCGAAATATCCATGGCCGGCAAGACTGAAGAAATAGGGTTATGGAGAAAATGCAGTGGTTTTACTATCTTCAAAAGAGTACAGAATTAACTTTACTTTTGCTGAAAATGCTGAGGTAGTATGCCACTATGCAAATACAATTTATGTCGCTCATGCGCGGAAAATAAGCCAGACACTACATGGTGAACTTAACAATTCTGCTGTGACACAGGTAAGCGGCTTACTTTCAATTTCCTCATGACACACCGATAGCTTTGGTCATCTAGCGGAAGTAAAGCGGTAGATCATACACACCAGTTTATTGATTTCAGTATTTATATTAAAAAGAGTAATAAAATGGCGTCAATGTTTTAGACAAATAAGCGGCGCAATTATTCACCAGATATGAAAGATACCTTTCGGCGTTTTATTTTACTTATTTCTGTTCATGTAATGCGGCGTCCGTTTGTAATAATGATGGCTATCAAATCATGAAAGACCAGTTAAACGTAATCAAAGAGAGTTTTGTTTTTATTCGCAATGCCGCGTTTCTTGCGCTCGGCTTTTGTGCATCTTCTGGCGTCGTGACCAATGTGTATATGTAGCGTGAACACTAGTCAAAATGCAGCTTTTACTCTTGTGAAATATCCGTTCCTTGTTGACGCCGAATCTTTTGACGAATAAATGCCAAACATCGGAAACCCTATCAATCCAACTTTTGTTCAATTCTCTTTGTATACCTCGCTTTTTCTTCTAGGTTTGTGCGGTTATAATATATCGTTTGTCCACATTTCCTGTCTTTCTGGAAATAATTTTTTGGCGACTGTAAACAAAACTCGGAAAGGAGTAATTTGGAAGCCACAGCGTGGTAACAAACGTACCATTGAGGTAGCTACATCAATCACGGACGGCTTCTAGTTTGTTCCTGGATGGTATTGTATGTATTTTTGTTAATTTTGTTTTATTAATTTTATTAGCAGGGTAGCTTAAATAACCAACGGTACGTTGCTTACCTGCTTTCCAGAGTTGCAGCCATCCTGACCGCTTGCTTCAAAAGCTTTGTCTCTTCGACGGGCTTTAGTGGCGTGGATTTGTCCTTGGATACTTGTGTTTTCTTCACTTTCTCTCGTTCTTGTTTCTGCACGAAAAACATACAAGGACAAAAAAACTTTCGATCTAGCCTAGTAATAAAGACCTCTTGAAAGACAATCTTAAAGTTATCTTCCAACAATCTAAAAACAATCTTAAGGCTATCTTCCAACAATGTAGGTACAACCTTACGGCTATCTTCCAACAATCTAGCAACGTCTTCTTTATTTCAGAATAAATGTGTCATCGAATCTCGGATCCAATCAAAGCAAGACTGCACCATTCCCTGACTTTAAGATGAGACAACTGATTAACAAAAAATAAAACAGCGCAAAAAAAACAGCAGCGGACGTCAAGAAGACGAAGTGTACAAATAGAGCGCTGACTCTCAACAGATTCATTGGCGGAAAAAACAAATCGAAAAGAATCACGAAGCATCAAAAACATCAAGTCACCGCCTCCCCGCACGTGTAAAACCTGCTCAAAAATGCCAACTCTGTCCAAAAAGAAAATGGGATTGAAGGCGAACTGATGCACCTGTCTTTTAGCTTAAAAATATAAAAGGCCTCTAAAGTTTCTCAGTTGAGAGTCAGTGCTCTGTTGGTTCACTTTGTCTTTTTTTTTTTTTTGCTGTTTTCATTTTTGTTATTCATGTACACGAGAGGCTAAGAGAGCAAGCTCTATTGAGGTTTTAACCTCTATCGGTTAGATCAGCGCCAGCAGGCAACTGCTGCACGCCGGTTCTTGATAAAACCAGTATCTTAGGACGACATGGTCAACAGAGGACTAGAGAAATTTTAGAGGCCGTTTATATTTCCAAACAAAAAGATAGGCGCGTCAGTTCGCCTTCCATCGCATTATTTGACAAAGAGTTGGCATCCTTGAGCAAGTCTGACGCCTGCGGTACGGCGGTGGCTTGATGTTTTTGATGATCCGTGAAGCTTGTCGATTTTTGCTTTCTTCCAATAAATCAGTTGAGAGTCAGCGCTCGGTTTGTACACTTCGTCGTCTTGTCCTCCGTTGTTGTTTTTTTCGCTATTTTTCTTTTGTTAATTATGTACCACCAACTCGCCCAACTTTCCACCCTAAGACAACCAACACCGAGACTCATATAGTCGAATTCCCATGTAAACAACGGGCGCGTTTCCGGCGGCTGGGTCCAACATCTACGACATAACCAGGCCGTGGTGCTGGATTTTCCGCCACCCACGGTAAGCGAACACCAACTACCGATCGGACACGAGCGCCGCGCCACCGTTCGGCTGGCACTCGTGCCCAATCGTAGAGAACACGAGTCCCTCCCAAACGTTGACGCACCATTCGTGTTCAATCTTTGCCCCGCCGACCTGCGGTATGTGATGAAAAATATAAACCCTACATGTTATCTATGCTCGCTGTCACATCAAAGAAAATACCTTTTTTTTAACGCATTCTTTATGCGCTGCGGGAAGTAGTGCTTACATTACTTGCTTGGCGAAAGAAGAAACAGTGCTCTTTGGCCTTCGAAAAGAGTTGCCACGGGGCTCGAATGAAATGCGAATCGTGACGGAGCTTCCAGGGCACTACCGGCAAAGCGTCGAATCTTGGGATGAGCTGGGCCAGGTTCAAACACATCGGAGTAGGACGCACACCCTCGTAGCACCCTACTTTCCACCCCGCAGTTTTTTTGTTTTGTTTCTTTCAGTTTCGCTTCTGAAGGCGCAGCATATTTCGACGGCAACGCGTTACAGTGCTCGCATTTCATTAGAACCGAATAGTACGTCTCGATAAAGTTTCACAAAAATAATCTAAGTTCTACCTACTAATATCTTAATTCACCACATGACTAGGGACAGGAGAAAACAGCCCGAACAACCAGAACACAGGGAGAGACGAAAGACACAAACAGCCCTGACTCACGAGTTCGTTTTCTCTCTCATCTGCTTTAATACTCAGAAGCAATAAAGTTGGAATAGTAATCAATAAAAGCACACTTCATTGATTCTATTTACTGAGGAAGATGAGAAAGTAACCGAAGTTGTGAGTCAACGCTGTATTTGCGTATTTCTTCCTCTATTCCATGTCCCATTTTTTTCTTTTTGGTTTTTCGTCTCTTTTGTTTTGTTACCAATATGCACCGATTCGCCCACCTTCAAACTCTATTATATTAGGGAGGAAATGAGTTACGTTCCGCGAGGTTTTGGACTTGTATTACTTCGGTTCTTGAGGTGAATATGAACAATAGATGTTTTCGGTTTTCTTTCGTTCACGTGGATTCTGTATGTGGTAAGCGCGACGAAAAAATAACAAAACTTTTCAACCTGGATAAGCGAGAATATATAGGTGAGGCGAAACAAGAATGAGCTAGTATCACGCATTCTTTATAAACACGTTCCAGCAGCGTGGAGAAATTATAAAGATGTTTTGCCGCAGCCGTTACGATATTCAAAACGGCTGCGCATTTCTGGAAAAAGTGTATAAGGGAGTGTGGCTCGAGCGTATATACCTTGGTAGTGTCTATTTTTCCGGCAGCAGGGAGAATAATTTCCCCGAAATTCTTCCTGCAGTCGCCTCCCCTTGGCGCATCCACAGCTCAGGTTAGCTTTTTTCGGTAAGGAGCCGATCCAGACTTTCGCCGCGAGGTGGCGTTAACGGGTGGGCCAGGTGGGTTAACATTTTTTTTTCTAATTAGCCGCCGCAGACTGTCGCCGCGAAGCGGCGTGAACGGGTGGGCAGGGTAGGTTAACACGCGCCCCAGTGACGTGCGCGGAACAAAATGTCCCTACAGCGCGTAATTCGCGTAACGAGTATTGATGAAACGTTAGTGAAAACGAAACTTGCATCCATTAAACCTATATCCACAACAAGTTGTCCATGAAACGTGTTTACACGAAATGCCGGGTTGACAAGAAAGTCAGCCTTCTGCCCGCAGTTGTCACGTGATTTCAGACTGCCAATGGGAAGAGGCTGCCGATAGAATTACGGGAAATCATTATCCCGGCTGCTGGGAGAATATACGTTGCCTATACCTTTCTGCGGTCTTCGGCCCTCTTTAGCTTGTCACGAATGCTTCTCTCTGTGACGTCGGGTTCGACAGATCCTTTCGTTGTCTTCTTCCGTTTTTGGAGCAAAGGAGGAAGTTGTCGCGTCTGCGACCGCAGTCCTCCGGTGTCGGACGCGGCGCTGGCGGAAACGAGCTCGAACCTGGAATAAAAGGATAGTCATTAAGTGTTGAGCTATAGCTTGGTTCTATTACGGGTTTATTTAGTCTGCTACGGCAGAATAGGAAGTTTTTTGTAGATCCATTTTTCTATTCCACAATGTTATCGGCAACCTGATCTAAGATCCGGATGTCTGCTGAGAAGGCTAGTGGCGCGTATGTATTGTCCTGTTGCAAATGGCACAATGGAGAGGTACGAAGGTAACTCCTAAACAGTACGAAGTTAGTTGGGTTCTTGTAACCTACAGAGTATCTTTTGAAACAATGAAAACCACGCCAGCTTTTTACGCTCGACCACTAACACATGTTAATTTCATCTAATGCCCACTCCACCAACCACCCATGATGCCTTTTCTTGCCCTCGTAAAGTTACGTAATTGAACACTCTAAAATATGTCGTAGTCCCTGCGTTAACTGCAAGTCTCCTTTTCCGTCGTTCACTTTGTGCCCATCCAATGTCATAACAACATCGACAGAAATGTCGAGGCAACCTTCGGATTTTTTTTTTCAGTTGCTCTCATTCGTTTTTGGGCTTCAAACGAAACGCTTACTGGAACGTGACTCATAAATTTTGAGTTTTGTGTACATTGGTGTACCACAATATACACAAAACTCCAATAAAAACCATTTCCAGCCTTTCCACTCTGGTGAAGAAGGAAGAGCAGCGGAGCTGCCGCTTTTGTTCTCGGCGGTGGCTTTCCAGGCGAGCGATCTGCTCTTCTTTCGCAAGCGAATCTAATTTGCTTGACGCAGTATAACTTTAGACGATAGCGACCTCACGGCGGTTGCGGAACCATTCGCGCTGCTGCGCACATCGCCGCTCGTTCCGTTCCCGCTCTTCTTCCTCCGAAGAAATGTTGCCGTCATTTATGAGCGACTGCGGCAAGCAGACAATCGGCAAGCACAACACTCTGGACGGCTATCGCCATCTATGAGCGACGGCAGCAACAAGAGTGTTGTGTTAGCCACGGGTGTCGACATGTGTTTGGAACCGGACACGATCCTGGGGAAACAAGCCTTTAACAGCTCCGCTGTAAAAAAACTGTTTAGAAATACGCGTCTTTTCAATGCACAATGGTTATCGCTCTCGTCTCCCTCTCCCTTCACGCATAAACTCTGGCATTCTCCCGCCCCTCCCCCCCCCCCCCCCCCCAAAAAAAAAAAAAAACCGACCTGCCCTCTTCGCATTTCTAAAGTATGTTAGCTGCGATTTCTCCTGGTATCTAGCATGATTGTCCCTGGTAGTGAAGAAACAAAAAACCACGTACGCTACTCCTCCGGACGCCTTGCTTTCTGGTCGCAGTACGAGTCCTTCAGTCCTCAGTTTCTCCAGAATGACTTCCTGTTCGTGGCGATCCCTGTCCTTGCCGCTGAGTCGACGAGGACACTGCTTGCCTTCCACGACTAAATCTGTCAAACGAACAACATTCTGGCTAACAACAACACGAAAACTCCGCATAATGTTATCTAAACTATAAGTCGTGCTCAGACATTTTCCTTAGAATGTGCTCGAGTGCCACTGCGTTCCCCAGTAATGGGATGTACAAACAGTTTACACGCTTTGTGCAGTTAACGCCAAAAAAGCGTGACCATTTCGGCGGGCGTCTACGTTTTCAGTAAACACATCAACCTCACAAAAAACACGGCTTTCCTCCTCGCCTCCTCTTCCTTTTTTTTTTCGGGGAGGTTTTGATGATAACAACAGCGGGGGCCTTGACGATAGCCAGCAGAGTGTGAGCGACTGTGTCCTGCCTTGCGCTATAAGTACGAACAACGTTCGAAAGCACCACCAAAGAACGTCCCAAAGTGCACATGAAGTAGAGGGGAAATCTCCGCTACTGTTCAGCAAATGCTGGGCCCAACAGAAATTATTTCCTGTGCCGAAAGCGTTTCACTGCTGAACACATGGTACATAGGCGCCATCCATTGGGTACCCCTGGGGCACTTCCGAGCTGAGTACAACTAGGCTAAGAATGCTGAATTATTTTTAAATAAAATTTACGCACTATCAGCGGGTTTAGATTAGGGCCAGTTGGGAAAGACCGGGGGTGCGCCGGAGCGGATCCGAGCCGTAGATGGCGAAGCGGTGGTGCTCCGGTTCCACTACGATCGGTCCCTTGCGCGTCGTCTGATAGCCTCCTGCTCTGAAGGGTGTTGGCCCGTGGCCAACCAAACCGCCGTACAACTTGTAGAAAAAATGAAACTAATTACCGCTGAACCAAGTGTATTTAAAGAGGATGTGGGCACCAAAGCAAAAAGTAAAATCCTAGTATATTGCACAATGTTTTCTCACCACGAAGTGCACATATCCGTGGTCTTAGCTCTTTTCTTTGGGGCACGTCTGAAAGCATCTGTCATATAACGGAAGTTTCTGCAGGCACGTCCGGTTAAAAGAAAAATTAGGTTGTGTGCATGTTCATATAACCTTTGGGATTCAGCTGGGAGCCAAGTCGCCTCAACGGGCGACTTGTCTCCCAGCTGTAGATGAGCAATTTCGCCATGAGCAATTTAGCGCGTCCGGTAAGTAAAGTAGGCCGCAGAAAAGAAATACTAGGGACGTTTAGTAAACTGTTACCGTGTTCCGCGTAGTGCACTATCGGAGCCTTCGAATCACGCTTTTAAGAGCGCGCCAAGGTAATAAATACCACGACCGCGGGGCGCGCACTCAAATCACAACGGGGCGCCAGCGCCGCCTCTCGGAAGCACTACAGAATGACGCCGCTGCCTCCCGGGAGTTCCCCAACTGATCCTAACCTGAAACGTTGGGCACTATCTGTGTCAAATAGTCGCTTAACCCATTGTTGGTGTAATGTGAGGCGCACCGTTAAGTAACGATAAGTAAAAAATATGACAATATATTTGGAGGCTGAAAGTTTTCTAGGGCCATCTAATTGATGGTGTACCGGTGGTAAGCGGTTACAAGTGAATGCAACGCACTCGGGCGCACTCAGAAGCAAATGTGCCGGCTAGCATTTACTTGAATATTGCTAATTCGCTGCAGCACAGTTGAGCTGTCAAAGCAAAACTGGTTTGCCCCACGCTGTAATCAGCCAGAATACTTTGAACCAATCTTGCGTTCTTTTTTAGTACTTAGAAACCCTGAAAATGCAGAAACAACATATTTGTACAACTGAACGTTTTTGGGGCAAAGGGCGAGGAAATGCATGTCCAGCGGTTTAGTTTGTTGCTGAGAGCCAGCAGATTATATAGCTCTATTACAATGTAGATAGTGCATCTTCCCACTGCCTTCCTGGCATCTTTTCCAACAAGCTGGCGACGAAACGTTTCTTTTTTGTGCACTCAATAACGTGTTTTTCACTCCATTAACGAATCAGACCGGCTGCTGAATGCGACATTCACACACACTGTGTATGAAAGCCAAAAGAAGAGAGACATAGGTGGGACAGAAATATTCCATACGACTAAGCAGAGTTGTGACAGACTAATACCGGGTAAGTTATTTTACCGTTTACCATATAGCAACACATTGGGCTCAATAGATCATTTCCAAACCAATGTCATGCCAAGCTGTGCTAATGCATAAATGTGCTCATTATAAAAACAGAAAATATCCTTATACGTTTCCTTATACGTTTCTGTTGCCGGCAAATATTTCAGACGACGGTCTCAAACATGGGAAATTCTATACCATACCGTTAGTCTCGAATACATAATGCCTTCTACTTGGGTTTCAGGTACATATTCACTAATGGATTCAAAGGCCCCGTCTTTTCTTCGACCCGTTTTAAAAGCGCATGCTTGTAACTTAGCAAAACAGCAGCGGGCCAACAGTTGTTTACGGCTCCGCTTCCTTACCGATGTCTTTCAGGGGATTGAAGTCGAGTTCAACGGCCCGGACTTTTTCCGGGTCTGAAAACTCGGTGATGACATCGGCGTACTCTTCATAAAGCTCGTGCACACCCGAGTCTTCACTTTGAGTTTGGCCAGTCACAGGCCTGGGCGTTGAGGTGCGCTGCGAGATAAAAAAAAGAAAAGAAAAAAAAATCGACGACATCGAATGTAAACTAACGCGCGACTCTGTCATTGCGCTTCCGGGGGTGAAGCTTCTGTCGCCACGGCGCTTGCGCGGACTCTTCCCTCCATGCGAATCTGTTGCCTGCGCACGCTTGGCGTGGACAGGCTCCGAGTTGTTTGTAAACTGAGTACTGGTTCATTCGTGACGTGTCGCTTCGGTAATATCTAGGGATCCGTAATTTTAGGTATAATAGGGATGAACCCCCGACAAGTGGCCACCCAGCTGGTCGTTCACGAAGATCGGGGAAGACGAACAGCCCCGAATTAGAGCTGTCCTTGGATAACGAACACCCAGGCTTCATGGAACCAAATCTTGGAACACAGCTCTGCTCTGTGTTTGCCCGGTAACAGCCCTCACTAAACTGTCTCTGAGGCTGTTTTTTTTTTTTTTTTTTTTTTTCGAAACCCATAAACCTTATGTCGTTTTCGTTTCTTATTGATAGCGAGAACTTTACCAGTATGCCTGTCGCGGGCGCTTTTCCTGAAGGTGGAAAATTCATAAGGCCGAGCCCTCTATTTCCCTTTCGTCTTTTAAAAAGCCGCGTGGTTGTTTCTCCGAAATCGCAAAATTTACGCCGAAAAAGCACCCAAGGTGTGGGAAAACGTACAACCTGTAGTGGCTCAATGCAACACAGCTCGCCGCACGCGAGAACGACCATGCGCACTTCTTCATTGGAGATGATTGATTTTCACTCCCGCTAGGGGAGACAGAAAAAGGAAATCGACGAGGAAGAAGAATAAAGCAGTTGAGATCTAGTACGCAAGCTTTCAGGTCGTTCTTTCTCGGACCTCGCTCGCTACCTCAACATTGGTGACCCGGAACTTGGCAGCAGTGCCATGATCTCGCCACAAGAGCACGATCCCCTGTCGGTTTCCACCGTCAACATCAAGTTACCGCCCTTCTGGACCTCTGATCCAGAATTGTGGTTTATTCAAGTGGAATCACAATTCGCTGCACGACGCATCACGGCAGATCTCACAAAATACCACCATGTGGTGAGTAGTCTGCCGCCCGCTACAGCGTGTGAGATCCGCGATTTGCTGTTTGCTCCACCCGCGGAAGATGCGTAGAAGACGCTCAAAGAGACCTTCATTCGAAGGGTTACCCCTTCAGAACCCCAGAGGTTTCAGCAACTACTTCGCGAAACTGAGCTCGGAGACCGCACACCGAGTCAGCTACTCCGTCAAATGCAACAACTGCTCGGGACCAGGACGACGGATCTCGACAGCATAATGCTCCGAGAACTCTTCCTCCAGCGGCTTCCTACAAACGTGCGGATGGTACTCATCTCCGCCGGGGAAACGAACCTCTCCAAGTTGGCTGAGCTCGCCGACAGACTAATGGCCGTGCCCTCTCCTCTGTCTCAGCCGTGCAACCAGAGCCAGCTACTTCTGACCAGTTGTAAGACATTCGAGACGAGATATCGCGCCTAACCGCCACAGTAGCTGTACTGCAGGAGTCTGTTTCCCGCCCGTCTAACCAGAGTACCAAGCCGCGACAACAACAGCAGCAGAAGGTATGCTGGTATCACCGCAAGTACGGTAACGCCGCACGCAACTGCGTACCACCCTGCGAGCACTCGTCGGGAAACGGCCGGGGCCGGCACTGAGGGCGACCAGTGCCTCCGCCTTGCCAGAGAGCCGTCCCTCGGTCTTTTTCCTCACCGACCGCGACAAGGGCGTCCGTTTCCTTGTTGACACGGGCGCAGAGGTGAGCGTGATCCCGGCGTCGTCTGCCGATCGGAAACACCCGAACTCGTCCCCCTTCCAAGCCGTGAACAACACGACAATCGCCACTTACGGGAACCGCTCTCTGTCCATCGACCTGGGCCTCAACGAGACGTTCCGCTGGGTGTTTATAGTGGCCGACGTAAAGTTTGCGATCCTCGGAGCAGACTTTCTTCGGAACTTTGGCCTTTTAGTGGACGTGTGCAACAGACGGCTCCGAGATCCCGTCTCGCAAACGGCCGTGCAAGGCAAGCTTTCTAGGCACCCCCCATTGAGCCCCACGCTATTGGGACCGTCGGGCCCTGCCCGCTTCACGGCAATCTTACAGAAATTCCCTGATTTGATGCCCCTTCCGCAAGCGGACTCGGCTGTGAAGCATGAAGTCCGTCACCACATTACCACCACAGGCCCGCCCGTCCACGCACGGCCCCGTCGTCTATCGCCGGAGAAGCTACGGGTAGCTCGTCAGGAATTCGACCACATGCTCGAGCTTGGGATAATCCGCCCATCATCCTGTCCCTGGGCATCCCCACTGCACATGGTGCCGAAGTCCACACCAGGAGACTGGCGCCCGTGCGGAGATTACCGAGCACTTAACAGAGCGACAGTTCCTGACCGCTACCCGGTTCCACACATTCACGATATTACCACGAACTTGCACGGCGCCACAATCTTCTCTAAAGGGGATCTGGTTCGAGCCTACCATCAAATCCCCGTGGCAACAGAAGACACTCCGAAGACGGCCATATCAACACCGTTTGGTCTATTCGAATTCCTCCGGATGCCGTTCGGTCTATGCAACGCAGCCCAGACATTCCAGCGCTTCATCGACGGCGTCCTGCATGGCCTTGACTTCTGTCACGCCTACCTCGACGATGTACTCGTTGCAAGTAGCTCGCCGGAAGAACACGAGGAACAAATGCGCACCGTTTTCCGGCGGCTGACCGAACACGGAATCGTGGTGAACACCGCGAAATGCGAACTCGGTGTACAGAAGTTGGCTTTCCTCGGCCACATCATCTCAAGCTCGGGAATTCTACCAACTCCAGAGAAGATCGAAGCCATTAGACAGTTCCCCCCGCCAAACTCAAAACGTCAGCTTCGCGAGTTTCTCGGCCCGGTAAATTTCTATCGCCGCTTTGTTCCCCAGTGTGCGGCCATCCTGCACCCTCTTCACAGCCTCTTGGCAGCACCAGAGAGTCCAACCACTGCACTTGACTGGACCGATGAGGCGACAGACGCTTTTCGAAGAATCAAGAACTGTCTCGCAGATGCTGCACTCCTCGCCTACCCTCAGCCAGGGGTGCCACACTGTGTCATGGTCGACGCTTCAGATACAGCCGTCGGAGCCGTTTTGCAACAGCTCAACGACGGAGTATGGCGACCAACCTCATTCTTCTCCAGGAAGCTGACACCTACTGAGCGACGCTACAGCACATTCGGGCGCGAACTACTCGCCATCTACGCGGCAATCAGGCACTTTCGCCATTTCCTGGAAGGAGTAGATTTTTTTATACTAACGGACCACAAGCCCTTGACCTACGCCCTCCGTTCTCTCACCTCAGATGGCAGCGCCCACACAGCGCGTGAACTGCGTCAGATGGCTTACATCTCGGAATTTACAACGGACATTTGCCACGTCAGAGGGGCAGACAACGCCGTGGCGGATGCGCTATCGCGTAACCCAATCAACGCTCTCAACTTGCCCCCGGAATTCGACTTAAGAAAACTGTCGCTAGCTCAGCGTGGCGATCCAGATTTGAGCCGACTGCAATCTATAAAAAAACGCACTAAAGCTGCAGTGGTTGCCTCTCACCGGAGCGCAAGGCAAACTGTGCTGTGATGTTTCCACAGGTAACCCCCGCCCTTTTGTGCCCTCCAGTCTCCGCCGGGATGCCTTCACATCGCTGCACATGCTGTCGCACCCAGGAATCCGTGCGACACAGAAGATGGTAACTTCCCGTTTCGTCTGGCACGGGATGAACAGAGACGTCCGGCAATGGACTCGAGAGTGCCTTTCCTGTCAACGAACGAAAGTACACCGTCACATAGTGACACCCTTGGCAAATTTCCCAACACCGGACGCTCGATTCGACCATGTCCATGTGGACATAGTCGGACCGCTGCCGCCCTGTCAAGGTCAGGCGTACCTGTTGACGAGTGTCGACCGTTTCACGCGTTGGGCGGAAGCAATTCCGATTCCCGATATCACTGCCGAAACAGTCGCTCGTGCCTTCCTCCATGACTGGCTCTCTCGTTTCGGCGTGCCGTCTACCATCACAACGGACCGAGGCAGCCAATTTGAATCCACCCTCTTCAGTGCCTTTACTCAGGTCATTGGCACCACCCGTGTAAGAACCACGGCCTACCATCCGATGAGCAATGGCATGGTGGAGAGATTGCATCGCCAACTCAAGGCAGCCTTGATGGCGAACGAGGAGCACTCCTGGATGGAAGCGCTTCCTCTCGCCCTCCTGGGCATCAGGACTGCCTTGAAAACAGACATCGGCTGCAGCGCAGCCGAGCTTGTCTACGGAACGACAATGCGTCTCCCCGGCGAGTTCTTTTTGTCCAGCCAAAGGGAGGCCCAGATCAACCCCTGCGACTACGCGTCTCGTCTCCGCAGCATCATGGGCAAGCTTCGTGCTACACCCCCGCGTCAGCCAACGACACGAGCCATTCATCTGAGCACAGACCTCGCATCCTGCACGCGCGTGTTTGTTCGACACGACGCGGTGCGACGATTACTTCAGCCCCCGTACGATGGACCGTACAAGGTTTTGCGTAGAGGGGATAAGATGTTCACAATCGACAGGCGCGGTCGTCGGGAGGTCGTGTCAGTCGACCGTTTAAAACCGACCCACATGGACCCCGTCGGAACCACGGCAGCCCCCCCCCCCCCCCCCCCCCCCCCCCGCGAACACGCCCCTCGCCAGACCGCCGGCTCCATCTACGGAGATCCCGAACTGACCCCCACTGCCCCTGCCAACTAGCATCGGGCAGCACACGCGCTGTGAACGGCGCACCAAACCCCCCCCCCCCCCCCTCCTTTTTCGTCTAAATTTCTGACCTATTTTTTTTTTCTTTCTTTTCCGCAGTGAAATCGCTCGCGCACTCACCAGAGGGGGAGTGTTGTAGTGGCTCAATGCCACACAGCTCGCCGCACGCGAGAACGACCATGCGCACTTCTTCATTGGAGATGATTGATTTTCACTCCCGCTTGGGGAGACAGAAAATGGAGATCGACGAGGAAGAACAATAAAGCAGTTGAGATCTGGTACGCAAGCTTTCAGGTCGTTCTTTCTCGGACCTCGCTCGCCACCTCAACAAACCCACTCAAAACCACGGACGTGAAACCGAGAAAAAGCAGCCCCGAATACAAAAAGACAAAGAATGTAAACAAATATTAATTTCGCTTCGTTCGATCTTCGTGCGATTACACTAATCAAGACGGCAATATAATGTCGGGAGGCCGAGTTGAAAACAACGGTAGCATAGATGCGAATAAAGTAACGAGTAAAACTTATCTCGAGGGCAGTTGTAAACAAGCACTGACAAATTGACATCTACCCGTAGAATGATCGTGTTTATCAAAGGCGCGTGCGTGCGCGCGTGGCTGTGCTGAGGCATAGCTTCGGCCCTGTGAATACGGTAGACTAAAAAGGGGATGTGTGACAATTGCGTGGGCCAGAACGGTCCGGCGGCTCGGTTTATACAGAGGAGAGTAATCCATCATAAGGAAGCGTTTTGAAATTATGCCATGGTGATATAGGATATTAAGTCACACTGGCGGATGAAGCGAGATACCTCTCTCGGGCGTTACGAAACGCAAGCTATACCGCCACACCTCCCTCTTTGATTAACCCACCGTAGTGCAAAGAATAAGAACATACTGCGGCGCCGAGCATGGGCTCCGAGATGAGGCGCCCGCGAACGCCTCACGGGTTATCCCATCCAGCTCGTTCCTCAGCAGAACGAGCGTAATTGCGCAAACTCCTTCGCGCTCCGCGAGGTGGCGACGTACTCCTTAGCCGTCCGCGTCGTAACTGCCCACCTGTTCCCACCAGGTTTATTTTCAAGAAAGCTGTTGTACGTAAACACAATGAGAACGCAGGCCAGCTGGTGTAAGTTTATCATGAGACGCCGTCTGACTCACTTCTTTCCCTGTCTCTTCCACTTTTGGTTGTTTCAAGTTTCTTCACACTCAGTGTAAGGTGCCTTAACAGAATGGTAGCAGTGTTATGTATATATCGCGCAAACTTTTTTTTCTTAGTTTTAGTAGCTTCCTGAAGGTTGACTGAAAGTAATGTCGATATGTTTAAAAAAACATTAATCATTATTCTAGCCTTGTGATAATGGAGCATCGCTCGGTGTGCGGTTGCTCTACATAAAAACAACAAATATGGCATTCTGACACTTTCTTGCATAAAGTATATTTGGCAAGCGTTTAGGTGATGGTTGTTTTATACATAGCAAAATTTTTACGCTGAATTTTTATTAGACTTTTCCAGCGCAAGATGCCTCGCGGGGCACTGCCAGTATTTTGACCCGAAAGAGGAACAAAATATTTGAACCATAGTGGAAGCGATGAGGAAGCATTCACTCTGTTGTCAAATCGTGCATTCGCTGCTGAACTCGCAGACTCCAAACAAGCCAATAAAGAGAGTCTAATTCTGCAGAAAAAATGTTGCGTTTTCAAGCGTGCATTGCTGGTCAAAAAAGGGTGCCTAAAGTTTGTGAGTTTGTATGTAAACACGATATTGGCCGATAACAGTTAGTTTCAGTCCTCACTATTTTCTATATTTTAGCAATAACATAACTGTTAATAAGGCCATTATTCTTTCATGTGCACAGCATAGCTCTCTACGTTCGTGTTTAAAATATCGTTTTATTTAAAAGTTACCACATCAACCTTTTTTTTTTTGTGCCATCGCACATATTGCTGTGTGCTGTTGAGCACATCACGCTGCAGGAAGTTACTTTGTGCATAACCTATAAACATAAAATGTTTTAATTTTAAATAAACCAGTTCTACATATGTCTACTGTGCTAGAAAAAGCGGCCTAAATAAAAACCCAACGCAACCAAGGCGGAAGGTGATTTTTCGCAACTAAGTATATTTAAAATTAAAAACGCACACGCACTCACAAGAAAAAATGAAAAAAAAAAAAAACAGAGTCGTGTTTTTATGTCTTTTTTACTCAAGAAATCAAACCCGGGGCGCAATAGGACAAGAGGAGCATAGCGAATAGACAAAAAAAAAAAAGGGGGGGGGGGGGGAAGACAAAGGGTGCTTTGCGAACGTAGTCATCCCCTTACGTTCTTATAGTACAGGCGTATATATGTTTCCCTAAGAGTCCTTTCTTTTCCTCTTGCCAAGATATCGATATCAAGAAATGACCGTAAAGAAGTGCATCTACTAAAAAGCAAGCACGAATCATTTGTAGGAAGAACACTAGGGGAAGACTCCGTCAGGTAGTATTTCGAGCCCTTATCGAGCTTCGAGTTTGATTTCTTACAAAAAGACAGGTTCGAGCCATGAACTTGATTATTTTTTTTTTTTGGGGGGGGGGGCATATAATTATTCATTTTATTTCCAATAAACTTAGGTGCCAGTGCCCCTGGCCCTGTTGTTCTCGCTCATTTTTTTCTGATTATATTGTCGCTTCTTCTAGTAGTAGACGATGAACCAGTTGGCTCTCAACACCATACCTTGCCGCTATGCTTATTGACATTTTAGTGTCTGTTTTCGAGACGAGTTGTGTTTAAGTCGCAAAGTGACTTAAACGTAACTTGTGTTAAGTCGATTCGATGCAATTCAATTCAATCTGAGTTCAAGTCACAAAGTGTCTTAAACTCCAATTGAGTTCGAGTTCAAGTAACGAGGTGATATAACTTGACGTTTAGTGGCAGACAGGCCAATCAGTTTATGAAAACTGGCTGAATCATTCCAGGGTGGAGGTCTTAATGACGTAGTCTTTGGGACGCAAGGTGCGTCTATAGGGCAACCACAATTTCGACTCGCATATGCACACGCTTGAGCCTTAAAAGGGGGCATCTCCTCGAACAAAATATACAAAAATACGCCTTCGCCGAAGTTTCACTCCCGCATGACACTACTGTAAAACCCTTAATGTTCGCGAGCCCTCAATTTTCGCGAATTTCCCGAATTGAAGAATTCGCGAAATTTAAGGGTGCGCGAAAATTTCGGTCCTTAAGATTTTCAATGCAGGCATCTGGAATTCGCGAAATTTAGTGGTCGCGATTATGTCATCTGTGACTGATTCGCGAAAAATAGGGGCCGCGAAAATAAAGGGTTTTACAGTATTCACATATCGTGCTAGTTTTACGAGCACGTTACCGGCACACAATACCGTAATGACCGGAAGTTACTCCTCAGGCTGATATTCAGTAGACGCCTCACCACAAAAGATCAAAACGCATTTTGTCCCGCAGTCATCTCGGGTTACGAAGAAGCGATAACTCGTGCTCGGCATGTCACAATAACAAAATATCACTATCACATAGGTCGTATTGTGGGTTTCCCCCCTTTAAGTCTTGCACAAATAGTGTAACAATTAATAAATCAGCGAAGAAGAACGAGAGAAAGATAACTAAAAATCGCGTTCCGGTACTATCCAATAGCATGCTCAGTTTTTTAAATATGCATTACATTTTAAGAGACGTGCGAATAAATAACGTATTATTTGTATTTTATTTATTTGTAGAGATGATCATTTGTGAATTTAATTCTCTACGCGTTTTGTTTCTTATTTTGATCTTCTTGTGTGCGCCAATGCGAACGCGCGTGGTTGTTAGGCTCATAAAATAAACACTATTCTTCATCTTCTTCTTCGTCTTATTATTATTATTATTAGTATTGATATTATTAGCAATATTAGTAATATTGCTATTATTAAATTGCAATAGCTTGCATTTAGGCGAACCTGATTTGTGGTTTCTACGTAGATCTTTCCTTGAGTTTCATTCGTGATTCAAACCGAAGTAAATGAAAGCGAATTCCAAAGGCGCGTTTGTGCGGTGCGGGCCACTGCGCGTTAAAATGGGTAGTTTTGAATGACTTCATAAACGTCCGAACTTTGTCGTTCCGCCATAATTGCGTAGTTAGGTTTAAAAACAAGATAGCAATACATTTTTTAGGCAGCGAACTCGAGATAAAATTATTGAAGTTATACAGTCTGCCTATAGTTTTGGACAAGTCACCTATTAGCTTGGTAATATTGGCACTTTATGACAATTCTTCACTAAGCCAAATACCAAGACTTTTTTTACCCGCTTACTTGCTCCAGTTTCAAGCCTTCAAATTTTATAGTTATACTATCGTCGTCTTGTTTACTTACTTGTTTGAAAATATGTAGTTTGTCTTGTTTGAGCTTAATTGCAATCTATTTTTGTAAGCATTGTGACAGTTAAGATATAAGAGTTTGCAGCTAGTTCAAAATATTTTTCCCCATTGAAGAATGTTACAATCATCAGTGTGCATGATTACTTCCTGATGGCCAATTATTTTTGTCAGCTCATTTGTATACAAATAAAAATAATAAAGGGTATATGACTGATCCTTGTGGAACTTCAAGCTGTATATTTTACTATGAAGAGGATATTTTATTTATATTACGTACTGATGCCCATCTGTCGAATAACCCTTTAATAGGTTTTGTGCAATTCCTCGTATGCCGTATTTATCAAGTTTCTGTAATAATATTTCGTACTGCACAGTATCAAACTTTTTTGATGGTGCAAAAATTATGAGAGTACATAATTTACTCTCAATGTTCGCAATTATTTTGTCTTTGGTGTGAAGGATTTCAGTTTGTTACATAGATTTATACTCTTAAAATTTATGCTAAGACGTTATAACTGTGTTTATTAAAAAGCATGCTTGCCTATTTCATATATTAGTTTAAAAAAATTGAAACAGCCGTTAATACCAAACCTAATTTTTAATTGTGTTTTCACCACTTCGGTTTTCCTGTTCTTGTGGATACTTGCCTACATCTATGAAGTTGTGATTCATCTTATCTGTGGCCTCTTTCCAGGTTATAAACTTATCTTCCAACAAAGATTATTCTCTAATGAAAAAGCAATTAATACAAAGGTATATGCGAGCTGGACAAGAATGACGATAAGGATTCTTGTGGAAGTGGAACCAGGAGGACAAAGGACAAACACGAATCTCCAACCACAACTGGGTAACTGATGCGCTAAAAAATTCGTCTGGTTTTGATATCGAACCAGGGACCTCTCCATTTCAGAAGAACCCTCTACCAACTGAGCTAACCAGGCGTAAAACGTCACTAGAGCAAAATAAGTTTCATCAGCTGCCACCAGTCTAACACCAACAAGGATGAACGGCCTGCATTCTAAGGTTATGATGATAATGCAATTAATGCAAAGGTGCAAGCGAGCTGGAAAAGAATGACGCTCAGTCGAACACCAGACAACTAGCTGTGTGAGGCACAGTTTAAATGAGGCAGAGTTTAAACCCACATTACGAAGTAGTTCACCTGTGAATTAAAAAAAAAAACTACCACCCTGCCCGAGGGTGGGAGGTACACTACAGCAATAACTGTGTTTTTAGTTTTTAGTGTCATGCATGCAATACTTAGAGTTTACAAAAATCGTCAATGACTTCGTACGGTATACTACGTTTCATGTAAATTTCCACTCCTCCTCCTTCCTTTTTATCCCTCGCCAGACCTTGATACTCGTAATTTTCAATATTTGTTGCAATGTAATTTTTTTAACCATGTTTCCGTGATCAAGAGAAACATCAAAAATTGGGCAACGGGAAAAAACAAAAAATGTCATTAAGGTTGGCTTTCTTAATATTTATGTTTCTCGCGTTTTGGCTGCATCACAGAAAAGTTTGGTTTGGTACATTCGAATTCATCATTAAAAGATGAACGATCAACAAAAGTGCATCTAGTCGAAGGGACAGCCATTGATGCATCGAGGCTAATATTTCTAACTGAAATGTCAACTCTTTTTTCCTTTTCGTTAGCAATATTTCCAATGGAAATCAAGCACCTCATTTCTACAGCGTCAGTTTTGTCATTTTTGCGCGCGTAAATCTTTCCGGCGGTCGACCACACGAACGCTGACCCGCTCTACGGTTCTGTGCGATGGCCTCTCCAGAAAATGTCTGGTTGATGTTCTTTAGGTGCGCGTTCGCGCCTATAATACAGGCGGTCTCTCCGAAATCCAGAGACGCAGTTGTTAATCTTTGCTTTCTGGTCTTTTGCTAAACCTAGTTCCTTTTCCTGCAAGAACAATACATATGGTGGTTTTTTGTGTCCTGTTTAAACGTTGACCCGTGATGGCAGCCGCCAATGCGAGAGTCAAGTGCCGGTTGGTCTAAGCGAGTGCAGATTTGATAAACAAAATCGGTGGTACCGTACTCCCTTTAATTTTAAAGTTATTTCATCTTTGATATTCCTCGAGTTTCTCTACCTCTGCGTTTATTTTATAGGCCTTTTTAGGCGTATAAAATAAGAGTATCGTTAACCATTTAAAAAAAGCGCCTATATATTAGCGGCACGCGCGTGCGACAAAAAGTATCGCTGTGGTCGGCATTGGCGATTGGACAAACCATAGCTTCCTGAGTAGATATGTCCGACTTTCAAGAAACTAGAAACAGAAGTCACGTAACGGTAAGAGGAACGTAACCCAAAACGGCGCGCACGGCGAAACTGCCCTCTTTGATGCCGTGACGACATGGCGAGATTAGCGTCTGTCGCTCTATTGAAAGGCGTCAAGTGCCAACCCCTGGAGAGCGGAAGGAGCTACGCCGTCCCCTTGCCGTACCTGCGCCTTTCCGGCCGTACCGACGTGGTACATACTCCCTACGCGAGCGTCCGTTTCTCCGGCAACCGGAGGAGCATTTCCGCTTTTTAACAGAGCAACGACAGCTAACCTTGTGCGAGCTCGACAGCCGCGTCCCACCTATTTTAAGATAAACTACTAACACTAAAACTTCCATGTTACGCGACAATTATCGCAGATCAACAAACAGTGTTATATAAATAATATTTTAAATATTCGGCTACACGTATGGCGAAGGATGCGTCGCTCTCTAAATCGCAATAACATGACAAGTTTGAAACTTAATCTTGATATGATCTCTTCCCACGGCTAAATCACCCAAGAAACAGAGCACTAACGACGGAGAAGAATTTCCCGTACCGTGGTTGTACCACTGCATTGCCGGTAATTAATTTGTAGAAGTGGAAGAAGTTAACACGAGTACGAAACCCATGTGCACGGTTCACGGCGATCTCGGATGTTTCCCCACGGCAACGGCGTAGTACGCGCACTACAGAAGTGAACGCAACACTGGGTGTTTCGCTGGGACGCACAATCGATCCGGTAACAGCGTGACAACAACACAGCTTTGTTTGCATATGGGCCAACCGTAAAACGAGCATGACCCTGAAGGACACAAGCGTCGCAACCTCGCCACTGTGCTCTCAACGACGCGGTAGCACGGTCCATTTTGAAGCGTCTTTTGCCAGCGGCAGATACTCGTAAAGCATATTTAATGCATCTCTCACACACACTAATAAACACAACCAACCTTGGTTTTGGTACAAAAAATGAAACCAAAAAACACCCATCGCTAAAAAGAGACAAAGTCCATCGGTCTCAAGCCGAAAGAGCCCATCGATCTTGTCCCGTTTTCAGATTCGTTCCGTTTTCAGACGAAACAACAAGGAAACAAAACGTCCATGTTTTGACACGTCCGTTGGGAGCGACGCGCTCGGTTCAGCCGTCTGCGCCCTCATTTTCATAAAGGAATTTCGTCGTTTGAGCCTTTCCCCAATCAAACGCAATTTCGTCACTTCACTTTTTATCTTTCTTCTTTTTATTTTTAGGAGAAGCGAAGCATTTGTCGGACATAGCCTTCCTATCTACTGATAATGCCTGCCCCATCTCTCGGTCCACGACGAGGCAAATCCTGGCCGTGACGTCACGAATGGAAACCGTAAGAGGGCGCCACAGAAATATCTCGGCACTATTAGGCGCTCGCATAAGATCTTTCACAAATAAGTTTAATTATATCGGACCTAACACGACGTCTAGAGGACGGACGTTTCTGTAGGGGAGATGCGTAAAAAAAACGACCTGGTCTTGTGTAATCTGGGATTAATTTCATTCAGTGTTTGACGAAATAAAATAAATGTTTCATACGCTTAATATAGCGCGATCGAAATAATCATCATTTCTAGCGTTATTCCTAGTAGCTGTGCGTAAACACGCACCTGTACAACGTCCTCCCCAATCGAATAGAGGAAGGACACACGCCATCGATCTTGTGACGTCAGGCATCGATTTAAAAGGGCTGTGCAACGATATTCGGTGGGAACATTTCTCACTTTACACCAGCCTACTGGCGCTAGTGGAACCTAGGAATACTCGAGCTCAACGCCACTGACCAAGAAAAGGCTCCGTCGCAATGGAATTCCAATGATGAAAGAGACAAACCCCCCGAGAGCGGGGAAAAGACGAAGGACTACACAACACACAGAGCCGCAACCACAGCTGTGTTTGAGACTCTGTGTTCTGTGTTGTCCTTCGCCTTTTCCCCAGTCTCGGGGGTTTGTCTAAAATTTAGTTAAACCTTCACCAGCTCGTTTGCACCCTAACTGTTTTTTCGATGAAAGAGGGCGTTTTCTTTCAGTCTCTCCCTCGGAAAGCTCGATAACGGAGCCGTGCGGACGATGCCAACGATGCGATCCCCTGGAGTGCGTCATCAAGCTTTGCGATCCTCGCTGTGGCGATATTTAAATGCTACAGTTAACACACAAACTGCGTAGGCATTCATTTTGGCTCGTGACAATCAATGGCTCGACATGCATTTGGAGTTGTGGCTCCTGCCCAACCGCTGGGATGATGGAAGTGACCAAACCTTAAAGGGATTTTCAGGTGAAAACCGGAAGATTTTATGATACGTTGAAAATTACCTGGCGGGATCGTAATGACTAACATAGGCCACTTTATTCTAATAAACGTCACCCCATCTTAGTGATATTGCCGCGCGCACAGTTGGCCAAGTAGGCAGCGCGCGCGTGGCCTAACGGTTATCGCGCTTGCTTTCCACGCTGAAAGCCAGGGTTCGATTACTGGCCGTGGAGGCGCATTTTTGTTGACTCTGTAAAGTAATGTTCTGGTAAATTCGCGAACCATGTTGCTTGTTCGAGGTCAGAATGTTCTACACGCCGAACCTTCTACGCCGATTATTCCAGAAGCCCACACGTGTACATAAGGGGCTCCGCGTGGCGATCTGCAGTCAGTCTTGCCCCTGCGCTCGATCCTGCTGTTTCGCTGACATCAACGCCGGCGACGCTAGCCTTTCTCTCTTTTATTTTTGGCACAAGTTCGCCGCATTAAACGTTTATTTCTTTCTGTTTATTTATTGTTTTTTTGGTCACCACCCGTGACATTTTGGTGGAGGTGCTGGGTACCGCATGCCCGTGCAGCGTTCCCCTCCAAGGGCCCGCAGTGCAAGTCCGATTCCCAGCTCGGTGAGAAGACCACTCACCGCGGAACCTGAAACTCGGACCAGCCACCGCACCAAGGGAGAAGATCCTGACTACGGTTTACTGCTGGACACGCCCAAGCCGAAGACGACGACGATGGTCAACCAGTCGCAGAACCCCGCCGCTCCTGCCGTCGTCTACCTACCCGTCGCTCCTCGGACACCGGCTCCCTTCCACGGCGAAAGCCACGAAGATATCGACGACTGGGTCCAACAGTACGAACGACTGGCCCGCCATAACGGGTGGACACCAGAACAGTGTCTACAGAATGCGTACTTCGCCTTGGAAGCAACCGCTCGGAACTGGTTCGAGAACCACGAAGCATCGATCACCTCCTGAGAGCAACTCAAAGCTGAGTTGCGAAGAACTTTCACGAACCAACAACGAAGAGAACGCGCGAAAGAGCTTCTTCAAGCGAGGATCCAAGGCACTAACGAGAGCATCATCAGCTTCGTGGAGGATGTCCTGCGACTCAGCAACCGCGCCGATCCTCAAGCCTCCGAAGCGAAAAAGCTCAGAATCCTGATGCGAGGCGTCAAAGAAAACATATTCGGCGGCCTTGTGCGAGCCCCGCCTACCACAGTCGAAGGATTCATCACGGAGGCAACAAACATTGAACGTGCCCTTCAAGCACGGGCCTCCCATTACCAGCGACTTCCCGGCGTCGCGGCCCTCTCGACTTCCAGCTGCAACAGCCCGGACCTCCGCGAGATTATCAGGGACGTCGTGCGGGAGGAAATCAAGAAGCTGCTACCTGCTGCCACAACCCCGGCTACGCCCTCAGTCGCCGAGATTGTCCGGGAAGAACTTCAGCAGGCGCTGCAGCCAGACGTTCTCGCCAGCGCCGCTCCTGAACCACCGAAGCTGAGCTACGCCGCAGCTACCCGACGACCACCGCCCCCTGCTCACCCGTATACGGCGCCACCTCGACGTGAACCTCTAGCGCCACAGTATTCCCGACGCCAGGAAGATCGGGCGTACGTCCGCCCAGAACAAGCTGCGCCGCGAAAGACCGACGTGTGGAGGACGGCCGACCGACGCCCGTTGTGTTATCATTGCGGTGAAGCCGGCCACATTTACCGTCGATGCCCCTACCAACAACTGGGACTGCGCGGGTTTAACCCGAACGACCCGCGCCCAAGGTACGACGAACGCCCTCGTGACATCGAAGAGTACCTCCGACGTTCGCCATCCTCAACGTCGCTCCGCCGTGAGTCCCGCTCACCGTCGCCCAGACGTTCTGCGTCTCCAGCGCCACGACCCCGCCGAGAGAGCCTGTCTCCTTTCCGCCGCCGGGAAAACTAAGTGCGGCAACGCCTGGAGGTGGCGTTGCCGAGGTCGACCGAAGTAAAGAGCCTCCAAGAACGCCGGAGCGCTCCCACTCTCTCGACGCTACGCATCACAATGACGTCCCTGCATCGGTGTCCAACAACCTAAACATTACTATCGACGGCCACAACGCATCATCGGCACTCGTGGACACCGGAGCAGACTACTGAGTCTTGAGTGGGAGGCTCTCTCGTCGCCTGCGAAAAGTAACAACGCCGTGGGAAGGCCCTCAAATACGAACCGCCGGTGGGCACCTCATCACACCAGTCGGGCGATGCACTGCTCGCGTCGAGATCCACGGTGAGACGTGCCCTGTGAAGTTCGTCGTCCTGCAAGACTGTTCGAGGGACGTTATCCTCGGAATGGACTTCCTCTGCGAGTATGGCGCCGTCATCGACCTCGGAGAAAACCGGTTGACGCTACAAAAACCTACTTCACCACCGGAGGAACCCAAAGCGACGTCATCTGTGGTCCAAGTCCTCGTCAGCTACGTGAACTTACCGCCGCGGTCGAGTGTTTTCGTACCCGTCGGGACCACCGAAGCTTCCTCCGGCGAAGTTCTGCCCGAAGGAAGCCTCCACTTGCTTCTTAGAAGAGGAATAGGCGTCGCAAGAGGAGTTGCTGAACTTCAGGATGACCGCACTGGGGTCCTCGTTACGAACTTCCGAAATGAGGCGCAACACCTCACAAAAGGTGCAGCCGTGGGCCAGGTCGAGGAACTTCGAAACTCCGCCGCTATCGCCGCCATTACTGACGAATCCTCGCCACCTCAGCAAAACAGTACGTCGCCAGCGCAGCTCGACATTGACCCGAAGCTTCCGGGCCCGAAACGACGGCAGCTGTTTAAACTTCTCGCCGAATACCGGGATTGCTTTGCGACGTCGTCGAAGGTGCGCCAAACCAACGTTGCGAAGCACCGCATCGTTACCGAGGACGACGCGCGCCCTGTGCATCGATCGCCTTACAGAGTCTCCGTTAAAGAAAGGGAGGTGATCCAGGAGCAAGTTCAAGAGATGCTGAACGACGACATAATCCAACCTTCAAGCAGTCCGTGGGCCTCCCCAGTCGTACTGGTTAAGAAGAAGGACGGAACGCTTAGGTTCTGCGTGGACTACCGGCAGCTGAACGCGGTGATGAAGAAAGACGTCTATCCACTCCTCCGCATCGACAACACGTAAGACCGGCTGCGCCACTCTCGATACTTCTCATCGATGAACCTGAAGAGCGGCTACTGGCAGATCGAAGTCGACGAACGGGACCGAGAGAAGACAGCTTTCATCACGCCGGATGGGCTGTACGAGTTCAAGGTGATGCCCTTCGGACTGTGCACGGCGCCAGCAACTTTCCAGCGTGTCATGGACACCGTACTGGCAGGACTGAAGTGGCAAAGATGTCTTGTCTACCTCGACGACGTCGTGGTGTTTTCCAGTGACTTCGATGAGCACTTGCGACGACTCCAAGCAGTTCTCCAAGCCATACGGACCGCCGGACTCACCCTGAAGCCGTCAAAGTGTCGGTTCGCCTATGACGAACTGAAGTTCTTTGGTCACGTGGTTAGTAACGAAGGCGTTCGCCCCTACCCAGAGAAGACTCGCGCCGTCGCAGCCTTTCCGATGCCGACAGACAAGAAGGCCGTGCGAAGATTCCTTGGACTATGTGCGTACTATCGGCGCTTCATCGGGGATTTCGCAAGGATTTCCGCACCGCTCACAAACCTCACGAAGGACGCCGAGAAGTTCGAATGGGCTGAGGAGCAGCAGCAGGCATTCGACGAGCTGAAACGACGACTGCAGACTCCTCCTGTACTAGGGCATTTCGATCAAGATGCGGAAACCGAAATTCACACGGACGCAAGTAACGCTGGACTTGGCGCGGTACTGGTTCAAATCCAAGAAGGCACCGAGCGAGTTATCGCCTACGCAAGTCGGACACTGTCCAAGGCGGAGAAAAATTACTCCACGAATGAGAAAGAATACCTTGCGGTCGTCTGGGCAATCACGAAGTTTCGTCCGTACTTGTACTGGAGCCCGTTCCGCGTAGTCACGGACCACCACTCGCTCTGCTGGCTTGCGAACCTCAAGGACCCGTCAGGACGCCTCGCTCGATGGAGTCTACGACTACAAGAGTTCAACATGAGTGTGGTCTACAAGTCAGGCCGCAAGCACAGCGACGCCGACTGCCTGTCCAGAGCCCCCGTCGGAACAACTTCCGGCAGCAGCGAAGGCAATGACGACGAGTGCTTCCTAGGTGCAGTGAACTCTAACGACATGGCACGACGTCAAAGAGACGATCCTGAGTTGCGTGCGCTAATCGAACAGCTCGAAGGACGAGGGTGTGCTGTCCCCCGTGTCTTCTCGAGAGCCTTGCCGACTTTCGTCCTCCGACAAGGTGTACTCTACAAGGAGAACTTCGGAGACAACAGCACCCCATGGTTGCTGGTAATTCCCACCGACCTTAAAGCGGAGATCTTTCAAGCCTGCCACGACGACCCGACGTCCGGACACCTTGGTTACAGCCGTACGCTGGCCCGAATTCGTGAAACGTATTACTGGCCTAAGCTGCCAAAGACCGTTCACTTCTACACACGGTCGTGCCACGAGTGCCAGCGACGCAAGAAACCGCCGACGGAGCCGGCAGGTCTCCTGCAGCCGATTGCTCCCCCGACCGCACCGTTCCAGCAGATCGGAATGGATCTACTTGGTCCTTTCCCACCATCGACGGAAGGAAACAGATGGATTATCGTCGCCACCAATTATCTCACAGGATACGCCGAAACGAAAGCCCTTCCTGCAGGGACTTCTGTGGAAGTCGCCAAGTTTTAGAGCGCAGCTCTTAGGGGCCCGTTCCCGGCTTGAGCGGCGTCGGCGTCGCCGTCGCCGTCGGCGTCGGCGTCGGCATAACCAAGGTCATCCCAAGGTCACGTGACCCCTCCAAAGGTCATCTCAAGGTCACGTGACCCCCTGAAGGTCACGTGACCCCCAAGGTCACGTGACCCCTCGAGGTCGCGTGACCCCTCCCAAGGCCATCCCAAGGTCACGTGACCCCAAGACCCCACGTGACCCTTTGAAGGTCACGTGACCCCCAAGGTCACGTGACCCCAAGTCACGTGACCCCCCTGAGGTCACGTGACCCCAGGTCACGTGACCCCCGAGGCCACGTGGTCTCCTCCCCAAGGTCACGTGATCCCTCCCAAGGTCATTTCAAGGTCACGTGACCCCAAGGTGACCCCACGTGACCCCTCTGAGGTCACGTGACCCCCCGAGGTCACGTGACCCCTCCAGGTCACGTGGTGGTAACCTTGGGGTCACGTGACCTTGAGGTGACCCCCATGTGACACCCAAGGTCACGTGACCCCCAGGTCACGCCTCCCCGAGGTCACGTGACCCCCCTCCCCGAAGTCACGTGACACCCTCCCCCCCCCCCCGAGGTCACGTGACCCCCCCCCCCCGGAGCATATTAAAGAATGAGGGGAGGAGGAGGAGAAGGAGGAGGGGTCTACCCTCCCCTCAGTACCCTTCACTCCTCCTCCTCAAGAGCTGCGCTCCAATTCGGCGTTACAGGGAGTTGTAAACGGCTTTCACTTTTTTTTATCGAGTCCATCGTTCTCCGGCACGGCGCTCTCGAAGTTCTGATCTCAGACCGTGGATCATCGTTCATGGCCCAGCTGACTCAAGTAATCCTTCGTCTGAGCCACACCAGCCATCGGCGCACAACGGCGTACCACCCGCAGACAAACGGGCTGACAGAGAGACTCAACAAAACCATCGCGGACATGATCTCCATGTACGTCGACGTGGAGCAAAAGACATGGGACGAGGTGTTGCCTTACGTCACATTTGCCTACAATACGGCCGTACAAGAGACCACCGGAGTGACACCCTTTCAACTGGTCCATGGGCGCAAGGTAACGACAATGTTGGACGCTATGCTGCCCCACGAACCGGCTGTCGACGTAAGCGACGACGCCCAAGTGGTTGCCCAACGGGCAGAAGTCCGCCAGCTCGCCAGACACCGTATTCAAGCCCAACAACGTGTCGACACTGGCCGCTACAACCTTCGTCGTCGGAACGTCCACTTCCAGCCCGGAGACAGGGTGTGGGTGTGGACACCGATTCGCCACCGCGGTCTCAACGAGAAACTCCTGAAACGTTGCTTTGGACCCTATAAAGTGCTTCGTCGACTCGGGGATCCGAACTACGAGGTGATGCCCGACGGAACACGGACTTCGTCACGCCGCCCTCCACGACCGGAAGTCGTCCACGTTGTGCGACTGAAGCCGTACTACGCTATAGTCAATTACAGGTCAAGAAGGTAGCGGCAAATGCCCCTCAAAGGGAATCACATATCCCACCGCCACCTCCGCATCCAATAGCGTCCCACCGTTTCCGTGACGTTGCGGCCAACGCGCGAGGAGGGTCTTGCCTTTCTGTACATATTTGCTTTATTTTTCGAATCTGACTTAGCACTGTGGAAGCCACGAGAGGGAGATTAGAGTTCTGCCCCACCGACGGAAACAAATGCGACCTTCGGGGATTAGCTTCCCCCTCGATGGATACAAAGGCTGCTATCAGGGGCTCGGTTCCCTCTCCGACGAATACAAAGGTCGCTTTCTTAAAAGGTGGGATCGGAGACAAGTGGGAATCCATTGATGCGGACCAAGGAGTGTTTCCAGTGAACTCTTCTTTCGACTGCGGAGAGATTTGAAACGGGCGCATCACACTTGTGGGAGGAGCTTCTCCTACCTTCTTGACTTGTAACCGACTATAGATAGGACTGTGGACCTTATGTGTTCCAAATGACTCTTTAGTTTACCGTTCTTTGTTTTGTTTTGTTTTTGAGTTACATCGGGACGATGCACTTTTTAAAGGGGGCAGTAATGCCGCGCGCACAGCTGGCCAAGTAGACAGCGCGCTCGTGGCCTAACAATTATCGCGCTTGCTTTCCACGCTGAAAGCCAGGGTTCGATTCCTGGCCGTGGAGGCGCATTTTTGTTGACTCTGTAAAGTAATGTTCTGGTAAATTCGAGAACCATGTTGGGGGGGGAGCTTGTTCGAGGTCAGAATGTTCTACACGCCGAACCTTCTACGCCGATTATTCCAGAAGCCCACACGTGTACATAAGGGTCTCCGCGTGACGATCTGCAGTCATTCTCGCCCCTGCGCTCGATCCTGCGGTTTCGCCGACATCGACGCCCGCGACGCTCTGCTGTTTTCTTTTGTACCCTTTTATTTTTGGCACAAGTTCGCCACATTAAACGTTTATTTCTTTCTGTTTATTTATTGTTTTTTTGGTCACCACCCGTGACAATATCAACGGCTGCTAATTATACGAAACGTAGGTATCAAGGGCTGCGCTCCCATGACTGATGTGACATCACACCAGACTTGCAATTGTCTGATTCAATGCCTCATTCCTCCGTGGGTTACACAGTGCTCCCGACGCACCACAGCGTTCCATTTTTCTCGTCACTGTAAATCTCGCGGAGAAGTATTGAGCGTGGCAACGGCACAGCGAGGGTCCCCTTTCATTCACCAAAACTTTTTTGGCGCAACAACGTGGGTTAACCTCGTCGTAGCACTCATGCGGAAGGTACAATTCGAAGGCCGCTTTAGTTGGGAGCGATCTTTCCGTTATGTTACGCTAGAGCCTCCACTGCTTTGAAGGCGGGAAAAAACATGCCGTTTATCTACGCTTGGTTTAAAATACAGTTACTGGTCCCGAAAAGCACAAAAAATTCAGATTTGTCATGAAAGATGCTCCGACAGACATTCACAATGGGGCCTAAATGTTTTCTTGAATACGAAATTTGACCGGAAGATCCCTTTAACCATGAGTGGAACTCAGCACGGGCCCTGTGCTTTGCCGATCCCATCGCGTGGCTATGTTAAAAACATTGGCAGCATGTAATCGGCCCCAGATCACGTGGCCGCTTATCTGGCTGCGAGTTGAAAGGGTAAAAGATGTTTGTTTTTCTCAAATTTTTTCTGCGACTGTCACTGCGCAGAGAAAAAAAAGCAACGGGTGTTTCACAGGTCATAAATGTCAAGGAATAATTGCAAGTTTTATTTATTGAAAGTGGAAAATCGTTGCATCGCCCCTTTAATACACTTTTGTTGGTATTACTGCTCCAGTATTTGTGTAAGGGGTATTCACTGGAGTTGGGTTCCTACACTGGAGGCCATAGCTATGGGCGCGACTGCTGAGCGCGTGCTGATGGCAAGCGTCCACAGTACTTTTGAAAGGTGCATTCTACAACATCAAGGTCACAGGTCTTAGCAGCGTGATAATGTGAGCTCATTCTGAGTATGCACTCTAAACAGCGCCCCCTAACATGACCCCCAGTGAATGCACCTTGGGGATATGAATGTTCTAAGACAGTACACAATTTGTTTCACGTACCAAAACCTGAGATAAATAATAATGACATAACAAGACTTGGTCGTGCGACGTCAGACTTTAAAAAGTTGTTAATTTTTACTTACAGTTCATTAGTGTGCCCTTAAATAGTTTAGCTGTTTGCATCAGCAGCAATCGCAAAAAATTCAACCTCACAAGAGTTCACACGATATTAACGATGACCCATCAAACAAAAGAACCCAAAATATCTTCGCAGATAAAATATATACCAAAAAAGGCAAAATGACATCTTTACGTGAACTCAGTAACCATTAGCGCAGCAAATAACGTGTACATAGGTTGCATGTGACGTAAATCGCGGCCATGCCAGCGTTTTATGCGCCGCAAGCGTTCGTTTCGCCGTGGTTTCACACCGGTGGAGTTGTAGTTCAAAGAAACCAGTAAGTAGAAATAACCGTTAGCACCTGCAACGTCATCGTAACCGGCGCGTGTGACGTGCACACAGCGAGATGCTACGTCCCTGCAACACGCTTAGCGCGGGTGTTCGCGTGTGTCCATGAGACGACAGCCGGGGAAAAAAAGGCAAGGGGTAGCAGATCATACGTTCCAAGTTAGCAGTCGCTCCAGAATCTCCAGTCGTCCTTTTCTCGGTCACTTCAGTACCCAGCGATGGCGACACTTGCAAGCTATGTATAGTCGGAGATAGGTTAAAGACCTAGTATAAGCCCCGCCTCCGGCAGGAGCTCGCTTCCTTCCACGGGACTTTGGCGGCAAATGCGATTATGAAAGGAAAAAAGCCCACGTTCAAGGCGGAGCATCTTCTTAACCTGCCACCAATTATAAGTAATGGCACTCTGTACCGACAGTTTCATAAAAAAAAAACGGGACTATTTCGGCCGGATGCGGCCTTCGACGAAGGCATGACTCCAGTCGAAACATGGAAGAATAAACCTTGCGTCGTTGCTGTTTTCATCAAGGGTTTTCTTTTTTTCTCAGTTATAACCACGCCTTCGGCCCCCCACCACAATGCCCGTTATATATATATATATATATACAACGGGCCTGGTGGCGGGAGGCAGAAGGCGTGGGCATATAACTGGGAAGAAAAAAACCCTTGGAGAAAACAGCAGCAACAGACGATTTATTCTTCGATGTTTCGGCCGGAGTCCGGCCTTCGTCAATCTTGCTGACGAAGGCCGGACTCCGGCCGAAATGTCGAAGAATAAATCGTCCGTTGTTGCTGTTTTCACCAAGGTTTTCTTTTTCCCAGTTGTATATATAAATACTTGAAAAACTAACCATAACGCCTGCCAAGTTGCGTGTAAGCGTTCCATTCTTGATAATTTTTATTCTCACCTGAAATGGTTCAGCCGTTCTATCCAAAGCGTCACCATCCAGTTCCTGCGCAGACGCAGTCTTCTGAGCTGCCTTAACTGGAGAGGTGAGTACCGGAGTCGTTGGAAGAGACCCGGTATCGTTAACAATCAGGCTCTTCACCTCATTCACTCCCGATGGCACCCTCTTCGAAGGAACACAACCCATAAGCAAGAAACGTGAACCTTGATTCAAACCCCTCGACTTTCGGTTAGGTTGGGCATTCGCCCGGCCTCCTTCAAACTACCATGGCTCGCCCGTGGTCCCCGCAAGGCCTAGTGGACGCGGCAAGTCGGTGAACCGCGGCTCCTCGTGGTTCGGCATTGATTGTGAATGAACGACGCCGCCACAGCTCCGTTTGTATACCGGAGCAGTCGATGGCAATCTGTTGACCATCGTCGTTTTCCATGGAAACTCCGCGGCCGGTGGTCAATATGTTTTCCCGCTTTCCGTACGCGCCGTCGGATTCAATTGATCGGGCATCTTTTGTTGGACTACGTCCGCCGGGTGGGTTGCCTCAAAGTTTGTCTTCTCGCCTTGCTAAAACTACACGATCAATAATAACCTGAGCTGGGGTGAATGTCGTGACATGAAGTGCTCAAGTGTGTACAGAAGTTGCGTTAATTCTTTCCAATTAATCGCACTTTGCTGTCTCCCATGTCCTCCCTTTTTATTCACCTCTCCTTCTTCAAGGTTTTTATTCTTTTTTCTGACACTATCTGAAACCTAGGAACGCGCGGTGTTATAGCATGTTCTATGCTTTTTTTTCGCCTAATCACCAGCGATCTTACGAATATTTTACCATCTCTGTTTACTGTATTTTATTCACTAAGTATTACGTCCCTTACCTTTTACATGTGCGCTGAGTTATTAACTCGCAGTAAATGTTCAAAAAATAAAGTAATTCAGAAATCATATATCAGCTTATTGTAGAAGTCAATGACTCTTAAAACGAGTAGGCGGCAAAAAAACGCAATAAGAAGATATCCCATAACCTTATAAATTCAGTAGTCTTTAATTAGAAAAACAATCTTACCCACGCCCGAGTCAGGGAATATTCTTTATTCAATCAATTTATAATCCATATCTCACAATCCGAATATAAAAGTGGTCCAAAGAAACACACAAAGAAGAATGATCACGCAAAATCGAAAACAATGAGGCTCGGCCAACTACAAAAATATAATTCGGTATTAAGAATAAACAAAAAATCTGAAACCATCCCAAGAATTTAAAAGAAAAGGTTGGTTAACCCTCGAACATTACAGTTTTACAACGAACAAACGAACTTATGTGTGCGTAAGTTGCGAACTGTGTTCCTTGTTTTTACTTCGTTCTCATAACAAATGGTTCACGCGTTGCTTTCTTTTGCGCCGTTTTAACTTGTCACTGGGTTCGCCTCGAGTACACAATTTTCGTCGTTGAGATCAAAAGCGGGCAGCTCGCTTTCAATAGGCGTCAAATACATCGTGCAGACGTCGCATGCATTATTCATCTAATCAGATCTGGCCTTATCTATAAATTAGAGGCTCTATCTTGATGCACAGACACCACTTGAAGCTCCACAAGACTTGTAAAAAAGCCTTCAAGATTAACAGCATCCTCAGCTATTCCTTGATAACAGATCTCCTCTTTACAGCAGGTCGCTCTTGTTTTCCTTCTGGGCGTTTTCCTCGCCCCCGTTTATACCTTGATAATGGTCATGTTCTTTAGAATAATCTATCGGTGCGGTCTCATATGAAGCATGCTGAGTAAAGTTACGCACGCGGTCTGTAATCGCTTCCAAAATCTCTCGTATTTGCTTAATATTTTCGTTGTCATAAGTCATTTCGGTAGACGTGGAGAGAGCCCGATGTCTTTCCCCTAACATGTCTAGCTTTTTCAGCCTTTGCAGTGCGTATTATTCATGTCAGGGGTACGGTGTCATCTGCACCCTTAATTCCTGATTCTTTGAAAAGTCTGTGTCCTTGAATACCCTCTTCTCCTGTTGGATGATTTTTTTATGGTTAGATTTAACGGCCACGACTTTAAAGTAAGTTCACTGAACCACTCACAAGTCGTCCTGGGTGGTAACGTCCAGACATTCCCAATCAAAATTGATTTAAAACTGGCCGTTGTTAGATTAGAGTTCGCCATTGCCCAAGCACTGGCTTGCTTGCCTAATTTCAGTCGTGGCGACTACCTTCTCCGCTTGGCTGTCATATGCGACATCCTCGTACACGGGACAGCCCCCATTTTCCATGGGACAATCCCGACAACTGGCGGTTATATCAAAAGCTTGCGATAAATGCCCCGGCTCTTCTTGGGGGAGCCGTCTAAGCAGCTCCCTTGGTTTCACTTATTCACCGGTCGGGTTTACTTCCTCCATGGTACAAGAGTTTTCAAATGCGTTCATATTCTTGTAGTCTTCGTCACACCCTGAATCTTGACTGTTGCCATCTTCTGCTTGGTACCCTGCATCATTTTCAAGACCGCAGTCGTCACCAGAAAGCGCTTCTTGGGAGCATACTTGGTTTTCCACGTGCGAAAAAGGGTCCCCAATAACTTCATCATCCTGTGCAGCCAACTTTTTGGCCTGTCCTGCCAAAAGACGACTAATTCGCTCCTCTACTTCGTCAAGTATGCGTTTCTGTTGCGCCAGCAAACTCTCTTTTTGGTTTGACAGCTTCAGCGGTGAGCTCTTCTCGGTTCGGCTGCTTCGTTCACAATTAGCGTCCGGAGAGTGGAAGAGATTTTTCATTTCACCGTTTGGATGCGCGTGCTTTTCAAAAACAGGCACATAAACTTGATTTGAATGATCACATGCCGCCCACTTTTCATCGTCGGGAATCGATTCTGAAACCCCTACGTCTCGAGTGCGCAGATACTGATGTTTTCCAGTGAAGCCGATTTGGGTATCAAGACTTCCGCTTGGTAAGGTGCAATCTGCACGCAGGTTTCCACGGTCGTTTGCTTTTAGTTCGTCTTGAGCCCTCCTGTTCGCATCCATACCTGGCATCACATCTGCGAGAAAGTCATCAATTTCTTTGTCGCCGTGTCGCCGCCGCAACACATCCAAGATTGTCTGGTGGTGTTCAGCATCGTTGCACCCTTCTTCCTCGTCATCAGATATTGGCCAGAATGTCGGCTGGTCAACCTGGTACTCATCCGGGCTGGAGTAATCCCTAGGGTAACGTACAAAAGGCACCCTATTAGGTGCGAACCTTACTTTCTCCAAAAGCTCGTTGAACGCGGGCCACTCTTCGTCTTCTGGGACGGACGCTAGATGGCGCTCCCACGAATACCTCATCTTTTGAGTTATCTCTCTAGCCGCGTCTATTGAGATGCCTGGGTTGTAAGGGTCGTCGTTTCTGTAGCCGCCGTACCGTCTCTCGTAATTAGGATTGAAATTGCGCCCGTTTGCGTGGCTCTCCGCGTTGTCCTGAAGCTGAGGCCTGTAACCTCCATTGATCGGGAAGTGGGCGTTGCCATTTCCGTAGTGACCGCTCCCGCTGATGTTAGGAACGCGATAATCCGGTTCCCAGCTGTCTCGACGTGGGAAGCGCTTGTAGTCTTGACCGACTGGCATCACTCTGCTGTCACCTGGTTTTGACAAAGCAAAAACGTTTGCATTTAAGAAATTGAACTTCTGTTACATGTCTATCCACGCCTATTTTAATTACTTTTTTTTCAGGTCGGTATTCACGTAAGCCGCCCTATCATAAATCATTCACATTTTTAGAAAACCAACCGCCTGTCGAGCTTTGATAACGCTCTAACAATATAGCTCACTTCTTAAACATTGTAATTGCTGATCCGCGAATGACAAAAAAATTAACATATGCAGCAAATTACACTTCTTTTCTGTTTTTTTTTTTTTTTTGTTACCTGTTCAATTCGAAATATATATTATTTATTCTCTCCTTCGGCTGTGAGCATAAAGCTCTCAATAGCAAACAAAGTGCCCCGCCCTGCTTCGCATCGCCTAAGCATTAGATAGCCGGCTAAAAAAAAATCGCTATTTCTCTTTCTCTCTCCTCTCTCTCTGTCTCTCTCTCTTTCTCATTGTTTTATGTTTTAAAGCGTAAAAGTGCAGGCACATAAACGACGTAACAGTGCTTACACTTTTGCGGGTGCTTATATTTTTTTTTGTCGGAGTTTGTACGGTTTTTTGAAGCGCTATTTGTGCTTAAAACAATATTCTTATAACTAAACCAATAAGGGAAGTGCATTGAAACGTTTTAACAAAGGTATCATTGAGGGTACAGTTATCAAACTCAAACTTTATTAAGGATAAAACATTAACCTTAGAAAAAGATTTGAAAAAACGTGTTGTATTTTATTTAAAGGGAAGAAAACAGCAAAAACCTTCTACATGACGCTGCTACTTATTGATGGCACAACATAAAGCAAAAATGTGAAAGCTTCTTTGAGATGAATACCTGAAAACAGATCATGTAGATCCGAGCGTGTGTGGTATTATCTGTGAGTAGGAGTATCAAACAGAAGGTTTTTGCTGTTTTCCTTTATGTGCATAAAAGAAAACAATTTTTTTTAAGCTTAATTTTTTTTAAACCTACACTCATAATATTTGAGCATATCTATATATAATAAATGAACTGCCTAAAAACACTTTTGCAAAATGTTTCAATGAACCCCATTCATTTGCTTATTTATACTTTTTTACATCCAAAAAGCAGCTCGAGAACACCCTGTAGTTCTGATGTCCTGTCAAAAGAATTTCTCATGTGAATAACCAATCCTAATACCCCTTCGAAACATTTCTATGTATGGTGATAAAATGTTGCGCGGGATGGAGTCGTGCATGCAAGTGACGATTAACTCGGAGTTGATTCTTTTTTAAAACAAATTATTCATACGTTGTCATCAGCTCGCTGTGGTTCAAAACAATCTGACAGACCGTCAGAAGCGATGAAACTGTTGTACGAATCGGGTATATGGGGTAAAACTTTATTTTAATCTGTAGCAAAGCCACGCCGACCGCTGGTACCACTTGGGTGCACCTAAGGCAGATACCGCTTTAAAGTACTACTTCAACATCGATTGTGAGATGTCACCAGTGTAGGTATGCCGACTTATCGGGGTTTATTGGGGCCGCACGAACAAAGTTATATTTACCGACTGTTCATCAGTATAAAAATAGGCCCCCAAATTACGGTATTATGGAAAGATCCCTAAGTTAGAAAATCGCAAGAATAATAAAGGTGCACTTGTCTTCCTTCTAGCCCTCGTTTCCTGTGAAACGAGATCTAGATAGAAATCTCTATTCGCGATGAAATACTCTTTTTGTTTTTTCAGATAATAAAAGTGGTGTGTTTCTAAAAAAAGGCGGCTTCAGGAATAGTAGCAGTGGCGGCAAAGGGGTTATTCCAGTCATATGATATTCTCGGGATGGGGTCAATGTGTTCGCACAATGTGCTTGAGTTCCAAAAGATGATTGGTGCAAGAGTACACATATGGTGCGCGCAGAAACAATTGCTATTTGAAAACCGGGTTTGAAGGTTATGAAAAAGACGGACGCAGGCACGTAGCTAGGGGGGGGGGGGGGGGGGGGGGGCATGGGGCCCGGCCCCGCCTCCCCGAAATCTTCTATTTGGCTGGGGCTTTCTCTCCCCCCTCCCCCTCATACAGCATTTTGTCATGGGCGACCCCCCCCCCCCTCTCCCAACCCGAGTCCGTATCAAAATTCTGGCTACGTGGCTGCCTGGACGAAACTATTTTCCACTTAAGGTGAGGTGAGGTAAAATTAGAAGTTGATTTCATTGATGAAACGCTAGAATTATGTAGATAATTGAATAGAATAAAACGCGTGACGGCAGTTTTTAAAGAATTCGAGAATGTTGTTAATGCTACATGCCCGGGATACTACAATAAACACGCGTACTCAAGTTTAGGCCTAACTAGAGATTTATATAATTGTAGTTTGACTGGGACAGTAGTAGAAATAAAGTTCCGGCGTATAAATCTCACCATGCGATTAGTATTTTTAAATACAAGGAGTCCTCGAGAAAAGAAAGCCGCGTTTCTCAGCCTGGGTAAAAAAACTATGCATCGCAGAAAGCTAAAACCCCGTGGGAATATGATGCTAGCGATCGTGATAAAACGCGAATGTTTCAGAACGTTATGATTAATAATGCAATTAAATGCAAAGGTACAAGTGAGTTGGCGAGAAATGTCGAAAATAATCGCTGGAGAAGGGGAACAAGAGGGACAAAGGACAAACACAATTCTCCAAACACAGCTAGGTGACTGGTGCGCGACCGACCAGGCAGAATTTTTCGGTCGCGCACCTGTCAGCTAGCTGGTTTGGAGATTTGTATTTGTCCGTTGTCCCTCCTGTTCTCTTTCTCCGGGGATTATTTTCGTCCTTTCATAACATGACGTTAACTGGATCAAACAATAACTGAAAAAATCGACATTTTTCTATGAGCCGACGTCAACCTAAGCCTAATTAATGTTGTCGAAATGATAAATTGCATTATAGTGCCCGTAGCATCTATTTCAATGTAGAAAAAATGTAAGAAAGAAAAAAGACAATATTATTTTTTACTGACAAGTGTTTTCACTGATATAAATTCCACAAGCCTCCACAATGCTGAGTTCTGTTTTGACGATATTAGGCTTAGGTAGACGTCGGCTCAAAAATAAATTTAAGTTTTCTCAATTATCTTTTTATTCGGGTTACGTCATGTTCTCAAATTTTCGCGTTCCACCCGAACCGCAAGCACCACGTTTTCACAGAGTTTGAGCTTTCTGCGATAAATAGTTTATTAACCTGGGCCGATAAAGGCGGTTCTCGTTTCTCGGGAACTCGCTGTAGATAGTCGATGTGTATGTTCCATGAAAGGTTATGTGTTATGCAAATCCCAAGCTACTTGTAGAAAGCCATACATATTAACGGCATCATATGAAAAACGTATGCAATAGGGCCAGTGGTTTTCAAAAGTCGGGAGACAGCCATGATTTTGCATTCAGTAGAGGGAAGGAATAAATTACTCCTTTTACACAGGCAACATAGTTGGTTCGGTGCTTTTTGGCGCAACTTACAGAGGTATTTGAAGTCGAATGTTCCCTGTGTAGAAGGAGTAATTTATTCCTTCCCACTTTTCTGTGGGCGAGTGTACATAGGACAGACTAGTAGGTGTGTGAACGACCGCCTTCGGGAGCATGCCAACAACGTCGTCAACGCCAACTCTGGACATTTGGGAGTGCACTGTGGGGACTGTGGGTGTTCGGCTCGTTTGAGCAACTGCACTGTGCTGGGAAGGAGCCGCAATCAGCTAACCAGGGAGACTATCGAGGCAGCAAGCATCGAAGGACACATTGACAAGTGTGTCAGCAGGCCTTCTTTAACTCTCTCACTAAGGGAGCTGGAGTATTTAACCAAAAGTTCTCCTAGGCACCAGCAGTAAGAATTTTTTATTGTTCTTTACTTTTGAATTTTTAATAATTATTTTTAAATAATTCCTAAATTTTACTGGGTATTTTTGTATTCTGCATTTGGAGGTCGTCATCTCTTTCCTAGAGTTTCGAAAAAGAGGAGGTGGGTCTTTTGCGTAGAAGCAGAAGACAATACAAATGCAAGAGTTATGAGTCAGCGCCGAGTGAGTGTATATTTTTTTGGTGTGTCTGAGTTTGCGAGTGTTTCTCTCGTTGTGCGCTGTTACGTTATTCGACATGAACTACCAACTCGCCCAGTCAGCAGTCTTACCATCAACCATGTTGATCAAAACTAGAACGAAGTCAACGCCCGCGCCTCTGACGTTGCCATGCCTGATATGATGTCACGACACGACCAGGCATTCATACTTGCGAAATTTGGCGTGAAATTTTGTATTGATGTTCCCAATTGATTTCACAAATATTGGGCGTCCTTTAATAAAATAATAGTCACTTCTGACTATAATTGGGCCCTCTCTACGTCACCAGCGAAAAAACTTAGTAACTTCGGGATATCGCCGGAGAATGCCGTTAATTTTATTCAATTTAAAAATTAGTAAATCCTGTAAAACAAAGTCAAATTCTTCAGCAAAAAAAAAATCTATCAGCAGTAAGCTTAGCCATTAGTAGCAGAAAACAGGTCATTAGCAAATGACATGAGCTGTGTTTCGCACGAAAATAACTTTCGATACCTATGCTGACATTTAGTGAAAATATTTAGTTTCTTGAAAAGTAATAAGGTGATAAGAAACTATGTATTCGAGGAATTCGAGTATACACTAGTCAATGATATGATGCTATGGTTCAAGGTAGAGAGAGTATTACCAGCTTTATGTAAACCAACCACCCTGTTTACCTTCCATTAACCTGACATAATGCAACCGTCTCAAAATGTGGAGAAATATCGCGAAAAATCAAAGATGGGTACTTCTCGTTTCACGGGGAACAAGGACTACCAAGAAGTCCTTGTTCACCGAGGACACGTTATTGTTCCCCAGGAGAGAAGGACTAGAAAGGCAGACATAGCACAAGTACTAAAAACGCACTGTTCATTTTGTTTTTATATCTAGTTATTGTTTTTTTAGGTTTTTAGTATTCATGCCGTCAAATCACTCTTCCATCACGCACCAAGTAGGAAGCATTATTAGACTGCGCGACTCACCTGAACTGAAGATATGGCTCGCCTTGCCGAAGGTTGCCTCCACCTTGATCCTCAGTCCCCCAAACAGAGTCCCGTTGAGTTGCTGTATCGCTAGCTTCGTGTCGTCGTCTGAGTCAAGGAGCACGTAGCCGAAACAGTGGGTCTTGAACTCGGGTCGTCGTACAATCACCAGCTCCTGAACTCGACTGTACGGCTCGAACAGCCGACACAGCTCCTCTCGGCTCACGTGCAGCGGCAAGTTGTTGACGAACACGCCGTAGTGGGCGCTACCGCCACCGCCGCAAGGGGACCTCGTGCAGTGGACTCTGTCGCCGAGGCAGGACGCGAACGTTGACCGCCAAGCTGCGATCCTGGACGATATGTTGGCGCTCACGCCCTGATCATCCGTCATCTGCGGGAAACGTAGGAATCGGAGCTTGAAAGCGGGGATTGGTGACAGAGTATGTTTGCGCACCGCAACTTGGGGCAAGAGGTATCCAGAGTTTAATTCCCCCCCCCCCCCCCCCTGCCAGCGCCGATCTAGATGAGCATCGTACCAGCGTGCGGTTGTGCATCACTGCTGTGTAGTGCGCAAGTTAGGTGCAAGTTACAAGTTACAAGCTATAAAATGCGCCAGACGATCCTCCCACACCCTCCGTAACAACAAACAAGGCTTTTGCGCAATGCGCATATATCTGCAACCGAAGCGCACGTCAATATGATGTCTGGGAAGATCAGCGCAAACTGCTTACCACAAAAGAAAAAAAAAATTCATATATATACTAATAAACAGGTTCCACACTCTAAAAAAAAAATACCTTTACCCGAAAATCCTCAGCAATAGGGAGTATTCACTGGCTGCCGTAGCTGTGTGCGCGAATTTTGAGCGCGTGCTGATGGCGAGCTTCCACACTCTATTTGCAACGTGCATTCCGCACCATCGAGAGTGCCGGTCTTAACACCCTATTCATCTGAACTCGTTCTGAGCATGCGCTCTAAACAGCACCCACAAATATGGGGTTCAATGAATAAGGAGTATTCCTTGGGCGCCATACTTGTGGGTGATGTCTAGAGCGCATGCTGTGAACGAGCCCACCTTCATAGGCTCCAAAGATCGGCAATCTTGAGGGTGCGAAATGCACGTTACAAAAGAACTGTGAAAGCTCGTCATCAGCACGCGCTCGGCAGTCGCGCACACGGATATGGCCGCCAGTGAATACTTCATATAGACCGATCCCACCAGTCAATTTGGTTGCTCAAACACTGCGGCAATGTGTCGAAGGAACGCATTTCTGAAGGTGCGGCAACCTCGCTGGAGCTCATGCGCGAGCAGGGCACGAGACGGCACGAGCCCTTTCGTGCACCTCCTGCGAAATAAGTTATGGCGGCGCCACGTATGCGCCGACCGCTCGGTAAGATTGTTCTACTGAGTACACTTCATTGTAGAGACGATTGCAAGCAAGGGCACCGGCCGTCATCATGTCTCATGCTCGTGCGGAAAAGCCCGTGCATTTTCAAGATTGCAAAGCTATGTTCACTCGCAAGCTGCAGAAGCTTGCTATCACGGGGCACTAATCGGGGCACCATGCTTGCCAATGTCTATAAAATAAGAGCGCTAAAAAAACGAAAAAGTTAAAGAGGTGATGCAAGGATTTTTTGTACTTTGCGCAAATACTGCTTAGAACGGATCGCCGGCATTCATGGCGTGTGAAACACGCATTCGTTTTTGACCACACGCAATCAAAGTCGCAGAAAAAATTAAAGAATAAATAGCAGCGTTCAACCCCTGAACTCTCGGCCAGAACGAGCCTACTGGCACTAGTGCCAGTAGGCTCGTGTAAAGTAAAAAAAAAAAAAAAAAGACATTCCAGTTGAAAATCGTTGCACCGCCTCTTTGAAGGACGACAAAAACCATAGAGCGCTTTTATCCTATTGAGCTGCTTTATTCCGTTGTCTTAAACGCCCTGTAGTGTTGGTCGCCGTTTAATTGTCCGTCTTTTTAGCGCATTTATCCAATACAAACATTCACCAACAAGGAGGGAAGCATACTCAAAAGGGTGTACCCCTTTAAGTACGCTTCCCACGCGTACTCTGGGCTGCGGCAATTTGTTTGCACAAGCTTACGCGTCACTTAACTCTTCATGGCTACAGCCTTTTATGCTTAAAGGAATACTGAACCAAGAAATTTAGTGTCCATAATAAGTGGCGCACGTTCTTTCCACCAGCCAGCAGCCGCCGGTGTGCGCGAGCACACGCAGCTAAAATGACGTCAAAGACCTCCATTCGCGGTTAAGATGACAGTGAAATCTATGGGCTTGGGGCCAAAGGAAAATAAAGACAAGTTTTCAACGACACAGTGGTGTCTTGTGTAAAAGGTAAGCGATTAATTGGTCTAACAAGTACGTAGCTTTCACTTGTAGAGATGAAAAGCCTGTCTTTATTCTCCTTTGGCCCGAAGCCCATGCATTTCCCTCTCCTCTCAAGCGCGAATGGAGGTCTCTGACGTCATTCTCGTTGCGTGTGCTTGCGCACACCGGCGGCTGCTGGCTCGTGGAAAGAACGTGTGCCACTTATTATGGGCACTAAATTCTTTGGTTCAGTATCCCTTTAATCCGCGGAGGGATCCCATGCCGTGACTGCTGCGTGGTGGTGTTTATTTTCCGCATTCTTAATAGGTTTTTCTGTCCTAATAAGGGATATATGGAGTTAAAAGAGTACCTCAGCTTTTACAACTCCACAGCCCAACGTGAAGTCTCCGCAGCGCTACAGGAGCGAGTTTGTCGGTAAAGAAAGCAAGCAAGTCACTTGCTATATGCACGAACGCTGCAAATATGAGCGGTCAGAATCCCCTCAAAACTTTCTGCTGAATCTTGGAAAAAGTAAAACGCGCGTCCGAACAACTATGCTTGGCGCCTCAACACTCCTAAACGGGAGTCCACGAACGCCCATAGCTTTCGTAAGGTGGCTATGGGCCGTGAAAGCAACGAAGAGGAGGATACCCGAGTCCGCGGGAACGTCAAAACGCCAAGTTGTGGTTTTAATGATGAGTGGGCAGACCTGAAGCTTTGTCTCCACCGCGCACGTCGAGCGCGTCCGAATGCGAGGAACAAACGCCGGACGCCTGCGTTCGGCGTTCGAACGCGTTCCACGGGTGCATTGGAGACAAAGGCAACTATAGCTTTCGGTCTACCCACTAATCTCTCCAATCAGAGCTCGGCGTTCTGAAGTCCCCGCGCGCTCTCGTCTCTTCCTCTACCTAAGTTTTTCGGCGCATAGGCTCAGGTGTGCAGAGCAGAAGATCGATTGCATTTCGCTTGTTCCTGACGCGTTTCGATGTCGCCATGCTGGAGGGTCCCGGTTGCTTTTTGCCGATGCGATGAAAAAGCACTGCGGTTCCGCAAGTTACAGGAATCGCCCTGATAATGCACACTGCTGACACTTTTCTCGAAGACGTAATTAACCACTACAGTCTATATAGACGCTTTACACACGCGCCAAATTACAGCCGCCATTGCTGACCTTCTCTTGTCTTACCGAGATGCCGAGCAACTGAAACGGTAGTTGACGAATCTCAACAAAGGCCGATGCTTCAGAAAAGGACACAGTTGAATCTAATATGGCAATAACCTGGCCTGCTATGGTAATGATGAAGTGAAATAAACGAAATAAGAGGAAACAAAAACTGAAGGTCAGTTATGGCGGCGTCCATGCACAGCTGCTGCAAAGCGTCTATACTAAAATTTGAAAAGCTGAATTAAAGTAAGTATTCAATTTTTAAAAAAAAGTAAATAAAGCCTTACATTTTTGCGCGCGCATTGTTTGAGTGGCGCTGGCTACTGTCGTGGGTTATGCGCATCATCTTGTCGAGGAGCAGCTGGAAGCGTTGTCTAGCTAAGGTTGAACGTTGTCTAGCCTTGACAATGGCGTACCATCTTGTTTTTGAGTGGGGGGAGGGGGCTGAGCCTAGCTCAGCTCAGCGTGAGCCTAGCTCAGCAAAACGCTTTTCTTTGGCACTTTCCAAAGCCACGCGCTCGTGCCCATGCCTTTGTCTGCACTGCTGATGTTGGCTTGCTAGAACAGCGTCCTGAGACTGGCTGAAAGAAGGTAGTGCAAAGGGTGGGGCGCGCGAGCGTCTTGAGACGCGGAGTCCCGCTCGGCTCCTGCGCTGGCCTTGGCAGTGCTTTCTTTCCCCGTCTCAGCTGATACGCTGTTTCTAGCAAGTAGGCCCTGATTTGGAGCGCACGTTCGTTTATTCTACTTTTGAATATTGGCGTGACTAAAACCTCACATGCACAACGTTTTCAGTCACCGAAAGTTGAACTTTTTCACTCCAGCGACGCTAAAACGGCTTACATTAGTCGTGTCACATATTTAGAGCACACGACCACCAATAGGGGCTGTTTCGCGGCTTGTAGTTGGCCCCGAGATGCTCGCCTATTCAAACCGATGTGTGGCCAAACTCCCAATAAACGGCTCTGATCGGGACACGACTGCAGTGCCACTTTTGTCGTCATGAAGCGGCTGCACGTCGAACTACCTACGACTGCAGAGCGCTCAGTACACCTGCCCACATAGCCAATATAGCTTTAGCTTAATATCTCGGAAAATTGTGACTGAGCATGGTAGTAGCCCTTTTGCAATTTACCAAAGCATCAAAGAAAAGCCCACCCGGGAATGAAGTTTGAATTGACAGGCGGCGCCATCTTTTCGTAACTCTGAGACGGCCCGCGGCCTCAATCATTGGACCCGATGTCGAGATCAAATGTCCGAGCTCCTTTCCGAACTGTGACGCAGTTCTAGTGTCCAATCACTCGGTGGCTAAGCCTTCCCAAAGTTGCCCATTTTGTCCTCCAGCCGCGCGGACTCGCAGTCGATGGGGACGGACATTGCTCGTCTGCTCGTACAAACAGCGTCTATGAGCAGTTCCCTAACTTATCTAATCTAATGATGCCGATGAGTGCGGCGTCCGCGTTCGGCTTCACTGATTGGGCAGTATCCCAGCCTAGCGCTGAGGAAACGTTCGGCTCCGTGGGCCAATCGCGCGTAATAACACAAATAGTCTATGTTGTTGTTCTCCCTATCGACGTAGTTTTCAATTTATCCACTAGGGAAGCAAAGGTTGGATCTTCTTCCCAATAAGAACAGCCGACACTTGCGCAATAAACTAATCTGCGGTAGCTAAGCATATTCACAGGCACTTTTTTTTTTTTTCGCGTGGACCGAGGGTGCCCTTCGGACGTAAAACAAAATGAGCAAAGCGGCAGTGCCTCTAGTCAAATATCGGCTGTCATTATTTCGCTTTCCAGAATATTGTAGTTCCGAACGAGTTCAACGGATGATTGGTATCGATGTGAGAACGCGAAACAGATTCGAATATTTTGTTTTCACGCGCAAAAGCACAAACACGGCATATTCTGGAGCCACGCGCTCGCCTCTGTGCCTGCCATCAACTCAGCGTAGAATACCTGAGCTGACGTGGAATTAATGAGCTGTCGCTGCTCTGGGATCATTCTAATTACTCACCTTTAGCGATGCTTGTGTCTTTTGGATGGAACGTTCTCCACTCCCTGGGTTCAACTGATCTGATGCTGTGAATATAAACCTTCAGAGACGCTTGAAGACGAGTATACGTTCATCTATATCCATCGGTATTGCTATGAGCCGTCAAACTGCAGTATAATATTTCCGGAGACAACTTTTCTTTGGCCTTTTAGAAGAGGAGACCGCACGTGCACGAATTCGATTGGAGCTCGATGTGCGTGAGCGCGCGGGAACCCTAGGCTTGGCTTCATTAGCCAGGAAAAGCCCTGACTCCAAATATCAAACGTGGGGTAGCGTGGGATCAGAACGGCTCGTGCAAGGGGCGTGGCGTAGATCCCGGCGTGTGTCCAGAGGCCGTAGCTCTCAAGTTTTAAGCAGCGCTCCAAGCGAGCAAAATAGAATATGCGCGTATGTGCGGCTCGTGTTTCGAAGGTTTGTCATTACGCTTACCCACTACAGTTTTTTCGTACTCCGTTCCATAAACTGCCAGCGTAGCAGAGGCTACAAGAGCAAGCTCCAAGCCTTCAGTGTGTCAGCCAAGCACGCGCGCTCGTGCAGTGCGAGCATCGTTCAGGCGAACGTACTTTTGCAAGTTTCGGCTTCGCTATCACAAAAAGTGAAACATATGTGCTCGCGGAAGCTATGAAAGAAAGCAATACAAACATTAAACCTAAAGGAATGTTTAACGGAACGCTGCAACCGTAAACTGCATTTTTACAGCGGAGCTGTTACGGCGCAACCCACCCTTGGTTAGTGTGATTCTGAACCAACAGATGACGGTGGGATCGCCTTCCGACCCGTACATCAATGCGAGAAGTCGTGTGTGGTGGCGCTTCGATACAGTAAGGTATTTTTCTATATCCTGAATTTGACATTCCTTGTCCTTCGCTTGTTTTTCTCCGCACGACTGTAGGTCTCTTTGTGGAAGTTCAGTGATGATGTAGTCGGCCTCAGATTTCTGGTTGTATGAGGCTACGTGGAAGCAAAGAAAGTAGTTGAGTTTGAAACGCCGTCTTTCTGTTTGTTTTCCTTCGACTAAAAGGTTTGTTTATCTTACCGCAGTCTCGGTCACTGAAGAAAGAATCGATGTCCACTAGCTTTTTTGCACCTGACTGTTACCAAGCGAGGACCACACAAAATGAACCCTCTGATAAGTAGTAGAAACGTTATCGAGATCCTTCTCTTCTTAAGGATATTTTTTATACTTTTAGAATTTCCCTCAATCGGGTGCTTGGAACGGGAAAGCGTTACATTTTTACTAAAACGGAAAAAGGAACGCCATTTCCTTTTTCATTTTAGTAAAAATGTAACGCTTTCCCGTTCCAGTTTCATGGATGCAAACTGGAACGGCGGCGTTCCTTCGTTCCTACTAAAAAGAACGCGTTCCAGGAACGCCGTCTCTTGGGACGCCGATTCGAACAACGCTGTCTACCACATGCAGTGAGCCCCTGCCCGTGATTAGTGCTTCCACATGAAAGAGTAACAGGTAAGCCACTACAGGCGGGACTGATGACACCGACTCCATGATACTGCTAGCTTCTGGCATTTGCGTAGGAACTCTGAACGTTCGGGGTCTCGCGGCTCAGCGCAGACAGTGTCAGCTTAATCGCATTCTTACAGAGAGCGGTTTGGATCTTCTATCAGTTCAGGAGATCAAAGTGGAAAGCGAGAGTCCAACCGACCAGATGGTGAAACCCTTTTACTTTACGGTACTTCATGTACGTGATCCATTCTGTCGGCAGGTCAGGGGGTGTTTTTTTTATTTTTCAACCAGGCAACTGGAGTCATTGAAGAACGCGTTATATCCTAAAAAAATGACGGCTCGTCCTCTGAGACTTTTTCTTTTCAGTTTCTAGTGGAGGGTGATATGTATTTACGCACCAAATGTGCAAAGTGAGTGGTGAGTGTTTTTTGAGTATATTTCGAACTATCTCGAGATGGATAGACTATTTATACTACTTGGGAATTTTAATTGTGTTTTTTTACGAATGAGGATCATTCACGTCAAACGCGAACTACAGATAAAACCGGAAAATTGCTATGCTAATTAATTAAAAATAATGAGCTCGCAGATGTTGCACAGTGCTTGTTCAGTGGGCACCGTGTAATCTTCACTCGTCAAGGGAGCAGTCACGCGAGTCTTGATAGGGCCTATATCTCAGGAGAGGTAGTTTCCCAGTGTAGTGATTATGGCATTCAAGGTGTATCGTTTTGTTACCATAGTTTGGTGGCGTTTATCGTGGGTCGACGCTAGAAGCCTGGTGTTTATTTGTGGGACTTGTGGAAGTTCAATGCAAAGTTTCTGAACGATAGGAAACTAATTGACAGGGTGGAAAGTAAAACACAAAAAAAGAAAAACGTGCGTGAGAACTATATTTGGAGAGTGGGAATAGTTTACACAACAAGTAAAAATAGACGCAATAGAAAGGGCATGTCCAAAAAGCGGGAAAAGTGAAAAGTAAAAAACAGACTCTGCCTTGATTTACAAAGGCTTCTTGTCGAAGAAGAAAATACACCGAGCGTATTTAAAGGTAAACTCAGCATGATTAAGGCGAATCTTGAAAGAATTGATGAAGAAAAATAAAAGGGCGCGATTGTCCGTGGCCGCGCTGAGAAGTTACTGGTCGGAGAAACGCCCACGAAGCGGGCCTTCGCCCTAGAAAAGTATTACGCTACCGTTAAATCCCGGAAATAGACTACCAAGGGGCAGTGACTGGTAATCGCGTTCTTATACAGCAAGCATTTGTTGAATATTATTAGGCATCACACGATAAAGAAGCACCAAAGGAAAAAAGGTTTGGTGAAGACGTTTTGCCGATTTTACCAAAGCCACTTAGCGACATCTTGCAGTTTCTGGAAGAACCAATTAGCGTAACTGAGATCGAGAGAGCGGTAGATGAACTCAGCATCGACACGACAAGTCGCCGGGACCGGATAAGCTAAGTACAGCATTTTTATAAAAAACAAAAAGAAAATAAGTTGGAGATTGCGCCCTTGCTGCATCGCATTTTTCATCAGTCTTATCAGGACCATGAGTTGCCCGTATCGTTTCTGTCCAGACATACTGTCCCGATCCCCAAGGATAACTCTGCTGAGCTCCGTTGTAGTAGCAACTATAGGCCAATTACCCTGGCCAATGTCGACTATAAAATTCTATTGAAATTGTTAGCTGGGAGGTTGCGGAGTGTTTAGTTTGGGAAATTGTAGGGCCGCATCAGAATTGAGGAATCAAGGGCCGAAGTTTTTGTAGAAACATAAAGATTGCTAGAAGCATCCTTAAAGTTTATGACACGGAGTGTAAGCAAATAGCAATGCACCAGATAGGTTTAGAAAAGGCTTTCGACTGGGTTGGCCATGATCTGTTTTGCTTTTTTTTTTGTATTTTATAATACATTGGAGTTGGTACAGCGATTCACAGTGGCGTAAAGATGGCCCACCTAAATTGCGCAACAAAGCTTGTTGTTAATAAAGAGGTTGGTTCTCATATAAATGCCGTTCATCGGTGTGGCAATGTTCCCTTATCTTCACTGCTTTTCGCAATCTATTTTGGAGCCTTATTGCCAATATTTCAATCAGTGTGCAGGCATAAAGTCCTCATTCTCAATGAAAGTGAAGTTAAGCTTCTGTCATGCGCAGATGACTTAGCGATTTTTGTTCAGACGCCCAGAGCGTTTCGAAAGCCGTTGCAGTAACGAGGAGGTTTTGCGACCTCATTGTGTGTGCCGTCTGCTGGTCTAAATGCTACTGGCTTTGGCACGGCAAGTGGGCAACTGCGCCAAGTTTCTTTGCAAATGTTTGATGGTCTATTGTGCCACGCAAGTACCTGGGCGTTCCCTTTGAACATTACCGCGATACTGCTGGGTATTGGCGGGAGGAAACTGTTAAACTGAAAGCATCAGCTGAACAGCATGTGGGGAAGGATGTTTCCATGTTCGCTCGAGCGAAATCTGTAATTTCTTTTTTTATATCAAATCTATGGTATATGCTCCAAGTGACACATTGTTCGCGAGTCAATATTCAACGTATCAACCGCGTTTGTTCCAGTGTTTACCTTGGCCTCTCGATTGGAAAGAACAAGCCGAGGGAATGTTTTTCTTCCGCCCACAGCGGACGGCGTAGGACTCTGTCATTTATTTATTCGTCAAGTCGTTTCTCGTTTCATGTTTATATGCAATCAGTCCGGGACTTTTCTTCGAACGGTGATACAAACCAAGCTGTTTGATGTCCTACCAGGTTTTTGTAAAGTCGAGTTGACGTGTGCGCGATGGACCATTGTTGGGTTTCCTGAGAGTGGTAGTAGTGTCTGCATGTCGCTTTCTTTTCGTACATATGATGTCAACACCGAAAAACCAGCATTTATACACTAAAGTCTCAGAACAAGACGTACTAAGACGTGTTAAAATAGCATTGGTCTGGCCTGGGATTTATATTTCTTTTTTTTTTTAATAGCACAGTGAAACACTGCTAGTAAAGGCATTTTTAGAGGCAAAAGGAATGAACATTTTCAGGACGGTTAACTGAATGTTATGCAAACTGCCGAAAGTATTTAACGTTCGTAAATGATAGAAACAATCATTTCTCACACCTATAACGCACATTTGCACTCGAAAATACTGTCAAATCTTCGCTCTTGTGCAGCGCACTTACAGAGTCTCCGCGTGCATGGCGCCAGCGTGTCATTGTCTTGTCGCAAGAGCTCTTGAGGCACATGTCCTAACCTGTCTCAAGTTATTTGAGCGGACTTTTAACCGAGTGCGTTATGTTCTCTTGCGACCACTTGAGAACACACTCTCGTACTGGCGCAGTTTATCACTGCAAGTAGTAATAGAACGCTTCCGATACGCGCATGCTTATAGATTGAAATTCTTGCGGTATTTGCTGGATCAAATCTGCGCGCCATCAATGAGATGTGGTCGCTACCCAGGTAGGACAAGACGTTGAGATGAGGTCGAAATAAGGTCCTGGACGTTGGGCGACGTCGAAGTCCTTAACAAACGTTTTATCGACGGCATTGGTACGTCCACATGAGAGGTCCCGACAACGTCAAACACGCTGCGTAGTGACGACGTCATAAGCTCCACCTCGACGCCTTCAAACAGGAGTCGAAGTCTGTTCGACGTCTTGTATCAGAAGTTCTTTGAACGTCGAATACGAGATGTCACAACAGTGTCCTGAGCAACACCTTGATGTCTTCGACATTAATCGACGCCACCTCTACGTTTTTTTAGGGAAGTTATTTGAACGTCGAGCACGAGACGTCCCAACAATGTCTTGAGCAACACATTGACGTCATCGACATTATTTGACGTCAGTTCTACGTTTTTTTCGAGAGGTTCTTCGAACGTTGAGCGCGAGACGGCACAACAATGTCTGAGCAACACCTTGACGTCATTGGCATTAATAGATGTCAGTTCTACGTTTTCACCGGGAAGTTCTTTTAACGTGGAGTACGAGACGTACCAACTATGTCGTGGGCAACACCTTGAGGTCATCGACATTATTCGACGTCAGTTCAACGTTGTTTTTCGGGAGGTTCTTTGAACGCTGTGCTCCAGACGTCCCAATCACGTCTGAGCAACACCTTGACGTCATTGGCATTAATAGACGTCAGTTCTACGTTTTCTCCGGGAAGTTCTTTGAACGTGGAGCACGAGACGTACCAACAATGTCCTGAGCAACGCCTTGACGTCATCGACATTTTTGGACGTCAGTTGTACGCCGTTCTTCGGGAGGTTTTTTAAACGTTGAGCACGAGACGCCCTAACAATGTCTGAGCAACACCTTGATCAACCTGAACAAGCGCCTTAGAGGGCCCAAGGTCCTGTCACATAAATTTTAGCATTTCTCGTCAATATAAGTGTTATGTTAGGACGTCAATGATTGAGACCAGAACCATAGCCATTCCATAAGCGTTGTGCCCCGAGATCCTGCCTCGATCTCTCGAGCTCCGCTAACACTTCTTCTTTATTTACGAGTGCGTATGTCACGAACATCACATTTTTCCCCCTTTAATTAAGCAACCACTAAAGGTAGTTACTGGTTGCAAAACGCTTTGGTGGGTGTCGGATTCGAGTAGGATACCGCCCCACTTTGAGATGTTCATCAGTCATTTCTCCCGTTACATCGCTCGACCCCGACCTTGTTGTGGGAGTCTGCGTCTCGATGTCCTCGGCCTCGACAATGACCGCTGACGCTCCAGGATTAGGACGCGTTTGTTGGTTGTTGGCCACTGAAGTCTCTTCCGAAGATGTCGGGACACACATCGGTTTGTACATGTGAGTACTGTCTGGTGACTGTTCTCGTTGCGGCTGAGCCGGGATCAGCTGATCCTGATGGCGTCTCCATATCCTGCCGGGGGACACTTGTACCTGAAAGGATACCGGTCCTGTTTGAGAAACGACAGTACCACGCGTCCACTTTGACGATCCTCGATAGTTCCTCGCGTAGACATCATCACCCTCTGTCAGCGTGCATTCGTGTTCCGGCCTCGCCGTTTGTTGTTTGAACTGAGACCTCGCCACTGTGTCCGAAATGGTGGGTTTCAGAAGATCTAGTCTAGTTCGCAGCTTTCTCCGCATCATTAGATTGGCCGGAGACTCTTGGTTGTTGGATGAGTCTTGTTTTTGTAGGATAGAAGAAACCTTGAAACCTTGGTGTCAATAGACGCCTCAGACGTTGTCTTCTTTAAGTGGTTCTTCATGGTCTGGATGAATCGCTCTGCCAATGCGTTAGTCGACGGGTGATACGGTGCAGACGTAATGTGCACAATACCGTTTGTCTTGACAAAGGTCTTGAACTCTTGAGACACGAACTGTGGCCCATTGTCTGATACCACGCTGACAGGCAGTCCAAAGCGTGCGAAGCACTGGTGCAGGCATTTTATCACGGCTTCGGACGTCGTTGAGTTCAACACGAATACCTCTGGCCATTTAGAATATGCATCGACTAGCACGAAGAACATCTTGTTCATGAATGGCCCAGCCAGGTCTATATGGACTCTTTCCCACGGGTGTGTTGGCCAACTCCACGGGTGTAACGGTGCCTGTGCTGGGTTGTTTCGTTGCACTTGACACTGCTTACAGGTTCCAACTTCGTCCTCTATGTCTTTGTCGATGGTGGTCCACCACACATAGCTTCTAGCTATTTCTTTTGTTCGAACGATACCGAAGTGATCGCTGTGCAGCTCTTTAAGGACTCTCTCTTGCGAAGTTAGGGGAACAATTACCCGTAGGCCCCACATTAGGCAGCCTTGATGAACCGATAGTTCCAACCGACGTGTGAAGAATGGTATCATTTCTTCTGCGTATTTTTTACTTCCCCAGCCCTTGAGCACCATTCCAAGACTTGGCTTAGGACAAGATCATAGGACGTAGCCTTTGCAATATCTGTGCTCTTCACTGGGAAGTCACAGTAGAACACGTAGGTTTCATCTACGACGAATTCGTCTGAAGTCTTCGCAGCTTGCGGGAGTCTTGAAAGGCAATCGGCGTTGGCGTTCTCCTTAGACGAACGATAAACGATGTTGTATCGATGTCCTGCCAGTCTGCAAGCCCATCTCTGAAGGCGTGCTGCCGTCATCGTCGGAACTCCAGTCGTAGGTCCCAAAATCTTTTGAAGTGGAGCATGGTCGGTTATTAGTGTAAAGGGGTACCCATACAGATAGTAATGGAACCTCTTTACACCAAAAACAATGGCCTCCTTTTCAAGCTGCGAGTAGTTCTTCTCATGCGTAGACAGTGTTCGTGAGACGAACGATACGGGTCTCTCTGTCCCGTCTTTCATGATGTGGGACAACACCGCTCCTACGCCGTACGCTGAGGCGTCGCATGCCAACACAATCGGAAGAGTTGGGTCAAAGTAAATCAGCACTGGTGCTGACGTCACCTTCTCTTTCAGAGTCTTGAAGGCCTTTCTACATTCTTCGTTCCAACTCCATTGGACATCCTTGTGCAGCAGGAGGTTCAGAGGACTCAAGATGGTGGCCAAGTTTGGGATGAACTTGCCATAGTAGTTAGCTAACCCCAAAAAGGAGCGCAACTCTGCTTCGTTCTTCGGCTCGGGTGCATCTCGTAGAGCAGCCACCTTGTCATCCAGTGTCCGTAGTCCCTCGCTGCTGATGACATGGCCTAGGTAGGACACCTCTTTTTTGAAAAACTCGCACTTCTCCTTTTGAAGTCGGATGCCATTCTTTTTAAGGCGTTTGAGAACCTCTTTCAGGTTCTTCAGGTGCTCCGCTTTTGTTCTTCCTGTTACCAGGATATCGTCAATGTAACAGGTGGTGTGCGTCAGGCCTTGTAGTCCCTGGTCCATCGTTCGTTGAAATGTTGCTGGAGCTGAGGCTACTCCAAAAGGAAGCCTGTTGATTTGAAAAAGCCCCAAATGCGTGTTCAAGGTTAAGTACCTCTTTGAATCTTCGTGCATTTGAACTTGTAAGTACGCTTTGGCTAGGTCAAGTTTAGTGAATACCTGCCCTCCCGCCAGCGTTGCAAACAGCTCTTCGATTCTGGGCAAAGGATAACTGTCCACATCAATCACGGCATTCACGGTGGATTTGTAATCCCCGCAGATCCGGATCCCGCCGTTCTTCTTGACGACTGGAGTAATTGGAGAAGCAAACTCACTTGTTTCTACCGAAGTCAAGATGCCTCTTTCTTGTAGAGCCAGCAGTTCTTTGGCCACAGCATCCCTTAATGCGTGTGGTACTGGCCTCGCCTTTTGAAATGGTGGAGACATTCCGTGTTTCAGTTTGAGTTTTGCTTCAACTCCTTTTACGCATCCCAGCTCATCTGAGAATATTTCCTTATATTCATTAATCAGACCTTCAATTTCTTGTCTTCCTATCTCGTCGGAACAGTGTATCGCTTTGATGTTTGCCCAGTCCAACTTCATGACGCTTAGCCAGTCACGTCCAAGAAGAGGTGGTCCCTTAAAATCGACCACTTGCATCTTCAGGTTGGACTCCTTGTCTTCATGCATCACCGTCACTTGTACTTCCCACAGTGGCTTGATCTTTGCTCCGTTAAATGCCTTCAAAACGACATTACTTCGTTGCCTTTTGAGTTGCGAAATCTTAGCCTGATACTCTTGTAATGGCAAAACAGATACTGCTGCTCCTGTGTCTATTTCCATTCTCAAAGGAATTCCACTGACCGATAGCGTCATTTCTAACGGGTCATTTTGCGTGCTTCTTAGCTCGTGCATTTCTATCTCTTCGTCGGAATCTTCCACAGTTACAGCCTTCATCTTTTTTTTTTCGTTGCGCTTACTGAAGGGTTTAGACGCTTGTCCTTGCCACTTTGGAGCTGAGCCTTTACAAACTCTTTGCAGGTGCCCTACTTTTCCGCATCTTCTGCATTCCAGGCCCTTCCAGCGGCAATTGACCGACTCGTGATTCTTGTAACCACAGTGTGAACAACCTTCTTTTTCTAAAGGTTTGCTTCCCACCTTAAGAACTTCCGCGCTGGACGACCCTGAGCCGTGTAGAACTTTCGCACTGGAGGATGCGGCTTGCATTGCTACCGCCATTTCAAGCGCTCTCTTGAAAGTCAAATCCTCTTCTGAAAGCAGCCAGCCACATACAAAGCGGTCTCGCAAAGTTTCACTCAGCGCTGTTCCAAATTCGCAGGTTTGAGCCAACTTTTTCAGTGCTGCGACATACTCAAGGATGGTTTCGCTGTCCTTCTGGTCCCTCTTGTGAAAGCGGAAGCGTTCAGCAATCACAATTGGCTCCGGTGACAGATGCGCCCGAAGTATCTCGACAAGTTCCAAATAGGTCTTACTTGATGGGGCTTCTGGCGCTACGAGGCTCTTGAGTAGAGCGTTGGTCCTTCCGCCGATGATGCTCAGGAATGCCGCCACTCGTCTCGGTTCCTTCACGTCGTTGGCGATGAAGAATTGGCCGATTCTTTTGGCATACGTTGGCCAGTCCCCTTCCGCTTCATCGAAAGGTTCGATGCTTGCAAGCGTTGACATGGCCCTTGTCGTAGCGCTGAGCGGCTTCCTTGAAGTCAATCCTAGACGGAGTACCTCGTCGCCAGTTTGTTATGTTAGGACGTCAATGATTGAGACCAGAACCATAGCCATTCCATAAGCGTTGTGCCCCGAGATCCTGCCTCGATCTCTCGAGCTCCCTCAACACTTCTTCTTTATTTACGAGTGCGTATGTCAGGAACATCACAATAAGCATTTCTTAAACTGTGCATGTGATCCATCTTTCAACCTGGCTGAGCTGCAGAAATCTCTTACGATATTATCATTTAAGTACAAAACGAGCGTGTTGGTAACAGTAATTAAACATGTGGAAGATACATAGAAAGGGGGGACAGACAACGAAGACTTCCATAACGGAAAGGGGGACGGACAACAAAGTCTTCGTTGTCCGTCCCCCCTTTCTATGTATCTTTCTCGTGTTTAATTACTGATATCATCATTCTTGTGATTTTGTTAGAAGAAATTGCTTAAAAGGCGAGAATTCACAACAAATACCAGGATTTAGCTCCATTTTTAGCGTTTCTAACTTAATATCAGCGTCTTTAAAGCTGTAAGATAAGGAAATAATGTAAGAGATTTCTGTAGCTCAGCCAGGTTGAAGGGTGGACACCATGCACAGTATCGGAAACACTGACATTGGCGAGAAAACTTAAAAGTGATGTGACAGGTCACTGGGCACTATAGTACGCTTGTTTAGGATGACTCCGGATTACACCCATAAGTTACTGTGTAACCATGGAAGTGGCCGAATTACCGCCCACTAGGGAGCTGAAGGAACACCATTCCCATGATTCCTGGAGTGAGGGCCGGGGGGCTTGGCGGATTAAAAAAATGGTCCAATCCGTCCGAATATAGGTACTTTCGAGAACATACCTTCGAGCAACGAAGCCAGATTCGGTTGACTATTGTTCCATGGTGACCAAGGTCGAGACCGTTATCAATTGACATCCCGTTCAGTTTAGACGTGTGCTCGACGTTTTATGTTGTTAAATGGGACGTTATGTCAATGTTAATATAACGTTATCAATTGACATCCCGTTCAGTTTAGACCTATACTCGACGTTTTATGGTCGTTAAATGGGACATAATGTCAACGTTTATTAACGTTATCACTTGACTTCCCGTCCAATCCAGACGTGCGCTCGACGTTTTAAGGTCGTTAAGTGGGACGTTATGTCGACGTAAAATCCACCATTTTTTCCAGACATTAGGCTTTCCATATTACGTCAAAGGGACCTGACGTTCATACTTTTAACGTTCTTTCGACATGTGGTTCCTGACGTCATCGAACGCTCTTTCGACGTCTTTTCAACGTGTCTGTGCTGCCTGTGTATATGATTGTAGGAATCATTTCTAGCCGACGATGGTAGCATGAGCCGTAAGAAAATGAGGAAATGTAGTATACCCAGGTCGGAAATGTTCCAGGGATACACGGCAAGTGACACCAGCGTGCCGTTTGTTCTCTCGGCGTAAGCGGTCACAAGTAAAAACGTCGCAAACTTTTTTCTAACCTGAGGTTATACGTTCAACTGATTTATTTATTATTTATTTTATTTATTTGATACCCACAGCGCCTTTCGGCATTACAGTGGGGGGGTTATACACAAAAAATCAAGTATGAAGTCCTAGGTACTACATTGGAAACTCATAAAAAGACAACCAATCGAACAAAAAGGATTTCGCGAACATGAAACAACAAAGTCACAATTATCGCGACACACGGAGCAGATTGCAACAAGTTTTACAAAATCATTATTAGAATCATGCTATGAACCTTTTCAATCGAATGACGTGACTGTTTCTAGGGCAGCATAAAAAGCATCATTGTCTATAACAGACGCTATGGTTGAAGGCAACCGATTCCATTGGGAAATCGTTTTAGGGAAAAAAGAGCTACTGTATGCTACAGTCTTGCATCTAAGCTCACGCACTTTGTGGGCATGATCCACACGAGCAGATACATAATGTGGTGAAGAAATATAGGTTTCGCATGGAATACCAGATTGTGAATGATATATGCTATGGAAAAGCTTTAAACGAAGCTTTGCTCGACGGTGCTCGAGTGTGTCCCATTTTAATGTTTGTCTTGCACGCGTCGCGCTAAAATCACCACCCCGTTTTGGTTTTCCTAACACATACCGAGCGGCTAGGTTTTGCACTTTCTCTATTTTCTCTTTGTCGGTGTTTGTCGGAGGGTCCGATACCGTGCAGGCATATTCTAGTATGGAGCGCACATTAGTTTTATACAAGAGTTCTCGGATGTCATGCGGAAACTGTCTAGTGTTGCGCTTTATGAACCCTAAAGATCTGCTAGCTTTTGCAATAGTGAAATCCACATGTCGATGCCAACTCAGCGAGGTTGTGAAGTAGACGCCTAAATACTTATATTCAGACACTGTTTGTAAAATAATATTGTTGACTACATAACGAAAATTAGTTTTAACTTGCTTTCTCGAAAACGTCATGGACACAGTTTTATCTAGATTCAGTTTCATCCCCCATTTATTGCACCAGGTGTATATTGCATCTAAATCATTCTGTACTATCTGATTATCACTTTCACAGGTTATTTTTTTATACAGTACGCAATCATCGGCAAACATTCTCATACACGACGTAACGTTTTCATTAATATCATTTATATAAATTAAGAAAAGTAAAGGTCCTAAGACTGATCCCTGTGGCACCCCTGATGTCACATCAGCGATTGTCGATGCTGCACCACTAACTACGACGTACTGACGCCTTTCACGGAGATACTCAGCAATCCAGGAAATAACTTTAGGGTTAATATTAAAATTCGATAATTTTTGCACCAATGATGTATGGGGAACCAAGTCGAATGCTTTCCGAAAGTCTATAAAGACACAGTCTACAGTTGCACGGTTGTCCAGTGCTTGTGCAATATCGTGCGTGAATTCTGTTAACTGTGTCACGCACGACAGCCCTTTCCGGAAGCCGTGTTGGAATGGGTTAAACAAAGAATGACCATCAATGTGCTTTAGAATAGACGTATATAAAATATGTTCCAGAATTTTGCAACAAACGGAAGTTAAAGAAATAGGACGGTAATTTGAAATAACATTACGAGCACCTGATTTGTGAGCGGGAACAACAGACGCTATTTTCCAGTCATTAGGAAGAGCGCAATCATGCAAAGACTTCTCAAAAATAACTTTCAAATATGGAGTAATCGAACGTGCACAGGATTTTAGCAGGGCATTTGGTAAGCCATCCGGGTCTGCAGCCTTTGAAACACTTGATCGCTCCAGTAAAATGTTTATCCCATGTGAATCAAACAATATGTCTTCCATGGGCGCTACTCCACCCCAAACAGGCCTTTCAGTTCGGACATTATCTGCCACTGGTAACGAAAATACGGAGCTGAAATGGCTGTTGAAACATTCCGCTTTATCAATAGGTTTGTTAATGATATTGTCACTATCTAGAAGAGTAGGAACCGATACGTTATCTTTTTTTATTTTTCTTAATGTACTTCCAAAGTTCTTTCGGATTTTCTTTAACTTTACCCTGAAATGATTCAAAGTAAACACATTTCGCTTCGGCTATTTTAGTTTTTAATTCGCTGGATATTGCTTTCAATTTGTTGAGATTTACAGCAATCGAGTTTTTCTTAAATGCACGATAAGTTCTTTGTTTTCGCTGTGTCAACCTTTGAAGTTGTTTTGTAAACCAAGGCTTGCTTTTATTTCGTCTGGTAGTTAGGATCCAAGTAGGGACAAAGCGTTCTTGAAGTTCTAGTATCTTCCTCTTAAAAAATATCCAAAGGTCGCTTACAGTACAAGATTCAGCAAGTGTTTCAAAAACTATAAAGTACGAGTCTAGCGCGTTGCAAATCTCCGCTGTGTTGGCTTTCGCATAATTGTAAATACGTCTAGTACTGCTGTAGTCAATTTTTATGTGCCCTAGATTCATTTCACAAACAACAATGTCATGATCGCTAATACCTGGTATTACTAGGGTAGATTGTAACAGGTCTGGTTCATTTGTGAGAAAAAGATCTAGAACGTGGTTTCCTCGAGTTGGCTGCAACACAGTCTGAGTGAGTGCAAACAAATTCATAAAATTAGACATAACTGCAGCGTGCCCTCGAGCTGCGCCAGAAAAAGCGCCTTGTTGGTTCCAGTCAAAATTAGGGAGATTGAAATCACCACCTATTACAATACAATCAGTTTTTATTGCTTCAGTCATGGTTGTGAATTCTGATAATACCTCAACTGAACTTGCTGGTGGCCGGTAAAAAGAACATACTGATAAGGTTCTTCCGTTACAAAGTCTCCATTGGCACCACACCGCCTCGCACGAGCTTTCAACTTCTATTCTGCTTGAAGGAATATTTTGGTCGACCAAGATAAACACACCGCCGCCGTGACAATTTCTGTCTTTTCGATAACACGTAAAATGGTCGGGAAATACCTCGCTATCAGCTATATCCTCGTCCAGCCAGGATTCCGTCCCGATAACAACCGACGGTTTAACAGTTTGTATCAGGCTATTGAAATCTTCAATTTTGTTTTTGATGCTCCGGCAATTAATTACAACAAAGGAAGCAGTTTTGGGCGAGCCAGTACTCGGTCACTTGAACTGGACTACTTGACTTGTATCATCGTCGAAAACATATTTAACATCATTTAGATACAGAACATCATGCCTGAGTCTAACTCGTGTATCGTCAGTTTTGCGTGATTTGGCAAATTCCCAGAGATGCCGTCGTTTTCTGCGCACTACGTCAGAGAAATCCTCCGATACACCGATACGAGTTCCCTTCAAGTGTTTCGCATTTCCTAGGATAGTTTGCTTTTCTTTGAACGACGCGAAGTTACCAATTATAGGTCGAGTTTTATCCGCCTGGAATTTGCCAATCCTGTGTGCTCTTTCGATTGTTGTAGGCTTTACGCCAAGTTTTGTCTCGCATATTTCCCGAACCAATGTTTCATATACAGACCATGTTTCTTGCGCATTTGTATCCGCAACACCGTAAAACATTAGGTTGCATCGCCTACTACGGTTTTCAAGATCGTCAACCTTTGACATGAGCGAATGTGTGATACGCTGCTGGTTTTCGCAGCTCTTTCTACACTCATTCACTACTGACTCCAAGTTTGTCAGCGTTGCAACCTGTGCTTCCAACGATGAGAGCCGTTTTTTTACATCTTCCAAAACCACATTTTGCGTTGCTTGATTGGCCTCAATGCCTTGAAGTTGGGCCTTAATTGCTTCTTGTCCATCAAGAATCATCTGTAAAGTTGGCCCGGGACCGGGGTTTAGCTCAACGTCCCCGCACAGCAAGAGCAGTAACAAGTAAAACGAAAGCCGTCGCAACAAAAGAAAACGCCTTCGCACACGCGACATTCGAATCGAGTGCTTTTTGACACTGTTGTAAAGATTTTGGGGTGGAACCGGCAAAGCATATACAGCAAACCGTGCGTCAGGCACTAATCTACTAACCTGCGTAAGCAGTAGGAATTTCGTGAACGGCACCGTCATCGTCGCGCCGGTTCCACGCCCCAACAGCAGACTGGGAGAGTCCGCCTTTTGTAGAGTGTAGACGACCGCGTTGCCACTCCAGTGTTCGTAGAGCGGCAAGTCGCATCGGCCGAAATCAGTTGACGCCCTCGTCAGGTTCAGGGAATCGCTATAATCTTGCCCTCCGTCGATCCACCGTGATGTCGCGAGGGATCCTTGGAAGATGTTGTTGTCGATGTAGGACTGGTGTTGAGGAACACTGGAAATGACCTGCGTAAGCAGTAGGAATTTCGTGAACGGCACCGTCATCGTCGCGCCGGTTCCACGCCCCAACAGCAGACTGGGAGAGTCCGCCTTTTGTAGAGTGTAGACGACCGCGTTGCCACTCCAGTGTTCGTAGAGCGGCAAGTCGCATCGGCCGAAATCAGTTGACGCCCTCGTCAGGTTCAGGGAATCGCTATAATCTTGCCCTCCGTCGATCCACCGTGATGTCGCGAGGGATCCTTGGACGATGTTGTTGTCGATGTAGGACTGGTGTTGAGGAACACTGGAAATGACCTGCGTAAGCAGTAGGAATTTCGTGAACGGCACCGTCATCGTCGCGCCGGTTCCACGCCCCAACAGCAGACTGGGAGAGTCCGCCTTTTGTAGAGTGTAGACGACCGCGTTGCCACTCCAGTGTTCGTAGAGCGGCAAGTCGCATCGGCCGAAATCAGTTGACGCCCTCGTCAGGTTCAGGGAATCGCTATAATCTTGCCCTCCGTCGATCCACCGTGATGTCGCGAGGGATCCTTGGACGATGTTGTTGTCGATGTAGGACTGGTGTTGAGGAACACTGGAAATGACCTGCGTAAGCAGTAGGAATTTCGTGAACGGCACCGTCATCGTCGCGCCGGTTCCACGCCCCCAAACCTTTTAATTGTTGAGTGAAATTTGATGAAGTTCGACTTGTGGACAATAGTACCTGACTTCCACGCAAAACTAGCAATCTAGAAATGGAAAACACATAGATTATAATTTAGTTTATCTTATATTTAATAAAATAATTAGCATTGGCTACACAATGTGAAAGCAAGCATAAGCACGTTTAATGCTTTAGTTAGTTTATTAGTGTAAAACAATGAAACAAAAAAAAAACGAATTATGGTATTTTCTATGCGCCAAAAAAAAGTCAGTTCGTTTTTTTTTTAATTTTTACGCATGCGCAAGGAAGTTGAATTTCATTCAGACTTACATCAAAACCTTGCGTTATAAGTGTGAGAACTCAAATTTTAACAGGCTCGCGTCACCCGGAGTTTCAAGCGAGAGCAACGCCCTCAGTCGCACTCAAACTAAGATACACGAACCGGCCTTCAATGAGACACCCAACTGTCAGCCACGTTGCTGACACCAGTTGCCGAAGGTAGGACGTGTCCCGAAGTCCCGGTTATTCTCCTGGTCCTGGCAACAACGCGCTGCGGAGCGATGCTGGCAGGCACGTCTTGGTCCTTCCCCGCCATCGTGGCGAGCAGGGTCCGCAGCCGGTCGTTGTAGTCAAAGCCCAGCTCGGCATCCAGTGGGCCCCAACCGGGATCGGGCGCTATTGCTTTCCACAAACTCTGAGGGGTTAGGTCTCGCACGTTCTGAAAACAACGATATGTGGTTCAGAATTCCATTTGGCTTCCCCTCCATACCAAAACACCCAGTACAACCTTTCACTATGTAGATTATCAAACAGGAAATCTAACTGGAATTGTTTTTGAAAACATAAAATTCAAAATGCTGACCTAAAGAAAATTCTGGAAATTTTTAAATTTTGATATAATTCAGATAGATTTCCAGTTCCATGATCCAGATATCAAAAGGTTTTTGGTTTTTCTTTTTCAGTAGGGCAGAGCCAATAAATTTATAACGCTTTAGAGTAGCGATGCTTCAGCCATCTTTCTGTTTACATCATCGATGCCAGTTATCGAACTCGTTGTTTGAATTTGTAGGAAATAGTCTAACATCCTCTATAAATGGTAAGACTCCCAGAGAAAAAAAATAACAATACTATCGCTCGAGCTAACTGGTGCCGTATCTAAATTACAGAAAGTCGGATTCAGGGTGTAAGATAGACAGGTGGGGAAACGGCCCATAGAAGCCTACCGCAGCGCCGTGACCGGATTGTGTACTCGTCTGCTTGCGGGTACCCCCGACTTGCGACAGATGGCGCTGCGGCGAGAAGAAAAAAATCGGAATCGGATTTGCGTGGAACTCTATGGGAGAGTGCGGAAAATAAACCGAGAGCACGACAGTCCTCCACTGAAAATCCACGAGAAACCATCTCCGTCAGTTTAGCCGGTCGCCACCGGTCGCTCACCAGAGTGAGAGTTCGCGGTGCTCCACATAGATGGCGCCACAGAAAAAGAGAAAACCGGGGGGAGGGGGGGGGGGGGCACAATCCGGTCGCTCATTTGGCTCTCGTTTCCCCACCTGTCTATCTTACACCCTGGTCGGATTGTCGAATTGTACCGATCGCCCATAGACCCTCTTCAAAAGTCTGCGCCAAAGCCTGTCCGCCATTGTTCGATCACGTACTCGAAGCATGTATTACAGACAAGGGTAGTGTCAGCGTTCGAACTCGGCTGTGCTCGTATCAGCGTTATTAGACTTGTTCAGTGGCGGAACTGCTCATAGACTCAGCTTGTAAGAGCAGTACACTCCGCCCCCTTGCTTACCATAGGTGGCCTCCTGTCGTCCGACAGATCGGACGGGTTGCTATATTAACTGCAGTGCATTCTACGGGACACGAAGCTTTGAAACGAAACTCTAGATGGTGCTTCAAACGACGGAAGGCGGACTGAAGTAAATAAAGCTACCCCCCCCCCCCCCCCCCCCCCCATGGCGGAAGTTCCACAAATGAAGTGATCTAGTGCGTTGGCTCGTATTGCACACGAGCGAGACGTCTGCGTTTACGCTTCTAATCGCGCGCTTCGTGTCCAAGAAATGGCGACCAGCAATGTTGCTCGATGGACCTTTGGAAAGGGTCTTGCGCCCACTTCGCACTAAGCACAAACATGGCGGCGCCCACGTCGTAATCGTGCAATTATGTGCCGCTACTTTATACGTAGCTTATTGAGTGTTTCTTGTTCAGCTATAGTGTCTGGATAGATTGTAGTCACGTGAAAATAACTTAGGTTATTGTGTATCTGTAGCCTTCTAAGAGTTTTTGACGCATTTACACAACTGTAATCTTTACTACGCCTTAAAATGCGCTTAAAGAGATCTTGAATTTGCAGTTTAAGATGAATATTTATTGATTGTTAGGGGGGGGGGGGGGGTTGAATTATGAGACACGTTAGACTAATTTCTTTGAGGGACACTTCACACCATCAAAAACCAATAGTATTGGAGGTTAAACATATTTTTAATCAAATAAATATTTTTGTGTTGAAATCGAATTTATTTTATGTATATATAATTAATTTGATTTGAATCAGTTTATCTTAAGGTAAATCAGATCAATTTGATTGGAATGCCTGTTGCCAGAAAAAGTAATTATTGATACTAAATCTTTTTTAAACATGGTAGGTTGATTGGTCAACCTATCAGATTGTTGAAAACAGCTTGTGCAAAATAATTACTGCACACTTAAAGTACACTTCTGTTAACTTCTTTATTGGTCTAAATCCCGCCACACTCGAACAAATGCCGCTCGATTTTTTTTTAACGAGTAAAAAAATTTAATAGTATGTGTTGCGTTTTTATTTGCTTGAAGTATGTCATTACATTTTTTTTTTATTTCATTCACGTAATGATTGGATTTTAATAAAACACCATGCAACTGACGGACCAAATGCAAGTTAGAAAGAAAGCTCAACATTCCGATTTGCTCAGGAGAGGATTGCTTTTTTCTCTTGTTAAACCGGCTACGACCTTTATTCGTGGATGATTATTTGAGTTAAAGACACAAAATAATTGCAGATTAATATTTTCCAATAAAAGATAAAATATAAGAAAAGCAGTGTATGAAGAATTTTTTTTTTAGTAAAAGGTTTAATTTAAAGTAACGGTGCAACAAAATTCATTTAGAATGTTTTTTTGTTTTTTTTTCACTTTGCAAAAGCTTACTGGCACTAGTAGGACCCAAGTATGCTAGCACGCAAAGCCATTAACCAAGAAACTTCTCAGTTGCGGCGTAACTTTAATAATTAAAGGGAGCGTTTTATTTTTGTCTCGTTTTTTCCAAATCTCTCCTTCAAAAAACTCGCTCACGTAGTTTGGAGGTCCCGGTTTTGGCAAAGTTGAACATTGACGACATTTGAATGGGGCTCATAGATTGTAACCGAGCATTGCTTAAGCACTGGTTTTGCGCTCGCGATAATAACAAGCTCGACAAACATTCGGGTAGTGACTCGCGTTCAATTGCTGCAATGACGACAATAGCCGAACCCTAACAATGTCTGGAACTCGGCACGTGTCCTATGCTTTGCAAACACCGGCGTTTTGCTATGGCAGACATTGGCTGTATGTAATCGGCCCCAGATCACGTGGCCGCTTGTTCTGGCTGCAAGGTTAAGTAGTGAACGATGCTCGTTCTGGTTCATTGATGTTTCACAGGTTATAATCGTCTGGGATTCATTCTAAGTGTTATTTAAGTGGAGTACAAAAATTCTTGCTCCGCCCCTTTAAATCACCACAGTGAAACTGGTGGGATTTAAATGACGACTTAAAGGTTTACTGAACGAAACATTTCAGTGCCCATAATAAGTGGCGCACGATTTCTGAACGACCCAGCAGCCGCCGGTGTGCGTGAGCACATGCAACGAAATTGACGTCATTGTCCTCCATTCACGCTTAAAAGGACAGGGAAATGTCTGGGCTCCTGGCAAACGCAGAATAAAAACAGGCGTTCCATCTCCACAAGTGAATGCTACGCGCTTGTAAGACCAATTAATCGCCTACCCTTTACACCAAAACCCACTGTGGAGATGAAAAGCCTCACTTCATTGCCCTTTTCCTCGGAGCCCAGGCATTTCACTGTCATCTTAAAGGGCATCTTAAAGGGCAAGGACTTTTTTACTGTTTTTTTAATTTGCACCGAACCTTAGAGAAACTTTTCTTTTCTCAAAATTCGCTTTATTTTAAAAGGTATAGGCAAATTCAGATTACGAAAACAAGCAAAAAATAACCTTGGTTGCTTGAGTGGCCGCAAACTAGAGGAGGGATAGTTAGCTCACCGAACGCTCACGCCTGCCGCACTCCGTGTTGACGACGCAAGAGGGCGCCACTAAAGCATGTTCTGGATAGGCTGCATGCAGCGGGCTGCCAGAGCGGCTCTCATTCCATTTGCTGCGCGATTAAACACTAATTCGGCATGACACTTCATTGGCCACAAACGACAGCAAACACGGGGTAAATATTGGTTCAGAATGGGAGCCACGTCGCGCTGCCATACCGCGAAACGGCCAAACCGCAACACAAAGCTTCTCGCCGAAGGCCTTCGGAACGCTCGGAGCCGGTTGGATCCTCCAGTCCATACGACCGCAGCGCCGCCGCGTACATCCGGGACCTTTCCGTGTCGGCGCCTGATCCCACTACTCCTTTCTAGTATGCGCAGCCTTTTCCACCGCTTGGTGGCGGGTAAGTCGACGGGTCATTTCTTGTTTCCGTACTTTATAAACTGCATTCGTTTCTTTTCTGATCAAAAGCTACTTTTATAAATAATTGAAACGGTTCGCGCCACTTATATTTTGTATTTCGGCTAAAAAGAAGCTTTTAGCGGTTCGGTCAAGCCAGCGGGCACGGAGAGAGTAACTAAATATCAGTGCGTCATATTTTAACCGGACGACGCGGAAACCTCCTCCACCGCCGAGGGCGACCCGCGGTACCGAAAGCGCCCAAAATGTGACGTCTTTGGTCCTGGGCTTACTACTGGTCAGAACCGCCAAGAGACGTGGAAACCGCAAAAAAAGGTAGACGCTTAAATATGATTTGCAGGGCCCCTTTAAGCATGAATGGAGGATCATGACGTCAATTTCGTTGCATGTGCTCGCGCACACCGGTGGTTGCTGGCTCGTGGAAAGATCGTGCGCCGCTTAGTATGGACACTAGAATGTTTGGTTCGTCATCCCTTTAAATCATCTTGATTTCTATTCTCCACGCTGGTACTAAATTTTTCAAGGCAATAATAGCTTGCGCTTTGTTTCGACGCCTTTCTTCCCACACATGAGCCGGGCCACGTGACAACACTGTATCGGTGTACCCCTGGTACTATAGGGGAAAAATGAAATGCGGACAGAGGAGCGCGCGGCTCGCGGTACAGGCTGCGCCGCCTGGATGTGAGCCTAGGGGCGAGGGTGCGTGGCCTACTCCGTTGTGTTCACGCCCTTCGCTCTGCGCTCCCCAAGCTTCGGCACTGCGCCTCTCAGCGCACTGAAAGCTGTCACCGCTATCTTTGCACCGCTGAGCCTGCAAAGATAGCGGTGACAGCTATCAGCGTACTAAGAGGCGCACTGCCGAAGCTTGGGGAGCGCCGAGCGAGGGGCGGGAACACTTCGGAGTAGGCCATGCACCCTCGCCCCTAGGCTCACTTCTAGGCGGCGCAGCCTGTACCGCGAGCCAGGCACTCCTTTGTTCGCATTTCATTTTTCCCCGATAGTACACTGTTTGAATAAAATGGTACACAACACTGTTTGAACGTGGCAACCTGCAGCACCTCTATATTCCATTCAATAGAATGTGTTTGAAGCGCTCTCCAAAGTCAAATGAGACGAACGCTCCTCTGCACATTTCTTTCTTACGTGATCTGTTATTTTGCTCCCGAAACGCTCTATTCAGTTCCTGAAAAGTACTATGAACGATGTCTATAAGTGTTAATCTTTGAGAAGGCAGCTTAAATGCTCTATTAGCTAACTTTGTTAGCTAATAGATTGTAGATTGTTTTCTTTTTGAAAGATTGTTCTCTTTTTGAGATTGCAAATAATTAAAAAAAAGTACACTGCAAACCACGCAACGGCATCATCCAAGATAACTTTTCCCTTAGCGGCGGACGTCAGGTTGAGAGTGTAATGTGATAATTAGCATGGTATATTACCTAAAATACAATAATTAACTACCTTAAATACTTGCTTGAACTGGCACATTCCAAACAAAAAATAGTTGCCCGTAGTAAAAAAGAATGCCAGAGTAATTCAGACAGCGAAATCCCACTTCGTTCTATTCATTGGCAATTTTGAGTCATGGGAAGACGAAATACTGGAACAAGACGCAAAAGCAGCGGCGGAAGTCCCACCTCGAAGTGACGTCAGCCTCCACAGAGGAGTCGAGTCGCGAGTCACGACCTTGTCACCGAGAGCCGATAAGGGTTTATATATTTATTTATTTATTTAATAATCCCTCATGGCCCGAAGGCATTACAGAGTGGAGTGGGTTAACAGGTCAAATACAAAAAAAAAAAGAATAGAAAACAAAACCTAAGGACAAAAACACAACATTTCTAATGAGGTGCAGAAATGTGGCAATGTAGGCAACGCTTAAAGTTGATGTGATCAGTTATGCATGCCACGGACGATGGAAGGCGGTTCCACGAGGCCGTTGTTTTGGGAATAAAAGAATTGTACAAAGTAGCAGTCTTACAGGCAGGAAGACTTTGCTTGTGTTGGTGATCAAGACGCGAAGAGATGTAGGAAGGTGGAGTTAGCGGTCTGGCCACGTAAGGAAGGATAATGAAAGACCTTATGCAATAGGCACGGACTTGAGAATTCACGACGAAGTGCAAGATTGGGCAGGTCCAAAGTAAGTTTCATAGATGTTACGCTGCAGGTGCTGTGCTAATTAGTAAGAATGTAGCGAACAGATCTATTTTGAATGGCTACGACTGCAGATGTTAATACGTCAGTACCGAGGTCCCTAGGGGCAGAGGCATATTCCAGTTTTGAACAAACAAGTGTTTTGTATAGGAGGAGTTTTAGAGATACAGGGACTGAAGGAAAATTTCGTTTGTGGAAGTCTAGCATACGATTCGCACTACTTTTTATGTACTGTGCGTGAGTTTCCCAAGATAGACTGGACGCAATATGAACACCTAGGTACTTATAAGATGACACCCGTTCCAAAGAAGTGTTGTCAAGGAAGTAGCAAGAAGAGTCGGTGTTAAGTCGGGAAACAATGATTACTTTACATTTTTTCGTGTTAAGTTTCATCGTCCATAAATCACACAACTCGGACACACGATTAAGGTCAGACTGAAGACAAAAACATCAGAGTCGTTAGTCACTTCACGGTATATAACGCAATCATCAGAAAAAGGGTTAATTGAAGATAAAACACAGGAAGGTAAATCATTTGTGAAGATAAGGAAAAGCAGGGGACCTAATGAGGAAACCCTGAGGTGACGGGAGCCATACTGGATGATGTATTATTTGCGAACACGATTTGAGACCGATTAGTTACGAAGGAATGAAGCCAGGAAAGTACATTAGGGCCAATATTTAGTTTGCTAAGCTTATGAAGTAGAAATTTATGAGATACTTTATTGAATGCCTTTGAGAAGTCAAGAAAGATGCGATCAACTTTGGATGTGCGATCAAGAATAAGATCAAGATCACGAGTGAAGGACAGAAGCTCCGCCTCACATGAAAATGATTTACGAAAACCATGTTGCCATTTTTCCTCCCCTCATTTTTCGTCCCATTGAAATGGAACGGAAAACGAGGGGAGAATGTCTATCGCCAGTTTTATGTATCGGCACCACCTTACCCACCTTCCAATCCTCCGGTAAACAACCAAGAGCAATAGACTGCTCAAATATCATACAAAGTATGATAGAAGAATATTCCTCAGTACTTTTTAAAAATTTGGAGTTAATGCCGTCAGACCCTGCGGAACAAGACACTTTTAGGTTATCAATTACACTAACAATGCCACCGGTCTCAAGTACAGTGGGGTACATGGGAATGAAGTCATATTGTCGAAAGGGGGGTATTACAGAAAAAGACGCATCAGGGAATGAATCAACAAAAGCAGAATTCAAAACATTTTCACAGTCATCAAGGGGTACAAGTTCGCCGGATGGTCTAGACAGAGATATTGCTTCATTTTTATTATGACTGATCAAATTTCAGAACTGTTTAGGGTTATTGGTTAGGAGGGACGGCTAGGTGACTGAAAAATAAACGGTCTTAGCAATAGCAACGGCACATTTATAGGCCTTGGCTGCGTCATGATACTCAGACCACTTAACAACTGAATTGAAAAACTTAGCCGTCCGAAATATTCGCTTTTTTTATTAGACAGCCTTTTCGTAAAGGAATGTGTTTGTTAATATTTCGTAAAGGAATGTGTTTGTTCATAATATTTCGTAAAGGATATGTGTTTGTTCATAAGATTAACTACCTGCATTTTAGATAGTTCCCAGTTTTTATCTACAGAGCGGTCCAAAAAAGGCAAGTAATCGTCAAGAAACAAATTTCCCTGTTTATTGTATCGAAGTCAGCTCTACCATAGTCCCGTATCGTATTACCTTCTTCTGGGTAGTTTTAGTTGAACATTAAGTAGAAAATGGAGTAAAGAATGATCACTGAGACCTTGCATATTTGTAACTGAAGAAATCAACTCGGAAGTTGTTGCCAGGATGAGGCCTAACACAGTGGCTGTGCTAGCGGTAACTCTCGTGGGGAGAGTGACTAATTGAGTAAAGTTGAAGACATTGCATAAATTTATAAATTCAGATGCTTCTGATGAAAATGGTCGGCAGAAAGGGGGTGGGCTATTCCATGATATATATGGATAGTTAAAATCGCTCTAAAGAATTATAGGCGAGGAAGGAAAGCGCACTAAAACTGAGTTAAGCACGTCATGAAAATTGACAACAAGAGGTGTATTGCTAGAGAGTGGACGATGACACGCGCATGTAAATTATCTTCTGATGATTCACACACAGACAAGTACAGGTTATTTCCAACTCACTAATCAGCAGAATACAAAAGGAATCGATATAATCAGCAACAGCTATAAGAACCCCACCCCCAGTTCTTGCACCTCTGTCACAACGATAAACATTGAAAAGTTTTTCGCAACAAAAGATTTCACAACTCTTAACATTTGAGGAAAGCCATGTCTCCGTCAAAACAACAACATCAGCGATACTTGAGTCGATATTAGAACATAAGTCGTCTCGATGACGCCCCCCAGAGCACTTCTTATATTACCAAAAAGTACCGATATCGGTTTAACACTACCACAGCCCACGCCCCTCGTGGCATGCTATGATGCTGAAAGCATTTGTGATGCGCTAGGAGTGCCGTTGTTAGAGGGAAGCGTTGATACGTTATCCGTCGTGCGGGTATCAGGGCCTGGACCACACCCCTACACGGTATCGGTACCTGCGTTACACATGTGGCACCTATTGTTAATGAAGACTTTATTGTACCGCAACTGGAACACGCCGTTGCTAGCTGTCCCATACTCGATGGGCAACCTGGGGATTCAAAGCGTTGGACCAGCACCACCTAAACAGAAGGCCTCCGCATGCTCTCCTCTCCCTCTATGAAACGTCATCACAGTCGGATCGCGCTAACTCGGCTAGCGTTCGGCTGGGGCTCGTGTCCAATCAGCGCGTCGAAGGTCGGGCTCGGGCCCAATAGCCGAGTTAGCGCCATCCGACTTTGATGACGTTTCATAGAGGGAGAGGAGAGCATGCGGAGGCCTTCTGTCTATGTGGTGTTGGTTGGACCAGGACGCCCAAAAGCCTTGTCGTGCATGGTCAATTTTACCGCGAGGGGTTCCAAGCAGGCTATCCGTTAAAAGTAACAAAATTACCTGTAATTTCTTAGATTTATCAGTAATTTTGTAAGGGAATAATTATATAATTCAGAAAGTAATTGTAAAGTAATTTATTGACTTTTTTATGTAAGGGAATGATTATAATTCGTTTCATTTTCGTTTTCATTCGAGGAGTAAAAATGCGGGAACTTTAAATGTTAACAAAAAAGTCTTAATTTTTTTTTTCGGTAAGGGTAAGCTGAACCGGAATCTCATTGTCATCTGCATTTACAAAACACAAGTCCTGGCACTCCTTAGATGCTCAAAGCCTATCTTCACGTCACCTAAATCCACCACCCAAACTTTTCTGTTGTTTGTGTTGTTTGCAAATCGAAACTTGTCAACTTGCTCGCCCACAACGAAGTGGAAAGCAGCAGCACACCGACACAAAAACCGGACTACCCGTGCAAACAATATTGGGCAAACTCCTGAGTTTAAAGTGTTACCTTCCAACAAAGAACAAATAAAAAAAAAGAAAAAAAATATTTCAAAGTGCGCAGGATCCGGTGTAACGTATCTGAGTGCGCCTTTTCTTTTCGTCTCTTCACCCTTTCTTTGCTTCCTTCTGGCCGAGAGAGAGAGAGAGAAGATTACTTCTTTGTATCAGCTTCAGGGGCAAAGATATTCTACACTGGGGAGAAAAGCGAAGTTGGGTGGAGTTGTAGTTAGGACACAGCGTCTCAATGGGACAACAGGATAGTTGGCGTTTCGGGTGTTGAGCGGGTACGGGAGGCCTTGCGAATGCGTTGTTTTCGACCCACTCAGTCGCGCGTCAAGGTGATAGCACTTATTTGAAAAAAACAAACAAAAAAACGTGGATTGAGAAGGTGTTTAGTGCGACGGACGACATCTTCACATAGAAACAAGGCAAGATGTCCGATGATACTTTTTATAATAATAACAGTAATAATAATAATAATAAGTTTATTTCGACATGCATATGTCTGGGAGGCTGCGGCAAAGAAGACACGAAGTCCTCTGACGTGGCCACCAGCCCCCATTACAGCATTCGGCACGTAATTCTAAGGATACCGAAAAAAAATGAACATCAATTACCTAATTCACATCAAAATATGTTTACGGATGAAAACATTTGAAGAGTCACAAAGTTGAGTGAAAAATAACAAACACTGTTACATATAATATAATTGATCACATTTGGACATTTGAACTAATGGCACAAGTGGCAGGTGCATATTATTCGATTGAAAGAAAATATAATTTCATCATTTTCATAAACATCTGGAGATTGCTACAGTTGTGTACCGTTTGAACTATATCTGCATGAGTATTTAGTAAGTCAGCGATTTGATAATGAAGTGTTTGAGTTCCATAGTTTGTTCTAACATTTTGTTTGATGTAAAAGGTGTGTCTGAAAGTGGGTAACCGGACAAAAGCTCACCGGACAAAAGCTCACCGGACAGAAGCTCACCGGACAAAAGCTCACCCGTTTTTTGATAGACCCGGACAAAAGCTCACCCGTTTTTTGACAGACCCCGGCAAAAGCTCACCTCGATTTCTTTCTTTTTTCCTACCCGGGCGAAGCACGGGCTAAAATAAAGTGCGGACGCAATGGACATTGGACCATTTTTAGGAGAACTTGTACCTCATCCACCATTGAGTTGCGATTCTTTTAAAAAATACTTTAAAAGAACGGGAGTTCGGCCTTTGGGAAAAGTACAAGACAGATGACCAATTTAGAAAATTGTGCGGGATTTTAGATAGGCTCGGGTTCCTTCCACCACAGCTTGTTCCACAAGCACTAACCACCAGGGAAAAGTCTACCGGTGACATCGGCTACCTGCTGGACTACTTTGATTGCAGGTATGTCAACGGCCGCTTCCGTTATGCTTCTGTTCCATCTGCGGCGGCACCCAGAGCGAATTCTTCCCTTCGCCTGCTCTGCGCCGACGGCGACCGGAGTTTCCCCCGGTACGGTGGAATATGTACGACACCACTCTTCAAGATGAAGACCGGATGAACACCTGCGAAAGATAGAGCACCGGGTTCCAGAAGCTCGTCGGCCACGCCCATCCAAGCGTCTTGAGGCTGATTTAATGCCTACAGCCAAATCAGGCGATCGTTGCCACGGCATTGACAAAAGCCCGGAGAGATGAGCCCACAGTAAAGTGGGTGCGAAAAATTACTCTGCACCTGCAGAATCGTCTAAGAAATATTTGCGAGGGCTTGCATGTACATCGAGATCTACCAAGACTGTGGAGCTAGTGGGGGACTGCATTCGCTTCTAACCAATCGATAAATAAACTTGTTTCTATTAAAATCTATGCGCCTGTCAGATTTAATTTATCGTTGCCTTTTTGTGTCGCACGCATGCACTTAAGTTGTCCGCACTCGTGTTAAGACCAACATGAAATATTCTCGTGGTGAGCTTTTGTCCGGGTCTGTGAAAATATGGGTGAGCTTTTGTCCGGGTGTGTGAAAGAATGGGTGAGCTTTTGTCCGGTGAGCTTCTGTCCGATGAGCTTCTGTCCGGTGAGCTTTTGTCCGGTGAGCTTTTGTCCGGGATTCCTAAAAGTGTAATCGGCAGGCTTATGAAGGTAGGCGTTGAAGAAAGAGGTCTCATCCCGCTTTATCTCGTCAAATGCAATGTTCGCTAATTTAATAGAAAAAACATGTCCGATGGGTAATAGCTTGTATTTTTCGAATGTGGGCGACGTATGCTGAATATAACCTAAATTTTCTATGAACCTAACGGCCTTCTTTTGTAAAAGGAAAACTTTTTCTATGTTTGTTTTTGTCGTCGTGCCCCAAACTAAGAGACAATACTGTAGGCGGGGGTACACAAGAGTACAGTAAAGCTGCAGTTTAAGCCAGTTTGGTAACAAGCGTCTGGCTTTATTCAGTATACCAATTGAACGTGATATATCACATATAATTTTATTTACATGGTTCGTCCAACTTAAAAACTCCTCAAACCAAACCCCAAGGAACTTATGAGCCGAAGTGCTTTATATCGTAGAGTTTAAAAATGTAACATTCAACTTACGCTGAACAAGTTTATTTTTGGACCTGAATATATCATATTTTGTCTTCGCTGTGTTTAACTCTAGTTGGTTAGACCGCAACCACTGAGATAGCTCATTAAGCCAGCAATTTGCACACTGTTCAATTTCATCGAGATTTGTCACGGAAAAGAAAACGTTGGTGTCGTCCGCGTACAGGATAATATCGGGGGTTCGCGGTATATTAACTATGTCATTTATATATGCCAAAAAATAACAAAGGTCCGAGGATTGAACCCTGAGGAACGCCGTACTGTATCAGGGAAGTTTGTGATGTAAAACCGTTTATATATGTGAATTGTCTTCGAGCTGATAAGTAATTCTTGATAAGTTCGAGAGCTAATCCCCTTATACCATATCGTTGTAGTTTTCCAAGAAGAATATCATGCTTTATAGAGTCAAAAGCTTTCCGAAAATCTAGGAATATACCGAGTGTGTAAAGTCGATTTTCTATGTTACGTATTATTTTGTTTTTTATGCATAGCAAAGCTGTTTCTGTAGATTTTCCTCTCTGAAACCCATACTGGCAAGATGTTATAATATTAATGTCAAGAAAATATTTAGAAAACCTAGTATTTATTACCTTTTTTGCAATTTTTGAAAATAATGGAAGCACTGATATGGGCCTATAGTTGTTTAGGTTAGTTAATGTACCGCCTTTGTGTATAATACAAACTCTAGCTAATTTCATTTTATTAGGAAATATACCAGTTTCAAGAATTCTATTGCATATATGGGCTAGAGGAGAACAAATCCAGTCTTTTACTGCTTTGATGGGAGCTACCTTCAAATCATCATATCCAGAGGCGCTGAAACAGAAATTATATCATTAATTTCTGTTTTATTGGTGGGAGTCAAAAATATAGAGTTCACTAAGTTCATGGTTATGTACGTTTCATAGTTGCTGTAGTCCATTAATGTGGGAACACTGCCACCTGCAGTCAAAAAATGCCAGTTGAACCTCTCGGCCAGTGACGGGTGAGAATATGTCTGATCATCTATTGTGAGTTCATTTGGTATGACATTAGGGACAGGGGATAGTACGTCTTTAACAGTCTTCCATACTTTTTCTGGGCTGTTTTTTATAGATACAAATTTATTTGCATAATATCTAACTTTCGCTTTTTTCAAAATTTACAGTCAGTTCATTTCGTTGCATTTTGTATTCAGTTAATATATTAAGGTTTCTAGTTTTGATAAATTTATCGAACAGCTTATTCCTTGCTTTTATTCTTTTGTTTAACTCTGCAGTAACCCATTGTTTCTTTGATTTGTTGTACTTTTTACATTGAACCCGAGGAAAAGCTGAGTCATAATATTCTCTTATTCTTTCCACGAACTTATCGTACGCTTTATCAGGGTCTACTTCGGTTAGAATTAACATCGTTCCAGTTATCGTTCGAAATGAGTATGGTAAATTGTTGAATATTTTTTTGGTTACTAGTATGGCGATAAGTCAGCTTTTCATGTGCGCTACATTGCTTACTGCCCGAGTTCTTCCAGCAGATAAAACAAAATATAGGAAAATGATCGCTTAGATCCACCGAAAATACGCCTGCTCTTGTGCCATGAGTTTCATAATTTGTTATACAAAGATCAATCAAAGTTTCAGTGTGTTCCGTTATTCTCATAGGCATGTTGACTAAGTTTGTACAATCAAAAGACTGTATTATTTCAAGAAATTCAACTTTCGGCGGTTCATGAGACCGTAAGTCTATATTAAAATCGCCTACTAGGACAATCTGAAAATTCATGGAAGTAACATACTCCAGTAAGCCTGTAATGAAACTAAAAAATATACTAAAGGATCCGTTCGGTGGCCTGTATATTGCAGCAATAATCGTTCTAGAACTTTTAACGACTAATGATTCATGATTATAATCAACACCCGTGAAGTCTGGAATAATTTTATATTTCAGACCTTCGCGCAAATAAAGGAACACTCCACCTCCTTTCCGGTTTGTACGATATAGATTTGTTCGCTCTTCAAATTTTTGAAGTTGATAACATCACAGTCTCCGGTAAACCACGTCTCCGTGAATGCCAGATGTTGCTCAAGGTCGTAAAAGTGTGGGTCGCGGCAACGACAAACACTTTAATAACAATTGTGTCTTGCTTCTTACCCTAGGACAGTAAGGTTGAAAGTAACGCCGCAAGAGTAACGGATTACTTTATTAGGTACGGTCACTTACCTTCATGGAGAAGGATTTGAATTTGGGCTAGTTGGTTGAACATGTTTAGGGGTTAAAAGCGCTAAAAACGACGGACGAGTAGGAGAGACAGACATCGCAGAGCGCTCTTGAGCGCTCTCTGGTGTGTGTCTCTCCTATTTGGCCGTCGTTTTTAGCGCTTTTAACCCCTAAATACCTTTATGACATTGTAATTGTAACTGTAATTATTTACATTTAGCCATGAGTAATTGTAAATGTAATTCCTTACATTTTTTTAGTAACGTGTAAAAGTCTGGTTCCAAGTGCAATTGGCCACGCGAGCGGCGCTCTCCGCCGCTGATAAAAGGCCGTCGCAGTGTATGCGCGGCGGCTCCTTGGGCCGTGACGCGGGGCGATAAGGGTCAAGAAAGGACTAGATGTTTTTGATCCAGACGGTTGTGTCATTCTCTGAGACGGGCAGCTGCAAGGAAAATCCTACAACGTCACGTGTCCACGGAAAAGGCACGCCCTACTCTGCCGTCTCCTGGGGCGCTCAGCCATTCTGCGCACTTTCAGCGTTACCTTCGGTACGGCTGAAAGTTTACAGATTAGCTTCACCACAGAATGGCGCAGAGAGAGATATTGACATCTGAGTTCAAACTGATATAGCAAATATCGACGACGGGCAACTTTCTAAATAGAATGTGTGAGTTTAAGCGAATATTTAAGAATTAAGTCAAGTATTGAATTTGAGGTAAATAGTTTAACTATAACTTTAAACTCTTTATCTGACGTCCACCTCAGTGGGTAGCGTTATGCCGAAGAAATCCGCTATTTTCAGCGTATTTTTTTATTATCATTTTGTATCTTAAAAAATGCATTAAAATGGCAATTTTAGATAATTGGTTCATTATCACGTTCAAAGATCCGAAACTACACATCAGACCTTTCTACGTTCTCTTTCTCACTATCCTTGTGTAGTGTCAGCCCTTTGAAAGTGAAGAAAAAAATACACCATGGGTGTTCGAAATCTGAGGCACGACGTTCGTGTATTGTCTGAAATAGATTTTATGTGTCTTAGGATATATGAAAGAAATATTACCCTGCCATTGGAAACAACCTTCAAGAACATGCTCACCCCTTTTCACTGTTTTACTGTGGTAGAGTGCCATTGCTTTTTCAACTCTGATCACGTTAAGAAAACAACACTTGGATCGCAAATCAGAGAGATTCACGTGGTAATATATCAAACCGAACTCTAAGAAATCTAACAGCCAGCGTCATCTGTTTTTATGTTCGGAAAACTCCAAGGAAGGTAACTACGCTTAAAAATAAAGAACTAGTGAAAGCTAGTAACCCCAGCATTTACTACCTTTTTATGAAAGTTACTACCTTTCACCAACAATTTACCACATCAAACTCGCACTAGGTAGTAAGAAGTTAGTAAATGCAGGCGTTACTACCTTTTTCTGACCGTTATTACCATTCTGGTATCTACAGGGTGAAACAAGGAGACGGCAGGCTCTTTAAATCGACCGCAAAATTCAGTTTCTTAACCTATCACGCAACAACTTTGTGCAGCATTGCCCACAGATGGTGCTTTTTTTTTTTTTTTTTTTTTTGTAAAATTTGCAAAGAGCGAACTTACCTGAGGAAAAAGTAAAGAAAGAAAAAGGCTTAGCTCCTATGGAAACGCAGCGAAGCCACCGCTCTGCAAACAACACGGCGCCGTTTCGCACGGGACACAAGAGATGGCGCAACGAACGCCGCCAACGAACGAGCATACGGCGCCGAGAGCCAGCGTCTTTAGCAGACAATCTTTTCGACGCAAAAGCGTCGCGCGTTCCTCAGGCGGCGACAGTCGCAGAAACAAAAACAGGCGCGGTAACAACAAGGAACTGCCGTTCCTTCTCTGCTAAATACGCCGGCTCTCGGCGTCGTCTGCTCGTTCGTTGGCGGCAGTTGGCGCCGCAGCCGCTTGCGCCATCTCTTGTCTCCCATGCTAAACGGCGCCGTGTTGTTTGCAGACCGGTGGCTTCGCTCCGTTTCCATAAGAGCTAAGCCTTTTTCTTTCTTTACTTTTTCCTCAGGTAAGTTCGCTCTTTGCAAATTTTACGAAAAAAATGCACCATCTGTGGGCAATGCTGCACAAAGTCGTAGCGTGATAGGTTAAGAAACCGAATTTTGCGTTCGATTCAAAGAGCCTGCCGTCTCGTTGTTTCACCCTGTATTTACCACCCGATAGGGGCGGACAAGATGGCGGCGTCTGCTGCATAACCGATGGCCAGCGTTAGTGACGCACATACTATGGATAAACATAGCCGCGCAGCACGTGCTAAAAACGTTTCATAAATAAAAAAGGTTCATTTTGCTTTTCTTTATTCTTGTGTTCCATAAAAGATATGTCTTTCGTTTGCACAATACGTTTGGCAACATTGTACGACAATCAGGTTTGGGTGTCGGACCAGTCGGGAGTTTGCGAGACGTTCCTTTCTGGGATCCGAACCTGCCGTTCTTGCTGTGTGTCGTGTGCTGTTTCGTGTTCACGTGTTGGAGTGGATAGTTAACGTTCGTGCGCTCGACTGGGCAAGTGTGTGCGTGAACATGGACTGCTCCGAGTTTAGTTTTAACGAGCCGGTGTCGCTCGTCACCGGATCCACGGCTTGACGGCGATCGTTCGGCCGGTTCAGTGGCAAGGGTTTCGCCGTTCAAGAAGCTTCGCTGCCTCGCTCCTACTTGACGCTGAGAACGCCGTCTTCGCGGTCTGTGTATGCACGGGGGTAGAATGATTCCGATTAAGCTGTATTCGCTCGTGACAGTGCACTGTCGCGACCGTTGATGCGCGTCGCAAATAGTTTATTTAGCTTTAGGACTGATGAAAAAAATTTTTGGCATTCTCGGACCCTTTCTGATTTTGCTTATATCTTCCCCCAGAAACGCGAGCATTCCTCAGAGGGCTACGCACAAATGAAGATGCGAGCTGCATGCGGTAATAATTTTGCATACATTTCTGTCGCGCAACGCGCGAAAGGAGTGCAGCCGCCGTCGCACTCACCATCAATTCCACCCCTCGCTCGCCGCGGGTGACGACAAGAAAATAACCTGTCGGCAACGGCGACTGCATTCGTTTGAATTATCGATTAACGTAAGCGACGAGAAAACTGGTTTGCGGCAGCTGTGCGGGGAAGCGATGACATGGTTGCTGGGAACCGGTGGGGGAGGTTGTTGTATCAACTGTCGCAAATAATTTCCTTGTTTACTTTTGTTTTCTACTATAGAAGAGAAAAGCCTCGAATCGTTTGAAAGCTTTCTTGAGGGAGGGTATTGGTGCGAAAAGAGCGCTATATTCGCAACATTATTCACTGACGCTGTGATACACGGCGACAAATTTGCGCACTCAAATGGTCAGTATAAAAGACTCATGGGCAGTCAGGGGATTTTGCGATTAGAGCGATTCGAGCAAGCGCGTCACGTGCGTGTTGCCAGCGTACGGCCTAAATTTAGATCATCGCCTGTGCGCGGATGCGTCCTCTGCCCGAGGCAGGCGTTGTGAAGCATGGATCACCACGACAGATGCCTGATTCCGGGTAACCTGCACTGTTTATGATAAATATTTCTTTATTTTAAAAGAGATGTATTGGTTCACCAGCGTGAAAATTCAACAGAACAATAAATACCAACTCGAATGCATGCATAATACTGGTACTGTGCGTTGTGAAATCGCCGGTTCTATGCGGGTTACTAGTTAGAGGTCACTACTTAGAAATAGAGAAACACACGGGTTCTACTTTGACGCTAGGAACAGTTACTAGCTTCTTGACCTAGTAACCGCTACTACCTACAGTTATTAGGTACCTAGTAACATATGTGACAAACAGTTAGTAGCTTCTACCTACAAAATACTACTAGCTTTTTTTTTTTTTTAAGAGTGTAGAAGAAACTCGCGAAAGGAGTAGGCAAACGCACAAGTAAATCCTCAAAGTTTCTGAAATAGAGCCGCACCAAATACCCTGTTTGAACGTGTTTCTTTTTCGCAATAGAAGCGCTCCTTTGAACCTGCCCATACAGTGGATGATATAAATGTGTTTTATTCGTTTGTATGACACATTTGAAAATATCAGAAGTTAAACAGGGCTGGGTTTAGTAAATTCAAGACAGAGCTTGAGTTACCTCTGTCTCAAAACACGCGCAACATTTCATAGTCCCTGGCAGGTTGAGAACAATAGGGAGGTCCATCAGTCGTCTCACCTCCAGCGCACGAGATTCCCACCTTTGAACAGACTTTGGTGTCTCGTGAACCTCGAGCGTGCACGCACGACGGATGGCAGTGAGCGAGTGCAGGGGGCCGGGCATTCAAAAGAGGCGCCCTGCTGTTCTTCTCTTGTCAGCGACCATTCGCCTCGAGATCGAAGTGTGTCGCCACCGCGTGGCCGAAATCAGAAACATGCGAAATCGGGGATACAGCCGTGCGTCGTCTGCTACACAGCGCACGTTCAGAAGCATCGATCTCGACCACACAAGCCCGTTTCTGACTAAGCTGAACCCTCATTAAATGATTTTTTTTTACTAAAGGTTTAGTTGTATTGTTTTCCACGCGTGAAAATCAAAGAAAGCGATTACTATTAAGTCGGATGTTTCCATTATCTTAGTGAGGTGGTTTGTAGAACCGCTGGTCCAACATATTTTTGCTCTCGCACGATCCATAGCTTTCATAAAACATTAAGTGCTGATTAAAGCTCGGGGCTGATTAAAACATTAACCCGACAATTCGCCACTCTTTAATAGACTAATCAATTGATAAATCCGTTACATGAATTTCTCCAGTGATATTATATAAAATATAATAAAACTACACTTTTCTTTTCTCATTATGTCATAAATGGCATATTGCAATCCCATTTTAAATTCCGCGTTCTGACGCCTAAAGTGATATGAAGACTTTTAAACTGGAGTCCGTTCTCAGTTAATATGTAATCAGTGTGATCACCCCCGATGGAAATCACAGGCGTGTTGATGTGGTTTATCGGTTGTCTTAAAGGAAATAAAGACGTCAAAAATATTAAAGCAGGCATTTCTTCACTTTTTTGTTTGTTCGAGACTTTTTTCAGTACAAGATCCCAATTAAATTGCAAAAAAGTGTCGCGAGTAAAGCGTCACTCGAATAGTCTTAAGGTTAATTTATGAACTGCCTATTCACACTTTGCGTTAGGTAAGGGCGCAGAGGTATCGGAAAGTCTGGTGAGAGTCGCTGGCGCTTATCAGTAAAAGAGTGTCGCTGCGGCTGATGTTGTCTGTGTCGTAGTGCGGGTCGTTCGTTATAGTTGCAGAGTCTACTTTGAATAAATGATAATTTAGCCAGGAATGTATAACATTGTCGCGATTAGAAAGAGCTGGACCAGCGAAAAACTTAACCACACCATGGCACAGTAAAGGGAAGATGGACTCCATCTTAACTTTCTTACTCATTGAAGCCAGCAAAAGTACGGTAATCTTGAATACAGCCCCAACGTCTTGCTATGCGAAATATTTATATTACTGCAAGCGCTAAACGTTACGCAAAGAAAAATCTATTAAACCTGTGATTTCACAACCTAGAGTACCAGGTAAGTATTCAGGTTGGAATTCCTCGTTTTGTTGAAGTTTCAGGTAGGTAAACCGATCCATTTCTTTTAAAATACACAAATATTTAACATAAATAGTGCAGTTTACCCAGAAACGGGCATCTGTCGTGGTTATCCATGCTTTACAACGCCTGCCTAGAGCAGACGATGCATCCACACAAGCGATGATATAAATTTAGGCCCCACGCTGGTAATACGGTTCGATCTTCTCTGAAGCGCCGAAGAGCACCGCGCCATTTCTTTGCTATACTGTTTTCCTACCGATGCTATGCTACAAACTAAACGCAAGAATCTACACCGTCTCGCGAGCGAACGTGGAGAGCCTATGTGGCGGCCATGCTTCCATCCCCGCTTCGATGACGTTGATAGCGCGACACCTCTAGGTCGATCTCGAGGCAATAGTAGAAATAGGTGTCCGCCGAACGCATTTAAGAACAAAAAAGAAGTCTCACCATTCTCACCAGGTGCCGAACCATGAAAACTATGAGCACCATGACGGAAGCCAGGGTGAGTGTTCCGACCAGAATCTTTGCCCAGTACGGAAACTCGTTGTCCGCCATGATGAGGTCTCCCTCAACTACTGCTAGGGCCTGATATGTGAAGATAACCTATCAAGCAAGAATTCAGAAACTTATTAAATTTCCGCTTACTTATAGGCAATCTGCAAAACAGGAGCCGCGTTTCGGTTTCTTACATCGTACCGCGTTCAGTGGTGGACACCGCGGTCCTCCACCTGAAATCCACCCTTTGCGTTTCTCGCCGTGGTCTTCGTGGATTGATCCACGAAGTGATGCGTATACGTGATATGTACACGGGTCTGCATCGCGTGTACATATGAATGAATCCACCAAGACTAGGGTGAGGTACGCTGTGGTGAAGTGTGAAGAGCAGGTCCGCGGTATCCGTGCCTTGCCGCGGTTGGCCGCGGTACGATGGGCGAAACCTGAATGGAGCTCTTCGTTGACACGAAATTCCCAGAACTCGTCTCAGCCGCTGGGGGGCGTTCCAGTTTTTCTCGTTGACTATTTGTAAATTATTTGCATTGCCTGAATATTTTATGCGTAACCACGATCAGTTCTTGTGGTGTTATTTTTTTTTATTTCGATTTGAAATTGCTTTAAGTCCACAATTTTCAAACATTTTTACAATAAAAAAATTGTTATTTTTTCATTATTTATTTGTAATATTTTCGTCGCGAGACATGTGCTGGGTCTTAGAGTATAGTGTATACCAAAATCTAAGACTAAATTATTTTATTTTATTTGGTTTAAACGGAGGCTTTGAAGTTGAGCGAATATATAAAATCGGAAACCCGGCGTTTCATACTTTTCTTTTATATACAAGACCGTCTCTAGATGTCGAACCATACCAATATGCTTAGTGCTGTAGTTATAGATACACAATTGAATAGTATAAAACAATTTATTAAAACTAAAAATGTATATACATGAAATACTACAATGCGCTTTTGCTGAAACCAATGATAGGATATGTGAAAAAGTATTATCTGTTCAATATTTTCGAGTTCAATTTTCAATTAAACTTAGAACAATTTGCCATTACTATTCAAGCGTTTGTAGAACGTACTATTTGCGCGACTCCAGTAGACGTGCTTCTAAAAAGCTAATAAAACAGCGATGTTCTATAATGTATTGTGTTTTTATTTTGTGCTACTATTCCTCGTGCGTCATAAACATTTTAGCGAGGGCGTTTCGCGCGCACGCAATATCAGAGGTAAACAAATTTGAACGCGTAGTTTATGGACGTCAGTGAACACTTGAAAACATTTTAAAACACTTCGAATATAGTAGAGACCGGGGCCTTGCAGTTTAAGTCATGAACTCACGATCGTGATCGTCGGTGCTGTGAAGGTCCAAGTCATCATCCAATAAGGGCTCACCGGTTTCTTGAGCATGTATTCGACGTCAAAGCAGATCCTTCTCAAACCTGATGAATAAAAATACTGATTTTTTTTCCTACATAATACAAAACACCAAACATTGCCAGAATATATTTGCACCATTCTGGTTGCCAGCGATTATTTTTGACCCCTCTGAGGCTGCTTAATACATAGCAAGCAAACAAAACGCTATCGATATAAAGCCCCTCCTCTCAGTGACTCTCGGACATCTTAAAAACGGTTTGTACTAATAAACAAGTGTCTGTGCTAAACTGTTTACATTGCTGGACACGTTACACCCATATCCATCACTTTTATTTTTATTATATTTTAGCGTTTGTCACAATGAATGACAAAACAAGCCCCCACTTTCCTCCTCTTTCTCATGAAGATAAAGGCAGGCCAACAATTACCCTAAAAGCTTTCACATCTGAGTTACAAGGCCGAAAATACTCCGACATCTACAGGACGATCTTTAACATAAGGTTCCAACATTTTATTCAGACTTACCGTAGAACCATATTAAACCCAGGGTTTCTAACATTGTCACAGTAAGCATGAGGTTCCGAGTAAGCCCCTGTTCAATTATCTGGTGAAAGTAGGGGCCACCCTGGAAATGCAATGCAGCCATAAATATTCCGTTCCGCATATTGAGCCGTCAAGTTAAATTTGGTTGTCAGTCACTATCGGCAGGTTTGACAAACGGGCAACACAACCAATTGAACGAATACACAATCAGTTGTATAGTGCTCAGCAAACTTGTATGGAACACACAAGCTATGTTTCTTTTTAATGGGAATGCTATCTTTGGGTGAAAGCTGAGCAACGGTTTTGTTACCTATCGTTCAACAAAGCATTCTGAAGTGCTACACGAAGAAGCCGTTGTTTAATTTCTACCAGGATAAAGCTGCCATGACAGAACACACAGTTCACGACTTCCATGCAAGTTTGGTGAGCACTGTACTCCCACAGTGGCTTAGTAGACAGAACCTTGATATTTCAATTATATTTGCCTTTATCAAGATGTTCTTTGAAATGAACAGTAGTATCACCCTGGTCATAGTTTGATGCTTCTAAGGCAAACCCGTTTTTCTCTATATGGCGATCTGGGAAACATTTTTTGTAAGTGCGCGTTTGATTAAGCCAAAACATTTAATCATTTGAAAATAAAACAGCAAAGAATATCGGCGACATTCAATAAAAATGATGAAAATATAAAAAAGTATTTGAACTGGCAACCAGTTAACTATAGAGGTTTTAACGGCATAGCTATTTGTAATAAAACATTCTCCACGCGAGGATGGCATTTGAGGCAGACTGTACGACGTTATTCAAGCAACTCATAACTGTACGAAACGCAAGGTAATTCGTGCTTCACAAAAACAATTACTGGAAACTTTGCTATATCCTGCTATGTTGCCCTGTATCATATTATTTCCTATGCTTCCCTGTATCATGATAGTAGTAAATGTTATACCAGGAAACAAACCCAGTAAGCCTCAGTCAGCGGAACACAAAGAGCTGAAAATTCCGACCAGGAAAACAGGACCTTTAAGATGGCACCTCGCAAGAGCATCACTTCCCGGGCGTGAAAGCGACGTTTGCCTTTAGTGTGGCTCATCAAGCATATTTGCCTCCAAATGTCAAGGAACTAAAAAAAAACTATTAACTCAAAATATACCTTTTTATGTAAACAAAACATATAGCACCATTGTGGCCCTTTTAGACTTGACTGTCGAAACATTTTTGGCGCATCAAAATCATTTACGTTATTGCGTTTACATGTTTGCAGGGTGTTTCAGTGACAACTGAGTATATTTGAAAAAAAAAAACTTGAAATATAAAAGTTTATAATTTCATCAACGGCAGTGAACCTCAATGGACGACTAAAATTAGTCATTGCCAATTTAACAGCCAAAAATCTGCTAATTTACTTTGAAAATATTTGTTCTAGCTGGCGCATTTCACTTGGAGATTGGTTGCCCGTCATTTTAGTATGCTATAACAATTAGAAGTCAGAAAACCATATTGTTATCCGCACTGTTCGATGTCAAAATTAAGCTATTTTGAGTCAGTGACGCCGAGACGAAGGATCTAAAGCGCCGAAATCTGTGCACCTCACAAAACACCAAAGTGTGGCACGCCTTTCTTACGACCACGTGTATTTTAGATCACGTGACCCTTAGATCACGTGCCGCTGCCAGATCGGTTCGCGCCTGCCGCGCCTGCCAACGTCACTTCCGGGTTGGATTTCCGTCGCTCTTTTTCTCCTAGTTTTGGTACCTTAGTCTTCTCACACATTGAATTTGAGCGATAATAGCGCGGAGCAGAATTTAATTGTCTGAATTCTGACAACTGTGGTATAGGGTGATCTTGGGCAACTCATTATTAACGGGATTGGGCTGGGTAAGGCAATTATTTCTAAGGTTAATTAGCGCATCCTAAGTAATTAGTTTGATAATAATTATTAACTCTCGTAACGAGCATTCTCCCTAGAAATGCTTGACACCTGGACATCTGACAATATCCAGGGTATTATGGGGAGAGAAGGTATTTGTGTTCTCGTCACTTTCTCTGCCACGCAGCACTGATTTTGCTTGCAAGGATTCTACAGTTTTCTTGCGTAATGCCACACAAGTCTGCCAAACTCAACAATCTGGGACGTTGTGCATTTCCAAAATTCACATTGTTTTGCCCAGCGGAGGTAAAATAGAGAGGTGGACAGTAAGCCAGACAGGTGGACGGCAAAGCCACTGCGGAGAGAACCGTGCTCGTAACCTAACCTCCGTCGTAATCGATAGTGTTAACACGAAGGAATTATTTCTATATTTCACGTTCGCGTTATGAAACATTATGCTCAGGCGTTGCTTAAACACCCTGTGTATTAGAGCCAGAATTCGGCACTTTTAATTGCGTGAAGATGAGAGATAATAAATTTCACAATTTCAAAAAACAATGAAAGTTTTGTTTTATTCAAGGCTGATAACTCATTATGTTTTCTTTTTCGTTTTGTAGCGAAACTTATGTCATAAGCTGAGTTTCACCTGAGTGCAGAAGAGGGCGCTGACGCAATAGGCCACGCCACAGACCCCAAGAAGGGCCTTCCTGGTAGCCATATCGCCCACAAAATTGAACGTACGGCACACCTCGACCGCACACGTATGTACCAGGAATACCTGCAGGATTCAATAGACGACAAAAACTAACTCTATTATGACAATTGCATTCCAAGGCATCATGCGTAGTGCTACCCACCTAAGCCCTAGATGGGTAATGTGGTTCATAATAAGGTATATAGTGCCCTTAATTTCGGAAGCGCGGAGAATGGTATGAACCACTTGCGGTCATCCACGTTGTGGTATAGAACCAAACAAAAGAAAAAATATCAAGAGAAGATAAGGAAAACGGGTGGCTGTGTTTTCTGAACATTTGGCTTAACGGTCCCCAATGTAGTCATTATAGATATGTGGATTCCGAAATATTTAGGGGAAACGTTTTTGGTAAAGTGCGACTTCTGAACGTTGAAGTTTTGCTTAGTGACACCCGTCCATTTGTATTCTTCTCCGGGGTCGTGTGATGATGCGATTAGTGAATGGGCTACGTTGCTGTGTGTTTGTTGATGTTGCCTTTTATTTCGGTAACGTGCTTATTTCTAATGGCATTTAACCAACTGTCATTTGAGCGAGTGGTGAATCAGCTCGCCACCTTGAATGTATGATGAACATGGCAATGTTTTTTTTTTTTTTTTTTAATGACGTTTAGCGTGGAAAGTTCTGAAATGTTCACATGACCGGAATATAAATCAGCTTCATGGGTCTACATCGTTTCTTCCTCATTTTAAACCTGAAGTTTTCGAGCGTGTGGCGCCTTCATTTCCCAAGATCAAGCACGCAAACATCATTTGTTCCCTCTTGATTTCGTTGCAACATAAAAAGTGCAGGAAATGTTCGGCCTCTGAGATTCCCAGCGCAAAAGTGCGTCAGTACGCCATTCAGTAAAAATGTATTATTTTTTCTCACATAGCGGCAAGAAATAGGCATCTTCTAATTTTTTTATTCATACATCTGGCTCCTTAAAATACAAATATCTACCTAATTCGCAAAGCCCTTCGGCGCATTGGACATTACATAGAGCCACGGTCGGACTGTACTTTCTGGAGAAAAACTCCTGCAGTCCGGCCGTAATAGAGCATGGCCTTATAGGCCATGCTCTATTACGGCCTCTGCTTTACTATTACGGCCTCTGCTTTATTTTTATTTTGCAACAAACTGTAGTTTGGTCATTGGGCCACTTTTAAAACATATTTCGTTCTGAAAATTGTCGCCACATAAAATTAGCAGAAAAAACTCCACCCTTAATTTAACGAGAAAACATGGTATACTAAAAGAAAAACGGCATGATTCTAGCATCACAGAATGCTGCATTCGGTGCGCTGCTACAATTACATGATGTTGCTTGTAAATGAACAATATGTTCCATAAAATCCTCAGAATAATGGTGTCTATGCAATACTCAAGATCCATTACGAATTTAAAAGTAGCGCTAAAGACGAGGACAAGTAGAAGACACAGACATGGACAGGCGCTGACTCGCAACTGATATTTAGTGAAGAATAAAAGGAAGATAAAGCAGAAGTGCAAGGACATATACGAAATGAAAAAGAAGACTAACCAAAACGAAAGAAAGCAACAATTATTTTTGAGTTCAAAATTAAGAAATAAGAGAAAAAATACATTAAAAATTAAAAAAAAATTAATAAGATTTTTACACAAAACATTCAAATGAAAACCTACTCTGATTAAATGAAAGAAAGAAAAAGAAAGAGGAAGAAGAGGACTCTGAAAATTAATCTAGTTAAACGAAGTTCTCACACAAAATGTTGTAAGTAGTGCAATTCCTTGGCCGATAAGGCTACCGACGGTGCACTGATGCATGTATCCCCTTTAGCTGCTATGACTTGCGCCTCATAAATTTCTCTTGTTCGTTGATCACTGAACTTTCTTAGAATTTTTGTTCGATAAAATAGAGGAGTGCACTTGCAATCCTTTACGTGTAGAGCAAGATGTCCCGCCGGTGAAGACTTAAGAGACAATGCATGCTCTCGCAATCTCATGTTCACACACCGGCCAGTTTGACCCACGTACACCTTCCCACACGAGAATAAAATCTCGTATACTACGCCTCTAAGGCAGTTCACAAACTTATTAACATGCTTGACATCGCATTTGTCCTGTTTGTCGTGTTGGGAATTGATTTTCGGGCACAGCCTTTTCAACTTGTCAGGTGCAGAAAGCACCACCCTGACATCAAACCTGTCGGCTACCTTTTTCAAGTTATGTGATATGGAATGGATGTACTGCACTCTGGCTGGTCGGTTCCTCTTCTCTTTGCTTCGGTCTCGTATTTTTTCATGCATTAATATATTTTCTGCCACATCCGTCAAGATGGACTCGGGGTATCCCGAACTTTGCAGTCGCTGGATTTGGTTGGTGAAGCTCTCTCCGGCTGAATGGTGACACGACTTGTTTAACGCCGCTCTTAAGCAATTGGTCACGATTCCTCTTTTGATGAGTTTGGAATGAGCTGAGTCGAATCGGAGTAGCTTTTTTTTTATCTTGGTAAATACATCCAGCACAAATGGTTGTCCTGGAAGGTCATTTGCAAGTCTAAAAATTGAAGGACGCTGTTTGTGGGAAGTTCATGTGTAAATTTGAGTCCTCGAGAATGCTTCACAAAGGTGGCGTGAAGGTCGTGAACTGCTTTGGTGTTGCTGTTTTCCAAACGATTACACAGAAGTACGAGGTAGTCGTCGACGTATCTAAAAATACGCGTGACTTGGCCGCTTGGAAGATTGTCGGCAATAACCCAGTCGCACTTGGACAGCAAAATATCACATAACACAGGGGCAACGCATAACCCTAAGCATATTCCCTTTCTTTGAACGTAGTTCTTGCCATTAAACGTGACTACAGTGGATGACAAGTAGAACCTTAAGAGCTCTAGAAATGATCCTACCGGTAGGTCACAAGCATGTTAATAAGTGTGTGAACTGCCTTAGAGGCGTAGTATACGAGATTTTATTCTCGTGTGGGAAGGTGTACGTGGGTCAAACTGGCCGGTGTGTGAACATGAGATTGCGAGAGCATGCATTGTCTCTTAAGTCTTCACCGGCGGGACATCTTGCTCTACACGTAAGAGATTGCAAGTGTACTCCTCTATTCCATCGAACAAAAATTCTAAAAAAGTTCAGTGATCAACGAACAAGAGAAATTTATGAGGCGAAAGTCATAGCTGCTAAAGGGGATACATGCATCAGTGCACCGTCGGTAGCCTTATCGGCCAAGGAATTGCACTACTTACAACATTTTGTGTGAGAACTTCGTTTAACTAGATCAATTTTCAGAGTCCTCTTCTTCCTCTTTCTTTTTCTTTCTTTCATTTAATTAGAGTAGGTTTTCATTTGAATGTTTTGTGTAAAAATCTTTTTAATTTTTTTTATATTTACCGTATTTTTTCTTTTATTTCTTAATTTTGAAGTCAAAAATAATTGTTGCTTTCTTTCGTTTTGGTTAGTCTTCTTGTTCATTTCGTATATGTCCTTGCACTTCTGCTTTATCTTCCTTTTATTCTTCACTAAATATCAGTTGCGAGTCAGCACCTGTCCGTGTCTTCTACTTGTCCTCGTCTTTAGCTCTACTTTTAAATTCGTAATGTATAACCAACTAGCCCGTCACATGATCCTTGTACTCAAGATCCTGTTACTTTAGCTAATACCACCTTAAAAGAAAAAAACTTCGTTTTTGTTTGTTTATTGAGGGTGGGGGGGGGGGGAGAGGCGAGGGGGTTTTCTTTTCCTGTAGATGTTGTGTTGCGACTGTAGCGCGAATTCCCTTATTCACACTAAAGTTGCAATTCTCAATTGTCAATCCCTATTTGATATCCAACTGGAATTTGACAATCAATTTTAAACGAATAGGCCTTTGACAAAATGAACACCGATTGTTAATGTTGGCCCACTTAGTGATCGGTTGAAGTAGACAAGTTGTGTCGTCCTTCCTAACAAAAAAAAAAAAAAAACTGCGCGAATTACGATTTTTTTTACCGCTGTTGTTTTAACATATATAATGCATCACTCCCTGTAGCCTCATTATGTAGCCTTTTTTAGTTAAATATTATAAGAACGTATTTTCATGGTAGGTCATAAAAATAATATAAAGCAGAAATACCTCACTTAGTGACTACAAACAAATACTCTTAATAAAAATAAAGCACAGAAACAAATAGCTACATGATGACGCCTACGTGATATGGCGGTGAAATGACATTTCCAACTCCAAGGATGACGATTCATATAAGCAATAAAGAATGTTACTAAAGTAGTATTTTATGTTTATGTTCAAGGTTCGTGATTTAACGACCGTAGACTAAAATTTGTTTTTCTTTCCGCCTGATTTAAATTAGGCAATTCGCGGAAGTCACTCGGGAAAAACGGGGGAAAAAATCACACCGGTTACCCTTTTTATGAGATCTGAATGTTTCCTACGATATTTACCAAAATAACGTCTTTTCTTATAAGGCTTTCAATTAGGTTCATTGCAGAGTATTGCTGAACAAATATTCCTCTATAAGCTTTTAAAAGTAACCTTACGTGAGCGCTTATTCCAGCAGCGAAGAGCGCCGTAAAGACGGAAATGCTGCAATACATCGGGTACGTGCACGTTAGGACCAACTCCGGTAATGTGACCAGCTGATGAACTGTAAGAAAATCCCCTAGCATTACAATCGGTTTGTGCCAAATGGCGGCACTGGGCATTACTAAAATCAAAATCAAGTTTAAACGCAGTACTAAATGAATCACAAAAACACAGGTAGCCTGACCGGACATGGTCGCTCCAACGCAACAATCATTGGTAAGAAAGATTATTGTTAGATATCTTCTAGTTAGTGTTTTACCAAGGTAAACTTACAAGCGTGGACTTTATGCTGTAAAAGTAGCTGATGGGCACTTCAGCATGTGTGCTTTAAGGGCTGTTCAAGCCAGCTTGTAAGCACCTGAAATTACAACTTTCTATACATAGAAGTGAAGAGCATTATTGCATTGATTACATTCATTAGGCATTTTTGGTAGCGTAATTGAGATGTTCAACAGGCTATAGTTTTGATGTGGGACAAAACTCGTCAAACTAATAGCACTGTGCGGTGTGTCTTATATCTAGTATCACGTAGGAAGTCTTTTTTTCTCTCTGAAATGCACTTTTTACACATACAAAAGTCTAGGACAGATAATTTTTGTTGGCCCATATTAATTTTAGGTAGAACGTCCTCGCGCAATTTCTCGGATCTAATTTGCACATACCAGACAGTACAAAATTACACCTGCGAAATCCGCTGAGAAACAGATCATTATGTGTCATCATGTGGTTTTGAGAACAGGTCGGCCTAAAAAGAATTGTCCAAAATGCTAAAAAAAAAAAAGGCTCGATTCTCATACCGAGAGGTACGATAAATTACGTATTTTGTTCATTTTCCTGAGTGATGCCAACTTATTCGCTACTTATGCGAAAACGACGGCATCTAGTAACTAGAACAGAAAGCTGTAGCGACAAGTTCGCTCGTGAGCCTTCTCGGGCGAATCATATATTGACGGCGCCAGGCGGTCTAAAGGCGAAGCCGTGAATGTTCACAGAGCGCAAGTTCGCCTGCTTCTTGCGCCGCAAGGGTTGCACTGACGTCAGAACGCCGAGCTCTGATTGGCTCCGATTGGAAGGATAGTGGGTAGACCTCAATGATTGCTGCCTCGAGGTCAGGGTGTAAGTTAGACAGGTGGGAAAACGGCCCATAGAAGCCTACAGCAGCGCCGTGACCGGATTGTGTACTCGTCTGTTTGCGGGTACCGCCGATTTGCAACAGATGGCGCTGTGGCGAGAGGAAAAAAATTGGAACTGAATTTGCATGAAACTTTATGGGAGAGCGCGTAAAATAAACCGAGATCACGACATTCCTTCATTGAAAATCCAAGAGAAATCATCTCCGTCAGTTTAGTCCAACGTTACTAAAACACTCAGTTGGGAAACTCCCAGACTTGGACGTAGTTCAACTACTCTACTCAAACTACTGTAGTTTAACTACTTTTCCGAGTAACTTGGTAACTTTCAATTACAAATCTATTTGGGTAATTAGTAGTTTAATTTAACTACATTTTTCAGGTAACTTCTACTCAAATTACTAACTACTTTTGAAATTTAATCCTATTATTTTTTTTTTCATCAGAAAAGTTTGAGTGCAGAAATAAATAAGCCGCTGGCAGATTAAGTGGTATTCACGAACAAGGGGCCCCCTCACATTCCGTTCCCACGCACTTACACTCGGCAGTCCTAGAAACTGCATCACAGGCGTCCTTGGGCCAAGGTGGCGACGACGAGCAGCCAAAACATAACACCGGAGCGCACGAGCGCAGTCAGAGATGCTTGACAAGCCTTGGTCGGGTGTTGTCCTAATCCGATAATGCAGGCAAGCGCCGCGTTTCCAGCTGCAAACGTGAAAGACGGGGACACTCCGAGGGTTTTTGTTGTTTTCATGGTGTGCCTTTAGTGAGTTCTGACTCAAGTGGTAGGTTACACGGTAGGCGCCACTGGGATGACCTCGAAGCTGGGCGCCTGTTCTCATGGTCGTCTCGTCGTCAGCGCATACTTTCTTGCAAAGCCAGACTCCCCCGGGCATAAACGCAGACACGGATAATCCGTTCATGGGAGCACTTTCCCTCTTCCAGCTGCAACTGTACGAGCGCCGATGCTTGTTCACGTAATTTTTCGCGTCCTTCCGACCTTCCACGCCAGGGAGACCTCCTCTTTGTTGAATACGTTTTACTTGTCAGGCGCGTCAGGATACCGCAGTCGCCGGCAAGGATTTCGAGTCACCCTTGGGAGATCCTTTTGTTGGACCCAACGTCAACGGCAAAAAACAATTTTTTTTTTTTTTTTTTTTTTTAAGTGGCGTAGCTATAACATTGCAACTAGGCGCGCAGCCGTCCGGATGATCTCATCGTTGTGGCGCGAGACTTGATTCCTTGACGGTCAGGTGCACTCGCTCGGCGAAATCTCCGAACGTCGTAAGAATAAAGAGGGGCCATCATAACAATCTCAACTTTCCGAAAAAAAAAAAAGAGTTTGTTATAAAAAAAAACCTCTAGCCGAGGCAAGCCTCACATGTTTCGTCATGGACACCAAAGATGCCGACACTCGCTTACCCGACCCTGCACAGCCTGTTTCTCAAATTGAACGCTGTCTTTGCATCGAGCGCCACGGTGGAACCTCTTTTTAGCTTGACCGAGGACGTCATTAGAAGGAAAAGAGGAAAACTCTCCGATAATTACTTTGAAAGACAATTGCTTCGGCGAGCAAATAAACTATTTTGGAAGCCATAAAATGACGGCATTTATTTCCGGCTCGCAGGGTTTTTCACCGATCAAAACTTCTGTTCATTTTGCTGCCAGAAAAACATAAAAAGTAACTTAAAAGTAACTTCAAAGTAATTCGCTACTTTTTTAGAGTAGTTAGTAGTTTACTCAATTACTATTACAAATGCGTAATTTCTACTCTACTTCAACTACTTTTGGCGTCGATACTCAGTAACTTAGCTCAACTACCTTTTTTGAGTAATTTGTACATGTCTGGAAACTCCCATAGAGACAGCTTTGAAAAAATGGCCCCAAACTGTCTCCGAGCACCGAGCTAATGACGAACACAACGACACTATTTCTCCCGCAGCGGCCACTCGAGGAACTGCACGTGACTTCTACTTTGGCGTAAAGAACAGATATAGCGGTAGAGGTTACAGGGGTGCCACCCCCGTCTCCCCGGCGGACGCGCCGCGTTGAGCTACCGAGGTTAAAATGCACCTAGGGCGGGACGTGCTACCTGAAAGGCCCGCTGAGGCATGGTTGTATAAAAACAATATTAATTGGGCCGCAAAACCCTGCAAACTAAAGATTTTAAAAACATAACGCGCCCCTCTTTTGGTACTAAACTCCAATAAATTTCATACAAAAAGAGTCTTTTTCGTTTGTTTTTACGCAAAAACAGGCTTTCAAAAAGCTCAAGGTGACCACAGTACAGACAAACGATAAAGAGTGGCGCTGTTGTCGCATTTAGCTCGGTCTCGGTGGACGCCAGCGGCCCAGGTTTCGACGGCGAGTTTCCCAACTGAGTGTTTTAGTAACGTTGGTTTAGTCGGTCGCCACCGGTCACCCACCAGGAGTTAGAGTTCGCGGTGCTCTACATAGATGGCGCCACAGAAAAAGAGAAACCCGAGGGGGTTTCTCTTTTTCTCTCATTTGGCTCTCGTTTCCCCACCTGTCTATCTTGCACCCTGCTCGAGGTCTACCCACTATCCCTCACGTCGGAGCCAATAAGAACTCGACGTTCTGACGTCACAGCAACCCCCTGCTCAGGATGCAGACGAACTTGCGCTCCGCATAGGTTCGAAAACGTGATGAAAATCTAGAATAGTCTAAACCTGGGACGAATGCAGATGAGTGAAATTCCCTCGAGACAAGTCTTTTCGCTCTTTTTTCTACGAACACCTTGTGGGTTTTACTCCGAATAAAACTACGAAGTCCGCCTACAGTTACTGAGAGCTTAAAGCGGGGGTCACACCGCTTATACATCATACAAAAGAATGCTTCGAATGCCGCATGGCAACGAGTTCAAAGAGAAAACTTGGCAGGAGGCATTTGAACCACTAATCTTGATGTGACTCCTTTTTGCAGACTGTCTTTTGTATGACGTATGCGCAGTGTGACCCCGGCTTAAAGGGACACTCCAAGGAAAAAAAGTACTTTGAGGAGCATAAATTGGAAACGTAATTTTCTAAAAAAGACTAAAATATTGCGCAATATTTCTGCCGTTAGACACAATTCAGGTGCAGAAAGTAAAGGACGCAGCCCGCTAAACCCCGCCCGGTGCTTACAAAACGCTTTCATCTCATTGGCTGGAGAGATAATTGACGTATGAGAGGTTGGTTACAAATTTGCATATCTGTGTCATAATAGTATTTCAATTTACCATTTGTTATGTTTCAGAAGCAAATAATCAAGATAGAGTGATTATTGCTTTCAAATGTATTCTGAGATTGCTTCTCCCGCTTTGGTTTGAAACGTTAACAAACATGGCTGCCCGCGTCTCCGGAGTGCTGAACGAGCGAAGATTGTTGTGCTCATCAGTTTTTATGAGTGCGAGTGGTTTTGAGTTCACAGAGGTGCTAAGAGGAAGAGCTCTTCAACCGACCTTGCTTGCAGGAGAAAAGACTGCCGCAAGTACGCGCCTTCGAAAGGCTGTGCGAATGGTTGTTATTGTAGCTGGACTGGCCTAAGCCTAGCATACCAGTCTCCAGATCAATTATTTTGATCGATGTGGCTTGATTTCTTTTTGGCACGTGTGAATGCTGAATAAAGATGTTGGCTCCCGCAAAGGCGGCCCTGCTGCTCTGGGAATTGTGCAACTGTCGTGATTGCGACCAAGGTTTCAATACCCGAGAAGATAACAACACAGGTAAGAATTTGCGGGCCATTTCGTTGGAATCAATCAAACGTTGGGCTCGCATCAAGTTCTTCTAGGTATGTTCCCGTCATTGCGCCTCTAAAGGCAACAATACTCCGCGACAACTTTTCTTGACAATGCAGTGGAAGGTACAGGCACGCGTTCCCTCTCCCATTTTGAGCGCCGAATAAAGCTGTGCCCGGAAATCCCAAGAAAAGTTTTCGCGGAGTATAGCTTTCATTTTTTGCAGTGCGCCTGGCCTACCAAAGCCAATATTTTTGCGTCGAGTTTTGATTGTGCATCATGACGCTCACGCACACTGCTCGCGTTTGCCATGTGAAAAAAATAACAAGATCAGTAAAGCTAGAAAGTCTGCAGATTTATTTTGCGGATTTTAGAGCGCAGCTCTTAGGCGCCCGTTACCGACTTGAGCGGCGTCGCCGTTGGCGTAACCGCGTGGTGCATTATGGGAAATATCCCACAATGCACCGCGCGGGACCCTCCTGACGTCACTCGCGATGTCCCGTGGGACGTCACGAAAGTCCCGCGCGCTGCATTATGGCATGGATGAAGAAAGAATAAAACAATTAAAACAGGGACAACACAACCACATCTTTCAAATGAAAGATCTGGTTGTGTTGTCCCTGTTTTAATTGTTTTATTCTTTTTTCATCCATGACTTAAACCAATACGCTCTTCTCCCAATGCATTATCGGTTATTTCCCATAGTGCACCGCGCGGGGAGGAAGAGAAAGAGGAGGAGAGGAAGGGGAGAAGGAGGGGGAGAAGGAGAGGAGGTATGTGAAGGATGAGGGGAGGAGGAGGGAGGAGGAGGAGTAGCATGTAGGATGAGGAGGCGAGCAGGAGAGGAGGGGCATAGCCTCCTCTCTGTACCTTCCCCTCCTCCTCCTCAGGAGCTGCGCTCTGATTCAGCGTTACAGGATGTTGTAAACGGCTGTCATTTTTTCTTTTTAGTTCACTCTTTTGCTTATTACGCGCATCCAAAGACGCTGAAAGACGTTTGTATTGGACCGTTACTCGTGCATGATGAAACGTTAAAGCGCCACATTCATGGCCGCGTGTTCTGAGCGTTGCAGACGTTTTTAGCCGGGGGATGAATAGCAGACGGACGGATGTGAAAACGGACACCCGCGCGCAGCTTTCGTGTCTGCGTCTCACGGCATTGCAGACGACGATAGACGGCGGTGAAATAGCAGACGGTGCCGGAGGCTGCCGCTCGACTGCTCACACGACTAGCAGGCGGCGTTAAACTTCCAGATTAGACACACCAGATGACACGAACAGGATAAACTAGGCCTGTTAGCCTGTTCGGTCGAGCAGCCATGTCAGTTCACTAGAAATGGGCGGGGCCACCGATCTGTGGGTGGGGCTTAGAGCGGGCTGTGACCTCCACCCTAATTGCGCCTGAAAAAGTAAAAATTGAGCTTTTGTTTTCGTAGAAAAATTCTTTTATAAAATGCCTGTCGCCATATATAATTTTTTTAAACATTTTTTGTTCGTTTCAGTGTTTCTGTAGGAAACGTATGTCGAGACTTACTATGTTCACTGTTCGCGCTTTTGTGATTATTACTGCGGTGTTCTATTGGCTAACGCTGCAATCTTATGAACTACGGATCGGACCCGTCACGCCCGGTGTTTCTTAAGTTGTCAGTGACTATATATTACCTGATATATACTAAGTTTGCTAGTTTATTGCCTTATGTGGACAATATTCCAAGAAGATATAAATAAATAAATAGAGGTTGCTTACAAAATAGCGGAACCGCCGAACTGATTTGCTTGTGGTTGAGTTTTGACTTGTAAATCCAGCTGTAGGTCAGCACGGATATTATCTGGCAGACAAAGATGTCCACAACGACGGTCGAAATTATAAATCTGTAAAATATCAGTATAGTTAGCCTTTGTTCGCCGCCTTCGTGCAAAAAAACTGCTAACTCATTGTGAGCAAGACCTTGGATTTTTTTTCAGTAGAGGAAGCGTAAGGACAGATATCACACACCACGGGGAAAGAATAGTGACGAGTTCTCGAATTTGTTCCTTCTCGGAACTGTCATCCGGTAAAGCATAGGCACGCAAAACGGCATGTTCCTGCTCCGAGTAGCGCCGCTGTTGGCATGTTAACAAGAAAAATAAAACTCTATTGAAATCAAACAGTGTACACCTTAATGAACAAAATATATGTGTACATTACTCAGTACACTCAAATACGTTAGTGCGAGTTACAGCAAACGGTGTTACTTGAAGCGAGTTACTAAGAAATCCAACACCCATATTCACTGGGTTTCTTTGATCTCAGTGACCAGCTATTAGTTTGTCCGGAAATAGATTTGAACACCGTTCGTTAACATTGAGCTAATTATTCGAGCAAGCACGCTATTTTAGACAGTACTAGATTGCACAAAACGGGTGACACACAACGTGAGAAAAGCGTCCAATAATAAAGTGGCGTTCTTGAAAAACCTGTCTTTCGGGCCAAACAGGTTCCTACTTTTTAGCCTGAGACGGAGTTAACAGTGCTAAATCGCGTTATATAAAGCGCTGGGAGCAGGCTGGGACCTGGAGCTGTTGAGACTCAATACGTTGATAAAGAATGAGTTTGAAAGAAAACAAAAGATGGGGTGCATCATCAAGACAAGATGGTTCAATGTTCCTTTACCTTTCCATCGACGTCCCGTACTTGCAACGCGATCCCATCAAGATAACAATGCCGCAGCAACTGCCGAGCGACAGAAGGGTGTGTTCCGCAGCATCCATCCATACCTTGAGATTTGAGAGAAAAAAAAAATCAGTGAAGCTAATGTTTGAGGTTAGATGCGTTTGCAGTTACGGTTCATGGGCGCCACCATAGCCAACTGCTGAGACAAGCTCGCAGTTGCCAGACTACTGCCCTAACAAAGCCTTTTTCCAAACGAGTTACTGAAGCGCGCTGGCTCGCAGACGTGTATGGAGACGACAAAAACGGAAAAAGATTGGAACCCCGAGTCCTTTTTATATTAATAATAGACCCTTTCCGGAATTCAGTTCCCTCTTGTGACTCAAATGGCAGTTTATGTTTTATTATATTAATGGCGGCAATGAACCTGTGGTCTGCAGTATTTAATGGGGCAGCGTCACTTTGACAAGTCAACGGTAAACGAGAATGTGCACTTCATTCTAATTATTTTTTCAATCTCTTTTAGTGTCGATGACGAAACAAATGCAGCCAGTCGGAACGAAGCGCCAACCCACATAGACGCCTTGATAGAGTTCTATACATCAAGGGGCTTTGAAGCCGAGTGAGGGCTACTAACAGATGGACTGAGACCGAGTTAGAAATGAACGCTTACGCAGCTCTTGTGTACAACTCCTGCTTCACGTCGCGCTAACATCTAGAATGTATAGGCCTCGAATCATGTGCTTAGGAGCGTCTTCAACTTCTTCTTTCATCAGTAAACAGAAAGCCGCCATTAGTATAGCACATATGCCGTTTTCAGATGATGATGATACTGATCAAAATGGCCAGACCGAATTCCGGAAAGGGTCTATAGTTAGGAAATTATATTAGATTTAGCCTCAGCTCTGTTACTAATGACGTCGTGTTCGAGCAAGCATATTGTCCTTAAGAATTTCTGCAAAGGTGCTGATTCTCCCGTAACCTGAGAAGACAGAGAATGAGCAAAGAATATAATTCTAAAGGGAAGGGTGATATAACACTCGACATAACGAAAAGGGCACAAGATGGTGAGAGAATGTCAAAGAGGACCACAAAGACTAGTATGTCTCCTGTGTGGTTCTCTTTGACTTCGTTCCGTCTAACTATTTTCGCTGTCTTCACTAATTCGATCTATCAAAAACTAGCCCAGCAATCCACTCCTTTACAGAGAATAAAGTTGGGTGTGGTTTCTACTCGGCGAAAAAGGGAACCGAACTTTTCGTATCTAAAGGTAGAAAGGAGAAAAGAGTATGAGAGCAGAAATAACCTGTCGAAGTACAGAGCGAGGAGTGTTTCCAAAAAAAACCTACTTGCTTCTCTGCGAGCTTCTTAATATCCGGCAGGAAGGAATAGCTCAGGGCTTGCAGAGACAGGTGGTTAAAGCTGCACTCAAATAAAAAAGGCAGGAATGCCATTACTGCAAAAAGGCTGACCAGCTTGTGCACCTGCAAAGTGATTAGTGTTTAGAATTGATAAGCCTGAGGATAATTTATTAATACTCTTTTTTTAGTAACCAAGTACAAATACAGCATAAGTTGGACAATCTGAGACTTGGGTATGAAAGATGTACAGTTAAAAAAAAAACCTGTGTGTGCGTATGTGTGTTTTTGTGCTTTTGTTTTCCACCCCAATCTTACTCCTTACCGTCGTGCTAAACGTGCACCTGCCCGTGTGTACTATGACTCGACCCCTTTTTTTTACAAATATAGCGTATTAATAAGACGACTGCTGGGTATTATCAGAAACCACAAAAGTAAATCCAGTTTCAAAATGTTCTATCCCCTCCCCCTAAAGAAATGCTATGGGCCCTTTCTGTGGCTGCCTATACACATGCTTGGCGGTAAGAGACGCGGCTGTCCAAATGTTTTGGTGGTGCTCATGAGACGGTATCTTTACCCCAACAGCCAATAGAAAACTAAAACTTGAGAGTCGCATCCGATTGGCTGCGTCTTCTCACCAACAACCAATAAGACAACAGAAAAACTGTGGCACCAAAAAAGGTTCCACAAGAGCCTTACCTCGCGCACATATGTTTGTGGTCGGGAACAGAGCAGGAAAAGTGCCAGCCATAGGATTGTCAGGAAACCAAAGAGTTCTTTCTTGAATGAACCTATGCTACTGGCGCCATCGCTCAGCTCCCATACATAGTCTCTGCGGAAAGAGGTTAGGCGTGAATTGGTTCGTCAAACAGAGTGTAAAGCACGCAGACATAGAACACCATTGCCTTTATAATAAAGTACTACGTGGTCATCGGTAAACAAAATGCCATTTGTATTATTCTAATGGCTCCGGGAGAGACCAAGTGAAACTGTAATGTTCCCTGCAGCACAGCTGTATATATTGTTGTTACCTTAATTAAGCAAGCTACTGTGTCTAATGTTCCTCATCTGCGTCATAACGTACCAGTATTTTTAATATTAGGTAGCTCAGTAATGCTGAGCGTATTTTATATTTTCTTTGCAACAAATCTGGATATACACAGGGCGTTTCTTTTCAAGCTTAAAATATGTGTTTACATAAGTCGTGAAAGCTACACTAATGCTGTTGGGGCAGGTGAGTTATTCCGCCAGAGGGACATAGTATAGGGGACAAATTGTAGGGATGCGTCGGATAATTAAGTAAAATAAGTTACTTTGCGATTGAAGTATTGACAATAAACATGTGGTTCCAATTAGAAACTTGCTGAGCGTCATCGCAAACCACTAAGTCAGTCGACATTAGGAATACTTAGAGCACGTGGGAAGCAAGGGGGAGCACTTAAGTTTCCACTCCTGCAGCAGGAGCCAGGCTACAGGTACGCTAAGGCGCCCCCGATGTTTTTGTTCAGTCTTTTATCGTAGTTCCTGCCGTTTGCCTCTTGCACGCGTGGCAATTTTAGCGCACTACTACGGTTCCACGCGCCCTGAGTTTTTGTTTCGAAAACTTACCGATTTAGTGTTTTTTTTTTTATGCTAAGCAAGTTTCTAATTGAAATCATACGTCTATTTCAACCACTTGAAAATTTATTTACAATTTTTTGTCCGATATTTGACTCATTGTGACCATTATTCCCTTTCCGTATGACTCACCTCAACAAGCTGCATTAATGTAGCTTTCGCGGCTTTTTTAAACATATATGTTAAGCTTAAGAAGAAACACCTCGTATATATTATGAAATATCGCGTTGCTTTGTTGTGTATGGGTAAAACATAAAAAAAACTACTGAACTTTGTGTAAGTCATATTAAAACGCTGCAAAACCCTTTTAAGAAACGTCATATATTTGATTTATCATCAATGTACATGGCCTAACAATCATCATTTTCGTAATGCCTTTTTTTTAAAGCACGTGGCTCAATAGTATTGAGGGTGATCTTTATATTGATTTTAACAAATGATTTGAAGCAGTCATGTCATCCAGAGAGATGAAGAAAGCGAAAAATTTAATGATATCAGACTTCTACGTAACACGTTACAGGTGACGTGTTGTCCCTATCTGGTTACATTTTTTAGGAAGTAAAGACGTAGTTACTTTCCGAAAGATGGAACAATTAAAGTACTTTCGTTACTTTTAGATGCAGTAACAAGTAACGATATTTAGTTATTTCGGAATGGGAAGTGTACAACATACGCTACCCAATTAGTTTTTCACCTAAGAAAGACCGTTCGATCTAAGCACCTAAGTGTATTAAAATATAAAGAGAACATTGCACCAACAACACGCAAGTACAGGTTTTTTCCATATCATATTGTAAAACGGTCTTGGTAATATATATATATATATATATATATATATATATATATATATATATATATATATATCAGCGGAGCTGTACTATGTGCCGCCGTCGCTTATAGATGGCGGTAGCTGTCCAGAGGGTTGTGTCGAGGTTTATTTGTCCAGGGACACGAAACTGGAAAAACAAGCCCTTGATAGCTCCGCTGTAAAAATAGATGTGAAAGCCATGTTCTTTGGAGAAGCATTCAGTTATTTGAACTGAGTTGCCAATTTTCGGCTATAGTCATTTACAACTCAAAACGGCAGGAGAAGCTCCTCCCACAAGCGTGATGCTCCCGTTTCAAATCCGTCCGCAGTCAAAAGAAGAGTTCACTGGAAACGCTCCCTGTTCCGCTTCAATGGATAGGTATTGGCTACAAATTGATGCCAACTTGTCTCCGATCCCTCTTTTTAAGAAAGCGACCTTAGTATTCATCGGAGGGGGAACCGAGCCCCTGAAAGCAGCGTTTGTATCCATAGGAGGGGGAACTTAATCACCGAAAGTCGTATTTGTTTCTATCGGAGGGGGAAAACTCTAATCTCCCTCTCGTGGCTTCCACAATGCTAAGTCAAAGTCGAAGGATACAAAAAATATGTACAAAAAGGCAAGACCCTCCTCGCGCGTTGGCCACAACGTCGACGCTATTGGACGCGGAGATGGCGGAGAGATATTTCATTCCCTTGGTGGGGCATTTGCCGCTGCCTTCTTAACTTTTAACTTACTATAGATATATGAAATTTCAAAGATCTAGGCGTGAAGATTGCCATAGTTTCACTATACTAATTTGCAAAGCCGTCAATTTCACACCAAAGCATGTACGTAGTAATCGCTTTTCCGGCGTATTTTGTAAAAAGTTTACAACATGTACACAAAATATGAAAAACTAAAAAAAAATCTTTTTATGCAAAGAAAAAAAGCTACGAAACAAGTTTTAGAGTCACATTTACAAATTATTTAACAACAAACTACTTTATATAAAGTGACTCAAAATGTATCAAGCTAAGGCTGAGCGTTCGGCAATTTGTCGTTCATTTTTGACGTGAAAAAGAATCTTTGTTAAGTTTCGAGTGAATAAAACGTAACGGTATGTAGTTACTTTTTCAGTAACGTGTACATGTCTGAATAATATAAATAACTAACACGGCTTTTATACAAATGACTTGAATGAAATATTGGTTCAAACATTGTTTTAAAAAAAAAAAACGTTTCGCCTCACCTTAGTCTGAGAAGAAACCTAGTGTGCCATTTCTACGTTCCTAGCTTCTCCAACCTCCGTAGCAGCTGTTTGTGAGAGTGAAGCTTTCTACGCGTTTACCCGACGTGTTTACTACCACGTGATCCCAGCGATAATGTCATCTTGAACAAGGGGGCAACACCGTAAGAGACACGAGACGAGACCTAGGAAACGACGTTGTCAACTCCAACACTGAGAGTGAGCTTTGACTTACGTAAGGTAGGCCTCCGAAGACGATCGGCTCGCGTCGATGCACAAAGCAGAAAGGTTGCCTACGGTGACCGACGCATTCGAAAGGGGGAGGACGCCAACGGGAGACGACCTGGCGTTGTTGCCTCGGTTCGGTATCGTTGTGGCACTCCCGTTACCTTGTTCGTCCTTGCAGCGTCGCTGCAAGTACGCCAAAACAAAGCCTTTTTTATTCACTTTATGTGAACATCAAATAAAAATGCTTCATTGCTTTCTCGCTTTGAAAATCGCCGTAGCGTTTTGAGTATTTATCTCTTTATTTTCACGGAAGATTCATCTACAATCGGCCCCTGTATCAGACCCGTTGACGCTCGATGAAATGTCCCAGAACTCAGGTTGAGGAGTCGTCCGAAAAGCTTGCGCAATGTCACGATAATTGCCTAAATGTATCTAGTAGCTACAGCGTGTATCTACACACGTTTGAAAGTCCGGTCTCAGGGCGCCGCCATCTTGCTCAGTGGGGTGCGCTCTTGGCCGCGGCCATAATCCGATTACGACACCTTAGCAAGGCTTCGTAATCGGATTATGATGCGCCCAAGCGCACCCCATCCTAGCACGATGGCAGCGCCCTGAAGCAGTAGTTGCAGACGTGTATAGACCAACTCAACTCACTGACGTCACGCCACTGTGGTGGCGCTGCTATCGTTACTGCACACGTGCCATCACTCTTGCCGAATTCACACTTCTCTCGAGCGAACAAGTGTGTTTGGGGTCCTCGCCACTGCAAAAGCTGTGCGGTGACGTCCAGGTTCCCAAAGAAATGACTCTTTGATGTTCTGCCCTACCAGATCCTCGCGCTTCAAATCTGCGACAGGGCACTCTGTGGCCCCGTCGTCGAACTGCCAGGCTTTGAGAGTATAGAGGAGGCTATGATTTAACCCATAAGGACGACGAGCGCCATGGCGATACATTCTTTGGCGCTGCTTAATTTTCTCCGTCAGATCATGGCGTTGACTGAAGTCGAACTTTGTGTGAAACAAATATAAATTCGCTGTATATTAAAAAAAAATGGTATTACACTTGTTTTTATTCTATTAAGGTCATCGGAGGTTAAGAAAAATAGCCTTCGTGCGATTCTTTCTGCAGTATAAAATGCGCAAAAAGGAGCGCTCACAAATTCGTTGTCGGGGTCGTAGCAACTGGTCCACTCGTCCCTGCAGCGCGACCACGGTATCCCTTCGGCGACCCCGTGGACCAGGTACAAGGCGGCGTAGACCTCTCGCAGGGACTGGCATACGGCGAGCAGAAAGCAGTATGCCACCGACATATAGCCGACGCCTGAAAGGACAAACCCGTTGTGCACAACAGATATTCTTTTCGATTTTTATTTCCTTTAATGCAAGGTAAGTTGTTTAAAAGCCCTCCCCCCCCCCCCCCCCCCCCCCCATTTTCCATTAAAATTTTCTTAGATCAGTTGTTACTTTTTATTGAGATAACGTTTTGTTTTGAACACTTTGGCATCTGGTTCGAATCGCCATAGAGCTACATTCTTGGGTGAAGTTTAAGCGTATGGTTATGTGTAGTTTATTTTTGCGATAAAAAAAAAAACTGGGAACTTTTTTTAGGACATGCTATAGTTATTAACCAAGAAACGCAAAGTAAAGCGAATCCCCAGCTTTTTATTATCGCTCTTCATCAATAAAATTACGAAATCAGACGTCGTAGAAACAACCACAAAGCAGGAAGCATCATAAACATAATATGTCATGACTTGTGTTTATTAAGCTAACGGGCACAATGGTTTCAGTAGTTAGAAAAAAACCAACTTTTTTACACTAATATAAAGAAAAGAAGCCTTCCCGAGTAATTTAGAAATTACCTACTAAAATTATAACTTTTTTTGACCTGTTGACGAAACTCAAGCGAGCTCAGGAAATGTCGCCAACAAGGTCGATTAACTAGACAAATTTTCGTTCAGTATTTGGTTCTTCGCGGCCTTGTCGCTTTAATAAAAGGTGAATTTAGTGCCTGCTTTCGAGGTGATATGGGCGGATGACTCGAAGAACGCGCGGGCTCACCTGTGAAGAGAGGGAAGCACCTGTAGAGCTCTGTCACCCCTGAACTGCTGAATTGTCCCAGAACCAGCTCAAGATAAAGAATCGGCTGCACCAGCAGAGCGTACATGACGAGGCATGCGACGAAGAAGGCCCCTGTAATGAAACATACGCCATCAACACCGAAAAAAAAAAAAAAAAGAAAACTCGCGGCGGTTGTCTTATTATCGTCCCACACCCCATTCGTTAGGAGGTATAATTAGCCGATAATAATGCCGAAAAACAAATCGCCAAGCACGACGTGTGAACATCAGAAACCACAGCCCGAAATTTCTCGAGCTCTCAGCAACCATATTCAGACGATCAGCGCGTTTCGCGCGCGTTTAGACCGGTCCGAGCTAGCTTTTACATTTTCCCCATAACTGACGACTTTACTAAACTTCTCCCGAAACAGGGTCAGGTTCAAATAAGGCATCACGTGACATAACCTACGTCACCGCCCACTTCGTGAGAACTCTCCCACGGCAGGTGAATCGCCGCGAGTCCAACCACACCAACTAGAATAATCAAAGCCTGCGCACTAAAAAGTCTGCCGTCATCATAGTGTGATCGAGCCAGAGACACGGATTGGACACGAGTGCTGCGTCAGGGATCGGCTGGGCCTCGTGTCCAATCAACGCTCGGCACCGGGCTCGGGTCCAATCACCAATTAGGCGCCATCCGACTGTGATGACGTTCCGTTGATGAAGGGTGGGGCGTTCGAACCCTTTATTATTCTAGACGGTGTTGGTCTAACCCTAAAGATTTTTGTTTTTGTTTTCTAAGCGCCAAAGGTTTATAAGAACACGACCGATTCACCTCCGTGGCGGGTGACGAGAACCGGAATCTTCCAGAATCCCGAACAACCAAGGCAGAACATGAAGACCAGGAGGAAAATGTCCATCCCGTTCGCGTAAAACACAGTCTCGGGTGTGGTCTTGACTGGCGGCGTAGTGGGACCAGGCATCAGCGGAGGCCTCCAAGTGTCCACGGGAAGGACGACGTCTCTGGCAGCGGTGGCGGCCGTCCTTTCACGAGGGTTCACATTTTCATCCTCCCGCCCTTCGTCCCAGACGTGGGCCCAGCTTTTCAAGGTGCTCTGTTGTTCTTGCAGACTGCTCCGGTGCAGATTGGGGTCGTAGACAGGCCACAGCGCAACATCATTCAGCGATGGATCTGCAACAAAATAGAACAGTACGTGTACTGAACAAACCATTCTGTGGCTCTGATATTATTTTTTTTTTATGTGTAATGTACGGAGGAAGCCCGGCGAATAAGAAGGCTAAAACTATTTTCCGACCTAAAGAAAAAGTCGGCACTCTGAAACTCAGTGTGACGTTTTCACTCAAGTCAAATGTCCACGTAACACAAAGCAGACTGTTTCTGTGTTCCTAAAGATACTTTAAGCCTCGTTATTTTTGCCGAGCTGCTCTCGTAGATTACAGCGATCGGCTCTCACAAGTGGTTTGCAGGAATGTTGAGACGCGCCCGAATTGGCAGAGTGGCGTTCGTAGACGTCCATTGTTGTTGCCAGCTTGGTAACGCTCAGCGCGTTAAGAGTTATGGTGTGCAACGCATATTAAGCGTTTATACGCGCTCATCACCCGTCGATTGAATTCACACAGTCACTGATGGTTTAAATAATACAAGGCGCGGTTAATTACGTTTTTCCTTATTAGCTTGTTCTCGGAACTCACCACTCTCTGTGTTTCTACATTTGTCAGCGACTATGCGGCGAGCAAGTGTTCCAAAATGCGTCATTGGCGCGTCGGCACGCGATGAGGAGCGTGCCAGTCAAAGGGTAACATAAAAAACCGGAGGCAAAATGCGATGACGATTTGATTATAAATGCGTTTCGTCTTTGGTTGAGCTAAGGGGGGAAACAAAAGCACGTTAGCGCGTTTGGAGGTGAAACAAGCGCACGAGGTGCGGCAGAAGCAGACGAACTTGCATGCCGTGTAGTATTGATATGCCATTAGAGGAAAACTAAAGAGGTTCTTCAAAAAGAAAACGAGTTAGAGGGGAGTTTTAGAGTACTCATATCTCGTGAATCTGAATATCACGCTTGCTTTTCCTGGAAATGTAACCAAACGTTAGAAACCCCCAAGAGCTTCCGCTCAGTCGTTGCGTCATACTAAGATCTTTCGGCCTCCAAGCGCGTGTCGCTTCTGTGGGCAGCGTGTGCAATTGCAAGCTTTCCAAGTATGTTTCCCCGCACTGACACCAGTCGTGACGTCATCTTTTTTTCTTTTTTTTTTACCATTTGAAAATAGCGAGAGTGCGCGTGCATAGCTTTGATAGGCGCTAAAGATGTGCAGGAGCGGAGATTCCGAAAACTCTGGATATGACGTCACGCTCCGGAAAGGTATACTTAAAAAAGAATGTTCTCCAGCCTCCGTGCACCAAATAGAAAAAAAAAAAATAATCTGGAAATATCGGTGATCCTGGAGGCCAATTGAAGACGATGTAAGTGCTTTTCCTCGAACACACAGAACCGCTTCAGTTTCCCTTTAACAACCTTGTCGCGTAGTACCTGCTGTACCTCCGTTTTACACCAAGTGAGAACTCAGCTGACGTTACGCCATCCAAATGGGGTCGATCAAGCGTACCACCAAAAGTGCAATAACCCCCAATAAATAACCGAGGTATTTTTTTTTTGCGTGATTTGTTTTGTAGGTCATTTACCTACTAAACATGTCACGCAAAAAAACACAACATTACCTCGGTTATTTCTTGGGGGTTATTGGTTTAGTTGGTGATAATAAATGAACAAATTGGATGAGCGCCGCGACCAAGCACTTTTAGCGCTGTTTGATTGACTCCTTCCTTTCGTAGCTTCAACTGTGCTTGCACTTAGTGTGAAACCGGGTAATTTATTTTTATGCAAGTCGAGATTCTACCTAAAAGGTGTCTACAGCTGAGAAAAAAAATTGGTTGCCGAATAATCCTTGATTCACCGTTTGGCGAAGGTTAGTTACCACCGAATATGCTGGGGTACGTTCCGCCTGTCTGATTGTGACCGTGCGGAGCTTGGAGGGCTCTGAGTGTGGTATCAATGGAAGCTGCCCTCGTGGTCGCACTGCGCTCCAGTGACTTTTCCTGGGCCACTGTCGTCGACAAGGCTTGGGGCGTCTTTCGTGGAAACTCTTTGGAGGGACCTTTGCGCGGTAACTTAAAAAATGTTGCGAGCAGCTTCTTGGGAAGTGCATCGGACGTCACTTTGGATTGTTCGTCGGAATGTCTCTCCAAAGTCGCTTTGTTTGGTCCTTTGCTCTGGTCTTTGAACTGTTCCTTCGATTGTGCCTTCGATGGTTCATTGGTTCTTTCGACTAAAGTGTCCTTCGTCTGTTGTTTGGGTGTGGCTTTGATCCGTACTTTGGATGGTTCGTTCAGTGTTTTGTTGTATGGCTCCAGAGACGGTTCTTTAGACGGCCCTTTAGCCGGGTCTTCTTTAGGAAGATTTTCAGTCGGTGGCCTAGACAGATCTCTGGGCAGCTTGTCGGAGGGAGCTTGGGCTGGACCTTTAGCCGGCGCCGTAATTTGCCCTTTAGACTGCTTGTTCCGCGGCTTTTTGGACTTGTCTGCAGACTGCTTTTTCAAAGGCACTGTTGAGTCCTCTTCAGCGTGTTGTGCTGACATCCCTTCAGTCTGCTCCTCGGAATTATGATTGACCACTCTTTTTTCAGGATTCCGCGAAAACGTCTGTCTGCAAAACGAAACAAAAATTATAGTCGCACATGTTTTACGTAAACCTTGTCCAAGGTGATTTAGAGTTAGGGAAAAGACACCTCTCGACCTCTGTTCGTCTTTTCGCTGATGACTCTATTGCTTATAGACTAATAAAAAACTGAGACGACCCTCTTCCACTCCAGAACGACATAAACAAAGTTAGTGAATGGTGCCGCCCATGGCAGATGTGTCTAAACATTAACAAATGCATGCGCTTCTGCTTTCTTACGTTGTTCCTCTCAGCCCTTAAACTCATTAACACTCAACGGCACTATCATTCAGACTACAACACATACAAGGATCTTGGTGTTCATTTAACCACTAATATGTCCTGGAAATGTTCATGTCTACAAGACAATATATTCTGCAAACCACTCACTTGGCTATATTCGTCGCGATTTCAAGTCTGCACCTTTTTAACCATAAACGTCTCCTTTACGTCACGCTTGAATGGCCTAAACTAGAGTATGCTACAGCTATCTGGACACCCACATCAGTCTTTTCTAACTAACGCTATTGAATCTGTTCAAAATCTTGGTGCTCGATTTATTCTTTCTAGTTAATCTCGCTTTTCTAGTGTCACTGCAATGAAATGTCAATTACCTCTTCATGATCTTTCCGGTCGTAGCAGAATTTTCCGTCTTTGACTTTTTCATAAAATGTACTATTCGGAACCATTACGACCGTCTCTCGCCGGCCAGCCCAGCTATATATCTCCAAGACATGATCGTTCATGCAAGACTGCCCGCCCCAAGACCATTCCAACAGCCCATTAACATTCCCTTTCACCAGAAGCTATTGTGGACTGGAAAGGCCTTCCCGATGACCTCGTCACCATCACTGATAACTCTAAATTTAGAATTGTACAATCGAACTACTCCCCTCTGTAATGCCCTTCGGGGCCCTAAGGGTAATTGTAAATAATGAAATAATAAATAATATTCCCTTCCACGGTAATCTGGTGAACTGCGGAGGCTGCGGCACCACGACCCAATAAAAGCTCCGGAGCAGGGCACATGACACCGGGGGCCACGTTGCCGCTATAGCAACAGCGCCGTCCGCTACAAAAAGTAGTTCTAGGCTTCTTTTTCTTTTAACGGCGATTGAACTCTCCCGATTACATTTCTTCCGAGAAAATATAAAAAATAAGGAATAAATAATCCCAAATGCATGAGGTTCAATTATATTTAAACAAAAAAAAGGGACGCCACATCCAAATCCGCTCCCGGTATTTTTCTCCTTGTAGTGCACTAACCGTGGGCGATCGCAGCCGTGTAATTGACCGTTTCCGCTCAAAACATCGCACTGGGACCTCGCATCAGCACCGGTCAGAAATTCGTGGGCAAATTGAGCGTATGGTTCTCTCATGAACCATACGCTCGCTATTCTAGCGGGCGGAAATGTTGCGGAGGTGGACGTTCATCCGAGGTTAGTTGGTTTCGCAGCAGACGGCACTTGGCCAGCAGACGACAGCCGGTTTTGCAGGCCTCGCATTTGGCGTAGTGACACACACGCCCCGGGGAGACTGTCACGTGCCTCACTCCGATGCTCTTATTCGGTTGCGGCGGCCGCAGCATTCACAGTTCGCCATGTTATCGCAAAACAGGGTATAGTTTTTAGTGAGTTAGTGTTAGATTTAGTGGTAACTCCACTTTTCACGTGTCAATTTTCCCGCTAGATGTAACGTGTAATGTACTAAGGTAGCGATTTTGGTGAGTTGGTATGCGTTAATCATGGTGAAAAAGAGCTAAAAAACGAACACGACGAGAAGGAAAAAACACGACAGCTTCGTTTTGCGGTGTTTGTACCTTCTCGTCGTCTTCGTTTTGTGCTGTTTTTCACTATGAATAGAGTAGCGGATAAACTGAATTTATGTGCAGGTCATGCGACGTCAATTTTGCCGCTGAACTTAGCGGGGAAACAAATTTATGCATAAGTCACGTGACATGAAGTCATGCAACATCATTTCCCCCGCTAAATGTAGGGTTAAACTGAACTGTCGTTGAGGTCACGTGATGTCAATTTTCGCGCTAAATATAGTAGGGAAACTGCATTGCTGTATTCTTGGCGTGACACAGTGTAGCTTCACGTCATTTTCACCGCAAATTTCAGCTGGCAAACTTACTTGTTTTCCCGCTAAATTTAGTGGGGAAACTGATTTGGTGTTGAGGTCACCTGATGTCAATTTTCCCTCTAGATCAAGCAGGGAAACAGTACTTCCGTATACATCACGTGATGACGTTGCGTTACGTGAATTCTTTGGCCAAATTTAGCTGGGAAAGTGAATTTCCGTATAGGTTCCGTGACATGAAGTCATGTGACGTCATTTTCCCCGCTAAATATACCTGGGAAATTCACGATTAGGCTTTTGTGAAGCTTCACTTCATCTGCGAACTTAGCTATAAACGTTTGACGCTAAAGCACGATTGGGAAAAAAATGCCTGAGACTTTCAGCCACTCAAGCAAAAGCGCGTGCGTGTATGAAGGCAACTCCGCTCAATTCCGAAAAATTTAGGCTTACATGTGATCCCATTTCACAAAGCACTACTAAACAGCTCAACGTCCTCCGATTCGCGAAATGTGAAATATTATTTGTGTAATCTTAATTTAAACATCAGCTGATACCGAAACCGAGACTTCGGTTGCGCCAGGCAACATTGGTTTCGTGCCGTCAAAGTCATGGCTACGTCACGTCGAACCACATGGTCTTGTGACGTTCGTGGGGGCGAGGGACAGGACACGCGACGCGGGCAAGTCGTATGGCGTGGACGGTGATGGCCCGGGGGAAAGAGGGAGGGGGAAAAAACAAAAGGGGAGAGGGGGAGCGGAGAAACAGACCGATAAGCGCGCAGGGCAGCGCAAACTAGCGCATCCGCGTTACGGTGATCATGTGGACACCGTTCAGCCAACACCGGGAGGAGAAACTCATGACGTCATCGTTCAACTTCGCTCTGAGAAGTAAAAACAAACAAAACGTGAGAATGACGCAGTCATGCCTCTGACGTAGTGGCTCAACGTTGGCCGCTCCAACTCTGTCGCATTGACTTCGCTGACGATTGCGCCTCACGTCATACGCTGGAGTTGGCAGATTTCGGCGAATTGGCAGATTTGAAAGTTTGCTGGCCAGTTTATTAAATATATAGACGGAATTAGATCGTAATATTTGACATGAGGTCTTCCTATATGATACTGAAGAGGGCTACATAGTTTTCTAAATATCGAAAATGAAGCGGAGTTGCCCTTTAATGCGAGTAATGATTTTGCGTTGCTCGAACCTCACGCCGCGTCTGCTCGATCAGCGCCAGCTACCGTCAGCAAAGCGCCTTAGGCGTATCTGTTTGTTTTGCTATTTTCCGCTCACTTTGAAACGCGCACTTAAGACGTTTTTGAGATTGTCTGTTTTTGGTGATAACTCATTCGACAGGATCTTACCATCCCAGAAATCGAAATAATATGCTCGTGCAACGTCAATATCCTATACTAAAACTGTTATCAAAATTCGTACCACGCCACTTTCTGAGCGGAAAAATCTGGAGCACACAATTCAGCGAGGCACCGGCGGCGTGACGATGGGCGCGCGTCAGCCAATCGCAAGCCGTCTCTCTCGGAAAGTCGGCTTGCGATTGGCTGACGCGCACCCGGCGTCAATCCACCGGCGCCTCCGCTGAATCCTGTGCTCCAGATTTTTCCGCCCAGAAAGGGGGCGTGGCACAAACTTCGATCACTATTTAGTAGGAAAATAGATGTCGCACAAGCATAAGTTTTGGATTTCTAGGATGCTTGGAGCCCGTAAGATAAGTTGTTCCCAAGAACAGACGAACTCAGAAATGTCTTTAGTGCACCTTTAAAATGAGACTAGAAGCTCCGCCTTCAGCGCGAGCTTTCTGCCCTTGCTAACACAAAGCGGAACGCGCAGGCGCGTGCAACCAAAGCACTGTGGAAGCTAGCGAGCTCGTGCTGAAGGCGGAGCTTCGAGTTTGAGCTTAAAGGTGAACGGAGTACAGGGAGTAAGTACCGCCTTCAAATATGGCGTCCAGTGAATGCCCCTAATGAGGTATTCACTAAAGCCATATTTGAGGGCGATGTTTAGAGCTCATGCCCATAACCAGGTCAAATTACTAGGCTGTTAAGGACGGCAATCTTGATCGTGCGGATTACATGTTGCAAACGAGTTGCGGAAGCTCGCCGTCAGCGCCCGCTCAGCAGCCGCGCACACAGCTATGGCCGCGCGCCAAGGCCCGTGCCTGGTGCGGCCCTTGGAGTCAATGGCGTCGCATCACTGATATGATCGGCCATATACTCCACCTCAGAAGTTCCGTGCAGCGCAGTGGAAGCTGCATGCTCTTTAGCCAATCGGCAGAGCGAGCACATCACAAAATGCTATCACTACGCGCTTTAGCTCTCTTTTCCTCCTATCGGATTCTTCTAATTATTTTTCTATCTTTGCTATGAATGGTAAATAGAATCGCTGCTTAATCAATTTTAATAATTGACATTCATGCTAGCAAAGGGTTATAGTTTATTTCTTCTAATACTTATTTGGGAAACGTGTGTAATCTTAGGCAACTGATTGAATACTTGGTGGTCCACGGTCTGCTCGCTGTTGACACTGCATTTTTTCTTGAACGCCCCAGGTGTGTGACCATTAAACTAGTGCACCATTACTTATGCATCATAAAACGATAGTCTGTTGACATCGTTCGAACGATGGTCACCGCGGTACGCGCGCTTCGTATGCGGCGTGTCAAGCTACTCTTCGAATTGGTTGCCATGTGGCATGAAGCTCGAATGTTCTGGTTACTCGCACTCAAATCTGTCTGCAGACGTTTCTACATCAGCTTACACCATATATCAACAGACAAAAGCAACATTTTTTATTTGGTGATGAATACTTATTTTCATCACATACTGTTTTCTTCTTTTTTTTTGGTCATAAACGTAATAAAAGTACGTACACTGTTAGCAAGTGCCGTGTATTTGGTGAATATTTGGGGTGAAAAACACGCTATTTACACAAATTACCATAAATTTACACGATGAGTAACGGATAATACGTTCAGATATCATGCGAGGTTGTAAAAAACGTGTTTTGGTTCGGTCATACACGCATATCCGTGTAGCCGACCTCGATAACACGCATCGCCTCCGGCGACGACCGCGGCATTGCCGGCTATCGAAGCACCGGAATGCTTGGGGACACACTTAAAAGGACCGTCGAGACAAATGCCGCGGAAAGAAACATGTCTCAGAAACAGATATGCACCAAAAGCAATTACGCCATGTCGCGGGACGTTGGCGAAACCCGCGCTTACCGTGGCTCGCCGCCATTTTCTGGTCGATGGCAATGCGGCTTCCCTCATGTCGCCCATGTTTGCATTTAGTTTAGGGCTCTTGATAATAGTTTCTTACACACCACAAATAAAGTCATGGGTCCAATTATTCGTTCAAAACAGTTAAAATGGATATAAAAAGCGTGTCTTCGATGTGAACACGTGACACTGCAGTTGGTTTCGTTTTTGCTTCAACCTTCAACTGCTTCAACTGCAAGCGATCTGGTCGATCTGGCCATGGCGCAAGCGCAACATCGATGTACGGTGGAAGCAAGAGCCGGTTGGCTTTCGTTCTTTTTGTTTGACCGGAGAAATTTCTGGCAGCCGCTATTGTTTTGGTTTGACGGGACGCGAGAAGCTTCGCATAGAGCTTCGCAGTTTGCGAGCACATAGTGAAGACGTGACCGGAGAAGTGCCCCTGTGATGTTCCCGGAAGACGGAAAGTACCATTCGTCGTGTGTGCTTTGAAAGCGAGGGGAGTCACAGGGTCCACGAGTGCGCAACCACAAGCCAAGGTTCACGACAGCGCTGCGTTCTTCGGCGATCTCGTTCTGTTTGGGGCAACACGGCGATGCGAGAAAGGGCCGAAACGTTCGTGGTGTGTGGTGCGGTGCTTGTAGGTAGAAACCCGCTCTAACGCGGAGCTCATATTGGTTGCTGTGGGGTTGCGTTTGACGGGTTTAGCCCCGTCGTCGTCAGCTGATCCGGTCCAGCTGGTCGGGGAGGACGCAGCGAGCGTTCTTAAAAGTAAATCTTCCTTCGTTCCGTTTCAAAATGTGGAAGATTCCCGACGCATACCGTGAGTAAAATGCTGCGGACGTTTTCAACAAAATTACGTCGTTTTAATTGAACAAGGGACTTCGGATAGTTTCCCTAAATCTGCCGTTTCTATGCTTCGTGTCGTTAGACTGCATTTGCACAGCGACGTGTTCGCACAGCGACGCACACCGCTCGAGTAGATGATTCGGTCCCGCAAACGACCGGTTATACAGAATTTCAGGGAAACTTAAGTCACCACCGATGTTTTCCTGTAAATCTCGTGTGACTCGTGTGAGTTTGTTGCGCTCATCATGCGGTGTGAATAAACTAGGGCAAGATTTTCTACCTGCCCACAGATGCATGAACTGAGACCAATTTTTTACGTAGAGAACATAGTGGTTTTTCTTTACATTGGGAAGAGGCCCGAATTTGTCTCTTTTCCCTCTGGCACTGCCCCAAGTTTCAAGTTGCAGTTTCAGTAGACATACCTACTAACAGGTACAAACTGCTCTAAAGCAGGTAAAAGACTGGGAAGTCAGGACGGTGCGGACACCGTGTTTTGCGCTTCTCGCAAGGTGACTAATGCTTTTGCGAGGTATGCGGAATATGCAAACGATTTTGTTATGCCCTTCGTTTGCGTCTCCAGAAAAAAGAATAAGATTATTTACAAATTTAGGCGCAATCACAAGCCAAGATTTACGATAACAGTGCGTTCGCTTCGGTGGTCCGTGTAGTGGTATTATACGCTGCTTTCTGCAACACCGCGTCATGACGAAGAGCTGGAACGGTCACGGTCTGTGCTGGGCTAGCGGTTGACAGAAACCCGCATCGCCCGCATCGGCACCGAGTGCACTTGGGCTGTTGATGCTCGAGCCTTTCATACGCGGCTTATTGCCAGCTGATCCTGCTGCTCGACGGTGACGAAGCGGCGAGTGTGACCTCTGAAGTAAATGTAAATCCTCGTTCATCCAGTTATCCAGTGTCAAAGTGTGGAAGATGTCCAACGTGTACTGAGGGCGGGAACTACGAGCGTTTTGCCCTGCTTTTATAACCGAAACCAGAGCAGCGAGATAATTGCCTTGCGTACTCCAAAATGACGCAAGCAATAAGTTTCAACAGGTCGAGTACGTCACCGCGGATGTAGGCGAGACTGTGCACTGTTTAAACGCTTGCAGTATCCACGAGTGCTACCAGAAAAACGACGTCAACAGAGAAGGAGCTCGCGATTTTAGCATAATGCAGTGCCACGGGCTCGTGAATTTTCACTGTGGCTATATAGAAATAGTAAAAGAAAAAAAACGCATCAGCGCCACATTAATGATCACGAATAACGCCGGTCACAAACTCCCAAGCCTCACCGCTTCGCTCGACACCAACACGACATACGACAACAATCTGCATCAAAACGCCCCAAAAGTGAAGGCGTCTGCTCCCGCACGCGTACTACAACTAGCGGAAGTGAAGTGTTGGGCGGATGTCCTTCACAATAATATATATAAAAAATGCCTTGCGCAAGTATAATTTCCATTGATTATTGAATACGTACTGATAAAATCCCAAACTTTTTCATGGCCGGTTTAAGATTTATTGTTAGTACATCGCTGTTTTTCGCAAAGGACTCATTTTACAGATTTTGCCTCCATACTTTTTAAATGCAAACAGTTCTTACATACGGCTGTCCATTGTGCCGTGTTTTGTGTCTTCTTCTATAAATCGGTAACGGTCAGCGACCAAAGAGCTCACCCGTACATGTCAAGCATATATACGCCGCGGGGAGAGTCCGTTGTTAGCGTAGTGTCGGTGTTGTGTTTGTGTATGTGTCGCTGCTGTGTCCTACGTGGTGCTCGTGTTGTCTGTGATGTATGTAGAGTAGCAGTCTGCTTGTGATAGTTCCCAGCGTATAAACCGACTCCTGCTTTTTTTTTTTTCATTGGTTGCTAGAAATCGCACTAGGTGGCGCAAGTTACCGCCCGATTACAAGAGTTTGCTTGAGCTATTTATCCATGTAAGTTCAATATTCGTTTTTTTTTTTTTTTTTTTTTGTCTAGCGGTTTTGTCGTAGCTGCCGACGCCACCGACCGCCGACGATGCACGTAGGTACCTTTGCACGTAGCTACGTCCGCCGCTCGGAGACTGTTTACTGTGCATAAAAGACATCGAACGAGAACGAACGCGTCCTGTATGCTTTCAGTTCGGCTGAAAGGCGCGGCTGGCTGGGCTCGTCCCTCGCCTGTTCTCGGCTGCTGGCCGCCATGTTTCGTAAGGAACACGTTGAACCGTGCTTCTCGGAAGGCAAACACGGTGTAGCGTGTTAACTTTACACAGCACCTCATGTGTAGACGAAAAACACAGATGGCTCCGTGTAAAACGAACACGTTTCGACGTGTCCGCTATGGGACAACAGTTTACACGTCTGGGCGTGTTATTTTTGCTAACAGTGTGCGCTGTTTACATTTTTAAATAAAACGTTCCTTTTGACTGAAACTTTTTTTACATGACAGGAACTACTATAAAGAGGAAAAACATATGAAAAGCGAATGAAGTTCCAACAGTGCGAACAAAAAACGAGTACTCGTGTGATCTGCCGTGGCCTTAATCGGTTTTCAGGCAATGTCCTCCTCTGACTCGCAGTCACTATCTCCGCTTTACGTTTCATTTTCACCATTCTTAATGACAACGCTGTCGACAACGCCCTCAATGGTGTAATCCAGCTTTATCACCTTGTGTTCGTCGACAATAACGTGACTGCAAACAACACGCCCACTTCTCCGGCGAGACCTGAGCGAACCTTTGGTGACTACCGGTTTGAGATCGCTGATCTTGTAGGTTTTGTTTTCGGAGGCCACGTACCCTTTCACTTGACTCCAAACGAACTCTATTGGCGACGTGCGCGATAAAAAGTGTAGCTTTGGCCGGCCGATCATGATTAGTAAAATGTTGAGTATGACGTCAACAAAGAATTTCTCATCAACAAAAATAAGAGTAATGTAAGAAATTAAAATGTGTTGGTTTCATAGCGCCATGATTACAAGCTTCCATCATGTTCTTTACGAACCTCCTTGAGCTCGTTGCTCGCACGTTACTCACGTCACGAGAGGGAACCATAATAGGGCGCCACCAAAACATCTCGCCGCTAATAGGGTTCAGGTGGCAGTGGTAGGGCGGCAAGCGCAAAACTGTCTGGCCAAATTGTGCGGCAGTCTGGTGAATCAGGTAATAATCCTTTTCGTCTGTCACTGTAGACACGCGCTTCAAAAGCTCGGGCTTGAACAGCCCCTTGCTCCACGTAATGCCCTTTGCAGAAAGCCCGTCGTGCATGTCCTTCTTCCGTGTGACCATTCGGGGAAACTTTCTCAGTTTTCACTGAGAGATATGGAGCGTTGTACATCACAATGGACGCTGTTACGAGCAAGATTCGGAAGAAGCCGCTCCGTGAACCACTTCCCGCAATGAGGGCCCTCCATTTCTTTGTGTTGGTCGCCGGTGTGCTCTCTGGCTCGGAATACTTCCGCAGCACCGTTAACAAAACCACTCTCATTGCCACATTGTGAGATGAATAAGCGCTCAGCTTTACTTGTCTGCTTTTTGGGGCCAGTAGTAAGGTTTGAACGTTTTGCTTCACTCTCGCTGGTGACCATCATGTCCCCCCAGACCTGGAATTTCGTGTGGCCGGCGTTGGCCCAGGTTTTGCTGGGGAAGTATATTGATATTTTTGTTGGCGGTACTTCTCAATTTTGCGAAAATAATTACTACGCCATTAAATAATGTTCAAATACTCGACCAGATGGACATTTCTTGACCCTTCGCCGTACCTAAAGCAGAGCTTCTCTAGCGTGCTATGCAGCGTTTCAAGCGATACACTGGGTAGGTCGCTGTTCAGGTCAATGTACTCTTGCAGCTTCGCGACAGTAAGGACCTCGTTCCTCTGGTACGACCCATGCACAATTATTTTAAGCACGCCGAGGCCAAAGTTGTCCAGCGTCTTTTCCCGCTAACCATGCTTTCCACCTCAAAGCATGGTCAGTGGAGACGTAAGGTAGCCGTCTTTCTTGTACTCAGCCATCCACTTGAATAGAGCCCGTTCCCTTACATTTGTCAACTTAGTCGTTTTCTTAACGACGGTCCTCAGGCTGACTGATTTTTCCCCTCCTCCGGCAGGGCTCCTATATTATTAAAAGCGACTTGCTTGGCCTCTTTGGGGTATTATACAGGCCTAGCGCGGTACTGCACCGGTGTCTCGGCAGCTGCCACTTTTTGCGAAGCGAAGCACCGCCTGAATACATATCTCCGCTTCGTCTTAATTGAAACGCAAGGCACATTTTTATTTTCAATATAAAATATATTCGAACGTCATTTATGACACAACGCACTACTCCTTTTTAGAAAGGCGCCTTTTTGCTTAACCACTGCTAATAATTTGTACGTGACTGTTTGTGGGATCTCTTTCTTGCGTGTTAGTGCATCGGACAAAACCTATATTCCTCACTGGATGGTTAAGACAAAAAAGGAAGGCGGCTTACAATCAGACGAGCTAAAAGCAGCTTAGAAACATGGACCTTTCTAATCTATTAAAAGGTAAAGAAGGAAAACACGGAAGAATTTTATAGAAGTATAGAAGGACGCGCCACACAACTTTTATCTGGTGCTGTCCACTTAGTGTGCGTGCACCCCGCAGCTTCCAAAATGTTGCACGGAACTTCTGAGACGAAGTATAGGAAGCAAACGATCATCCTGCATTTTCTCGTGGCACATGCCTTTGCGGACAAGCACAGTAATGGTTGCCGTTACTAGTAAAAAACGCGAAGCGTGAATTTTTTTAAAGGGCTTTGACAAATACTAGGGAGTTTTAGAATAACGTACGCAATTTTAGAGCACGCTAGCGCTAAATTTAGCGCTTATATTAGCGCACGCGATGCGAGAGAGTTTTAAGGCCGGTTCACACATACAGCGGAGCGCTAAGTTAGCGCTACGTGAGCGCTCGAAGGAGCGCTCGAAGGAGCGCTCATGTGGCGCTTCCTGGCGCGTGATGTAGCGCTCTGTTAGCTCTGTTAGCGCTCTCACGCCCCTTGTGCCGTGCTTGCTGCTGCGGAATAGCGCGTGCACGGCCATTCCTTTGTTGTTGTTTTTCCTTTGGTATTGAAAGAAGAGGAAGTAAAAGTGCCGCTCTCTAAGCAGAGGGTCGGGCATACGATCCAGAGTCATGCACTCTGAGCGACTAATTAATTGGGTACGACCTCATAGCTTTCAAGTCGATATATGTGACGCTGGCTTCAAGGACACGCAGGTAAAAAAAAATAGTTCCAGGCTTCCTTTTTTCAACACTTCTCTCTCTCTCAGGTAAAAATAATCGCCTTCGAAAGAGCTCTGTGTCTCGGTCCCTCAGCCTAGCAACAAGGTTCGCCGGGTACCCGTCGGTATATTTCGGTGGCGAAAGGTTTCACGCACCCAGAAGGCTTTTCTGAGAGTTAAGTCGTCCACACAGATATGCACCAATCGCGTATGTAAGAGCATTTGTGGTATTTCTATTTCAGTATCCCACATGTCCGCCATTGTGCTGCTGATGCACACCTAACCACAGGAACCGAAACCGCAGTGCTCCTGCTAAGTCGCAGCCACCGCGGTACAAGAAGCGCTAATGACGCGCAAACACGGCGCTACTGAACCGCTAACAAGGCGCTATATTAGAACGAAGTCACGCGCTGGAAGCGCCACATGAGCGCTCCTTGGAGCGCTCACGTAGTGCTAACTTAGCGCTCCGCTGTATGTATGAACAGTCCTTTAGAATAGCGTTTCTCCGTCGCGACGCAAAAGCCCAAGCATCTCGCGCTTGCGACGCCACCAAGATACAGTCACAATTTTTATTTCACACACGAAATGCTGTAACTTAAGAAAAAACGTTTTTTGGTCCAGAGTATTTTAGATTTGTTTAAACGTGAGAATGCGACGCGAGCGGTTGACAGGTCGTGTCCGCTTGCGTCACCTCGGCAAGAGAGGTCTCGTGTATTGACCTTCGCACATCGTACCTTCGACGAGAAATGTTCGCGCGTCACAAGTATCAAGCTGTCGGTGATCGTTGGGAAACCAAGTACAATGTCGTCCCGTATTGAAAATCGCAGCCGCGAGGATGCCGCCGACGTCGCACTCACGACGTCGCCAAAGCAGCCGCTGACATAATCCTGGAAGCCGCCATTTTTTTTTCAACTCTGCTCGTCTTGGCTTTAGCCAACTTCTCATCACGAATCCTACTTGGAGAAGCGCAAAGACCGCAAAGACTCTTTGCGTACGCACGCTATTTCCGAGAAATAGCGCAGGCTAAAATTGCACACGCAAAGCGCAAAATCTGGTTTGCGTTCGGAGCATGCGCAGTGGCGACGACGCTATTCTTTGCGCACGCAAAGCTTTAGCGTGCGCTATTCTAAAACTCCCTACTATCTATACACGTATTCCCGTCAAGAACCGTAGTGAAACAAGTACGGCTCCCCTAGGGCGGTTTGCTCATCTTGCGGCCGCGGCTGTGGCCAAGGGGGATTTTGTCGTCACGCGACCAGCTCTATGGGGACAAGAAGGTACCTAGCGTCCCTGCCTAATGGCAGAGAAACCCGTATCGCTTCAAGCACAAAAACCTAACTTCGCTCGCAGAAACTGACTGCAGGGACGTTCAACTGGAGTCCAGTTGACCGCCCCTTTATACTGTAGGAGCGGCAGGTAAAGTTGCGGCAAGGGAGAGTAAACATGAGCCAAAATAAAGACAAAATCACGCAAGATAAAAGCAGTCGATATCTGAACCCGTGATTTTCACGCCGCGACGTCAAGTACCGGCGCTCTGACCTCTCAACCTTTTTTTTTTTTTTTTTTGATTATTGCAGAAGACGCGAGCCGTCGGCGCTGGCGGGGTATATAAATATATTGCCACCGCTTTGATCTCGCGTGTTTTTTCCTTTATTTTGGCTCATATTTACCCTCCGTGGCCGTAACTTTACCTGCCGCTCCTACCGTATAGAGGGGCGGTCAATTGGACTCCAGCTGAAAGTCCCTGCAGTCAGTTTCTGCGAGCGAAATTAGGCTTTCGTGCTTGAAGCGATACGGACTTTTCCACCATTAGGCAAGGACGCTAGGTACTACCTTATACCCCATGAAGCTGATCACTTGCCATACAAATCCTTCTTGGCCGCGACATGAGCAAACCCCCCCCCCCCCCCCCCCCCCAGGGACATGCTCTAGGGGGTATTTACTGGACGCCATATCTGAGGGCGCTGTTTAGAGCGCATGCTCTGAACAAGCTCACATTAATGGGCTGCTTAGATGGGCAATCTTGATGGTGTGGAATGCACGTTGCAAAAGAAATGTGTAACCTCGCCGTCAGCACACGCTCAGCGGTCGCGCACACCACCCTGCGGTGCTCCTGTCTTCGACGTCCAGGAGAACTTCCAGTTTATAAAAAGAATAAACCAAGTACACCTTGGCACCGCAGCTTGAAATGTCGATAAAACGTTTAACCACCAACTTTCCGGGTAAACGCCAGAAAAAAAAAGCGCGAGAGATCTGTTAAAATTTTTCGAATATGCTTGTAAACCAACTTGCCTTTTTTACGACATTAAATTGTGCAGCCGAAGGCCGTCGCTAAATCTGCAACTTTTTTACCCGTGTAGCATTTATGCTTTCTAGCACTGACCAAGCTCGTCAGGCTTGCAAAGACGGGGAGACCGGAGTCGTTTCGGACGCAAGCGGCAGTTCGAGTTTGTAAACAGCAAAAGGGTCTTTACTCCGTTTTGTACGTAGTGCACGTAGTGTACGTGGTTTGATCTCACAGATGATTTTCACGCCAAACGCATGGAGGCAATAACCCAAATGTAGCCAAAGTCAGCAAAATTCGAAGTTGTCTATACAAAAAAAAATCATAATTGACCTACCAATTTCCAGATATATACAGTGCCCAAAATTCCCATCAAACTAGCAAGATTTCTCTTATTCTCACATAGACATGAATACTACGTTAATCTCGGAGATCTCCCTCGATCTGGCAGCCCTGGAAGACTCCCTGTCCCGCTTGGTCCCGCCGTGTATCATGGGGCCCATGGGCAAGTCGTGGCCACGCCACACCGTTGTTCTTAATTGCGAAAGCTACTACTTCGAGCTCGATAAGATGTCTTTCTTTTCGAATGGCTGTTAACAATTACCTTCCACTGTGCTTTGCTAGCCAACCTGTAGTTATGTGCAGCAACCGTAGAAAACCTTAGACTGCCAGGTGTTATCTCAAAATTTGGACACAGCTAAGCCGTGAAGAGCGAGCCTCGTACGTTTCGTCTAATTTACACAATGTGAAGGGTATGGTTCCACAAAAGCGTTTATAAGGCTAAGTGTATATCATAAGTATTATACTCATAAAAGATATCATATTCATTTTCTCTCGCGTGTTATACATGACTTGCACGTGACGCTGCCGCTTCGTATCAGTGGTCAATCCTACTTGTCCTTGCCGAGTAAATCAAACCGGGGGGGGGGGGGGGGGGGGGGGGGGGGGTTGGGGGGGGGGGTATGTTGCAGAAAGTACGAACGCAACAATAAGGTCCTTCCCAATGGCCATTGATGTTACGTCACTGAAAAAAAAAAAAACATGTATATGATGCATAATTCTTTCGTTGACATACGTATACCTCATTTTGTTATGAACGTTCTTGCGTTTACAGAAGGCGAGCATTCCTAGAACAAAATGGCGGATGGGTGCGAGAACGCTCAACTGAATTTATCCTGTTTTCTTCTTTTGCTTCGTCATTTACTGAGTGTTCAGTGTAGGCATTGGGTATGGCTGTTTGTCGTCACGCTATGTCATAGGGTGTTTTCACCTTACGACATAATTTTGTCCGCCATTTTGTTGTTATGAGCTGGGGGGCCTATGTTGCACGCTTTGGACTCCCAGGAGACTAGGGAGAAGGAAGTGACGCCAACAACGCTCTATGGATGTTGATTGGTGGAGTCGCTGATGACGCGTTGCGTGGTGCTGCTAAGATACGTCAAGGTTATTTGGATACGTTAATTCACAGCTACGTCACTTCCTTCTTCCTAGTCTCCTGGGAGTCCAAAACGTGCAACATAGCCCCCCTGCCTGGCGCTGGCCGAAGGCAAGCATTACAAATATTCACGTGACACCCTCATATACGGAATACCCAAGCTCCAATGGGTTTCGTTGAACAACAAAATGGCGGATTGACGTTTCGTGAAAAGACCCAACAATCGAAAGCGTAGGGTTCCTCTGGGCCGACTGCTTTCCAAAATAAGGGATGATACGATATTCAGCTATACGTTCAGCAGGACCCAAGAAGAAATCATTCGTCTTACCTCCGCGCCGGTTGTGGCAACGACGTGATTCACTTGTTCTGTGGAACGACAAGAACGCAACTGTTATCTGAAGAATGTCGTTCTTTGCACGCTGACCTCGAGATGACGCTCACCACGTGGAGCCCACTCTTCGTCGTTCTTGACTCCGCAGCTCGCGTGAAAACCGCTATACACCAAGGAAAATACAAGAAAACGTAAAAGCAGAGTTAATCAAAATGTGAACATTGTCGTTAGTTTTATCTGCCACCTTCCAAACATACTATTTCTAAATTGCAGTTACTATGTGATCCCGCAGGGGGATTACAAACCTTTTTTTTAGAGCAATGTCCGTTCTCCTACTTTACCGCCGAGCATAGAAACAGCCAATTAGTGTCACTCGCGCAACAAAGCCAGCTAATGGTGAGGCACCGATAGCAATTAAATTCCAACACAAATCGCACATCCTAGCCATCGAGTTACACTCCACCAGGGCGCTATCAGCGGCTCGTCGCTCGCTGGTCACCTTCCGTAAACGGCAACGAGAGGTCCCCGCATGCACTACAGGAAAGTAAACGCACGCGAAAGCTCGTACAATTATACCTTCTTAAACTACGGCTTTGTTACCTACGGCCACTGATGGCTTAAGGAACTTCGGGGTGTGATTTATTCAATTAAAATTACCTGTTGGGCTAGTTGATTAAATATCTTAATTACAAAAGCGCAAAGGACAAGGACAGGACAAAGAATGAACAGGACAAGCGCTTACTAACAACTGATTGTTTAATGGATAATAAGAGAAAGACGAAAATGAGAGGAGATTTGATAAATTAAGGCTCCAATTGTTTTCCAGCTTAAAATGATTAAAAATGATTTGAGAAAATTTAGGACTGACAGAAAAATAAAATTAAAGAAAAGCATCCAGATTAAGAAAAAAGGTTGAGGTACCCTATCTCTTTCTCAGACAGTGAAATTGATGGTGTGCTAATGCACGTGTCTCCATTTTCGATTATAGTTTTTGCCTCGAAAATCTCTCTGGCTCTTTTGCTCCGAACGCGTTTCAGTATTTGCGTTTGATTGAAAAGGGGGGTGCATTTATGGGGTGCTATGTTGCGCTTTTTGCACTCCCAGGAGACTTTCAAGAGGGAAGTGACGTCAACGACACAGCAAATGCAGATTGGATGTTGACAGAAGAAAACGAAATCAACACCCAATCTGCGTTTGCTGTGTCGTTGACGTCACTTCCCTCTCCCTAGTCTCCTGGGAGTGCAAAAAGCGCGACATAGCCCCCATGGTCTCTGGCATGTATGGCCAAGTGTCCAGACGGTGACGCATGCAGGGAAAGCTCATGCTCTCGTAGTGTCTTGACCGACGTACACTCTCCCACATGTGCACGGAATTTCGTAAACGATGTTTACGTTGCAGTTGATATATTTATGTGTGTGCTGGACTGAGCAGTGTTCTTGTCTTTCGTTCTGGGAGTTGATTTTTGGAAGGGCTTAAACCCAAAGTGATACAAGCAAAATCTCTCCAACTTTGCAATAGATTGGACTTAACTCAACTCAGAAAACAGATTACCGCGGCAAAAGGTGTCCAATTGGAAATGTTTTTTACGGCAAAAACTCATAAGGAAAGTTGCCCATTTCGAGTAGTGGTAACAGAAAAAGGATCATGGCAGGGAGCTATGTCTAGATTCATTCTAGACCACCTTAAAAATATTGAAATCAACGATCCTTTTTTGATTCCCAACTCGCAGACATTGATAGAACACCTTAAACAAGATGGCACGACAGTGAGGTATGGGTTTTCGCTTGACGTTGAAGACTTTTTTTACTCTGTCCCACACAAGGAAATGTTTGCGGCAACCAGTGCGTGCATCGAAGAACATGGAACTGTGTCCTTCCAAAATCAGTGCGGTATCTCCGTGGAGTCATTCATGGAGCTTCTGAAGTTCTACCTCACCTCCACTGTAGTGACGTTCACCAACAACACATATATCCAGAAAAAAGGAATATGCATTGGCTCATGCGTGGCACCAGTTCAGTGTAACATCTTCTTATCCCAATGTGACAAGAACATAGCCCAGAAGCTCTCAGCAAACCTGGTATCACGGGTGTTCAGATATGTTGATGATTATCTTGTCCTACTGCATGAACGACCTAAACAAAATGACTCAACTGTAAACAATATCTGCACCACGTTCCTTACTCAATCTCAGGGACTAAGCTTTACCCACGAGCTACCAGATAAAAGCAAGCTTCAATTCCTACATCTTCAGCTGTCCTTTGAAGACAACCATACTTGCTGGACATACAAACCACGGTCCAAAAAATCACTTCTACCATTTGATTCGGCCCATTCTAAAATAATCAAGAGAGGAATTGTAAAAAGCTGCTTCATAGCAGCCTTGCAAAAATCATGCGAGCACACAGCCAAGCAGAGTTTTGAGGCACAAGTTCAAAAACTACAGGAATCTGGGTATACCAGCTTTTTAATGTTCGATGTAGCAGAGAGCCTGACCACTCACAATGAAAGGAGAAGAAGAGATAAGACACGGCGCCCGGCAGTGATACCCTACCAACACAAAGTATCACACAACTTGAAACGAATAGCGTCGAAATAGGACGTACAGGTTGTAACATCAGCTCCTGACAAACTTAAAAAACTGTGTCCAAAAATCAACTCCCAGAACGAAAGACAAGAACACTGCTCAGTCCAGCACAAACATAAATATATCAACTGCAACGTCAACATCGTTTACGAAATTCCGTGCACATGTGGGAGAGTGTACGTCGGTCAATCTGGGCGCTGCGTTAATGTGCGACTACGAGAGCATGAGCTTTCCCTGCATGCGTCACCGTCTGGACACTTGGCCATACATGCCAGAGACCATAAATGCACCCCCCTTTTCAATCAAACGCAAATACTGAAACGCTTTCGGAGCAAAGGAGCCAGAGAGATTTTCGAGGCAAAAACTATAATCGAAAAAGGAGACACGTGCATTAGCACACCATCAATTTCACTGTCTGAGAAAGAGATAGGGTACCTCAACCGTTTTTCTTAATCTGGATGCTTTTCTTTAATTTTATTTTTCTATCAGTCCTAAATTTTCTCAAATCATTTTTAATCATTTTAAGTTGGAAAACAATTGGAGCCTTAATTTATCAAATCTCCTCTCATTTTCGTCTTTCTCTTATTATCCATTAAACAATCAGTTGTTAGTAAGCGCTTGTCCTGTTCACTCTTTGTCCTGTCCTTGTCCTTTGTGCTTTTGTAATTAAGATGTGATTTATTCTCTTCGCGCTCTTCGAACTTCGCCACTCGCTCTTCGGCGTCCTTGTTGGCTGGTGCCCAAATCCCATTGGCTGACGAGCGATAATAGGATGTTCGAGACGCACCATGCCCTGAGCTTCTTATGCTCTTGGAGCCTATGCCATCTTTCTCGATGAAAGAAAAATGAAACACTCATTCATCTCTTCATAGATTCATTAATTTGTTAATTGAAGTTATGGAGTAAACGGCACGACTTTCAAGGCTGCCATCCTCTCCGCAATTTATTTATTTTATCTATCTCTCTTTCTTTTTCTCTCTCTCTCCCTATCTCCATCTGTATTATTTTGCACACTTTTTATGTTTATAAACGTTTACTGACCACTGTGTTTCGTTCTTTTTTTCCGGCCAAGCCCAAAAGGCGTTCTATAGCGCAAAAGGCTAGAAACCTGACGAATCACTGGTTCCTTACAGTTTCCTTGAGTGTCAATGTCAATTAAAAGAAGAAGGAGTGCATTCAGCTAGGAGTTACAAACTCAGACATAGTGATCGGCATCTTGCCGATAACATAGTAATATATAAATAGCGAGAAATCAAAATACACAAGATACTAGAAGCATCGAATATATGAACGTAAACAGATAAACGCGAAACCCATACCAGCATAAAGCACAAAACACTTCATGATTTTTTTTTATTACAATGCGGCTTGCCTTTTATTTACTTATATTTCTGCCTACCAGTAGTGTCCTAGAATCTTTTTTTAATATTGTACGGTATTGTTTATAGTTTATATCGGTTGTGTTATTAATAAAGCTAATTATTTGATATTGTGAAATCTGCGTTTTTTAATTAGTTCGGAAATGGGGTTTTACTTGTGCAACATGACGCAAGGTATACCACAATGTTTTCATTTTTCTGGAAGTAACATAGATCTTTCTTCTATATTTCATTGTTGTAATCTAAAATAACCCTCGTGATTCGCCTTCAAGATATTATATTCAAGGGAAGGTGGCCGAGAGCGCGCTTTCTTGTGTTTCTTTTATAGTTTTCAAGTATTGGTTGAACTTTTTTTTTCTTTCTTTAGTTAGTAATTTGCTATAACTAGATAGTGTTGCTGTACACCACCATCAAATGAAACTTTAGTTCCGTGGGTGCATTCTAGAGAAACCGTGGTAGATTACTTCCGAGAATTCCTGCGTGCAACACAACGCGCGTTGCATTATAAAGATGCCCTGGTTGGCCACGGAGGGGAGTGGCATAACTTCGATTTCGATTGCGCCGTTGACGAAGTAGCGCATCTCAGCACTACTTCGTCATTACCCGCTTTCATTGCTCCAATTCATCTTCGTAAAGCCCCCGATGAAAAACGGACCTTCAGCGGAAGTAAGGATCTGCTTAGACTTAGCGGGGAATAGGTGTACGGACGGTGGCGCATACGTCTCTGGCATCCTGGGGGGCTACGTTGCATGTTTTAGACTCCCAGGAGACTATAGGAGAAGGAAGTGACGTAGCTGTGAATGAACGTATCTTAACAACACCACGCAACGCGTCATCAGCGAGTCCACCAATCAACATCCAAAGAGCGTTGTTGACGTCACTTCTTTCTTCCTAGCCTCCTGGGAGTCCAAAACGTGCAACGTAGCCCCCCTGGCTACTACTCCAGAGTGAAGCATTACCCTCCCGGGTCACGGGTCATTTAAGAAGCTTAGGACATTAAGACGATGGAACAAGGTGATGGGCCCAGTACACTTCTTCGTATGTTTACCTTTGCGTATACTCTGGTCACTTCGGGAGCCCCGAAAGAAACGTGCCCCAGCATTCTGTCTGTATTGGATGGCAACACCCACAGCATTATGAATTCAAAGAAAGTCACATACACGAAAATGCAGTGTATGCATTTGGTCATAACTGGAAGGTGAATCGGTGGCCCAGTGGGCTAGCGCACACCAGCTCGGAGTACGTAGAGCGAAAGCTCGCGCTGCAGAACCCAGGGATCCTGGGTTCAATCCCTACCCCGCCTGTTTCGATCTGGATGAGCATCCTACAGCGTGAGGTCGTCTATCGTTACTGCGTGGTGCACGTTAAACTCCTCAGGCTAGCGGCTGTACCGCACTGGCTAAATTTCTCATGTACAGCGAGTGACTCGTCGCAACATTGAAATGGCTGATCAACTATAATCTTTCTAAATATCCACAAAAAAATTGGGTTGTGTGTGTGTGTTTATACAGCCTAGAACTTGGTCTGCCTCACAGGGGCGACGAGTCTCCCAGGTGTAGATGAGAAATTTAGCCAGTGCGGTACAGCCGCTAGCCTGGGGTCTTTAACGTGCATCACGCAGTAGCGATACACGACCGCACGCCGGTACGATGCTCATCCAGATCGAAACGGGCAGGGGTGGGGCTCGAACCCAGGATCCCTGGGTTCTGCAGCGCGAGCTTTCGCTCCACGTGCTCCGAGCTGGTGTGCGAATATCCACACAACCCAATTATTAGAGAGTTTTAGTAGATCGTGTTTTCAGGCCAGGCTAATCGTAGCTGAAGCTCGCGCTGCCACTTCGATGCATGCTCTGAAGCGCGCGCCCGTAGCGGCAGCGGGCCTTTCAAAACTATCTACTAAAACTCCCTATTATTTATCGTGACGGGATGTTGCGAATTGAGGTTGGCAAATCGAAACCGAAACCGTGAGCAATGGGCTCCTAAGATGCTTTGCAAGGCACTTCGCCGCTAGGATCGCTTTAATTTTTGAAGAGGTCTATCCACAGGGTCGACATATCCAAGCCGGATCCCGACTTTGGTATGATATAGTTGACGGCGCAGTTCCGAGAATAATACTCAGAATATACAGAAACGAACTGTACACTGAACGGCAGACAGCACTAAGTACACTTCCTATGTAAGTGTTGACTGGACTTCCAGTTCCTAATATACGAACGCACATAGTTACCAGTGCGCAACACATGATAACGCCAGATCAGGGTCGTGCCAAAGACCGCCTGCCCTTATCCACAACTGATTACCTTTGGAGAGGCCCACATCAACCTGCCCTTACGTGAGAAAAGATAGGCGGGGTATCTTGTCAGAAACGCTGAAACGAGCGTGGCAGGTAGCGGGGACATTGTCTGGCTCAATATGACGCGCGTTATCTGGACGTCGGATACAGTTCTTAGATACCGCCCCTATCAAAGCCACTGGGAGAGTTCAGGACTTGCGATTCTCGCAGGACGCAAAATAAAGTGCGTTATTTGGGCTGCGTTGGAGTTACTGCTGACATCCCACGCAAGAAGGAAAAGGTACGTTGTAAATTGTATATCAAAACTGTTTCTTTCTCTCTTAATTTGAGGGAGGCAGGATTGCTTAAAAAAGAACGCTGTAACCTATTCATTGACATTCTAAAATCCAAGACGAAGGCGAAGAGGAATGACAAACGCAACGTTTCAAAGATGTTGTGTTTGTCCTTTTTTTCCTCCATCGTGGGTTTTAGTAACAACCTGCTTGCCTGTTTAATGATGTTGACTAACGTTTTCATGGTTAAAAACTTTCATTGGACTACTAGATTCTGCTACATATTCACAAAACGAATCGCAATATGTTCCTTACTGTACCCCTTTTCACTCGAAGTGCGACCGTTGCAGTAGCTGCATGTCCAAACTTCAGGCTTTCGGTGTCCCTGCAAAGAAACGTGCGGTCATGCCGTGGTAGGAGGAAAAAACGCTTATTCAGACCTCTTTGCGGGGACGGAGGTAGGGGAATGAGTCGATGCCGTCGAGGCCTGGACTCGCGGTGTGGGATATGCACTTGTAAAGCAGCTTCGTGATTAATACGCAGAGGCGTGTGTGCAAACATCGCGCAGGGTGATTTAAAATACCGGTAATATGATCGTGCACGTAGCCTCGACTTCGCTCGTACATAAGGTGAAACGAACTGTACCATAATTCTTTTTAATACACATATTATTCTGCAAGATAGTGTACTAAAGTAATGGACCGGCAACCGATGATCAAATAAGCGTTTTGTGGAGCAGTGTGGGTAAGTGGATACAACGAAGATCAGAACTTCGAAAAGCAATATGTTCCACCCGTTGCGAATTCCTACCCACCGGCCCTCGACCGCGGAAAACGTCAGGAATCAATGGGCGCCAAATTTGTTACACAAATATTCGGAGTGGCCAAACAACTAAAAGTCAAATCAGGTTTAATGGCATATGACAGGGCAAAGTTTTGCGGCAACCCTGGGTCCTGTCAACTGTTGCTAGACCCTATTAGGCTTGACAAACGCCTAATTTATCGAGGGGAAAAAAAAAAGAACATAACTCGGATTACGCGTTTCTTCTCCACCGAACTTTGAGTAGGTATATATACTGTATATAAACCTGCTGTTTTCTTTTCTATGCTGAAATCAAAATGTCTCTGCTTTCCAAATTTTTTTTTTTCTGGCGCGTATTTACAGCGATTCGATCGTAAATTTCTTGAGCCGTGATTCCCCTTTACGCTTTACACGGCACTTTGGTTACAACACACCACGAGACGGAAAGCATGCCACTATTTTCACTGAGAGCTTGACAGACGCACGGCGTGGTCCAAGTCCACAGCATCTCCTTATCACTCGACAACCAAACAGACTGCGCCATTCAGCGATGAAAACACCTTAGAACCAATCACGCACCAAGAAGAAGAATAGGCCACACCCTACATTCCTCAAGTTGTCAGTGAACGTGCAATCTCGCATAAAACAACTATACATGTTGTTTTATTTCGAAAATCCTTTGAATTCTGACGTAGATGAGTTGGGCCAAAATAGTAAATCGCTTTATTTACCGACTGAAATGCGCTAGAATTCAAGAAGTACGAACCAATTGCTCCACCTTTCTGTTGGCTATATTTTTTTTATCGTAGTTATGCTTAAACTATTTACTTTAGTTTTGGGTGCCCAACCCGACCGCGTCATATTTCAGCCTGGCAAACGTCACACAAAAACGGTCTACAGTATACTTTGTTTCACCTTCAGACCTGACGCAGCCGACGCTACGAGCTGATGGGACCAATCAGACAGCATCAAAAGTGCACCATCATGCTGTTCATTGTGTTTATGCACGTTTTCTTTCATGGCTGAACCAATCATAAACACGAAGGCCCACAGACTTCCCGTTTTTAACGCTGCTTTAAAATAGTTTGTTGTTGGGCGAGTTGGTGAACGTTTGGATTCACGGTTTTGCGCAAAAAAGACGGACACAAGAGAGAGAAACAAACACGAGCGCAACTTACAACTGTATTGAGGAAAACCTCAATACAGTTGAGGTTTTCCTCAATACAGAAAATCACTTATAACTTTTGATTAAGTTATCGGATCGGGCTAGAACTTTGACATCTGGTTGTGACCTCTAGCTCTACCTTTGGGCGGAGAATGAGCGTTCGGCGATGCCTAGTTTATTTTTGCGGTAAAAAAGACCATGTAAATTTTCTTTTGTGACACCCTGTATATATACAGGGTGTATTTTTTATCTGCACCAAATTTTCAAAAACAAGGAACGTGGCATAGAGTAATTTAAGCCCTGGGGAAGTGTTAATGGCCATGGCGGCCACTAGAACAAAGGTGAGATTAGGTAATTAGTTAGCTAATTAACTAAAATGTTTTAACTAACTTTTTTATTTTTCACTTGAGAGTACGTAGTCTATTAAAGCATTGAAGCTCGACCTGAATATAAGCTAGCCCTGCCATCAAAGTTTGATTAAAAAATGTTTAGTAGGTGCTAGGGAGTCGAGAAATTTCACTTCGGTACACGTCGTCAAACCGAACCTAAGCGAGAAAGAGCGCCGGTAGAGTTTTTGCTTCACCCTTTCGGGCATGCGATTTGTTATTATTACGGCCGGCTCCACTTGTTTAGGTGAATCTGGCTGCGATAACGACGATTCATGGGGGCCGGAAGGGCGGAGTAATTACTTTACCGGCGCTCTTTCTCGTTTATTTTCGGTTTCACGCCGTGTACCAAAGTGACATTTCTTGACCTCGTAGCACCTACTACAAATTTTTAACCAAACTTTGATGGCAGGGCTAGATTATATTGATGTCGAGCTTCAATTGTCTAAATACACTATGTGCCCTCAAGTTAAAAATTAAAAAGTTCGTTAAAAATTTTTAGTTAATTAGCTAACTAATTACCTAATCTCATTTTTGTTTTAGTGGCCGCCATGGCCATTAACACTTCCCCAGGGCTTAAATTACTCTATCTCACGCTCCCTTTTTTTGAAAATTTGGTGCTGCTAAAAAAAACACCCTATATATATATATATATATATATACTCAACACAATATTAGCCCTTAAAGGAGTTAGCCGAGGAGGTTGCCAAAAAGGAGATCAGTATATATATATATATATATATATATATATATATATATATATATATATATATATATATATATATATATATATATATATATATATATATATATGTAAAACTGAGAAGAAAAAACCCTTAGTGAAAACAGCAACAACGGACGATTTAATCTTTGACGTTTCGGCCGGAGTTATTTACAATCAATGGCCAAATAAGGACTACAATGACATGACGGTAAAATGCAATCCTTCCTCCCAAAAGAGATTTGTTGCTACGAATTCTCTTCTTTGACGGAATCACCTGTACACACCGGCAGCAAAGACCACAAATAACAAAAAGGTACGGGGTCTAAAGTATGTGACGAGAGCTGCACGATCAGGCGTATCATACCTATCCCAAAATTTCACTGACGCTGGGAGACCCTGCAATTAGGGTATATCCCAGGGGTGGCCAAACCGCGGCTCGCGAGCCGCATGCGGCTCTTTGGTGGTCCAAGTGCGGCTCGCAGATCCCTCGAAAGGGGACAAACCCCCCCCCCCCCCCTCTTTCGCCCCTTTACGCGTTTCCCCAGGAAAAAAAAGAGAGGATTTCAGAATAAAGCACACTGCAGCTTGCAGTTTGACAGCGTTGTACTCCCACGCGTACAGTCGTACAGCCTCGTGCCCCCATACGTGCAGTCAGACTCTGAACAAAAGTTAAGTCCCCCCCCCCCCCCCCTCCCGCAGCTCTAAGGAGTTCCGTGGTTTTGTTTGCGGCTCTTGAGCCAGGCCAGCCTGGCCACCCCTGGTATATCCTATAGTAACTGATAGGCTAGGAGCGGTAGGCCCTTTCCTTTAGAATGTACAGCCTCCAGTACGCGCTTGTTGCCTTCCGTCGTGCACTGGCTGCACTCGCAAACTCGATGCTCACGACACGCCAAAGTATTATCGAAGCTAGTCACTGATTTGGTGAGAACTCCGGGGAGGGCTTTTAGTTGTCCCACATGCAGAGCGAGCTTCGTACCTTTGATAACACCTTCGGCTTCTCGTGAGTCTCAAGTGTTCACGAGCAGCCAAAAGCACCGCGGAAGGCAACGAGCTCTTGCAGGATGCCGGACTTTCGAAAGAAACACCCTACCATTCTCACCTTGTAAGTGACTATGCTTCATACGCACACAACTCAAACGAAGCATCTATTACCCTTCAGCGGATCAGCGCAAGAATGCGTCCAATCCTGATCCTCACGCTTCTAGTCTCAAGCCTGGCACTGAGCAAGGGCAACGCCAGTCACAAGCGCGTCCGCTTGGTGCCGCCTGCCAACCTGTCCGTCACGTGCCCCAGCTCCGCGTTCTCGAGGCCGAGTTTCACCCTCTGGTACTACCCCAATGGCACGTTCATCGAGACCAGAGACAGGGTGATGGTCAACGAGGAAACGGGCGCTCTGTTCATCCAGGACCTGACCAACGACGACTGCGGCTTGTACTATTGCACGTCCCTGGCGGACGGAGGCGGTCCCGGTAGATCTGCCGGACTCACATTCGTGGAAGTCTACACCGTCGAATCTAAGCCTTACTTGGATAGGGCGTTTGCCGGCGGTGTGGCTGCCCTCTGCGTACTTACGACGGCGGTTTTCATAGCGCTGGTTGTTAGGTTTAGATATCGAAGCGAAGAGGAGAAGAAAAAAACCGTTCTTCCTGTGGTCTCGAGGACGAATGTAGGTTACGATCATACAGAAAGTTCTACGTCTTTTTAGTCTTTGTTTTCGGGAGGGCTCGGCCATGTTGAAATAAAAGATGATTATTGAAAACTAGCGTGTTTTTCTCACTTCCTTTTTTTTGCGTTCCTCAGAAACGTCTTTTTCTGTTGTTGTTGTTGTTTTGTTTTTTTCTTTTGACACATAACAGTTACGGAAACGGCCTCATCCTTTACGCTTTTGCACCGAGATAACAAAATTATCTTTAATGCCCTTTCGAATGCAGCATCATAGCCTCCTATATACTGACAAAGTTTGGCAGATCGTCATGAGCAGCAGCCGCCGAAATGGAAAAGGTGGAGCGGCAGACAACGAATGAGAGAGCCACATGACTGCCATCCCGCTGTGGCGAGACGCCGACACACACTTCTCCCGAGCGAACAAGTGTGTTTCGGGTCCTCGCCACTGTAAAAGCTGTGCGCTGACGTACAATTCCGAAATGGCTTTTTGATGCACAGTTCTGCCAGATCACCGCGCTCCAGATCAGCAACCGGGCACTTTATGGCCCCGTCATTGATCTGCCAGGCTCTGTGAGTATAAAGGAGGCGATGGCAGTGGCAGTACCAAGCCACCCTATATTGGAGAAGAGATTCAGCCGTTGTGCTCCCTCTAGCAGTTCAACTGAGAACTAAACCGATGTGGCAAGAACAACATGAATCATCTTTCTATATTACTGATGTAGGTTGGCTGGCCGTGGCGGAAGGCTGCGTGAGCGTTCGACGTGGGCTCGTGTTTAATCATTGGAGCACCAATAATCCGTTTTCAAAAGTTCACCGGGCAACATTGGCGGTCGCCATACCTTGGGCACGAAGGGTGTGACTGGATCGGCGTCCCGGCCGAACGCTGTAGCAGCACTCGGTCCCGGTATATGAGTTTAGCCCTAGTTCAAGCTGAACGCTGACGGAAACCTCGTGTTCAGTTATTTCTCAGAGTATATGCGCCAAAACAAATGCGCACTCGGATAATTGGCGCAGCCGCTAGATGGCGTGCGCGTTTTGTAAAGGATCTATCGAGCACGAGTTCCTTTCCGAACGCTAAGCCAGCCAGGGATTCTAATATGTGCCACGCACTCCCTCAAAGTACTGTGTGCAAAGTACTGCAAAAGTAGACTAGTATGCGTGGTCGAACGATCATTCTCCCACATGTAGTTCTAGAGGTTCGAACCAGATGCCAAAGTTTCATCATTGACCGTTATTCTTATTCGAAGGTTACAAGTGCTTTTCTGCATTTTCAATGGAAAAATGGCAGACGACAGAGCCCTCGAATACATGGGACTCTATGGTACCAGTTAGAGAAAACCCGCGAAAATGGATCCCGTTTTCTAATTAAACATTTCAGGAAATCACGTATAACTTTTGAATAAGATAACGGCTATTCCTGAAGTCCGTGGCATTTGATTCGTATCTCTAGCGCGACATTTGGGGGGATAATGAACGTTCCGGGATGCACAGCAAAAGAAAAAAAAAAAAAAGACGCAGTACTTTTCTTTTCTTTTTTTTTGGATTTTGTAGATTTCGTAAAAAATCCAGTCCCATTTCTCGTGTTGGGTAAGCACTGATATCTGTAGAAAGCTGGACAATGCGACCCCTATAGTTCGATGTCTTTGCAAATTATACATGAGAACTTCAGTGAAGGGCCCTGTTCTCAAAAGGCTTAGAGAGAAACGGCCTCACTTATCCACTCAGTACGATCGCCCCATTTTAAAGCGAAAGTATTATATGCTTCATTACGAGAAAATGCGGCGTCGTTGTCTCCGAAAGATGGCAATAAATATACGTCGCCAAGCAAGCGCCGCTCAACACAAAGAAAAGCACAGCAACTTACAGGGGTCATGAAACGATTTTCCCACTTCTTCCCTCTTTAGCTTGAATCCTCAACTCAAATGCAAATTGTGAAATCATGTCGGGGTGACATTCTTAAGGTTTGTTCACACGTTCACACGATGCATCTTTTAGGCGCGTAATAGTTTCGCGACACTCAAGTTTCGCGAAATGTGCTCGTTCACACGTACCGCTTCACGTGCAACAACGATGACGTTAAGACTCACGAAAATAGTTTGGGTGTTGACCATAAAGTGGCGCTTCAGTTGAAAGCCAACATCATCATCATCACCATTAGCCATTCAGCGTCGTGCTCTCCATCTCCCGCCACATTCTAAGAGTCAAAACGCAGGCGAGCTGGAGAACAATCATAATTAAGAAATAAAACCTTAAGACAAGGAAACAAAAAGGGACATACACACCACCGTCTTAAAACCAGCACAGCATACAGCTGTCATTTACTTCCATTTACTTAATTTACTCCTAAATTGTCATTTCCTAGTTGTTGAATTGTCATTTACTGCCATTTACTTTATTTGCTGTTGAATATGTATAATTTGAATGGAGGTTGACAAAGAAGAAGACTGTTGTGGAAGTAAATGAGAGCTGTACGCTGTGCTGATATTAGGACGGTACTGTGTACGTCCCTTTTTCGTTTCCTTGTTTCAAGGTTTTATTTCTTAATTATGACTAAAAATAGACGTGAATTATCATCATAACCAATTACGTCTTCGTCCATCGCTGGATTTTTTTTCCGATATGCTACTCAATTTTCCTTCAGTAGTGCTTGACGTGTTTGCGGAAGCGCCGGCAGTATCCATCGTTCGTGGTTTCGTTTTTTTTTTTTCGGATTTGGCTACAGCACCGGCAGTGAAGTGGTCTTCTCAAACAGCTCGCTCTCCCCTCAAAGGCCACGTGAGAGCGTTTCTGAGCGGCCATTGGCGGCGCCGTCAGAGTAATTGACAGGACTCGGCAAAGTTTCAGCAAAAGCTCGCTCCAGAAGCGAGGTGTGCGCGCAACTTTTTTTAGATGCGCGCGTCCTTTTCGGACCCGTTCAGACGGCGCAACCATTTCTCGAAACTACGTTTCGCGACACTAGATGCGCGAGAAAAATGCATCGTGTAAACGGGCCTTTAGGCACCGGTGCGATGACTCCCAGCTTCCACCGTGCTTTTTATGCACACCATAGAACTTGTCATTCCACAGTGACGATAAGTTCCGTCAGAGCGCTCATTGGCCACGAACGCGAATCCAAATATTCGATGACAGATTGATTGTTGACGAGCGCATACGTCCGAGTGACGCAGTTCTCATGTCCAATGCGTGAGCTGGGCTCGGCTGCCGTCAGGTTGGCACCGCTGACGCGCTTTGGGAACCGTGGATGTATAATAATAATAATAATGTTTTATTTTGAACCAAAAATACATGATGCAGGAGGCCTGCAGAAAAAGCTGTCAAATATACAGCTTGATAAAGCCGAAGGCCCCCATACTGGTAGCTTCGGTTCAAAGATAATATAATAAACTAAAAGTGGAAACATAGTGACAAATCTTTTCACATAAAAAAAATAAAGATACAGAAAAGATAATAAACTATACATATTAGAAATACAAATAAAAATGCACACACACTGATGAATCTGTTTACACACAAAATATAATAAACTGTACATCATAGAAATAAAATTATCATTTAGTGACAAGTCGAATGATTAAAAAAAATGGTCAACTAAAAATGAAACAATAGAAGTTCCTGGAAACAAATTATACCCCCCCCCCCCTTTCCTCTATTCTTTTCAGTATAAGAGTTTAAAGCATTCTGAAAAAGTTGCGCAGTTCTTAAAAATAAATATGTTCTGGCTGAATATTTTTATCATGTAATTTATTTAATGAACTTGCTAATTTGTTTTGTATCATTTGTAAGCCGTATCTTGTTCTACAGGTGTCTATTTTCCAAGGCTCATTTTTTCGCGTGTTGTGTACTGTAACATGTGGTTTTAGTTTTGCCAAGTTTCTTGAAAGGCAAATGTTCTTTCTTGTTCCTTGTTTATATTGCTTACAGAGGCGGAAATTATACATTTTTGTTATAGGCATGCCATTAATTTTTTGTAAATAGAGATTGTGTGTGATAATGATTACGCAACTTTTCTACCATTCTCAGAAACCTTTTTTGTACTATATGTATTTTCAGCAGATTTTCTTGTGTGGACGAAGCCCAGACTAAATGACAGTAGTTGAGTCTTGAAGAAAATAGTGAATTATATATTAAGATCATAATGTTACGTGGAAGTATATACCTATTCCGATATGTCACGCCGAGGATCTGCGACAGTTTAGTTATCACTGAATTTATATGATTGTCCCAAGACAATGTTTCCTGAAATATGACGCCTAATGTCTTGAAAAAGGGCACGATCTCGACAGTAATTGTTTTGCTTGTGATTATATCTTTGTTTTTACCATGAAATAAACTTGCTTTTGTCTTTTCAACATTTATTTTCAAACCATTACCTTTTGTCCAGTCTTCTAGCCTAAGTAGAGTTGAATTCGCAAGGTCAATTATTTCATCGGGTAATTTGCCGGCTAAAAGTATGCTGGTATCGTCCGCATAATTAATAAATTTGGCACTATAAGAAATACTTACGATATCATTTACATACGTATTGAAAAGAAAGGGGCCCAAAATGCTGCCCTGTGGTACGCCAGAAGAAACTTGATTAGGGTCCGATAGAGAGTCACCCAAGCTAACGATTTGGCTATGATATTGAAAATATGATCGAATAAGGGATGCTGCTATTCCACGAATACCATATCGCTCTAGTTTTTGTGTGAGAAGTTCGTGATTAATATGGTCGGAGGCTTTTGTAAAGTCTACAAACAGACCTAAGACTAGATCATAGTGAAAAGGCAGACAGCATTCGAAGGAAAGAAGGTACAAAGTAGTCCGCTATATTTTCAATTGTTCGTACCGAAAAGATGGCTTTTAACTTTCTAGCCTCTTTCTTTTGGCCAACTAAACGATATGGGATTAGTAAAGTCCCAATTTAAAATCATTCATCCCAGCCCAATATTCGTTTCATGGCCCCTTTAAGTGTGCTCCTGCATTTTTTTTTTATTTGGTCACCAAAAAAGAGGAGCATGCGTGAGTGCCTTGTTTTCAAGATAGGCGCGCACGAAATTCAGAGATCCGAATATAATAACCAATGTGATTCAAAGCATTAGGCATTAAGCCGAGTCATTAAGCCGAGCATTCCCTTCGGAAACATTCTGCTCTGTAACACGAAACGAGCTCAAATGCGCTGGAGTGTAGTACGTGGATAAACTGAGAAGTCATAACAAAACTGTAGATCTCCCCAATGGGGTATTGAACCAACTAATGAATCGAACTAATGAGAAACTAAAAAAGAAATAGCCAAGCCTTTCTTTCTAGCTTTTATTAGGGATTTCGTGAACTTGCCCAGGTTCCATTTCTAAGAGGCTCGACTTTTTCGAACTTATATCGCAAAGGTTTAAGTTCGACTCAAGTTCGACTGTTATATGCATATGAAGTTCGACTGTTATACGCATGCGCATGAAACACCCCTCTACCTGGCGGAGGAGGGGTGTTTCATTGTTTGACGGTAATAAAATGGCTAAACTGTTAAAAATGTATAGGTTTTCTTGTATATTGTACAAATATTTATAATTGTTCTATAAAATATAAATAAATTCTTCCATTGCATTTTTGTTTTTCAAAATTTTCAAACTTTCTGTGTGGAGTAAAGCAACACTGTTTATAAATCAAACTTCGTTGCCAAAAATGTTCTTAAACATTCGAAGGTTTGTCAAACCAATTAACTTCAGGTCTCGCACAAGTTTCCGAATATCCCTAGTTGTTGCGTTGAAACAGAGCGTACTTGTTGGTCATTTATAAAAATCTAAAGCTATTGCTTGGTACGACGTGATAACAAATATTAACAGGTGGATCAAGATGGCAGACTTTTACAACGGTCACACGTGAACCTAAAATAACTTAATGGATTTAAATTAGATATTCAATCAAAATGTAATCTTCGCATAAGGTCCTATCTAAGGACAGAACAAGCGGGTTCGTAAAGATAATTAAACTTGAGGAAAAAAACGAGAAGGGTTGTGTTTGTCCGTCCCTTCTCGTTTTCTTCCTCAAGTTTAATTAATGGTCCTATCTCATTTGGCGCGGTGCACGAAAAAAAAAATATTAGTATACGCATTCAACTGCATCTCTTGAAAACTCAGCTCTATAAAGGACTGTTCAGACATACAGCGGAGCGCTAATACCCGTGAATACGGGCAACTCGAATGCCATTTACAACGACTGAAATTTGAGCGGACGGCCAATCAGCGCGCGACACTTCGAACATGGCGCATTCCACGCGCGACGGATTGCGAGCTGATTCGCCGATCACACAAATCTCATTCGCTGTAAATGGCATTCGAGTTGCCCGTGTGGCACGGGTATTAGTTAGCGCTACGTGAGCGCTCAAAGGAGCGCTCATGTGACGCTTCCCAGCGCGTGACTTCGTTCTATACTTCGTGTCAGCTTCCGTCCGAGCGCAGCCAAAGGCTGATGAGGGACGGTTCTCAACTTCGAGAAGAGCATTCCTACGTACCACAAAGTAGTCCGCAAATGTAACTTTTTTTTTAATAACTGTTTTGTGCGTAAACATTGCACACTATTCCTAATCTGTACTGCGAGAGAATGATTTGCAACTAAAAGAATTAAATATCTGAAGTGTATGTTTTTTTTAATATATGTAAATGCATGTGGTTTCATGAAAACACATACATCCGCTGGCAACACGTACGGATGGAGCGCTCGGTTTTTCTGTGTGATTTCGTTCCCGTAATAGCCAAATCATGTGCTTCGCTGCTTTCCTCACCGAGTCTCTTGAAAACAACCTTTCGCAAAGGTACGTTTGGGCGCCAGGCGCGAGAGATCGTGATGAATGTCTACTTTCCAATTCGGCATGAGACTCCGGCCGCGTCGTACCGCGAATGCGTTGTAAACAAGAAAAGCGTCCGGGCCATTACAATTCACTGATACGCGGCGAAATCGGGGCACCCCATTATCTGCCGATAACATTGGACGCCGAGAAGCTGGTGGAAAGGACTTCGCCTCAAGCCCTGGTATATCCAGACATTACAAGGAAACATCAATGGCCAAGTCATCGGGCACCTTGCAATGCGTACTTTGATCTCGAAGCTATGCCGAAATTCCGAACAGGTGGAAAGCTCGGACACAGACGCCAGCGGCCAGCCTACGTACTGACATCCCCTCTGACTACATTTAAAAACGTGAAAGGGCACTTTTTAAACCTGTAGCAGACGATACCGTTGATACACCCGTAGCAGACGAAATACTCGGCGAGCTCGGGCGGCGCGGACGACCAGCGGCGCGGCGGAGTGGTACAGAAGTGCAGGCGAGATCGCCTGACCTATAGCCGGCATATGATTGGCTCCGGCCACACGTAGCTTTGGCTGCGCTCGGACGGCAGCTGAAACGAAGCGCGTGATTAGCGCTCCAGTAGCGCCAGTGGCGCCGCGTTAGCGCTTCCGTAGCGCTTCTTGTACCGCGGTGCTGCGGATTAGCGCGTGCACTGCGGTTCCGGTTCCTGTGGTTGGGTGTACGTCAGCAGCACCATCGCGGACATGTGGGATGCTGAAATAGAAACGCGACAAATGTTCTTACATACGCGATTAGTGCATATGTCTGTGAACGGCTTAAAGCCCAGAAGAGTCTTCTGGGTGCGCGAAATCTTTCGCCACCGAGATACCGACGGGTACCCGGCGAACCTTGTTCCTATGCTGAGGGACCGAGACACAGAGCTCTTTCGAAGGGGATTATTTTTAACTGCGTGTCTTTAAAACTAGGGTCAGGCATATCGAATAAAAAGCGATGAGGTCGTACCTAATCAATTAGTGGCTCAGAGTCCATGACTCTGGATCGCCTGCCCAACCCCTTGCTTGGAGAGCGGCTCTTTTACTTCCTCTTCTTTCAATGCCAAAGGAAAAACAACAACAAAGAAATCGCCGTGCACGCGCTGTTCCGCAGTAGCAAGCACGGCACAAGGAGAGTGAGAGCGCTAACAACGCGCTTCTGTAGCGCTAACAAAGCGCTTCTGAAGCGCTAACCGAGCGCTACATCACGCGCTAGGAAGCGCCACATGAGTGCTCCTTGGAGCGCTCACGTAGCGCTAACTTAGCGCTCCGCTGTATGTGTGAACCGGCCTTAAGTTGTATCATACCTATTTACACCGGGTGTTGCTGCGAAGACGTTCAAAAATATCTTAAACTAGGGTGTTTCACATTAAAAAAAAGATTTTAAAAATCTCGGAAGCTATTTTTACTATGCGTGTTTTCGCGTCGCCGGCCTTGACCGTGTTAATAGGATAGTAATTTCCTCGTGATTCCCACGTGCTTCTAATTGTCTTAAGGTTAACTGATTTAGGTATTTCGATGACGGCCACCACGTCTCTAGTTGAAATCATATATTTTTTTCTCAGTAACTGCAAAGGTAATTGGTGAATATTCTAATTATTCACTCGGGTTGTTTTTTGTTTTTTTTTCTTTTTATATGGCTGGCTGTCTGTTCCCGAAAATTTTTTTTTTTTCTCTAACAATCTATTTTTAGTGATGTTTGAATGTCACCGCAGAAACAACCGGTATTGTATATATGTCTGAAAGATCGACAGAGCTGCTATCAAGACGTGCGCAGTAGTTTGAAGTGCAAAAGATTGGTCATAACGGATCGTTATTAGGATGGTGGCGCCATCTATACGTATATCTCAGCACTCTTTACCGAGAAAGCCACTAGGAAGTGTTTTAACTGGTCGCCGTCAGATGGCACGACATTTCTGGTTTCTTCGTGCGAACGCGATTCAAACCGCCAAATTCAAAGGGCACAGCAGTTATGTCATCAACATTCTGCACTGAAGCCAACGCTACTGGAGTAGGGGTGTCGCGAGCTTTTGTCGAACCAGATTTTTAGGTCGAACTTTCGGGGTTCGACTGGGTCGAACCGGTTCGACGAACCTTCGACCTTTTCAACAGATTCGACCGGTTCGACTTTGTGGACAGTGTGGCCAGACCTTGATACAAGCGTGTCTAGGTTTGGAGGATGTTTTTTTTTAAGAAAAGGGTTATTTTATTTTATAAACGGTTGCAATTGAAAGAAACTAATTCTAACCACTGAAGAGGTTAATAACTTAATTTGTTTTGTACTGTATTAAGTGCAATAACCAATCAGCGCTGCCCTTAATTTATCCCTTAGCCATTACCATCCAATCCAAAGCCAACTGGCCAGCCTGTCGCGCATGCGCACACCAGTCGAACCTCAGTACAAGGTTCGTCGAATTTTCCACTAAAAGTTCGAAAAAGTTGAACCTGGTCGAACTCGAACCTCGGCCGGTTCGCGACAACCCTATACTGGAGCAAGCTCCAGCAACGTTGATTGGACCGGTGGAGATGGTTTTGAAGGGTAGTGTTGGAGCCACGACCTACTGTAATCCTGACCTGCCGACAGACGAGAGCGGCAGCGCGCGGTGTTTAGTACACACAGAATCCGCAGTGTCTCGTAACGCTATGAGTGCATGGCGCCACTTAAAAGTCTTTCTGCTTCATAAGATATCCGCACGCCAATTCCAGGCGCGCAAGTCGCGGCTGCGTTATCTGGTCCTGACTATAGAGTTATTACTAGAGGCCGGATTTTTAGGCACTAAAAAAGCACGCTTTAGGCGCCAAAAATACGCGGCAAAAACAACGTTTTGGGCACTAAAAAGAATAAAATATGCCCAATAAATTTTTAGATAAATGCTAATAATTTCAAGTGAAGACGTGAGCGAACTGTAAGCACGACAGGAAATCTAAAAATGTCATTGCTATGAGGCCACAATGGCAGTAACAGTTCAATTCAATTCAATTCAATTCTTTATTTTTCTCTCATAACAAGTTCTATACATTGACATTAGACGTGGAATTGCCCCGTAATACCTCTGGGCTAATGGCGATTAAGTGGCTTAATTTCACAAGCGCATTGCTTACGTACATGTTCAGATGCGAAAGTCACTCAAGCGTCGCATATTGTGAAACAGGCAGGAGAAACAATACTTGAAATATGGTAATACTGATTTATAAAAGCGCAAAGTTATGTCTGCCTGACGCAATTAAATTACAATAAAGCAAGAAAATAATAAATGCAAGATAGACAAGGTTTGTTAAGAAATTAACATGTTGTTACGTGAGAACTTACCTACAAACTTTAGCAATTTTCTACAGGTACCTTAATTATACAGGCAATACCTTTCAACACTGCCAAATACACATACGCTCATTCGAAATATAAATATTAAGAATTGTGTTTGCACAGAACGCGGAACCTAGTTTAAGAATCACTATGAAAATTATAGAAACAATAGGTAACTACCAGCATCTCCAGATTTCCGGGTTCAAAATTGTGCCTCTTGTCGCTGAGAATGAGTTTGTACGCGGAGAACGAACGCTCGACGTCGACAGATGTGATTGGTGCGTACTTATACTTGGGAAGATTCGATGGGTTAATTGACACTGTGATCCTACAGTGCTCAGTGCTCACCAGCAAGGACGTCTGAAGCTTCTTTAAGGACAGAAAACCCCTTGCTTTTGTCCAAGACCGATTGCAGCTTCGCACGTGCCTTTTCGGCGACGGGTCCTTCGGGAACGGTGGCGATTCTTTCCTGTACGCGGAGAATTAGCGCAACGTTCGTAACAGGAGTTTCTCCCGCACTTTCAAGTTTTTTGATAGAATCCGCTAAGAACGTGAAGTTGGCGCAAAGGTACGCGAGGTCTCCTGGAAGGCTATTCACGGAGAGGACAGCTTGAACCTTTGTGACTGCAATACTCTCGTCAATTGGAAGGCCGTTGATCACGGCCTTGATGTCCGAAAAGTAGCAGTTGTAGTACTCAACAGCTTCTAGCCACGTTCCCCATCGTATGACGACGGGTGCTCGCAGTACTCGACGATTGCTTGATGAGACGGTTCCTTTAGAGAATCAACCCAACGGAAACACCAATGGAACCACCCAGATGCGTTGCATCACACCAGGGTTCCCGCGAGGGGAGGTGGGCGTAATTTTTCCCCATCACTTTCTTTGCCCCTGACGGTATCATAGTTCCCCTATGGAGTAGAGTTCTGCGTCCACCGCCAAGTCCTGCGGGAAAGCCACCCGTAAAGCATGCAGCAGCCGCCGCTACGGTCGCACCGGCGCAAAGGGAGGGGGCGGGGGGGGGAGTGTTAAAAAGAGGACCAGGTTCAAACCCATAAAATTCAGAACAGTAAATATTTCCAGGTAGGATGAATAAAGGTATCAAAGTGCACTCGAAAGCGAAACTTGACGCTTCATAGTGCTGATTTAGGCGCCAATTTGAGAAAAAAGGCATTTATAGGCATTTATAGGCATTTATCGGAGTTTAGGCACCAACACCCAAAATAGGCATTTATAGGCACTATAAAAACACTATAAAAGCCATCTTTGACCTCCGATTCGTGCTCATATATCGAAATGGGGCGATAGGAATGCAAGGAAACAAATAGGCATTTGCCTAAAATCCGGTCTCTAGTTATTGCAGTGAACGCTGTCGTATCCCTGCGGGCGTCCGGCTTCATCACCAAGTATCGGCGATCGGCGAGATGGACCGGTCACACCTGGCGCCCTCGTTTTCCCGAGGCATGAAAGAAAGGAACTGCCTCGGCTGCCCCGACAGAACTGGCAGCGCCGGGAAGTCTACTCATCTGGCGTAGTTTTGAACGTCCCGGACAAAGGACGCTCCTACAGCCTCGAGCTACCTGGGGGTAGCAAGACAACGAGAAAGAAAACGGTCTGGTGCAAGAGCGCGCGCAAGAGCGGGGTGTTTTTTTTATCTTTTGCTGGAACTCGCAACCTCGATGAACGCTGCTGACGATCAGCCGCCTAACCTGTACATAGGATGTAATTAAATCTGTACATACTGTACAGTTCGTTACCGCTGATCGGCTCCCAGTCTCCTGCCCCACTCCCGCTCCCGTGCCTGGCATGAGTCGACACACCACCAACCAGGGTCAAACGCTCGGTCCCAACAACTGGTAGGCAGCGGTGGAGATCGGGTCACATGCGTCGGACATCGGAGGTGGGTGGGTGTTCATTTTCGTTCGGAGGTTCGCCAAGTGTCGTTCCTTATAGCTAGGAATTTATCGGTGACATTTGGGTACCTAAGTGGCTACTGAAGAAGCGTGACATTAGAGTACTTCTCAGTAGAGGGATATTCCGAGCGTGGGTGGCATTCACGATAGACATGGAGTGGGCGAAATTGAAGAAACCGGAACTGATTCAGCTATCAGAGGAACTGGGATTAGAAGTAGTAAGAACCATAAAAAAACAACAACTCATTGCTAAGATTCGGGCTTTAGATCTAGAAAATGAGGAGATCATTGAGAGCTGGGAAGAAGTAGAGAAGAGAAACCATGACCGAAGGAGGGAACTTGACTTGAAAGAAAAGGAACTCGAGCTTCGGAGACTCGAGTTGGAGCAGCGGCAGCTCGACAGCGGGCGGGCTAGCTCAGAGGGGTCAAGTCAAAGGAAGGTCGAGAGTTTCAAAATGTCTAAACTGATGCAGCCGTTCAAAGTAGGCGAGGACATTGGCCTCTTTTTGGTGAATTTTGAGCGTACCTGCGAAAAACTGGGTTTCAGACGCGAAACTTGGTCACAGAGACTGCTGACGCTCCTCCCGTGTGAAGCCGCGGACGTTGTCGCGCGTCTGAGCAAGGAGGACGCTGAAGTGTATGAGAAGGCGAAGGCGAGTCTGCTCCGAAAGTACCGCCTGACCACAGAGGCCTTTCGTCAGCGATTCCGTAGCATGCGTAAGAAGCCCGAACAAGGATACCCGGAGCTCGCGTACGACCTGCGGGCAAACTTAATCGAGTGGCTAAAAAGCGCCGATGTGTACGGAGAGCACGATAAGGTAGTGGAATGTGTGGCCCTTGAGCAGTTCTACCGTTGCCTCCCTGACGCGGTGAGGTTCTGGCTTCAAGACAAGCCTGACGTGAACACCGTCGAGAGAGCGGGGGAGCTGGCCGAGGAATACGCTTCACGTAGAAAAGCTGGAGAGGAGCGTCCGCTCGAGAGGGAAGCCAGAGGGGAACCTAAGAAGCCCGACGGAACCGGCAAATGGCCTGCGGCAAAGGCCGGTAAACGTAATGGGGAAGGTAGGCAACCTGAACAAAAGCTTCCGAGCGAAGACGTCTCATAAGTGTCGAGATCCAGTGAGAAGGGGAAACCCGAAAGAGAGAAGTCGTTTGAAAAGCGCAAACCGCCGGTGTGCTATAACTGCCAGGAGAGCGGGCACATCGCGGCGGGATGTCGGAAGCCAAAAGTGGTGTTTCACTACGTCGATGACGAGGAGAACCGGAGGCTTCTAGAGCCTTATGTACACGACTTAAGAGTCAATGGTAGCCCGTGCCGAGTTCTTCGCGACTGCGCAGCAACCATCGATGTCATGCACCCGTCTCTGGTTAGGCCAGATGACTACACGGGGGAATGTGCATGGATTAAGCAGGCAGTCGAAGATCAAAATGTCTGCCTCCCCATTGCTCGCGTTAGTGTAGAAGGTCCCTTTGGGAAGCTGGAGACCGAGGCCGCGGTTTCCCGCAATCTGCCGCTCAGCTGCCCCTATTTGTTTTCAAACAAATCCGATCAGATGCTGCGAAAAAGGGGCTTAGTGTTTAGCGAAAGGAAGGTGCAGGCGCTAACGAGAGCCAGGGCGCGCCAAATAGCCGCGGAAGTGGTGTGTCGGAGTGAGGATGAAGTTCCACCGAGCTGTCAGTCAACTTCGGACGGGCCCTCTTCCTCCGACAATGCGGAGACCACTTCTACGGACAAAATGGGGTCAACGCGACACGGGAGCGCCGCCGGGGAAACCGGGAAACTCGCGAGAAGCGATACCGCGGCGGAGATAGAAGAGGGAAAGATTGTGCCTGGCTGCGAAACGGGGGACGAGGGGGGACTCGTACTCTCCCCTTCGTCGCGTAGCTTTCATGCCTTGCTACAGGTTGACCGAGAGCTTCTCATTGAGCAACAACAGAGTGATCCGAGCCTTACAGTACTGCATGATACCGCCAAAGATGGCATAAGCAGACGGAACGTCTCGTATCAGATCAAGGCAGGGGTACTCTACCGCCATTACAAAGATCGTAAGGGCAGGGTTCTCGACCAACTGGTCGTGCCCCAGAAGTACCGCTCGGACCTCTTAGAGTTGTCTCATTGGAGCTCTTGGTCAGGTCACCTCGGCATTAAGAAAACGAAGGACCGGCTGTTACAAGAGTACTACTGGCCAGGCTGCTTCCGCGACGCGGAAAACTTTGTACGGTCGTGCGACGCGTGTCAGCGTGTGGGGAAGCCGCACGAGAAGAACAAAGCACCGCTGAGACTAGTGCCGCTGATCACAGAGCCTTTTCGCCGCCTGGTCATAGATACGGTAGGTCCACTGCCAGTGAGCAAGTCAGGGTACAAGTATGTATCTACCCATGCTACATATCGTTTATTTTTTATTGGAGGATGGCGTCGCACAAGCCACGTGTTGGCTTTGATGCATCCGCAATACCAAACTTTTCTATGATGGTAGCAATAAACAATTATTATTATTATTATTATTGACGCTACTTTGTCCCGCGACGAAGTTCCCAGAGGCATGTCCTCTGAAAGAGTTGAGTTCAGCCGAGATCGTGGACGCGCTGCTGTCTGTGTTTGCGAGGATTGGATTTCCCGCTGAAATCCAATCAGACCAGGGTAGTGTTTTCACTAGCGCCCTCACGAACACATTTTTGGAGAAATGTGGCATTCGTGTTGTGCATAGCTCCGTGTACCACCCTCAATCAAACGCCGTAGAGAAATGGCATTCAGTTTTCAAACGAGTTCTGCGCGCGCTGTGCTTCGAGCAGAAAGTAGATTGGGAGGCGTGTCTTCCGGCAACCATGTTCGCATTGCGCACAGTGCCACATGAAGCCACGGGTTTCAGCCCGGCCGAGCTTGTGTATGGGCGTTCGCTGCGCTCGCCACTACGCATGTTGCGTGAGTCGTGGGAAGGCCAAGGGGAAGACCCGACTGTGGTGGAGTACGTGTTGAAGCTCTTAGATCGCATGCATAAGACACAGGAAGTAGTTGAGGCGAACATGCAGCGGGCGCAGGCGAAGGCGAAACTCTACTATGACAGGGGAGCCAGGGAGCGTAAGTTTGAAGTGGGAGACCAAGTGATGCTGCTGAGGGTTTCCAAGAAAAACAAGTTAGAGGTGCAGTGGGAAGGTCCAGCCAAAGTGCTGCAAAAGCTCTCTGAGACGAACTACGCTGTGGAGTCGGGGGGGAAACGAAAGAAAGTACGGATATATCACTGTAACCTGTTGAAACCTTATGTGGGGAGGAAAGAGATAGTTAGCCTTGCTTGGAACACCCCAGAGGAAGTCCCCACGGAGATTCCTACTTGGGAGGGGAAGAGGGGAGAGTATGATGTAGACACCGTCATAGCCAAGGCAGTAAAGACCGACGTTCTTACTGAAGATCAGCTGAGCGATCTGCGCAAAGTGATCAGTGAGTTTGAGGGGTTGTTTTCCGATCGACCTGGCCGTACTAATCTCGTGTGCCACGATATTGAGCTCACCGAGAGTACTCCAGTGCGATCGAAGGCGTACAGGGTCTCTCCAAGACGGAGAGACATACTAGCTGAAGAGATCGAACGCATGCTCCGGCTCGGGGTTATCGAGGCCGCCGAGAGCGACTACACCTCTCCACTCATACTGGTGGAGGTGCCGGGCAAAGACCCCCGCCCTTGCATAGACTATCGTAGACTCAACACGATCACCCGAGATCAAACGTACCCTATCCCTAACATAGAGGAGAGGGTAGAACGAGTCAGTGCCGCTAGGTACATTTCCACGCTGGATTTGATTCGTGGATATTGGCAAGTGCCCCTGACAGAGCGGGCAAGCAGGTATGCGGCGTTCATTTCCCCACTTGGAACGTTCCGCCCATTGATGCTCAGCTTCGGGCTCAAAAACGCCCCGTTTTGCTTTTCAAAGCTCATGGACAGCGTTCTTCGTGGAACTAACACGTTCGCACTGCCATATCTGGACGATATCGCCATCTTTTCAGCAACGTGGCAAGAACACGTTTCGCACCTGCGGGAAGTGTTTCGCAGGCTACGCGAAGCAGGCCTTACCGTAAAGGCAGAAAAATGCCAACTGGGGCAAGCGGAGGTGACCTACCTGGGGCATGTAATCGGACAGGGCTGTCGGCGACCCTCAGAGATTAAAGTAGCAGCCGTTGGGAGCTTCCCTAGACCCGAAACAAAGACGCAGATTCGTTCGTTTCTGGGCTTGACTGGCTATTACCAGCGATATGTCGCGAACTATTCTCAGGTAGCCAGTCCCCTCACTGATGCTCTCAGGAAGAACGAGCCCAACAAAGTCGGGTGGGACGAGAAGAAGGAGCAGGCTTTCCAGGGCCTAAAGAAGGCGCTCACCGAGCGGCCGGTGCTAAGAGCACCTGATTATGATCAGCCATTCTTTTTGCAGTGCGATGCAAGTGACCGGGGCATGGGGGTTGTTCTGTGCCAAAAAGAAGGGGACGAAGAGCATCCCATTCTCTACGCGAGCCGCAAGCTGACAACACGGGAGGAAGCGTATAGCGCCTCCGAAAAGGAGTGTGCTTGTCTAGTCTGGGCCGCACAAAAGTTGTCTTGTTACCTGGCGGGAGCTCCATTCACCTTTGAGACGGACCACTGTCCCCTGACCTGGCTGCAGCAAATGTCGCCAAAAAACGGACGGCTGCTAAGGTGGAGCTTAGCACTTCAGGAGTTTAACTTCCGAGTAACATACAAGCGGGGGAAGCTGAACTCGAATGCAGACACTCTCAGTCGCATGTATTGAAAGGGGGTTGTACAGACGCTATAAAGCCTTGAGAGATTTCTAGCCATTCTAGTGTTTTAGTGCTTTCTCGATGTCTTGTTTGGTGGGTCAGCCGCGCTCGGACGGCAGAATTTGATGACAGTGAGATTAATTAGGGTGATCTTTACTTGGCGAATTTCCGGGCGGGGTGAATGCTTGCTGATTTCTGTTGTGTGATGTTTTGTGATTCCGTGATTCATGCGCTGCTTGCATGTTTGAGAGGTGAAAAAGTAGCAGCGCCGATTCTGGGGCCTGGAAGACAGCAGCGAGCCATCGGCTTTCGGCAGAGCGGTTGCAGACCCCTCAACCTCAAGACCGTTTACCCGTCGGCGGAGGAGCTGTTGTATCCCTGCGGGCGTCCGGCTTCATCACCAAGTATCGGCGATCGGCGAGATGGACCGGTCACACCTGGCGCCCTCGTTTTCCCGAGGCATGAAAGAAAGGAACTGCCTCGGCTGCCCCGACAGAACTGGCAGCGCCGGGAAGTCTACTCATCTGGCGTAGTTTTGAACGTCCCGGACAAAGGACGCTCCTACAGCCTCGAGCTACCTGGGGGTAGCAAGACAACGAGAAAGAAAACGGTCTGGTGCAAGAGCGCGCGCAAGAGCGGGGTGTTTTTTTTTAATCTTTTGCTGGAACTCGCAACCTCGATGAACGCTGCTGACGATCAGCCGCCTAACCTGTACATAGGATGTAATTAAATCTGTACATACTGTACAGTTCGTTACCGCTGATTGGCTCCCAGTCTCCTGCCCCACTCCCGCTCCCGTGCCTGGCATGAGTCGACACACCACCAACCAGGGTCAAACGCTCGGTCCCAACAACGCCAGAGGCTCAGCTGGCGCTAGTGTCTACGGGACTTCCGGTTGCAAATCGAAGCGGACAGCATGCAGTCTACATTCCCAACCTCCCTGTGTATTCCTATGTTAAAACGCGCGTGAATTTTGTCTCTGCGCCGGAAAATAACATGAATAACTTTTGTCATTTCGGTTGTACCGGATAGTATGTACCTTTATTGGTAGTGTGAAAGTGTAATTGCTTTAGTTACAGCATTTTTCTTTACCACTGAACGATGTTAAACTTCGCTCTATTTCAGGCCCAAACCTCTGTTTCAAGGAAGGTATGTGAAAACGAGCAACGATTCTAAGCAAACTAACGATCGAAAGGAATGTAGAGTCTGTTCAAGGTTTGCTAGCATTTCGGTGGTGCTTATATATTGCTAATATGCCCGTCCTACATGTCATTGGATAAAAATGACCCCGTGGTGCATCGTTACGATCGGTTAAAGAAACATTCGAACACAAAAATAGTAAAGAACGTGAGCTACGAAAGGTGTGCATTTTTATTATTTCCTATGTCGGGCAGTTTTTATCGGGCACCTGCTCTCTGGGTCCCCTTATTTGCAAAGATTTGGAGCGTGCGGGCGATGATTTGAACCCAGAACAAGCATCTTCGCACATATTCATGAGCAGAAAGAATAAAGCAGTATTTATTTATAGCAAATCTGACTATATTACGTGACTTTCAATTTATTTTGATCATCTGCGTGCACAAGGAGTTACTTATCCAGTGTTACTGCGTAGTTCTTCCCGTCTCTCTTGGTTTTCCACATGTCCTTAGTTCGCTTGGTACGTATATCCCCCATGCTGGAAAGCGTGTTCGCGCTAACAGTGTCCGACAGTGCACGTAAATACACGTACGAAGCGGTTTTAACAGCATTTTTCATGCCACGAATTTCAAATAAAAATGCTGTAACTGACCAATTATTTCATCTGCGTGACTGAGAAATGTTCTAATGTGCCTAGTACCTACAAATTATTCGTTACATTTGCTCTTATAATCGAGCGCAGAGAGAAAATGCACTCGCTTTTTCCAGAGGAATGCATTACCGGAAGTCAATTTCAGACTGCTTGTTGTCTGCTTCAAAATGCAACAGCACACTAGCGCCAGCTGAGCCTCTAGCGTTTGTTGTAATAACTCTAAGTCCTGACCTGTCCGCGGAATAGCTCTTCTACCACGATTTCGCCACTGCGTGTGTGAAATGTTTTGCCACTAGGGGCGCCAGCTGCCATCATTGTTATTGCCCCGCGCCAGTTGCAGAGAAAACGTGGGTCGAACACGCGTGTACTTATTAGACAGCTTCAATATGAATATGCGACGGAGGATAACCGGTTTCATGGTTATCATTATTTATTGATAAATGTTTGATAATTAATACATCAAGCCGACCTCAGTTCTTTCACAATACCTGGGTCATTGCGGCCCGCTCATACCGTCAGAACCTTCCTAGACGGACGTAGGCTTTGCCTTCACTCTTTTTAACATTGCATTTTTTTCTCTCTTTTTAACTTCATGAAAACTAACTCCAGCCAAATTTTCACTTGCCGATTTACATTAGGGTACGCGGCAGTAAACCATGCCATCGGTGGATCGTTACGGTTCAAGCTCAAGTAAAAGTTGCAGAGCCCGAAAACATAAAAGCACTTCAGTTCTGTAGTCCAATGTTGTTCTACCTCCTGGCTTTGCCTCATCGCCCCTTAATCAGCCAGAAAGAGGCGATTAGATCAACATTGAAAAACGGTTATTGTCCCTCTACGAGCAAAAGCGTTTGGTCCCGCCACTGGCGCCGCTCTGCGGCGAGGTGGAAAGGAAGGAAGAGCGGTAATCAGCTAGTGACTAGGGGTGTCGCGAACCGGTCGCGGTTCGAGTTCGACCAGGTTCGACTTTTTCGAACTTTTAGTGGAAAGTTCGACGAACCTTGTATTGAGGTTCGACTCGTGTGCGTATGCGCGGCAGGCTGGCCAGTTGGCTTCGGATTGGATGGTAATGGCTAAGAGATGAATTAAGTGCAGCGCTGATTGGCTATTTCAGTCAATACAGTACTAAGAATTAAGTTATTAACTTCTTCAGTGATTAGAATTAGTTTCTTTTAATTGCAGCTGTTCACAAAATAAAATAACCCCTTGCATAAAAAATTTTTTTTCCAAACCTAGACATGCTTGTATTAAGGTCTGGCCACACTGTCCATAAAGTCGAACCGGTCGAATCTGGTGAAAAGTTCGAAGGTTCGTCGAACCGGTTCGACTAAGTCGAACCCCGGAAGTTCGACCAAAAAATCTGGTTCGACAAAAGTTCGCGACACCCCTACTAGTGACAGGGGTGGCAGGCCGCAGGGAAGGCAGGCTGTGAGCTGCGAGTGGGTCACAGAAAAACCTTTACTGCGCGCCCTCAACGGAGAAACCAGGCACTCCGCCGGCGACAAGCTGGTCCCATAGGGGACCCTTCTATCGGCAAGTCAGGATTACAGTAGGTCGTGGTTGGAGCCACCGGTTTGAGCCACTGATCTCTATGGCAATTTTCTGATGCGTGCATCCTTGCTTGGTCGCTGCAGTGCAAGTGCATTTACCGGAAGTTCGGAATCGGCCATCTTAGGCCTGTGAAAATCTGCCGGGTGAAGCGTTGCAGAGGCTGGGCGGCTGCATGATGAAAGACACGTTCTCCGTTCGTTCGCCGTCATTAGCCGAAGACGTTTTTGAAAACCCTGTAGCTACCTTTGAGTACCTGCTGAAATTTCTACGAAAGGGCAGCACCGCAGGAAGGAGGGCACAGTTCGCTGAACTCAACTTTCGCGGTATGGCGGCGCAAAGAAAGGGCATGCCTTGACACGAGGAAAGGCGGCATCTCTATGCCTTCGCAGGCATGGATACCGATAAAGTATCGACGCCGTGTCAACCCCACGAAAACAGGTGCGTGAAGATGTATGAACCTTTGAAGGAGCGTTTTATTTTACTTCGACGACTGCATTTATAACTTGTGGCACTCGCGGGTAAGAAAGAAGTTTGATCAAACGGTGTTCGGAAATGTTTGCGGAGCGCAAATTCGTCTGCTTCTTGTACAATGCTTGCGATAATGTCAGAACCCCGAGCGCTTATCGGCTGATAGAAACAAAAATAGTAGATAGACCTCAATGCACCTAGCATCTGGGTCTGCCCACTATCCTTCCAATCAAAGCCAATCCTTCTTGTCGTTCTGATGTCACCACAACTCCTCCGCTACAAGCAGACGACTTGCTATTTGCATATCTCCCGTCCGGCGCTGCTCATCCGCGTTGCTCGAGCTGTGTTCCCAGGTGGCGTGAGTAATGTGGATCTGTTCAAGTAGATTTCGAACATATCCATGGTTGATGATGCATGATAGAAGCTGACATATGCACGTTAACCCCCCCCCCCCCCCCCTTACACGCATGCAGACAGGCTCTACAAGTGACACCGCAAAGCGGAAGGCAGGTCCATCTTGACGTCACCGCCTGCTAGCGTCGCGCTCGTTGTAAGACGGTGCTCGACGCGCTGGCGGCAATGCTGACGCCAGCTAAGCGGAGCGCGAGTGCGTCTGCTACTTTTGCAGTGGTTGTGGTGACATCAGAACGCCGAGCTATGACTGGCTCTGACCGAAGGATAGTGGGTAGACCTCAAGATAGACTGCCTTGAGGTGTACCCATTATACTTTGTCAGAACCAATAAGAGCTTGGCGTTCTGACGCCCCCACTGCCACTGTAAAAGAGGCAGATGAACTTGCGCTCCCGCATAGGCGGCGCGGCGTTGATCCACTAGCAACGATGTTTATCGGTGCAGTCTACGTGGTATTTATTGGCTGGAATTATACCCCTCAATAAAATTTACGTTGTTGCGTTTCTTGCAAGTAATGACGACCTCTCGTGCGCAAACGCGCAAAACTCGCGCCACGAGCATGTGCTGCACTGTCATCGGCTTGTAAGGACCGCTCATTTCAGTGTTGTGCCGCCAGTTGCTTCCAAGGGCGGCGCGAGCTGCGCTGGCGTACTCAGTGCGCCATGTGTGCGGTAAAATGTTGTCTAAGCATTAGCCAATGCTACGTGCACGAGCTGATTCACATCGAACTGCGCGCACTTCAAAAGACATAAAAAAGACGATTCGCAGAGATGTCACCACCACGTCACCACTCAAGCAAAAGGGCGTGTGTGTATGAAGGCAACCTAGTCTGATGAAAAGCCCCTCAATAAATGAAAAGTGGCGTCCTTCATTGTAGTGGAAATACTCGAGACACGCGCCGCGCGCCACTTCTGGGAAGAACATGGCGTCTGAAATCTATAGCTCAGTGCTGCGCTGTGCCGCCATGACCTTTTTATGCTGCACGTTGAACATGCCTTTTGCATCGACGCACCTTGCGCTACATTTAAAACATGAAGAGGTCTTAGTCTGATAGCATACCGAACGCCACCGAGCGGACGCGCCACGAAAGGACGCCAAGCCTTCTAAGCAACTTTGCAATAGATTTTGATCTAGCGAAGTTCATCAAAGTTTCATGTGGCGTTCGCACGAGCGCGTGCCAATGCCACAGGAAATTACGTGCACATGCTCTCGCAGCATGTATGAAACTGCAGCACTGTGGGCGCAACGCTAAACTCTATTTCACCATATGAGTTATGATGTACCCCAGAAAAGGCTACAACCGCGAGCTCATTGCTCTAGGGCACATCTCGGAAGCACAAGCTCTCGTGCATTATTCTCTGCTGCCAACGCTATGAGCCCACGCTTCTAGCTTTTGCTGCGGTACAACATAAGGTGAAACGGAGTATAATTGCCTTTACAACGCAGCACAAAATAGATGACGCCGATTATGCCCAGACTTTGAGCGATGCCGTTACTGATCGAGGCGTGAGAATCGGGTGCTCTAGCTCCTGCATGGACGGCTTCCAAGCGAAGGTGCCTTGCTTACCCCTTTTTGGCGTATTTCAGAAATTAGAAGTACCTACGCGCTACGCACCCAGCCTCGTTCTGCTGTTCTACGACGATCATCCAGATGACAGCTATTCTGATAGGAATTAGAGCGCTCCTTATATGGCCGTGAAAGTTGCGCATAGATCTTTCCAAAAATCGTCTTTTGTACACTGTCATATTTGTCTTCTGGGTTGTGGAACACACTATGAGCATGCGCAGAGGAATTTTTATCAGATTTGAGAAGTAATCCGTTACAAGTAACGTATTACCTGTAAATCGTTACTTTTTCAAGTAATGTTGTAATTGATACGTTACTTTTATGCGGCAGTAATTTGTAATGTAATTTCGTTACAAAATATTGGTAACGGTTTACTTTATTTACTCGTTACTTTTTGTTTAAATATAGGAACATAAAGATAGCAAGTTCAAAAAAACATTAATGGGGTGATGCAATAATTCTTGTTCTTTGCACGAATACCGCTTAGAACGGATCCCTGACGTCAATGACCTATAAAACACGTGTTTGATTTTCACCCCACGCAATAGAAGTCCCAGAAAAAAAAATTAAACAAAAACGAGCAGAGTTCACCCCCTCAACTCGCAGCCAGAACAAGTGGCCACGTGATCTGGAGCCGATTATATGCCGCTAATGTTGATCATAGCCACGCGCTGGGGTTGGCAAAGGCAGCAAAGCACAGGACACGCGCTGAGTTCCAGACATTGTTATGGCTCGGCTATTGTCGTCGCTGCAGCGATTGGACACGGGCCACTATCCGAATGCTTCTCGAGCTTGTAATTATCACGAGCCCAAATCGAGTGTCCACGCAATGCTCGGGTCCAATCCATGAACCGTATTCAATTATTGTCATTCGAGTGTACTGGGATCTCCACGTTACTTCATCGAATTTTGCAAAGGAGAGATTAAATAAAAATGATCGCTTTTGTCCTTCAAATTACACCGCAGAAAAGGAGTTTCTTGGCCAGTGGCGTTGCGTGAGAGTATCCTTGAGTCCCACTAGTGCCAGCAAGCTCGTGTAAAGTGAAAAACATTCCAGTTGAATATCGTTGCACCGCTCCTTTAAACATCGTGAAGAGAAGAAGAACTGAAAAGAAAACACGATTTTGTTTTGTGTGTGTGACCTGTCACTAAAACCGCTAGAAAAAAGTGCAAGGCCTATACAAATATGCGAAAAACAAAGATTAAGAAGACAACGCCAGAGCCGTAAATGTAGAGAGTTTGGCCATTCGTTGGGAAGTATATGAGACAAATGAGCAGGCGCCATTGGCCGAAAGCGGGCTGGGCGTGTTCCAGGGCGTCTTAAGAAATTTGAATGTGACCAACCAGAAGCCGGAAATAATACCCTGGTGGTGGTCGCGAGAAACAGACCTGATAACTGCATTAGAGTAACTCTCGATGACTGAAAATATAGATACGTGATGTTTCAATCACGCTCATTCAAAATGATGGTGGAAGAGTGCGACTAGCGGAATGATCGACATAATCCGTGCGCCAAGCGCCGAGGACTGGGAATCTGCCGTCCGAGCGGTTACACTCTCTCTGAGCAAAACAGAGTTGAGCGGCGCATTCGTTTCTTACATCTTTCTGCATAATCATGATCAAAACAACACGTGACCCTATTTTCAACCACGAAGAGTTACTACATTTTACTCTTATGCGCTTATAAAAATCATATACGAACATAGACTTTTGAGCAGAACAGTTTGCCGCTACCACCACTAGGGGATTCTTTTCGGCTTCTGGTTGGTCAAGAGAGCATGCCAAGCCCTCTTTCCGACTCTGCCGCACGCCCCGACTCTGCCCGCGCCTCCCATTGACCAAACTCTCTACACTTCGTTTCACTTTATCTGCGAGCGAAGCCAAAGCTATAAGCGCGAGACCAGCGCTTTTTGCATTTCTCACCAGATCGCGCGCTCGAGCAAAGCCTGAACGCACGAAGCTTCCGTGCTCGCGCTTCCAGTTTTGCCTTCGCTCGCACATAAGGTGAAACGAAGTATACATATACGGCTCTGGACAACGCCTCCTCGGCGTTGTCTTCTTGATCTCCTAGCGGAGGTAGACGCTGGTACTAGGCACGCGCACCGCTAGCTTTGTCTGCTGATTCCCAGGGATCTTTTCCAGTCGCAGTAAGCTAGCGGGATGGCGGGTTTGGTTGCAGCTTTCGCTGCCTTGGGGTTATAAGTGAACGGAGTGCACCTACATTCTTTCTCTTAAATACTTCTTAAATACTGTATTTTATTTTTACCTGGACTATCATAATGCGAGCGTATGAGAAATGGACAGCAGTGGAGCGGGAACATGCTTGAAAACATCAAAACTGCTTCTATTGTTTTCCCGTTAAGTGTGCGGGAAAAGTAATGTGAAAGTAATTTGCAACATAACGAGTAAAGTAATCCGTTACTTTTCAACGAAAGTGATTAGTAACGGTAATCTACAGGGTGTCACAAAAGAAAATTTACACGGTCTTTTTTACCGCAAAAAGAAACTAGGCATCGCCGAACGCCCATTTTCCGCCCAAAGGTAGAGCTAGAGGTCACAACCAGATGCCAAAGTTTCAACCCGATCCGATAACTTAATCAAAAGTTATAAATGATTTTCTAAAAATTTCAATGGGAAAATGGCGGCCGACGGAGTTTTCAAACACATGGGGCTCTATGGCACCAGAAACCGAAAACGGGCGAAAATGGGCTCCATTTTCCCATTGAAATTTTCAGAAAATCATTTATAACTTTTGATTAAGTTATCGGATCAGGCTGAAACTTTGGCATCTGGTTGTGACCTCTAGCTCTACCTTTGGGCGGAAAATGAGCGTTCGGGGATGCCTAGTTTATTTTTGCGGTAAAAAAGACCGTGTAAATTTTCATTTGTGACACCCTGTATTACATTTTAGGCTTCGTAATTTGTAATTGTAATCCATCATATTTTTGAAGTAACGGGCACAAGTCTGACTTTTATGCAAAATATCCGATATCGTGCATATGTCTATGGCCCAGTCGGTCGGCATCATTAGCTTGAGTGATACACGCTGGAAAGGTGCAAATAAAGAAGAGTTTTAATACAATAGACCTTTTCCACACGGGCGCCGCCATCTTAAATGTCGTCACTTACAGTATGGATGAAAACATTGTTTTCCTGTTGCAAGGCCCTATGAATACATTTAGGATAGAAGTGTAACGGTCACTCATTCTAGTTTTGACTCCTATCTATTTTTGTTACTATTTTCAGGTTGAAATCTTACTATTTTTTGTCGCCCCTACCGGATGTGCCCACCAGATGGCTGGAGACGAGAGTAAACGGAAAATGACGATTGCAAGCAGAGCGTGTGGCCGCCGCCATGTTAAGAGCTTGCCAATGCTACGTTCCCGCGCACGCCGCACGCGCTGGCGTGCATGGGGCACCAGTGATGGCGGACGAGTGATCAAACTAAGCTTCAAACTGACAGCACGAGCTCCCGCTAGCAACCCAGGGCTCTAGCTTACGGTCGATTCAAATTCTTTATTACAGCCAACGAGGTAGAGGGGCTTAGGGCCGGTTGCACCAACGCCGCTTACCTTAACCCAAAGCGGCGCTTTCCTAAGCCGGCTTAGCGCCCTAAACCGAGCTTAGGTAAGCACGGGTTTAAATTCCGGTTGCACCAACGTTAAGCCGGCTTTACAGACGCGCCCCTAGCTAAACGCTGGATTTGCGTAGGGAATCTAGGGACAAACAGAGCAAACTAGGGAACGCTCAGAGCGACGAATACGATTGGCGGAGAGGAATCACGTGATGTAAAAAAAAAAAAGAAAAACTGTCGTAGTAGTCGTCGTCGGCGTCTGCTTTTCGCTGTATTTCTTCGGTGAGTAACAAATTAAAGGCCTCCAAATTCAATCATTTTTTCGTTTAACTTTCAATAACAGAAGTCAAAGCTTCAAATAAACACGAATGCTCTTTACATCTTTGATTGTGTGTTTAATATCGGTTGATAACAGGATATTTTGACAGTGGTAGTAGTTTTCTTGCTCACATTTTGAGGCGAAGGAGCCATCGGGGGCCCCAAATCTCACCGAACGCGAGAAGGACACTCTACTCGCTACATCGCTGAAGACAAAACATCATGGATATAAGAAGCAGGTAAGATGACTACTAAAACCAAGTCAAGCCTGAGACCGATGAAGTTCAAAACAGTGACGAACTCGCCACGGCAGCTGCGAAAATGCCCGGAAATCTTCGAATAGAAGTCGTCGAGAGGTCAGGTCAAGAGTCCTTGCATCGACGGTACTCGTTGCTATCAGCAAGGTGACAGAACTGCACTGTACCGTCGTTGAACATCCGCTGCAGCCTCAAACGGACTTCAGTTTCACACTGTCGAGTTCAGAAAAAAAAAAAAAACTCCCACTAGTACATTACATCGTGCCGATAAGAACGGTCGTCTCTTCGCATCACCTGCCCCAGCCTGCCCCGATACAGCAATGAACGAATCTAACATAGTAGTCGTTACGATTTGTCGTCACCACGAATGAAAGATATAAAGCAAAATATTCCTAAAAAATCGCGATCACCAAAAAAGTTACGGAGGACACAACAAGGCGCAACTTTCAACTGAATTTTATTGAAAACGTGTTCCGGTATATAGTCTCAACCATCGTCACAATGACAACAAACGACAAAAGTAAAGGGAAAACACCATCACAGAGAACAACTCGGAAACAACAGTATCTCGTTCTCGGGAAACGAATGAAAGATATAAAGCAAAGTATATAAAAAAAAAATGCGATCACCAAAAAAGTTACAGTTATGGAACGATACAGTTTTCTGAAGCCAAGATTCTACTCGCGAGATAAGGAAAATTCAATGAAGATCGTCTCAAAACTCAGAAAACGAAAGAAATTGAATTTTCGCTGTTTTATTACTTAAAAGCGCCGCAATCTAATGCAAACGGCAGAGGTGTCGACAATCAGCTGATCGCCGAGATCATGGACTGCCACTATTCAACGCGCTGATCAGATTGAAGGATACGCGCTGCAAGTGTAAATAAACAAGGTGGTAAATAACAATACGTTACAGCTATGCAAAAATAAGTAAGTACATACGAATAAGCTCGTTGACAGAAGAACCAACGGGAATACAGACGTGAGCCCCACAGCTCCGTACGTTTCTCGGTTAGGGCTAACACGCCCTGAAAGTGGAGAGCCAACTTGAAAACAGGGGTCGATCAACACTTCACGCGACAATATTTTGCATCCTTGTCACAATCGAAGGTCATTTTGTCGAGACTTTCACGCTGATGTAGCCTAAAACACTTTGCACAACCAATTTCGTCCACCGCGTCGACCGTGACAAACCAGCCGCCATGTTTTTAATCCAGGATTAAAAAACAACCAGAAGCAAAGCGCCCAATGTTGAGCGCTTAAGTTAAGCGTAGTTTAGTGCTAGGTTTAGCGATAAGCGAGTTTGGTGCAACCGAACGAAACCGAAACTAAGCTTAAGTTCGCGGCTAAGCTCCGCTTTGCGCTAAGCGACGTTGGTGCAACCGGCCCTTAGAGCGATAAACCGGGGTTCCGGTCTGCACTCGAAAGTGACCCCCATAAGGCGGCTGCCATTGTACGCAAATTTGACCACTCGTCACATGACCAAACCAAAGACGTGACGTCACAGGAAAGATGGCAGCGCCCATGCAGCGGCTGGCCCCAGCTGGGCCGGAGCATTGGCCGGAGCTTGTCGGATGCTTTGTTCGTTGTCTATCGTCTCGGCGAGTTGATTTTAGACACTCAAGCCGTCATATGAGGCTGTATGAGGCCGGTCGAAAGCGACTTCAGAGTTCAGCGTGGTGTCTGACGTAGGTATAACGTGAAAACACGGAGGAACGGTGAGCATTTCGCTAGTGACCTACGAGGATGTTGCCACGAAAGAGACAGTCGGCTCTACGTTGCTCGGACCTCGGATTGATTCGGACACCGCTAGGATAAATTTTAAGGCAACGTTTTTGTGCTCGCGTTGACCATCGGAACCTTCAAGATCTGCAGTGAAGCGTGTGCAATATATTTGGATACACAGTTTAGCGACGGAAATTGCGTGAGTCGTGCTTGGCAGTGTGCAATCGTGGTGCCGCTTCGTTCAAATGCCCGAAGGCTCACTTTGGTTGTGCGGTGCACCGGAGAGCTGCCTTGCCGCTTGTAGTTCCCGCGCCATGCTAAATGATACTGTGCTGCTTCCCAAATTGTTCCGGCGTAGACGTGCACTTTCACGGAGCACAGGTGTGCGACGTACCGAAGAGCTGCCTTCAAGCTGGTAGTTCCTATGCCATGCTTTAGGTGATGCTGTGCTGCTTCCCAAATTGTTCCGGCGTAAACGTGCACTTTCACGGAGCACAGGTGCTGCCGTTGGTATTGATTCCGCTGGTCTGTCGCACGTTTCGTCGACACCAAAGTTTCATCAACACTCGTTACGCGAATTGCAAGCTGTATGGACATTTCATCGCGCGTGTCACCTACCCAGTCCACCCGTTCACGCCGCTTTGCTACGGCAGTCTGCAGCGGCTCATTACCAGAAAAGTGGTCCCACATCGATTTCAGTTCAGCTCGTCCTCGGCAGTCGCCAAACCCCGAAGGAGAGGATTTAGTCGAACAGAATGCCACTAAAGCAATGCAGCTTCTTTAGTGGTCAGGATAGACTCTTTTCTGTCTGTTTTGTTATATTGTGACGGATGCTTGCTCCAGTCCTATTTTCTATCAATATTTACTATTCTGGAAAGTTCCAGGCCATGCTCAGCTGTCATTGTATGTTCTGGTGGAGGTGCTGCGCACTTTATCCATAGCCCTTCACTCTGTGTGGACCCTGGCGGCTCCTCAGCCGAGTTGCCCGATAAGAAGACACGGGTGGCACATTATCCCGAGTCTTAAACCCCCGGCAAGCCGTGAACCAAGTGCTATCCCGATCCCGGCAGAAAAACTGCAAGACGAGAGAGTATCACAAGGACGAAACTCGGAAATACACCACGAAGAACTTGAAATCCAAGCCAGTCGCTGCTATCAGCAAGAACCACCGGAATTAGGTCTTTTGCCAGAAAAGCTGAAGCTGACTAAGCCAACAATGACAAATCTGTAGCAGCAAACCAGGTCCGCTCCCACTATCGTTTGCATGCCCGTTGCATCCCACCAGTGGCGTACAAAGGGGGGGGGGGGGGGGGGGGGCCGCGGCCCCCCCTCCCCCCCCCCCCTCCGAAACTTTTGAGCGGGGGGGGGGGGGTGGGCAAGGTCACTGACTCTCGGGTTCATCAATATCAGTGCGGTGTTTTTTTATTTTGTTTTTTTAACAGCGGAGCCAACTTTGTGGAGAAGTTGTAAAAAAAAGAAATAAGAAAGGAAGGGAATGCAATATCTCATTTATGACATAGTACAAATAATAAAAAATGTGTAGTTTTAACGTCTTTCGTGTAATCTGACTGAGGAATAATTAATTAACAAATTTATTCATTAAATAGTCTATTAAAGGGTGGCGATCAGTCGGATTAATTTGGTAATGAACCCCCATTTCCAATCAAGATTCAACGCTTTATGAAAGTCATGGATTGTGCGATATAACAAAAATATGTAGGACCAAAGGTTCTACAAACCACAGCACTAAGATTATGGAAGCATCCGACTTAATATTTAACGCTTTGCTGATTTTCCACGCGTGTGAAACGATACAGCACAACCTTTGGTAAGAAGAAAAAACGACAAATCATCAAACATTTAATAAGATGGGTCCAGCTTGTAGGGACCCCACAGATCGCGACAAACCTAACCAAGGACTGCGGGTTGCGCGATTGGGCGTGTAAGCCGCGGCCTCCGCAATCTGTTTTTGTGTATATGTGTGTTGTTGCTTTTGCGTATTCTTCTGTTCCAATATAGTTTCATATAACGGTCGCCGCGGAGTAGCCGGCACTGCGGGATTTACACGCACACGCACACACACACACACACACGCACACGCACACGCACACACACACACACACACACACATACACAAACACGCGCACGCAAGCACACACACACATTATATATATATATATATATGTACTATAATCGGCCGCATATCTCATTTGTTAAATATATTGTGAGGTAGGCTGCACTTTAGCGTTATTCAGGAAAGAAAATATATTCGTTTACTTCTACTATTATTGCTTCGCGAGTGCCCCAATTGCGCGGAGTCGCCGGGGCTGGTTTGTCGTCGCCACGGAGCGGCCCCCGTGTCCCCCGTCTTAATTGTTCCTCGAGAACCCCCGCTCTGGGTGCGTACCATGCACTGTGCCCCGCTCGAGCGCAGCGGGGCCCCTCAATGTTTTGTAGCCTTTTTTTTTATTTTGAGAAGAAGCGTCGGTAGTCGGTACTGCTCTTGCACCCCGAAGAGGTTTTTTTTCCTGGAAGCGATGTCCGGCTGACGGTGGACAGTTAGGGCGAAGGTTTTTGGGAGTTTTCGGGGGTATGTGTACATGTACTTTCTTAATTGGATTTTCTATTATATATGTTTGTTTTGTACCACGTGGCTCCCATTGGTCTAAAAAGAGCGATATCTGATTGTCTCCTTGGGTGGCGGGTAAACTCTTAACACAGTGAATATAGGCGCCTAAAGGCGCCGGATTTGCGGTTCAAGGCTCGAGTACTGAAGTTGTCATCGGCAGTTTGGGAACTGCGCGAGATAGGGGCACGAGTGTGTGACCTGCTGCCTCAGAACGAGAGCCAAGTGCAATATGGGAGTGTACAAACCATTTTCCAGCGTTCCTTTGTTGCGTCGCGTGACTTTCTTGACTTTCTTTCGTGAACGGACTTCGAAAACCTTAGAAATCGACACCAACGAACAAATCGCGTGAGATTTTTGTTGGTTCGATCAGGTTAAGGTGGGAAGTAATTTATGGTGGAGCAGCTTTCCAGTGTTTATCGTCTATCCATCAAGGTGTTCCGCATTTCTACTCATGCATCATTGCTTTATCAGCCCCGATGACTGGCGGCTTCGTGCATTGGAGTCGTGCTTTATATAATATTTGTTTTTATGATTCTTGTTTTCTGCTAACTTTGGTGCCTTCTGTCGACGTGACTTGTAAATAAAAAAAATAAAGTGCAAATGCCTTCCCGGTGAGGAATTTCCGGGGCACCATTTATATGTATCATAATCATCCCAAAACCAATATGACAACTTTAATTTAATTATTTAATAGAAGAATGCATATTTCTTTAAAAAAAATTAAAATGCTTTTATTTCCTCTTGGACTTCCTTTTCTCTTTTTATCTTGTCCCTCTTTACCCCCTTTACCGCTTTACCCCCTTATCTTATCCCCCGTTGGTCCGGCCCCCTCCGAAATGAAATCCTGCGTACGCCACTGCATCTCACACTCTGATGCACTTTCACGCAAGGTGCGTAAGACATCGAGGGCTGGATTGAACAATATGTCCGTGTCGCCCGCCACAGTGGGTAGATGGACAACCAGCTCCTGCAGAACCTATACTTCTCCTGGAAGAAACTGCAAGGCACTGGTTTGAGAACCACGAATCCTCCTTAACGTCGTGGGAAGTTTGCAAGATCGAGCTGAAGTGCACGTTCATCAGTCAACAATGACGAGAGAGAGCCGAATTCCTAATTCTGTCCAGGACACAGCCCCAACGAGAGCGTCACCACCTTTGTGGAGGATGTTTTGCTTCTGATCGAGCCCCCACGCCAACTCTGATGCTACAGAAGACAAGAAGCTAAGAATCCCATGTCCCTCATGTGAGGGACAACACCTTCAGCAGCCTTGTCCGCAATCCCACGACAACAGTCAAAGGGTTCATATAAATGAGGCTTCTAACATTGAATGTACACTGCAGGCCCGAGCCTGTCCCTATCAACAACTCCCCAGCGTCTCGACACTCGAGTTGTCCAGCTGCAACTTCGACGCCAGGCATCCGTGACATCATCCACAACGGTGTCCGGGAGGAGATAAGGAAGCTAGTTCCTGCCATCAGTTGCCCGGGTTTTATTTTGATCGCCGATATTGTTTCAGAAGCAGTTCGACAGGCATTTTAACTGGAGACTCCTTTGAGTGAAGCGGCATCTGACGAACTGAGGGCGACTTATGCCACAAAGTCACAACGACCACCACCGGCTACCTGTTACTATTGAATGCCAATTCAACGAGACACCCAACGCCGAAGCATTCCCGACATCGGGAAGAACCAGTTTAGGTCCGCGCTAAACAAAGTACGCCGAGGAAAACGGAGGTATTGCGAATGGCCGACCGAAAACCACTCTGCTACCACTGCATGAGGGCGACCATGTCTACTGAAGGTGCCCGTACCAATGAATTGACCTGCAAAGGTTCGTGCCGAATGACCCTCGACCACGTCTCGACGAGCGTCTGCGGAAGATTGAGGATTATCTTCGGCGGTCTTTGTCCCTGGTGCCGACATTACCCCGAAGCTCCTGATCTACTTCATCTGGACGGGAGGTAAGCACGACAAAGCAGGTGAGCGGCAATGCAAGGAGAGTTGATCTGGTGTCGGTTGTCGTCCAAGGACAATACCTAATAATTTGCTGACACTAATTGTCTGTGTCCACTCCACGAAGCACACGATTTCCAACTTTGAGGGAGAATGCCGCTCAGTGACTTAAAGAAATAGAATGTTTGGTTGCTCTCGAAAGTGGACTGCAAGCATCACCAGACTTCACTTTGCCACACGAGACTTACACAACTTGCAGTGGTCGCGGGATGCAGAATAAATTTCCATTACAAAATGGAAGTGAAGTGGCTTGGATAGCAAACAAACATTATTGCCAGCTATCAAGTCAACGGTACAGCAAAAGGCACAGCCAAATAACCAATACGTGCCCGAGCTTGCTGCATTAATGCAGAAAACTACCAGGAAAATTTTGCGGATTAGAAGCCAGCCCTGCAGCTTCAGTGCATCAGATGTCAGTGGCCGCACATGACGTATGATTACAAGACGGCATCGGTCGGTCAAAGTTGCTACTCGGCCAAACTGAACACCGACGTGCCAGGAGCGTCATCCCACAACAAGCTCCCCAGGTATTACGACTCAACGCCTGACAGGAGACTGTCGCAGAAAGAACTCGTTCTGGAATCATTAACTAAGAATCAATAATTACGTAATCCAGTGGAAATAAACATATTTGATACACTAACCAGATAAACATATTTCCGCTTGCCTTTACACCTCAAGAGTTTATACACCAAGAATTGTGCTCACCGCACGCGCAGGTCCTTTTGAGGGCACTCGCATCTCTGACCCTTCAATATTAATTAATGGGACATGCCAGACTGGCAGACTTGTTGCATTGGGCTGCACTCATTCCACTTCTCCTGAACGGCACATCCGAAAACCAAGTCCAGTGATGTGAAAATGTTATTTATTAATTTATTCCCTCCAGGGGCCTTCGTTGGCATTGGAGAGAGGATACTTCAAACTACACACATGATAATAACATTAAAGCACACTGCTGTAACTTCTTCATTGCAAAAACAAACACACCTCTGAGCATATACTTTAATGGTATGTGTTGATGCATTCTTATATCGCAGGACACTTTCTATATGTATGACACAATAGACTTTTTGCAGAACCCGATGAAGCAACACAACTGTTACCATTTTTTTCGGCGTAGAGCACACAAACGGGCCCCAGTTCATGTCGAATGCTAATGCAGCATTCGAGTCCAATAGGTGCCGAGCCGAGTTCACAGTGATGGCGGACATAACATTCTTGTCGAACAAATGGCCAAAGTATGAAAGTCTGGGGTAATTAAAGTAGTAGCTACTGTAATTCGCTTCATCCCAATTTGGCAAACGGCAAAGGCTACACTCTCGGTGAGCCAATATGAACGTTGGAGAGAGGCACATGACAACATGTCATTCAGAGTGCTCGTCTGCACAGATTTGTCACACACCTTCGCTCTGTCTCTCTGATTGGTTCGAGGGGGCTGTGGTGGCTGCCCTTTTCCAGGTTACAATGATACAAAGTATAGGCAACCCACACTTTTCAAAAAAAGTCTATTGAACAGACCGAAAGGGATGGTCAACATTTTTTAACAAGACTGCTCTTCAGGCAAGGGATGAACACAAATATGAATCATCTTATCCAGGTAATTAGAACAAGTAAATAATTGACCGACTAATACATTGCACTCTTGACGAAAAAAAGTATTGCTGCAATAAATCCTACGAAAGAGAAAAAGCTGCAGTTAATCTATGCATACACCAAAGCAGTTGTTCTTATTGCAAGTCAAATAGCTTTGAAGCAGGTGCCTGCAACGATTTATTCATCCCCACACTCAATAAAACGTCATCCTCGTAGCTGAAAATAAGTGTGCACTTCGCACTCACCAAAAAAGGAAGAAAAGCGATCGAATGTAGAATCGTCGATTAGCACAAAGGGCTAAAGATCGCAGGAGCTTCCTCGCTAAAAGTTGCTATGGTTATTCGGTGACGCAGGGCTGAAACAACTTCTACTAGGTCCTAACGCGACGTATACCTTTCGCATCGATTCTCAGACATTCCGACGTTCAAACAAAGCTAAGAGAATGCGAAAATTTTATGGTAAAACCACTCAAAGTTTAATCGATTCTCGAACAGATCCCGAATCCGAGCACCGGTACGGCGATACGGCTGATGCTGTCTCACAGGTGTTAATATCCAAATGATTCAGAGCGATCTTGCGCAAAAACGGTACAAAGTCTCATTCCTTCATATTTTCACATTATACCTGCGTCAGCGAGCACGAAAAAGCACGAAATCGTCGGAAAGCAGCTGCACTTCACGGCTGCCGCGCACCGAACAAACTCGCATCCACCAGCTCTGGGCGCTGCCATCTTACCTGTGACGTCACGGCTCTTGGGAGGTCACGTGACGAGTGGTCACATTTGCGTAAAGCATGGCGGCAACCGGGGGGGTGCCACTTCCGAACTTCCCGTTTATCACTCTAAGCCCCTCTACCTCATTGATTACAGCGGAGCTGTTAAAGGAACTCTGAGACGCCAAAAAAATGTTTTTGTTTTTCAGGCTAGGCGTTAAAATGCTGTATCAGGACATAACTAAAAAATTGTTTTACTTTAAAGTTGCGTAGTTTTTTTATACAAAATAGAAATACGAAGCATACGACCCTTTCCGAAATTCAGTGCCATCTGGTGGTTTGTAAAGCAGTTTAGGTTTTGCCATATCAATGGCGGAAACGAACTTGTATCGGCACCGTCACTTTCGCAAGTGAACGGTACGCGAGGAATTGTTCAGTGTGTTTTTTCTCGATCACTTTCAGTTCGATGGTGACAAAGAACCTGCATTCAGAACAAAGCTCTAACCCACTCAGATGCCTCGAGAAAATTCTATACACCAAAATGCTTTAAAGCCGATTGTGTGTCGCCCACAGATTGACTGAATCTGAGTTTTTAGAAATAAACGCTTACGTAGCTCTTGTGTTCCATTCCTACGTCGCGTCGTACTGACCCCCTGGATTTACAGGCCTCGCAAGATCTGCAAAGGAGAATTTCAACGTCTTCCTTTATCATCACTAGAAGGCCGCCATTGGTATGGCACAGATGCCGTTCCACAGATGATGATAGTGATCAAAGTGGCCAGACTGAATTTCGGAAAGGGTCTATTCCAAGTGCCCGTCAACGTTACTGGAGCAAGCTCAGTTTCACAGCTCCGCCTGCGATGTGGGCTCAGTGGCGGTCACGAGAAGTAGCAGCGCTGCAGTCGAGTCCTGCTTCCGGATTGTCTAGCCCGCCAAGTTTGAATCACAATACTTGAGCTTCGGCGAGTTGTTGATTCATACTAACACTTCACAGCGCAAGGAAACAGACGCACACAAAAATTAATTTCAAACACTCCAAGAAAGAACACTCACAATGCGCTGACTCTGATCTCTGTGGTGTATTACACTTCATCTTCATCCTCTTTTTTTTTTTTTTCGCTATTATACATATGGAAGTAAAAAAAGGAAGAGAAGAAAAAAAAAAGGGAGCTCTAAACTCAGTGGTAGCAGACAACGCGCGAGACAGGGAAGCAAGAACCGACTGCAGCGCCGCTAGTTCTCGTGACCGCCAGCTGGGCCACTCGCCTCTGCAGGCGAGAATAGGGAGCTGCGAAACTGTGATGGCGAATTCCACGGGCGTTTTGGAGCGCGCCGGGATCAGTAGACCAGATCCGCACTGGAGCACACGATCCGAACGGGGTCGCGCCGCCTACGGATCCCCAGTGGAACATGACCACTGCTCCGGGATCGGCGGATGCCTTTCCGTCATTCAACTGCCCGGGAATCCCCTTTCCGCAGCCGCCGCGGTCGTTTCAAAGACGTTTTCGCAATCGCGGCGCCAAAGCGCGAGACACATGCGCGAAAAATCCATCCGATCCGACGTCCGATCCGGCAATGCGACTGCCTGATCCGAAAAATTTAGTCGCTTCAGACGCCGGATCGGCGATCCGACGTGCGTCCAACGCGCCAGATAGTTTCGCACGGCGGACGGATTGTCGGATGCGTCCAGCCAATGACAGCACAGCTAGCGCGAACGTCATGATGACGCACTGAGTCTGGCGGGACGAAGCGAACGGCGAGGGGAAGCCGGAAGCGTGGATCCCGCTGACCCATTCGAGAAAGATGGCTTCGGCAAAGAATGCATGCGCTAACGAGAACGAGCTTCTAACTTCGCTCGTGTGAGCTAAACCGTCAATCTGGGACCAGAGGTCTGTGAACGCGGACCTCCGCTGGAGTGCTTGGATCTCCTGGGCGGAGCCGAACGGATAGTCGTGCCGCATGCAAGTTCGGAAGCGTGTGTCGGCGTTCGCACTGTCGGACGCACGTCGGATCGGCGATCCGACGTGCGTCCAACGCGCCAGATAGTTTCGCACGGCGGACGGATTGTCGGATGCGTCCAGCCAATGACAGCCCAGCTAGCGCGAACGTCATGATGACGCACTGAGTCTGGCGGGACAGACGAGGGGAAGCCGGACGCGTGAACCCCGCTGACCCATTCGAGAAAGATGGCCCAACAAAGAATGCACGCGCTATTGAGAACGAGCTCGTAATTTCGCTCGTGCGAGTTGAACCGTCAATCTTGGACCAGAGATGACCTCCGGAGTCCGCTGGAACGCTTGGATCTCCTGGGTCCTGGGCGGAGCCGAACGGATCGTCGTGTCGCATGCAAGGTCGGAAGCGTGTGTCTCAAACTGTCGCGTGCGGCGATTCGGAGCGGCGTTCGGACTGTCGGTTCGGACGTCGGATCGGACGATTTTGCCGTCCATGTGTCTCGCGCTTAACACGTGTTCGACGCACGAGCGGCAGGAATGGCTCAGGCGCCTCTAGCAAAGATTGCCGGAATGCCCGAAGCGCGGCAAATAGCTTCTCTTCTCCCTCCTGGAAAACGAACTGGCTGTCGAGCCAAGGGGTAAGCAAGCAACCATTACGAATTCTTCTGATGCCGAGACAATCTAGGAGCCCAGCCCGCGACGTGCTTCTTCTTCTGAGGCGAGATGGGCGATATCAGGCGAGATTCCCCACGAGAAAGGAAGTCACGTGTGTGCGCTGGGGGCTGGCCCGGCTGGCTTCCGGTTGAATCCGCCGAAATCGTGGGAGCGACTTTTCTCGGATCCAGATCGAGATCTGGAGCGGGAGCTAATCCAAAACGACCAGTGAAACACGTTGGTCTCGATCCCGATCGCCCAGTGAGCTCCAAAAAAGTCGATCCCGGCGCGCTCCAAAACGACCAGTGTAATTCGCCATGAGCTTGGTCCAGTAACGTTGGTGCCCGCCAATGCCCTGTGACATAACAATGTACCGCAAGATGTCGGGGCGGTCAGAAGGGAGGCATCGCCGGAAGTCACGTGAGTTGTATTACTCCTCGTGCTTACCGCGACCGCGTGTAACATTTTCTAAATATTTTTGTTCTTCTCCGCACCTCCGCGAGCAATCCAAGTAGACAAGGTCTCTTTTATTTGCTTTTCATCGCCCAATGTTGCTGTAAAGGTAGAAGAAGAGGAGTGAGTGAACCCAGTAAACAAGTTCTACTCATGTTCTAGACAAAACACGTACTTTGTGCTCGGGGTTTCTTGTACTTGGTACACTCACCAGTTCGTATTCTCTAGACGGCAGGCATCTTCAGCTTCGAGAGTATCCGATGATTTGACGACCTCGGTGTCTGAACCTTCAGCAATGCAATCCGGCGTGTCGTATGCTAGCAATCCTAATTTCTGCAAGCGTTCTAATTTTTTATTTTTTTTTTTCAAAACTCGGTAGCTTGTTTTGTGCCCAGTATGGCTCTGTACCATCGGATGTATGGCTCTGTACCATCACTGGCCTCCATCACGCTGATCCATTGACTTTTCGCCCACAACTTGTACAGCACTCAAACTAACCAATTGAGCAATGGTGGAAAGCTAGAAGAACTGAAACTGCGTTTTCTACAATCGCTCGTAAAGAAAACCATCATTAAAAAAAAAAAAAAAAGTCCTAGGCACGGTCGTGGAGAGCCCGAGGAGTGAAACTCGCGTGACTTTCGGCGAACCCCCTTTTAGTGACGTAGGTCGATACCTCCGTTCTGACTGTCCCGACACTTTGCGGTACACTCTTATGTCACAGCGCACTGGCGGGTACTTTTAATTTGTTAGGTGTGTCAGAGGCCCTTTAAGGGCTAGTTTCGCCAGGATAGTGTCCGTCAGCAAACAAATGATGACACAGAACTCTGGACATCTACCACCATCTATGAGTGGTGGCGGCAACCTTTCGAGCCTTTCCACTCTGGCTTTCCAACTTGCGGCCGGCCATTACTTCATTCTCGCCACCAGTACAGCTTCGCTGGTCTTCCTTCACCCAAATAAAAAAGCTAAATTTTTTTAAGGGCTTATTGTTGGTACGCTTTCAATGACCTATAGACCCTTACAAAATTACGCCCTCTTACGGTTGATCTGAAAATACTGCATAGTGGCGTGCGCAAAAGACACCATGAAATGGCAAGCCTATCAATTGTATACAGTCTCTTGGAAGTAAGTTCATTACATTAGCTACAGACTTTCCAGTTTGTTGGAGACGGTGTAATTTTCTAAAGGGCTTGTAGGGGTTATTCACTGGACGCCATATTTGAGGGCGATGTTCAGGACGCATGCTCAGAACAAGCCCACATTAATAGGCTGGTCGAACCGGCAATATTGATGATGCAAAAGGCACATTCACAACTATGGAAGCTCGCCATCAGCACATGCTCAGCAGTCGTGCACACAGCAATGGCCGCCAGTAGATACCCCCTATACTCTTCCCAGAAAGGCCAGGTTAATACATAAGGCTAGGAACATTTTTACACTCCACCCTGTGTCAAAAGACGAAAGGAATATTTTTGTAAACATGTGACGACATTATTGAGTCCCTATAGACGCTTGGCAGGAGCTGCGCATGGGTGCCGCCTTAACTGACCTTCCGTTTTGGTTTCCTCTTACTCCGTTTACTTCACTTCATCGTTATCATAACATGAGAGGTTATTGCCATCCAAGTTTATACTGTGTCCTTCTCCCCAGCATAGGTCTTTGTGGAGGCTCGTTAACGCCCGCTTCAGTGGCTCGGCATCTCGGTAGACAAGAGAAGGTCGGCAATGGCGGTTGTAATCTGGCGAGTGTGCAAAGCGAATCCGAAACTGGCCTTGCCTCGTTCGTGATAAAGAAAAATATTGATATTCTTTATTTAAAAGATTGTAGATGATATTTTATACACTTTGACGCGCCATCATGCAAAGACGAGATAGCAGGCTTTTGTACTCACTTTCCCATTTCATTTTCTAATATGTTATTGGTTTATTGAGCGCGCAGTAATCTTGACACTGCGAACGACAGCATTTTTTATTATCGCAATCTCCGTTTACTTGACATGGTTTCAGTAAACGTATCATGTTGCAGATGTGGCCTCGGTCGACTACAGAAGGCGGCAAGCATATGTGATCTGCAAGCAAAATAAGCAAATTAGACATTCGTCCTTAGACAGCATAAGGTAGGTCTTCATTTGAGGTATGAGACACTGGTTTATGGGGTACACGAGACATTCCCCCAGTGCAGTACAACTTCTAGCGTGGGGTCTTCAACGTGCGCAAAGCAGTAGTCACACGAACGCACTCCGGTACGATGCTCATCGGGATTAAAATCGGGCAGGGGTAGGCATAGAACCCGGGATCCCTAAGCTCTGCAGCATCAGCTTTCGCTCCACGTCTCTGACCTGCTGCTCTCTTTATTGCAGCAAAACAACAACCAACATTTCCTTACTACAACTTAGTGTACTACTAGTCACGAGGAGAGCACTGATAGTAAGACAAGCTTATTCACTTAATCGAGATATACCGACATTGAAAAATCGGGAAGTTATAGACATCTTTCATGGAAGAACACAATCGGGGCTTCTCTCCGAACTCATCGAGGACGTTTTGAATGTTATCGCATGTTTCGATAAAGTTTGACTTCGTGGTCCTTGGTTGCTTAGCGTTACAATACATCACGCGGGTTTCCCAAAGACCCTTCACGAGGAAGATACATAGAAAGGGGGGACGGACAACGAAGACTTCTATGTTATCGCATGTTTCGATAAAGTTTGGAAGTCTTCGTTGTCCGTTCCCCCTTTCTATGTATCTTCCTCATGTCTAATTACCGTTACCAACACGCTCGTTTTGTACTTAACCCTTCACGCCTAGCACGATAAATAGATAAGAGGGAAATGCTTTAGGGTTGTGTGCGGGAAGAGGACAGATCGGGTACGCGTTGGTATAAATGTATTAAGGTATTTTTAAAGGTATTTTTAAAGGTACTTTGAAGGACACCTCAAAAGATATGACCATCTAGGCAAAAAATGAAACAGTGTTCAACGGTCTTCGGAGTATTGCATAAAAGACAGGTCAAATACCACGGGACAAAACTGTCATTATCAAGTGGCCGTGACCTTACTGGTAGGGTGGCGTTGTGAAGTTTAAAGAAAATTTATTTGCCGTTTGTGCGACATGTATTTTCCACACGCGCAGTCTAAAAATAAAATCAGGTCGTTAAATAACTCTTAGGGGTTTTCCGGGTTGTCCATATTTTTCACCCTAAGAAGCCTTTTAAGCACCCCCTAAAGAGGTTATTCGTGAATAACCCCTCGAGGCCTGTGAGCGGTTCAGTCGATATTTTAGTGACGTCTTCTCAGAGGACCTGTTTCCTCTTCCGGATTACTACCCTGATTATAGCATGTATCAAGAGAAGCCTCAACTAACCATTTCTGCAACTGGCGTTCTGAAACTCATTGACGAACAGCACTCAAACTCCGCTCCCGGCCCAAATAAAATTTCAATGAAGCTTCTCAAACTATGCAAGCACGAGTGCTCAACCCTCCTTTCCCTAATATTTCAACAATCCTTAGACACGGGCGAAATTCCCGAAGATTGGAAGCACGCGCAGGTAATTCCAATACACAAAAATGGTTCAAAGAATGAATTTGGTAACTACAGGCCAATATCGTTAACAAGGGTCTCTAGTAAGCTCATAGAGCATATAGTATTTTCTAACGTTATGAATCACTTATGCATTAACAACTTCATTTTTGTAAACCAGCACGGTTTCCGGCGATCCCACTCCTATGAAACGCAACTTTTCGAATTCAGCAATAATATTCATGAAAACCTGCATTCCCGCTTAGAAACGCACCCCATTTTTATTGATTTCAAAAAAAGCCTTTGAGCAAAGCAAAAAGCAAAAAAAGACCCGTTTGTAACGAACTGGTTTGCAGGCTTTCTTTCTAACCGAACCCAATGTATTCATTATGAAAGTAAAGATTCGTCACCCCAACACGTAAAATCGGGCTTGCCTCAGGGAACCGTGCTTGGTCCACTGCTTTTTTTTATATATGTCAACGACCTGCCTACTCGTATTTAGTCCACGATAAGATTATACGCCGACGACTGTGTTTTATACCGGAAAATAGAGGGCCTGGATGACTGTACGCTTTTGCAGAGTGATCTGACGTGTCTTGAGACGTGGTGTGAAGAGTGGCAGTTGCAAATTAACGTTTCCAAAACAAAATATCTGAACTTCAATAATAAACGCGCATCAACACAATTTAACTACACCCTTTTCAGTGTCCCCATAGAAAATGTTCATACATATAAATATCTTGGACTTCATTTCACACCCAACCTTTCGTGGGAACCTCATATTAACCACGTCACGGCAAAGGCTAATCAAACTTTAGGCTTTTTAAGACGTCACTTACACCTGGCAACGCGGGAAACAAAACTTATTGTATACACATCTCTTCTTCGTCCCAAGCTGGAATACGCATCTCTCATCTGGAACCCGCATCAGTCATATCTTATTGACAAGTTAGAAGCCATTCAAAACCGTGCCATCCGCTTCGTTCTCCGCAATTATACCCGCACAAGTATAACAACACTAAAACAATAAACTAATATACCCCTTCTTGCTGACCGACGTAATATAACACGACTAACTGCCCTTCCCCTTTTGAAAATAACCCATCAGCCTTGATGTGTTATGGGACCTTAGCCCTTCAAACCCTTTAGACCCGTGAAACCTTTAGACCCGTCAACCCTTTAGACCCGTCAACCCTTTAGACCCGTCAACCCTTTAGACCCATAAACCCTTTAGACCCACAAACCATTTTGACCCGCAAACCCTTTAGTTCCATCAACCCTTTAGACCTATCAACCCTTTAGACCCATTAGCCCCTCAGAAATTGAATTCTCTATACTCCGTTTCATAATTAGTGTAAAACACTGTCAAGGCTACTAACACGCGCATGTGGCTTCATCAAGTGCAAAGGCGTGCACAAAGCTCATCATATAGTCACATGCTCGTGCCAGTAGCCTTGACAGCATTGCGTACCAAGTATGAAATGGAGTATTGGTGTTCAAAAACCTCTCGAGCCAGAAATACAGCTTTAAAAAAGGTGCACGGCAGGCCCAGATGATTTCAAACAATTGACCAAGACAAGATTTCAACGTAGGATGAAAGCAAAATTTCATTTGAATGTTATACACAGAACAAACATTTGTACTTAAGTTGTAGGTCACACAACATAAAACGTGATCCTATTCTAACGAATTGTTACAGAAAGTCGAGGTAAACACAGAGATTTAGGGGCAGATGCTGCACGACGATGACCTAGCTAATTATAATGTAGGTAAGAACTTGGAACTCCTACACTTTAAATTTCTGTTCAAGTTCAGTGCCACATGTTCAGAAACACACTATTTTCAGCATATTCACTACTATGCTGCAAGAGAAGGCATCAATCAGCACTGGTTTACTAAAATAATGGATATCTCACTTTACGATGGCACCATCTCTTTAAAAACAATAAAAACCTAGTTTGTCATTCTGGAATCTCACTAAAAAACAAGTTAACATGCAAAGTACAAAACACTAAATTGTCTTCAATCAATATTCACGACCTGCACATTGGTTACCAAGCTCTGTTAAAATATTCATGACTGCTGTATCACATAAATTTATTACCATTAAAGGGACAGTGAAGTGATTATCACAGAAGTTTGGGCTATTTGGTATACAGACAGAATTGAAAACAAAACAGTGCAAAGACAAGGACAAAGGGAAAAGTCACCGACAGGACACAACACTGACTCTCATCTAAAGATTTATGTTAGCATTCAATATAAATAGCACACATGCCATACCAAATAAATGAAGGAAAAAATAAATACATATCACGTGTTCAATACAAGATTGTCACTGCATGATTTGCCCTCCTCGCTTTAAATATTGCGGCTCATTATCAGAGAGCACGACTAATTACAAATGTACAGTTGCAATAAAGAGGTCCATCTCACAACCAGTCCCGTTGACGGTAGGTTTGAAGTTGACCTCAGCCTTCAGGTTCTTGGTCGATATTCGAAGGTCGTCACTTCCGCACCTGGTCAGTTCACTGTCGAAGTCCGTCGCTTTGGGAATTGGTCAGTTCACCGTCGAAGTTCGTCGCCTCGGGAATTGGTCAGCTCACCGTCGAAGTCCGTCGCCTCGGGAATTGGTCAGCTCACCGTCGACGTTCGTCGCCTCGGGAATTGGTTAGCTCACCGTCGAAGTACGTCGCTTCGGGAATTGGTCAGCTCACCGTCAAAGTCCGTCGCCTCTGGAATTGGTCAGCTCACCCTCGATGTCTGTCGCTTCGGGAATTGGTCAGCTCACCGTCGGAAGTCCGTCGCTTCGGGAATTGGTCAGCTCACCGTCAAAACTGTGGTTCAGCCCGCCGGTGCCTGCTCGCAGTCCACCGGTGCCTGCTCGAAGCATCGCCAAACACAGCCGGTCGCTTGTTCGGATCGCAGCCAAATAGTCCTTGCCGCGAGCTCTTCCAGCCCGAGCCTCTCCGCTCTTCTTCCACCTCTACTTCTTCAACAGCTTACAGCATGAAAACCCTTTAAGAAAGATTCTGACGTGGCCCAGAACGCATCAAGGAATCTTAAAGGGTCCTTCAAACCTTTTAAGAAATCTTTGTAGTCCCCCTTAGACCTTTCAAAAGGTTTTGACGGGCCCTTTAGACTTTCTTAAAGGGTACGTCAAACCCATCAAAACGTTTTGATGGGCCCTTTAGAGTCCCTTAAGGGGTACGTCAAACCTGTTGAAAATTCTTGAAGGCCCCCTCAAACCCTTTAAACAATTTTGAAGGGCCCTTTAGACTTATTTTCAGTAGGGTCATCACATGTACTATCATTCACCCTCAAAGAAAGAAAAACATTGCCCAGCTGCCCACCATGTCTCGGCACGCACAAACAACTCACAGAAACTTCAGCTTGCCACTCCTAGAACTAACACTTTCAAATTTTCTCCCTTACAGTTATCTATATCAGACTGGAATTCCCTCCCCGACGACATCGTGACAGTAAAAGAGCCCATTACATCTCGTTCCGCAATTGGCACTCTTCACAATATGTAATAGAGAGCGGAAGGAGGAAAAAATTCCTAACTCTTGTTGACTTGTATCTGTATTGTTGTTTTTGCCCCCCCCCCCTCCTTATGTAAAGCCCCTACCGGGCGCTATAAGGGTATAATAAATTAAATTAAATAAATTAAATAACCTCTAATAACCTCTAAAGCTCTTTTAGGGTCTTTTATTTATGTGAAACAGTTCTTCATCACCCAGTTTTCTTTCTGGTGCACCAGGGGGCGATAGTGCTCGAGGCGAAACAGTTCTTTACGAGCTGGAAGAGTTTTTGGGGCGTCGAAGCACCTTTGAAGAACAGATTTCTTGTGCGTTTCAAGACGTTCTCTTGATGGCCAGGACCATCAGGATATCGGCAGCGGTATAAAGCTGAGAAAAGTAGTGTATCGAGATCAACTAAAGTATGATAATGATAGAGCTCCTTCTGGAAAACAAGTATTATACAGATTCCCTCCCCCCCCCCCCCCCAAAAGAAAAAAAAGTATATATATATATATACATACCCCTAACGACCCCCCTCCCCCTCATGTCGGAATACCATCACCATCGCCACCGCCGCCCGGGTGACCCTGGACTCTGAACGCCGCTTCCGCGCGCGGAACCCTCTCTACACCAGATCGCAACCAAACACGGCACGACTCGCACCAGTATTGCTACGCAGTTCAATCAATCTTATCTCAACCATAACATGCAACATGCGGGCAGCGGTGCTAGCGTAGCAATTCAACTGCTACAGTTCCCCACCCATCCACATCGACGCCCTGGCCCAGCCTGAGCAGCGACCAGAAGCAACGGCTCAAACGCCAGCCTTAAACTTATTTGTCGTCGATCTCCCAGAGGAGCTCGACTTCCACTGTTCAGCTAGCACCTCTGCCAGCCTGTCGTGGTTCAGATAAGATTGATTGAACTGCGTAGCAATTCAACGGCTATAGTTCTCCACCCATCCACATCGACGCCATGGCCCAGTCTGAGCAGCGACCAGAAGCAACGGTTCTAACGCCAGCCTTCAACCCATTTGTCGTCGATCTCCCAGAGGAGCTCGACTTCCGCCCTCCAGACGACTGGCAGCCCTGGATCACGTGATAGGATTTCTACCGAGTCATCTCAGGACTCAGCAAGCAAGACAGCGCTGCTCAGGTATATACTCTCTGTACGCCATAGAAGGCGAAGCGGAGGGCTTTCCAGCCTCTCTCAAGCTCAGTGAGTAACAAAAGCTGGACCACGACTGCGTGAAGAATCCCTTTGAAAAGCCTTTTACTCCGCGGAGAAACATCATATACGAACGCGCTACGTTCAACCGCCAAAACTAAGAGAGCCACAAGGCGGTCGAAAATTTCGTTACCGACCTCGTCAAGCAGGCAGAGAGATGCCAAGATGGCACCATAAAAGACGAGCTCATCCGGGACCTACTCGTGGTAGGCCTCCTCGATACGACTCTCCGCGAGAAGCTGCAACTCCACACCGAGCCTACTCTAGAGATCGCGGAGGCTGCCGCGCAAAACTCCAAAACCGTCAAGCAAAAAAAAAAAAAAAAAATGACCGCTTCTTTACGTGGTGAATGAGGCTGATTGGGGCGAAGCTCTGGTGGTGCTGATGGTATTGATTTTATTGTTCATAGATAGTGCTGATGGTGCTGATTTTTTTTTATTGCTCACAGGCAGTGTTGAGTTCCGGGTTGCGTTTCGACTTCATTATTACTGCTTTATGGTCGGTGAAATGCAGAGCCAGCATTTCACCTTCATCTTCTAGCGGATCAGCTTGGATCCGCTAGAAGCCGTGGGAACGCATCTCCGCCGCTTAAGTCATCGGTCCATGTCAGAAAGGGAATGTGTGGTGTGGAACGTGGTTGTATACGCATTTGAGCATTTGACCGCAGCGCCCTCTCGTCTGTAAACGTTGAGCCAATGCATGCAAAGTTTAACGCGATTATATACGCATTTGACCGCAGCGACCTCTCCTGTATGGACGTTGAGCGGCTACATGCAATGTTTCATCCATGACAGAGACCCCAGCTCTTGAGTTACTACCACATCTCAGAGCCCCCCCCCCCCCCCCCCCCTACTCGGCCCGCAGTCGTGGCCGAGTGGTTAAGGCGATGGACTAGAAATCCATTGGGGTCTCCCCGCACACGTTAGAATTCTGTCGACTGCGCAAACATTTTTTTCTTTTTATGTGAGCACGGACGCCGGCCGGACGGACGGACGGACGGACAAGGCTAGACCCTAAGGAGCTTCACCTCTAAAAAGAAATGCGAGGTACGCAAGGTCAACACGGCGCTGCCGTCGACGAACTGAGCTCCGCACACAGAAAGAGAAACTGGAGCAAGAAAACAATGCGGACTTCTCCGGATTCAGGTCAATTATACATATCCTGTGGAAAACAAGGCCACTACGCTTCCGTTTGCCTGTCTTCGAAACATAGAGAGAGACCAGGTGCTTCCACAGCAGCTCGCCCAGCTCGCCGCACAGCGGAAATGTAAGAAGTGTACCTCGGCGAACTTAAAGACGCTTTAGCTCATGACGCTTGGCGAATCAACTCGTCAGTGAACGGCATATCGATCACATTCAAGGTCGATATGGCGCTGACGCCACTGCCATCGCACCGCAGGACAACAATTGCGAAGTAATGGGCACTCTGTGAAGGTCAGTTCAGCGTCTTAGGGCCACATTCAAGAGCCAGCGCCTCAACCCCGTTCTTACGGGGTGCTGACGACGACCGGTGCAACATGGCGAACAAGAGGACACCGGCAACCGGCTGTGGCACCTACCGTCACTAGGAGTGGACGAGTGAGCCGTCCACCTGACCGCTTTGGGGAAGTGGGAGTGTTGTTCTTCCAAAGTGTGGGAGGTGTCGGGAGATCGTCATCATCGCCACCACCGCCGGGTGACTCTGGAGTTTGCCCACCGCTTCCGCGCGCGGGCCCTCTCTCCAACAGATCGCGACCAGACACGGCACGACTCACACCTGTATTGCTGTGCTAAAATAAACCTACGCAGTTCAATCGATCTTATCTCGACCAGGACACTTTACATAAAGAGCGACCCCCTTCCCACTTTTTCTCCCCTTCAATTTGTTTTCTCCATGGGAGAAAACATTTTTTCCCCTTCTAATTCAGTGGAGTAATGTCTTCATACTTTCTAATATTGAGTCCACCACCTTCGGACATTTAAGTAGTAAATAAGAGCAAAAGACCTCGAGAAGAAACATTATTTAGTCATTTCGAAGAAGGATCAATGACACATCGTGAGAAAAGAGCCGCAATCTCAAATCGAGACTAGTGAGAGATATATCTTTGTGAACCTTTTGAAAACTCGAAGCGTTCCTGACGGTGAGGCCCGCGGTAAAACTCTAGGTTTCCATTGGCACATTCGGTGCGTCATCACGTAGCGACCGAATGCACTGCTGGCAGGTCTGTAGAAATACGTACCTCGCCACTCGAATCCTGCCCCTGTGTGCTTAATTTTAAGAAACCATTTCAGTACTCATGCAACATACTCAATATTTGGTTACTGGAAGCCCGAAAGGCGTTGGTTTGCCGGCAGCTTGCTCTTTGTCACGTCAAGTCGAGCCTCACAGGTACTTGGTGTATGGACTACACGCCTTTCTGTGACGCCTGTGCTAACGAGCGCGAATAAGTACTGCTGCTGCAGCTGCAAAAAAATGAACCGTGGCTTCCCTTTACACGCCCGTCACTGTAAATAATAAAAAAGACATTAAACACAAAAGTATTGTCAGGAAGGTTGTTCCTGAAGGCGCCCGCGTTAAGAATGTTGATAAAATACAACACTCCTGAGAAATCTTCTTAGGAACGATATTTCAGTGCGTGGAACTCTTGCGTGGTTTCTCCGGAGCCCATGTCAATTTTCGATTCATATCCCGGTAAAAGAAGCAGTTTATCACCCACATGCTCGGAGATCGATCCCAAAGAATGTATTTTAACGTGGTTCGGGCTAACAGACCATTATAACAAGAAACAAAATACAAGCCAGTCACACCTATGATCCCTACTATCCGATGATGCTTCGCGTTATGTGACACCACGCTGTTTCTATGGCTGTCAGCCATTGAGCCTTGCAAAATCAAGTCGGTAGTTTTGTACCTACGCTTATGATACGTTTTACGAATATTGGGGTACTCTAAAAACAAATGAGCGTGATAGACGTGAATGAGTGAGTGGCGTGCAGGCACGACTCAAAAAGTACGCACCAGACTTGCTTTTCGAACACTGCCGCAGTCAACTGCTCCAGCTTGCACCTGTACAAAGCTGCAGGCAAGCCCCTCCTATCAAAAGAGTCCTTAGTGCAATGAACAAATTGTATAGCACCATTAGGGGAAGCCAGAAGAGGCTATCTGTTTCGGAAGGCACTGAAATAGCCATCGATGGACTATCTCACAAACGTGTGCAATCTGGCGACACTCGATGGTTTTTGTGTGAGGGCAGTATGAAGGTCTTAATCCAGCATTATGCGTCCATCTGTAATGCACTGAAGAATATCTACTCAGCCGCTGAAGACCATTCTTCTGACGCAGGGGGACTTCCCTTCTTCTTCCGAAAAACAATATCTACCGGCTTTATCATCGCCTTGTTGTCGGCTCTTCTAACCTTCTAACCCACTTGCTCGTTTGAGCAAGTGCTTACAGACTTCGACAAGGAATTTTAACGAAGCCACAGCGTTAATCCCACCACTCACGTCATCAATTGCAGACACCAGTTTGGAAAGTCTCAAATTGGAGGCTGAAAAACGCGTGCAAGAAACACAAAAAAAAGAATGAAGTGCGAAGGGAGGTTGACGACGCGGCGAGCGGAGAAGAGCTCTGAAGACTAGCTTTTTTGTACAGAGAAAAAGTTGTAAGCAACAGGCAGAAAAGGTTTTCTGGCGAGTTTCTAGAGCTGGCAAGATTGCATGAAATCTTTTTTTTTCAAGAGAGGTAAATCCAGATTTCAGAAAAAAATCAGAGATGCACGGGATGAGCGAAGAGGTTATGGTCAACGAATATAAGATTTACCGAAGATATCCCGGCGACCTGACTTCGCAGAAAGAACTGCTGGCACTTGCTTGCGGAGTCGAGAGGAAAGCCATGTTCCCTGCCCTTTTTGCTGCATCAAAGAGGATCTTGCTCCTTCCTGTTTTAACTGCTGGTGTAAAGGGAACCTTCTCAACCATGAACAGGATTCCTAACTCAGAAAGGTCTCGTCTGACACCTGCCCATGTAGATGCCCTAATAAAAGTTTCCGTGGAAGGCCCCAACATTCTCAACATCAGAGACGCCACGCATAAGACGGACAAGTAAGTACTATCAGTTTATCCACAAATCTTATGATATTGTTACGACGAATATAGATATATACAATGATTTAATTTACATTAGGTGAAGACTGAAAATGGCGGTTACAATCATTCAAAGCTCGTTGCCTCTGCCTCTTCTCCTTCTCTTGTCTCCCCACGAAAACGTGACTTCTTTTTCTTCTTAACATCACACCCCCTCGGGTGGAAACGGCGTCCCGCCGTTTGAATGGGGCATGTATGGTTTGAGCCGGAGGACGTGAACTGTTTGTACTTGACGATGGCGGTTATTGGGGGGAGGTTCGAGGGGTTCGACTGTATAATTGACGTCACTTGTTCGGTTGAGGACCCTATAAGGACCGCGATATCGAGGTAGTAGCCTCTAAGCAAGGTCGACTTGTCGCTGTGGGGTCCAGATCAGAACCAGGTCACCTGGGGAATAGGCGACGAAAGTGTGGGTGCTGTCATAACGGGCGCATTGCCGTTCCTGAGAATCAAGAGTTCGCAGGCGTGCAACTTGTCGTGCCTCTTCAGCACGGCCTGTGGCGTCCGATGCATAGTCGGAAAGTGAGGCTTCGGGGCGTAGCGGAAGCAGTGAGTCCAACATGAAGAGGGGTTCATGACCGAAAAGAAGATAGAAGGGAGAGTAGCCGGTTGTGTTATGAGGAGAGGAATTATATGCGAAAGTTACGTAAGGGAGTGCAACGTCCCAATCTTTGTGCTCGTGGGTAACGTACATTGCGAGCATCCACGTTCTACGAGGCGTTCTACGAGGCCGTTCGTCTGTGGATGGTAGGCTGTCGTTTTTTTGTGAAGAATGGAGCAGAGGTTCAAGATTTCACTTACGACGCGAGATATGAAGGGCCGTCCACGGTCGGACAAAAGTTCACGAGGTGCACCGTGCTTGAGGATGATGTCTTCGAGCAGGAATTGGGCGACGTCAACTGCCGTTCCGGTCAGGAGGGGCCTTGTGATTGCGTGGCGTGTGGTGTGATCGATCGCGACCGCTATCCAGCGATTACCAATTGAGGAAGTAGGGAAGGGACCAAGAAGGTCAACTCCTACACGGTGAAAAGGTTGTTCAGGAGGATTCAGAGGTTGTAGAAATCCTGGAGGACGGGAGGCGGGTGTTTTTCGGCGCTGGCAGGAGTCACACGAGGTGACGTATCGCTTCACTGTTCTGTACATATTTGTCCAGTAAAATCGTTGCTTCGCTCGGGCGTAGGTTCTGACCACACCCAGGTGACCGGATGATGGTGCGTCATGTAGCTCGGCGAGAATAGACGTTTGTAAGTGCTTGGGTATGACCAGAAGCCAAGAACAACCGTCGGGTCGAAAATTTTGTCGATAGAGAACGCCATCTTGAAGAGAGTAGAGACTTGAAGAAGGTGTATTGGTTTTACCTCTCAGATCTGAAATGATAGAGTGCTGCAGTGGATCAAGGTTCTGTTCCTGGACAATGTCCAGAAGGTTCGAGATAGGAAGAACGGGAATATCGGAGTCTTCATTGATGTGGCTAGCAGAGTCCACGGGGTAACGGGATAGGCAGTCGGCGTCTTGATGGAGCTTCCCTGATTTATAGGTTATGGTGAAATCGTACTCTTCGAGTCGAAGAGCCCATCGTCCAAGGCGGCCGACAGGATCTTTTATAGACGATAGCCAGCACAGGGCGTGATGGTCAGTGATTACAGAAAACTGGCGGCCAAACAAGTATGGCCGAAATTTTGTTATTGCCCACACAACCGCTACACACTCCCGCTCGGTGATCGTGTAATTGTTTTCGGCTGAAGAAAGCGTACGGCTAGCGTAAGCAATTACTCGGTTGTGTCCGGATTGAATTTGAGCCAAAATAGCATCAATCCCATGGCCACTGGCATCTGTGCGTAGCTCAGTCGGTGCGCAGTCATCAAAATGACCTAGAATGGGGCTGGTTGTTAAAGCGGTCTTTAAGCATGTAAACGCTCCTTCTTTGTCCGATTGCCATAAAAATGTGTGCCTTTTTTCAGAAGGTTGTTACGTGGGCGGGCAGTATGTGTGAAATGGTGTATAAAACGGCGGAAGTATGAAGACAATCCCAGAAAGCTACGGACATCCTTAGTGCAGCGCGGTCTTGGAAAGTCCTGAACAGCTGCTACTTTGTCAGGGTCTGGTTGAACGCCGGTTTTATCCACCAAATGACCCAAAATTTTTATTTGACGACGGCCGAAGTGGCACTTAGACGAGTTTAATTGAAGGCCAGCGTTACGGAAAAGTTTGAGTACTTGGGCCAGGCGCGTGAGGTGAGAGGAAAATGTGCTTGAAAAAATAATTACATCGTCGAGGTAACATACACTGTAAAAAATTTCCGTAATTTTACAAACAATTTGTCGTAATTCTGACGGACAGTGTGTCCGTTTCTTACTTAACGGACATAAAACCCGTTTTTCGTTAGGTTGAATAAAATAGTACAGTTGTGTGCCCAAGAGTACCATAGTAGAGGATAAAAGCGTTAGCAGTGCTTTTATCGTCTAATCCTGCTAAGAGCAATTCATTATAGTAAAGAGGCCAAAGACTATACCAAGAAACCCGCAGTACCCTGCAAAAGGAACAAATAAAAGTGGGGGGAAACACAAAATAGAAATCAAGTAAAAGTCTGCAATTCACGTTAAAGCACATAGGCACTGCTCTACCTCAGTGGGAGTGAAGGTAGCGAGTTTCCTGTCTACAGATGTTTTCGAGCTTGTGATGATTGTTAGGGGGGTTCTGCGTGAGTGCAAATAAAGGGATTGCCAGAACAGTGAAGACCACACCAAGAAGGAAGGCTGTTGCTCTACAGTACGAAATGGTTGAAAGGCACCAGCCCAATTCTTGCAAACAACTCCCTTCAGTGCTGTCTCATGAACTTGCAGTTCCACAACGCTGTTTAGGAGGCATAATAAGACAACCCGCTGGAGGGCCACACTTGAGATCAACTGGTCGTCCATTGAAGGGCCAGAATTCTAGCCAATGTCAAAGCAGTGAGTGATCCGGAGTGAGCTTGGCTGCCGAAGAATAGTGTATAGTTGCCCTTCGATGAACACTTTCAACTGATCTTACAAGATCAACCTCACAGGAGTCTCATATGGAGCTGCAATACTTTAGGTGTGGCAGGACCAGGGCTGTGAAAGGCATGGGCGTACCAACCGGGTGGTCAAGGGGGGCGCTTGTCCCCCAGTTCTTAGAGTGGGGGGGGGGGGGGGGGGCAAGTCATGTGTTTTGCCCCCCCCCCCCCCCCCCTAAAACAGCCACCACTGGGCAGGGCAAACACTGGCTGGCAGCGCCCAAGGGATACCAAGGGCACCGCTCCTCGGTCCCGGGGAGGAGGAGGGGAGGGGAAGGGGGTTTAGTTTGCCCCCCCCCCCCCCCCAACTCAAAACCAAGTTGGTACGCCACTGGTGAAAGGCACGTAAGTCTGTTATGGCCTGGTCTACTGGACACGCTAAGTACAATACCCAGTGTTCCGCACGTTTTGAACAAAACTGTCGTCAGGCTGTGCGAAGAAGCATAGCTGGCTGTTTATAGTAGACCCTGTCGATGTTGTTCTGCAAACCCTGGTGGTTTCTTGGGCCACCTGATAAGCGGCACCAGTATCAGGTCGTCCGTAACAGCAGTGGAGTTGATTGAAGGGATCACGATTAATAAACATGTTGAGAACAAGTGGACTGAGCACACTGTACCGTCGAACTGTCGAGTATTTGGGGCCACTGGAAATGGTTCCATGGTATGCACTGCACTCCGAGCGACTCAAATTGAAGACGTCTAGTATGCACACATTTAATTAAATCGTGTTAATGAGCACCAGTGGCTCGCTGGGCAGGTCATAGGACTCAGCTTTCACGGAAGCCAGGTAGCATGCACAGTATAGCAGCCCCTTGCCATGCTTGTGAGAGGTTCCAGCTCCAGGTCGTGGCGTCGCCAAAAGGGTAGTAGAAAAGGTACCACGACCAGCACACCCCTACAGTTCTTAGCACGATCCTTTCTGTAAGCAGTGTGCTCCACTGTAGCAATTGTCAAGGTGACTGCCATAAACCGAATCCTGCATCCACGCTTTACATGCCGCTAGAACTGTTCAGGGATGCATCTCATGGAGTGAGTGAAGGTGCGGCAGCTTATTCGGGACCAAGTGCCCTGCTTGAGAACCACACTGCGAGTTGAGGCAACGCAAACCAGGGAGTACAGGGATGGGGTTCGTCTGGGCGGGCCAGGGTGGTGGAACACGGGGGGCAGCGTCGCTGGTTGCCCGGGCAGGCCAGAGTGCGGTGTCCGTACTCGACACAGCTGTTGCAATGATGGGCTCGAGGTTTGTGGGGACGGCAGCGAAATTCAAGGCGGCGGTAGTACACTGTGTAAGGGACATGGGTTCCGATGAAGGTGATGATGGCTGAACCTGTTGTGCCTACTCGCCTTGCTTGAAGGATGTCACCTTGATAAGACTCCAGATCATTGATGATCTCGTCGGGGGTAGGTAGGAGTGGACGGGAGGAAATGTTTTGTAAGGTGATATTGGTGATGCGAAGTAGCCAGTTGACGATCGCTTCGTGATGGGTGCGGAGGACGGTTATTTTGCCGGAGGTGGAGCGACACGTCGGTACATGTATGAGCAAGGAGCTGTCCGGCTTGCAAGAACGCCGGCAAACTGTCAAGAGGCAGCGCAGCTGCGCCAGCAGGACGGACTGGGAGATGCACTATAACTACGTGAAGTTCGGGGTCAAAGTCGGCCGGAAGACGAGATTTTCGGGGCTTTCCAGGGGTGATCCATTTCCCACCTTGGTCGTCTCGCTCTAGAGAGATTTTCATGTCCTGTCTCAGGATGGACGCAGAGATATTGGTGAGCTGCGAAGCGGCGATGTCGGCTGTAGCCATATTCGAAGCAGAAACGGGCGTCGAGACTCGAGCGAACCGATCTCTCGGCGGACGTGCTGCGGCGGGCCGACGGAGCGCGGCGATGTTTATACCAGGATCACGTACAGTCGCGTACAGTTCTCTGGGCTTTGCGGAGCCCGGAGAAGACGTCCGCTCTCGTCGGAGGTTTGCAGCAGTCTCCGGACACTGAAGGTAAGGGCGTTCACATCGCAGAGTTCACTATTGAAGGGGGGCTACTGAGGTTTTAAGAGCCACTGATCGTAGCAATCGCATTCCAAAGACACCGCGTTGTCGTAGATTGTTTTTCACTGGCTACGTCCTGTAGGGCGGAGGCCAGGGCTGGGGTATCCATCGCCGGAAACGCGGAGGAACCAAGCAACGACGTGAGGCTTGCCGAGTCGGTTCGTGGGTGCCGACGACATTCGAGCAACGCTTCCAAGAAGACTGGATATTCTTTCCGGCGAGAACACAATACTTAGACAGCATGCTTGGGGCTGATGAGGATCGCAAGAGGTGGATAACAGGACAACCAATGCACAGCAAATAGGTCGAGCACGGTAGACGGCACAATAGTGGTCGCCGCCATGTCAAATTGAAACGAAGCTGACAAAGCCAAGCTCCAGTTTAGTACACATTGCGTTTCGACATGCTTTATTACAAATAATTTCATAAATCTTAAAACAATTTTTTTATATCTTAAAGTTTTAATTTAAGTCAAATAAAACAAGCAAATTCACGTTGCGTCAAATAAACTTGGTCGGAACTCGGAACCAACGAGCATCGCCGCATCGCCATCGCCATCGTAACAAAACGCAAAAACTTTCAAAAACGAAGCGAGTTTCAAAACTTTCGCAACTTTCGGGCGCTTTCAGACTTTAGGAACAAACATCGAAGAACGTTCTTGGAAAAAGGAAGTGTCCTAGGTGCCGGCGTGCCCATAAAACCAGCTGTGGATATGAGTCTAATTGGTGAGTGCTCGCTCACTCGTTTTACTTTTTGATTCCTTTCTGTTCGGAGCGTTTATAACGTGATCCTTTTGTGTGCAGTCGGCGTGAAAGCGAACGTGTGCGGTTCCTTGTCGCACAGGTGCTTTCCGCATTGGATGACCCTCGAGCTTTTGCCAAAGAAGCCACGGAGCCGACCTGTCACTGCACGGGCACTCAGATTGCGGGAACGCAACCAAAGGCAAAGGTCCCACCGGAGGCAGGGGGGGCCAAGCGAGACACTTGGTGAGTGTATCAGGGAGCTTGATTTCTGCAAATCGGGTGGCGGCTTGGTACCAGACAGCTAGGCGGTGTGTTTTGCGGAACCCATGACTGCTAAAGGTTCCCGTTAGTGTGATGGCGCTTGTATTCGCTTCCACTGTGCGAGGTTAGATTCAAGTTCGATTTTCGTCCTCGGAAACTACTCGAAACATTGCGTGACGTGCGCCTTTAGAAGTAAGGTCTGTATTGATGATGTTGCTTGCAAAGAGTATAAACGAGTTCTCTCTCGACTGGGGCACTGACTTCTTATAAAAAAAATTCTGTGTATGGTGCACTTATTTACTAACCCTCTGGCAGTACTTTACTGTAAAGGTTAGGAAAGAAAAAAAAAAAAGAAAGAAACGCGCATTGACTAGTGTCAAAAGAAACAGAAAAAAAAAGTGTTTTAAACTACTTCCTCCTCAGCTCATAAGCAAAGGGAGAAATCACGTGGTCGTATTTCACTGGAACCCAAAGTTATCCCAGCAGTCTGAGAGTCAGCAAGTGCAAGGCCCTGAATAAAATGCATGCTTCACATTTTGGCAAGTGCCAACAACTATAAAGTATAAAACGCATGTAAGCAATTTAGCGAGCAACAAGAAAAGTGATGGCGACCCTTTTTGCTATCGCTCGATCAGCTGCACGACGAGGCAAGCCACATGAAAGCGACGGGAGCAAGCGACCGAGGCGATGAGCAAAGCTTTCTAGAGATCCAAAAACCGAGCAATGAGAGCTTCCGTCGCTCGCTAAATCGCATACATACGGTTCAGCTTGAATTGTATGAACGCGAGAGACACATGCAACTCACTTCCAAATGCCTTTCATTTCAGGGCTACACTGCCATTTGCGTCCAAGTGCTGCACGGGCCTCGTGCACTGGCACTTTGACACCACTTAAGAAACTAACACAAACATATCCAGGGGTTTTAGGTTGGGTTAGCCATCCTACAGAAAGGTGCTGCTCAGTTAATAGACAATTCGCTATTTTCCCGAGCGCCCCGGCCCGCCCGCGAGGAAATGTGGGAGAGATTGTCCTCGCCTGGCCGCTCTGCCTTGAGATCGCATTGCCTTGTCACTTGCCTTCTCTTAATCCTGTTTTTCGATTCCATTACATATTTTTATCTATTCCAGTGTATTTTTTATCGCTTCTAAGGGTTTCTATTCTCTTCTGTGCACAATATTTCTTGTATATATATAGTATTTCTGTCTTTATTTTGCCTTTTTCGATGGGAGTGCCGACGGACAACACGCCGCTTCGCGCGTCGTTTCCCGGTATGAGTACTACCATTGCTACAGATTCCTATCGCACTGTTAGCTGTTTGTGTTGGTTCAATTAGATCCGCGTACAGTCGAGAGGAGCCGTTTATGAACAGCCGCGCACATGTTATAGGGATAGGCATAGCTCTGAATCAACTATCGTGATGCGAGTGCCGAGCGCGCTGTGATTTGGCCACCCACGCTCGCTCCATTTACTCGCACTGTAGCGTATGCCTTCGACTGCCGCTTACTTAACTAAGATACAGCACACCGCTGTATCTTAGGGGGGCAGGGCAGGGCCCGAGGGTAAGGCCCTGCCCTGCCCCCCTCTCCCCCCCGCGGATCTCACCAGGGGGGGCACGAGCCTCGATGCCCTTCCGAAGTCTACGCCTGTGCTTAGAAGCAATAAAATATACATTGGAATAGATAAGGACAGGTAATGGAATCGAAAAACAGAGGATTAAGAGGAGGCAAGCGACAAGGCCATGCAATCTCAAGGCAGAGCGGCTAGGCGAGGGACAGTCTCGCACAAATCTTCGTGCTTGGGGGATTTTGCAAAAGGGCTATTTATATCAAGTTCAAAATGAACAGCAGTCTTCATTGATGGCTGATTCACACGACGAACTGATCCACAGACGGATTGATCATGTCCGCGGTTCGTCCGTCTCCCAAGCGCATCCACACGAAGGAGCAGACACGCAAATGACAGCCAGGACGAGCCGAACATGTTTGTGACCACACTGTGGCACTGTTGTCCAAGATCGAAATCGACATTTGCTGCTTTGAACAAGAACTGTGCGCCACTGTTACGTGCGGAGTGAGACATAACACCATGATAGGCTTAGTGCGAATTGCCACTAGCCTTACTAAACCAAACAATGGCAGAGACACAAGCATGGTCCTGCTCGAGGAGACTTTGGCGTGGAGGCGGTGAAGTCCTGGGCCCGCTAAGTGGCATTTGGAGATGCCTCCACTCACTTTGCACTTGTGCCTTCAGTACACCACAGCCACAAGAAAGGTCTTGCTGGGTGAAAGATTGATTGGAGATTCAAAGTGATTGCGGCGTGGTAGACGCGTCTTTACAGAAGCTTTTCGACGCAGATGAGTACCAGATTCTGCGCCGTGTCAGTTGGGCAAAGTTCCTCATGCCAACCTTTTTGGTATGAGAAATGAAATGAAGGAATATTTTGTTGCAATAGTTTGGGTCATTTTTCTTTAAAAGTCTTACTTGCAACTTTCAGGAAAGCACAAGCATTACAGACCAGTTGCCCTGACAATCATGACCCCCCCCCCCCCTTTCTCTTCCTGTAGTTGCTGTCGGTGAGTAACCTGATAGCCTTGGGCTTTTCCGCTTTTCTAATAGAAATTAGCGGTTCTTGTACATGTGCAAAAGTGAAAGGTATGCTACTGCCATGTTTGTCAGTTTTGTAACTCTTTATTCCCTCAGACCTCAAATTTGCCTTCAGCTTGGTTCACATGCACAGCATATTCATGGCATCTTGTATCCAAAAATATCTATTGTGGGTTGGATGTGTGTTGGGGGGGGGGGGGGCATTACTTTGCTGGTTGAGTTGGTAGGCAGGAGATTGCGAGAAACAAAAGGGTAGATAAAATACAACCGTCACTTTTACTATGAAAACCTTTTAATACAGGACTGGCGAAAAAATGAGAACATGAAAAGGTATGACGTCCCGTCCTCCTCTTACTCTTTACTTTCTGTAACCTAGTCTGGTAATTTAGGATCATATACTACTACATAAGATTCAACAACGTGGAAGGTGTTGGTGCACCTTAACCCATTTTGGACGAGCCTCGCTCGTCCACCTAGGGTTGTTCCTAAACCGTTTAGGATGGGTGTAACTCATCCGCGCACTATACGTCGCCCCTTGGCTCTTTTTGGACATCCCAGGCTTGTTCCGAGCATAGTTTGCGGTGCTGCTCAGAGATGGCAGCATGTATTTTTTTTATTGTACACATTTTTAAGGATGGCGACTGATTGTGGAGACATGTGCAGCTTGGGCTGTTCGTGCAATAAATATAGAAAAAACAACTTAGGATCAAAAACAAGAAAAATGAAACGGTTAAGGTAAACAGTGTGCGACATTATTATGCAGTTTCCTCGTTCCTTCGACAATGTCTAATTGGATACGAGACACACTTTTATGACGTGCAGGCAACGTCAACAAAAATGTTTGGCGTGAAATGACACGCCAAAAATACAATATAAGATAGCTATACTGCTAGGACCCATTGTATGTTCCTGTAACCCTGCTAGATTTGTTTTGAGAATGGCGCAATAGTTTCGTGGATAAATCCACTTAAATGGGAATTCCTCGGAGGGGCGGATCCAAGCAGAACTGGAGGCTGGCTTTGTAGCCAGCCTCCAGCGCGATGTCTCCTTGCACACACTGACAGATTTGGCTATTTTGGCGTCTCGAGCTTCAGTTTTCTCGTTTACCTTCCACGTTTCGAGCATGCGGTTTGTGATGATTACGTCTACGACATCGCTCGCCTTGTCAGAGCGTTCGACATTGATTGCAGCAGCGATGAGTATGATTGCTATCAAGAGATGTTGAAAGCTGTTCATTTTGACTGCGACCCGCTGGCGACAAACTCCAGTGACGGCGAGTTACGGACAAACTCGTTGTGGTCACTGTCGCCCGGGAATATCTCGCAGGCGCATGCAGGGTGGAAGGTCAACGGGCCGGCGGCGAGAGCGAGAAAAGCATTTGGGTTACCGAGTTGCGCGAGCGGTTTTGATCGTACCGCGGCGAGGAGAGCTTGGGCGATCATGGGGGCCCCTAGAATGAAAGAGCGTTCATGGTCACATGCTTTATGGGCACCATGATGTGACTAACTTGGGCAGTGTTGCCTGTCGCCAGATGAAAATGATACAAATTCGTAAATTGAATAGTGCAATTACCAGAGCTCTAAAATTGCGTAACTTGGTGTATATACTACGTAGTCTATGAGCAATCCATTTCAAGAATAATAGATCCGTTTAATTTTCGTGTTATAACCCCTTTAAGTCACCGCAGACTCCGCTGTCCACTTATTGCCGATTCACATGAACTTATCCGCAGATAAATTGATCAAGTGACAAGACGTCCACGGAACATCAGTCCTCCAAGCACATCCATACGGAGGAGACGAGCAGATGACAGCGAGGACAAACTGAACCTATTCCCGGCCCTGCATTTCCGCAAAATGCCAACATCGCACTGTGGCACAGTTTTCCAAGGTCAGAAGTGATGTTTGCGACTACGATCACTGTGCTATTATGAAAAAGTATTGTGTGCTGCTGTTATATACCGAGCAAGACAAAGCATCATGACACGCTTAGCGTGAAGCGCTACTAGCTTTACTAACCATATGACACAAGTATCGTCCTGCTCCAGGAGGCTTCAGCGTCTAAGTGATGAAGTCCTGGTGTTGCGGAGGGGCATTTGGAAATACCTTCACGCACTGCTTGCTTGTGCACCACTCTTCAGCACACTACAGCCGTAAGAAAGGTCTTGGCTGGGTTGAAAACTGGGTGGACATGCAGGGAAGCTTGCAGCTTGCTAGGCAAGTTTTCACTGAAGCTTCTTGACACCAACCCGGAGGAGTACCAGAACTTGCGGCTTGTCGGCTGGGCAAAGTTCTTGCAGCTTCTTTCACGAGTGGAAAATAAGAATGGTTCGACAAAATGAAACAGCGAATGGACAAAGTACACTGCACTATCTTTGTTTGGCTCATTCGAAAACCAAAAATATTGCTCTGCTGTTGGTGCTCTACCGTAAACGCTTTTACTGTTAAGGCCCGTTCACACTCTTGCGACTGACTTCGACCGAGAGAGACCAGACCGGTTTTTAAGCCTTTTGCGACTTCTTAGGACCGGATGCGATGCAGCGGAGTTGGACCTAAGAAGTCGCAAGAGGCTTAAAAACCGGTCTGGTCTCTCTAGGTCTAACTCGGTCTTAAGAGTGTGAACGGACCTTTACTCACCCGCTAAAAATCTGGGCATGGAAGGGCACTTTGCCCTTAAGTCTGGGCGTCTGCTGACGAGGTGCAAATCGGAGGAATAGCCGACATGATGGTAACGTGACAAACGGTCCACGGATGAAAATTGCGATTCAATCCATCGCGTGAATCTGCCATTATTTGACAATTGTCCTAATATGATAAATTGATCCCTATTAAAAAAAGAACAATTGTTCTCTGAAACAATGTAATGAAGCGAAGTTTTTATAAACAATGCCTGCTCCTTTGACAACGGAATAGTACGAGCCTTGGTATAACAGGAACTTTCCGTAGATCAGACATACATTTATTCCATGCTCAAAGTAAAGACATGAGTTTGTCGTGGCAATGCCAACCTCCTGTGTATGATCTGTAAAAGTCGTTAATGACCGTGGTCAAGGGAGAGGATTTTCTGCTTTCAAGAACAGGATGGGGTGAAAGAAAAAGTGTCTCAATGAACAATGAACGGTCCAGCTTATCCACTCAGCCAAGTTTCTGCAACATTAACTAGGCTCTAAGAGAAAGACGCAGGATAAGCACTTCGAAATCTTTAGGATTTGCCAAGGGATGAAATTAATTAGATGCACAAAAAAGTAGACGGAGGAGGATGGCAAGAAAATGTTGGGGCTTGTGTTCTTACACTTGAATTGTTTGTGCAGGAACCATTACTGAAGCAGCACTTCATTCCTGAGGCAATAATTTATTGCTAGTCAAAGCCTGTTTCCAGAAATGCACGTCAGGTGAGCGGCTTTTTTTTTTTCTCTTAAACATGAGGTGCTCTTTAACATTGCCCTCCAATCCCAAACCACGGCTAGGAGATTCTTTTCGGCTTCTGGTTGGCCAAGAGATCTTGTCAAGCCCTCTATTTTCGTCCCGGTGTTAGGCATCTGCATTGCCCTAACTTCGTTTGCGCTTTCTTCTCTGTTCTAAACTCCCAAACTTAATTCAAGCAACAAGCATCGATGGCGACAGTCCCTCGGTCATCGGGACACCATTGCTCGGTTTTAGGGTACACGAATAACGACAGAAAGCGTTGAATACAGTCTGGGGACCTATGTATCTTGCACGGAATCCGGCAAGGTGAGTGCGGCTGTTTCTACATGACCCCAATCTCCGGTGGCAGTGGTTTGCTTCTGTAAACTGAAAAGACTTTTCTCCAACGCTATCCTCTCGACCGTGCTCGTAACATTTTGTGAATGGAGCGCACACCGAACTTAACGCTGTACCGTCGATGAACATGGGGTACGCTCGCAAGGTACGTGCAAGTTTTCTCGAGATAATGGCTGTTTCAGGTTGTAACATTTTCTAACTGAATTTATCTTAATATTGATATTTCAAAGTGTTGACAATGACTCAATTTTATCAACAACGCTGAGTTGAAGGCTCATTTCTGCCGCCGGGTGTGGCTGAAAATTGTCGAAAAGCTTGTTCTATTGGTCTTCCTGAATCACGATCACCTGAGCAATACCAGAGAGCCATGAACCTATGTTGACGGTCACAATGCGACTAGATACTTATTTTAAAAATTGGTGCATAATGTAGCCGGGAAGAAGCCCTCAATTTCTGTTGCTGAAAGTTGAAATATGCTCATGCATCAATTTTGAATCGTTGAATCATTGACCGACTCGCTCCGGCAAAAGGCCCATCTCGACTTTGCTGTTTTCAGTTCTCGACAAAAGACACACTCGTTGGCACGGGATCCTCAAATAAAACATTTATAAACACCGATGCATGAGCATGTTTCTATGTTTATAAACAGTGATGCATCAGCATGTTTCAACTTTAAGCAACAAAAATTGAAGGTTTCTTTCCAGCTACATTATGTACTAATTTTGAAAATAAGAAGAATCTAGTCGCATTGTGACGGTCAGCATGGGCTCATGGCTCTCTGGTATTGCGCAGGAGATTGGGATTCAGGCAAAGCAATAGAACTAACTTTTTGACAATCGCCAGCCACACCTGGCGACGAAAGTCAGCCTTCAACTAAGTGCTGTAGATAATAAAATTGAGTCAATGTCACCACTTCGAAATATCTATATTAAAATAAATTCAGTTCCAAAATGTTACAAGCTGAAAGCAAATATCAGGAGAAAACTTGCACACACCTTGCGAGCGCACCCCGTGTTCATCGACGGTACAGCGTTAAATGTCATGCCCACTCCATTCACAAAATGTTCCGAGCACAGTCGAGAGGATGGCGTTGGGGAAAAGTCTTTTCGATTTAGGGACGCAAGCCACTACTGCCGGAAATCGGGGTCATGTGGAAAGCGATGGAGCTTAAAGACACTGCAGTCGCACTTGCCTTGCCGGATTTCGTGCAAGCTACACAGGCTCTCGGACAGTATTCGACGCTTTCTGTCGTTATTCGTGCACCGTATAACCGAGCAATGGTGTCTTGATGACCGGAGGACTGTTGCCATCCAAGCCCGTGGCTCTAATTAAGTTTGGGAGTTTAAAACAGAGAACAAAACACGAACGAAGTTCGGGCAATGCTTACACCGAACACTGGCAAAGCCTCTCATCTGGGGCTTTCACTGTCTTTAACGCTCCAGCAAGGGGGAAAGCGCCGATAGCCCTTTCCCCTTTTATCTCTCGCACTCTTTTAGTAAAACAGTTTATACACGGTTCTGCTCTGCTTTAACCCCGTTAAACAAACTTCTTACCAAGCACCGGTGCACTGCGGAAAAGCAACACCAGCGGAAGCAAGCTCCACGGGTGTTGCTTCTCCGCAGTTCACCGTTGCTCCGAAAGAAGTGCGCTCAATGGTGCTGCGAGAACAAAAAGTATGAATTACACGAAAACATCGTTCGAGTTAAGCGGCTTATGAATACATTGAAAACGTAGCGGGTCAACCAAAGTTTTGAAATTTGTTTGACTTAACCAGAAGTATTAAATATCCGAGTTTGAATTATCGCGAGCCTACTGTATATACTAAGGGAGATCTGGCTCAATCCAATGTGCTTATATCGCGAGCCTACTGTATATACTAAGGGAGATCTGGCTCAATCCAATATGCTTAACATCACTGAATAGTTGTGCAATTTTAATTGGCTAGTTTTATTTCTCAAGCACTTGATATGTTCGGTATTCAAATCAATGCAAATTTTTACTTTGGTTCAATTTACGGGGGGTTTATTTTATATGTCATGTTTAGTAGGAGCTAGGCTAGTTGGTAAGCACGTTGCTCACTTACTTTAACCATGCATGTCATGTACAATTTGTTGCGATTGTGTTTGAATGCAAATCCTCTTCTGCTCTTTATTTCAAGCTGCCCTTACATGCACCATGAAGATACCGAGGAGGTCTTCAATTGAATGACAACTTCAAGCACAAGCATGGAGGGGCATCTAAATGGCCAGCACAAGGACAACTATAATGTAAATTTTCTCCAAAGTTAAAGCAAGGCATGCCTTCTTCCAATAAAGGTATTCTGGCGAAACTTCTTAATTGGTTCGTTTGTTGAGCTGTCATCTATAGGAACAGCTGAGCTCACACAAACAAAATCCTGGCAGTGAGAAGTACCGGTTGAGTGCTCTTTCTCTTTTGCAAAACATAAACTTTTTGGCTGAGGATGAAAGATTATTCAAGTTCATATCTACAATGACGGAGCTATGAACTCTCCATACCAATCTACCCCAAAAGCTTCATGTGACTTAGGCTTGCTTGAATATGAAAGCTTTTCGCACTAAATAATGAAACACTTGACGTTTACGTCTTTTTGAACTGGACTCTCCGTAAAAACAAGACATATAATTTTGTAGAATGGCGAAATTTCTGTAGCCCACATTACGGACAGCTATCCGTAGGAAATGTGAAAGCTGTCCGCACTAAATACCGAAGGACTATACCTTTCCGAATTATATAAGGCCAAAGCTACGAGTCATCCGCACCAGTCCTGCACCTCTGATAAGTCAGGTGATACCCCTGGCAGATCTAGAGCTCTGCCAGGTGAGTCGCCTGATGTATCGGAGGTGCAGGTGGTACGGATGGCTCGAGGCTTTGGCCTTATATAATTCGGAAAGGTATAGTCCTTCAGTATTTAGTGCGGACAGCTTTCACATTTCCTACGGATAGCTGTCCGTAATGTGGGCTACAGACGTTCCGTCATTCTACAAAATTATATGCCTTGTTTTTACCGACGGTCCCGTTTCTAGATTACGGCAAACCATACCGGCAATATTGAACCGGCAACTTTTACCCGTAAAATGGAAAACGGATAACTGTCTGTAAAGTGAACTACGGACGTTTCGTCATTTTACGGAATTATATGCCTTGGTTTTACAGACAGTCCCGTTTCTATAGATTACGGCAAACCATACCGGCAATATTGAACCGGCAACTTTTGCTCGTAAAATGGGGTGAAAATTTTTTACAGTGTAGGCAGGTTGTCCATTTTAGACCTTTAAGCAGGCGATCCATCATCCTCTCGAATGTCGCGGGGGCATTGCAAAGGCCGAATGGCATAACTTTAAATTCGTAGAGGCCATCTGGTGTAATAAATGCTGTTTTTTCTCGATCTGAATCGTCAACTGTAATTTGCCAATACCCCGACCGGAGGTCGATAGTCGATAATGGAAAAGTACTCGGCACCGTGCAAACAATCCAGCGTGTCATCAATACGTGGGAGTGGATAAGCGTCCTTTTCTGTGATTTTGTTCAAGCGACGGTAGTCGACGCAGAACCTCCATGATCCAACTTTTTTCTTAATCAATACAACGGGCGATGACCAGGGGCTAGAGGAAGGTCGAACAATGTCCTTCGAAAGCATGGTGTCAACTTCTTGTTGAATGACTCGGCGTTCGCTAGTTGACACTCGGTAAGGTCTGTGGTGAACGGGAGTTGCGTGGCCGGTGTTGATGCGGTGTGTAGAAAGGGTGGTTTGTCCAAGGGGCGGTTGTCAAAATCAAAGATGTCATGGAACTCCCGTAGAAGAGCTTGAAGGCGCTGTTGTTCGGAAGGGTCCAACGTGGAGTCTACCATGGTGAGTATGTTGAAAGGTTCTAGGGGAGCTGGGTGGGTTGAATTAGAAGGGGGTGAAAGGTCTGCTGCAATAGTGGAGACTGGCCGTGTCTAGCGACGAGCTTGTTGCTAAAGAAGCACCCTTAGGCAATACTTGTGTACTGGAACTAAAGTTAGCTATCCATACGCGGGTGCGGCCATTGGCAATTTGAACAATGCAGTGCGGGAGGGCAAGCTGTTTCGCGAGACATATGTCCTTGTTAGGCGTTAGAACGTAGTCTCCATTGGCAACAAAGTGATTTGAGTGAAGTTCGACGGTAATGGCGGCAAGCGGCGGAGTCCGATGACTTCCAGTGGTGCATAATCTTAAAACGATTGATTCAGACGTGTGGGCTGAGGTAGGAATGTCGAGGGCAATGGTTCCTGTGGCGCAATCAATGAGGGCGGCGTGCGTTGACAAAAAATCCCATCCTAGAATCATAGCATGGGGGCAATTGGAAATCACGGTGAAGAGAACGCGAGTGGTTTCACTGTTTATGGTAATTTGAGCGCTGCACATGCCAAGAGGTGAGATAGCGCGGCCGTCTGCACCCCGGAGGAGCTTAGAATTCGGGAGTGTCAAAACCTTGTGAAGCTGGTGTCTAAGATCTTCTCTCATAATGGAGATCGCGGCACCGGTATCTACAAGCGTCAATATAGGAGCGTGGTCGATTGAAACTAAAAGTTCGTTAATGGGCACAAATTTTGATGCAGCCCCACTTTGCGAGGCTGCACGGTTTAGTTTCCCGACATGCGGTGGTCGTGGGTGGGGGATGTTGAGCGACGGGGCATGGGCGAGGGTGAGCGGCGGAGATAGGGGGAGGGGGAACGGCTGTATCGTGTGGGCAACCTGGGCTCGTGATCTTGATGAGGGCAGAGGTTGGCTGATGGGCTGGAGTGACGTTGAAAGGAGCGACGGTAGGCAGTCGATGAGAAAATGCGCGGTCCATCGTTGAATTGGCGGCGACAATAGCGAGCAATATGCCCGATTCCATGACAGTGAAAACAGACGGGTCGGTCATCTGACGTCATCCATGCGTTAGGATCCCATTGTGGACTCATAGAATTGGTGGATGGCAAGTGGTTGAGAGGACGAGAGGCAGACGTCGGCTGTCTGGTCGTTCCGGAGAGACGAGCCGGTGGATTTCTCGTTGAACCAGCGCTTGAACAGCAGATATTGGATATTGGCGATGATAAGAGGGGAGGTGGGTTGCGACGGGTGTGCCCTGCGGTGGGGTACTGCCGGATGCCGTGCTGCGGAGGCCATTATGATAGATGAGACGGGAAGCTGTCGTCTCCGGAGTTCCAGGTTGATGGGGACGGAGAGGTAGATGGACGGATCGCACCTCCACCAAAATGTTACGACGAATATAGATATATACAATGATTTAATTTACATTAGGTGAAGACTGAAAATGGCGGTTACAATCATTCAAAGCTCGTTGCCTCTGCCTCTTCTTCTTCTCTTGTCTCCCCACGAAAACGTCCCTTCTTTTTCTTCTTAACAATATAATAATAATAATAATAATAATATTAATTCCGAGGACACCTAAGCACTTATGAGTTATGAATGCAAAAGCATGAATGTCGTTCTTTCGCTCCCTTACTTCGTCTGCGGTGTACTGACGCGGACAGCCACGTTTCGCTACCGCCGAGGTTGCGGCCGAAACGATATAGATGCCTCAGGCGCCGCCATGTTACTCGGCGCCAAAAAGAGCAGAAGTGGCCGCAGCCCCACCCCCCCTCTCCGGCAACGCCTGACACCAGAGCGGCGACCGAGCGCACGCTCTCGTGAAGCGGCTGCCAATGACTATCTAGGAGCCGTTTCGCTCAGCCAGTGGAAAAATAAACATTTCTTTCGCGTTTTCTTTTTTTTTTTTTTTTTTGTTACAGACGTTGTTGGCTCTACTCATGGGATAGTTAATGTTTTCGAATTAATAATAATAATTATTAATAACTTTTATTTTTATCAAGAGTTGATGGTGGTGGTTAGGAAAAAAACGCAGTAAGATGCTGCTTGACGGGCCCCTGACCGCCTAGCGCAGCAGCCACAGGGCGAGGATATAGAACAGTAATCAAACGAAAAACAAATATACGATCACCACCACAACATGCTGAGCACGTGCTTTAAAGTATTTCATCGTGTACATATCCAGGCATGACGAACAACAAAGGTAAGTTCATAGTGATAAAAAAACTATGCACGGATGCCGACAAAGAAATGTGACTACAATTATTCATCACTGAAAAAGGGCGACCTGACGTCTCTTTGCGATAATATAGCCCAACCGGTACCCTTAGCAATATAGAGAGGGAGTAATTTAGAAATGACGCATTTCTGCGTTTGCATGCCATTGTTTGTTCTCGGTATGACCACCTCCCAACCTTCAGCTCTCCGGGTAGGGAATTGTGAAAATGTTTTGAGATTTGTCCAACACTCATTAAAACGTTTCTATTTATATCGTGCTCTTCTTTTAGGCTAGTGGTAAGCCTAAAATCATATAATGAACGGACGATTACGACATTAAATTTCTTAAATAAGCCAGCTGCGTGGAAATCAAGCGTGACATTACCTATAGCTCTCAATGCTTTCCTTTGCAACACAAATGACTATAACCATGACAGAGCGGTACTGGGAGGAGGGGGACATTTAGTGTTAAGGATTTTGATGTGTGGTAATCACAGACAAGTTGTGTAAACCTGTATATAGAACAATGTTTTTTTAAATAATCTGTTTCTATCCTCTAGACTCTCTGGCACCAGCTGCCAAAAAAAAAAATCATTAAAGTTTTTTGTTTTGTATTTTATCTCAGCAATGCATCTTTAATTTTCTGCCATGCCGAAAATATTGATATGATGCTTGACTTGCGGCCCGCCAACAATAACGCGGCTCCATCTAAGATATTCGAGATATTTCCTGTGTTTATAGGTGTGGTAAACGTATGCGGAGGGCAAGTTCGTCTGCTCCTTGCGCAGGGGGTAGCGGTGACGTCAGAACGCCGAGCCCTGATTGGCTGATCGCGACCCCCTATCTGAGCGTCGTCTGCTCCTTTGCAACGTCGTCTGCTCGCAACGTCGTCTGCGCCTGTCTTACCTTTCCTGCGACTTTCGGAAGTGCAGAGGCCAGATTCACAAAACGATCTTACGCCAAAAATGTGCGTAAGACAAAACTTAAGAACAAATTCTTATTCACGAAACGAAATTTTCGTAAGTTTTGCGCAGGTTACGACGAAATCCTACGACAGCTCCGAAGCTGTCTTGCGCACTTCTTACGATCAAATCAGCATGGCCGACAGCGTCGCGGTCGCGACGACCTACGGACGTTTATTTTTCTACGTGCGCTTCTCACGCGTCGCGACTTCAAGCAGCAAGAAAAAAGTAAAAAGTACTTGAAACAGACCACGACGAACAAGAACGTTGGATTCACAAACACCCAAGAAAAGCTCCAACGGCCACGATTCCACCGAACGCGACCAAGCGAGCACGGCAGTTAGGCCTAGCAGGCACTCCGCGACTCGACGACCGTCTGCCCACGACCGGCTGGCGTGCTGAATGGAATATGCCCGCACGACCCTTGTGAACCCTTCCCGTATTATACTTTGATCGCTGACCTCAATTTTTGATCAAGAGGTCAATTTCTTCCTCTTGTTATCTCCTTGTTTCCCGAGGCAACGGTGACTCTCGCCGATGAAAAAGCGGTGAATCTCCGACAGACACAGGAAAGGTAAAGCAGCCATCGCTTTGACTAGCAGACGTAAAGCAGACGACGTTAACTGCGCCAACCCGCCGACGCCGTTAAAAAATGAGGGGTCTCGCCGCGCACGAAAGGAAAGAAAATGTATTTGGGAGGGAACTTGCGGACACTAGACAGACGCAGACGACGTTGCGAGCAGACGACGTTGCAAAGGACCAGACGACGCTCAGATAGGGGGTCGCGATCAGCCAATCAGGGCTCGGCGTTCTGACGTCACCGCTACTTCCTTTCTCATGCGCAGAAGACGAAAATGAGCCCACTTGCGAGGCGTATATACATATATATATTGCCGCACGCGCTGGCCAAGTAGGCAGCGCGCGCGTGGCCTAATGGTTATCGCGCCTGCCTCCCACGCGAAAAGCTAGGGTTCGAATCCTGGGAGCGACGTGTCTTTTATTTATTCCTGTAACTCAGTGTTCTGGAGAATTCGAGAATCATGTTGCTTGTTCCAGGCCCGAATGTTCTACGCGTCGAAGTTTCTACGCCGATTATTCCAGAAGACCACGCATGTACATAAGGGGCTTCGCGTGGCGAGCCGCTCTCCGCTGCTACGCCGACTTCGTCTCCGCTGCTACGCCGACTTCGTCTCCGCTGCTACGCCGACTTCGACGCCCGCGACGCTCTTTTATTATCTTTTGTACCTTTTTTATTTTTGGCACAAGTTCGCCACATTAAACGTTTATTCCTTCCTGTTTATTTCTTGTTTATTGGTCACTACCCGTGACATTTTGGTGGAGGTGCGGGGTACCGCATGCCCGTGCAGCGTTCCCCTCCCAGGGTCCGCAGTGCAAGCCCGAATCCAAGCCCGGTGAGAAGACCACTCAACGCGGAACCTGAAACTCGGACCAGTCGCCGTACCCAAGGTCTATACCCGGAATACGGACTTCTGCCACCTCGGACCAGGCAGCCAACGAGGCCGACGATGGACAACCAGTCGTCGCAGAACCCGTCCACCGCCGCCGTCGTATACCTTCCCGTCGCACCCCGGACTCCGACGCCATTCCACGGGGAGGTCCACGAGGACGTTGAAGATTGGCTGCAACATTACGAACGAGTTGCTCGCCATAACACATGGACTCCGGAGCAGTGCCTTCAGAACGTCTATTTTGCTCTGGAAGGCACGGCACGCACCTGGTTCGAGAACCACGAAGCGTCGATTTCGTCGTGGGAAGAATTCCAGGCCGAGCTGCGACGCACCTCTGCCAACCAGCACCGACGACAGCGTGCCGAAGAACTCCTGCGAGCGAGAACCCAAGGGCCGACCGAAAGCGTCACGAGCTTCGTCGAAAACATTCTCCACATGATGAATCGGGCCGACCCAAACGCTCCCGAAGAGAAAAAGCTCCGGGTCTTGATGCGCGGCATCAAGGAAAATATTTTTGGAGGCCTTGTTCGGAGCCCGCCTACCACCGTCGAAGGTTTCATCACAGAAGCCACCAACACCGAACGTGCCCTTCAAGCACGCGCCGCCCACTATCACCGAGTCCCCGGCGTCGCTGACTTTTCATCTTTCGGCTACAACCCCACGGACATCCGCAAGATAATCCGGGACGTCGTGCGGGAGGAAATCAGGAAGCTGCTACCTGCTGCCACAAGCCCGGCTACGCCCTCAGTCGCTGAAATTTTCCGGGAAGAACTTCAGCAGGCGCTGCAGCCAGAAGTTCTCGCCAGCGCCGCTCCTGAACCACCGAAGCTGAGCTACGCCGCAGCTACCCGACGACCGCCGCCCCCTGCTCACCCGTATACGGCGCCACCTCGACGTGAACCTGTAGCGCCGCAGTATTCACGACGCCATGAAGATCGGGCGTACATCCGCCCAGAACAAGCTGCTCCACGAAAGACCGACGTGTGGAGAACGGCCGATCGACGCCCGTTGTGTTACCACTGCGGTGAAGCGGGCCACATTTACCGTCGATGCCCCTACCGACAACTGGGGCTCCGCGGGTTCCACCCGAACGACCCGCGCCCAAGGTACGACGAACGCCCTCGTGACATCGAGGAGTACCTCCGACGTTCGCCATCTTCAACGCCGCTCCGCCGTGAGTCCCGCTCACCGTCGCCCAGACGTTCAGCGTCTCCAGCGCCACGACCCCGCCGAGAGAGCCTGTCGCCCTTGCGTCGCGGGGAAAACTAAGTGCGGCAACGCCTGGAGGTGGTGTTGCCGAAGACGACCGAAGTAAAGAGCCTCCAAGAACGCCGGAGCGCTCCCACCCTCTCGACGCTACGCATCACAACGACGTCCCTGCATCGGTGTCCAACAACCTAAACATCATTATCGACGGCCACGACGCATCGGCACTCGTGGACACCGGAGCAGACTACTCAGTATTGAGTGGGAGGCTCTCTCGCCGCTTGCGAAAAGTGACAACGCCGTGGGAAGGCCCTCAAATACGAACCGCCGGTGGGCACCTCATCACACCAGTCGGGCGATGCACTGCTCGCGTCGAGATCCACGGTGAGACGTGCCCTGTGAAGTTCGTCGTTCTGCAGGACTGTTCGAGGGACGTTATCCTCGGAATGGACTTCCTCGGCGAGTATGGCGCCGTCATCGACCTCAGAGCAAACCGGCTAACTCTGCGAAAACCTGTTTCACCATCGAAGGAACCGAAAGCGACGTCATCCGCGGTCCGAGTCCTCGCAAGTCACGTAAACTTACCGCCGCGGTCGAGTGTTTTCGTGCCTGTCGGGATCACCGAAGCTTTCTGCGGCGAAGTTCTGCTCGAGGGGAGCCTCCAGATGCTTCTAGGAAGAGGAATAGGCGTCGCAAGAGGGGTAGCTGAACTTCAGTATGGCCGCACTGTGATCCTCATGACGAACTTCCGAAACGAAGCGCAACACGTCACGAAAGGGGCAGCCGTTGGCCACGTCGAGGAACTCCGAAACTCCGCGGAAATCGCCGCCATTGCTGACGAATCCTCGCACCTCAGCAAGACAGTACGTCGGCAGCGCAGCTCGACATTGACCCTAAGCTTCCGGACCCGAAACGACGTCAGCTGTTTAACCTTCTCGCCGAATACCGCGACTGCTTTGCGACGTCGTCGAAGGTGCGCTAAACCGCCGTTGCGAAGCACCGCATCGTTACCGAGGACGACGCGCGCCCTGTGCACCGATCTCCATACAGAGTCTCCGTCAAAGAAAGGCAGGTGATCCAGGAGCAAGTTCAAGAGATGCTGAACGACGACATAATTCAACCCTCAAGCAGTCCTTGGGCCTCCCCAGTCGTACTGGTTAAGAAGAAAGACGGGACGCTTAGGTTCTGCGTGGACTGCCGGCAGCTGAACGCAGTGACGAAGAAAAAAGTCTATCCATCCCCCGCATCGACGACACGTTAGACCGGCTGCGCCATTCTCGATACTTTTCATCGATGGACCTGAAGAGCGGCTACTGGCAGATCGAAGTCGACGAACGGGGCCGAGAGAAGACAGCCTTCGTCACACCGGATGGGCTGTACGAGTTTAAGGTGATGCCCTTCGGACTATGCACGGCGCCAGCAACTTTCCAGCGTGTCATGGACACCGTACTGGCAGGACTGAAGTGGCAGAGCTGTCTCGTTTACCTCGACGACGTCGTAGTGTTTTTCGTCGTAGTGTTTTCCGGCGACTTCGACGAGCACTTGCGACGACTCCGAGCTGTTCTCCAAGCCATACGGACCGCCGGACTCACCCTCAAGCCGTCAAAGTGTCGGTTCGCCTATGACGAACTGAAGTTCCTAGGTCACGTGGTTAGTAACGAAGGCATTCGTCCAGACCCAGAGAAGACTCGCGCCGTCGCAGCATTTCCAGTGCCAAGAGACAAGAAGGCCGTGCGAAGGTTCCTTGGGCTATGTGCCTACTATCGGCGCTTCGTTCGAGATTTCGCAAGGATTTCCGCACCGCTCACAAGCCTCACGAAGGACGCCGAGAAGCTCGAACGGGCCGAGGAGCAGCAGCAGGCATTCGACGAGCTGAAGCGACGACTGCAGGCGCCTCCTGTTCTTGGACATTTCGACCAGGATTTTGAAACCGAGATTCACACGGACGCAAGTAACGCAGGACTTTGCGCGGTACTGGTTCAAGTACAAGAAGGCACGGAGCGAGTCATCGCCTACGCAAGTCGGACATTGTCCAAGGCGGAGTTAAATTACTCCATGACTGAAAAAAGAATGCCTTGCGGTCGTCTGGGCGATCACGAAGTTTCGTCTGTACTTATACGGAAGCCCGTTCCGCGTAGTCACGGACCACCATTCGCTCTGCTGGCTTGCGAACATCAAGGACCCGTCAGGACGCCTTGCGCGATGGAGTCTCCGACTACAAGAGTTCAACATGACCGTAGTCTACAAGTCAGGCCGCAAGCACAGCGACGCCGACTGCCTGTCCAGAGCTCCCGTCGAAACACCTTCCGACAGCAGCGACGACGATGACGACGAGTGTTTTCTAGGCGCAGTGAACAGCGACGACATGGCCCGACGACAACGAGACGATCCTGAGCTGCGCGCACTAATAGAGCACCTAGAAGGGCGTGGGAGTGCCATACCACGTGTTTTCTCACGAGCCCTGCCGACCTTCGCCATTAGAGAAGGAGTTCTCTACAAAGAGAACTTCGGCAACAACAACTCGAAGTGGCTGCTGGTAATCCGGACCGACCTTCGAGAGGAGATCTTCCAAGCCTGCCACGACGACCCGACGTCCGGACACCTTGGTTACAGCCGGACGCTGGCCCGTATTCGTGAAAAGTATTACTGGCCCAAGCTCCCCAAGACCGTCCACTTATACACACGACCATGCCATGAATGCCAGCCACGAAAGAAACCTCCAACAAAGCCGGCCGGACTCTTGCAGTCAATTCCTCCGCCAACGGCACCCTTCCAGCAGATCGGAATGGATCTACTTGGCCCTTTTCCGCCGTCGACGTCGGGAAATCGCTGGATCATTGTCGCCACAGATTATCTCACGCGGTACGCCGAAACGAAAGCCCTTCCTTCCGGAACTGCTGTGGAAGTTGCCAAGTTTTTTATTGAATCCATCGTCCTCCGGCACGGCGCTCCCGAAGTCCTGATCTCAGATCGTGGATCCTCGTTCATGGCCAGCTGACACAAGAAATCCTTCGTCTCAGCCGCACCAGCCATCGTCGCACCACGGCGTACCACCCTCAGACCAACGAGCTGACGGAAAGACTCAACAAGACCATCGCCGACATGATTTCCATGTACGTCGACGTGGAGCAAAAGACATGGGACGAGGTGTTGCCGTATGTCACCTTTGCCTACAATACGGCCGCGCAAGAAACCACCGGGGTTACACCCTTTCAACTGGTTCATGGTCGCAAAGTGACGACAATGCTGGGCGCAATGTTACCCCACGAACCGGCTGTCGACGGAAGCGACGACGCCCAGGTGGTTGCCCAACGGGCAGAAGAAGTCCGTCAGCTCGCCAGACTCCGGATTCAAGCCCAACAACGTATCGACACTGACCGCTACAACCTTCGTCGCCGGGACGTCCACTTCCAGCCCGGAGACAGGGTGTGGGTGTGGACACCGATCCGCCGCCGTGGTCTCAGCGAGAAACTCCTGAAGCGCTACTTTGGACCCTACATAGTGCTTCGTCGACTCGGTGATCTGAACTACGAGGTGATGCCCGATGGAACACGAACTTCATCACGCCGCCCTCCACGACCAGAAGTCGTCCACGTCGTGTGCATGAAGCCGTACTACGCTCGATAGGACAGTGGACCTTACGTATTCCAAATGACTCTTTAGTTTACCGTTCTTTTTGTTTGCTTTGTTTTGTTTTGTGCTGCATCGGGGCGATGCACTTTTTAAAGGGGGGAGTAATGCCGCGCGCGCTGGCCAAGTAGGCAGCGCGCGCGTGGCCTAATGGTTATCGCGCCTGCCTCCCACGCGAAAAGCTAGGGTTCGAATCCCGGGAGCGGCGTGTCTTTTGTTTATTCCTGTAACTTAGTGTTCTGGAGAATTCGAGAATCATGTTGCTTGTTCCAGGCCCGAATGTTCTACGCGTCGAAGTTTCTACGCCGATTATTCCAGAAGACCACGCATGTACATAAGGGGCTCCGCGTGGCGAGCCGCAGTCAGTTTCGCCCCAGCGTTCGTCTCCACTGCTACGCCGACTTCGACGCCCGCGACGCTCTTTTATTATCGTTTGTACCTTCTTTTTATTTTTGGCACAAGTTGGCGACATTAAACGTTTATTCCTTCCTGTTTATTTCTTGTTTATTGGTCACTACCCGTTACAATATATATAGATGGTAAAAAGGAGGTAAATGCTTTAAAACGTATTTATTGGACGACGTTCCGAGCAGGGACCGCCCTTATATATATATATATATATATATATATATATATATATATATATATATATATATATATATATATATATAGTTACTAGATAAAAAATAGACGCGTTTCGAAAAGGTTAAATAAATATAAGTAACCATATCTTATCTTTTTCGTCTTCTGAGCAGCAGAAAAATCTTAATATTTAGACTTTCTTTGAGTTCATTGAACAAGGTTTTCAATATTACAGCCTACATATATTCCTACCGAAGAATATTAATGACCCCCTACCCCCGACACAAAAAATGGTAGCAACATTTTTATTTTCTGAGGTGGGGAGGGGGGGTGGCTTAAAAAATGTTTACCCCCCCCCCCCCCCCCCCCCCCCCGTAGAAGTACTGGATAAAGCCCTGCCTGCAGATTGTGGACAAATCATTTGCCGAAAATCACTCTTTCAAAAATTGAGCATCAGCTACAACTTCTGTGACGAAAAAGGGCGTGGTATTCTCAAATGAACGCATGAAAGAACTAAGTCAGGGAGGAGGTCGGACAGTTGGGATTGTAGATATGTAATAAGAATTCAACGTAGCAGAATTTCGGTGACTATGCTTAATGTTTTATACATAATATATTTGACGTACCCAGGAGAAAAACCACGAGTTCAGGGTAGAATCATATGTTATGGCCTGGGTATATAATTGTTCGCATAATGCTAAAAAAGATTTACTGAAAACTGCAATTTTTGTACTCCGGAGGAGGACCTAACGTGTTGGGTACCGGGCACCTAAATTTCCACGCAACAACATCTATTCATTTATAAATATCTGGTGTACTGACGGATGCATCCATGTACGCATCCTTTACACTCCCAAAGCTTTCTGTAATTGCGACTTTGGAATTTTAGTAAATGTGTGCAAGTATTTGAGTGGCTAATACGAATCAAACCGTGACTGACCGAATAATTCTATCAGACTTTTTAGATTTGTATTTCAATGTTTTTCGAATAATATTCGGCACGTCGAATATCAAGGATGTCACTCAACTCCTACTATATTTGATTAGAGAGCTTGGCTTTAAGAGAGGGGGCAACTCAAACAACGGGGAGCGTTTGCAAATTTAATGGCGAAGGGCACCTGATCAGATTGGTCGCAATGATGCTATGCGCGGCTTCGGTCGTGTTGCGAGAAAGGAAAGTGGGCGGAAAGGCGGAAACGCTAGCAGCAGACGACCAAAGCTTTCGTCCTTTCCTCGCAGATCGTGTTGCAGACGGAGTCCATAGACCACGGGGCCATAGACCGCTGCGTCTGAAACAAGTGTGTGCGCAGTCCATAGACCACGCAGAGATCTTTTCGTTAGTTCTTTATTTCCTCGCGCTCCTACGGGACAATTGTCGACTCTGGAGCAAGATCGACGGCAATTAGCGGCTCAAACAGAGAGCAGGGGCGGCAAATCTCTATGCCAGCCTTCTGCAGCGTAACAGATATTCGCAGCGCATGGCGGTCTATAAACGAAGCCTTGAATTCTGTAGGTTTGAAAACACAAAATTAAGATGGTCATTACTCAGAGCCGTGTATTTTGGGTATTTTTGGCTATTATTTTGTTCTTCTCTTCAAGTTCTCGGGCATTGTAAGCAAACGTTTGAGAATCCGATATTCTATTGACATTTGACTTTTCAGTCACCATTCGGCACTATTCTATTCAAATTCGATTCGAGCTAAAATTTCACACTTGGCACACTTCTAATTTCTAGACTTGGGAATACGCAGCATCCCCTTTTTCCAGCTTGTACTATTGATTTGTGAATTTCTTTGGGCGATATGTTCGAGAAAAGACCTTACCTGGTAGGGCGGTGCAACAGAGCGTCAAAATAAAAATCATGAGCATGATAAGGCAAAAACATTTTTGAATCATTTGTACACGGGACGGTGCGACACGAAAATATGAGACAAGTTTCACCTGGTAATGACGTAAATTTCAGATGGGTAAAGTACTAACTTCTAGCTCTCTGTCTGAAATGAGTTCTTACAGGTTTTTTGAAAGAATATAAGTCGTTACAAAGGGATATCAAATTACTCAAAAGAAGGAGCAGCTGTTAAATCTAAAGATAAGCGCTTTGGAAGCGGAATTCAACTCGTGTCTGGTTTATTCATGCGCGTGAATCGTGTCAGAAGGACGCGTTTAGGAAACATTTTCACCAGTTTTCACCGCCAATGTAGACAAAGGACCGATATTATATTTGTCCCTTTTTACTTTATGGTTGTATCATTAGTTGTTACTGTAGTTGCAATATCACCGTTGCGTATCTACTTATCTTTTAATATTTTATTTCGCCTATTCAAAACTTTTTATCCTAAAGTTATCGAATAACTATTAGATCTGCCCGATAACGAGTTAAAACTTCATTGTGAAAAATTGACGCAGTCACATTCCCTTTGCCAGCCGTCGAGATTTCACGCACGCTTTTATCGCATTGTGCAAAGTCTTTTTTTAACTTTTTATACACGGGGCAAAAATAAAACAAGAGTCATGATGCATGTTTAATTTAAACTTCGCATATACTCCGCAGCAACTTCACATAATAGCGGTACAGATATAAGTAGTTATTATAACATTGCACAGACGTTTGGATTCCGTCGCCAAAACGGCGTTATCGCCAAGGCTCTGCCGCCCCATGATACGCGTCAGCGAAATTATTACTTGCCACAGAAGTGTTATCCTTAGGGAGGAAACTGCGTGAAGCTTCAGGAAAAAGAGCAAGAGACGTGCTTGATGATGGGAGTCAGGCAAGAGCGTCTGTAGTACCTGATATGTTTGAGCCCCTGATGGAACCACTGAGAACCCAGGTGCCAGCTTTAATTAGGGAGGGACGTTTAAAATACTGTGCCACTTCATTAGAACTGCCCGCATGTGTGCTGTGATTACCCGAAGAAGTAGCTACTACATATATCTAAGTTCCATGTAGACTTGTACCATACTCATAACAAGCAATCAAATTACTTGTAAAGATTTACATGTTAGAGTAATTTTATTTTCAGTTGAGTACATTTATTAGAAAGTAATCTCGAGAGTGATCTGAACATTTTTGGATGTACTGAAATTACTCTTAACCATGACTATATTTTCCATTTTCCATCCCAATGGTGCCCTTTGTTTGTGCAAGCTTCTTAATGCACGAGTCCCATTAGAGCGATAAACAGAAAGAAACGACAGCGACGAGCTTCAAACCAGAGTCTTTCGCGATTTGACAGGCTTTGTAGAATAAAGGAGGCTATGCTCAAACACGAGCATCATGCACGTGAGGGTATCCTTGGCAGGCTTGCAATTACTCGTGCTTACTTCACGAGCACCGAACGACTAAACGCCTGTAAAATGTACCATAGCGAGCATACTGCATGTGTTTGAGACTTGTCGCTGTCGCTTGTTTCTGCTTGTCGCTCCACTGGGACTCGAGCATAAGGAATTCTCAGACCAAGTCTTCGGCAGGAGGATGGTCTACCAAAGTTGGCAGATTAATGAGATGTGTAGTTTATATTCGGCGGTCTAGTTCAATAATGGCTAGTACGAAAGACTCGTTTTCAAACCGGCTGAAAAATATGTCGTTTTAAAATCCGAAGTGATGGGAAAAGTAACGGTGAAGGTTTTCAAGTAACGGTCAATTACTTTTCTTCTCAAGTACTGAAGTAATATAATTGAACACTTTGTAACCGATTGTAATTGTAATTGTAATCGATTACTTCTTTCGTGTGACGTTTTCAAGTAATGATTGTGTAATTGTGCTGTGTGTATGTTTAGACCTCCGGAAGTACAGGGTGTCACAAAAACAATTTACACATTCTTTTTTACCGCAAAAATAAACCAGACATCGCCGAACACTCATTCCCCGCCCAAAGGTAGTGCTAGAGGTCATAACCAAATGCCAAAGTTTCAACCCGATCTGATACCTTAATCAAAAGTTATAAGTGATTTTTTGAAAATTTCAATGGGAAATCGGCGGCCGGCGGAGTTTTTGAATACATGGGGCTCTATGGCACCTGAAACCGAAAACGGGCAAAAATGGGCTCCATTTTCTTATTGAAATTTTCAGAAAGTCACTTATAACTTTTGAATAAGGTATCGGATCGGACTGAAACTGTAGCGCTACCTTTGAGCGGAGAATGAGCGTTCGGCGATGCCTAGTTTATTTTTGCGGTACAAAAAACCCTGTAATTGTTTTTTTTGACACCTTGTATAGTCAGCCTTAGGGGCCGTCTGGTGTCTCAGCTGTTGATGGGCAATTTAGCCAGTGCAGTACAACCGCTCGCCTGGGAACTTTAACGTGCACCCCACAGTAGTGATGCACGACCGCACGCCGGTATATACGATGCTCGTCAAGATCGAAACGTCGCTCATTCACACTGGAAGCGGATCCGCGTTCGCAAAGTGGTTGCGAACGCGGTTGTATAAAGATTCAGTGCAATTGCACGCGCACTTGATGTCATCGAGTGCGCGTGCAATTGTACTGGATCTTTATACAACCGCGTTCCCAACCGCTTTGCGAACGCGGATCCGCCTCCAGTGTGAATGAGCGGTAAGGGTGGGGAGTGAACCCAGGTTCGCTGGTTTCTGCAGCGCGAGCTTTGACTCCACGTGCTCCTAGCTGGTAATGTGTACAAGACTGGTTCTTTATTGTTATGAAAATATTTTATCACTCTTGTTTTTGTTACCCAGGACACCGGAATCAAAGAAACCACACCCCTTGTACTTTTTTTTCTCATTGTCTGCCTGTGACCTTTACGTCCCCACGTGGTGACCTAGTTCACACCTGTGACGCCACGACGAAAATGCGTCTCAGTGGTTGTGAGACTTGTGACTTATCCTGAGCAGGAAAGGACATGTTCGGTGGTACCAAATGTGGTGGAAGCTTTTTGAGATCGCATATGTCCAATACCTAGATAAACCATAACGTTTCCGTCATTCAGTCATCAAAGTGTGTTAAGATTTTTATACAGAATTTGATTAATGAATTTTATTTATTTTAAACACAAAGAACCCTGTGAAATAATCTGTCACAGGCAGCTTGAGAGTGGCTAGGCTGCATTATGTGATGCGGAAAAGAAGCCGTCTACATGGAAATCACCCAAGTTCAGGGTTGTTTTTAAATCGCATCAGTTTGGATGGACATCTGTCATGAAGGTTCATGAAGTCGTGCCTAGCATTTGACTTCAAGCAAACGTACGAGAAATCAGTTCTCTCGCACCCTTAATTTTATTTCGAAAAGTTTATACAAAGAGAAAATTTCAGATTTCACTTGATCGGCCTCACTTATCTCATGTGCCAAGCACGTCGTAAGCAAATTTCAGTAAAACAAATAGTTTATTTTCTAACGCCAACGTTGTTAAATGCTGTTCATAAGTACTTTAGCAAGGTCAATAGCTAAATTAATTTCTCACCTGACCTAGGACGCGGTCTATCAAAATATATCTCGAGTAGTTTTTTTGTTTTTTTTAAGAAAACAGCTTGAGACAATATCACCTATTTCTTAGAATATCTGCGTATTATAGGAGAGATTTCGAGTTTCTAAAGTTCATAGAAAGTTGGTGTCCGCGAAAATCAGTCAGTGAACTTGCGACTTCGTGTGTTTTTCGCGACTTAGGAGGTTTTTAATTAGGTAGGGGACCTGCATTTTTACTATATATCTACTCATTAGTCTCTTCATTAGTTTATTTTTGGAAACTAGGGTCAGTGGATCAGGCCGTAAAGGATGGGAGCCCTCATTGTTTCGCCGCCGAACCTGACCGAAATTAGCGACGAACATGACCAGATGCATCGTAAAGCGTTCGTAAAAAAGTCCGCGAATATGACTCGAAAGCACTTCGTGGTTCTCGAACTGGCTCAGTACCACAGTTTTACTGGTTGTGCCCTATAACAGGTACATTTGTATGACGAAACTAGGCGAGAACAACATAACACACCAACACACCCGAGAGCGCGCTGAAACCGAAACCAACCAAATTGAAGCCACCCAATGGTGCCGAGTGCGTCAGCGCCCACTGTCCGCCGGTCGGGTAACTACTGAGGTGAAAAGGTCTGCACAATATCTTCCGAGCCACAAAAGTGAGGTACTAAAAAAAAACTCACTTTCAAGATTCGAAAAGAGGGCACCACTTCACGCTAGTTACCCTGAACACTCGTACAAATACCGCCCTTGACGATGAGATCGGGCGTCGAGAGAGAGAGAGAGAGAGAGAACATGTTTATTCTATATGATAGGATTCCCGTCTATGAGTGGTGTGCTCTGAGACGAGGGAATGGGGATGGAGGGTTATAAGGAGGGGATGTGGATGACTATGGTGCTATTAAATGAATTGATGAACCCCAGATTCCCTGATGAATTCAACCAGGGAGTCTAGGATCGCCTTTCGGTGCTGCTCCTGGCCTCTGGGGTGAGTCCAGTCGCTAAGCCTCCTTGGTTCGTCCTGAGCGGGTAATTTTTCCCACGCCGTTTTTCTGTGGTCTTCCAGGCCTTTGCACTCCCACAGTAAGTGCTTGATACCTGCCACCTTATTTTCTCTGCGGGCCTTGCAGATAGGGTCTTCTTCCTCCAGTAGCCCACAGGCTGCCAGTTTGGCGGGCGTTAGTGCAGTGCCGGTTCTGATTCTGCGAAGTCTTGTCGCTTCCCATCTTCGATATCCATTTGGTAGTGGGTCATCCTCTGTCGGTACGAGTCCCCTGAGGTAGGCTTTCCTAGCTTGTCTTGCCAGTGCGGCCTGCTCCACAGGGTCTTCCGTTTCCTCGTTGTCCTCCCGTGTGGTTGAGCCTGTCGCGGAGCTGTTGCTGCTGGCTGCCTCCGCTGCGACTCGGTGAGCCCACTCGTTGCCGGGAATCTGCGCATGGCCCGGAATCCACTCTAATGTCAGCACGATGCCCTTCGCTTTTATCTTTCTGGCAATCGCTTTAATTCACTTGGCCGTTCTGCTTTTGGGTTTGCTGTCTCGACACGCCCGGAGTGCTTCTTGTGAATCAGTAAAAATTCTCGTTCTCCTTGGTCCTTCCGTATTTTTCAGTATATCGATGGTCGCTTCAAGGATTGCCCTGAGTTCTGCTTCGCGCACGGAGGAGTTTTCCGGTAGTCTCGTGGTGCTTTCTCTCCCTGTCTTGGGGTCTATCCAAGCCGTGACCGTGGTTATGTCAGTCTTAGATGCGTCCGTGTATCTGATTTCCTCCTCGTGCGCGTGTTCGTCGCACCACTTAGCGTGTTGTGTTGCCGCTCGTGCTCTGCGTCCTTGGTTATGCGCCCTGGGCAGGGGTCGATGATCAACGATGTTTGTGTCTTGCCACGGTGGTGCCGGGTCTTCCAATGGAAGTCTCCCCTCTGCCTCGTAGCCCATGATTTCAAGTAGCTTTCTGCCGTGGTTCGTTCTCTCAAGCCTTTGAAAGTGCGCTATGCTCTGCACCTCCGCCCGGTCTTGAATCTGGTTCATTCCTGCATTTTTCTTTAGGTCTTCCAGGGCTGTATAATTGGGAAGTCCTGTGACAAGTCTCATAGTGCGGTGATTTAGTCGTTCTAATCGCTTCCATTGCGTTTTGGTTAGGTTGAGCCAATTACAGCTATATAGCGCCTTAGCCGTTAGTAGCGCGTTTGTCAAAATCCTGATTGTGTCTTCATCGGCTCCCCAGGACTTGGATGTCGTCTTTCGCACGAGCTTTAGAGTCTGTCCCCATGATTTTTCTAGAGCTGGTAACCATTTCGTACTGCGGGCGGTTTCTTCGAACGTCACGCCGAGTATCTTTATTTGCTTTTCTCTCTTTATTTTCTGTCCTTGGATGTGTAAGTCTACTTGGTCCGCGACGCCTTTTCGATGATCTCTCGGCCTGGCCACGACCATGAATTGAGTCTTTTCAGGCGTTTCAGGCGACGCTTGCATGCCGACATTCTGGAGATACTCGAGGACTTCATCTATCCCTTGCTGCATGGTTTGTTGTTGGTTAGCCATTGCTCCTCCCTTTGTCCATAAGGTGATGTCGTCGGCATATATAGTAAATCCAAGGCCCGTAAAGCGTCTGAGTCTGGCTGGAAGACCAGCCATCACCATGTTAAAGAGGGTTGGTGATATTACAGCCCCTTGCGGGACGCCCTTGCTGTTGGACATCCCTGGTCCCCTTGTTTTTCCGATTTTCACTTGAAACATTCTGTCTGTGAGGAAGCTACGTATAAACCGAAGCGTTTTACCCCTCATACCACAGTCTTTGGCACCTTGAATGACTGCCCAGTGAGGAACCTCATCAAATGCCTTTTTTATATCCAGCGCTACAATAAGCCTTGGGTCTATCGCATCTTTGTCGGCCATCACTTCCTCGTATAGGAGTTTTAGACTGTCCTGGGTGCCCATTGCCTCCCTGAAACCAGTCTGCCTGGCATCAAGTCTGTCGTAAGTCTCCGGGTACCACTGAATTCTATGCAGTACTATCTTCTCCGTCGTTTTGCATACGTTGGATGTCAGTGAGACCGGCCTGAAGTTTTCAATCTTATCTTGCGGTTTTCCTGGCTTTGGTATAGGTGTGACCCAGGACAGCTTCCAGAGGCTGGGCAGCTCCCCTGTATCCCATATTCGGTTGTACTCTTCAAGCAAGCTCTCTTCAGCTGCAGCCGGGAGGTTCTTGAGAGCCGTATAAGTGACGCCCTCTGGCCCAGGTGCACTGTTCGTTTTGGTCGTGTGCACTGCCTCTAGGAGCTCACCCATGTTGATCGCTTCATCCATGCCAGGTTCTTTCGGCGGGCGGACCCTCCAACCTTTCCGGTTGTGCCTCATCGTTCTGTCATGCAGGTTTGCCTGAGGGAAAAATAGCTGAGCGGCTTGGGTGGCAAGCTCGTCTTCCGTTATGTTTAGTCGAAGTGCAAGATTCTGCGCTGCATTTCTTGTGCGTCTTTTCTTCGCTTCCATGCCGCGGTACGTGCGCCAGGCCTTGCCGAGTCCGGTTCTTGCATTAAAGGACTCGCAGTGAGACCTCCACTTGTGTCGGCTGAGTTCTTTGCTGTACCTGGTTGCTCTTGCCGACGCTAGATTGAGCTTAACCTTGTGTCGTGTGGTTCTATTCCTTCTGAAACGTTGCAAGGCCTGCAGTCTGCTAGCCCACAAGTTTAAGAGGTGCATGTCTGGTGTTGGGTCCCCAGGCTTGACCATGACTGTGGTTCTAGCCTTTGACATCGCCTGCTGGATGCTTGCCTCAATGCTGCTTTTCTCGTCAAGGTTCTGTAGTAGTATCTCCCTGAAGTGGTCCCATCGGATGATCGGTCGTGCTTCTTTGGTCCTGCCGTCCTTATGCTGCTCTACGGTAACATCTATGGGGTAGTGATCGCTGCCTAGATTGTCCCTCCGTGGAGTCCATCGGATAGGCAGGGACTTTGAGGCCCACGTTAGGTCAGGAGTGGTGTCATGTTGCCGGGCTTGCTTGGCTAGCCTGGTCTTAACACCACTTTCGTTTTGTAGTGTGAGCCCAATCTCCTCCATGGCTTCGGCGATGTCCCTACCCTTCCTGGTGTTAATACGGTAACCCCAATTCCTATGTTGTGCATTAAAATCACCTCCGATGACCAGCTGATCTTTATCGGCCAGCTCTGACAGATCGCGGATCCAGCTTTTTGTTTCTCCTTCTTCTGGTTTGGCCTTAGGTCTAATGTAGACTGAGGCCACCACAAGTTGCTGCTTGCCATTTTTAAGGCGCACCGCAACCACCTCTCTTTCTTCTGAGCAGAGTTTTGACGTGTCCAGTTGTGCCTGAGGGATGTCTCTAAGCACACCCACAGCTGCCCAGCCTTTTTTCTCCATGGGGCACTTCTCCCTATAACTAGGACGCGTTCGTATTGCAGGTATGGTGTAGAAGTTATAGCACGGTAGCGTCATGTGGGGCGTTTTGGTCTCTTGTAGGAGTAAAACCTGAGGCGGGGATTGGTGTTCAAAGCGGAGCTTAAGTTCTGCCCCTCGGGCCTGGAAAGAGGAGCAATTCCATTGAGTGATCCGGGTTTTTTTCGTGGTAGTCCGTCCAATCGTTTGGCTTCTAGCGTCCAGGCAGTAGGTCTTTTTTCAGTTCAGATAAGTCTTTGCGGATTTCTTCCCGCACTTGGAATATGACGCCGAATCCTGTGTCTACCTTGGTTTCTATTCGTTTCAGTTCGGCTTTGGTAGCGTGCCGCTCGTCCACCCGTGCCGTGTCTTTCTCGGAGAACATAATAACGCTTCACGACAGGGACGAAGGGTAGGAACGAGACAACACAATGCGCCAATTGTCTAGCGCATTGTGTTGTCTCGTTCCTACCCTTCGTCCCTGTCGTGAAGCGCTATTATGTTCTCCAAGTTTCAGTACCAACTCGCCGAAGAATCCGCATTACTCAACTTCATTGTGTCTTTCTCTTTCGTTTCAGTCAGCTGCGGCTGCGGTTTTGGCTTGTTTTCATTGGCGATTATCTTGGCCCAGTCTGGAACCCAGTCCGTTGAAGCCCGTTCTTGTGAACCGCTCGGGTCACAACTGTTGACTTGGACCGTGGATTGTGTCGAATCGACTACTTTAATCGCATCCGCATAGCTGGTCCTGTGCGGTCGCAGTGGTTGTCTTAGCTGTGAAGATTTCTTCCCTGGAATCTTGCGCTTGGGGCAGTCCTTGCTCGTAGCGACATGGGGTCCGTTGCAATTTCAACACTGCGGTTCCCTTTTGCAGTCCTCCATATCCTCTTCGTGGATGTAGCCGCAAGATCCACATCGACGCTCGTGGCAGGGGCAGACGTCGGCCATATGACCTAGGCCATGGCAGTTATAGCACACTATCGGTCTCGGTCTGTAGGGTTTTACGTTGAAGATTTGTCTAGAGAAGGCCACCTTTCTAGGCAGCCGGGTGCCCTCGAAGGTGATGACTACAGCAGTGCTATCTTTTCCCATAAGCCTTGCGTAAACGACTTTTGCCGTCCGGCACTCCAGATCGGCTAACAGAGTCTCGGGGGTCTCTTCACTGGCATCTCCGTTGAGATAAATTACCCCTCTACTGTGATTATTTCCCATGGCTTTGTATGGTCGCAGGGCGTATGCTTTGTCTTTCTTGTTCAGTTCTGTGATTTTAAGGAGTTTTTCTGTCGTCTGTTCGTTACGTGTGGTTATTGCGATCGTGTTCGTCTTGGGTTGGATTTGTATCCTATATTCTTCCTCGCACGTAATTCCCGCTTTTTCCACAGCAATCTTAATCTATCTTGATCCGAATGTTTTGACATCCTCGCGGCATATAGGCTTGAGTACCACCGTTTGTGTAGGTGCTTGGCCTTTTGTCTTTTCTTCGGTCTCATCTGACGCTTTCACATCTAGATTTTCTGTTGGCGTCGTAGCTCGTTTGCGTCGACGCTTATTTCTGCTCACTTGCCAATTGTCTAGCTGGGAAACATGGTCTAAAAAGCCGTTTCCTTCACCGGCAAGCGTAGCTTGCGACACTCCGAGAGAAGCGTTTGTTTTACCTTGCGGGTCGTTCAGTGCCGGAAAATCATTCGAAGGTGGATGGTAGACCATTTTGCAGTCGGGCGTTGGCTGGGTCACTGTCCCTTCTTTTTGGACGTCTTGTGGAATGGCTCTTCTTAGATTCAACGTGCCTTGCGCGTAGTGGACCAGAAGTTCAGTTATCAGTCTTCCTACGTCTTCTTTTGAAATTCCCAGATGACTGAGAAGTCCCGTATCAAGTTGTATGTCAATAGTCGTGACATCGGACGTCGGTGACTGCGTTGCATTCGCCGGGGTCTGGGGCCCGCAGGTGCCAGATGTTAGGCTTACCGCTGACTCCATCTCCTCGATTTCTGAATTTGCCGATATGGACCCCGCCGGGCTCAGAATCGGTGGACCGAGGGTCCCTTGATTGTCCATGGCATTCTCCTCGATGATTGGCGTTGCGCTGGGGGGCTGACACCCCCCGAACGGAATGTAGAAACTGGTTTTGGTGGAGCGTTGAGAAAATCACGTCCGCCCGAAACGAAAACTTCTTCTTCCGGGCGTCGAGAGGATTTTCTTCTTTGCCTCGGTATTGTCGAAGCCTACCCCCCATGCATGATTCATCTGATTGCCCTTAGGACGATGACATCGGCTAGCAGGAACCGGCGACGCAGTTCGCCTCAAACATGCTTGACACGATATGGCCGCGCCTTCACGTCAGCATGCAGGAAAAGAGTATTTAAAACGAATGACCCGGTCGGCAGTGATGGCAGCATAATGCTGGTATCCTGTGACACTCCCTCAAACCTGCTACCGCGGTCCGTGATGGCCGCTGAATCCGCTCCTTTGGAGCTAGACAATCCACGTCCGTCCACCTTGTTGTTCGAAAATGAAATCCGGCCGCACAGACACGCTTGCACGACTTGGGAACGAGCGGGGGTTTATATTTAGCTTCCGCGTTCCACTCTTAAAGGCGAATCTTAAGCGTCCTCCTGTAAGTTTTCTTTTTTTTTTTTAGTTCAGTGCCAATTGGTGGCTAAAAGTCAGTTTCACTTCTGAGAAACTAATGGCGGTTATGAAACAATTTTATTGGGCACCATTACTTTTGCACGTCATAGCAGATCAGAACTGGTTCTTCGATAACCCGCCACTTCTTTCTGGTAACGTAGCAACGCTACGCTAGTTGTAGCATAGCAACCGCATCTAGAAGTAGATTGGTCCGTCGGATCGCTTCAAGAACAAAAGCGAGCGGTTTTTTTTTTCCATCTCTCCTTCGCAAATCTTGGTAATGTAGCCGGGCGGTCGAAGCATGCCGCAGTGGCGATATTTGAACGCGGCTCATAGATTGGACCCGAGCATTGCGTGAGCAGTAGGTCTGCGCTTGTAATAATCAATGATACTCGACAAGCATTCGGGAAGTGGCCCGTGTCCAATCGCTGCTATGACGACAATAGCCGAACCTTAACAACATCTGGAACTTAGCCCGTGTCCTATCCTTTGCCTACTCCCAGCGTGTGGCTAGGATCAACATTGGCGGCCTATAATCGGCTCCAGATCACGTGGCCGCTTGTTCTGGCTGCGATTCTAAGAGATAAAAGCGCTGCTTGATTTTTTTCCTGCAATTTTTATTACGTGTGTGGAGAAACGAATCAGTGTTTTATAGGTCATTAACGTGAGAGATTTATTCCAAGAGGTATTCGCGCAAAATACAAAAATCGTTGCATAGCGTAAATTATTGGGGACTTTTAGCAAACCGCTACCGTGTTCCGCGTACAGCACTACCGGAGCCTTAAAAACATGTTTCGAAGGCTGAGGTAGTGTGGTACATGGAACACGGCGACAGTTTGCTAAAAGTCCCAGATCTTATTAGCCAACTCCGCAACTTCATTGGCTGAGGAGTGATAATAAGATCCTGAAAACTCGCCACTTCTTGCGTTTTGTTAAGCTCTCACTGACTTTAGTCACTGAGAGCTTAAAAAACGCAGACGTGACATGTCTTTAGCATCTTATTATCACTCTACAGTCAATCAGATTACGTCGTTAAGCGACAAGAACGTAAACCAACGAATCACGAAGCACGAATCGTGATCATAATATTCTAATAAGTCGGACCCGGCGCTTCTGAAGCTGCAACACGTCGGAACAACCCTTCTTCGTATACTACGAATCAATCACATCAAGAAGTAAATTGGTCGGGTGGATCTTTTGCGACCGATCAATCGCGAACGAGGGTAATAATGGGTAAATACAGGGGGGGGGGGGGGTGTACCTGTTAGGACCTGTGACTGCCTCTCCGACGTATTTCTTAGATTTGTTGCTTCGTGGTGCCCAGTGCACTACTCTGTCGCCGCCGTCGTTCAATTTGCATCCTAGAGCACTAGTCAGAGTACTCATGCATCATACAAACAAACACGATTTTCGCTGGAGACACGACTGCAGGCTGTCTTTCGCGTGATGTATAATGCTCGAGTCTCACTAAAGCGACAAACTGAAACAAGCGACTCCGACAAGCCTCAACCACCTGCAGCATCCGTGCGGACGTATCTTTGGCAGGCTTGCCATCACTCGAGCTTTCGAGCGCCGAGAGACTCCGAACTTGCCCAAGGTACCATCGCGTGCGGCGTGCTGCACGCAGGGTATTGAACCAAACCCGAACTGTGAACCGAAAACCGGAAAAAAAACGTTATTTTCGCTCGAACTGGAGTTGCACCGGAACGAAATAATTTTTTTCGCTCCGTAGCAGAACCGATATGTTTTCCCTGCGGTTTTCGGTTTATACGCGAAGTCAAGTCGCGTGAAAAGTGGGTGGCGAAAGACGGAGTTACCTTAAATATAAACCTAAAATGAAAAAAAAAAATATTTTTGCGAAAATTGGACAAAGCTGTGCGCTTAAGAGACTACGTGTCCAGTGAGTTATGTCCCTGATCAGGATGTTAGGATTGCAGAAACCAATGGTTGATTGTCCAACGCGGTGGATGTCCGAGCTGCATATGCTCACCAGGCTACTTTAACTAAGAGGCTTCGCTGAAGGGTTTCTCTCAAAAGAAGAAAGCTCCAGGTCAACTGAAGATGTATGGGCGGAAGTCTAAATGTTCGCAGTTTTGCTTCGCCCGGCAGAAGTGGCGACGAAGCCATTGCAGAAGGGACAGCTCACTGTAGGAGATTTCTACGGCGCATGGCTGTGATATTCCATGGACACTTCCAAGATATCGTCGCCGTTAGCAAAGGCCTTGGTCCAGTCATTGAGAAAGAGGGAGCGACAACTTCTTGACACGAATGTCTTCTGTGCAGCAGTGTACATGGATCTCCGCTACCGCCTTCCTCTCACCCTTGAGCAAAAGTACCGGGCCACGTTGCATTTGACAAAACTTGGAGGCGGATCACAGCTCTGTAATGCGAGCAAGATTCTACATTGCCTTCTAAAACTGCGGCGGCTCCAGGAGATCCGAAAGACGCCCAGGGCCCGTTTGCTCGAAGCACTAACCGCGGCTAAAGTTAGCCGCGGTATCTAGGAGAGAGATTTTGAGATCACGTGACTGGCTCGGTAGGGATGCGGGGAAACATGGCGGTGCCCCAGTGAGTGAGCGCCGCTCGCTTTGGAACTAATATATCGTTGTCGTTGCAATATCGGGCGCGTTAGTCAGCAACGAATAATCAAGGAGGCTTTCGCTTTGCCCTACCTCACTTACATCGCAAAGCATGAGCAATGACATCGCCGCATTTTTTAGATAGTGTTTCGATTCTGGGCATTCCTAAGCCTAAATGAACGCGATAATTGTCGGCATGGCAACGTCTTCGGAAAGCGGGTTGTTGATAGCACACAAACGCAGAGAGCGTCCCGACAGACTTTTTTCTAAATTATCCAAGCATCGCGAGGAGAACGCTGGAAGTGTAATTCTACGGTTCACGCGCGCTGGCCACCCACTTATAAAATATTTGAAGTAAAAAATCATAATAAGGCTTTAACGAACGCGCGTGCAAGGCAAAATTTGTTTTATACTTTTTGCTTTAGAACGGTTACTACTGCAGACGCCAGCACGTGCGACGCGTGCAACTACAGTCGTAGCATGCACCTCGGTGCTTGGATAATTTAGAAAAACGGTCTGTTGGGACGCCGTCTGCTTTTGTGTGCTATCAACAATCCGCTTTCCAAAGTCGTTGCTATGCCGACAATTATCGCGTTCATTTAGGCTTAGGAGTGCCCACAATCGAAACACTATCTAAAAAATGCGGCGATGTCATTGCTGCCCATGCGTTGCGGTTTAAGTGAGGTAAGGCAAAGCGAAAGCCTCCTGCACCGTTCGTTGCTGACTAACGCGCCCGATATTGCAACCGCAACGACATATTAGTTCCAAAGCAAGCGGCGCTCACTCACTGGGGCACCGCCATGTTTCCCCGCATCCCTACCGAGCCAGTCACGTGATCTCAAAATTCCTCTCCTAGGTACTGCGGCTAACTTTAGCCGCGGTTAGTGCTTCGAGCAAACGGGCCCTGGAAGTGCTCCTCAAGGAAAAAGAGGTTGAGGCTGGCGTGCACGTTCGAGATACCAGTAGCCCACTTTATATAGCAGGCCTCCTGGAAATGCTAGACAAAAAGCCGTGGCTTTCAAAGGACGCTAACGTGTTGCAGTTTTGTGAGGAGAGATGGGAGCGCCATTCAGGACTCTGCGCATTGGCGCAAGTAGTCCCGGGAGTGCCTACGGCCCGGGTCAGCGTGGAGCGAGCCTTTCTGCACTGAAGTTTATTTTATCGTCTCAAAGATGCCGTCTTTTCCCGCATATGCTTGACGACGTCCTGCTTCTTGGGTCAGCTACCTGACATTGAATTGCGCTTTCACCCCCGTCCCGAGGTGCCCCAAAACTAGTTCGTTCGTTCCACACAGCAATGTGAGACTTTGCTTTCTATATGGAACACTTCTATAAAATATGCATTGTTTATCTTTTGCTGTCGTCAATTGTTTTTTTAGCATATGAGTACGAACCGGTTCGAACCGGTTTCAACCTTTATTGTTTTACTCCGGAGTTGAACCGGAGCTAAACCATTTTCCCTGAACCGGAACGAAGACCGGAACGAAAGACATTTCGGTTCGACACCCTGGCTGCACGTGTTCGAGGCTTTTCGGTGTCGGTGGTTTCGGTTTGCCGCTCTAGTGGGACTCGGGTATTAGCAGTGTCCTCGCGGGTTTTGTGCAACCGACGTAAATGTACGAACCAGACAAAACGGCTATACCCGATTTGAATTAGGTCCAACCTCCCGTACATGGTTATCAAAAACAGCAAAAGAGACAAGGACAAAAGAGGAACATACCCGACAGGAAAAGCACTTGACCGGTCGTGTATGTCCCTCATTCGTCCTCGTCGTTTGCGCTGTTTTTGATCACCATGTACAAGAGCTTCCAACTAGCTCAGCTTTCAGTCGTAATACCGACCTTCTGTGTCTTCAACAATACGCCATTCAAAGGATTACAAATCAATGCACAGCCCAGAGTGCGGTTCCCACGGCCCCGCTCGCACAACGTTCGTCACTTGCGAAAGCGAGCACGCAAAAGACGAAGTCCTAGACAACAATAGAGAAAACGCTAACCGACCAGTCGTTCCTGTTGAAATGATCTATACATAGAGAAAAACGGAAAGTGTAGTGTTTGCTAAGCAACATGCACTGAGAAGGAGGCGGCCTCCCTGCAGCTCATCGTATACCTCTTAGAGTGCGCGCTCCTTTTGTATGCATAGAAATCTATGGGCCCATTCGCCCCCGTGTCCCCCTCCCTCCCTGTTGCGTGAGAGCAACAAACTGCCCGATCACTTTGTATTAATGAGAGAGCGAGATATATTGAGGGTGAGGGGCAGGGTATAAGGGGGCAGGAAGTAGGCAAAAAGGTGCCTTTTTTTGTGTGTGTGTGTGTGTGTAGATAGGGAAAAGGGGAAGTTGGGACATCCATGCGAAGGCAAGACTTTGCTGCAGGTCATTATACCTCTTGCAGAAATGAAGCGATCCAAGCGGCGTAGTGCTGCGCACAGCATTTTTGGGTTTGTTTTCGTCACTGTTTTGATTTCGATTTGCCAACCATCCCCAGAAATCTGTGCCATCGTATGCTTGCGCCACCTCTTAGCGTATTACGGTACGGCTGCGCCCCCATAGAAGCTCATGTAATTAATAAACAAATATTACCATAACTCCAAAACGTTACGCTTTAAACAATTTACCATGCCTTCATTTTACCTTATCACTCTGTTTTAACATATACCACTATTATTTTGACAAAGGTTTAAGATGGCGTATAAACTGCAGGTTCCACAGTCGAATTAACGTTTTGATGAATTGCCGCTACGGATAGTATCAAAGTCGATCAAAGTGTACAGTTTATTCTATAAAATACTCGGTATGATTTTATATATTAATTAGAAACCCTCCCTGTAATTATGGCAAATTATGTAGTATCTAAAATGTGAATTATATCTGTAGAAAAATATATTTCGGAGGCACCTCACGGCAAATACTTTTAGAAACAGCGAAATGCAACCGAACACAATTTAAAAACAGAACAAAATACAAGCTTCGCCATACCTCTGCAGTAAACCAGAAGAAACGATGATGTTCGGGGTGTATTTTGTTTTTTCTCAAAATTATTTTTTTGGATTCCCGAGACCAATTTCCCTAATAAAGGCCGGTTCTCAGATGCACCAAAGCGCTGACGTAGCGCTGATTGATTGAAACGTTTATTTAATTTCCATGCCTCTGGTCTATGGAACCTCATGTCGCATGGGGGAAGGGGGAGTGGGAGAGGGGCTCACGTGCCGTCAGCTACTTATCGTCTGCCGTGAGCAACAGTTTTGACGGTGCGATACAAAGCTGGTGAACGCTCCCGTCGGCACCTGCTTAGCGCGAGGTCAGTATTCTGCTACAGACATTAAGAAACAAGCAAACAAAAAGACCGTTATATTTTGCAATAATCTAATATTATAAAAAATAAGTTTTCAAAATGTTCTCGCTAACTAATAATGGATATTTAACTGATTATAACAAAGTGAAAGGGGGAGCACAGTGGTGAGTATGCCATTTATGAGAGGATGACTGCTCTAGTGAACTAAATGTTTACAATGAAAAATGAAAGACGTTTACAATTCCCTGTAACGCCGAATTAAAGCGCAGCTCTTGAGGAGAAGGAGGGGAGTCTGCGGAGGAGGAGGCATAGGTTCGTTGTGACCCTCACGAGTGACCGTGACGTCACGCGTGACCTCATTACGGGAAACGTTACATGACGCAGCGCGTGGGACCCTCGTGATGTCTATTGTGAAGTTACGTGTGACGTCAATATGGGAAGTCCCATAATGCAACGCGCGGGTCACGAGTGAGACCCGCGCGTTGCATCATGGAGTGTTTCCCATATTGCAACGCGCGGGACCCTCGTGGCGTCACTCTTGACTCTCGTGACGTCACGTGTGACGTCATTATGGGAAACGTCCTATAATGCACCGCGCGGTTGCCCCGACAGCGACAGCGACGCCTCTCAGGCTGGAAGCGGCCGCTTAAGCGGTGCTCTAATCAACTATCTCTGTCGCCCTGAACACAAACACAGAAGTGAAAAAGTGAATGAGTGTAAAATGAAAGACGTTTACAATTCTCTGTAATGCCGAATTACGGCGCAGCTCTTGAGGAGGAGGAAGATGGGAGGGTACAGAGGGGAGGGTATGCCCCTCCTTCGCTTCCGTGCCCTACCCTCCTCCTCTACTGCTCCCCTCCAATTGAGCGGGAAATTTTCGGTAATTCGAGAAATTTGTCAACATTTTTCCACTAAAATTAGCGAGAAATTTACTGAACTTTTTGGGCTAGATACAGCGGAGAAACTGAAATTGTGTTGAGGTCACGTGACGTCGATTTTCCAGCTAAATTTATCAGGGAAAATTTTACGCTAAATTTATCGGAAAAGATTTACCGCTGAATTTCCACGTGACGTCCCATTCATTCACGTGACGTCACACGTGACGTCACGCATGACGTCATAAGGGTAAACGTTTTCCGCTAAACTTTGCGAGGAAATCCTCTCACAAAATTTAGCGGAAAATTTCCCCCTCTAAATTCAGCGGGTAAATTTCCCCGCTATATTTAGTATAAAAATTTTACCAGGTTGAGTGACGTCACTAGTGACGTCATTATGGGATACATCCTATAATGCGACGCGCGGTTACGCCGACGGCGACGTCGAAGCCGCTGAACCCGGAAACGGGCGCCTAAGAGCTGCGCTCTAAAAAAAGAAGTCGGTAAAGGAGCGTTATAAAATAGACCACTTGACATCACGTTCCTCGAGGAGCGCGGAAGCCCAAGATTTAGAAATGGCACCGCCTTGTAGTCGGCGTCCCTAAATTTATCATTTCGTCGCCAGTTGAGAACTCGGTCGGCCTCAGAACGTTCCCGGACAAGGCGCGGCTTCCAAAATTAGAAACGAAAAAACGAACGGCTGAAAACAGTCGAGCAACCTCCTCTTCCAGACAAGGTTTCTCAAATATGGTTAATTTTAGAGGATTCGCCATAGCAGCAGCTTCTAGTCGAGGGTGCTAAATTTTGTATTTCGTAAACAGTTCAGCTCTTGGTCGACCTCAAGAAGTTTCTAGATGATGCGAGCGTGCCAGAATTTCAAAAAATGAACGAATGCCAAGCCAATCCCAGTTTGGGACCGGCTTTCCCAAAATGGAGTCATTCTTGAGTATATGCCGTAGTACCAGAACGTTCTAGGAGTATTTACATTTTATATTCCGCCTTTAGTTGAAAACTGGATTGTCTTCAAAAAGTTCCCTGGCGAGAAGCGGGTATCCAAATTTCAAAAGACGAACGAATGTGTAAAAACTGCCGAACCATCAACCCTTTGAGACTGGTCTTCTCAGAAAGGATCCACATTGAAGTATTTGCCATAGCAGCAGGATGTACTCGAAGGTTTTATGTTTATATTACGCCTTTAAAGGGGTTCTGACACGGCAAAAATAAAATATGAGATAACTACCCTGCTAGGACCCATGGTATGTTCCTATGATCCTCCTAAATTTGGTTTTATAATGGCACGATAGTGTCGTGGATAAATCGATTTATATGCGGGTCCCTTGGATGCACCCAATTCAAAAACACCGAAGAGGCTGGAGGCTGGTGACGTCACCAGCCAACCGCCCGTCGTCCCCTTGCACGGTCACAGACTTGGCCCTCTTGTCTCTTTTAACGTCACAAGCTTCAGCTTCCTCGTTTACCTTCCGCGTTTCGAGCATGCGGTCCGTGACGATTATGTCTACGCCATCGCTCGCCTTGTCAAAGTGTTCGGCATTGATGGCAGCAGCGATGAAAATGATTCTTATCCAGAGATGTTGTTCATTTTGACTGTGACGCGCTGGCGACCAGCTCCAGCGACAACGAGTTACGGACGAACTCGCCGTGGTCACCGTCCTACTGGATCTCGCAGACGCATGCAAGGTGGAAGGTCAACGGGCCGGGGGCGAGAGCGAGAATAGCGTTCGGTTTGCTGAGTTGCGTGGGCGGTTTTGGTCGTACCGCAACGAGGCGAGCTTCGGCGATCAGGGGGGCGGCTAGAACGAGAGCGTCCATGATCACGTGGTTTATGGACACCGTGGTGTGACTAACTTAGGCAGTGTTGCCTGGTCTCTGAATGAAAACCATGAAAATTCGGAAATTGAACATTGCAATTACTAGAGCTCTAAAAATCGCGTAACCCGGTGTATATATGAAGTAGCCACTTAGCATTCCATGTAAAAAATAATCTATCCGTTTTACATTCGTGTTATAACCAGAGGAACCCAAATCTCGTCATTAAGTACTCTGGCGACGCGAGAGTGCTCATAATGCAAAAAGATGAACGAATGAGCACAAACGGACGAGCCATTCTTCACTGTGAGACAGATAGCCTCAAAAAGGAATCATTCTGGAGTATTTTCTATAGTACCAGGATGGTCTTGAGGGCCCTGCATTTTATATTCCGCCCTTTGTTGGAAACTGGGTTGTCCGCAGAAAGCTCCCTGGCGAGGCGCGTGTGCCCTAATTTCAAAAGATTAGCGAAGGCGTAAAAATAGCCGAACAATCCATTCTTTTTTGTTTGTTTGTATCAGTTTATTTGAGACAACCTCAAGGGTAGTCTCAGGGGACATGGGCTTGAAGTGCCTGACGAGGCCACGCCACCCAGAACGGTTGTCTCAAATAGTATTCATTTTGAAGTATTTGCCACAATATCAGGATGCGATCGAGGGCTCTATATTTTATATTCAGCCTTTAGTTGGAAACTAGGTTGTTCCCAAAAAGTTCCCTGGCGAGGCGCGTGTGCCCTAATTTCAAAAGATTAACGAATGCGTGAAAATAGCCGAACAATCCTTCCTTTAATAACGATTGTCTGAACAAGTATTCATTTGGAAGTATTTGCCAGAATACCACGCTGAGCTCGAGGGCAAAAAATTTTATATTCCGCCTTTAGTTAGAACCTGGGTTGTCCTCAAAAAGTTCCCTGGTTAGGTGCGGGTGCCGGAATTTCAAACGATGAACGAATATGTAAAAACCGCCGAACCATCAGCATTTCGAGACCGGTTGCCTCAGAAAGGATTCATTTTGAAGTATTTGCCATAGGATCAGGATGCGGCCGAGGGATTTATATTTTATATTCCGTGTTTAGTTGGGAACTCAAACGTCTTCAAAATGTTCTCTACCAAGGCGCGGTGCCCTTAATTCAAAAGGTGAACGAATACTTAGGGGTTAAAAGCGCTAAAACCGACGGACCAGTAGGAGAGAGGCACACCACAGAGCGCTCTGTGGTGTGTGTCCCTCCTACCCGTCCGTCGTTTTTAGCGTTTTTAACCCCTAAACATGTTCAGCCAACTAAAGTAAATATCCAAACCCTTCTGAACGAATGCGTAGAAACGTCCAAACAATCCCCACTTTGAGAGTTTTTTTTTTTTTCTAAAAGGACTTAATTTGAGGTTATTGCCATAGTAGGAACATGGGCTAGAAGGCTTTATATTTTATATTGCGTCTTTGGTGTAAAAATGGGCTGCCCTCAAAAAGTGTCCTGGTAAGGGATGCGTGCCCAAAAGTTCAAAAGATGAACGAACGTGAAAAAACAGCCCAACAATCCCCACTTCGGGACCAATTGCCTCAACGAGGATTCATTTCGGAGTAATCGCCATTTTGAGGGTTCTATATTTTATATTCCGCCATCAGATGACAACTTTATTGTCCCCAAAATGATTCCTGGCAAGACATGTGTGCCCAAACTTCAAAAGATGGACAAATCCGCAGAAAAACAGCCGAATCATACCCACCTAGCGACCTGTTGTTTCAGAAGGAACTCATTTCGAAGTATTTTGCATAAAACTAGGATGTGCTCGAGGGCTCTATATTTCATATGCTGTCCTCAAAAAGTTCTTTGTCGAGGCGCGGGCGCCCAAATTTCAAAAGATGAAAGATATGTTCCCTAATATATCTAGTTATTGTAACAGCAAAAATAAACTCCGCATCGCCGAACGTTTATTTTCCGCCCAAATGTAGCGCTAGCGGTACGAACCATATGCCAAAATTTCAGCACTAGCCGTTATCTTATTCAAAAGTTAATAAGTGATGTTTTTGGCAGTTTCAGATGGGAAAATTGGGTTCATCTTGGCCCGTTTTCGGTAACTGGTGCATTCCGCTTCATGTATTCGAGAGCATTATCGGTTGCCATTTTTCCATGAAAATTTTCAAAACAAAATTTCGGATAACTGTTGAATAAAATAACGATTAGTCATAAAACGTTGGCATCTGGTTGACCGCTGGCGCTACAATTTGGCTGGAAATGAGCGTTCGAGAATGTGTATTATATTTTCAGGGTGAAAATGCCCTGTAAAGATTTCGGGGACACCCATGGTAGATAACGCATTTTATTTTGTACATACATTATTGAACTTATATACACTAAAAGGGTTAGGTTTTAGCTCTTTTGGTGAAATCAAGGCTCTTAAAATATTTTATGTAGGTCATATGTAACAACTTGCCAATCTTTACGAAAAGTCATTCAAGAAAGAAAGTTCAGCTTTTGTTTATAATTATTCTAAAATACTTTTTATTTGTTTATTAGGTGCCATAAGATTTGTTTTTAAAGTGTCACAGAAGAGTTCTAGTGCAGTAGCGTGAGAAGTAAAAGAATAGTAAGCAGTCAAACATGCAATCTCCGACAGGGGTAGGAAACATCAGTTTTCGCTTTGGCTACTTCAACAACCAATCACTCCAAACAAAAAATCCGTCAAGCTCGCTGTTTGCGCGGTCGTTCATTTCAGGAGTTTCCCCAGAACGTGGTATTTTTTAAATAATGAAATTCGACCCAAAATCCGGGCCTGAATTGAGATAAAAATTCCACCTCCTAAATTGTCTTACGGCAATAACAATCTTATAAATATAACCCTCCGAAAGTCTCACGCGTTATACGAGGGCACTTGGGGTAAGCAAGTTAATATCGATACGCCGTGAAGCCTAGCTCGAAATTTCACACGTTTCCAACTGCCCCTTCTCCACACAGGCTAAGCCTATAGCTCGTTTAAGACTTCTTATTTTTACTTCATATTTTTGTAAATGAAAACTCTCATACACCCTGGGAAAGTACAGTGTTCATTTAATTTAACGCTGCTACGAGATGGTTTGTTTTTGACACTTTTTGCGCTATTCCTGTGCCTATACTGGTCGAATTGCATAGTGAACGCTGGACTCCCGGATTGTTGCCGAGTCTTCCCCGTATGAGAGCCAACTTTTTTCTAACAATGTCGGCGTGTAAATACGGTAGATTTGAGGAAATATCACGCTAAATCTTCGGAAAGTTGAAGTTAGTTTTCCGCAGCACTGCATGCAAGAACCGGCTTTCCCACGTCGCCATGTATCTCTCATGGTGAAGCCTGTAATGGCGTATTCAGACGCCGGGATTTCTGCGACAGAGAGGAGTAAACGTCATCGCGCATTGTGAGGTCACCTCCGCTACATCACGGATGCTTTTTAATCCCCGTACTCCACCGAGAGCCGAAGATTGCCTCATCGTTTCCGCGAGAAAAGAAGATGGCGTCGAACGACAAATTCGTTGGCTTGTGCAAAAAGCATGTAGTATCCTTGAAGTCGTCGCATTCTTTCACCAACAGCGTTAATCTTGACAGCGTGACATTGGTCTTGTGGCGTACTCATACGGCAGAGATTTTCTTCATGCGGAGAAATATACGTCATCGTGATTTCAACTTATGTGAGGGAGAGAACAAACAGTTCCCTTCCTACAGGGTGTCCCATTGCGCCGGCAGGAAAGGAAGATAGCGTCGAAAGAGGAGTTTATAATTAGTTCGATGGGGATGTGCGTGAAAAGCATGGTAGAAGATTGAAGTCGCTGCATTCTTAAACCAACGACGTCAAAGTTGGCAGTACGACGCTGCTTCTATTTCCGTCGATGAAAGTAAAATTAATCCACAACGTCACTCTCAACCTCGGCACTGTTGGTGCAAGAAGGCGATGAATTCAAACTTCCACCAAGCTTTTAAAGCGAAAGCTTTATGGGCAACACTGGAGCCATTAAATGAGCTGCGCTTAGAGTATTTGCACTCAATTCCCCGTCATTATTGTGGGCGCCGCCATTTTGGCTCGTATGCAACGCAGACACAACTGCCGATCGTCATGATTCAAAAGTGCGACTTCCCCAGTATTAGATTCGGTGTTAGGAAGCTCATGGAATATTGCTTTGCTCCGTCGCGAAAAGCGTTTCCTGTGATTTTAGATAAAGCTTCGGATAACTGGCAACCATGATCCGAAGACACAATGTGGCCAAGTGTCGTTACCCTGAAGGGTAGCTTACCTAGTTGTACTAGGCGACACTTTGCAGATATCTCGTCCTCGTCCTTTGTCATCGCCGCGCGCTCGAAGTATGAAAAAACCCTTCTTTCCTCTCTTGCCGCGAGGAGATGGACTTCCCGTCCACCGTGCCGCACGAAGCGAGCGAAGAGGGCGGACCTGGCGTCCCGCCAGGAAAGGACCTTTTTCCAGAGGCGACCGCCGTCTGTGGAGTCTTCGGACTACAAATGAAGGGCAGCCTAACCTGCCTCCGCCCGACAGAATACATTGGTATCGTGCTGGTGTATTGATCTTTGTTGCCTATGATGCCCCATACTAGCGTATACCTAAAAAAGAATAGCAAAAAAAGAAATAGGCCCAAAGATATGTGCTGAATATTTTGGTCGACTGGAACTTTGCCCTGCGAAAATGAGGACAGCGGGAAGCAAGGCCAGGGGAGGGGGTGTACGCATGCGCAGAAGCTCACTGGGAAAAGGTTCATTGCTCGAAGAATGAAAAATCATCGTGTCGTCTGCTTGAAAGATTTGTTTTTAGAGCGCATCTCTTAGGGACCCGTTCCCGGCTTGAGCGGCGTCGGCGTCGCAGTCGGCGTAACCAAGGTCATCCCAAGGTCACTTGACCCCCAAGTTCACCCCAAGGTCACATAACCCCCAGAGGTCACGTGACCCCTCCCCAAGGGTCACGTGAAGCCAAGGTCACGTGACACCCAAGGTCACGTGACTCCCCAAGGTCACGTGACACCCAGTCACGTGGCTCCCCGTCACGTGACCCCCGGGGTCACGTGACCGCCTATGACGTCATCGGTGACATCACTGATGACGTCACCGGCATCCGCATCGTCATCGTCATCATCCGTGATGACGTCATCAGTGACGTCACTGATGACGCCATCGGCATCCGCATTGTCATCGTCATCATTACTGATGACGTCACCGGCATCCGCATTGTCATCGTCATCATCACTGATGACGTCATCGGTATCCGCATCGTCATCGTTACTTATGACGTCATCGGCATCGTCATCGTCACGTGACCGACCTAGGTCACGTGACCCCCACCCAAGGTCACTTGATCACCCCCCCAGTACCCTTCCCTCCTCCTCCTCAAGAGCTGCGCTCTAATTCGGCGTTACAGGGACTTGTAAACGGCTTTCACTTTTTGTACTCGGGTTATGCGAAATCCCAATTTGGCAGTGTCCAGTTGCTACGCGTAATGTTGGATGCTTTTAGAAACTTCCACCAGGCTTACCCACTTACGATACGATACGATACGAGTTTATTTTTCGCCACAGATACATGTGGTGAATGGGAGGCCGGAGAAAAAATCTGCAGGACTGAGGCTTGACTGAGCTCCGATGCCCCCATTCAGCAGCTACGATAGAGCACAGGGAGATCTATCTACAAAGTGTGTGAGTATGACATATAATGGACAACATGCAAGGCTAAATGAAAAATTCAACGATAGTGCTTTTGGACAGATGTACAACATCAATATTTCTATCAAAGTAGCTATTCAATAAAACAGGCAAAGTGTAACTTATTCTCTGTTTACCATAATTGGTCCTACACTTCGGAATATGCCAAGGCTGGTGACATCTACATAAATAAACGTCAGATTTTTATTTTAAATCATAAAGTTTAAGAGCAATATCTGGGCGCCCATATGCCGCATATTTATACGCGATGGTTAATCGATAATCATAGACCTGTTGTATATTCAGAGTTTTGTATGATTTAAACAATGACTGTGTTGGATGTATGTAGGGGACAGTTGCAATTATTCTAATCACTTTTTTCTGCCGTAAATGTAGTGCGTTAAAATTCAAGAAAGATGTGTTTCCCCATACTAGATTCAAATAACACAAATGAGAATAAAATAATGAATTATATAGAACCCTCTTTACACTTGTTGGAAGAATATGTCTGTGTTTATAAATAATTCCCACGATTTTTCCCAGTTTAGCGCTGAGATATTTAACATGATTATAGTCCAAAGCATGTTTTCCGAAAAAAAGCAATTCCAAGCGGTTTATTACTGCTTACAAATTCAATATTTAAAAAACCCAAATTAAACAGATTGTAAAGTTCATTACTCGGACCTCGTGGGCGGAACATCACGGCTTTTGTTTTGGATACATTAATAGGCAAACAGTTTACTTCCGCCCAAGTTTTCAACTTTAAAAGGAACGTATTAGCTTCATCCCTCAGACCCGCTTCGAATATGTCTGAAAAACATGTACTTGTATCATCCACATAGATTATATATTTACATCCTGAGTCAATGTTCCCTATGTCGTTAACATACAATAAAAAAAGAAGTGGTCCCAGAATACTGCCTTGCGGTACTCCTGATGAAATGTTTAAAATGGTTGAGCGTTGGTCATTAATTAGAACAAACTGAGAGCGATAATGTAGATATGATTTAATTAAGGCAAGTGGAAGATTACGAATATCATAAGCAAACAATTTCTCTAGTAAAATCGAGTGGTTAATACAGTCAAAAGCTTTACTAAGGTCTAATATATTTCAAGCGTTAATTTTTTTCTTCGAAGTTTCTGAGTGTTTCCTCTTTTTGAACTGATAACGCTGTATCTGTTGATCGTTTTTTTTTTTCTTTTTGAAAGCCAAATTGACATTCTGTTATAAGGGAGTGTTTATCACAAAAAATTTATAATTCGAGAGTGAATTATTTTTTTCTAACAACTTTGAAAACACTGGTAAAATAGATGTAGGTCGGTGATTTCTTAATTCATTTTTGTTTCCGCCTTTAAGCAAAGCTAAAACTTTCGCAATTTGCATCTTTTTGGGGAATGTACCGGATGACATGGAAAACTTGTAAAAAGTAAACGTTAGGCATGGGGCTATAATATCGGTCACATATTTTACAGGTAGAATTTGTAAATCATCCGCATCACGACTGCGACTGTTGCTAAGACATATGACAGAGAAATAAACTTCAGCTTCGTCCGTAGGGAAGAAAAATCGTGATTGTGATGTTGATAAAGCACTTTTTTACGCATTGGAATTGTAAGTGCTACTGCCTATGTTCACGAAGAAATTATTAAATTCGTTCGCCAGGTGCTGGCCACTTAAGACTTGTTCGTTTCGTTTTAGGCTTTCAAGCTTATTTGAGCTATATGACGTATTAAAAACACTCTTTAAACATTTCCACAACAAATCACCTTTTCTCAGGCACTCAGCATCGAATAAGCCAAAGTAATACATCTTTTTTGCTCTTCTAATATCTGTGGTAGATTTATTTCTGTATTTTCTAAACTCTTCTAAAACAGTTTTATCTCGAGTTGTCAGAAATAATTGATAAAGCTGGTATTTCTTGCGTGTTTTTTTTTTAAGAGTGTTGATATCATCCAAGGTTTCCTTCCTTTCCTGGCGAACTTTACGGCCTTGACCGGAAAGCAGTTGGAATAAGCTTGTTTAAACTTTTCAATAAACTTGTTATACGCACTATCAACGTCAGCACTGCCGTATATATCCCTCCAATCCGTGTTAACTATCCTCTGTCTAAACATATCTAGTGTGGCTGGTGTAATGTCCTGAATGGTTATTGCAGTTGTTTCATGTTTGCGTGGTTCTCGTATTGTGTCGACTAACATAAATATGGGCAAATGGTCACTAATGTCTGAACTTATTACACCAGCCTTGACCTTTTCCTTATCATAATTAGTAACAAATAAATCAAGTAACGTTGATGTGGTCGACATAGTGCGAGTGGGATGCGTACTACCATTGAAAAAGTTATTTGCCATTAATAATAACAACAAATCAGTAGCGCTTGTGGTATCTTCTAATAAATTTATATTGAAATCTCCACCAAGGAAAAGAGAATATTTGCATTCGTTCACATAACACAGCAGTTTATCTAGAAACGTAAATAATTGAGCTGCGCTCGGTGGGCGATATACAACAGAAAACATGTAAACGTTTTTCTTTACGCATAATATTTCATAATCTTTTGTAACGGTTGTATACTCTCCGACAATTTCAATGTCATCACTTGCCACTAGCACAGCGACACCACCTCCACGCCCAGATAAACGATTTTGATAACAATGTTGATATTGAGGTAAAATAAAGAAATCCGTTTCGTCTCGGTACCAAGTTTCAGTAAGCATTATGACGTTGAATGAACAGTTAAATTATTTAAACAGAAGCATAAGATCGACCGACTTAGATCTAGCTGATCTAACATTTAGGTGAAAGAGTTTCAAAAACTTACATACAGTTATACCTGCGTTTTTACAGATATCTTGTGGTAGAAAGAAATTTGTTACTGCCATGTTTGTGTGGATCAAATCTAATCAAATCCCCACCGTACACTTCCTCCTTAGCAGATCTTAAGAAGATCATGGTAGCGTACAATCGATATGATATGCGCGTTTTCTGCTTTACGGGCTAAAATCTTGCCATTTCGCACCCACACGAATTTCCAGGCGACATCGCGTTTTCCAGCGATAGCCTGACCAAGCAATTTTTTCAGGGCCGGGCACAGATGCTCGTTCACAGAGACAGGCGTGTTACCAGCGAGGCCCAAGTCTTCATTCGTTAAATTGTTTACTCGGGCGCTTGCAAGTACTCTGTCACGCTTTTCCCTACGTATGAACTGCACGATAATACTTTGTTTGCCACGTTCTCGAGTGCGGACACGGTGGCAGATTTCAACGTCCGATTTTTCAATCGGTTCGCCGATTTCCTCCCTTAGCTTACACAATGTTGAAATAAGATTCTCGTTTTCGGCCACCTTTGACTTAAACATTGTAGGCGCGGGAGTGTTGTTCACAGCGTGCGATGCTCGCTTGGTTTGCTCGCACTTCTCTTTCAAGCGCAAGGCACCTTGCTCACAGTTCTTCGCTTTCTTTCTTTAGTTCCTTGTTGACTGTAATTCCGCTTTCAAGCTTTTCCTTACTATCCTCGTATTGAGCATTGATGAAGTCCATGCTGGACTTCATTTCTCTTATATCAGCACGAAGATCACGTACTTCACTACGAAAGTCCCTCTCTATGGCTTCTCTCATCAATTTCCATTCATTCTTCATTTCGTCCCGTAACTCAGTGAAAAGTTTCCTGAGATCTTTTGACATAGTGGTAAATCACACCGTACCACACAAAAAATGGAAGTGCAATTGCAATTGGCAGCAGCGACGGCAATTTAGTTGAAAGGCTCAAATAGTTTACATAAGCATAAGAAAGCAACCTGCAAAAGAGAGCGCAGTCTTGGAAAGACAAGCCGAGTGCCGTCGCATCTGCCAAGTGATGGGTGCTGCTACAGTTCCTCTTATAGCGCAGAAGCGAGGCGCAGAACCGTGAGGCAGCCAATCGTTGCGATGCGAACGTCCAAGCCGAGATCATCAGCGGTGGAGCAGCGAAGTCAGTCTTGGACAGACGCCAGTCGACGCTGATGACTTGCAAATGGCCGTACAGCAAGCAGTCGAAGATCGCAGTAGTAGGGCCGTTAGCTCGCAAAAGAGCGCAGTCTTAGAAAGACGAGCCGAGTACCGTCGCAGCTGCCAAGTCACTTCACAGATCGCTGGTGGCAGCCATCAGTGGTACCCATGGCACCAACCACGACGGCTATGAGAATTAAACCACGTCGCACCTCCGTCCTCAAGTACGTGACGGCGCCGTTCCACCCGCATTGCTCGACCATGCTACACCTATCATTTTCGTTCCTTCGCACATTGTGCGCGAAAAATATTTTTTACGCACAGCGTCGAAGTCGTCCTTCGAAGCCATGTTGTTTTCTCGCCGGAACGTTGGGACAATCCCCAACCCTCGGCGTACTGGTGTAATGCGGGGATTATCGAGCATTCGCGAAGCGGTGCACGTGACATCGAAACGCGATGCCGACTGCTCCTTTCAATGCGGAAAACCTTCTTTGTGCGAACACACCCTACTTTCTTGTTGGATGTTTAAGCAGCGGAAAGGTTAAACTACCCCAAGAGGCACCTAGTGTCTCCGATTTGGGCAAGAAATTTCGCACGCCGGTCCGATGCTCATCCAGATCGAAATGGGCGGCGGTCTGCTTTGAGTCGAAGATTTTCCCCTCTGAGCTATTCGCTCTATGTGTTTAGGTTCGAAACCAAGTGTGCCAATGAATGCTTGGATGGAACAGCGCGAATGAACAGTCACACTCACATGCACACAAGAAGGAGACAGACTCGCAGCGCTGACTTACAACTCAGTCCTATATTTCTTCTTCCTCAAATCTTCAACTTCTTCACCTTTGCCGTTAATGAGAACAATTTAAATTTTTACACACCAGAGGCCAAATAGCCAATAAACATTAATAAATAACTAATATAAGATAAATAAAAGACAACTAAAAAATAATATTAAAAAATTAAATTAAAAATTAAAAATTAAGCGAAAAATTTTCCATCACTATTTGTGCTTTGAGGATATCTCTAGATAATCCCATTCTTTCTTTGACAAAGCTAAGGATGATACACTGCAATTGGCATAACACATCGTTTGTCCAACCTGGCTATCTTTTCAGCTTCGATGATCTCTCGTGTCAGCTGATGACCACTTCTGGCAATGACAGTGCATATATCGAGAGGACTCAGGTCCGCTGAACAGCCGCAATCCCGGCAATGGATACCTAGATTCTTTGATATTACTCTGTTTATGTTATAATGATGCTCTCGTAACTAAAGCCCCTCGATATCTTTTCGCTCGTAACCGGTCATTGAGACACCTCCCGGTCTGCCCGACATACTGTTTTTTGCATAAGAGGGGGATGGCGTAAACCACCCTTTCAGTGCATGAAACAAACCGGGAGTGGTGCTTTTTGGTACAACCTAAGGTCCTATCGGAGGAAGAATTGACTTTTTTACATAACTAGAGAGCTTGCATGGAGCAGAAAATACTACGTTAATGTTTACACGGCTGCCTATCTTTTTAAGACCATAAGAAATATGGTTAATATAAGGCACAACCGCTGGCCTTTGGTTTCTATTCCTCTTGTTACGTTGGATTAAATTGGGATTGTTGATTTTCTGAAGGAGTTTTTCTGCGACAGATATTAATACGTGATTAGGGTACCCCCCTAATAGTAGCCTAGCTATCTGCGCATCAAAGCTGGTTTTTACAGTATGCGGGTATGACTTTGTGATGTCATCTTTAAGGCAGAGGTTGACTACACCCCTTTTAACTAATTTGGAGTGGGCCGATCGATAATAGAGGAGTGGCCTTTTCTCCCTCGGAGCGTATGTTCAACAAGTATGATGAGAAGGAAAACACAGTCTGAGGTCTAAGAACCTTAGGGACCTATTAACGGCATTAGCGCACACGTATGAGGAAGAGAGAAGGGACAGAAAAGAGCGCTACTCACAACTGTATTTACAAAGATGAAGAAAAGAAAGAACATCGTCCAGCTCCCCATAAAGATGAAAAAGGAAGAAGAGGATGCAGAAATATAAAACAGGAATGTAAAACACAAAGTCGGGTGTTCCCTCGCGCGCACAGGCTGGATACACTGGTTCTTTGATTAAACCCTAAAACCTTTGTTGGCTGTGCCTTCGTTGTCGTGGTGCAGGGTGTGCTTGAATCAGTCTTCGTTCGCGCCTGGTCACCCGTGTCAGAGGGGAAGACGAGCACATCATCCATGGTCGGCTGCCGCTGGGTCGTCGTGTCTGATGTCTCGCGGCACCCGTGACTCATGCGAGTTCTGCATTGTCCGTGTTAAAAAGTCTGTCTCCTTGCGTATTAAGGCCACCGATGCAACACAACGGAGAAGAAGAAGAAGCCACCTGGGCCTAAGACGTGTCTTTTCGATCGTCAGAGAGCCAGCCAAACCAGTGCCACAGACCATGTCTTCGATCGACAAGGGGTTCTCACGCTGCCCAGTTACAAGCTGGACCGCAAGCTGGGACACTCCAAGGCCCGCTTTCGTAAAGACCGCCACCTGGCCAACACCGGCGCCAACCCCTGCGGGGGTGCTGGACTCCCTGCGCCGCCGGTAATTCGGCCGGCTCGTATGCAAGTATGGCACGCGAAGAGCCCTCTCCAGGCGCTTGACACCGGCCTACCAGAAGTAAGCAGCCCATGGCAGCACCGCGAAGATTGCTGCTAGGCCTAACACACCATAACTTTCATCTGTACATTACATCATCACATAATCACCATCACTAGACACGGCACCGCGGGCCTCCTTGGTACGGGCTCTTGCCTTTCTGCGGTGCCGCGGCTCTCCTGAGCAAATAAAACATTACATTACATTACATTACTAATGCATTTAGTAGCTGCGGATATGATGTAGAAGGCTTCTACCACCTCGCGGGTCATTTTATCCTTGTGCCTCTCTAGGGTTATTGTTTCCCCGAACAGCGGATTACAATTGCACTCTTTGCAATGTGTTGCAAGATGGCCTCCCACTGTGGCTCTCAAAGAATAATCATGCTCGCGAAGTCGGTCATTGAGACACCTGCCTGTTTGACCTACGTAGATCTTGCCGCACGAGAGTGGAATCTTGTATACCACGCCTGAAGTGCACGGAACAAAAGGTTTAGCATGTTTTTTGTGCACCTGTGTCTTGTGGCACCTTCGGCTTGCGAGTTGACTATGGAGCAAATTTTGCTCATTTTTTGCGGGGCTGAAAATACCACTCGGACCCCTTACCGACTTGCCACGTTCTTTAAATTGTGTGACGTCTTGTGAAGGTACGGGATTACCACCGGTCTTGTCTTTCCTGCATCTTGTTTGTTGGCTTGGAGGCCTTTTGCCCTTTTCAACAAGGTGTCCGCTACATTAGCCAGTAGTGGTAACGGATAGCTGGCTTTTCTGAGTCTTTCAACCTGCATCGAGAAGCTGGCTTCCATTGTGTGGCAACATGATTTCTTGAGCGCGGATCCCAAACATGTCAGAGCAATGCCCCTCTTGACGATCTTAGAGTGAGCCGAACTGAAATCCAAAATTCGTTTCTTGGAGCGTGGAGAGTACGTCCAGCACACATGCGTATCACCTAAGTGAAGCGAAAGGTATAAAAACTGGAGAACGTTTTTTTGAGGGACCTCATACGTGAACCTGAGGCCCCCCCCATACTCAGTGAAGGTCGCCAAAATATTGGTCACCTGTGTGTGCACATCGGTGTTATCTTGAAGAACAACCAGGAAGTCATCCACATAGCGGGCTACCTTGTTAACTCCTCGACTTCCAAGCTCCCTTTCAATGGCACAGTCTACAGCTCCCAGATAAATGTCACTGAGGACTGGGGCTACACAGGAGCCAATACAAACTCCTGACTTTTGTACATAGCACCCATCTCGCCACCCAACAATCATGGACGTTAGATAAAAATATAAAAGCTCTAAAAAGCTCTCCGTTTAAATTCCACATGAGCCTCTGAAAGGGAGCTCTCCATTGGCTTCAATACATGTCTTCACAGACTCCATTAATTGTGCATGTGGCAATGAGTAAAACAGGTTCTCCACATCTATACTGAAGGCCGTACCGATCTCATTGCTCTTTAACCGGAGAAATTCGACGATTTCCTCAGAATTCACTACTTTGAAGGGGTCCTGTATTTTTAAAGATGACAAATGATTTTGGAGATAGGTAGCGACTTGTCTTTGCCAGGAACCCTTTTCGGTGACAATCGCTCTAAATTGGTTTCCTTCTTTATGCGTCTTTACTGAGAAGAAGACTTCAAGATGAAACTTGTCAACCTTCCCGATTCTCGCTGCTAACTGAGTTAGAGACAGACGTTCACAAAGACGCTTTGCTGCATCCCGAGTTTTCTTGGTGTCCACTTCTACCCGTTTGAAATTTTTCGTGATTGCTGTTGAGGCTCGATCATTGTACATGTTTTCTGATAGAACCACAAACTGTCCTTCTTTGTCTGATAGTAAGACACGCAGTCCATTGTCACCCATAAAATCCACCAGGGGCTTAAAATGCCCAACAGGTTTTTTCTTCTGCTGAGGGTGAAGACTGTCAACGCACTCAGAGATGCACCGTGGTCTGTCCGTTTCCACTGTCCTATGGGCGATTTGCTTTGCTAGTGTAATCAGCTCCGGTGGGCTTACCACAGGTTCGAAACAGTACTTAGGGCCTACCCCTAGACGCTTGCCAATATCCGGTGGCCTCCTTACCTCCCCCAGTGTTGTGTAGAGACCCACCGTGGAGGGCACCGGTTCATTTGCTTTTTTGGTCGGGAGATGTGGCCTGATCCTTTCCCAGAGAAACTCCGTAGAGTCTTTTGCTGTGTTGTTCATTACATGGTAGAACCTTCTTTTTTGTCGTTCGTTGCCATTACCCGAAAAGCAGGCAACTCTCAGGCAGTCCCTCAGGAACCTCTCCTGACGCCAGCATTCGGATCGTAGGATACGGCAAATTCTTCTTGTATGCCCTATTGAAGGAACCCAGAAGCCACATAGTCCCCTGAGTTCCACAGGACATGTACCCCTTCGAATGTGCCAAGAGGCCACCCGAGCACTGCACACACTCTTGGCTATCAGGTCCACAAGGACACACGGAGGCAAAAAAGGAAGGTCAGAAGTCAAAGGAGAAGGGCCCGATGCAAAAGAAATAAACTGTAAAAGGGTTGATAACTGGGCTAGTTGGTAGTTAGACATATTAACGGCATTAGCGCACACGTATGAGGAAGAGAGAAGGGACAGAAAAGAGCGCTACTCACAGCTGTATTTACAAAGATGAAGAAAAGAAAGAACATCGTCCAGCTCCCCATAAAGATGAAAAAGGAAGAAGAGGAAGCAGAAATATAAAACAGGAATGTAAAACACAAAGTCGGGTGTTCCCTCGCGCGCACAGGCTGGATACACTGGTTCTTTGATTAAACCCTAAAACCTTTGTTGGCTGTGCCTTCGTTGTCGTGGTGCAGGGTGTGTTTGAATCAGTCTTCGTTCGCGCCTGGTCACCTGTGAGTAGCGCCTGTGAGTAGCGCCTGTGAGTAGCGCCTGTGAGTAGCGCTCTTTTCTGTCCCTTCTCTCTTCCTCATACGTGTGCGCTAAAGCCGTTAATATGTCTAACTACCAACTAGCCCAGTTATCAACCCTTTTACCTTAGGGACCCTTCAACCGAAAAATCATGGGTTGTGTCCAAAGGCTCCAAAGGATCCAAAGAATTCTTATATATCGAGAGGACATTGGACACAGTACTTGAAATGTCGTTGCCATCAGAGGCCAAGAAAATAAAAAAAAAATCATCTACGTAGCGGAACACTTTCACAACTTTTGAAGTGTCCAAACACCTTTGTAGGATGTTGTCCTAATGTGCTAGGTATATGTCACTAAGACGAGGCGCAATGCAGGATCCAGTGCAAACACCCTTCCTTTGTCGGTAGATGAACAAGCGCTTGCCTCGTCCAGCAGTTGGAAGAACCATGGCCGGGCTAGACTGAACATGTTTGATGTCTTACGGTCTTTGCACGCGGAGTGGTTGCTCCCTGCGGCCGCAGTTCGAAACGGTCGCTGTAGCCATACCCTTCGTAAAGCGCTTTAATTATTTCTTTGAGGCTACTCCACCTCGCCGTTTTGGCCTCCTTGCTTCGAGGTTGAGTTCAAGAAGCTTCCAGAGTAATTAGACCCACAAGTCTTGAGGGCGCCTACCTGCTGGTACTTATGCGGAACACCGCTTCCTCCTCGTCTCGTCAAGAAACGAGTTTCTAGAGGCAAGCGTTTAATTATAGCAAGCTGAAACTTATTTCAATCGGCTCACTAGAGTTATTTCAGATAAGCATATTGTCACATATTTCAAATCGCAATGGTTGGGGAACAGTTGTTCAGGATGGGTTAGGTAGTGTTGGGCAAGGTAGTGTGGTCGCACCCCCCACGCGGCTCAAAAAACTCCAATTGCTCATAAGCAAGAGCGAGGGTCTGTAAGGAAAGCCGCTCTCTAGCCCGGCCATAGAGGAACATGGCAGGGAAACACTGATCATCTCGCTTAGTTTTATCTCGCAACACTGATCGCTAACTCTTTCAAGAACAAAAGAGAAGCGAGAGGAAACTTCACGAGTTGTGATCCTCGCTGCTTCTCATTAGCTGCAAAGCACACTCGTCATGGTGGGTGTAAAAAGAATTGTGGAAGTTTGGAGTTATCGCATTAATAAACAACGTCAAAGTTGATCGCCAGACATTACTGACATTACTCTTATTTCCATGAATTAAAGAAAAAATTATCAAAAGAAAGACGACCTAGGGAGGGTTCAGCTTGGTTTAGCTTGGTTTAGCCAAACGTGCCACGTTTCTGGTGGCGTACTTTACAGGGAAATGTTTTATTATACTCTTTTCCCGAGCGTCAAACTTCAGTCGTAACAACAATCTTCCTGTACCTCACTGAGATGCCCGGCCGCTAAAATAAGTAATACGTTAATACAGAATAGACCAATAGTACTAAGCGTTCGACGTATGCGTGACGCCGCCATAACTTTAGTTCTCAGAAGGCAGACGGCCGCGTCTGCGAGGGCTTGTGCCGTCTCGAGCCCCACACGCGCAGAGCTCCAGCGAGGTTGTCGCACGCTCGGGAATTGGCGACGTGCGCGACCGAAAGCGTCGCTGTGGTCGGCCTTTCACGATTGGCCCAAAAGCTGACTATGACGTCGGAAAGGGTATACCATCGACGGAAATAAGAAGAATGAAGGAACTTTAATTTCGACGGTGTTGGCAGTGTTCCTTTGAGAGCGCAATGATTTCAGGCTTCCACCATGCTATTGACAAACACCATCGAACTTGTTGTTCTCAAGGTAATGACGTCACAAGGGGGAACCATAGGAGGGCGCCACCAAAACATCTCGCCGCTAATACAAAAGTTTCCTCGATGCACTGCGGCAGGGGTAGCGTAATCAAACTGGCTGGTGAGATCGGTTTTATTGATTTCAAGAAAACTTTGTGGACAAAACACTGTTGTGTATAGAGCTCAATAACCTGTCTCGCGACCACGGGAATGAAGTGAAGCGTGCCAAATGAGAGGAAGAGAAAGTGAAGGGCAGTCATGGCTGCGCCCATGCACATCTGCTTAAACGCGTCTACCGAAGCGTGCCAAATGAGAGGAAGAGAAAGTGAAGGGCAGTCATGGCTGCGCCCATGCACATCTGCTTAAACGCGTCTACCGTATTTACTCGATTAATAACCGCAATGTATATGAAGGAAACCTGAGGGTTCGATTTTCCGCGGAGTACGCAGATTGACAATCACCGCGTTCGACAGCATGATTCCAGCTGTTTACAGGACAGAGATAACGTCTTCGTGCGAAGATTCTGTGAAGATTGCATTTGTAAGGAAACTAGTGTTCTCCATCTGGTTATTCGCTATGTTATTTATGCGCAACGCAATGATTTGCTGTATATGTGTTCTGTGGGAAAGTAGAGGGAAGGGCGTTGATCATAAATAGTGCGGCTATTACTCGAATAAATAAGGTATATGTTAAGGGCAAAATCAGCGCCATCCTGGGAATTTTCTTGAACAAGATAGTTTTTAAATATTGGTCACAACTTCACAGATGGTACAATCGGTCATACAAACTCCAAAAGAACTTGCTATTATGCTTTTTGCTCACTTTAGACAAAACTGAGCAACATTTACTGAAATCGAAAGCTGCTAATTTCTAAACGCGATATTAATCTATATTGTTTACACTAACATTATCTTTCAAGCAGTAAAACGTATGTATTAAAATTACTTTGTTGTGTCTAAAGAAGTTGGATATCTCTCCGCAGTTTAATTTTTTTTTTTTTTTTTTTTTTTTTTTTGCAGAAGCATTAAACGCCAAATTCGAAGAAGGGGCCACGATATACAAACCAGCAGATATTGAAGTTGGCCTGCCAGAAGTTCGCATACCTTGTATGTGGGGGTGCATTTGTGCTACGAAACAATTTTTGTCGATTTTTGCCATTTTTATTATTTTTCTTGCGAGCCTTACAAAAAACATTGAGCATCAATCTTAATAACATTTGGGACACAATTTGGGGCTATACTCATTAATAATAACTGTTACAAGTTTCAGACGTAAACACCTTGCAGTTGTCGAGGAAATTGATCGTGATTTTGCGGCCTGAGCCGTAAAGCCGCACTCGCATTGCTCGTACATCATACAAAAAAAGAAGAAGAAATCGGTATTCGCAGCGGACCTCGTGAGATAACAGACTACTTCCGAAAATCCCTGCACGCAACACCGGGCGCGTCGCATTCGCGAGGCCTGGTTAGCAAGGGAGAGGACTGGCATGCTTTTGGTTTCGATCGGCCCGTTGACAAACTAATGCGTCTCAGCACTGCACGAAAAAAAAAAAAAAAAAGGTGGCGCTCGCGTGCGTTAATTCCCCTTCATCTTCGTGAGAGCCTCCGTCGAAGCACGAACCTCCAGCGGCCGTAAGGGCCTGCCTAGGCTTAGCGACGAATAAGAGTACGGCCTGACGCGTCCCACAGCTGTCTGGCGGCCCGGATAGCAGCCTCGAGTGCACAGCATGACCCTCCCGCCTTACGGCTAATGCAAAAAGCCTAGGGCATTGAGGGGCCGATGGAACAGGATGACTACTTCTTGCATGTGCCATTGTAGACCCGCGCTTACCTGCGCAACTCCGGTACGTCGGGGGCCCGAATATACGTGCACCAGCGTAATGTCCTATAGGAAGGAAACACCTATACAGTATTATAAATCAAAGAAAAGTCCTACTTTTGAAAGTGCAAGCACCGTATTTGGTGGTATGTGCGTGATGTCGTGAGGTGAGGTTGGACAATCGGAACCGAAACTTAGTGACCAACGAGTTACCAAGGTGCTCTGGGGCATTACGTCGCTATAGACCTTTCCAGGAGCAGTCTCGACCGAAGCGCCCGGGCGGAAAACGCTGAGTCACTGAGCTGTGGACGCATGCGCAACATCCGATATACCGCACAGCAGACCAACAGCGCATGCTCAGAAGGCGTTCCACAGCCCAGCAGACAAAGATGGCAGCTCGCAGAAGGCAACTTTTGCAAAGGTCTATAGGAACGATTCCGTTTTGAAATATGTTTATTACCTGCCGACAGGTCTCAACATGTTCCAACCTGCAAGCATGTTTGCTTTACTAGTTTCTACGCTTCCAACATGCCTGCAGCGTAGTGAAAACAAGTCACGATTTTCTTTAAAAAATCGATTAAATTGCATTTATATTGTTTAAACGGAATTCTTTCATTTTAAGCAAATTTATTTTATTTAAATCAGATTAATTTAATTTTTATCGCCGTAGCTAGAAACAAAGTCACTCTTTAACACTATAGATGTATTTTTAAACATGGCATATTGATTGATCAATTCGTACAATCACTGAAGACAATTCTAGAGAAAGAATTATACTTTAAATTTAAAGTCTAAATAACAACTTTGCCTGGTGCGACCCCCCTATACTAAAACAAATTCAGCTTGATTCCATTTTATTTCTTGTGGAAAAGATGAATCTGAATTTTTTTCGTTCGTGTTTTCATTTGCTCGCCTTACGATATTATTTTTCTTATATTTGTTTCTTAATTTCGCTTTATGATTTTCTTTGTATAGGACATTGCGTAACTGAGGAATTCGATTTGGCCGAAAGAGCACAACTCTTTACACACTTTCAATATGTGACAAATATTTCTTCCGCAATGGTTAGTTGATTTAAATGTAAAACAAACGCACATAGGAAGCATCGATGATCGGGGCAAACAGCAAATAGACAAATATTTTTGGGAGAAATATTCGAGTGCGTAGTGTTTCCGTTTAACTCATCATTGCAAAACCGGTGTGACTCAGATGACGATTTTCATCATGATGATAATATAAATATCGATTTTTATTCTCCACCCTGATCCGCAGACAACCAGCGCTTGTGTGTCCTGCATGTTCCTTTTCTCTGTCCTTGTCTTTGTGTGCGCTGTTCTGTTCATCATGTCATCATACCAACTCGCCCAACTTACTACACTTCTACAACCAGTTTTGTATGACCAATATGAAGGGATCGTCGTACAAGTAGGAAGCATGCCTCAGACAATATTTGCGGATTGACCTTTGTATAATATATTAGCAGTGTTTCCGCGGTTTTGAACCGTTTTATTGAGAAGAAAGTGGTAGGGGCCATCAAAAGATTGAAAGAAAAGGGAGACTCCCGAAGCCCCCCAACCGCCATCCGGCGCCCCTCGGACGGCCCCGCAGCCCCGGAGAGAGAGGGCGCGAGCGAGCGCGCCTGGTCCTGGCTTCGATCAGGGGCCCGACCCAGGCCGCACCGTCGCCGCCGAGGGGGGGGGGGGTGGAAGTCCGAGGCCGGCGACGAGGCACTCGCAAATTGCCCTCGTCTCCGCGCCGCCTAGGGCCGGTCGATACGGCCCGCACCCGTCGGAGTCACGTGACCGGCCTCGAGTCCGCCGCCGGCCCGGGGCCCAGGACGCCCGGAGCCCGAAGAGGGGGGATGCTGCCGCCGTGCCGAGGCTGGTTGAACGCCGTCCCGTCGCCGACTGGAAGTGCAGCCGCGGGACAGGCTGTTGCGATCGAGTGGTCTCGCTTCTCCCCACTGGGAAGAGACATTCTTCGCGGGTGTGGTCGTGTCGGCGTTTCGAGGTGTTTCCGAAATGGAGGATCCTCTTTTAGCGCCGGCGTTGTACGCGTTTCCTCCGTAACAGTGGCGAGATTTCGTTTCGTCGTTCCTTCGGAATTTTCGGAATGAGTTCTTGTTACGAGTTGCGGTGGTTCGAAAGGAACGCGTTCCCGTCACGTCTCGAAGATTGGGACGTGTCGTCGTTACGTTAACGTTACTTCGCGTACTTTTCACGAAATATAGCGATAGGATAGTCCTCGGATAAAATGAAGCGACCGAATGAAAATAACCACATCGAACTGCGTGTCGTGTCGCCATCCATCACGCGTACGTTCCAGTTCTTTGTTTACGACCATTCCCCAAACACTTCTTCGTCCCTCCTGTAAGTCGAAGGTTGAAATCTTCGAGAATAAAAAAAAAATAAGACGGAATGCGTCTATACTTAATTCGGTTAAAATTGCAAAATATACCCGCCGTTTCCTGTAAAAAAAAAAAAAAAAGCGTGTTAAGTTTTTGTTTTGGATACACCGAGGCAAGTTGAAACGGCGACGTTTCCTCCTAACAGGAACGCGTTCCAGGAACATCGTCCCTTGTAAGGCCGTTCCGTATACGACACAGCTTAGCACTGAGATGTTTCCGTGGCACGCGTTTGCACCGCTAATACATTATACAAAAGCCAGTCTTCAGATATTGTCTGAGGCACGTCTGTAGGTTGGTACGACGTCCCTATATGATTGGGGATACCAAGAACTGTCGGCCGTCATGTCCGAGGCGAGCAGACATACGCCCATCATCATCAGTTCTGTGATTGTGTCTCCAGCGAACAAAGTATATTTTGTACGATGCACGAGCATTGGAATGGCGGCTTTAAGCACAACCCCTACGTGACGTCACGAACAAGTTTTTGCATCCAGGTGACGCTACGTGTTGTGATCCTGCATCTATGCTTATTTACCAATTGAGTACATGACAAACTCGACAGGGTACGTACAAAAAAGAAAAAATACACTGTAGAAGTGTCGAATCATCGCATTTTTGAACCAACACCGGGACAAATTTCTCGCTCTGCTTTTATTTTTGCCATGGAAACAAAACTAATCCCGCTTATGACGTTGTAGCGGTCGTGAAGGCAATCGTGGAAAAACGACCACAGCGACGCGTTTGGTCGCGCGCGCTGCCAAGAGACGATTGAAAGCAATGCGGAGCGAAGTTCGTCTGATGCTTTTAGCGGGGGTTGTGGCGACGTCAGAACGCCGGGCCGTGATTGGCTTTGATTAAAGAATAGTGGGTAGACACCAAAGCAAGCTGCCTTGAGGTCTACCCACTATCCTTCATTCAGAACCAATCAGAGCACGGCGTTCTGACGTCACCACAACCCCCGCAAAGAGCAGCAGACGAACTTGCGCTCCGCAAAGGGCATCTGGCAGCCGCCATGTCTCTGCTTGTGCTGACAAGCGCGTACAACGGACCTTTTCCGCATACTGACGGCACCAGGCGGTGGCTGCGCGAACTAAAAATCAAGGAGGTGACCTACCTGCGCTACCAATCGATAATGGCAGCTACACTACGAGTTTCTTCGCTCTCTGAGCTGTGACCGCGTGCCCAGTGCGACTTTAAAGAGGGGCATCCGTGGCGTCCACTTACAGGGTGATTCAAGGAGAGGCCAGGCTCCTTAAATCGATCTCAAAATTCGGTTTCTTAACCTATCGCACTACGACTTTGTGCGGCGTTGCCCACAGATGGTGCATTTTTTGTGTAAAATTTGCAAAGAGCGAACTTACCGGAGGAAAAAGTAAAGAAAGAAAAAGGCTTAGCTCCTATGGAAACGCAGCGAAGTCACCGGTCTTCAAATAACACGGCGCCGTTTCGCCCGGGACACAAGAGATGGCGCAAGCGGTCGCGACGCCAACTGCCGCCAACGAACGAGCATACCACGCCGACAGCCGGCGTATTTAGCAGACAAGAAACTGCAGTTCCTTGTTGTTACCGCGCCAGTTTTTGTTTCTGCGACTGTCGCCGCCTGCGGAACGTGCGCCACTTTTGAGTCAAAAAAATCGTTTGCTAATGACGCCGGCTCTCGGCGCCGTATGCTCGTTCGTTGGCGGCGTTCGTTGCGCCATCTCGTGTCTCCCGTGCGAAACGGTGCCGTCTTGTTTGAAGAACGGTGGCGTCGCTGCGTTTTCATAGGAGCTAAGCCTTTTTCTTTCTCTACTTTTTTCTCAGGTAAGTTCGCTCCTTGCAAATTTTACAAAAAACAAAAAGCACCATCTGTGAGCAACGCTGCACAAAGTCGTAGCGCGATTGGTTAAGAAACCGAATTTTGCGGTCGATTTAAAGAGCCTGGCCTCTCCTTGAATCACCCTGCATACGTCGTGTTTTTCAATCCGTTTACTTTTTTTTTTACGCAATTATATATATATGCTGCAATTACGTGTTCTACTCGCTGATCCACGGCCTCCTTCCGAATTTCATCGATGTTTCGGGCCGACTTCAGCCGCTTGGCGTTGGGCGCCGGCGCGTGCGCAGAACGCCTCTCGGAAAAGGTCCATTACAAGCTTGCCAATGCTACGTTCCCGCGTACGCTGCACATGTTCGCTCGCGTGGGGCACCAGTGAGGCGTCCTGCTTGCAATAGACCTATAATTGGGGTTGTGGGGATATTTATACAGCGTGTAGTTGGTCAGCCATTTCAAAGTTGCGACGAGTCACACGCTGTAGATGAGCAATTTAGCCAGTGCAGTACAACCGCTAGCCTGGGGTCTTTAACGTGCACCACGCAGTAGTGATACACGACCGCACGCCGGTACGATGCTCATCCAGATCGAAACGGGCAGGGGTGGGGCTCGAACCCAGGATCCCTGGGTTCTGCAGCGCGAGCTTTCGCTCCACGCGCGTCGAGCTGGGTGTGCGCTTCAGCCCACTCGGCCACCGATCCCCCCACAATAGACCTATTGCTTTCTTACCCAAGCATCAAGGAGAATGCAGAGATTGGTGTTCCACCCGCCGCACGTGCTGGCCTCTGCAGTAGTAACTTTTCTAAAGCAAATACCTAAAACAAATGGCATCTTGCACGCGCGTTCGTCAACGCTTTATTTTGGTTATTTACTTCGAATATTTTACACGGGGAAGGCGTGCGCGTGTGGCGCGTGGAACACCAATCCTTGCATTCTCCTTGATGCTTGGGTAATATAACAAATGATTTATAGACCGATCTCGCCAGCCAGTTCTGTTACGCCATCGTTGCCGCGATGCACTGAGGGAACTTTAGCCTTTGTACAATTGCGACAACCGCGCTGGAGAAAAAAATAAGTGTTGGAATGCGTTCCAACGAACTCCACTAAAAATATTGTTCTCGACCCTTTTCCGACGTGTCTTCTGGAGTGGAGAGTCTCTACGAAAAAACGGAAGGTTCCAAAACCTCGCTGATCAGCGATCTTCGAAAATCGGGTGAGCGACCTTCGATTTACCTACCACTAATTACGGCCAGCGGTGATGATAAAAGGTCGTCCGTGCGGCCGCCCGTACTAGGCCTAACCGGTAAAGGCGAAGCATTGCCCACGAGACCGGCAAGCGATGGCATCGTGACCTCGCGCCGAGTCAACGGAATAGTTGCATCTGCCGTCAACGACGGTTCATCGAGCGGCCAGGAGGAAACTCCGAGAACGGGGACAGAAGTCACAACGCTGCTAGACTCAACGAACGGCGGTGAAGCCCGTGGAATACGGGAATCTCTGGTGCCAAAGAAGCGCAAAGGCGAAGACCTGACCAAGGAAGACGTCGTTTAAAGCAAGATACGAGGAAATGGAAGAAAACGGCTGCGATAATGACGGTGGCAACCGCATAAAACTTCCGAGCTACCACAAGAAAAAGACTCAGCGCGGACGCCGGCCTCGCCGGCTGCAAGAAAGGCAGGACGGACCGAGGTACACGGTCATCGCCCAACGCTGATCTATATATCACCAGCGTCGACTCGTGGCTCCTTTAGAAAACCACTTTCCTGAAACTCCTAAGTTCGCCGTGCGAGAACTACCACACCGGCTACGCTGTCAACTACAAGAACTTCATCGCAGTTACCGTGCGAACGAAACAACATTCTCAAAACCTCATTGCGTTCAAAGAGCTGCCTACGGGAGATCCCAACAAGAAGAATCAAGCCACGGTCTACAGGTCAACAACCGGCAGTCAGCAGAGAGGAGTGATACACGGCGTTTCTCTCGGCGACGCAGCTCCCGGCATTGTCGAGAACGCCATATCGGACTACTATTAGCGGCGAGATGTTTTGGTGGCGCCCTCCTATGGTTTCCTCTCGTGACGTCATAACCTTACGAACAACAAGTTCGACGGTGTTTATAATTAGCATGGTGGAAGTTTGAGATCACTGCGCTATGGAACCAACACTCCCAGCACCGTTGAAATTGAAGTTCTTACATTACTCCTATTTCTGTCGACGAGAAAACCTTTGCTTACGTCATTGTGACCATTCGGCCAATCGTGGAACGCCGACCACACCGACGCTTTTGATCGCGCACGTCGCCAATAACGTAGTCAACGCGCGAGCCATAGGTAAAAATGGGACGTACATGCCAAGGGCAGGGTCTCCCGACGAACCTCCGGCTTGTCGGAAGATACCATGACGTTTTTGCCTACAAGCCAACCGCGGTCATCTGCATCCAGCACCGCGGACGGGGGCATAAGGCCACAGTGTGTACAAAGAGGCAACAGTGCAAGATGCGTCGCGAGGTCCACACGGACAGCCAGCCATGCCAGGGCAAATACTGCCCTATGTGCAAGAGGAAGGTAACACGATCTTCGAAACCGAAGCGTGTCGGGCAAGGAACCGGACGGACGACAAACTCCAGAAGAGAGCGGTGGCCGGTCGATGCAACCATGGCTATGGCGTGGTAGCAAACACTGCGAGGATCGGGGCCTCCGCCAGGGCGGTATATGACCAGGACGATCCCCCCCCCCCCCCTTCCCCACCCTTCACGCCGCAACAGCAGCATACGCAACAGCAGCATCAACAACAGCCAGGCAATCTAATGATAATGCACAGCGAGGCACTGACTCAGAAATCCGTGTATAATTCTGGCACGCCCAGTGGCACCAGCAGCAGACTGCAACGGAACTTCCCCAACTTATATAAAATAGCAACAGAAAACTGGAAAAGATTCATCAGCTGTAAATAAAGTATGAGAGCCAGCTCCGCGTGGATAAGGAAGAGGCCCATTGAGCCCAAACCAAGGCTAAGGCCGCAGCCGACCGGAAGCGGAAACAAGAAGCCGAGCATAGACGTCCGGTCAAGCAGCAGAAGGCTGACGAAGCACGTCGCCGGACTTAACACTGCCCCATCACCTATGAACAAGTTCTGGAAAAAAAAAGGAACGAAGCCGAAGCAACAGCCGCCAAAGCCAAGTCGACAAATGGCGCAGCCGCAGTCGCCGTATCGCAACAAGGTCGACATCAGTTCCCACCGCACCCACCGCAGGACACGCCATCATCGCGGCATGGCTTGCTGGACTTGGGCAGTCAACCCTGCATGCCCCCCAGCAGTGACGGTCTTCTACAACTTGTAGAATAAAATGTAAGAGTGGCAGGCGCAGCTTCAGCAGCAACTTCAGCAACGAAAACTAGCTATGAAGCAGCAAACGCAGCAACAACTGCAGATTATTCTTACCCAGCATGGAATAGGTACGGCGGTGCCGGCCCAATAACCCAATAGTGAGCCGATGTCAAAGAAGAAACAAAGACAAGAAGACGTTTACCGCCCTCCAGTGAAACTGTCGGGGGCTGTGCGGAAAAAGTCCCAACTCAAATTACGACTGAACGAGTGGAGGATACCCGTCGACATCACCCTGCTCCAGGAAATGCATGAGGCCGAAATCAAACTGACCGGGCTCACGAAGTATGGCCAACCGAGCGTGACACTGAAAGTTAAAGGCCAAGAACAGGCTACAACCGCAAGCCGCAGTGTCGGTCTGCAAGGTGCACCAACAGCAAGTGGACCCTCATGAGTGGTGCACCGACTCGCAAGAAGTCGTGGCTGTCCTGGTGGAGAACGAGTACGACGGCCCGATTCGGGTGGCGTTGGCGTACTACCGGCCCAAAACGTCAATGGCAAGGCGAACGAGAGTGGAGATCGACCACGGCTGGGTGGAGAAACTGGTGCGAGAGTATGGCAGGAAGAAAAAGTACGCGATCCTGGTCGGAGGAGACTTTATTGCTGAACACGAGGAAAGGGGCTATACCAGATCGTCGGCCAGAGGAACCGAGCTGCTACGTCGGGCCATCGGGACGAGGCTTGCCCTAATTAACGAATCGGGTGCTAAAACGAGGACCGCGCCCAGTGGAAACCAGCAAGACTCCACACCGGACCTGAATTGGACCAACTCGCACTCAGTGAGGAAGGCCGTGTGGAAAGTTCACGAGGACCCGTAGTTTGACGACCACCACCCTATGGAGACGCGGATCGTCGGCAAGGACAGGCGACGCAAGGAGCAGCGGATGGCCAAAGCCACAATGTGGGACGACTTCCACGCTGTACTCGAAAACCCCTGGGGGTACGATATTCGAAGACCTGACAAAACTGGTCAAAGACGCGGCCAGGGTGACAATCGTCGAGACCGTTGGCGAAGTTAGCGAACCCACCCCGGACACCAGGCTACTGTACCCGTGTCGCAAGAGGGACAACTACCTTCGGCGCTTTCGCAAAGGAGGCGCGGCGGCACGCCACCCGGCTGTCCAGGGACGACTGGACCAAGCTGTGCGAAAGGATCAGTGAACGGACGTCGCTCAGGGGCATGTGGACCACCTGCAACGCGATGCTGAGCAAGACCAGGGGGGCAACATGGCGCAGAGCTTGGCCGTTGCGAAAGGCAAGGACGTCAAGAAAATACTGGACTCGATCGGGGACGTCTTTTTTTTCCCGCAGCCGGTCACTAGCCAGGACTTGAAGATCTACAAACCAGAAGAGTTTAAAAATGAAGAATACGAAGTAGACTTTACACCGTGAGAAATAGGAGAACCCATTGAGCGGATCAACGAACAGCGCGGCGGGTCTTCACGGGATCACTAACACCATGCTCAAAAACCTCCCGCAGGAGGTCAAGCGAAGCCTACTGAAACTGATCAACGACGCCTGGCAAGAGGTCAGCATCACATATGGTTGAAAACTGTCCTGGGTGTGCCCCATTCCTAAACCAATGAAGAAGCCGGATTGCGCGAGTAACGTGCGCCCCATTTCGCTCACTTCCATCCTATGCAAACTGATTGAGAGTATGGTGCTCGCACGCATCGACTGTATGGTTCAAAAAAGGGAAGGCTCGCACCCCGCTCATACGGGATTCCGCAAGAACCTGGGCACGCAGGACAGCCTGGTCCTGATCCGCGCGTACTTGGCGAACCGACCGACGCAGTGCCATCGCGAACTATTGGTGGCAGTGGATGTCAGGAACGCTTCCGATGCCCTGCCTCACGCCACGGTCATCGGCACGGCCCGCAAGCTGAGCGTTAAAGGCAGGCCCCTGAACTTCGTCAACGCTTTCTTGAGGGGTTGCAAATAGCTGGTCATTACCGGCAGGCACCGCGGCCGTGCAGAGAAGACAAACGAGATTGATGTGCCGCAGGTGCAGTCTTATCGCCGATGCTCTTTAACCTGGCGATTGCGCGTCTTCTGTGGCAGCTTGCCGTCGTTCCGGACCTGGCATTCACGGTCTACGCGGACGACATCACCGTGTGGACCATAGGGAGTGACAAAGCGCCTCTTCCCAAGAAGACGATTCGTTCACTATATCGAGAGTCCAACGAGCATTACACTTAGTGAGCGAATTTCTGATAAAAGCCGGCCTGCGGCCGTCACCCAGGAGCACGAGGTACATAGCCCTTGGGAAGGAATGAGAGAAAGTCGATGCGAGCCTGCGCTTCGACGGCCGGAAGATCGACAAGGTTGTCGAGCACTCCATCCTAGGGTGAGTGTTCACTAGCGCGACGACCCGACTGGCTGGATCGAGCGGACGCGGGACACCTGGAAGACAGGGGCTCTCACCTGTCCGACGACTAGCAACGAGGGTTGGGGGTCTCGGAGAGGGTCTGGTGAGGACCGTGGTCCAGGCCACCCTGGTATACAAGATCCCGTACGGCCTGAGTTTCTATAGAATCAACGCCGCTCTGCGGGCCAAATCGGAAACACTGATGAATGACACGCGACGCTGCATCTCGGGTCTGCCAAGGCGTACACGTCTGAACCTATTGCACGAAGCCGTCCTGATGCTTTCCCTGGCAGAGATCGAAAAGAACCAGGAGAGGATGTACGGTGCCAAGCTGCCGCACACCCGACACGGCAGGGCCCTGGAGGAACGTATGCCCCCGAGGAGATCTTTGCGCGGGCAGACAGCACTCTGAATAAAAGGGTGCAGCCATCACACCCCTTGTTGCATATACGACACCCCAACGCATCAGTTCAACGTACTGCGCACTGTCTTCGAACTGAATGCCCCAACTTTTGCGAGAGGGTTGATGATGGTGCGATATAACAAGCACTTATCAAAGTATACAGAAAAAAAAAAAAGGTTTTGCAGTAGGGCCCAGAAACCTCCGATAACTGTTTTTTTTTTTTTTTGCAGTCAGTCACATTTACATTAGCTATTTTAATAAGTTGTACGACTCAACTAACAAGTCACTCATGAAAATTGGTAGCGTCGATTCAACGTCAGTACGCTCTACGTCCACCTGAAGTTTTGGAGTATCGTCCAACTGAAGTTTTGGAGCTATGTTCTTTCACCCCTCTGACAAGGGGTGAAAGAACATAGCTTTTTTTCTTTTTTTTATTGTGAACGATGTCACTAATTCCGGATCCCATCCCACCATAGCAAAAGACAACGGTCACCCCGGCCACGCCAATCTCGAAAAAGATGAACTCGACGATCACCCCCGGCATAAAGACCAACTTTGGCCAGGCGACATGAACAGGGTGGCGGTGGTGACGACGGGCTTCAAGAATGGAGGGGCGCCCACGGTGGCGTGGCATTAGGGAACAAAAGCAAGAGAAAGACGCTGCAGCAATGCGGATCCGCACAAGAAGCTGAAGTCAGAGCCGTACTCGAGGCCATCAAGGACATCACCGCGTCATGGAGTGAAGAATTTCGAGAAATATGCGTCTCCGCGGACTTCCACACCATCGTGAAGTTGCAAGTCAGGGCACACGCCGCAGTCGGAGAGATTTTCCAGCTGGCATACGAACGAGAACGACGCGACCCAAACCCACTTTCCGTCAGCGTGGAGCGGATTTCGGGTCACGCGGGCATCGACGGCAATGAGAGGGCGCACCGGACGGTGGTCGAAGAGCTTAATCGCATCGACCTTCGACGCCAGGACCCAGCCGCCACCCCCTCTGTGAAACCGCCACCGTCCGCCTTCAACCCGTACGACCCCGAGGGCACCGTCCTAAACATCAAGTTGACGTTCAGGAAAACCGTCAAGACTAAGCTCGAAGCTAAAGTGACGTTCAGGAAAACCATCAAGACTAAGCTCGAAGCGATTGCAGGCTCTGATGCAAGCTACCAAACACAGGACAAGAAAGAATGCACAAGCAAAACGCAGTCTCCGTATGCCAACAATAGACCAAACGGATAGCCCCCAAAAACGCCCGCCTCTGTGCGCCCAATTTCCTTCTTTTTTGCATTATGTTTTTAATGGCTTGTTATCTTTGGAACTAACAAAGTGCTGGTGCCGCCATCCGGATTTTACATCTTTTGTCTGAACTTAGGATGGTTCCGTCAGCGGAGGAAGACTGTAAGACAAACGCTCGGTAAGGTAACAATGAACCTTTTTCAAAAATCGCCGGTTCTCGGGGTTCTGTACCTTGGCCGGTTCAAGAGTTCAAGGGTTCAAGGGTTCAGTATGAAAATGCGCGAGCACGTTTTCAAGTTAGCGCGAACACTCCCTCGGCCAAGGAAGCTAGATTCTGCAGACTTCATAGAGCTGCAGTGACCTAGATTGAGCTCATCACAAGCCCCTTGTGTGTCTTTTGTGGCTTACATTTGACTCCAAAACACGTTCAAAAGCGTTTCTTTTATATCCCTCCGAATGCTCACGTTCTTTCATTCTCAAAATCCTCCCCAGTTTTCTGCCATGTGAAGTCATGGATTTAAACGAGTTTCGTGGACACTCGTTTGTGTTGGGTTTGCTTCCCTCCTGACCTTTCTAATACATTTTTGGCAGTTTGAAGGTACAGGCGCTCCTCTTCGCCTTTCGCTGGGGAGTGTCACGTTTCATGACGAACAAAACGAAGAGAAGCGCGAGCATCGAAGAACGACAGGCGGTCATTCTGCGCAAGGATTGGACCTCGGCGTCGCTCTGCGGCAAGTGCACCAGCGGCTGGCCACGCTCCAGCACCGCTGGGACACTCCATCCTGTCGCCTAGATTGCCGCCGGTGCCATTGCCGTATGGACTGCTTGTCCGAAGCGACAAAGGAGCGGACAAGAGTCGGGAGGTAAAAAGATCATCCAAAGCAGCGGTGCCTAGATTTCGGCGACGACCCGAAGAGAGGCGCAGCTTCGGGATGGTGCCCCGAAGACCCTAAAAAGAACCCGGCGATGACCCGTGGAAGGCTCGGCGACCACCGACGAATAAGAAACGCGACATAGACATTGACTCGACGCTTGCGTGGGACTCTCGGCAGCGACTTGAGCAACCACAAGGGTGGTGATGAAGGTACCAGGAGACGACCGAATGTGTTGATGTAACTTAGTGTCCAACTAATGTCTCAGGATTTCAAAGCAGCGGCCAAAAAACCTGACGGAAGGAACAGAGATGAAATGCCCGACGGATTCCGTGGTGACACTGATATGATCGACCTAGGCTACACCATCAACAGCAAAGACCGAGAAACAGATCGCCACGTGCAAACGAACATGTGAGACTTGATAATTTTTGTAAATTTGTGTATTAGTTTATTACTGCTCTTCTTGCTTCTCTCGTTATGTAATATACCTTTATCTCTTTTATCACCATGCACTCTTTTCTCCTTATCCAACGGTTGGACCCTGAACCATGACAGGGAGACAAAATACTCGCGCTTGGTTGTTGATCAGCGACAAAGGTTGTTTCCTTTTCTTTTCTTTTTTTATAATAGCCGATGTTTTTTCCTGAGCGAGAAAGTTTGTCGTGCCTGATCAACTTCTACTTCAACTGTTAAGAACATTCAATGATATATGTGTCAAGTTCGCCGCATCGCGTCAAGGCATATTACGAACTTATTGTGGAATGCTTCATGAGCCGAGCCAAGCCGACACACTAAAGCACGCCAGTTGCCATGCCTACAATACGTGAGTTTCCTTGTTTCTAGGATCTGTACCCATTATGCTGCATGTCCTGAATTATTTCAAAGCAAACTTCGATTTCTATTCCGATTCAGCTAAGTCGCTTCTTGAAAGTCATAACGTTCACTGCAGAATATGATTTTCAGCCAAGTAATAACAAGTAAAGAATCCACCTGACTTTTTTTATTTTGATATTACCAAATATAGCAACCTACTTTCCGAGTACCTTCAAATGTAATTCAATTACTTTTTCAAAGTATATGCGCTCGACTCAAGATAGTTCGTAGTAAAAGTGACTTACATACTACTCTAAATAGATTTTCCTATTTGTAATTAGTATCTTATAAGTTATATTGAATACTTTTGTTATTTCGTATGAGGAATTACGAGTGTGACCACGACTAATGGCATGTTTAAATGAAACAGCACTCATATTTTGCTTTATTTACCTGACGCGGTCGAAAGCGCAAATTGATATGATGAGGGTGAAACCGCGTTCGGGACGTCTAGCGGAATGGGGAAGGGCGAAATATCCCGAAAGAAAAAAATAAGAAGAGGAAGGGAAAGGGCAATGAGGGCAACAGAGGAAGTCGGTCTGTTCGATTGATCCCTGGAGCGGGACTGGCGATCACGTGAGAGGTAAAATGGCGAGAAGGGACGGGTACTGGGGAGAGGGAGGGGGCGGCATGCGTCATCCGGACCTGCCTTCCATCTGGGCGGCTTCCCGAAACGAGAACGGTCTCGGGATGGCCCGGGGGAGGTGATGACGCCATCGCAGTCCTTTCTGGGGAAAGTGGGCTCGTTATTTCAGGTAGGAACGTGGTAGTCTTATCGGGAGAGAGGCTTTCTGCGTTCCACGATTAAATGTGCCACGAAACGATGTTGGTATAGTTTTTTTACGGACATAATTTATTGGCGAGGATCCCGGTCAGCGGTGTCACGTGCCATTGGGAAGTAACGTCGCACTGCGACGTCACGCGAAGCGTGTCCCAGGCCCGTTGAATGTATACTTTGTTTCAGCTAGCGTAAGTCGAGACGCAGCCGATGCTACAAGCGCGAGCTCCGGGCTTTCAGCGTCTCTGCTAAGCACGTGCGTTCGTGCAGGACAAGCACTGTTCAGGGCCACATGCTCGCGCTTGCAGCATCGGCTGCGTCTCGACTTAAAGGGGCCCTCCGGAGCTTTCTGCGATCGTCTGTTTATGTTGTTATATTGCGTAGTAGGTGCAAGTTAATATGTATACAAAGTTTTAGATTACAAAACTGTTTATTAAGCAGATGGCAGGACTATTTTCTCTTGGAAGACAATCCCCCATTCTCTGCCCATCGCTAAAACTTGACCAATGGAAATTCTGCATCTCGCGGTGAATGCGAACGTTATTATTGCAACATTTTTTAAGCTTGTTGTAAATTACAGTTTGAGAAAAACGTAAATTGATTGTGGTGCAGGAAACATAGTCCGCAATTATCGCTCCAAAACCAGCGAACTATGTTTTCTCCCCGCAAGCGTGTTGCTAGGGGGTGATGCGTCGGCGCGTCGGCTCTGTTGCTTCCCGGGGCGTCTGCAGGCGTACGTTTGCGGGACACGTGTTCCTTCTTCCCGTGGATCCCGACTCCGAAGCCAGCTTTGCGATCCTTCCACGTCAACGAGTCAAACTTTTCCTTGTCATCTGTGGAATGCGACTGCGTATTGCAGTAGCAGCGCGACGGTGCGGTGCGACGAACGACGACTGCCGAGCACAAAGTCCGGGCCCCTTGACGACGGTCCGCGCGTGTTCGAGAGATTCCTCCGCGGGTTGGCGGTCGGCCGCGTTGGTGACGCGCAGTGACGCCGGAATCCTTCGCTTGCTATTGCAAGCGAAGATGACCCCGGAAAACGGGAGATGCCCCTCCCGTTTTCCGGGGTCATCTCAGAAAGTGGGGCGTGCCGGGGACTTTGATAGCCATTTTAATAGGCAAAATCCGCCGCGCATGACCGTAATCTTATGATTTTTAGGATCCTTGGGGCCTGTAGATTGAGTTACCGCCATAAATAGACCATCGCAGAACGCTCCAAAGGGCCCCTTTAAGCTGAAACGAAGCATAGCGAATGCCGTTCCGCACTAAAACTAGAGTGTAAATTGCAGCGTCATATAATGTCGTCTGCACTCTTCCTCCGCTTAATTTAACGAGGAAATTCATGAAGGCTAAGGTAACAAATACTTTGCAGACCATAACGCCTCGTAACTTGTTCACAGATCTGCGCATGAGTGTGGTCCAGAGCGCCGTCGCCGCTTGTGATGTCTTCCGTCGGGAGCAGAGTTTCTACTCTGGCTCAGAATAGTGCATGTGTTTTCCACCTGCCGCTATTTGCCAAGATCGATCACGTAAGGAGCAAACAATACTGCGCCGTGCAGGAAAGCCGCTTCGCCGACGTTGCACGGGCCCCGGCGTATGTTCCCCTGTTTTGGCCTCCTCGTCCTCCCCAGTTTTCCACGCGCGTGCGAAGCCGCTATTCGCCGAGTTCAGTCACGTGACCGGCCACAATCGACGGAGCACGGATCTTACACGCGCGAGGAGTGACTTTCCCGCATAGCTTAGAATTTCAAGATGGCTGAGCGCGCAACCCTGGCTCCCCGTAGGGAGCCTATATAGGAACTCTAGACGGGAGTAGGGTGCCTGCATGTCTGTCTGTCTCAGGGTGAAGACATCCATTGTTGGACTGAATGTGCCAGCGCGTGACGCTCTCGCGCACTCGGTGCATGACTTGGGCGGTAAAATGGCGTCTATGCATCAGCCAAAGCTACGCGCTCGAGCTGAGTGACACCAAATTGCACGCACTTCAAAATGCATAAAAAAAACGATTGAGCGGAAAAATGGCTGAGATGTCACCACTCAAGCAAAAGCGCGCGTGTGTATGAAGGCACTCTAGACGGATGGATGGATGGATGGATGAATACGGCTGAGCCCTTTGGATCGGGCGGTAGCTTACGCCACCTAGCCATTTTGTTTTACCATTTAAGCTTAGAATATTTAAATGTGAAATCTATATTCACTCCGCAGTGCAAAGAAAGTGAGGCTATGAAACCCCCTTGCCATCAGTGATTAAGAAAATACCTAGTTTTCTCTCGATTTCTGCCACCATTCACTTAATCTTTGCTTGGTAATCTCTACAGTCTTGAAATCCACTCTCCCTTCGCTGTCTCTAAAACCCAATGACTTTATTAAATCTATGTTGTCTTCGGTAGGCATAGGGTGAAGCCCTTTACAGTAGAGTATCAAGTGCTCAGCCGTCTCGTCCTCCTCTCCACAAGCAGTGCACACTGTATCAATTTCCTGGTACTTCACTCTGTATGTTCTGGTTCGCAGAACACCCGTTCTTGCCTCAAACAGCAATGAGCTTCCCCTAGAATTGTCATAAATGCTTTCTTTGGCAATAACTCTTTTGTTTAATCTATAGCTTTCCAGAGCAGTCTTTGTCTGCATTCCCTCTAGCCACCGATCTCTTTCTGTGGCCTTAACTTTCTTCTTAACTGAGACTTGCTCTTCCGTATCTTCGCTATAGCCCAAAAACCTTCCTCTTAATTTCCTAGTGCGCTGTCTCCACTTTGTGTCTACACTCCTCATGTATAAATAGCTGAAAACCTTTCGTGCCCATTGCTCCCCATCCATTAGCCTCAACCTATCCTCAAATTCTACCTTGCTCACCGCTTCCCTGCTCTCAAATGATGCCCATCCCATGTCTCCTTGTACTCCCTGGTTTGGCGTTTTGCAATGCGCCCCCAAAGCCAGTCTACCTACTCCGCGCTGTTTTATTTCTAGTTTCGCATGCACTTCGGATTTCATGCATAGCACTGCGTTTCCAAAAGTCAAGCCAGGCACCATGACCCCTTTCCAAATCTCTCTCACCACCTCATACCTGTTGTAATTCCAAAGTGCTCTATTTTTCATTACAGCTGCATTTCTGTTGCCCTTACCTATTATATACTTTTCATGGTCTCTGAGATATTCTGCACCATCACATATCCATACTCCTAGATACTTGTATTTACTAGCTCTCTCAACTGTAATATTCTGTATCTTCAGCCTCTCAACTTCATCCTCGTTAAAAATCATGACTGCCGATTTTTCGCTACTGAATTCTAAACCTAATTCCTCTCCTTCCCTACCACAGATGCTCATTAATTCCTGCAACTCTGTCCTGTTGTTAGCCATTAGTACAATATCGTCCGCATACATCAATCCCGGTAAGGATTGCTGAATTTTTTGGCCTAGCTTACTGTAAGAAAGGTTGAACCCAAGCCCACTCTTCTCTAGTCTATCCTCCAATCCTCTCAGATACAACATAAACAGCAAAGGCGATAACGGGCACCCCTGCCTAAGGCCTCGTCTTATCTCTATTTTCCCTGTCGCCTTTCCTTCCCATGTTATAATCACCTTGTTATCTTTGTAAATGTTCCTTAATAGTGCTGTTAGTCCTTCATCTAGGTTTAAGTTCTCCATTATGTCCCACAGGTTTCTTTGGTTCACATTGTCATAGGCACCCTTGATATCCAGAAATGCCAGCCAGAGCTGTCTGTTTTCTTTTTGCGCTATTTCTATACACTGTGTTAGAGAAAATAAGTTGTCCTCCAACCTTCTTTGTTTTCGAAACCCGTTCTGTAACTCGCCCAGTATGCCCTCGCAATCTACCCATTCCTCCAGTCTGTTCTTTATAATCTGCATTACCAACCTGTAAATAACCGGTGTCACGGTTATAGGACGATAATTCCTAATATCAGACTTATCTCCCTTTCCCTTATATATCATACTCATCCTACTAAGCCTCCATTCATCTGGAATATTTCCTTTTGTTATCATGGTACTTACTACCTCCCTTAGTTTTGCCTTAGATTTAGGACCCAAATTCTTCACCAGCTTGATAGGGATACCATCTGTGCCTGTCGACGTGCCACTAGGGACTCTTCGTTCCGCCTTTTCCCATTCTCTGTGTCCAAAATCCGCGATGTCACAAACTGGACTGCTACTTCCTTCGGTTCTCCTATCTTCCACATGTACCCGTTCCCGAAATTTCTCCTCCATCACTGCTCCTATATATTGTATCGCATCATCTCCCTCTAATTGATCTCCCTGATGCGAGAGTATAAACCTCTGTCTAGCTTGCGTTGTTTCACCGAGTGAGTTCAAGTGCTCCCAAAACTTCTTGGCAGCATTTCTATCTTTCTTACTTACATTACTCATCCATTCCTCACCCTTTCTCTGAATTTTCGCATTGATCAAACTGGATGCCTCTCGGCGACATGTTACAAAATTGTCCCATTTTCTTTTTACTTCCGTTTCGGACTCCCCACTACGCTTGGAATACCTGTGTTCTCTAGAGGCTTCCTGACGTTTTTGTATCGCTTGCTTCACTTCTTTGTCCCACCAACTTTTTGGTCTATGTCCTTGCTTCCCCTTTCGTTTACTCTTAACTTTGTCTAGTTCTAGAGAAAAAAGCCTAGTTAGGCTCTCATAGGTCCAATCTGTATGCCGTTGCCCTGAAACTGCTGCCTCTATTCTTTCAACAACTATTTCCAACTCTTTGTCGCTGCAGAAAGTTTGCTTTGAATTATGTTGTCTAGTTCCAGCATTTACTTCTCTGGCAAAATTCAGCTTAATACGTTTGTGATCACTACCAAGACTTTTGGAACCTTCTTCATCTATTTTCATTACTTGTAACTTACCATATATTTTGTGTGACATGAGTACGTAATCTATAGTTGAATGCAGATTGCCAGTTTCCCAAGTTATGTGCCCGTCACACTTCTGACTGGTATTACATAAAACTAAGTCATGTTTTTCCACCAGTTCTAGTAATATGCTTCCAGTTGAGTCCGTATACCCATCCAGACCCTCAATATGGGCATTCATGTCTCCCATAATAATTATTTCGGAGCCTTCCCCTAGTTCACTAATGTCTCTTGATATGCAATCAATCATTTTTCTGTTTTCCTCTTTAGCACCTGTCCCTGTCCATAAGTAAACCACTCCAAGGACTGTTGATTCCCCAGCGACTTTTCCTTTCAGCCACAAATGTTCGGCGCACTCCTTTCTGATCCTTTGAAAGTTCATATTCTTCTTAATGAATGCTCCAATTCCACCTCCCTTCCTCGTTCCCTCCATTCTGTTGCATTCTTCCCACACATAGTCAGGGTTGCAAGGTGGCTGCTCCATGTCTCTGAGATGTGTTTCCACAAACCCATACACCATTAAATCCTCCTTTCTTAGTTGCTCCTCTACCTCTTCCCATTTTAACCTATTTCTACCACCCTGCATGTTAATATATCCAATGTCTGATTGTGCTGATTTTTTATACCTGTTCTTACGTTTTCTCCTCTTTTTAACCCTGGGTGCCTCTCCTGACTTTGTTGGGTTTTCAGTTACTTCAGTGCCCCCAGGGCCCTCGGTCCCCCCAAAAAAGCAGTCACCGTGCGGCCCATCCTATCCCCCACCCTGTAACCCGTGGCCTCACTGTAGTGAATGCCATCTGCAAAAGGGCGGGAGCCAGCCTCGTACACTTCTCTGTTTACTTCCATTACGTCGTACCGAAGCTGTCGACTCATACCCTTAATTACTCCGTTGGCTTCGACAACCCTCCTCTCCGTTAACCCGGACTGCCCCCGAACTTCTGGAATGGTGCACACAACCACATGCACATTCTCAGACACGTCCCTCAGCTTACGTATTCCCACGTTTAGCTGCTTTCCGAGGTTCTGGCTCCTACCCTTCAGCACATCATTAAGCCCCGCATGAACTATTACTAGGTTCCTTCCCTCCCGGTTATCCCACACCCCCTCACGTGCTGCGGTCATAGCATCCACCATACACTTCCCTGGCTGGACCTCTACGGTTACCCTCTGGTCTCCCTTCACCCTGTTATGTACACCCCTCCTAACCCGTGCTACGTTAGAGCTCCCCACTACCAGTACCCTAGATCCCCCTGGTGCCTGCGCGCCTTTGTCCTGCGACTTATCTCCTGTCACCTGACTGCCCGACGCCTGCTGCTCGAAGGCGCCATTGAGCTGAGGTTCAATCAGCTCTCCAGCGTCGTCGAGCCCACCTGCCAACAGGCCGGACTCCCGACCACTAGGGACCCCAGCCTGCAGACTGGTGGTTCGTCCCGCTAGAACTGACACTTCCTCCTTTCTTCCCTCGCTACTCTCACTCGCTCGAATTACCCCTTCCAGGCGCTCTACCCTACTGTCACACTCCCTCTTACGCTCCTCTAAACCCGCCTTCCATACTTCCCCCAGCTCTTCCGCCTGCTTCTCGAGGCCGACCCGCTGCTCCCTCTCATGATTAAGCTGCCTAGTCAGCTCCTCTACCTGGGCCTCGAGACCCACCCGCTTCTCTCCTTCTGCCTTAAGCTGGGCCTCAATCTCCCGAACTCTACCCTCCCATTCCCCAGTTACCTGCTGAAGCTTCACACAAAGCCGACACTCGAAACTCACCTCCGCCGCCACCTCCAGGCTCCCAAAACCCGTCTCCTCCAGGTAACACCACCTCCCACACCCCTCGCACTGCACCAACTCGTCCCCACCCTTGTCATGCCGACCCAAATCTAGACCCATGTCTAGACCGGGAACAAACCGTCCCTTCCCGCCAAAAATTCAAACAGAGCCTACTTTGCGAAACTAACGTTAACTGCTGCTGTTCAAACCTAATACTGCTACCGCATAGTCACTTCCAATCAACTCTCAAAAAAAGAGAGAGAAAAGAAGAAAAACTGGCACTTAGCTTCGGATGCTCGAGGAGAACCAGGAAACACGTCCGCTCACCGCAACTCAGTCGAGAGACTCGACTGAGTTGCGACGGGAGAACACACTAGCGCTATCTGTCGGGCACCCCTGCCAGGCTTAGGATCTATGTATATATACTAATTTGTTTACGCGTTATGATTTCACAGTGAACCTGAAATATTTCAAACAATATTATAACTTACAGGCAATCATTTATTGTTGACACCACGTGGATTTTAAATCGCAGACACTGTCGAAATCTCCGGTCTAGTAATACGCGGTCGGAAATGTTTAATGGGCTACTCGATAGATGCCGCTAGTGTGCCGCTGTGTTCTCTTGTCGTTAGCGGTTATACTCCGTTCACCCTTAGGACTAAAAGCTTCGCCTTCAGTGCGAGTTCGCTGGCTTCCGCAGTGCTTTGGCTGCGAATGTCTGTACGTTCACACTTGTGTTAGCAAGGGCAGAAAGCTCGCGCTGAAGGCGTAGATTTAAGTCTCAGCTTAAGGTGTATAGTAACGGCAAACACGCGGTCGATTGCACTCAAACGCAAATGTGTAAACCAGCCTTTACCGTGATTTTAAATTCACGGAGAGTAAAGTAGCATACCCTCTGCAGACCTTAACGGCTCGTGACCGAAACGGAGAATAGCACCTTAGGTGCCGCGAACTTTTGTTGAACCTGAGGTTCGACTGGTACGGCGAACTTTTGACCTTTTAGACAAGTTCGACGAAGTTCGACTTATAAACAGTGTTGGCCTACTTTTTGAACACGATAATCAGTGTTTACAGAATTTAAACACAATAATATGTCCTTTCAAATGATTTCGTTAGTTTATTATTTTAACAACGAAACGATATACACCCAACAAATATTGCCCTTTTCGTCCGCGCTGATTACGTTATCTGATGCAAAAGTAGATCTGTCTTTTTTTATTATTACTTAAATGAAAGAAAATGGTTCCGTTATATTATACAAAAGAAAGCCTTTTTTAAATTTAAATGAAAGAAAATGGGGAACGTTTTTTCCCATTTTTGGTACCTTGTGCCATTCACCTCAATGTATTTGAGAGATGGGACGATCCCCATTTTCTCATGGGAAATTTAAGAAAATTACGTGACTTTCTTAAAAAGATAACGGTCACTTCTCAAACTTTGGCATCTGGTTCGAATCGCTGGCGTATACTAGGGACCATCGTTGGAAGATGTGTAGTTTCGGCCACACTGTTCATACGGAAGACCTTGTGCAGCCAGGAGTCATCGTAATATCCGTGGTTCGAATGCCGCGTGCTAAGTTTCCTCCTCTGAACACATTGCTATGCGGCATTCGAAGCACGGATCTCGCGCTGGCTCGAGGTCAAATTTGCATTTTGCATGATGTATAACCAGTGTGACCCCGGATTTACGGTAAAATATAGCCCTGTAATTTTTTTTTTTTTTTTGGAGGGGGGGGGGGGGGGGGGGACACACCATGCACGTATGTATGCTTCGAAAAAATCTGCAGACAGCGTTGTCTGTGTAACCTATGTGGCAGGACGGTAAAATAACGAGGAGACACGCCTCATACTGTCTTTTGTATGATGTATTAACAGTGCGATGACGGCGGCTTAAAGAGCGTGGAACTCCGACCCCGTCATCGCACGGGAAGCTCCGAGCGCCCACTGTGTGTCTTCGCACTCCAGCGGTCGCCACCGGCATCGATGTTCTCGGAGCCCTAGTCCTGCCCTGCGCGGTGCTCGAGTTTCCAACCCCTACTTGGAGAGCAAACACTGAACTACCCGCAGTGTGTGCCGTCGTCAGCGTGGGGAGATGTCCCCTTTGCCTCGAATAAAGGCCGCACGCTGTTAAGCTGACACACTAGCAGCGCCACGTCAGCACCTCGCTGCCCCCCCCCCCCCCCCCCCCTCCGTGTAATATAAGACTAGGTTTAGCTTTGACGAGTGCCTCACGAGGTTCGATAGGGTTAGCGAGCGTCATGAGGTCTAATACGTGAGTCAGGGACCTTTACAAAGCGAACTTGCACTGCGCGACACTGTGAGCGCGAACACGACCTCGGTTCTCTTTCGCATTTTACTTAGAAAGTGTATTAGCTGGCATCAAAATTTACAACTTAGGTTAGTACCCCAGCTGAGTACTTTTCCACTACTATTGAAACTGTCAGCGCGTCAGTTACCTGAGTCGCCACCAGTCGGCGCGCTCCTTACGGGGCGCCATTGCCGATCTGTATTTTGGCCTGCAACTGCACTCCGGTTAACTCCCTTGAGGGTGTTTGTGTGACGATCGAGCTACCGCAGCGAGACGAGTAAACGGCGTCTAACGGGCAAGACGTGCTATGTCTAGTGGGTTGCAAAAACTTTGTGGCGACATTGAGGTCTCTAACCACGCTATGTGCGCTGAACATGCCCCGCTGAAGCACATGGACTGTCCGTGCTTGGTGCCATTTTCAATGCACCGATTCATATACTGACTAACCCGAGCAGAGCATCTTTAAGAAACAGCTTTTCCTCGAGCCGCGCTCGCAAATTAGCGACTGCTCGCTGACGCGAGACTTTCTACCCAGCGCGTAGGTTGTCAGTTGTAACTTATTCCGATGCTCCCAACATCGAACACGATATTTTGTACTGATGAGTGACGAGGCGCAGCGCCAATAACCGCATGCGAATGACTCACGGGCGACGAACGAAATTTACGAGGAATCTACTACAACCGGGCGATGCGACGAGCAACAACAAGCAATCCACCCCAGCGACGGCCCAGCCTATCCCAGATCGCCAAGTTTTTCGCTTGCCAAGGCGCCTACGTGACTAAAGTGACCAAATCCGGCAAGAAACGAGAGAGCGACGAATAAACTACGGACATGCAGCGATGGATAAGACTGCGAGCGATAGCCTTGACGTGTCAACTCGGTATTTGCAGAAGTCGCACTGGGTTTCAATTACCTTTATTTCCGTCAAGAGCGTGAAAAATGTAATGAACTTACATGGTCTCTGAAGTCTTTACCATAATCTGATGTCGTCGACCCATTCCCAGTTCGATTCCGTCGTATGTACCCGGCGTTGGCTGGAGAATCGTATAGTACACAGTGCAATACGTAGTGCAGCAGCGAGAAAGTAGAAGCCAGCAATGGCCGAAGTGTCACGTCAGCCAGGATGACGGCGCCCATGCAAAGTTGCCTCAAAGCGTCTGTAGTAGTTTTTAAAGCGAAAGCCTCACTTGTCACATTACCAGAAAAGGCGTCGGCGTTGTGCCCGAAAGATGGTCATAAAAATACGTCATCAAGCAGGAGCCGCTCAAGGTCAAAGTGGACGTGCCTCAGAAATAAAGCCCACAAACAAGCACAACAACGCAGATGTTGCGTCATGGAAGACGGCGGGGGCGCTCAATGTCAAAGCGGACGAGCCTCAGAAATAAAACACAACGAAAAGCAGAGCAACGCAGATGCTTCGTCACGGAAGCCGTCACGAAGCCGGCGAGGTTCGGCGCGCCTGCGCAGTGGGGGAGCGTGATGTCACTGCCGGAGCGCCGTGTGAAAAAGGAAGACGTGGCGCGCTCCTTGTAGGAATGCGCTGCGTGTAGGAATGGCATTCGCATTCCTACACGTAAGCAGTCTTAAGTGTTTCTGCCGTTTTTTTTTTTTTTTAGGCAGACCTTCATTACAAAGGTCAAAACAGAAGAAATAAAAACTACGATGGTTTTTTCGCGCTAGTAATGCCGCAGAGCGTACCGTAAGCTCCCTGCGGAATAAGCATGCCTCCGTTCCTATGTGCAAATATTTGTGTCGACATTTCGCCTTAATGGACCCTTTTTCAAAAAGCCGTCAAGCAACATTGGCGGCATCCATTTCTTTGACATGAAACGTGGATCGGAATCCGAGGCCTTGCGGAAAGCACCACTCGTTCCCGATCCGAGCTGAGCAGAGTATACGGCGAACGCCGAGGCAGCCCTCGTGGCCAATACGTGCTCATAGTGCGTTTCCAAACAATGGCGAGCTCGGATAATTGGCGCAGCACTTACTATACTCCGTTTCACCTTATGTTGTACCGCAGCGAAGGCTATAGAAGCGCGAGCTCAGAGCGTTGGCAGCTGCCCTTGGTGCATGAGAGCTTGTGCCGCCGAGATGCGCCCTACAGCAAGGAGCTCGCGCTTGTATTCTTTCCTGCGGTACAACACAAGGTGAAACAGAGCATTAGCCCCGAGAGCGAACACAAGCGCCGCTGCGGTCGCCGCGCCCTGATTGGGTGAGGTGTACCGCGACGTCAGGGGGAGGACTCCGCTCCGCGATCCCCCATCGGCTCGTTTCCCAGCGCCGGTTTCCTGGTTTGGCGTTGTGTGCCGCAAGCTCTTCGAGAAGTTGGACTTCATTTACGCAGTGTACAAGACGTCGAGTTAGGCCGATACTGACGTGCTTCTGTACATTTTTAAGTTTGCTTGTCCCTTTTACTTTTAAAACTGGGTTACAAATCCCGAAAGCAATCGGCGGAGGCAATTCCCCCGATGAACCTCCCCGTCCGTCCACACGACACGAGGCAACCTTGCGAGGGGTCGGTGAAGCGGAGGCTCAAGTGTTTCAGACGCTGTAATTTTGTTCCTTGCACGTTCATGATTTAGGACGATATTACATCCCGCTTTCAAGGCATTTGAAGTGGCATTTATATCATGGGCCTTTGGGTGGTCGGCAAATTAGCTCGCGACCCCGACTTTGCGCTGCCACTCTGCATGCGCTGGTTCGCAGATGTTTTAAAGTTCCCGTGTCTGATTATCTTTGAAGTGCTCGTGGAACAGGGTTTTTTACATAAATTTAGTTTCTTTATGAACTAATTATATAGTTTATATACGTATGCAGGCATATTTCTTAGATGCCCAATTACTGGAAATGTTTTTGTATGGTAGCAGCAAAAACGGCCAAATCGCCCCGAGTTGCCTGTATGATATGTATTGAACTACCCAAAATATGCACAGCAATAGTGCCGTAATTCGGAATGTTTACACATTTTTCCTGCCATTCTTTATTCCAGTCTTGGATATCCGGAAAATACACCGTTTAGTCTGAATCGTCATTTACAATTAGAAGAGACACTGCTGCAGGTCCCCAAAAGCTTCCTCAGTCCCCAAACTCCCTACAGCTGGACTCTCTGACAACAGAGGAAAACAGGAATAAAAGCAAGCATTCGAACGTTTGTCCAGTGGTAGATGCAGCACTAGTAGCAGAAAATGTGGAACCTGTGAAGGGCGACAGTCCGCGTGAGAAGAGCTTCTGGTACTTTAGCTTCAGGACAATTCGATTTAAGTAAAACATCAATTTTAGAGCCAAAGGGACTAATAACGAGCTAGACACATTCGCTTACTTTTGTTATACATTAGTTGAGGGTTGATATAAACAAGTCCACAGATACCACCCGTGTAGTCTACTGAAATACTATCCGAGTCCAGCAAAGGTCAAATGCGAGCAATGTATATAATAAATGTTCCTTGTTTTTTTTTTTTAACTTTGCCCCTGCACTTGGGCTGTCTTACTTGTGGTACTCTCCCCATGGCCCAGCTTGGGCTGTCTTACTTGTGATTCTCTCCAAATGTCCCAGACTGTATTTAGCATGTTGCTCGAGCAGCATGCAGCTTTTCTGCTTCGGCGATCTCGTTTAAAAACAAAGATACAAAAGAGATAGTATATATAACCTGCCACTTCATTCAGACCATCAGCAGCATTTATTGTGCGAGATTTAAATCTCGCACAATAAATGCTATAGTGATGCTCCTGCAATTGTGGCCATACTTTATTTTCATATACCAGCTGCGATTCATGCGTTGCCTGCCCTGTCAACCATGCTTAAAATGTTGCTTGAAGTTTCGCCTGTAGCTACAGGCCATACCTCAATAAAGGCACAGAAAAAATTTACACTTCCTGCGAAAAACACACAAAAAGAAATTAAATAGAAACGAGCGCGCCGACAGCTAGCGTCGTCACAGCCTCCACAGGGCGAGCGGGGCGAGTCGGGGAAAAATTTTCTCCTCGCCGTGACTCACCCCGGTTCGCCGCAAGAGGGCGCCATGCGAACTTCTTGGGGCTAATAGATGCTTTCAGGCAGCTGTGCATGGGCGCCGCCATAACCGACCTTCAGTTTTTATTTCCTCTTATTCCGTTCGCTTCACTTCATCATTGCTACAGCACAACAGGTAATTGCCACGATGGGTGCCGCTGTGTCCTTTTCCCCAGCATAAGCCTTTGGGGAGGCTGGTCAACGCTCGCTTCAGTGGCTCGGCGTCTCGGTAAGACTTTAGGTAAGACGATAGAATGTCGGCTATGGCGGCTCAATCTGGTGCGTGTTTAAAGCGTCCATAAATGGCGCGTTCTTTTGCAAGGGGACTCTCCTATTACTTTTGACATATATGGATTGAGCTCCATTTAAAGGGGTACGGAAGAGAAATTTCAGCGCCTATTTCTTTATGTAGACGTGGTCTCCTTTATGACACCAGCTCACAAACACCAGGGTCATTTTGTTCGTAAACGCACAAAAAAAGAATTTGAGAACGAACAAAACGATTTCCCAATACCCCCTTGGGGTTGGGGAGCCGAGATTCGTTGGAATGTTTCACGTCATGCGCCCATCTGGAGCAGCGCCATGGCGCATGCAGTATGTACGATGGAGTCGCGCGGGAACGATGGTGCTTGGCACACCTCTCAGCTCTGGTACACCATACCTGGGTATTCCCACTTGGCGGGATTGTAACGCATTGACGTGAAGTCCCTTTATAAAATTCACGCTTCAAGGTACCGCCAACCATTGTTGTAGGAACGCGCAAGGCACCCACGAGCGGGTGCTCCACCGCCGTTCGCTTCCAAGGACCGCTCATTTCAGTGCTGTGCCGCCATTTGCATTCAAGAGCCACTCGAGACACGGGCCTCGTGCACTGGCACATTTGATTCTACTTGCAAGACAAACTCAAATACAACCACATCGAAGGGCTTTACGTTGACGATAACGCTGGTTCCACCCAGTGACGATAATCGTAATTACAGTACCCTTGGCCCTGCATGGGCCCGGGACTTTGCGAGCGTGACGTCACGGGCAAACACCCCGAGACGCATCGCACTGCCTCAATGGCATATTCTGAAGCGCTCGCCGGAATCCGTCGGTTGGAACGAAAGTTATTGCAATCCGCTGGAAAGACACGCGCGTGATTATCATTTACGGATGTCATGAATCATATCTGACCCGTTTTTAAGTGTACCGGGGTGTTGTGTACTGAAGGTATCGTGAGAGAGCGCGGCGCGCGAACATGGGCCAACAGACCTGCGCGTGCTAACGCGAGCCACGGCCACTTCTACACGGAGCCTTCTGGAACAGAACCATGTCCGACTTATCGAAGTTAGTAAAGCGGGGCGCATCGCGCTAAGTCCACATCGAAGGGCTTTACGTTGACGATAACGCTGGTTCCACCCAGTGAGGATATTCGTAATTACGGTACCCTTGGCCGTGCATGAGCCCGGGACTTTGCGAGCGTGACGTCACGGGCAAATACCCCGAGACGCATCGCGTCGCCTCGATAACTGATTTTGAAGCGCTCGCCGGAATCCGTCGGTTGGAACGAAATATATTGCAATCCGCTGAAATGACAAGCGCGTGATTATCATTTACGGATGTCATGAATCATATCTGACCCGTTTTTAAGTGTTCCGGGGTTATTTCAAGTTTCGATTATGTACCTCTTTAAAAGGGCAGTGCAACGAGACTCAGTTGGAATGTGTTTCACTCTCCACAGTCTTACTGGCACTAGTGGGATCCCAGTATAGTCGCACGCAACGTCATTAAACCAAGAAACCTCGTTGTTGAAATTGGATGGTAAATTAAGACGGTCATGGCTCCAAAAGAGCTCAGTAACTTGTGCTGTGGTAATTGATCATTCTGCTAAAAGACGAGAGGCTTGGTGCTGATTCCTTCCTCTAGAACAGGCGATCTGAAGGCATTCCTTTAAAAGGCGGATTTGCCGCCACCCCTCGGAACACAAAACGCGGCACAAACATGGTACCATCCATCCGCAGAGGACTTGTAAGTCGGGTGGGCGGTAGGTAGATCTTGCATACCAGGAGGCCGCCCTTGCCTGGCACACGTAGGTTGCAATGAGGGATGACTACATTGATGGGTTGTAAAGAAAATCGTGAGATCATACAAAAATGCCGTCGTAGAAGAAATGAAACTGATTAGGAAAGATAACTGGGAAAGTTGGTAAGACTTCATGTTGAAAAGCAGCGCGACTGGGACAACGACAAAAAGACGAAGAAAACGAGACAAGCGCTGACTAACAACCGATTTGTTATTAGAAGGGCCGAGTGGGCTGGCGCACACCAGCTCGGAGCACGTGGAGCGAAAGCACGCGCTGCAGAACCCAGGATCCTGGGTTCAATTCCCCCCACCCCTGCCCGTTTCGACCTGGATGAGCATCGTACCGGCGTGCGGCCGTGTATCACTACTTCGTGGAGCACTTTAAAGACTCCAGGCTAGCAGTCTTACTGCACTGGCTAAATTGCTTATCTGCAGTGGGTAACAATGTCGCCATGTTTCTGGCAGACAAACTTTCTGCTGTATAAATCAACTAACGACTAATGTGATTTTTTTTTTGTCATTAGAACATAAGAAAGAAATAAAAGAAAAGAAAACAATAGTCAAATTTTCGCGCTTGCTGGGCGCGCGAACATTTTTTCCGCGCCCAGCAAGCGCGCGAACATATGACTCATGTTTTCTTTTCTTTATTTATTACGTTCTAATAACAAACCAGTTGTAATTCAGCGCTTGTCTTGTGTTCTCTTCGTCTTTTTGTCCTTGTCTCAGTCGCGCTGTTTTTTCAACATCAATTCTTACCAACTTGCCCGGTTATCTATCCTAATTAGTTTATAGTTTTGACCAGCATAGACACACTAGATTGTAGTTGAACTTAAGAAGACAGGTCCTTGGAATTGAAAGCCGGACTTCCAAGTGCTCTTTTTCAATTTAAGGAAGAGTAAATAATTTTCTCTATTACGTTTCATGTGTTCTAAAGCGATCGGCGCTGTTCCGACATTTTACTCTGATGTCCTAGAACAAGAACCAATAGTTTGAAAAGTCTATTTGATAATATTATCTAACAGGCTTCAGATGCAGAACTCATATATGGCTTTAGTGCAGCACTGCATCCACGCTAGAGGTTGTACAGTCTGACGATTAAATCGGCCTTATTACAACAAAGTCTTATATGTCATTTTAGGGTATACAGTCGTTTACAAAAAGACATGCTGATAACAAATTAATTTTTTTTTAGCGTCGCGCTTTCGCTTCCCCAAGTTGTGACATTGTCTACAGCTGTGATGATTTTTCGCAAGACCAGTGCAGGTCAGTGTCACAGTTTGAAGACTTTATGACGGCTACTTAGCCCCACGATATGAATAAGAAGGTAGGTGAGACTGTGTTTGGGGTGCCGCCCTTAGCCTCGTTTTGCTGTTGCCGCTACTAAATCTGGGGCATTCGTTATCTGAAGTCACTGTAAGACTATGGTCTGAAACACAAAATTCTTCTGGTGTCATCATCATGCTTTTCTGGTTGTAGAAAAGATAAATTACGTATAAAATGCCCGCCCAGATTCAAGACATCAGAGATCAGGCTCGATCTATGGCGGTTACGTTTGTTCTACGTGAGAAAACATTCAACTTTTTTTTTCTCGATTTTGTACGTTGTCACTTGCTAGTAGTCTGAGGTGCTACAGGGCTTTATAAAATTTAAAAAAGCCCCCTGCTGCACCGATTTTGAGATCTTTAACTAAGCACATGCTAGTGTGTGAAATCTGACACATCTCAAACTTCATCTACAAATATATACATCACAAACTCGGAAATTTATTCATTCATCAGACTCGGTGCAAATCGCAACAAACACTCAAATATATGCCCCCAAATCAATGCAAATATTTGTAACAACAAATATGGAGAAATGACCTTTCCGCTGCAGTAGTAAAAACATCCAAAGACGGCTCCAAAAATGTATTAAGCAGATACTGAACACCTCAGAACACCAAGCAGAAACGTATGTGGCCGCACCCACAGTTCAAACGGCGTTCCAGCAGGCCGTACCTACGTCCTGCACCCCATTCCCTTCTCGTCCTCCTAAAAAGGGAAGGGGGGAAAGAACCTTCAGGGTTCGTGCGCCATTGCGGACCTCTTTCCTCATAAAAAGGGGAAAGAGACTGGGAAAGGTGAGGAGGAAGCGCCAGGCGTTCGGAGCATCGTTCACCTTTCCTCAGATTCCCTTTTCCCCCTGCTCCGTACCAGGGCAGACACGAGGAAGGAAGATAGCAACGGGACGACGCGACGCACTGCTCTTCCCAACTTCCCGTTTTGCCCTCCCCCATATTTCCGATGGCGTCGGAGAAACACAGAAAAAAAAATACGATGGGAGACCATGGAGAGAACGGGGGATACGATACGCTCGCGGGACACCATATTTTGTTCACCTAGACTTCCATATTTTCTCTCCCCCGTTCCTGACGTCGTGAGTGAAAATAGGGAACCGCGGCGAGGAGAACACATGGAGTAGGGAGGGACGCGTGGTCTGGAGAGGAAAGAAATGAACAGGTGAAAAAGAGCGAGGGAAAAGGTGCGGAAGGGGAAGGGAAAGCAGGGCACGCGCTCCCATCAAGCGCGTCTGCGGGGATCCCTAATTCGGGAAAAAGGTGCGTCGCGCTCCGCTCCGTCGCCCGCCCGCCCCGGGAGTTGGGGAGAAGCGAGAGGGGGTGAGGTAAAAATGGACTGGGGAGTGTAGGGATGTGAGCGGAGAAGTTGGGGAAGCGTTTGCTCCCGCGCCTCCCGAATACGAGAGAGGAGGGAACGGCGCGGTGCCTGCCGCCACCGCTGCCGTCGTGAGGTGATGGAGGCTGGTGGGAGAGGAGGAGGGGGGGGGGGGGGGAAACCCGGTCGCCCGGCGCAACGGGGCCCCTGCCGATGTCCGCCGCCGGATCGATGGGGAAGTTGTCCCGCTGCACAAGGCCCCGAGAAGCGGCCTGCGCCGAGGGGGGAAACTTGGCTACCGCTCTTTGCCGGCTCGCCCTGGGACGTGGGTCGTGTTTCGGTGTGCGGGGGAACGCGCTCCCCGGCCGCCGCCATGTATGCGAGCGCCGGGCGGTTGAGTAGGACGCCGCGCCTACCTGGATGCAGGCTCGTTGGAGAGTTGCAACGATGGGAGGTCCGAACGTTGTGGAAAACGGATGAAACTGCCGACATCGCGAAACGTGCTGATCTGAAACAAATTGTCAACACGGTGATGAAGAGAAGAATTTAATTTTTATACGTGACTTGCACTGACGGCACTTCAGCTCCCATTGTGATGACCTCGCTGCTGATCGCCCATCTTTTGCATTTCGCCCCACCCAATTTGTTTTTTCTCGGCAAGAACAAGTAAGGATGAGAACGAGCATGGCGCAATAATGTCAAGTGCAAGCCATTTAATGCCTTAGACATATCACGAGGTATTTCATTTGTTATGCTGCAGACCTTCCGAATTGACATCTGCAAGTTTGATGTACTAAACAAAAGAAAAGAACACATTTTATACGTCTTATCGCAGCCAGAGAAACAAGCGCTTTAAAAACACACGAAACAAAATGTAAGTGCATTCTGAGCCTATAAAACCATGAATCACTCAGTTATGTCTCAGCAATTGACTCATAAAAGATAAGTACAAAATCAAATACCGGGAACGAAATGTTAAGTAGTAAATGTGATATTTTGAGAGCTACATATATACTCAAATTATAGACAAGATGGCGTTTCACTCATGTGAAGGGCGTGGAAAAACCAAACACGTGTAACTGGCTGTATGTTGTTTAATAGCGTTTCTGAACCTGCCAACACTCAGCGTTCTCCACCCTATATGGTGCCTAATGCCGAAAGCAGGCGATCATAGAAAGAATGCGCAAAAAAGCATGACCCAAAATGGCGGCGAAGTCCCGAACAAAGCTAAAGGTTCCCGCCTGAACTGGCACTTCACATTCTTTACAGCAAAGCAAGTAACGTTGACACAGAAAAGGAACTACACCGAAGCTCGGCATTATTGAAGATACATGTATCTTCGATATATTATCCTTAGCAACAGTACAAAACTTTGTATCAGGTGTCGGATCCTAGAAGAAAAAGATATCTGACTAGTGGTATGGAACATACATCTTGAAAGTATCGTTCATTTTCAAAATAACCGACTCTTCTAGAAACATGCTTATAATTCTCAAACTGCATTTTCTTTCTGTGTCGTTCTCGGTACTCGGTACAATCTTTTACAAATTATATTTACTTTTCGTATTGTTTACAGCCAGAAAACCGAAGAGCTCAATCCTACAGTCTGTCCAATAGTTCACTAGTTAATCAAACCAAATTCAGATGGCTATTCCACCGGACCGGAGCTTGACTAACAACTTTTAGACAGACGTCCAAAAAATGTCAAGAAACAAGCCATCTCAGATATAATAACTTCAAAGGAAACGTCTTACAATTAAAACTTGGACGTTCAGTAAATTTTGTTTGTGAATGTGCGTAGAGATTACTAATTGGTACAAAAAAATAGAATGTGTAATCCATTGGATTAAACGGAGGAATTTGTTCACCACCATAAGACGGTCAAGTATCCTGCTTTCTAAAATGAGTTAGACGTTACTTAAGCGACCTGTCAAAGTATTTAAATACAGTACAGAGTATTTAAATACAATATAAGAAATTAATTTTACTCCACCATCTTGCATCGCTATCTAAAATCCAATTTCCGAGGGCATTCAATATCTGCATCGAAGATACAACTCGTCTAAGGACATTTTGAAAAGCATGTGGTGCATCGATTGCATTTTTATACATTACGACAATACGCTGTAAAGCACAGAAAAAAAGGGACCACTGAAGACATTCATGTTGGAATAACTGTTCGCAGGTCTGATAAACGCAGGGAATAGATTAATAGAAAATAAATACCGCATGTATCGCCTGTGTTCTGTTCTCGCTCCATTCAGTTCTTCTTTTTTATTTTTTTGTGTTTTGAACCCACAAAAAATAACGTATTAGTCGTGCTGCTTCAAGAATATACTAGGCTTCCGAGTCGCGGTGAAAAAAATAATAAACTCAACTAAGCCTACTAAAGTTTTAAAAAAATTATTCCAGAATACCTTTTCTTCCTTTTTTAAAGAAAATATATGTTGTAGCTATACAGCGGTCCGTGGCTGTGAACAAACTCTGTTATCTAACACAAAAGATCAACGATATTTTGAGTACTTATTTTGTACTCCATTGAATAGTAGGAAATGTAATCGTCGATATTATTTTTAATGGTAGTTTAGATACGACAGTAACTTGACATTATGCTAGGCCCTTTTCTTTGCAGTGCGAGTTGCATGACAAGAGCAGGGGTCTCTACGGATACACTGCAAATAAAAATATTGTTTATTTCTTACACATAGAACGCTTGTTTTGTTTTGTTTTTCTTTCAGATCTGCTTTTTATATCCCAAAAGGCATCGCACTGACGTGTTGTGTTTTAAAAGCCTTTGTTGTCCAAGTCCCGCTAGACGTTTTTGTGTAACCGTTCCTAAAGAACAACACGCACTAAATGAGGCTATGGCTAGGGTTCCAAGTTTTCGGATTCTGTTTTACGTAAAATTCGGATGGTGTTTTAATAGAGAGTTTTAGTAGACCGTTCCGATACCTCCGATAGCCCCGATAACGATACTATGCATGCGCAAGGGAGGCGGTGGCGGAGTATGGGGTATCGTTATCGGAGTCATGGGAACGATCTACTAAAACTCTCTAATGCGAAATAATTAACTGTCCCATGGAGCGGAGCCGGCGGCGTCTGTAACCGCGAAAAATGGCAAATAAATTCCCGCTTTCTTCATTCACTCAGCAAAATGGCACCTCAATTTCCATTTTCCCATTGGCTGAGCAAAACGGCACTTAAAGTTCCATTGGCTGCGACGCATCATAGTTTCATGGAACGCCACCCCGCAGAGAAGCCCTACCATGGCGCTGCGGCCCGCGCACCGGTAAAAGAAATAGGGTGGCCTGAGCGCGACCACCCCTCTCTCCCTCCTTTAGGGTCACGTGTCAGGCGTGGCCGGAGGGCTAAAAGGGGGGGGGGAGGAGGAGGAGGAGCGGAAAATGTCCACCCCCTCTTCATGTGCACTACTGTATCACGCATTCTACGCTCTGCTTCAGCCATGTCGCGCCGCCTGGCCGGCCTCGGCGAAGGACAGCGGGGCGCACTGCTTGTAGGAATGCACTGTGTGTAGGAATGCTTTCGCATTCCCACAGGTAAACATTCTTAGTACCCTCCTGTAATTTTTCGAACTTTATTGATCGCTACAAATTCGGGCTTTACCGGAGTTTATTTTTTTTTCTTAATTTTCCGCAAATCGAAGATTAATTTCACTCAATTTCGAATTTTTGTAGTGAATTTAGGGTGCACAAACTCACCCTAAATTTATGAGAACATCACCTGTATGGAATGATATGTCTACAGCTGCATTTTACACATAACCGCCCTTAAGCCCGGGCCACACTGCTCATACCATCATACAAAAGACAATCTGCAAACACGAGTCACCGTAATAACCGTGGTTCAGATGCCGCGTGCCAAGTTTTCTCCTCGAACTCATTGTCATGCGGCATTCGAAGCACGGATCTCGCGGTGACTCGTGTTTGAATCTGTATGCAGACTGTGTTTTGTATGACGTATAAGCAGTGTGACTCTGGCTTGAGCATTGCAGGTACTAACTGTCCCACGTCAAAGCTTGCAAGAATGTCGGTTAAATTAATGCTAATATTTAGAGGTAACTAGACGCCTGGACTTCGTCGCTGGCAAGCAAAAGAGCAACAGCTGTTCTGCCCCCCCCCCCCCCCTCCAAGGAAATCTACAGGCTCATAGCTTTCACTGTTATAAAAACACGATCCCTCCTTCATTTTGAATAGAAACATAACTATTATCGAAACTGGATACCGGAACAGCGTTGTTCTCAACGAACCTTACCGAGATGAACAGGAAGCTCCCAATTTTCAAGAGTCCGAGGCTCCAAAGGAAAGTGAAATGGCCTCTCCTCAGGACCGCTGACGCTCTGCTTTCACAAAATTCATTCGCAAAATACCGTCGTTTTTTTTTTTCTTTTTTTCTTCAAAATGTGATTTCAAAATTTAGAGTTATTCGGATAAATTCGAATTGACAAACATTCTATGGGCGAGTGCTTTTCGGAGTTTTTCGGATTTATTGGAAAACACGAAACCCTAGCTATGTCTAAGCTTATACGAACACTGAAAATGTATTATCTTTACTGGTGGAGGATGCTTTCCTATCTTACTTGAAATAATTTTTATTGCTAAAATTCCTGATTTCTCTATTTTTATCAGCGTTTGGTTGTTGCAACTTTACACTCCACCCCTTCGTTCGGGAACGGACTTTTTTCCTCTTGATTTGGGATGAAATCTACGTCCCATGTGTCAAACATAAAAATAAAATACGTACCTGTAAATATGTTTGAAGGTGCTTTGCATCCCGTATTTTATTTTTTTTTTGTATATAAATCTTTGTTAAAAATTATAACTGCAATCATAATAAAAAATTGAAAAGAAATGTTTTCCTATGTTTTCTAAGTATTTAGATGTCGATACGTTTTTTTTCGCATCAGTGTCATTTGGGGGTGTAAAGCCAATTTAACGCTGCGCGGGTTGTGAGTCGCGCGACCAGCGACGAGACGGGAACCGTAATTGCGTCGTACATTCACAGTGCTGGCCGGGATGACGGGGGGATGGATGGTGAAACGGGTGCTGCAGTTGTCGTTGTAGCGCGAGCGCAGAAACCAGATCCGGGAGAGGCGAAGCTTCTCCGCATGCGTAGTGCCGAAAACAGCGCCACCGCAGTGACGTAACGCCAAAGAGTTGAGTTGGTTCATAGACGTTTGCAAGTGCGGCCTCTGGGCGCCACCATCTTGCTTCTGATGAGTGGGTAGATCGTCTGATATTCAAGTATTGCTAAGGCGTACACTCTTAAAAGAAAATGGTATATATATTCCTTCATAAAAGAAGGAACAATATTGTCCCCAATGTTCGTTTAGAAACGGAGCAAGGTTCGTCCCTGCGAAGAGGGGAGCAACGTTCCTCCATCGTCTGCGTGCCAATATGGCGGCTCCGAATTGAGTGAATCCAGCTCTCTAAGGCTTAGCGAGGACGCCAGGGCGCTACGGATAGCGTAGGTCTTTACGCGCAGTGCTGCCGCGATTCAAATGAAAAGGGCTGGCATAGTTTTCGGACAGGCAGTTACCTCGCACTACCGACAGCCCTCCAGGCCTGCTAAGCAGATATTGCGAGAAACGCAGTAAACCGCCTCGCGTACATCCCAGCAAGTCCACTTTCGGAGCGAGAGCTGTAAAGACTAAAAACGGAACATGAGCTTTTCACGAACTATACTTGTTGCCGAGGCCTGCTTCCCGCGCCGATAAGGAAATGCGTTTCGAACGCTGTCACTCAGTCTTCATGTCTCACCTTTGCCAATCCCGCGACACAATTCCTTCGTTTGAAGCGCACGTCAGAGAGGAGTGGTAACCATTTGCGAACGACGTTTTTGTTTTTGTTTTTCGTTTGTTTTTTGTTTAAAAAAAATGTGTTTTTTGTTTTGCTTACCATCATCAAATTCCAAACTGTTAATGAACGTACTTTCCGTCATATTTCAAAACTGTTCAATCCTTTCCCCAGAGCGCAATCGCTCACGGGGAGGGGACAATGCATCGCAGACGAGTCACATTGGTCGTACGATAGGAGATACGGTTCAGACCAGCGTACCAACATGACTATCCGCAAGTCGATAGATTGCACCGTAATCCCGCAAGCGGCCTTAAACCCGTTAATGCAAAACACAATGTCAACCTGCGACATCCCGCCCCCTTTGATCACGGCCCGAGCGACCAATGCCCGACAGCTTAGTGATCTCATTTTACTGTTACACAACTGATAAGCGAAGACAACGGTACACAGTCACATCGGCGACCATTCCAGTCTTCGTACACAACTCCCAACACTGCAATCACGATGTTGCTGCTTTGTTGCTGACACGCAGAAATACAAAGCCAAGGTTGAGGGTCGGTGTGCACTTGGCATCAGGAAACAGAGCCGAACGCAGTACAGAAGATACGCAGGCATCCGGCAGTAAAGCGCGAGACACATGGAAGGCAGAATCGTCCGATCCGACGTCCGATCCGACAGTCCGAATGCCGGTCTGAATCGCCGCACGCGACAGTTCGAGAGACACGCTTACGACCTTGCATGCGACACGACGATCCGTTCGGCTCCGCCCAGGAGATCCAAGCACTCAAGCGGAGGTCCATGTTCACAGATCTCTGGTCCCAGATTGTTGGTTTAGCTCACACGAGTAAAGTTAGAAGCTCGTTCTTGTTAGCGCGTGCATTCTTTGCCAGGGCCATCTTTCTCGAATGGGTCAGGGGATCCACGCGTCCGGCTTCCCGTCGCCCGTCCCGTTTTCTTGTTCGTCCCGACAGACCCAGTACGTCATCATGACGTTCCCGCTAGCTGTGCTGCCATTGGCTGGACGCATCCGACAATCCGTCCGCCGTGCGAAACTATCTGGCGCGTTGGACGCATGTCGGATCGCCGATCCGACGTCTGAAGCGACCAAATTTTTTGGATCAGGCAGTCGTACTGCCGGATCGGACGTCGGATCGGATGGATTTTTTCGCGCATGTGTCTCGCGCTTAAAACCTGCCTCTCTTTGACGCAGTTTCCGCGATTTCCATAACGCCGTCAACGTCATCACTGTCGTTCCGCGTGGTTCCGCAATCTGGAGAAGGCCATCTTAACCCAGGGTACGTAACGCTGCTCACCGCTCCGGAACTTCGCTGTTCCTAACGGCTTCGTTGGCTCGTTTGACATACTTAGCGTCAAAAAAATTCCAAGGGCAGCTAAGCATTTTTTATGAGTTGTGAATGCGTAAGCATGAATGTCGTTCTTCCGCTCCCTTTGTTCGTCTGCGGCGTGCTGGCGTGGACGGCCACGTTTCGCTACTGCAGAGGCAGCCGCCGACGGCCGAACGTGCGCTCTCGCGAAGTGACCGCGCCGCACTGAGCTCGGCCGTGCAACCCCTCCGGAGTTTGGCCGTGCGGGCTCTGCGGCCAGCTGCTCCCTCTTACCGGCGGTCGGGCCGCTGCATGCGCTGCGCCGCCATGGAGAGGGCTGCTCTCGCTGCGTTCCTTGGAACTACGCCGCGCGAGAGCCGATGGGAATCTATCCATCAGATTGCTGCTACAGACGACAGGCGTCGCTTCATTGGGACAGGAGAGCATTTTGAAAAACAGCGCGAATAACACACGGACAAGAAGGAGAGAACACACAGGACGATACGCTGTGTATTCTCTCCTTCTTGTCCGTGTGAAAGACGATGGATATAAGCCGTGTGAAAGACCCGTGTGAAAGACGATGGATATAAGCCCGTGTGAAAGACGATGGATATAAGAAATGACGGCGACGTTCTTTTTGTCTATCTTGGATTTTTTTTGTCAGGCTTTTGGGAATAAATCTTGATGTACCGAGTCACCTTATCGCAGGCTGAAGTAATAACTGAGCCGGGAAAATTAGAGTCTCTGAGCCTAGCGACCTGTGCTGAGAAGCTTTCTTTCATCTTATGAAAACCGGTTTTTGTCAACGCTGACTGTAAGCAAGAATACGCAATACCGTTTTTTTCGAGCTTTGAGTGTGTCGAACGATAGTCTAGTAATTTCTTCGTGGATCTGGGGTGGTGCACCCAGCATACATGATCTTGTTTCAAGTCCACTAGGATATCTAAAAACTGGATTTTGTATTCCTTAGGAGTCTCGGAGGTGAAGCGAAGTCCTAACCCTTCCTCCTCAAACGTCCTAAACACTTCACTCATTCTTCTACTAAAATCTTTTTTCTCTACGAAAACCAAGTAATCATCTACATATCCAACAACTTTTTGGTGCTCTTCGCCAGCCTGTGCTCGAGGGCCCTATCAACTTTACCTAGAACTATACTGCTCAGCATAGGGGCCACTCTTGAACCTATACATACACCTGACTTTTGTAAATAAACGTCATCCTTCCAATCGATGAACGTGGATTTTAGATACATAGACAAAAGCTCAAGGGACCCTTCTACTGAGACTCCACTTTTGGTCCTAAACCTTGTCTCATCGTTGCGTTCAAAAATACATTGTTTTACGCTCTTCCTGAGCTGATGATGGGGCATAGAGTAATATAACCCTTCCACATCTATGCTAAATGCGCTACATCCTTCTGGATTGTTGTCTTTTAAGATTTTTATCACAGACATTGAGTTTGGAATGTAAAAAGGGTCATCAATCTCCAGTGAGTTGAGGCGGGCTTGCAGATATCCTGAAACTGCCCCGAGCCAGGAATCTCGCTCCGACACTACTATTTGGAATAATATTTCTGGTTTATGCGTCTTTGCGGTAGAAAACACCTCTAACATATAAGGTTTTTCTCTTTCTTGGCTTCAGCTAAGACCTTTCCCAGGTTTAAGCTACTAAGAATCTCCAAGGCCTGAGCTTTAACCTTTGCTGGCTCTTCCGTGACCCGCCTAAAGTTCTTCTGTACAGTAAGGGACAAGAGAGTTTGGGTGCCGTTTGGCGCTGGTTTAAAAGCTTCGGACGTCGGTTCGCTCCGTGGGACACTTATTGCTTTTGCACTAAAACATCAGTGCAACCGATATGCTTTGCATGTTTTAAGTGGGAGACGGAATTACAGGCGGATATTGGCTACCGCTGAAGCTCAATCAACTCAACAGCGTTTATTGCACGACGCGCTCGACGTGCTTGAACAATGAAACAGAAAGAAGATGAGGCGGAAGGGCGGAACCTTTGGCTCATTGATACTTTAGACCATGCGTTTCAAACACGCGGCCCGCGGGCCGCATGCGGCCCGCAGGCAACCTGCTACGAGTTTTGGTTCCCATGTCTCGAGCGCTAGAAATGGAGCGCCTTTAGTGACCTCCTCTCTTCGATTCATTTTCGCTCGAAATGTAGCTCTGTTCTTTTAACCTATTCACAAAGTTTATACTTATCTGTGATAATGTGCCATTTGTTTCGCTTTATCTTTTGAATCCCAGCTTTTTGTAATGCACAACAGTTTCCAGTACTAGTCTGTAAGCGCGAGCAATTCTTTTAATGATGCGGCTGCGTAAACTCTCGATGAGCAGGAGCTACTGTCAAAGATAAAGCTACGAGCCCGAGATGGACGTCTTTAGAAAAATATCCCCATTAAAATACAAGTATTTGTTCAGTGTTTTGTAGTACAAATCGTCAGGAAGGCAAGAACTGTGATATTTTCGGATTGTTTTTATGGTCATGTTGAGCTCAATAAATTCCCGAGTGAATTGCGCAACGGGAACGACAGCGTACTCGCTCTCTAGTTCTATTAACAATGCCAGCACGTTGGCGGTGCGGCGTCATATTATTTCATGTTGCTACATTTGGTCGGTGCCCGAAGTAATGATATAAACAAACCAAACCTATAGAGGTCACTGGAAAATAACTTCTAGTTTACGAAACATAAAGCATGAGGTCTGCTCTCTTTCAAATCTTTTGAACGCCCCCCCCCCCCCCCCTCCCATCTTACGATGGCCGTCGGCCATTCCGGCGTGGGCAATTCGGCCTCACACTCATACGAGTTAGAGACCACTGCTTTAAACCCATGTTGTAAAATTTATTTTCTCCGAACTCCGTTCTAAAAACATACATTTCGTGTGAGGCTTGTCAAATTATGTGGCGCGGGAGAAAACCAACCTTCCGCGTTAAGTCCTTATTTCGAATTCTTTTTGTTCGCGTTCCGCCCATTAAAAAGAATGCGGGAAGGACCTCAGCACGCACCTCGTATCGCTGCGCTGCAGTGTTCTTCTGCAGCATAAAGGCCGCCTGCTTTTATCGCCGTCCCCGTGGCAACGAACGCCGATTTTTCGAACACCGTATGCTAGCCAAAGTTTAATAGTTTTGTAATGAGCAGCCGCAGACTGTCGCCGCGAAGCAGCGTGAACGCCGGCGGGAGGGTGGGTTGGCACGATTTCCAGTGATAAACGCGCCATCCCAAAAGGTCATCCGGCTTTTTGTTGCCATGGTGACGGCGATGAAAGCAGACGTCCTTTTTTCTGCGGAAGAACACTGCGGTGCAGCGATATGTGGTGCGTGCTGAGGCGCTTCCCGCATGCTTTTCAATGGGCGGAACGCGAATAAAAAGAGTTCGAAATAAGGACTTGACACAGAAGACTGTTTCTTTCCAGTGCCTCAGACTTAAACAAGTCTTACACGAAAAGTTTTTTTTTTTTTTTCGATACCGAGGTTTGTATTTTTTATTTGTAACATGGGTCTAAAGTATCAAACTGCCAAACCTTTTTCCCGCCTGCCTGGAGAAGGAGAAAAACTTCTTGTTCCTCCCCTCTTCTCGTGTCCACTTGGTGGTGCGTGAGTAGAAAGGAGGAAACCACGCCGTTGCTCCCTTCTCCTTCCTTTTTTTCTTAAAGTTTACCCACGGCTTCAGCAATGCTTGGCTATCAGACGATGGACCGAAACCCGCAGCAAGATGGCAGCGCCCAGAGGCCGTACTTGGGAACAGATCCAAGCAAACGTACGAAGACGATGAGCGTCGTGACGATGCATTTTTGGCGCTGGTTGATATTGACTACCACCGGATCGTAGCGTGGGCTGCAGTCGGACTGAAAGGAAAACGCAGTATACAAGACTCGTTCGTTTATTTTATTTACTCCCGGCCGCACTACGTGCTGAGAGGGAGCTTTCCGGCGAGACACGTTTCGGTAATTCTCGCAGTGGTTGCGGAATCGGTATATTTCACCGACTCTTAAGCGGAGCAAAAACTCGTGTTTCAGTGTTTGTGTTCATGACCGTGGGGCCTGATCCATAGACCTCTGGTGAGAGTAACGACCTTTCGTGGGGTTCATCGACAGTGCGTAGGCATCGGTATTCACGACTCCAGCAAAACGGACGGCACTTATAGCGAGTATTCATGGGCGACCATAGCTGTATGCGCGACTGCTGAGCGCGTGCTGACGGCGAGCTATGGCCGCCGGTTAATAGTCGCCATAGACCTTTCAATAAAAGGGTGTTAAGGGTGAGCTCATTGCTCTGTTCGTGTGTTGGGCACGCGTACTTTAGACCTTTTGCGAAATTACCCCAGCATCAAAGAGAATATCGGGAACGTCTACGTATTCGCGCTACACGTGCTTTCCTTCCCTACAGAAAGGATTCGAGGTAAATAAGCAAAATACAGCGCCCGAGGAACGCGCGTGCGAAGTGCCAGTTATTTTAGATGTTTGCTTTCGAATAGTTACAGCTAAAAACGTCAGCACGCGCAGCGCGTGTGCCTACGTTCCCGGCATATTTTTTTTTTTTTTTTATAATTGGGTGATTCGGCAAAAGATATATTGCAAGCACACGCTGGCTGGACTGTGATTTAGCACGTTAGAACTGTGATTTTTGTAAACAGTGGAATTGTGCATAGCGGGAAAACACTAAACCGAACAAAAAGGTTGCTTTTTTTTGCGATTTCTGCTTGTTTTTGGCTTTCATGATTAGATGTTGTTGGCGGTTGGCGCAATTGAGCGGTTCTCCCGGTGACCTTGTTGTTACTGTCGTATCAGCGTGCTGCCCAGGTCTCTCTGAACACCACCTGTTCGCTACCGCCTAAGCCAGACAATGTGCGTTTAACAACGTTCATCAGCACCGCACTCCTTCCATTGCTTCCCCGAAAAAGCTCAAGCCTATAAAAGTTCCGCTTACGCAAAAACAATCCCCGCAGGTTTGAAACGTAGTGAATAAAAATCGGGGTCACTCCTTCGTGAGTCCAGTGCTTGCCCGCTGAAACCCGAGCGTTATGCGCTCAGCTGGCACATGGCCACGGCACGCCCTGCTTTAGACCACCATATCTACCCGGTAGTAGCGATCCCTATAGGTTGTTGGTGTCACGAATTCGCTTAGAACCCGATGGAGAGGGGGCGATAAGTGCTAACGGGTACGTCACAGCGCCCACCTCTGATTGGAAGGATTAGAGGGTAGGTGCGAAGGCTGGACGCCTTTGCCTCTACTCACTGTTTCGCGCCAGTGAGAGCGACCAACGGCGTCGTCTGTTCCTCGCGCAGAGCCTCGCATTCGGACCGTAGCTAGAGACAAAGGCAGCCAGCTTTAGATCTGCCCACTCATCCTTCCAATCAGAGATCGGAACTCTGACGTCACAGCACGTTCTCATCTTCTCTCCCGCAGTTGCATTCCGCACATTCCGTGGGACTCTGACTAGACCCTCATTGGACGGGACAGCTGTTTCGGCTCCCGTTGTTTTAATCCTTGACCCAACGAGGGCTCATTAAGTTTCGACTGGCTCGTGCTCGAGAATGTTGTATGTTTTTTTTTGTGTGTGTTTTTTTCCCAAGGTGCGCGGTGCCACTTCCGCGATGTGCAGTTGTTTTATCTGTGCTTTTTTATTGAACAAGCCGTATACTCTTGACGATCCCATGTACCATAATATAGTATTAAAAGTCACAAGACACTTGTTTTTTTATTGAAGACCGCGCATGCTCAAACTAATGTCTTGTCGTGGTTGTCTACGAAACTTTGCCCCTGAGATGGCAGATAAATTATATTGTTTTCGTTACTTGTCTGTTGTCTTTGATTCCATTAGCGATGTTTTAATTATATTTGTATGGCACCATAGCAGACATAAATATCTTGTGGGGTTTATATTTATAATACGTGTATAAAATATGAGATTATCTTCAATCAGTGAAGATTCTGAAGTCAACTGATAAAACTACTTTGTTTTCAAATATTGCTTCGTATGACTTGCCTATGATTTTTTGTAATATGGCGCGTGGTATAGAGGACTATGTTCCTTTCAGTAGGGCTGTTTTATGTAACTGTGTGTATAGGTGAACTTTTTACATGTTGTTTTTATAACAACCTAGACTTTGACTACGTTAGCTCTCCCCCGTCAGCAGAAAAAAAAGAAACAAGCTTTCAGCTCCAATCCGGAAACCTAGCACCAGCTTCCATAATTCAACCAGGTCTTTTATGTCAGGCGAAGAAGGTATACTATGGAGGCCCAGGTAGAAAACACCTTCAATGACCCTACTCGTGGAGGTCACATGTAAGATGTAGAGTACGTACTACTATGCTACATAGAACCTGTACCACTGGGAGTTGACAAGTCATCCGTGCCTCATAAAATTTTAATTTGTACTAAACCCGAAAATGCAACCTGAATCTGGGACCCTGGTATCACCCTTGCGTCTGAGCATTCCTTCTGTGCAACCCTCCCTATCTTGCCTAATACCTTCATTTCTAGGATAAAAATTATTCGAGTCATTTGTTTCTTTGAAAATTTTTAGTTCAGCTAAACACTTCCCCATAAGCTATTTTTAGAACCATTTTGCACATCACAACATGACAGTCGTCAACACAATGCCAGGATCCCGACTTGCAGCGGGTCTGCTTTTGCCGCCCTATTCTTGCCTATTGCCTCCATGGATTCAAATCGCCTTCCCGCAGCCATTCACGGAATTACTGGCACTGCAGACTTTCAAAATGAAATTATTCGTGCCTTGAATAATGTTTAATTCCGATTTGTTTTACTCTTCTAAATTTTTTATTTTTATATGTTCTGTACAACACTTGACTATTTTCTGAAATGCCTTCGGGCTACAAGAGGAAAATAAATGAAACGAATAAAACGAACTAGGCAGCGTGTCAAGTGGCTCCCTAGATCGATTTCGGCGCTCCATACGAAACACGAACGTCCCGGTAATTATACCTGTTTTTACCTCAAGAACCGTAACAAAGTCTCCTCGCGGAGCATAAATAATTTCCACTTTTATGCTGATCGTTGAGATATGTGTAGGTGCATTTAAGATGGGATACATTTTATTCTATCAAGGCGTACATATTTCAAACGCCAAAAGCATCGCTTCTTCCTCCGTCAACCAAATCTCGCAAGAACTACTTCGCGCTGAGTATGAATAATACTGAAATACTTCTATTTTTTTTTTTTTTTTCCTGAGGTGAAAAAGAGTATAGAGGTCGTGTGTACCTCGAACGTAAGTCGACGCTATATGCTCGAACACAGAGCCACCAAATAAGCTACGCTTGAAAGTAACGACCCTTACGCCATCTTGGTGCTTAAAATCACGGTTACCAGTGATCTGAAGCTTTATTCCGAAATCTCAGGAAACGCTTTTCTGTTCCTTAAAAAAAAAGAGGCCGCATCTCCACGTCGTGATTGATGTTGATTGGGGCAAAGCTCTGGTGGTGCTGATGATACTGATTTTATTGTTCATAGGTAGTGCTGATGGTGCTGTTTTTTTTTTTATTGCTCATAGGTAGTGCTGAGTTCCGGGTTGCGTTTCGACTTCATTATTACTGCTTTATAGTCGGGGAAATGCAGAGCCAGTGGTTCTTCTATTGGATAAGCTTGGATCCGCTAGGAGCCATGGGAACGCATCTCCACCGCTTGAGTCAACGGTCCATGTCAGAAAGAGAATGTGTGGTATGAAACGTGGTTATATACGCATTTAAGCATTTGACCGCAGCGCCCTCTAGTCTATAACGTTGAGCCAATGCATGCAAAGTTTAACGCGATTATATACGCTTTTGAACGCAGTGCCCTCTAATGTATAGACGTTGAGCGGCTACATGCAGCGTTGCAGTGGAGCGTAGCGTAGTGGTCCAATAAAGAAAGAAAAAAAAAGTGTAGCGTAGTGGTTAAAGGGGCCCTCCGGAGCTTTCTGCGATCATCTGTTTAAGTTGTTACATTGCGTAGTAGGTGCAAGTTAATATGTATACAAAGTTTTAGATTACAAAACCGTTTATGAAGCAGATGGCAGAAGAAATATATCGGGACTATTTTCTCTTGGAAGACAATCTCCCATTCCCTGCCCATCGCTAAAACTTGACCAATGGAAATGCTGCATCTCGCGGTGAATGCGAACGTTATTATTGCAACACTTTTAAAGCTTCTTGTAAATAGAGTTTGAGAAAAACGTAAACTGATCGTGGTGCGGGAAACACAGTCCGCAATTATCGCTCCAAAAACAGCGAACTATGTTTTCTCCCCGCAAGCTTGTTGCTAGGGGGTGATGCGTCGGCGCGTCGGCTCGTCTGCTTCCCGGGGCGTCTGCAGGCGTGCGTTTGCGGGACACGTGTTCCTTCTTGCCGTGGATCCCGACTCCGAAGCCAGCTTTGCGATCATTCCACGTCAACGAGTCAAACTTTTCCTTGTCATCTGTGGAATGCGACTGTGTATCGCAGTAGCAGCGCGACGGTGCGGTGCGACGAACGACGACTGCCGAGCACAAAGTCCGGGTTCCTTGACGACGGTCCGCGCGTGTTCGAGAGATTCCTCCGCGGGTCGGCGGTCGGCCGCGTTGGTGACGCGCAGTGACGCCGGAATCCTTCGCTTGCTATTGGCTGACGCGTAAAGAGACGCCCCTCCCGTTTTCCGGGGTCATCTCAGAAAGGGGGGCGTGCCGGGGACATTGATAGCAATTTTAATAGGCAAATCCGCCGCGCATGAGCATGACCGTAATTTTAAGATTTTTAGGATCCTTAGGGCCTGTAGATTGTGTTACCGCCATAAATAGACCATCGCAGAACGCTCCGGAGGGCCCCTTTAAGACGTCTGCCTCGTAAGCGAGCGGTCCTGAGTTCGAACCCCCGTGCGAACGTACTTTTTTTTTTTTTTAGAGTGGGCTGCTTTCGGAGGCAGTGCAATCGATGTGAGCACGGACGCCGTACGGACAAGGCTAGACCCTAAGGAGCCTCGCCCCTAAAAGTTCTATAAGTGTCGGCGGAAGGGCAAACCTATATTGCCCGAACTTCCTGACACCCTACCTCAAGCTCGGGCAGTCGCAACTTCGCATCGTAACAATCGTCAATAGACCCTCTTCTAAAGCCGTCAAGCAACATTGGCGGTCGCCATTGTTTGGACACGAAGCGCCTGATTGGTTCCTAATTTTCGCCGAACGCTGACGGCACAGTCGTTTTCGGTACGAACTGAGCCTTATAGTTCACGCCAAACGATGACCGATTACATGATCAGAGCTCGTGATCAAGCAATGGCGGACAGGTGACGGCGCGGACCTTCGAAAAGAGTCTATTGCGCGCGCTCCACCAAGTACCAAAATGGCGACGCCCACAAGAATCTCCGGAAATGCAGTGGCGATACTACATAAGCGCAGGGTTTTGAGTGGCTCTACTCGAACATACCCAAACGCTACTGTGCATACGGTCCTTTATACAGTCCAGCCTCTCCGCTCAGCGCTCCCAGCTGAGCGGAGAGGGCCGCCATTTTCCTTCATTCGCCCGGCGGAATTGACCCCGTAAGTGATGACGTCACAACCTGGCGTCTGGGTCCAAACAAACCGTTGCTAGGCCCGTTGCAATGGACTAATGCATGGAGACTCCACATGAGGCTAGATTTTTGCTTACAAGTAAGTAAATAATTTTTTGTAAGCAACCTAACTTCTTTATATCTAATTATGAAGATGTTCAGAAAGCCATTTCTGAAGTATTACACTCCGCCTTGCTTTGGTAGCAGACGAATGCATGATAGATATGCTGGCCTCTGTTGCAGCGGGCCAGTAGACAAGCGGCAAAAACAAGTGCATTGCCGTCGCCGTAGAGGCCTCTGCAATGCGCGTTTTTTTTTCTGTGAAGAACCCAGCTTAGTTCAGAGGGTCAACATGCCGTAAAATCAAACCACGTCATGCAGATCATTTAGGACGACGACCTGAAGTGCATTACCGGCGTAGTGCAGGCCAGTATCAGAAACAAATCGTACGCCGTCAAGGTAATACGTTTATTATTATTATTATTGAGGTTGTCAGGTTATTAAAGAATTCCATGTCTATCGCGATTTTTCAGTAACCATTGCAGCGATGGTTACAACCAGGTAAGACTCACCCTCTCATAGCGCGAGTCCACAAACAAAATTTGGGATCTGAACCGATCGCCTGAAGTGCTTTTCTCACGGGTCCAATGCGATCTTTTAGCAGACGATAATCTCGATCGACGCCCGGACTTTCGATAAACCATATTTTGCATCGAACCCCACTATGAATTCTTTTAAGTTACTGGAAATCATTTTATTTAGAACAAATGAAATATCAGAATATCGTCCTTATTCACACTATTTAAACGTCGGCGCCGGCTTGGCGTGTGGAATACGGCATACTTCTTGTGGGCATACACTATTGGCTCTCTCTTTCCCCCCAACCTCTATCACAACGCTTCTCTCTCTCTCTCTTCTCGCATTCGTCGTCTGCTGCAGGCATCTTGAGGACCGGAAGTTGCAGTCGTAAAAATTTCAGAAACAAGCGATTACTGGCACACTTCTGTCGCAACATATATGACATTCAAGCTTTCTATATCTGTGATTTTTAGAACTTTAAATCCTACTCCCAATTTTTGAACGGTCGGGTTTTCGTAGTGAAACCTAGCCACATGTATTTGTCCATAACAACGACCTTAGCAACGGTTTGTTTGAGCCCATGACGTCACACTTACGGGGTCAATGCGTGGGATCGACATCCAAATTTCAGTTAATTACTTTTATTTGGCAGGCTCTGGCAAGATAATGATATATTATTCCTCGGTGGCTCAAAAAGATAACTAATTAAGTTTCTCCACGTTTGAACGCAAACTTTGGATCAGGGGAAAAAGAAATAAGCCCGTAGCATAGGACGCGTAGCCTCAACAGTGCTCCGCGCCAACAGCGTTGCGTCCAAATCCTTCCACAGCCCAGTAAGGAAAGGTGGCAACATGCAGAGGACTTCCATTGGACATGTACGCGTGCATTTGCCGGAACGTTTTGTTTTGGTTTCCTTTCAAAAATAGCGACAGGTGGATGTCGCTATCCCAAAAGTGGCTGAGTCTCGATGTCAAAGAATAATCCTCGAAATCGCAACACTAATCAATGCTAAAAAAAAAAAAAAAAAAAAAAAAAAAAAAACCCTTGCGGTGCCATTTTTCTTTGTTTTCCATACAACAGGTTAACTTTAGTTATTAAGTATACGTAAATTACTCAAGAACTGGTCTTGTCTTTTTTTTTTCATATATATTTGTGTATATTACGATGGTATCTATCTGTTACTGTATACTATTTCTTCGCAGTGTGGTTTAATGGAAATAGCAATACATGGCAAAACACAGGTTTCGTTGAATATACTGACTTTTGTGCAAATCTACTGAATTTTTGGGGATCAATCTGCTGACTTTTTTTTCTCCGTCTGGCAACACTGGCTTCGAGCATGCGCGCGCGCGCAAAGCACCGCGGAAGGCAGCGAGCGCTTGCTGGAGGTTGGTTATCCGAAAGAGATGCCCTGCCGTTATCATCTTGCAAGTGACCTGAACTCTCGGCGGCGCGGCTGCGACGAAGGAAAGCGGGAAGGGACGGAGTGAGTCACTGCGCCGCAAACTTGAAAGTTTGAGCACGTGGAGCCAAAAAAAAGCTTCCGTTGCAGCCTCGAACATCGAGAGCTCCCTAGCGTGATTCATTTGTGTCATCGCTGGTTCGTGTCGAAGGAATTATTAAGAGGAGAGAAGATGGGAGAACAGAAAACTCGCGACTCCTCACGACGGATTGTCTTTGTCGCTACCCCTAACACGCACACAATGAACGTTACTCGAAACGCGAGAACGAATCATTCTCGGCTCTCCGACACGCGCCACCACCGTGGATCAAACCACAGACGCCACCGACGCAAAACGAACACCTAAGAGAAACCGCTTCCCAAAACACCGCGTTCCAAAAACCGAAGCACTCCTCCAGCGCTACGCGGCGGCCCTACCGTAACCTGCAGTCTACCTACCCTCCCTTCCACCCCCAAAAAAAACACAGAAGAGGATGAAAGAGAGAGAAAGGGAAAGGCAGAGGTGCCACTGCACATACAGCTGTGTCTGTGAGGGGGGGGGGGGGCACTTCTGCACCCGTGTTTTGCGACACACACACACCGACGGGGCCCGGCTGCGGCGTCGTCGTCGACGAAGGCTTGAGCGAGCAGCGGCCACGCGCACTTGCTCGCACTTGTCCCATTGGCTGGAACGGGGCGCTGTGTGTGCGTGTGCGCGCTCTCGCTCGGCGTCGGGACTCCGGCGAGAGGCGGCAGCTCGCGCGGGACGCTCGTCGCTCGGCGGATCCTAGTCGCCGGCCTCGTGTGTGCTGTGCGAGGCGCCGAGGGCCGCGGGCGTTCGGTGCTCGGTGGGCCGGCTGCTACGCTGCCGTGTGTGTTGTTGTTTATTTTTTTTTTCGTCGACGGCGAGCAAGTGCCGGCGTTCGACGTTGGTTACGTTGCGTGCTTGCTGCAGCCTGCTGCTGCGAGTGGAGCTTGCAGCGGCGGCGGGGGGCCTTGCTGTTTCGCGTCTACGGCTCGGGCCCGGAACCTGCCTTCTTTCCCCAGCCTGTCGTCGTAGAAGGGACCCACGCCGGCTGCGCGCCTGACCCAAACGGCCGTTGCGGAGACGAGTACGGCACATCTGACGAGAACCACGTAGCCGACGGCGGGACGCTCGTACGCGGGTGGACTAAGCCTATCCTCGGGTCCCCCCCGGCGTTCGGACCTTTCGATTCGACACCGGCTGCCTTCGTCGGGAGGATAAAACTAAGAAAAAACACGGAGGTGAGTGTCGAATGGGTGCTTCGTACGAGCTCGGTTTGTTTGTCCGTCCCGCCTCTGGCCTCGTAGGTCGTTTGCGTTTTGTTTTTTTCGTTGGAGACTTCGAAGTTCGCGGTTACGGTTGTAATGTCGTTTCACTGTTGCTGTTTACTTCTTGTTTTGGTTTTGGTTTTTATTATAAAGGTGGTAGGAGGCAAGTGTGGACAGCTGATGTCGCCCATTTCCAGCGTTCCGTGTTTTCTTGTTATTTTTGTTTTGTTGGTTCATTATGATTCGTGACATGCTTTGGCGCGTCTAAGATCGCGCTCGAACGCTGTTGCTGGCGCGTGCCGCCGCTTCTGTAGTTTGTTTCACTCTGGGTGCGTGCTAATCGGAATCTTCAAGCACGTGCACGGTTGCCCTGAAGAGCTCCTGCTCCGCGCGTGCTTTGCAAAGACGCCGAAAGCTCCGAACTCGCTCTTGTAACGTCTGCTACGCTTGCTCTTAGGAGTGAAACGGGGTGCAGCCGGTCTTGAGCGCGAAACTTCTCTATATCGCATTGGAACGGTGCGTCGCATACGTCCATCGACTTCTGAAAAGCAAGGGGAAACCCCGAATTCGTGACAACGGTAAATTATGCGCGCCCAAACGAACGCCGCTGTTTATCCAACTGCACGTTTCTTGCTAGTGTCTAAAGGGGGAGAGAAGCTTGAACATGGATGGCGTGTGACCTGCTTTTATTTTCACTATGAAGCCGTTCTGCGCGCGAAGGAGAATCGTTATTCATTGGGATGTTGTACGCGTTACTTAAACTCTCACGAACATGGGGTAATTTGCGCACTTCATCGGCTGTAAACTCGCGGAAACGCCAGTAGGTTTCAGGCGTACTTAATGAATTCGATATCAACGCCTGCCGCTGTATACGTTACCATCCTTAATGCTACACATTATAAGGATATGCCGAGGGTAAGTTCGTCTGCTACTTGCACAGGGGTTGCGATGATGCCAGAACGCCGAGCTCTTATTGGATGATTGAGAAAAAAATAGTGGGTTGACCACAAGACATCTAGCATTCCAGGTCTACCTACTATCCTCTCAATCAGAGCTCAGCGCAGTTCTGATGTCACCGCAACTCCTGTGCAAGGAGCAGACGACTTGCTCCCTGCATACCTGCCTTCGCAACCACTACTGCCGAATTCGATGCCGTTCTATTTGTTTTGGTGATAACCATCATTGACAGAATGAGAGCCATGGAGGGGTCGTTCAGTTCTGCTGCATCCAGCGCCAGCTTCTTACCTTCCACGACACTTTAATGTTTCGTGAGCTTCAAAAGTGCAAGCGCAACCAAAGCACGACGGAAGGCAGAGCGTGGGCTATATAAAGGCCGGACATTCGAAAGCGATGCCCTAACCTTTCACATCCTGTCACTGAGGATAAGATTTTTGTACGTTTATTTGGTGGTCATACATGCCGCGTAAGTAAATAAAAAAAACAAAAAAAAAAAAAAAAAACGGGCTGCTGCGATTAGCGCGTAATTGACAAAACAATGAACGAACAAAAATATGTCTAATCGAGAAAATTTTTTTGTTATTGAAATCTTGGAGAATATAAGACCCTTCTGGAGACGAGATCTCACAGCTACGATATCGACGGTTGATTGATCTACTGATAACAGAAAAAGCGCTGGTAGATGGTATCAGAAAACCGCGCTACGTGGAATAAATCAAGCATGTATGAACAAGCTTTCCGGTTCGCGTGGGTCTGGAGTTTGCGGACGAAATCTGAGGCGCAGGTCCCAGTGCTAATGCATCACACAAAAACCAGTCTGCCGCATCGGTCACACAAATAACTGGCAGCGAACTTTTCCTTCAAAGCACTATATAACGCATGAAACGCAATATTTAAAAAGTTACAATTATATTTCTGTTTAGAACACCATAAACATTTTTCTATTGTCTAGGTGACGTGGCATCAATGTATGTATATATATATATATATGTGTGTGTGTGTGTGTTCTTGTAAAGAGTAAATGTCGGGTGACGTGGGGTCCAGTGACGTCAATTTTCCCGCTAAATTTAGCGGGAAAACAACATTTGTGTGCGGTACACGTGACATCAGTTTACGTCACATCGATTTCATCTCCCCCCCCCCAATTTAGCGTAAAAACTGAACCGGTGTAAAGGCCATGTGACGTCAGTTTTTCCGTTAGATTCAGCGGGGAAACTTTGTCGGTCTGGAAGTCCCGCGACGTCAGGACACGTAACGTCGAATTCCCCTCTAAATTTAGCGGGGAAACTGAATTTGTGTATACGGCACGTGACATCAATTTCCCCGCTAAATGCACGGACGGATGAATGGACGGACACAATGTTGCGATTGGGAGTGGCGTTTAAAAGCATTTCGTGCTTTAAAACTGCCTGCAGACATCTTTGAAGCACGCATGCATGCTCGAGGCAAGCAGACTTCGAACTTGCTTGAGAAGTGCCTGCGGATCCTTCCGACATGAGATCTGTAGTGAACACCGTGTATTTTGTACGGCGCATAAGCAGTTTTACTATACTGTTTTCCGGTTTCGTCTGCACTCGCGTTCGTAAAGTGGAAGCTCCTCCCACTTTCTTCCACTTTTAGCGAACGCTAACACGAAAGTCGCATATTAAAATTTGTGCAATAAGCGGCGACAAAAAAAAGAAAAAAAAAGTGGCGGCGTTTCTGATGCAGTTGGGGAGTGGAGTGTCGTCATTCTGGCCGTAGTTTATTCGGTGGCTCCAGGTGTAATAGGGTAGTGATAACAACGTGTTGCGCCAGGTAAGGGAAGAGAATCCTCCCAAGATTGCACCAACATATCGCGTAACACGGGTGGCCCGTGGTGACTGACAGCTTTAGGAAAAGCGGGACGTGGCGAATCGCGATCACCTGATTATCACTCGGCAGCCAGTCAGGCTGCAGCACCGGTCAATATAAGAATGCCGATGGACGAATCCCGAGGCGTGGTCGTGATGTGGGCTATGCCCCGCTTTTCTAGAGCTGTCAGTGGCCATATATGTAGGATTCCGCGCTCTCTGATTTCGTTGTTTCTCGTGAAATTTGCACGGTGTTTTTTGGAGCTTATTTTTCGCTTAAAATTCTGGTTTTATTGGAGTTTATTTTTGTTAGATTCCCGATTCTCTCAAGAACGGAGTTTGTTTTACTGTGTTGACAATCTTTAAAACAAAAGAATTAAAAAAAAAAAAACAGTATTATGACCCATTGTTTTGAAGGGACCTTGACGAGCTTAAAGCCGAACCCTTTTTGTCAGTAGTTCAAGATATCAAAAAATCCTGAAGTGTCATTTCCTCAGGACCACTGACCCTGTGCTAAAGTTAATTTGTATAACAAAGTTTTTTTCTTCTTTTTGGTCGCTGTGACCTTGAAAATCGGCGTTTTTCGGATGAATCCGAATTGATGAAACATTTACGGAGAAGTATTTTTCGGTTTATTTTTTTATTTTTTCTGATTTATTCGAAAGCACGGAACCCCAGCTATATACGTAATAGAAGCATTCACATCGCTCTAAAACCGAGTACTAAAACAACTGCGTTCACCCAGCACACTGACCTTGAAAGTTGGATGCAGAGCAAACTCAGCGAATTGGCCTACATGACGAATCGAAGGGCGTGCCGAGTGCCGGACGTGCGATCACCCAAAACATACCGGCAGAAATGTTGTGGGTGTGTGTTTGGCTTTCCCATCCTACGTGATTCCGGCATTAGGCGACAAGAACGACGAAAGACGAAGCAAGACGCGTTTCATCAGTTTCCAGCCACTACACAAAGCGCTTCGTTTTAAACTTAACAAATTTGTTAAAGAAAAAGAAAAAACGCCGTGAAAGACGCATTAATACGGTTTGTGCAGACCAGTCATACGGCCAGGGAGGCGTACTTTATGGGGCCAATAACGATATGTCGGTTATTTAATTAAGACATACGCTAATTACCTTCTTAATTTATTGAAAATAAACATGGCTCTAATTAGAAACTTGCTGAGCGTCATCGTAACCAACTGGATCAGCTAACACTAAGGCTGGACTCCATGGGGCAAATATGTTCCGATAAATCGACGAATTTTGCCCGGCGGCATTTCCTCCGCGCGTGACGTCGGCTCAGTGGCTGCTATGATCGTCGCGCGCGAAGCGAGCGTGCCGTCGGCCGACGTTTGTCATTTACTCGTCGCATGATTCGCTCCATGGAGTTCGGTCTTTAGAAAGACTTGGAGCCCGCGGGAAACACGGTGGAGCGCTATTAGCGGCGACATGTTTTCTCTCGTGACGTCATTACCACGCGAACAACAAGTTTGATGGTGCTTCTAATGAGCATGGTGGAAGCTTGAAATCATTGCGCTCTGAAAACCAAAGCTGCCAACACCGTCAAAATTTAAGTCGTTACATTCCTTTTATTTTCGTCCAAGAGAAATCCTTTGCCTACATCAGGGTCAGCAATCGGCCCATCGCGGAAAGCCTATCTCAGCGACGCTTTCGATAGCGCACGTCGCCAATAGACTTATTGTTATATTACCCAAGCCTCAAGGAGAATGCAGGGATTGGTGTTCCACGCGCCGCACGTGCTGGCCTCAGCAGTAGTAAATTTTCTAAAGCAAATGCCTAAAACAAATTGCATCTTGCACGAGCGTTCGCCAACGCTTTATTTTGGTTATTTACTTCGAATCTTTTATACGGGAAAGGCGTGCGCGTGTGGCGACGTGAGCGATCAAAAGAGTCGCTGTGGTCGGCCCACCATAATTGTCCGAATGCTGGCTATGACGTCAGGAAAGGATGTCTCAACGGCGGAAATAAGAGGAGTGTAAGAAGTTTTATTTTGACGGTGTTGGCAGTGCTGCTTTGAGAGCGCTATGATTTCAGGCTTCCACCGTATGCTAATTACAAACAAACACCATGGAACTTGTTGCTCACAAGGTAATGACGTCACGAAGGGTAACCGAACGAGGGCGCCACCGAAACATCTCGCCGCTATAATCTGCATTCTCCTTGATGCTTGGGTAATTTAGGGAGTATTCACTGGCGGCCATAGCTGTGTGCGTAATTATGAGCGCGTGGTTACGTCAAGCGTCCACACTTCTTTTGCAACGTGCATTCCGCACCATCAAGATTAGCGGTCATAGCAGTCTAGTACTGTGAGCTCGTTCTGAGGATGCGCTCTAATCATCGCCCTCAAATATGGCATCCAGTGAATACCCCCAATAGCAATAGCTCTATAGGCCCCTTTCAGTTTAGTAGTTGCCTGACCGTCGGGTAGCGAGCGATGACGCACTCGCCGCCATTTGGTTGGTTTCGGTTTCAACGTGCACAGGATTGCCTTGCTGTTTCACGCCAATTTCGATTGATTCTGTGTACCAATTGCTTTCTTGTAGCGCACAGCGACTGAGACAGTGGTTCCGAGTCACTTGGGGAACAAAGAAGTGGTTTCGAGCCCACAATTTCAAGCACTTTCACGAGCGTCAGACGCGTCTGATTAGGTCCATCGTTAGTCTCGGCCGGGTTCAGGGGTGAAACAATAGACCGATCTCACCGGCTAGTTCGAGTACGTCACCGCTGCCGCCATGCATCGTGGTAGCTGTAGTCTTTCTGCACGTGCGACAACCCCGCTGGAGATCTGCACGAGCAGAGCACGAGACGGCATGAGCTGTCTCGTGAACTGGAGTCTGCATCCTATGAACTACAGTTATGGCGGTGTCACGCATACGTGGAACGCTTAGTGAGATCGGTCTATTGCGCTGATGCACAGGGGGAATTACCATCGCCCACGCTCGCACCCGCAGACGCTAGTTTCCGAAAGAACGAAAAAAAAGAAATAAATGGAGAGCAAGACAAGCTCCGTTTCCAGCACGGGCTTGCCTGCTTTGGCTGCGCGTGCACCGAGTGGTATGGAAGGGCTCGTGCTCAAGTCAGAGATTCGACTGCTCATCTTAAATTGCAAAATGATATAATCCATGAATGGCTAGTGAAGAAGCAGGTTCACAACATGATTAACAATATGCTGAATCACGAAAAACAGATGAAGTCACAAGTTTACTTCTCAATGTTTGGGTTTCGTACACCAAACTTTTGTGTGAACTTCGCAGACTGGAAAAGTCTTCTATAATGCCATAAATAACATTAAAAAAGCGTTATTCGCTCGGCCTGTCTTATTTAAATAAATTATGTTATCGAGAAATATCTTAATAGTCCAACCTAGGCCGACTAGAAAATTTCTTCGAGTAAAGTGCCCATTAACGGGTTTTCACAATATTGGCCTTGTGAAATGAAATATTGGTTATATAAGGACATTTCTATACCAAGTTCTCAAGGTATGAGATAAGTGGCAGACCCCTCAGATGAAGTCTAACATTCACCTTCCGTAAAATTTCCCAGAAGAAATTAAAGGGCGCAAAACAAGCGATCTCCGGCAAGCTTTGCCGAAGTCGAGCGCCAGGCACCACACCATGGACCTGTGCATAGAAAGCCCTTTACTGGTTCGAACCGACGCACTTTGTAGATTTCGGCGTCGCTAGCTACTAGAAAGAAATCCCTCTTCACCGTCTACTCGGGCTGCACTCGGGCGATTTTCAAGCCGACAGCTTCTTTCCGGCGTCACAGTTGACCTCACAGTTGGCAGGCGGTGAGCAACAAACAAGAAACGAAAAACGGAAACAAAACATAATAATATTTCACATCAGGCGTCAGTAATTAAAGTTGGCAGGTTGTCAGCGAACAAACACCGAAGAAAAAAAAATGCTTCCAGTAACCGCACTATAGTCACTGAAAAGATGATAACGACAGGGCGACGGACGCCGGTGCCATCCAGCATGCGGTCGTTGCCTATTGACGTGCTTGCCCTCATGCGCACTCGAAGCTCTCTCGGACCTCACGGGACGCCGAAATGTTATCGAAGCTGAGGTTCACGCTGGAGGCGGGACAACCGAAACTCTCCCTTGCCGTTCTCATCCTTTTGGCGGCGGCTAATGTCGACTCCAGCGAAATCGACGGCACCTAGCGGCTAGGGCAGAAAGCTGCGGCGGCAGGTTCGCTCGCCAGCCTTCTTCGAGCGAATCGGATATTCCCAACGCCTGGCGGTCTAAAGACGGAAGCCGTGAAAGTAGCTTAAAAAATACGTGGTGAGAGTCGCCAATTTGATTGTCAAAAGCGGCAAGCTCGAAGATACTGTCTTCTGCTAAGGGCTCGATGGTCTGTACTCCGTACATGTTGCCCTCGTTGCCCTTTGTTATTAGAGGTACCAAGGGATAGTGGATGGCAGTCTGTCCGAATGTTATTAAACTGAGTTGATGCTGTTGAATGCATAATGTGCCATAATAAACCCTCTTGAAAAAAATCATCAAGCAACAATGACGGTAGTTGTTTCGCGAACGGGGGAATCACATGTTGGTCTTCTTAGACTTAGGCTAGGTGGCGCAAGCTACCGCCCTTTACAAAGGGTATAGATATTCACATTTATTCATCCATCCAACTGGTTACGTAGGGTGTGATTTTACCCGAGTCCTCGCCGAAAGCTGATGCTGCACTTGTGTGCAATACACGGTCAGGGTATGCTTGATCAGACTATGGATGGCGCCCACTTTCGAAATGACTAGAGGTCTGGTAGAAGTAGATTAACCTCAGGGTCCATAAAGGCTCATGATGCTCCAGGCATGGGCACACGCTCACTTCGAGCCAACGCTTTTTTATTTAAGGCCGTAGTTATGTATTATCTACGTCACGTATCGGAGGCCATCGCTGGACAGAGATTAGACGCCAGTGCTGCGCCGGTGTTTGGCTGAAACCCGACCGACTGAACGCGAGCAGCAATCGAACGCTAAAGGAGCGCTCGCGTTTAAATTGTACCGCGCGCTGGCCTTCTTTAGGTGACGTAAAAAACTCGAACACTACGGCCTTCTAGGAGATGTTCGAGCCCGCCCATTTTAAAGGGAAATACCCGCATGATCATCATCATCGTCATCTGTCTATTAGACGAGTCAAATATACAAAGTGCTTAATTTTTACTCCAAGATTTTTTTTTTTTTTTGTCATCTGTGAAAGGTGCACTAACGCGGTTGGTGCAGGTAAGTTTTACGGCCAGGGGGACATAATATAGAAGGCTAATCCTCACGATGAATCGGCTAACTAACTAAACTGGTTTAATTAAGGTTTAGAGTAGTGAAAATAAACGTATGGTTTTAATTAGAAACTATCTGGGCGTCATCGAAAATCACTCAGGCAGTCAATTTTAGCGGGACTTGAACCACATAGGACGCGTGGGAGTGCACCAAGGTTGTCACTCGCGCAACAGGCGCAAAGCTAGCGGTGGAAAAACGCGGATGCTTAGATTATCATCCACTTTTTCCCACGGTGGCTTTGCGCCTGTTGCTCGAGTGGGAAGGTAAAGCTGGACAAAATAAGTCGTGGTGCAAAATGATACTTTTTTGTTGTTGTTTTCAGCGCCATTTGTATCTGAGTATTGAAATGCGATTAATTTAATACTTTGCTGACATGGTCCGGCTCTTATACTCTTTACTTTATACAAAATATGCTACAATTGGTAGCAACACGCTGGGGGTAAAAAAATGCGCAATTATTGTTCGTGGGTTGACGAACCGCCAAAATGTAATAAAATTCTGCAGTTGCAGTCTTATGAAAGCGTGCAGCTGAGCTAAAAAAACACCACTGTGCTAAGGTAATTTTTTACTTTTTTTTTTCTGCCTTATTAGCCAACTGTGGATACAATCTCATCGAGCTAGGCCTTTATTGTTGTGACTACGAAATAGTCTAAATAAAAGTATATATACAAGGGCAAAACGCGACGTTAATTTCGCCATGAAAAGGCGTGGCGGGTTCAGTGTTTGTTACCAAGCTATTTTTTTTTGTCTTATTGTCTCACATAATTTGGACGTAAAAACAAAAACAGCAAAGGTTTGATGTTGCGCAAATGACGCGAAGAAAGCACTTGAAAATCTGCATCAAGAGCGTCAGTTCATTCGTCCCGCAGCTAAAGCCATCGGGGTACCTAAGGATGCACTCCAAAGGCGTGCTAGTAAATTTAAAGTATCTAAAGAGCAAGTGATTTGAAAAGTTAAATTTGAATCCGAACGGCAAGCTCTTTCCAACCAGCAAAAAAACAAAAAAATAAATAAATAATAAGAAGAAGAGCAAAAATAGTTATTTGTTGAGAATATTGTGTATACGGAGAAGTCTCTTTTCGGGCTCATGTTCAAGGGATATCACACCTACTGTGAAACAAATGAAACCGAGGGGGAAGGTTATGCAGAGTCATGGTGGTAGTCCGCGGACTCTTTGTTCACTGAATGAGCCGGTAAAGTGGAGGCACCCTGTAAAGCGCGCGACGAGTGCCAATGGGGCTGGTTGTGCCTGGTGTGCTTTAAAGTGTGGAGCAAAACAGCGCCGCTTTTTTGTGCGTATCCAACGCACGGCGTGCGAATAGGGTTCCCACAAAGACTGTGGGGGCGCCCCCTGAGTATATACTTCAATTGTACCTAGTCAGACAACTGAGCTGTCTTTATTTATTTTATGTTTTAACTTTTTGTTTCTTACAGGCCTTACGGCCAAACTTTCTGAGACATTTCGTGGAATAAAAATTGTTCATGGAAGATCTATCAAAATTCAAACTGATTTGCGTTCTATCATACCCGGGCAAGTATACTGATGGGAACATTATACGTAATACGATCTTTGTCAAGGAGATCAGAAACCAATAATTTTGTGACTTTTTCCCTTTAAATTAAAAAAAAAAAAACACCGAAAAACATAGAGTTGTGGAATAAAAACTATACGCGTCCAGAAGGTTAATTACTGTTGAGTGATATTTTATTACTGTCATCTAAGGCATTCCCCGAGAACGCGATGCGAGTTGTTGTCTCGTTGAAATTCTCATATTAGTGCATGCTCCGATCGGCGTTATGTCCAAGAAAGTTAATGATGTCTCATTTTGCCCCTCTAGCTGTCTTTATTCCCTCAAGGTTCGGGGCAAAACGGGACAACTTTTTAAAATTTATTTTAATTGGCAATAAATATATTGTAGTTTTACTAACTCCAGGTAGTCATTTTTTACTGACCGCATTACAAGCACGCCAAAGAAGATTTTGGTACAGTTTTTGTTTCTTGTTTTGGAATAAAAAAAGAATAATGCAGCATCGATTGGCAAACTTTCGTCTAAGTTTGCCCCGCCTTACACTAACCTTCTCCAACGTTCTTAGACATCAACACCTCGCCGCATGCCCTGAAATCAGAATTTCAACCGGACAACAACCAACATCGTAATGTTCCCCGGGAATATTTATTATACTGTCATAAAAGATTAATAAGCAGTAATTAAACTTTTGGACGCGTATATTTTTTATTCCACTGCTTTATAAAACAAATTTTGGTTTGCATTGAATTCTATAGAATACATTCACAAAATTATCGATTTTGTGGAAAAGATGGTTATGTTCCCCAGGACTGTCATTGCCTGGGTAATATAGAAATCAAATCAATTATAGTTTTTTATATTTCCTCGAAAACTTTTTATTGCACGGAATGCCCCAAAAAGTTGGCCTTATTTGGTAGGCCCCTGCATTTCCCACGTGCTTCGAGTCCTGCTGAAATTCACTGACTTTTTAAGAAGCTCAGCAAGTTTCTTATTGAATCCACATGTTTCTTTTCAATAATTGATGTTAATTAAGATATTTAGTTATTTTTTTTAATTTAAACTGAGGATTAGTTCCCTATATTATCCCCCCCCCCCCCCCCCCCCCCCCCCTGGACCGTATAATTCACAGGCGCAAACCGGATTAGTGAACCTTTTACGATTTTTAGAGCGCAGCTCTTAGGCGCCCGCTTCCGGATTGAGCGGCGTCGCCGTCGGCGTAACCGCACGCGTTTCATCATGGAACGTCGCAGTTTACCCGCTAAATTTAGCGACGTCAATTTCTCGGCTAAAATGAATGCGAAAGTTTTCGCTAAATTTAGGCGGAACGTTAGCGAATTTTTTTCCGCTAAATGCAAGACGAGAAGAACAGGAGGAGGAGGGGAAGGCACGGAGGGGAGGAGATGAACACCCTCTCCTCCGTACCGTCCCCTCTTCCTCCTCAAAAGCTGCGCTCGAATTTCGCGTTACGAAAAATTGTAAACGTCTTTCATTTTTCTTTTCTTAATCAATCTGTTTGAATTTAAGTCGAGCGCCAAGACAAACTTCTCTGTATCGGGTTCCATCGACGGTTTTTTCTGTTCTCGGTGACCGGCTTTAATTTGAAACCGTTTATTTCTTGGGCGCATTGCTGGCGCGGTCCGCGGCGCCGCGTGGAAAACCCACGCGGCACACTTGTTGGAAGCGTCGAAGTCTCGCCAAGTTGCCAGCGTGGCGAGCGTTCTAGCATTGTCTCGCGGTCCCTCGACGTGTCGACGGCCCGTTTCTCGCCGCGGGACTCGTGACATCAGCGCAGCTGGCCGGCTGGACGCTTCTGGAGAAGCCTGCATCGGCGGCGTATGGCTCCGCCATCATCATCATCGTCATCACTATACTCCGTTTCACGCTAACTTAGCCGACTAGGAGGCTAAGGCTCCGCGAACCAATAAGAGCGTCGGAGAGAGGCACGTGACCCGTCGTCAGTGGGGCATTTGTGTCGCCACGCCAAATGTGAGGCGCGAGGCCTGGAGGAACCGGCTGTCGTCTGCTAGCCGGGAGTCGCCTGCTCCGAAACCAACCAGCTTCGGAGGAATGGCCACCGCTGCAACATATACGTCCGATGGAATAGCAAGCTCTTTAGGAACGGTTCGTGAGGCAACCATGCGCTCAATGTAGTCGCGAATCTGTGACGGGTACTCATGCCAGGGCACAGTGCGATGTTTTGAGCGGAAACGGCCGATTAAAGGCTCTGTTATACTCCGACGTAACGCGTGCGCGCGTGCGAACGCGTCACAGCGACGTCACGTCGGCGAAAACCGGCGTCGTGGCGTAACCGACGCGACCGGCGGCGTTCGACGCAGCCTGACCGCCTCGACGCCAAAATGGAGCATGCCGTATTCCTCGCCGGCCAGGGGGGTAAAGGTGGGTGAGGAGGAGTGGCAAATCCCGCGCGCCGACATCCTGGGTCCCGAGTGAAAGATCGCGAAAGAGAGCGACAGAACACGAGAGAAAGAAACCAATGTTAACAGCTGAAGGACGACAGTCGCAATGGTAATCGCGAAGACTAAAAACTCTCAGCAATATAAACAGTGATAATTTAACGTTGCAAACTAAATTCTGAGCTATTCTAAGGTTTATAAAAATCAGCATACTCATCACGCTGCATTAGCTTCCCTTCTGTTGAAATCTCGAAAATCTGGTAGCTGCGCGGTTTCGTATTTCAGGGCGCGGCCACCCGCGCCCGGAAATACGAAACTAAACCAGATAACCGAAGCCGGTTATCTGGTTTAGTTTAGTGTTGACGGGAGGCCGTACATCCGCGTGCTATGCAAAACGAAAGCTTCGAAAGGAATGCGAATATCTTTCCACCGGTAAGTTCGTGGATTGTTGAAGTTCATGACACTGCTCTGATGATATATTTGTCCAATCGAAGGCAGTTGGTAACCATGTGGGACCCCGAGGGTCTGCCTGCATACTCCGCCGCTTGCGGCAGACAGAATGCATGGGAAAATGGCGGACCTTTTCCTCTAGAGTTAGTATGTATGATCTCTATGGCGCCGGCCGCGCCAGAGACGCCGGACCAGGATGCATCATGCGCTGGCTCCCGGCAGCCCTCGCGCGGGAAGCGCGGCGAATGCGAGCAAAGCAGACGACAGGAGCAGCACTCCGTTTGGCGTCATGTTTAAAGAATCGGACTCGGTCGTCGAGAAGCTGATCGAGGGAATTCATCCTCACCCGTGTGTCTACGACACGAGGAAGCTTGAGTACCGTAGACAGTGCGCATGTCAAAGATGTACCGTATGTACATTGACTCCCTACGCTTGCGGCGCAGGCGGTGCATTAACAGTGCAAGCGCCAGTTTTCGTCGTGCAAGGTACGTCCACGCCATCGCTCGAACTTGGTGTTCAAGAAGCGCGATAATTTTCGTCTGCTATTCGAAACGAAAAGGAACCGGAAGTGGCGCACTCTCGCAGGAAACGTGCCCTCGTAGTCAGATTCTGCGCATGCGCCGGGCCGGCGGCCCACCGACACGCGCCGCGGGAGCCGCCAGGGCCGCCGGAGTATTGGCGACGTGCGCGACCGAAAGCGTCGCTGTGGTCGGCCTTCCACGACTGGCCCAAAAGCTGACTATGACGTCGGAAAGGGTATACCATCGACGGAAATAAGAGGCATGAAAGAACTTTAATTTCGACGGTGTTGGCAGTGTTGCTTTGAGAGCGCAATGATTTCAGGCTTCCACCATGCTATTTACAAACACCATCGAACTTGTTGTTCGCAAGGTAATGACGTCACAAGGGGGAACCATAGGAGGGCGCCACCGAAACATCTCGGCGCTAATAAAGAGGCCGAATTTTTGACGCACGCGGCGTGACTGACGTGACGTAGCCGACTTCGGCCAGCGTTCGCTTGCGCGCGCGTTACGTCGGAGTATAACAGAGCCTTTACACGGCTTCAATCGCCAGCGATCGCCAACGGCCACGGCGCGATAAGGCGAAAATCAAATCGAGCGGATACGGATCTAACGTCACTTTTTTTATTTAAATATAATTGAAACTCAGAAACTTGTTATTATTTTTTTTTTCTTCTTCATATCTTCTCGTTATAGATGGAATCGCGCGAGAACTACTTTTTGTCGCGCAGGGCTCCGTCGCGGGGGCCGCGGCATCCACAGTTCACCAAGTTAATGTGAAATGGAGTACATTAATGATAATGATGTCAACATCATTATAATCAGATGCGAGGTAGTGGGGAAAGCGTACAAATAGCCAGTTACACTTTTTTTTTTTCTTTGAAAGGCCCTTTTCCATTTTGGTCTTTCTGTTTTTATGGTCGTTGATTTTCCTCAGAATGAGCTAAACACACCAATAGATTTGCCCGAACCATTAACTAAATTATTACGTCAAAATAACCCGGTCTTAATTTCATTTTTCGTTTGGCGCGAAGGTTTTTAATTTTTTATTAAGCTTAAGCGTTTTTTTCGGCTACACGTGTTTGCTGTTTGAGTTGCAAGAACTTTCATAATATGGAATGATTGCTGAAAAAACTGCCTCAGCACTCGCTGAGCAGCACGTAAACCATGAAAAATGCGCGAGGTACTGTGGCTTTTACAGTACCTGACCTACCTGCCAGTGACATCACGTCGCTGTAAAAAAAAACAAAAAAACTTGAATGTGTTTTTTTTTTTCTTACGTCTCTTTTCTTTGCTGTTTCTTGAACAGCAATTTTGAACTTAGAGTTACTAAATAGCATGTCCGGAAAAGTAAATCCTAAAAATCACGTTTCCGGCTTCCCATCTTCATGTTGCATACTCGCTGTTACCTCAAGAAGGAGAAACAAAAAAGGAAGTTTCGCGCATTGTTCATACGCGTCGCGAAGTAGTTATTACAAGATTTGGTTGTCGGAAGACGAAAGAGTGTTTTTGGCATTTCAAACATTTACGTCTTGAGAATATAATATATATACATATATACACACTCTCAAAGAAAAATCCGTTTCTTGAAAGGTTATTCGACGCCCCATGTACTATTTCAGCTCGTAAAGAACGGTTATGCCTCAAGCACTATCGCCCTTGGAGCACTAAAAAGTCAACTGGGCGACGAACTCTTTCGCATCGAAAATGGAGCTTAAAAGAACCCCTTGTAGCTTTTTTTTTTCACGAAAAACCCTTGAAGGGGGCGTTTAAAATAACTTTTTAAAGGCGCGAAACATGCCACAAGGCAAAGAACCTCTAGTGTTCTTGTACGACCAGATTTCTTTTTAGAGTGTATATATCTAATCTAAAATGCACCTTCATATATCTCAAGTCTCCTCATGAAAGGCGGAAGGGGTGGAGGGGGGGGGGGGGGGGGATACAATTTTGCGAGGAGCAGGAATTTTTTTTTTTTTTTTACTGCGTTTGTTGAGGTTAAAGCGCGAAACACATGTACGACGAAACCGTCCGATCCGACGTCCGACCGCGCAATACGCCGGTCGAAGGCGAGGGTTTTCAACGCTCTCCGATGCTACGAAAACCCTCTCCCCCCAAGGTCATTCCGGCAGTCCGCACGTCGGATCGGAAGGTTTCGTCGTACGTTTGTTTCGCGCTTAAAGCGCGAAACACATGTACGACGGAACCGTCCGATCCGACGTGCGGACTGCCGGAATGACCTTGGGGGGAGAGGGTTTTCGTAGCATCGGAGAGCGCTGAAAACCCTCGCCTCCGACCGTCGTATTGCGCGGTCGGACGTCGGATCGGACGGTTTGGTCGTACATGTGTTTCGCGCTTAAGGCGAGCATACTTCCGTTGCATTGCGGTTAGCGAAATTCGAACCTAATGCGAGGTGGTCCCGCAAACACAGCGCTCGGTAAAACGTACACTTTTCACGGCACTGTGTTGGGTGGGGTAACGCTAACCATTAACTTGTGGGGTGGAAGCATTGACGTGCATCGGTGCGCAGGGTTCGAACTACGCTGCGTTTCACTTGAAAAGTCCGACCGCCGTCGACGCTACATTGCGACGGAGCCAATTCCAGTAGCACCAAAAGTGCTTCGTCATGGCGCTCGTTGTCTTTGAGGAGGGTCGGCCATCACCAAATGAACCAGTCCCGCAAAGAAAAAAAAAAGTGAAGGACCGCGGAGGAGGAGCAGAGGAAAAGCTTTATTCGAGGAAAAAGCCTTGAGTGTCTTCTCTCTGGTCGGGAAAGCCTAGTCCAGGGCCCCATTGGCTTCTGCTATCCGCTTAGCCCGAGAGATCAGCATCCTCCCTGTAGGTAAAGGATGGGTCTCGGAGCGGAAGAATGCCTTGCCCCCGTGGAGTGGGGGGCCCAGGTAGAATGGAAAAGGGAAGGTTCGGGGGATTCGAAGGACCGCGGCTCATTCACTCTACGTGATTGGTTTTTATCGGGGATAAAAAAGGAACAAAGACGACAGCCTTGACGATGTATTTTCGACGCTTGTAGCGTCGGCTGCGGTAAAGTGAGACGACAAGGAAGCATGAATCCGAGTGTTGTCAAAAGGATGGGCGGTATGCTTTGCCCAATTGCCGTGGCCCGTCTTCTGCAGTAGCGTGACAACACGAATGAGTCTTTCCTTATCTGTAGTCGGCGAGAGATTAGAAGTACGGTGGAAGCTCATCCTCCGGCACGTGCCCGTTGCTTTCGGTCGTGCTTTGTCTCTGCGTGCTCACCGCAACGACACTGCAGAGTGTCGTCGAAGATGCGGAGCTTGTGAGGTTCCGCATCTAGCGCGAGCGTCTACCGCTACGGCGAGCATTATGGCTACGTTCGATTACAGGTTAAGAACGCAGCATAGGATCTCCGCCTCTAGAGTGAACTTTTACGGCATTCTCGGCCTGTCCAGCTGTGGCCATAGACTTGTGCCCCCTGTTGACGATGTGGAGCCACATGTGGCGCTGGTAGCCGCCAGACTGTGTCAACTGCAGGCCGCGACAAAAAGCGCTGGAAATAGCGGAGGCTACGTATATTCCCGCTAGTTTTGATTGGCACTAGCTCGTCTCGCCGAGGCCGCATAGAACCCTCGCGCTAAACAGAACCGCCTGGCTTTAAGAAAGCTAGTAGTCACGGTATGTTGATGTGCACAATTGTCGCTTCCACGTGTCGACGTCGTCCCACGGTGGCAGTCACTCCTACTTGTTATTGCGCAGAAAAAAACAAATGGGGTGGGGCGAGAAAGCGAGATGTATGCTGCAAAATGTACGCGCTTAGTAGCAGTCACCGCAATGGCTGCTGTTGTGACGTCAGCGAAAGCCATGTGTGTAGTGACTGACGGGGTGGGGACGGCACGGAAGTCTTTCAGTTGTTCCGCCTTCAGCGCGAGCTTCCTGCCTTCGATGATGCTGCAGCGTGTCGTGAGCTTCGAGCGTGCACGCGCAGCCAAAGCACGGCGGAGAGCAACGAGAGCGTGCTGGGGGACAGGGAGTTCAAGACACGTACACCCTGCCTAACACCGCGGCCAAGGCTTGGAAGCCTGCGCCTGTTATCTCGGCGTTTCTGTCTCAAACCGGGGCACAATGTGTTTTAATCCGAAGCTGAGGAGAAAAAACAACAACATATAGATATAAAAGAAAAGAAAAAAAGACCAGCACGTGTGGTGCCACAATAGGCGGACTGACGCTGCTCTGTCTACACAAAGCGAATTGTAGCTGAAGGACTCCTTCCGTGTCGGCCCGTCTGACTGCAAAACAAGGAGTGCCGTACAAAAGACGATGTCTGTCGGCAGGACTACATGAAGGCTCCCTAGGCAGGACGCCTCAGGTCTTTGCCGGGAGATTTTTTTTTTTTTTTTTTTTAGTTGATGTTATTCCCGGGAACAGTGCGTTTTCGCTTCTTGCGCGACCTCGGTAGTTGCGGGACTCAAAAGCAGCTGGCGAATGTTCGTTTAGTGCGGAAACCGGCCTCACTTGTGGTCTCTTTTTTTTCTTCCTTTAAACTTTAATATTTATTATTCTTCAAATGCCTCAAGTTGAGTAAGGTCGCCGCTAACGGGGCACTCCTTTCGGTACATATTACTATATGAGCGCGGCACCCGACTGCTTTCGTTCTATGCAGCATTTTTTTTTTTTACAGTAATACATTGCGTTCCCCAAAAGATGTATACGTGGTCAGTGTTGTGCGAGACACTGTTGCGGGCGTGTTTTTTTTTCATTAAATGTGTGTTGTTTTTTTTGTCGTGAATGCTCGTGTAATGCAGATAAATGTAAAGAGCTGTAAATTCTGGTGGTTGTCCCATTTATTGCGCTATACCCGGCATATGAGATGAACTACATACTATAGTATGTATGTAGGCTTTGCCTATACCCTTTGGATTTGTTGAGATTGCCCCTGTGTGCAGCAGGCACGCAAGTGGATAGATTTCAAAGCAGGTTAACTTGCCACTCTAGTAGAGTTAATGCAATAAATATTTTCACTTAAGCTTTTAACTAAGAAAAGTGTATCGGAGAAAAAATCAATACCATGTTGTTGAATTGTTTTTTTTCGTACACGTCTGAAAACGTAATTACGACGTTTGTCTCTTTGCGTTTTTGTTTCCTCGTTATTCTTATTGGGTTAGGCCTAATTCACGTGGTGCGATTTTACTTGCGATTTCGCAGTTGCGATGTCATTCGTACGGCAAAAATGCCTGGGGGAAGCTGCGGTGCCCGACGTCGCACCTGCGAATTCGCACTTAAAATCGCACCACGTCAATCGGGCTTTAGACATTGCAGGCTGTCCAGGTATGGTAAGATGATCAGATACGGCCGTGAACTTTGTAGAAACATCGGGATACAGCTAGGTTTCTTGATATCCGAGCGTCTTGATCATTATCCCCTTCTTTCGTTCTCAGGGCCATGGAGAAAAGACTCCACAACACGAGGCACGCCGCGAGGCAGGCAAGAAACACAGCCGGAACTTGCACCACCAGGACAGCAACAGCCGTCACGACACACAGCAGTAACACCACCACGTCGATCGGTGCAGCCACAGCGACAGCGACGACCATTTCGACCACAGCAGCAGCAGCGGCAGCAGCCGAAGACATGTCTTCCAGACATCACCCACAGCGACGAGAGCAGACGCCACACGACTCGTCAGACGACGAAGAGGAGGAGCAAGACGACGAGCAGACGACGACGTCTCCTAGCGAATCTCCGCCGCCTTCGACGACGATGACGATGGCCGCACCGGCGCCGAGTGCTGTCTCGACGTCCCCGACGTCGACCTCGTCTTCTCCAGAACAGATGTACAACGGCTTTCAGTCCTGGGCGTTACGGACTTACGGAGACAGCGCCAAGACCAAGACGGTTACCCGGAAGAAGTACCAGAGGATCCTCAAGATCCTCAAGGGCGAGGAACAGACCAGTGCCGAGAACTCAAAGTTTAGGTTCTGGGTGAAGGCGAAGGGCTTCAAGATGGGACTCCCACCGGGACACGTGCCACAGGCTCATCGGGGCGTCAAGCCGTCTGACCAGGTCCTCTTCGTGCCGTGCAGCAAGCTTAAGGTGAGTCTTTGCTCGCTCCTATATCTGCCAGGACCTCAAAGCCGAAGCCACTCTGTTCACACGTCAAACAAAAGACACATGTCTACTGCAGACATGAAGACAGAACCATCTGTGGACATGCCTCACGCATGTTCGAAGCAGGTTTGCTTCGCACATCAATGTGCATTCTTTGAACACGTATACAAAGAGCTTTTGAATGGCCAATGTATGTTTGTATGAGCACTGCGACTGCGCCTTGCTTTGGTTGCGCGTGCACACTCGAGGCTCACAAGGCGCCGACGTCTTATTGCAGTTATTAAGATCGCACTAAAGGGGAAGGGGGGGGGGGGGGGGGGGGGGCAACTGAAGGACTTTTTGTCGTTCTCATCCTGGCTGTGATTATAGTAGGGAGGGCGTCCTATTTAAACGGAGCCATTACCGACCTACCCGCGACTCACCGAGACTCCGAGCGACTGAAACGCACGTCTCGATTGTACGTTTCCTGAGCGGAACAGCAGCGCTGCATCGATACATAGTCCCAGCTGCTGCATTGACATGAGACGCCATATCTCGTAGAATAGTGGTGAGGCGAAAACCTTTACTATAGTTGGGACATGTGCAGGGAGCCGCGCCTGTAATGACCTGTCGCAAAAGTTCCTGAAATAGACCTGCCAACGCATTCGAGTCGATGGCTCGAAGCCAATATGCCGTATTTTGGTGATGTGCTCGATAACGCGTGTGATACTTATACTGGGAAAGCGCGTGCGATCGTATTAATAATAAATGGAAGAATACTCTTTGAGTATACTATAAGCCTTTTACTGTGCTTGGTTCCTCGTCATAACGGAATAAACAAAAGCAGAAAAAAAACGTAAAAAAATTAATGGAAGAGCAACACTTCGTCCGCTGCACTGTGAACCTATGCAAGGGACTCTTGGTGATTTCTTAGCACAGATAGTGTATAACTAGATCATTTCAATCTTTGTTCACGTGAATTCGCTTTTTAATTTTCGTGTACTTAATCTTCATAGTAGCGCGTCTGTTGGTTGAACATTGTTTTCCTTATTGAGGTGAACTAGTCGCCTCAAAGGCTTGAATCCTGGTAAAAGCGAAATGAACTTTATTACATAAAGAAAGCAATCTTAGAAATTATAATTGGGCAGAATACGAAATTATAATCGCCATGGTTTTTTCTTTTCTTTTCAGACACTAATAATAACGATAGATTCAGTTGCGGTTACTGGACTTGTTTATTATTTGTCCAGCGATACTGCATTTCCTCCTTTTTTTCTGTCAGTTTCTAAGTGAAGGCTCCTTTTTCACTTTAATCTCTGTTTTGTGCCGCTTAAAGACTGCCCGGTTAGAGCTCAGGAGTCGTATTGCTCTTTCGAGATTGTCAGGCTACAGCGGAGGCGTGGTAACTGCCTTTTCAATTAGTTAAATAATTAGGCTATCAGGGTTCGGAGGCAGAAAGCCGGGGTCGCCCTGCTTATCCATCATACAAAAGACAGTCTCCAAACAGATTCGAACGAAAGTCACCACGTGATCCGTGCTTCGAATGCTCATGGCAACGAGTTCGGGAAGAAACTTGGCATGCGGCATTCCAAAAATGGATGTCGAGGCGTCTGATGTCCGCCAGACTGTCTCTTGTACGACGATGTATATAAGTAGTGTGACCTCGCTTCACGGAGAGCTCTAGGTTATACTATAGCCTCCTATATACTGACAAAGCCTGCTTGCCACGAGAAGTGGCCGCCGAAATGGAAAAGGTGGAGGGGCAGACAACGAATGAGAGGAGGGCCACGTGACTGGCGCCCCGCTGCGACGAAACGCCGAAACACACTTCTCCCGAGCAAACAAGTGTGTTTCGGGTCCCCACCGCTGCAAAAGCTGTGCGCTGACGTTCTGATTCCCCGAGAAATGGCTCTTTGATGCTCTGTGCTACCAGATCCTCGCGCTCCAAGTCTGCGACCGGGCACTCTATGGCTCCGTCGTCGAGCTGCCAGGCTTTGTGAGGATAGAGGAGAGAGGTAGGCGTTTATTAAACAATGATGTCAACCAGCGCCTGGTGCTGGTTTGCTACATTGTGAAATGAACGGAAGCGAAAATCATAAAGATAGAAGAGAGAAAGGTAAACAGAAGAAGATAGAAGAGAGAAAGGTAAACAGAAAAAGATAGAGCGAGAAAACACACAAAACCAAAGTATTAAAAACTAAAAAAAAAAAGACTAAAAAAACTAACGAAAATGTTTCACTGTAAATTGTCATCGGCCATTGCTGTTCATCTACTCCACTACAGTTTCTTCTGTAAGCGAGTAGCTGCTAGAAATTTCAGCAGAACTTTCGTAGCTTTATACCCCTCAGCAGCAGAGATCCATGGACCAAGCAGAGTACGAATGCTTACGTCTTGTTCATTTTGTAGCCTCAGGCCTGTCTTCATAAGCTCTCTTTCACGGCTGTAGTCCTTGCATTCACACAATACATGTTCGATGTTATGGGTGACTCCGCACGAAGCACAATCAGAAGACTCAGCTCTACCGATTTTATAAAGGTAGCTGTTGGTGTATGCCACATTCAGTCTCAAGCGATGTAGGACCGTCTCGGCTGCCCTTGGTAGTCCCCGAGGTGCCCGAAATCTAAGTTTGGGATCGATATTGTAAAGATAGGAATAATGATATTGAGGATTTCTCCAAAGGGAAGATGCTATTTCTTGGCCTATATCTCTAATTAAGTTATTTGCATCTGATTTAGAAAACGGGATTGACACAGTAATAGCGCTCTCATGAGCGTTTCGAGCGGCTCTGTCAGCGATAACATTTCCGGTTATACCAGAGTGACCAGGAATCCACTGTATAATAAACTGGTGCCCTTTGCATGAAGCTTGTCGAGTTGCTTCCAGAATATCCTGTGCGAGTTGCAAGTTCGGGCTACATTTTTTCATCGTAGAGAGGGTGTGTAGAGCAGTTTTAGAGTCCACAAAGATAGCCCAAAAACTAGGACTCTCGGCTCCCACGCGAGCAACAGCTGCTCGAATCGCTGCGAGTTCCGATGCTGTTGACGACGTAACGTGGCTCAACCTTGCTTGTATGCATGCGTCCAGAGACGGAATATAGGCTCCCAGGGTCGATGATGCTGACATTGTAGATCCGTCGGTGAAGACATGTCTAAATGAGGCATAAGTTCGGTTCATGTATTCCAGCACTGTCTGCGTAATCACGGGTGTGGGCATTTTTTTCTTCGAAGCGATTCCCGGAATACTCGTTCTTATTTCTAAGTGAGGGTACCTCCATGGTGGATAGCTTGGAATTACCGCTGCTTCAAAAGAAGTTGGGATGTAATCCTCCAAGAGTGCGATAACTTGTGCAAAGCCAGATGATGGTCTTTCTGTTACCATATTTGTGAGGTGATGCTTATATGTACGAGATTTGTGACGAAGATGGGCTCTTATCGTTTCTTGCGTTCTTAAAACGGCTGGTGAAATCGCTTGTGCTTCCGCAAGAGATCCCAAATTAGAAGTGCCTTTAGGAAGCCCTAAACATGTGCGAAGAGCTTGTGCTTGAATACTTTCGAGTTCTTAGCATCAGGCTGTAGCGCAGAAGTCCGAGAAATAAGGCATTATAAAGGGCAAGGAGTGCGGAGACAGAGCATCCCCATTTGGTTCCACTAATCATCCTGATTATATTGATGAAAGAGGAGAGCTTCTTTTTAAGGCGTTTTACATGGGGGCTCCAGGTCAGCTGCCTATCGAGAGTGACACCCAGGAAAGTATGTTGTGTGACATATGGAATTTCCTTTCCGTCTATTTCAATTGGGTATTTGTCCGTGTGTTGTTTTGTGAATGCCATCGCTGCTGACTTTTCCGGCGATATGTGCAGACCTCGGAGGTGTAGGTACCGTGCGGTAATGTTAATGGCTTTTTGTAGTCTTGCTTTGTTGATATACAGAGATCTACTGCAAGTCCAGAAGCAGATATCATCCGCGTATATAGACACGTGAACGGTTTTTGGGAGAATTTTCAGGAGACCTATGAGAGAAATGTTCAAAAGCATCGGGCTGAGGACGCCTCCTTGTGGTACTCCACTAGTAATATGATGAAGACCGGTGTTGCCGTCCTGTGTCGATATGTAGACTTCTCTTTCTTTTAGGTAATTGGCTATCCATTTGTGTACACGTCCTCCAAATCCAATGGCCTTCATATCTTGAAGAATAGCGTTGTGTTCTACGCAATCAAAAGCCGACTTTATGTCCACAAATACAGCTGTTGTTTTTTTATTTACTACCTTCATTTGTTCAATACTAGTTATTAAGTCAATAACGTTGTCAATGCTGCTTCTTCCGCGTCGAAATCCATTCATGGACGAAGGATATAGATCTCTATTTTCTAGATCCCATTCCATACGGGTAAGCAGCATTCGCTCCATTACTTTGCCTATGCAACTTGTTAATGCTATCGGACGGTAAGAGTTAATGTCTAAAGGAGATTTTCCTGGTTTTAAGATTGGTAGAACCCGAGCAATTTTCCATTCTTTCGGTACAAAACCCGTTTCCCACGAGGAGTTGAAAATGTGTAGCAGTGCGGTCCTCGCCCTCTCCCCCAAGTGGCTATGGTTATACAAATGTGCAGATATAGTCAGTGGGAGCCTCGTTGGAAGTTTTTAATTTCAGGGATATGGCAGCGACGCACGAAGGTAAAGAGGTATAATTCTAGTCAGTCTTATATAGTAACTGCAAAAGTCAGAACGTCAGGGAGGAGCTCCAGTTGTCGAGCCTCCCGTGCGACCTTAGTATACCTTCGACAGCTCTTCAACGTCTCGTGCACCTGGATCGCGCGCGCGCGCGCTCAGCCAAAGCACGACGGAAGGCATATGGAGCGCGTGCTGGAGGTCGGGGGTTCAAACATCAAGCGCTACCTTTCTAGCTCTGTCAGTGAGTCTTGCCTAGCATGAACGCCTCGAAATAAATGTTGGTACGGCACGTCTCGGTGTTCCCACCTGGAACTTGTGATCTGTAAAAAAATATCACGTATGATCGAGAGAAAAAAAAAAAATTCGATCTCTAAGGACCGGGTTGGATTAGGACGCTTTATAAAATAGACATAGACGAAGTCGCGTAACGACGTTAGGCGAGGTCACTTTATTTCGATTCATGGAGCGCTGGCGTAGCGAGAGTGTTTTCTAAAAGAACGAAGAGGGCGGCGCAGTTCTGAATTGATTCAAGAACGCTCGATAGTGTGGCGTGCCCAAGATTTCGAAATGGAACACGCAGTCGCCAGTATGGGGTATTACTAAAGCTTCGTATAAGTGTATCTTCGCAGGAGCAATAGCAGATTGAAAATTGTGACGTAAAGCGCCCAGCTTGTATACGATTAGACGCATTAAATAAAATGGACGTCTTTGTTCCAAGAATGTTTGTATATAATGTGGATTCCAGAATACTCGATCGGACAACGAGACTAACGCTTTGCCGTATTACTTATAAACAACCCTACGAAAACTTGACGAAAAAAATTGTGTTGCGCGTTACGCTGTTTACTATACATCGTACGGAAGTCAGTCTGCGGATATCGTCCGACGCTGCGTGTGTTTCTTCCTCGTACACGGCGGTCCTCTCCGATGCTGGTCCCACGAAAGCTGCCCGCAAGCAATGTTCGAAGCTCACGTGCGCGTGTGACGCAAGCATGCCTTCGAACGTGCCGCGAGGTGTATATCCGCAGAAAAATCTCTCATGACGCCTGCGGAGAACACCTCGTCTTTTTTGTATGATATGTATAAGAGCAGGGCGACTTCGCCTTAAAGGGGCCCTGCAATTCTGTTTAAGCGTCTTCCTTTTTTGCGGTTTCTACGTCTCTTGGGCTTCGGGCAAGCCAGCGGACACGGAGGGTCTGACTATAGACCAGTGCGTCATATTTTAACCGGACGACGCGGAAACCTCTTCCACCTACAGAAGCGACCCGCGGTGCCGAAAGTACGCGATATGTAAAAGTCTGGTCCTGGGCTTACTACTGGTCAGAGCCGCTAAAAGCTTTTTTTAGTTGATATACAAAATACAAGCGGCGCGAACCGTTTCAATTATTTATGAAAGTACTTTTTGTTCAGTATTTTAGATCAGAAATGAAACAAATGCAGTTTATAAAGCACGGAAACAAGAAATGACCCGTCGACGTACCCGCCTCCAAGCGGTGGAAAAGGCGGCGTATATTAGAAAGGGGTAGTGGGATCAGGCACCGACGATCGGCGAGCGTAGAAAGGTCCCGGGCGTACGCGGCGGCGCTGCGGTCGTATACCGGTTCGAGGATCCGACCGGTTCCGAGCGTTCCGAAGGCCTTCGGCGAGCAGGTTTGGCTTGCGGTTTAACCTTTTGGCGATATGGCAGCGCGAAGTGGCTCTCGCTTTGAACTGATATTTACCCCGTGTTTGCTGTCGTTTGTGGCCAATGAAGTGTCATGCAGAATTAGTGTTTAATCGCGCAGCAGATGCAATGCGAGCCGCCCTGGCCGGCCACTTCATACAGCCTATCCAGCACATGCTTTAGTGGCGCCCTCTCGAGCCGTCGACACGGAGTGCGGCAGCTTTGAGCGCTCGCTGAGCTCAATACCCCTCCCCTAGTTCACGGCCGGTCGAGCCACGACCAAGCACGTTATGAAGGAGATTGTTTGCTTGTTTTTGTAATTTTAATTTGCCTATAAATTTTTAAATAAAGCGAAATTCGAGAAAAGTTTTAGTAAGTTACTACGTTCAGTACGCTCAGGTTCGGTGAAAATTTAAAAAAAAGCACAAAAAGTCGTTGCAGGGCCCCTTTAAAGGGGCACTGGCACCACAAAGGTCGTATTTATATTCGTTGTCAAACACGATGCGAATGGTAATTACCGACAAAAAAAAATAGAAAGAACGGACTGGAAAAAAATAATTCTCCGCGCGTTTCTGTTTTATTTTTGGCGTTCTTCTCTCCCGCTACTTACCTCCTCATCTCCTCGCGTTTTTTTTTATTGGTGACGTCAAAAATTATGAAACGTAGAAGCTTTGTAAGCGACATATGACGACATTTATAAAAGATTTTTTTTTTTTTTTTTATCGGCATTGCGATTGCATTACAGCCCTTCTTTTTGAAATACCGAAAATCAGAGTCCGGAGTGATGTCGCCTCCTGGATTTTTATCCTCCCTCGGAAAACATGGCGGCGCTCGACGAATATAACACTGAGGATGATCGGTGAGTCGGGGAATCGGGCGAAGACATCGTTTTAGGTGCCCGACGACCTCTCCGACTTTGAAAAGAAAATCGTCAAACGGCCAAAACAATTGGGTGTGGTGTTTTTGTATCGTAGTTTCGGTTGTGACTCCGCCGGGGCAGCCTTTCACGCAGAACCGGCGCGACGTGGGCCCCTCACGTCGCTCACAAAAGTCCACCGCGCGTCCTCTTCGACCTGGCACCGTTTCAAAGAATTATAGATCGCTGAAAGAGCCCTATAAAAACTTCAAACTCGAAAATGAAGCGTCGTCTGCTCAGAGCCACAGGCGCTAAGCACGAAGCGGTTAATCGCGGGACGCGGACGAACACGGCACGGAGGCGTGAGAGAAACTCGAGCTGCAGGGCGACTCAATCTTCGACGTCACTGTACTGGCCCGGAACGCGCGGAAACTTCAAATTCAGTTTTGGAATTTTTTTTTGTTTGTTTTTTATTGCACAAATACTGAGTTTCCAAGTTTCTGATATTGAGGGTAATGTCCAGACATCGTTTTTGAATCATTTCGGATAAAAAAAAAATATGATTTTGACCTGTCAATCATGTGTTTAAGAAAAAACATAGGGCGTGGCTTACGTTGGCGCTTCTCGGTTTGTGTGATAGGTCCTTCGGTATTAATTCTTACCGGTTAATTCGGCAATCCCATTGGCTGCATTGGCCCCTCCCCGCGTTTTTGGAGTTGGCGGTTACCTCACACGTATAGCCGTCCTCCACCGCCATTGCATTTTTGGCGAAGGCACAAAGGTGAACCAGACTCGAACCAAACATTATTAGATCGTCGTCACTTGGCGTCACGTGGCACTGCGACGTCATATGTTCGCTTAATGTCACAGTGTTACGCGTTTTCACAACTTTCCCGATAAACTTAGCGGATTATTTTTTTTTCTCCCGCTTTATCGAGAGGAAAAACGTTTAACGTCTCCTTGTTACGTGACGTCGCATGACATCGCAAGTTTCCCGCTAAATTTAATGGGGAAATCGTTTTCCTGCTGGATTTCACGAGGACACGCGCGATCTCGTGACGTGTCGCGACACTGTGATTTCCCGCCAAATTTTAAAAGAAATTTTTTTTTTTTATTATTAGATTTATATGGGAAACGGTTTGCGTGACTTAACATAGCATCAGGTGACAGTATAATTCCTCATCAAATTGGGCTGGCCAAGCCGCACACGCATCGGATCCGCTGCGAGTTTCTAACCTAAAGCGACTGCCGCCGTAAAACGACAAATTAAAAAAAAAAAAAAAGGAAGAACTTTATTTGTTCATTCTTTACGAAACAATGAACGAGAAAGGAGCGGCTGTCAGTGCAACGCCTGTGGTTGGGGGAGTCGCCACGTACGAGGAGTCGCGTAAGTCCGCACACCGGCACAAGGGCCGGCGCGTATTGATTAGTGCTCAGCAGACGGTGTTTTCCCGCCCCAGCGCTTCATCGAATGACGGAGGGGAGGACCGTGTCCGGATGGGACGGTTTACGTTCCCCGCACGAACGAAGGAGTCCCCCACTGCATTTGATGTGTGCTCCTTGACAATGCAGACGAACGAAAGAGCAAGGAACGACGAAGGAAAACTAGAAGCCTCTTTAGGCTCTTGCGCAAGTACTTGCTTGCGCATGCGCGTGTCTCTGTGTGTGTGTGTGCATGCTTACAGCAACTAATAAATTGACTTCCACCCGTAATGGAGCGCAACTCGCGCCTCCTAGGTGAACTCGTAATCGGCGAAAAAATCTGTCTGGTTGGGGATTTGATCCGCGGGACCTCCCCGAGACGTAAATTAACTGGTTTCGTGTATCTTCCCCGCCTATAGACGATTTCGTTTAGCGCTCTCAGGGTGGCGCCATTTTGTTCGACCGCAGCGCCCTCTCCGGGTTCGGCGGGGTAAAGCGAGAAAGAGGGCACGCGCCCGATTCCGCTAGCAGACGACAAACCGGGAGGTTGCCATTCTTCATCCTTGGGCTGTACCGGCGGGCTGTACCGAACATCGAACTCTCGCTCGTGGCTGCCGTTGTGAAGTGGTTCGCGTTCTTAGAATAGTTATGGCTACCCAAAAAATCGGCCTATAGCGCCTTGTTGTTTTAGTTCGGTGAATGATCAACTAGTGTATCATTGTTCCGTTACTTAAATAGTAGTCAGCCGGCAGTACTACCCTCAACTACTGCGTGTATTACGGCAGGAGAGCATGTTTTTATTTAATATTTCAGACTTTTACTCATGGTGGCTAAAGGCGTACACCAGTACGAACCTTGTATAATAAAAAAGGTATAGCAACCGGATTTAATTTTCGCCTGTAGAGACCGGCCAATCTGACACAGTATTTCCATTTTTTTTATTTGCACGCAGGTAACAGTGTAATTGGACCCGGTTAGTGTTTTTATCGAGCATAGTATAACACGATAACTTGCATACCAAAATCCGCGCATCTGCGCTTGAAATTTTCAAATCACGCAATTTTAAACCGAGTTTGCACGCCAGCCGGATGTTAGGTACAGCCCACTTGGCTGAGCAGACAACGCGCGAGGTGAGAGGGGGAGGGCATTTTTTCTCTCTCCGCTCTTCCGAGTGGAACTGTCTTCATAGGGGAGTTTTCCTACGATAATCCTAATAATGATATACCACCCGAGTATGAGCATTTTTGTCCTCATATAGATCATTCCAATGACCTCCTATGTCGAGTTGCCGTCCTTGTTTGCTCGGCTGTGGGTTCCGAGTATGCCGCAGTAGCTCACTGCGGCGACTATCACCCGGCGTATAGTCCGCAAAAGCCAATTTAGGGTCAAAAATAAAAGTTTTTGCTTAGATGTTCGCTCGTCGTGCATGTAGTCCTACTCGAAACGTAAAAATGATCAGACACAGCACGATTTGACGCATGCCTCCTGTATTTGCTCACAAAGAAGCTTGTATCATACATAAATCAACATTGATATATTCCGTTGTTCATAAAATCCTTAACGTCTTGTCGCAGTGAACGATCTAGAAAAAACAAATTATTGTGTGGTCCGCACCTGTACATAGTCCGCATCGGATAAAATTTAAACGTCTATGTGCGTGCCCGCTCGCGTGTCTGTGTATGCCTTTGTGTGTTCGTGTGTGTGTGGCAGTGCGTGTATGTGTGTGTACGTGTGTGCATGTGTGTCTATGTATGTGCGTCAAGTGTTCGTGTGCGGTTGTGCGTCTGTTTGTGGTATTGTGCGTGCGCCGGAATATACGCGTAGGTACGTCTTGCGCGATATGTTATTGCGAGTGTGGGAATGAGAGTTTGCGTGACTGAGTGCGCGCGCGACTGACAGAACATGCCCTTGAATGAGCGAGAGTTTGTGGGTGAGAAAGTGTGCTGATGTCTTCGCGCGTGTTTTTTTTTAAATTATTATTATTTTATTTCGCGGGTGTGTACATCGGCGTTTGAGTTCGTGTCCGTTTGCGTGTGTGGGAATTGATGCGTCTCACACGGCGTGCTCGTCGGGGGAAGGGCCGGGCACTGGATGGAATCGTGGAGCAGAGCTTCCCCAGTATTTCTACTTCCCTTAGTGTTCCCACGCTGATAAGGTCCAGTATCACAAAACAAAACAACAACACAAAAAGTGTTCTAGCAGTAATTTGAGAACGTGCTGCGTAAAAGAAGGAGGGCTGTACACCTACACGCCCGAAACGCAGACGATACTCGAACCTTGCACTCCAAAAAGCAGCTTCCTCAAATTATATACAAAGTCTCAGTTTCAAAAAAAAAAAAAAAAACGAAGTCAAGCGTAGGAAGGCTTGAATTTTTTCCGCCGAGCGCGCTCCCGCGTTCTTAACGGAAAATACAAGGGACAAAAGCAGCGGGGCGCGCGGGACGCGCAGGGTTCGGGCGGCGGCTCTGTTTCGCCGAAGCGAACTTTACGGCTCACGACCCGGGACGTGCGGCGCCCGCGCGTAAACGCTCTGGGCCAGCTGTGCCGCACGCGACGGGAGAATGGGCACCGCCGACGACGCGGATCCCTCTCTCGCTGCACATGCTTGCCACGGCCTGCGCGCTACTCTAAGCAGGACGGTGTGTCTTCTATGCCGTCCGTTTCGCCCGACGACGAACCACGCCAGACGCTCGTCGGCCCTTATTCCGACCGATCCGCGGCGCTGTCACCCGCGACTGACACTCACAACGAACGACGCATTGAATCGGCCGGAACGACTCGTGTAGAGTAGGGAGTTTCCGTAGATCGTTTTCGCCGTCCCGCAATGGCTCTCCGCAGCCCGCTACATTACCCGGAACTCTACGGTCAAGGCCATGGGCGCGCAGGCGCAGTAGCGGCTTCTTCGTTGCGGAGGGCTTAGCGGAGAGGGAAACGCGGTCTACGGAAACTCCCTAGTGTTTCATTGAATCTCCGCTAAATTTATCGGAAAAATAGACGTCACTCCTGGCCTTGTCGTGTGAATTAGTGATGTCCCTTGATACCACGGCTTTAAGTAACGATGCGTTAGTTTTCCGGTAAGTTTAGTGGGGACTTGACCTCACGTAACCTGACGTGACGTGACGTGACGTAGCGGTGCCAAACGGTGATGTCGCGTCGGACCATGACGTCACGCGACGTCAATTTTCCCGCTAAATTTAGCCGGGAACTGCATGGACAAGAGGCCGAATTTCTGGTAAATATTTCTTTAATTGGCGGCGTTGAATCATAGCATCGGTATTCTAAAACTCAATGGAACGTACCATAATCACGTTTCTGTTTGATTGCTGCTTAAAGAAATAAACTGAAGAGATTTTGTATTTGAGATTTATATTTGATTTGGCGTCCAGGATCACGAATATCGCGAATATTTTTCGATTTGGCGCACGGATACCGCAGAATATAATGTTTCAAAGTACCGCTGAAGCCCGTCCACCCCGGAACATGGCGACACACCCAGAGTTTTCGAAATCTCCGCTCTTGCTCTCCTGCAACGCCTTTGAAAGCTATGCACGCGCCCTTTTACTACTTTTTAACAAAGGTCAGAAAAGGACACCACGACTGGTGTCAGTGCGGGGCAGTATACTTTAAAGTCCCTTCATGTTTCGAAAGTAACGCGATGTTCTTCGATGCGAGGCACGTGCAACGTGCAGAACTTGGGAAGGTCATGGCGGCACAACGCAGCACTGAGCTAGATTTCAGACGCCATGAATTTCCCAGAAGCGGCGCGCGGCACGTGCCTCGAGCATTTCTGCAACAATGAATGGCGCCACTTTTCGCAGGATAGAGGAGCTGTAATATACCTGGCAAGCTTGCAATAGACCGATCTCACAGCTACGTCACCGCTGCCGACATGCATCATGGGAGCTGTAGTCTTTCTGCACGTGCGACAACCCTGCTGGAGATCTGCGCGAGCAGACCACGAGGCAGCATGAGCTGTCCCGTGAACTGGCGTCTGCCTCCTACGAACTACAGTTATGGCGGCGTCACGCATGCGTGGAACGCTTGGTGAGATCGGTCTATTGCAAGCGCTGCCCACACGAGGAACAGGCTCTTGGTGGCCGAAAGATTCGAGTATGACGTCACGACCGGTTGGAGCCGTTACTCAAGCATCCAGCACTAACTCTTTTCTTTTTTTTTCTGAAGAACCTTTTTACTTTTTTGTTGAGGTTGCAACTACAAGTACTGTAACGAATTGCACTGTCTTGAAGTCCTTGACGATTTGAAAGCAGTCGTTTGAGGAGGGACCGAATTGCAAATGGCCTCCTCGGCGTTCTTTTCCCGCGAGTGTCTTTATCCGCGACACCGCAGCGAAGCGAACGTCATTGCTGCGCTCAAACTGCGGACAAGTACAGGATGACGCGGGTTCTGTCCTTGTGTCGCAGAAATTTCATAACGTGCGACGGCCAAACCTATCGCAAAAGACTCGAATGGCCATTACTGGCGGTGCTAACTTAATTATAACATCTTATTTGCGGTACTGAAGAACGTTATTTCATAAGTCATAGCTGTGTGCGCAACTGCTGAGCCCGTGTTGACTTCGATGTTCCACAGTTCTTTTGCAACCTGCATTCCATACCATCAAGGTTACCGGTCTTAGCATTCTATTATTGTGAGCTCGTTCTGAGCATGCGCTCTAAACAGCACCCAAAAATATCGTCTCCAGTTATTACTCCCAATACTTTGTGAGACAGATAGTTCCACAGTATAAATACTTAAATACTTTAACGATTGTTAATGCAATTAATTTACCTCGCTATTTTTGACACTTGGATGGTGTTTAATTACTTTCACGAAGTGGGGTCTTTGGCAGAATACTTGGACCGCGTCGGCCGTGATTATGCGTTAATGCAGTTAATTCCCTTGGCGGCTGTACGTCTGTTTTCGTCTGTAAGTATTTTGGTTTCAACAAAAACGAAAGTGTTTTCCTAAATGATGTAATGCGACTTTAGTGAGAGCAAGCAATTTAAACTACTTTTTTTTAAAATTAATTCAAACGCGTTCATGACATTCGTTCGAGTTTCCGGTAATCCCAATACGTTCTTACGTCATTCTTTCTTTAGTTTTTCCCGTAATTTGCAACATAATGTGTTTATCTTGATAACACTTTTAAGCCGAGTTCACGCTGCTCATACCTCATGCAAAAAGACTGTCTGCAAATACAAGTCATCGCAATATCCGTGGTTCAACGCCGCGTGTCAAGTTTTCTCCTCGAATGCCACGCGGCATTTGAAACACGAATTTCGCGGTGCCTCGCGTTCGAATCTCTATACAGGCTCTCTTTTGTATGATCTATAAGTTGCGTAACCCCAACGTTACTGTCCAAAAAAAAAAAAGATTATGTTGGAAGTGACTGTAATAGTCACTTTTACTGATTTGTTCCTCTATCACAAGCAAGTAAATACAGTAAAGAGGAGACATCGAGTCATTACATATGGCAGGTAACTTTCGCCCACCATGGAAAATAGATGGCGCTGCCCAACGACTTTCACGCCGAAAAAGTAGCCTTTGCTTTTTGACGTTCTCACCCATCGATGTCTTCGTGGACCCATGTCGGCAGCGTGCTTCCTTGAAGACTCTTTAACCTTACGATGGAACGTAGAGAAAGAATTGTAAGGGTGCAGGCGAGCTGGTGGAAGTTAACCATAGTTTTGTTTAACCCGAGACTGGGGTATTTCGGAAAAGGGACGAGAAGAAAAGAGGCCACAAGGAGGCGACGTCTCAATGAGACGTCGCCTCCTTGAACGCGCGGGGGGGGGGGGGGGGGGGGGGGGGCGTGTGGTCACGTGATACACGCGTTTACGACATGGGATTGGCTAGGGCGGCTGGTAGGGCTCAGCTGCGGTCCATCCTAAGTTAAAACCGAGTATCACCCGAACCCCGCTTACACAAACAGATGCGGGCGGGTTTCGTTTCACGCAGTTTTTCTCTTTTTTTATGTTTTTTAACTTTGTCCCGTTTCCCTTTTATACCTCGCGTGTTTCAGCGTTGCCGTCCTGGTCCAGAAGGGTCGCATGTGGGTTCGCTAAGGTCCTTCACCTGCCCCCTTCCCTCCCCCCCCCCTCCCCCCGCTCCCCGATCAGTAGTGTACGTGTCCATTGGCCCGCGTGCGAGCGTCCTACCTGCTGCCGCTGCATGCTATAATACCCTCTGCGATACTATACACGAACGAATGAAAAAAGGAAAGTGGAGGCGAGCGAATGTGTTCCGTTTGTTGTTACGGGTTTCTGGTTCCGGGGGTTTACGCGCGCACAGGTGAGTCTTCACCGAGAGGCCGCAGCTGGATCGGGGTAGAGGGGAACGAGAGAGAGGGCACCGGGGCCGAAGGAGAACCGTGTGCTTGGTGTTGGGACGTAAGTTCAGCGCTTTGTATACCCCCAATAGAACAGTCCGTGTTTTTTTGTTTTTTTCTTCTTCTTCCGTTGGGTGTTTTTGGAGTTTATCGTAGCATCAATAAATATACTTAGGGCTACATTTTTCGCTTCAATGTTTCCAAAGATGAATTATTTTTGGTGTAGCAAAGCAAGGTTCGTAGAGCGTTTTTCTTTTCTTAACCCGAACTAGAATGTTTTAAGTTGTGATTAGTTATAAATTTGATAAGACGATAATAAATATTTTTCTCAAGTCCTTTGAAAACATTGGAAAAAGTGATACAGCCCTGTAGTTCTTTATATCATTTCCAGGGGTGCGGAGTGAAGCCCGCCCCCCCCCCCCCCCCAAAAAAAAAATATTTTGTTGTGGCCTCCTCTCCATCCTCCCCCCCCCCCCAGGCAAAATTTTATCACGGGCGCCCGCCCCCCCCCCCCCCCCCCCCCCCTTCCCGAATCAAAATCCTGGCTACGTGCCTGATCATTTCTATCGCCTTTTTGTGAAGCATTACCACTGTACAGAGCGCGACACTGTTAGCGCGAACAAGCGATCGCCGGTTATTCCAGTTTTTCTCTTTGGAACCCAGCGATGTCATCCAAGTTATTATTGCTACGGAAAGAGCTCATTTAGTTCCATAATGTAAGCGACATTTCGTGCTTGCTAATACTCTTTAGAAGTAAAATGCGAAAATGCGCCGATGTCGTGTTCGCGCTAACAGTGTCGCGATGTGTACCTATGTATTTTTTTTAGAAATGTGGCGGTTTCTATACAAAGATTAAAAGTTAAAAATGCATGCCAGATAAGGCAGATCTTGTCCAGAACATGTAAAACTGGACACATTTGTATACCATCGGCTTCACTACTATGACCGATCTTCACGGTGCGAAATACTGACACCCCTTTTTTTCACTTACCGGATCTAAATGAATGATATCCTTCAATGTTTCCCTTCATAAAATGGCAAGCATCAGTTACGTCGATCTGGATGAGCAACAGACCTTTTCGGAAATTGTGAAATCGGGTATAGATTATGCGCAGCCGCCATTAGTTGGTCTCACCGCTTCCGGCTTGATACCCCTGATTTTGTTTCCGAGTTTGCGCCGACCACTCGCGCAGCACTCGTGTGGAATGCGTTTCGATCCGAGTACACTCCGAATGCTGACGAAGCGCTCGTGTCCTATGCGTGCTCACAGTACATGACCAACTACACTAATGGCGACCGCATTATAATCTATGCGTCGTTTCGAAATTTCGTAAAAGGGTCTTGGACCCTTTCGAAAAGTGTGAAAGGGTGCATAGATTATGCCTAGCCGCCATTAGTTGGTCTCCTCGCTTCCGGCTTGAAGCCCCTGATTTTGTTTCCGAGTTTGCGCCGACCACTCGCGCAGCACTCGTGTGGAATGCGTTTCGATCCGAGTACACTCCGAATGCTGACGAAGCGCTCGTGTCCTATGCGTGCTCACAGTACATGACCAACTACACTAATGGCGACCGCATTATAATCTATGCGTCGTTTCGAAATTTCGTAAAAGGGTCTTGGACCCTTTCGAAAAGTGTGAAAGGGTGCATAGATTATGCCTAGCCGCCATTAGTTGGTCTCCTCGCTTCCGGCTTGAAGCCCCTGATTTTGTTTCCGAGTTTGCGCCGACCACTCGCGCAGCACTCGTGTGGAATGCGTTTCGATCCGAGTACACTCCGAATGCTGACGAAGCGCTCGTGTCCTATGCGTGCTCACAGTACATGACCAACTACACTAATGGCGACCGCATTATAATCTATGCGTCGTTTCGAAATTTCGTAAAAGGGTCTTGGACCCTTTCGAAAAGTGTGAAAGGGTGCATAGATTATGCCTAGCCGCCATTAGTTGGTCTCCTCGCTTCCGGCTTGAAGCCCCTGATTTTGTTTCCGAGTTTGCGCCGACCACTCGCGCAGCACTCGTGTGGAATGCGTTTCGATCCGAGTACACTCCGAATGCTGACGAAGCGCTCGTGTCCTATGCGTGCTCACAGTACATGACCAACTACACTAATGGCGACCGCATTATAATCTATGCGTCGTTTCGAAATTTCGTAAAAGGGTCTTGGACCCTTTCGAAAAGTGTGAAAGGGTGCATAGATTATGCCTAGCCGCCATTAGTTGGTCTCCTCGCTTCCGGCTTGAAGCCCCTGATTTTGTTTCCGAGTTTGCGCCGACCACTCGCGCAGCACTCGTGTGGAATGCGTTTCGATCCGAGTACACTCCGAATGCTGACGAAGCGCTCGTGTCCAATGCGTGCTCACAGTACATGATCAACTACACTAACGGCGACCGCATTATAATCTATGCGTCGTTTCGAAATTTCGTAAAAGGGTCTTGGACCCTTTCGGAAATTGTGAAAGGGTGCATAGATTATGCCTAGCCGCCATTAGTTGGTCTCCTCGCTTCCGGCTTGAAGCCCCTGATTTTGTTTCCGAGTCTGCGCCGACCACTCGCGCAGCACTCGTGTGGAATGCGTTTCGATCCGAGTACACTCCGAATGCTGACGAAGCGCTCGTGTCCAATGCGTGCTCACAGTACATGATCAACTACACTAACGGCGACCGCATTATAATCTATGCGTCGTTTCGAAATTTCGTAAAAGGGTCTTGGACAAATATTGAATGGGTTAAAACAGCGCAAAAAAGACGAAGGACCAGTAAAAGGAAACGCACAGACACAGCGCTGTTAAAACAGCGCAAAAAAGACCAAGGACCAGTAAAAGGAAACTCACAGACACAGCGCTGTGTCTGTGTGTTTCCTTTTACTGGTCCTTCGTCTTTATTGCGCTGTTTTAACCCATTCAATATGACCATCAACCAACTCGCCCAACTTTCCACCTTGTCTTGGACCCTTTCGGAAATTGTGAAAGGGTGCCAACGTTACTAGAACACTCAGTTAGGAAACTCCCATAGAGAAAGCTTTGAAATGGTGGCCCCAATCTGTCTCCGAGCACCGAGCTAATGACGAACACAACGCCACCATTTCTCCCGCAGCGGCCACTCGAGGAAGTGCACGTGACTTCTAGAACAGATATAGCGGTAAAGGTTACAGGGGTGCCACCCCCGTATCCCCGGCGGACGCGCCCCGCTCACCTATTGGAGTTAAAATGCACCTAGGGCGGGACGTGCTACATGAAAGGCCCGCTGAGGCATGGTTGTATAAAAACAATATTGATTGTGCCGCGAAACCCTACAGCCTAAAAATTTTAAAAACATCACGCGCCCATCATTTGGTACCAAACTCCAATAAATTTCATACAAAAAGAGTCTTTTCCGTTTGTTTTTACCCTAAAAAACATGCTTTCTAAAAGCTCAAGGTGTCCACAGTACAGACAATGAATAAAGAGTGGCGCTGTTGTCGCATTTAGCTCGGTCTCGGTGGACGCCAGCGGCCCAGGTTTCGACGGCGAGTTTCCCAACTGAGTGTTTTAGTAACGTTGAAGGGTGCATAGATTATGCCTAGCCGCCATTCGTTGGTCTCCTCGCTTCCGGCTTGAAGCCCCTGATTTTGTTTCCGAGTTTCCGCCGACCACTCACGCAGCACTCGTGTGGAATGCGTTTCGACCCGAGTACACTCCAAATGCTGACGAAGCGCTCGTGTCCAATCCGTGCTGACAGTGCGTGACCAACTAATGGCGTCGGCACATAACCTATACATCATCATTTCGAAATTCCAAAAAGGGTCTATTGTACCGGCTTCCGGTTGTGTGACACTTATATAGGCCAGCAGTGATACTACAGCGCTGGCTAAATTTCTCGTCTATACAGCGGCGGCACCGGTGGCCCATTTGGGGCTGATTAGAGGTCTATTCAGACGATGCATCTTGTTGGCGAATCTTGTGTCGCGAAACTGGGTTTCGTGGAAATCGATTCCGCGTGCGAACGTGACGAAAAAAGTGGCGCGTGTTCTTCGCTTCTGCAGCAATTTTTTGCTGAAATCTCACCGACGCCCGTCAATCTCCCGAATTAGAAACACGGACGCTGCCAATGGCCGCTTGACTTCGCTATGACGTCTGACCTTCGGGGCGGAGCGAGCTTTTGGAGAAGTCTGATTTTTGGCCGATTCCGTACCCAAGTCAAAGCCGAAAAGACTAAAACGGACATGGCGGCGAGAAAAAAGCGGTGGAGCGGTGCGTACTGGCGTACGGGCGATGAGTCTTGGTCCTACTCGGTTGCTAGTGCAGTGATGGAAGTGCTGCCCCAATTGCGCCAAATTGCGCCGAGGACGCAATCCTGCTACATGTAGCGCCAGATTGTCATTTTACCGAATTATTGCGCCATGCCTGCGCCGAGATGACATGTAACAATAAAAAATAAAAATTGAAGTCTTATCAGAGCGTGTGGCGGTACCGCGGTATTTTCCGCGCCGCAACTGTTACGCAAACCGAAACTGCGAGGGCGCATTATCATCATCATCATTGAAAGGAACAACGTTAGCAACATCTGAGACCAAAGCCGCAGAGGCTAAGCGAAGAACTATCCCACTGAACAGCCTAATTAAAAAAAAAAAAAAAAAAAAGAAAGAGAGGCCGAGCTTGTGGATGTTTTCAGTGTTGGACCGCCCTGTTCCTGTGCGCTAGCTACCAGCGAATTCAAAGCTAGCGCGAGCCCAATGCTCAGTGCATTCCGGACTCGAGCGTGGGCTCGTGCAGTGTGGGCACCGTTACGGGCTCCATGCGCGCGCTTGTAGCTTCGGCTGCGCTCGCACCGAAGCTGAAACGAAGTATAGTTGAGTTGCATCAAACTCTGGATGTAGTGCTGGTAAAGCCTCACCGTCCTTTTCGGAGCACAAAACACTGCGCGACTCGCGTGACTTCGGTGTCTGCTCCGCGGGTGTCGCTTCTCTGCAGCGCGTCGGTGCATGCCAAGGAGCGCACTCAACGGGTTAACTCGCCGTGATACGATCGTGACTTCGCCAGCACATCGAAAATGAATCGGAATTTTTGAAGCGAATATCGAATACCGCAATATTTGAGCTGCTGCCCGAAAGACAACTCTAATCTGAACTAAAACATTCCACAACAGTGAGGTTCGTTACATGCTGCTGCAGATACCTTAAAAGAAGTGCAGGCTGATAAAACTAAATATCCTGTACCATCAGAACTCAGTGTGACATATTTAGTTGTATTTTTTTATCTGACGAGCAGATAAACTTTATTTTAAAAAAATGTTTTTTTTTGTGTGTTTACCTTGTTGAATTTTATATATCCTGTCTTTAAAAGGCGACAGGCGCGTGTTCCAATAATAGAGATGGGCTTTATATAGCAATGCAGCATAATTTCATTTTCAAGCAAAATGCCAACATATACCGGACCCTGCTCCAAAAGGGCCACTACCTGCTCCAAAACAACATTTTGCCTGCTACAAGGCCTGCTCCAAAAGGTCAAATGGCACTTCCATCACTGCTAGTGTGAACGGCGCTTTAGCAGTACGGGTTGCTAGCGCGGTACAGATTTATTAACAGTCGCGACGAGTGCAAGCACCGCATGTAAACATGATCACTGAGGATAACTTCCTTTTAGCTGTGCAAAAATGTACGAACCGCTTCGAGATCATCCGCCTGTACTTTGACGTTTGCGGTTTTTCCCTGGTTTGGCAGGACTATAGTCGGTTGCAAGCTAAGAAAGAACCGGAAATGCCTCTCAGACGAAAATGTAATCCTACGCCGAGAAACGCCAGCCAATCGTTTTCATGACGTCACGATTCCGTGGACCAATCGCGATCCTTTTGAAAAAAAAAAAAAAAAAAAGCTCGACATGGCTGCTGGCCTTAGCAACGCGACGCTAGTTTCTCGTGAAAATTATTCTGCTTTTTTGCACCGTGTTTTACGTGTCCGAGGTTACGCCACGAAATTTTAATGGTATCGGCTTGCGTTTGCAGCAGTTTTTGCGCGACAACGTCAGAATCCAGCGACGCTATCGCCAACGAAAATTTCGAAGCGGGCGCGAGGCTTAGCACTGCTGAGAGGTATGTTAGACGGTATGTTAGACAGTATCTTGGACATAAAATGAATTGGGAAGACGGTACATTGGACATGACTTTCTTTCTTTACTAAACAGCTATTTCGTTGACAAAAACGTATTCTAACTTATTTAAATGTCCTGAATGAATTAAATAAATGTTGTAGTAGTTTAAGACACGTTTCCTGGAGGAAGAAAAAGCAACGTTGCTAGCGAACTACTTTCTCGACGGCGGAGGCACTTCAGATGGGCGCAATGCGCTTGTGGGTGGAGCTAAAAGATTGTTCTTAGGTTGCATCCGACTATAGTAAACCCGGTGAGCAGAATCTGACGAAGTTTATTGAGTGGTAATAATAAAGCAGACTGCCATCTAAGAAAAAAATGGAGGAAAAAGGTAGGAACGGCGCATTTTCCTTCCTTCTACTGACGCGCCCCCTAGCGGACACGAGAAGAAGGGAGGAACGAGACGTTTTTCACCTTCTCCAGGCCGACGGAAGAAAGCTTCCGCCCTCCCGGCTCATCTTCTTTCGGATTCGTCTTTCGAGCTCGTTTTTACCACTAGTTTTATTAAACGAGCAAACGAAGCCGCTAGAAACAGCGAAGTTCCGGAGCAGTGCAGCAGCGCCATCTCCGGATTGCGGAACCCACGCGGACCCATGCGGACCACGCGGAAGGATGCTCCCACAGTGGATGTGTCGACGTTGGCGACGTTATGGAAATCGCGGAAACTGCGTCCAAGACAGTCAGGCTTTGCTGCCGGGTGCCTGGGCACCTTGTGTGCTGAGTTCGGTTCTGTGTTCCGATGCCAAGTGCCAACGGCAGTCAGCGTGGTTCTGTATTTCCGCATGTGGAGCTACATAGCAGCAACATCGCGATGGCAGTGTTGTGCGTTGCGAACATAATATTGAAATTATCGACGATGTGACCGTGTGTTCGCATATCAGTGGTTTAACAAGGTGAGCTGGTCGGGCATTTCTGCCGCTGGTCGGGCCGTGATCGCAGAGGGCGGGGTGTCGCAGGTTGACATTCCGCTTTACACTAGAGGGTTTAAGACCACTTGGGGGATTAGGTGCAATTGATTGACGTGCGGATAGTCATGTTGGAACGCTGATCTGAAGCTGCTATCGTAAAGTGGCCATTGTGACTGTCGGTTGTCTCCTTCCCGAGAGCGATGGCGCTCTGGGGAAAAGACTGAACAGTGTGAAAATATGATGGAAAGTACGTATATTTACAGTTGGGAATTTTAGCGTTCCGAAAAAATAACAGGTAAAATAAAAAAGAAACTATCCTTTGTATTACTGTTTCAAAATACTGCGGTTTCTAGAGAAACTGCCATCCAAGTGGCACCCTAGGATGAGCGGTAGACGTTTTCGAGCTCGGCACGGCGTAGCTCCGTACACTTAACACTTGCCGCGCGCCGCGTCTTTGACTGCATTCAAATTGATCGAAAAGCGATTTCTCCGCCCGTGAAGCATCACTTCCAGGTGAGTGAATGTCCTCTCTACAGAGATTAATTCACGACGACAATTGCAGCCGAACACGAACAGCACAAATACAAAAACACACTACAATAGAAATACTGGCTACGACGTGCCGTGCGGGGAAACAAACGCATGGCTTGGAACCGCATTGTAGCGCCTTGATTTATTGGGTTTCAAATAATTACGACATCAGCGTTTACTTTTCACTCAGAGATTCATTCCCTAAGCCGCTCAAAATACTCTCAGAGGTATAACATTGCTGGAAAAAAATCAACATGCTGGGAATATTTTTATTGCTTAGGCGGTCACCGAGAAATCTCGTACGTTCAAAACGATCAGTATAAAGGTAGGAAACAAAGAGCTCGGAAGTAGTGGTCGGGTTCGTGTGCTAGCTGTCGTATTGATGTTTATATGTGCCGTGTATGTGTATGCGCTCAATGTATACGTTCAGCTGATGCTTGTAGTATGCGTAATTTGTCGAAATCTGTTTATAATACAGCTTTATAAAGATCCCGAAGGGCAACTGTGGCGGAAGCAGATAAAAATATTTTTTGACGAACATGAATTGGGCGTTAGCCATCGCTACCTAGCCCTAGCTACTACCAATTACTCTACTCTACCCTACGATTTAACCTTCTTTCACGCTACATGATTATTTCTTGGCACCGTGCGACAGCGGCTTCGAGTTTGTTCTTTTGAGAGCGGCCTTTGGTTTCGCGGAGGGAGTTTGTCCTTCTCCGTGATGTGCGGTTGATGAAGGAATGGTGACTCGAGGAATAGCAAGGGTAAGACGTAAAGGGCGCGAGTAACTGGGTATCGGTTGTCTCCGTTGAACATTGCAGTGCTGACGACGAGAAGGCTGAGTGACTGGTTTTGAAACGAATGTCTCTTTGCCTGCGGGGAGAAGCTGGCTTCGGTAATAAACACAGTTCGCGGAAAGCTCGTGTTACGCTTCTATTTGCTGCTCCTCTCGTCCCGTACAAGAGACGTAGCGTCTTCGTTAAGCGTTATTGAGCTCGATTTTCTCGATTCGGGGCCGCCATAATGAGATGCAGGCGACGGAAGAACTTTTGCTCTCCTGCTTTAGGGACGAACGCTTCTCCCTTTATGGAGGAACATAGGTTACAATACCGCTCCTCCCTATAGGGAGGACTTTATATACCCTTTTTTCTAGGAGTGTGCCTTTCACGCTGTGCTTACATCATCATTTTGATGCGAAACGCTTGATATTCCCGGTGTAGGTGACAAGGTACGGCGAGATTCTCGCAGGTTTCGCGCGTCAAACTCCACGTGTGAACCGGCCGATTTCGCGAAATCTTGGTTTCGATAAACTGTGGGGCGTTGAAAAGATGCATCCCGCCGTCTGCACGTACACGCAAAGCACAAATTCTCTACGGCTGAAGTTGCTCCCTCTCTTAGATCACTGGCGCCCTAAAGTTGCGAATACACGTCTGGTGTTGCTGCGCATCTTCTTTCGCTGTGGCGTGAACGGCTTGCCTTTTGTTCCGACGCCGCGTTTGCTCGCACGCTCGATCTTACCCCGGTATCGGGTTCCCCTTAGGGAACACTAGAAGGGTGGGTGAAAACCGAGCCTCCTTGAAGCGGCCCCTTGTGTAAACGAGCGGGCGACGGTTTGCGAAGTGCGGGTAGCCCGCCCGCATCCTGGCAGCCAAGGGTCGGCGGCTTGTGTTGCTTCTCGACCTAGTTGGCTGACTTGCACTAAATGCCGTATTCCAGTGCCTCGGCTACCATGCGATCCACCAGGAATATAAAATATCCTGTCGGAACCGCCCCCCCCCCCCCTTTTTTTTCGCCAGTTTTTCGTGATGCCACGAGCCTTTCAATAACAGTGCATGAACCGTAACAGACAATATATTGACGCTATAATTTTTTCTTTGTATGGTAATATAGTCAGAGTGAATCAACTCAGCTAAAAAAAATCGCAAAAAAAAACACGAATTAAAGAAATGAGGGCAAACTTTGGACACCGCGCCTTCCATTTCCGGCTTGATATTAATTGCGCTGCGATCTGCACTTTGTTTTCATGGATGCCAGCGCCGAGAAGTTATACTCCGTTTCCCTAGTTGCGTGCAGTACAGGCGAAGGCAACGCCAGGCGTGGGTAGAAGGGGAAAGCACTATTGAAAGGCTGGGGAGAAGGACAGGAACCTCCTTCTCTCCTCTGTAACGTGCCTAGTGCTCTCCCTTTCTCCCCTTATCCTCCATTGCCCCCATCTCCCGTCCCGCCTTCCTAGAGCTAGACCTTTCTCTCTTCGTCTGGCCCTGCCTTCGCGGCTCCACTGCACACAACTAGTGACACGGTGTATTAGCCCCGAGAGCGAACACAAGTATTGCTGCGGTCGCCGCGCCCTGATCGGGTGAGGTGTACCGTTACGTCAGGGGGAGTACTCCGCTCCGCGATCTCGCATCGGCTCGCTTCCCCGCGCCGGTTTCCTGGTTTGGCGTTATGTGCCGCAAGCTCTTCGAGGAGCTGGACTTCGTTTACCCGGTGTACAAGACGTTGAGTTAGGCCGATATTCACGTGCTTCCGTACATTTTATAAGCCTGCTTTTCGATTTTACCATTAAAATTGGGGTACGAATCCCGAAAGCTATCGGCGGAGGTAATTCCGCCGGTGAACCTCCCCGTCCGTCCACACGACACGAGGCAATTTTGCGAGGAATCGGTGAAGCGGTGGCGCGAGTGTTTCAGACGCTGGAATTCTGTTCCTTGCATCTTCATGATTTAGGACGATATTACATCCCGCTTTCAAGACATTTGAAGTGGCATTTATATCATGGGCCTTTGGGTGGTCGGGAAATTAGCTCGCGACCCCGGCTTTGCGCTGCCACTCTGCATGCGCTGGTTCGCAGATGTTTTAAAGGCCCTGTGTCTGATTATCTTTGAAGTGCTCGTGAAACAGGGTTGTTTTACATACATGTAGCTTCTTCTTCGTGAATTAATTATATGGTTTATACACGTATGCAGGCATATTTCTTAGAAGATGCACAATTACTAGAAATTAGTTTTATGGTAGCAGCAAAAACGGCCGAATTGACCCCAGTTGCCTGTATTATACGTATTGAACTGCCTAAAATATGCACAGCAATAGTGCCGTAATTTGGAATGTTTATACTTTTTCCTGACATTTTTATTCCAACCTTGGGTATTCGGAAAATACGCCCTTTAGTCTGAATTGTCATTTCCAATTAAAAAGGACACTGCTGCAGGTCTTAAAAAGCTTCCTCGGCCTCCAAACTCCCTACAGCTGGACTATCTGACAATAGAGGAAAAGAGGAGGAAGAGCAAGCATTCGAACGTCTGTCCAGTGTTAGATGCAGCACTAGTAGCAGAAAATCTGGAACCTGTGAAGGGCGACAGTCTGCGTGAGAAAAGCTTCTGGTATCTTAGCTTCATGACAATTCGATTTAAGTAAAATCTCAATTTTAGGGCTTAAGGAACTAATAATGAGCTAGACACCTTCGCTTACGTTTGTTATACATTACTTGAGGGTGTATATAAACAAGTCCACAGATACCAGCCGTGTAGTCCATTGAAATACTATCCGAATCCAGCAAAGGTCAAATGCGAGCAATGTATATAATAAATGTTCCTCGTTTTTTACTTTGCCCCTGTACTTGGGATGTCTTACTTGTAATTTTCTCCCCATGGCCCTGACTGTATTTAGCATGTTGCTCGATCAGCATGTAGCTTTTCTGCTTCGGCGATCTTGTTTAAAAACATATACAAGGAAATATAGTATACATAACCTGCCAATTCATTCAGACCATCAGTAGCATTTATTGTGCGAGTTGTAAATCTATAGTGATGCTCCTGTAATTGTGGCCATTTTTTTTTATATACCAGTTGCGATTCATGCCTTGCCTGCCCTGTCAACCATGCTTAAAATGTTGGTTGTAGTTTCGCTTGTAGATACAGGCCATACCTCAATAAAGGCACATATAAAAATTTACGCTTCCTACGAAAAACACGCCCCCCAAAAAATTAAAAAGAAACGAGCGCGCCGACAGCTAGCCTCGTCACAACCTCCACAGGGCGAGCGGGGCAAGTCGGGGAAAAATTCCCTCCTGGACGTGACGTCACCCCGGTTTGCCGTAGGGGGGCGCCACGCGAACTTCTCGGGGCTAATAGGGTTCAGTCTTTCTCTCTTCACCTGGCGTTGCCTTCGCCTGCACTACACGGAACGAGTTACACGGACCATAAGTACGCAAAACCCGGCCGATTCAGTCAAGGCAATCCACTTTCCAAAGACGTTGCCATGCCGACAACTACCGCGTTCCTTTAGGCTTAGGAATGGCCAGAATCGAAAGTAAAAAAAGTCAAATTGGACGTTTGAGTGATTTGTACAGCGTAAGGTTGGTCTGCCAGTAGGGGCGACACTGGTTTACACTGTAGATGAGCAGTTTAGCCAGTGCAGTACAACCGCCAGCCTGGGGTCTTTAACGTGCACCACGCAGTAGTGACACACGACCGCACGCCGGTACGATGTTCATCCAGATCGAAACGGGCAGGGGTGGGGCTCGAACCCAGAATCCCTGGGTTCTGCAGCGCGAGCTTTCGCTCCACGCGCGTTGAGCTGGGTGTGCGTTTTAGCCCAGTCGGCCACCGATCGACCCAGAATCGAAAGACTATCTAAAAAATGCGGCACGGTCATTGCTCTCATGTGTTGCGATTTAAGTGAGGTAAGGCAAAGCGAAAGCCTCCTGCACCATTCGTTGCTGACTAACGCTCCCGATATTGCAGCTACAACGACATATTAGTTCCAAAGCGAGCGGCGCTCACACACCGGGGCACCGCCATGTTTCCCCGCGTCCCTACCGAGCCAGTCACGTGATTTCAAAATCCCTCTGCTAGGTACTGCGGCTAACTTCAGCCCCGGTTAGCGCTTCGAGCAAACGGGCCCTGGTATGGGGTACCATTTAAAGGTTTAATGATGATACTGTCGACGTTGTGACCTTCAGGCTTCGTGTTTTATGTTACATTATAGTCCAGCGATTGTTTTCTTGTTTTCTTTTTTTCGCTCCCTTCTCGCGTTGCTTTCTTGAGCTGGGGCCTTGTCAAGCTACACGTGTTGCAGCTTTTTGCCCCGGCTACCATCTGTCCTGATGAAAAAAAATGGTTGATGATGATGATTATGGTGATGAAAAGACACGGTGTGGACTGCAGACGTGATAACTGACAGAATTATCTGCAAACGCACCTCAGCCACGTGAAAAGCAAACGTGCTAAAAAAGAAGATTTTTTTAACATGTTCGCGGGCAGTTTTTGTATTACTGAAGTAACAGGACCGTCATACAAACACAAAACATGGCGGATAAAGTGTCAGCAGACTGTCTTCTTTAGGATGATGTATTAGCGCTGTTGTGACCGCGTCTTGACATCTTAATTAATGAGAAGGCAGTGCGAATCGCGGGCCCGCATACCTTGCGGAGGCAGCCCGCGTTCTGGCTTCCCGATCTTGCGTCCACCCCATCTGCCGTTAAATGAAATTGGTGGTCTTAAGATTCACCCCCCGACCCGCACCGTCGCCGGAAGAAATGCTCGCCGCAACGGGGAAAAAAAAAAAACGTATCCACACCCGTGAGCTCGTGCGGTATATACATATATAGAGCGTTCGTTAAATTGACTGACGGAATGCATGTAACGCGGCGAATATTCGATTACCGCGGACCCGGCGAAGACAAGTACGTTAGTTGACTCAATTAACGGCCTCTCCGTGGCTGGTCCCCGCCAAAAGACGCGAACGGGACCTGCAACGAAGATCGATGAAAGATTAGAAACGTGGTTCCCCCCCGGCCGCTCGAGAAATTCTCGTTGCTCAATTGATGCGCGGCTTCTTTCGGCTTAACTAATGATTTTTCGACGTGGAACTTTGTTTTATATATACACATATATATAAGGTAGGATTAGGCGTTGTCTAACGTTGAGGGAAGCTTCGAACGCCCGCCAGATTTAGCAGACGTTGACGTGACGTGGAGGTTAGATTTGGCGGAAACTTCGGAACCGTAACCGTCATCTTATTCAAAAGTCATGAGCGATCTTGGGAAAGTTTAAATGGGGGAAATTTGTGACGGGTGAAGCTTTAGAGTACATTGGGGATGAATGACGTCAGCTGCCGGGAACGGGAACTGACGCCGTTGATCCCCAGTGCCTGGAAACTTGAGTATCCGGCGGTGCGTATTTTATTGTCGCGACAAAAAAGTACGCGGTAAATTACTTTTCCGGGTACACCCTATATTTTGGGTTAACGTGCAGAAGAAAAAAAAAGAAAAAAAAAAAAAACAAGCGCGTTTTAGGAAGTCCTTCTCACTCAAAATGAGTACCACGGCGTAAATGTTGCGCGATTTTTTGTTGTTTATTTTATAGATTTTTTTTTTGACACAAGTTAGAATAACGCATTCAAACACACACACACAGAAAAAAAAGTTTCGTGTTTTTGCTATTGATCGCATCTAAACATGTGCTTCAATATGTCGGAGAAATTTATTTTTCAGTTGCGTTTTCTTCTCCACTTATAATCATGTCTGCACCCCCATACAACAAATGTGTCTCTTGTCGCCGATCTGGTAATATTGTTTTTGTTGCTTGTTGCGTTCAGCGCGGCCAGAGCCCCTGTCAGCTTCCGATACGCAGGACGTGGTTCAGTATCATTGCGCTTCTTGCGCGGTGATTGGTTCCTTGGCATTCGTAACGGTAACGGCACGATCTCATTAGTTAGAGATGACGGCTAAGAAAACGCCTTGCGTCTCCTAAAGAAACACCGAAATGAAAAAAAAAAAAGTTCTTTTTAAAAGGGTTTGTATTTTGTTTTTTGTAAATTTTTCTACTAAAGAAGTTTTTGTTTTGAGCAATACTTACGCCGTTAGAACGCGATTTAGTTGGAGGTCACGTCACGCTCGAAGCCCCGCCCACAGGTCAGTGGCTCCGCACTACTGGATTGGCTTGGCTGCTCGGCTGAGCACGCTAACAAGTCTCGTGTCTCCCTTTCGCGGCATCCAGTGCGTCTAGTCCGGGCACCGCGTGCTAGTCGTGCGAGCAGACGCGCGGCAGCCACTGGGGTCGTCTGCTATTTCACCACCGTTCACCGTCGTCTGCAGTGACCATGAGACGCGGACGCGAAAGGTGCGCTTCGGCGTCCGTTTTCTCCTCCGTCCGTCTGCTATTCCACCCCCGTCTAAAGACGCCGGCAACGCTTGCAAGAGGTGACCATAAAAACGGCGTTCTAGCGTTCCATCAGTCGCGAGCCACGGTCCAATACAAGCTTCTGCCGGCGTCTGTCGATGTACGGTAAAAAGCGACCGAGAGGACTAAAAGAAATCAACAAAATGAATACGCTGTCCTTTCAGCTTTTCTGTTCTCGTTATCTTTTTTTTTTTTTTTCACATGGCATTCGCGAGCAAGTTGTGGGAGCGTCGTGACGCACAGCTAAAATGCGACCTAAAAAATATTCGCATTGGTAGGCCAGGTGCACTGCAAAAGGTAGAGCTACTTTCCTTTCGAAGCAAAACGATGAGAACATACCTGGACAAACTTGATGCGAGGAGGACGCCCGATTGCCTCCTGCCAAATTGCTCGCAAATTCTTACCTTTGTAGGTATATTGTCGGTACCGTACAGGAACCATGGTTGCAATCACGACGGTCGCACAATTTACAGAGCAGCGGGGCGGCTTTTACGGGAACCAATATCCTTATTCAGCATCAACTCAACACGCTCAAAGAAACTAACGAAGCCAGATCAAACCAACATAGTTTAGTAGGACACTATGTTTAGGCCAGTCCTGCTACCTGCCTGTACGGCCCTCTACGAACGCAAGCACCCGCACAGCGCCAGCAGCGCTTCTGAAGGCGTTTCCTTGCGACAGTTGTTTGCCAGATCGGTTGAGGAGGTCTTCGTCTAAACACCTCGGTGAACGCAGAACGACTCGCACTCATTAAAATAGACGAGCTCGACGAGCTGCTCCCGTTGATTACTCCGCAGTCGCCGGCAGCCATCTTTTTTATCGTTGGAATCGGAAGCGGAAAGGCAGCCCCGGAATATTTTGGAAAACAATGATGACTCTATCTAGATTATTTGTTTCTCAAATATGAAATAGTGTTGCCTATTAAAATACAACTATGTATGGCAGAAAAACGTTTACAACCAACACTTCACACGTCAACCGTCTCACCAGCCAATGAGAGATGTAGGCACCTTGTAAGCACGGGGCGTGGCTTAGCGGGCTGCGACCTCCACATTCTGCAGCTAATTACGTCTAATGGAGTAAATATTTCTCCAAACAATTTTTTAGCGGAGCGATTTACAAAAACACAATAAACCAATTACAGAATCTTTTCATCTTTTTTTTTCACTTCACTTCTTTTTTTAAGCTGACACGAGTGAGTATAGACGTATACAGCATGTTCGCCGGATATTCTGCTTACCAATTTGGAAGTATTATTTTTAAACAGGCCTGCCTTTTTGTACAAGGATAATAAAAATGTATATATATTTTTTTTCTTTTCTTTGTTATCTTTGGCTTACCATGCCAACAATATTCTCCAGTCTAGTGGCCGATAAGAACACTTTCTGGTATGTCCAAATTGTACCGCAGCGACCATCTTTATTTTCCTTTTTTATATAAAATAAACAGAACGACAAACATCGCGTAGCTGAGTAACTAACTTGGACGACGGTAACACTTCGAACGCCCACTTTCCCTAAAGTACCTAACCGACTCTTTTTCCTCTCTCGCGCTGCAGCTGGAACGTGTAGGTCGGTCCTCTCCATTAAACGCGACTTTCCTCCCGTCGCTTCTCTTTTTTATCTTCTTTTTCTTCGTGACAAAATCAAACCCGAACCGCACCCACCGACCTAACTCAAGTAACCCAAGACATGGCAAACAGGACTCGAACTCTTCCTCCTAACAAGCACCTACAAAAAAAAAAAAAAAATACAGAAACGGGGAAAAGACGAGAGAAAGACGCCATTCTTTTGCCTATTTCCGCAGCTCTTCCTCCCTTCTTTTCTAGCTTTCTATTTTTGTTTTTGTACGCGGGCGGTGTATTTTCTCCCCACGCATCCCTTCCTAGGGAAGAGAAGGAACATCATTCTAATCCCATCCTCTTGAGGTGGAAAGGACGAATATTGGGGAAATAAACGTCTATCTCCCGCCGACCCCATCATTCTCTTCCCATAAGGGGAACGGAGGAGGGAGGCTAAAAGGGGAAAGGGAGAAAGGCGAAGGGGTCAAACCTTGTTGACAGCGAGTATGCGTAATGCGGAGAAGTCATGTGGCACACATAAGGGCGCTGCAGTGTGCAGCAACTAATCTTTAAAGGGTGCGCACCTGGGCGTTGTACCTGCTGTCGTTTCTTACGCCCGAGTCCCACTACGGGCGACTCCTACGAAATTGACGACACCTAGCGGCGAGAACAGAAAGCCGTGGCGGCGGGTTCGCTTGCCAACCTTCTTGCGCGAATCAGGTGTTCACAGCGCCTGGCGGCCATAAAACGAAGCTGTGAAAGTGGGCTCGAAAACGTGCCATGAGAATCGCCCAACGGAATGAGAACTGCCCGGGATGACCTTCAGATGTCCCCTGTTCAGCGTGTGCTACCTACCTTCGATAAGGCAGCTATGATGTTAATGCAATTAATGCAAAGGTGCAGGCGAGCCTGGATACCAGGACCAGGCAGATGTTTTCGGAGCGCACCAGTCACCTATTAGCGCCGAGGTGTTTCAGTGGCGCCCTCTTACGGTTTCTCTCCGTGACGTCACGACTGTGATTTGCCTCGCCGTGACGTCACCAATTGTTATCCTGGCTACTTACCATCGGGTGCAACGACTATTTCGGTGGTGTGTTTAAAAAGCACAGTGAAAGCTAGGAGCCATCGCAATCCGGAACTAACACCGTCAAAGTTGACAATCTGACAATGCTCATATGCCCATGGTTTGGCCAATCGTGGAAAGCTGACCGCAGCGACGCTTTTGGCCGCGCACATCGCTAATAGCTGTGTTTGGATATTTGTGTTTGTCCTTTGTCCCGCTTGTTCTCCCCCTCCAGGGATTATAATCGTTACCCACCAGTCATTCCAACTAGAGCTTGATGTTCTGACGGCCCCGCGCGTTCTCATCTCCTCCTTTCCCTCCGTTTCTGCCCGTATAGATTGACAAACAGCAACGACTTACATCGACCAACCTCAAGCTCCTGCAGCGTGCATGCGAACGTATCTTTGACATGCTTGCGTTTTCTCGGTGCTTTTGAAATTAGCGCGAGTGGCACAAATCCCGTCAAAGATGGCTTCGAGTGCCTTCTGCACGAGCTTGAAGTTAGTCGATGTCTGCTGTTGATCTTTGTCGCGCTAATGGGGTTGGGGAATTACTAGACGTACGAAATAAACTTCGGGTTTGAAATCATCTACGCCAGCATTCAACTAATTGTGCTTAGAGGCTTGACAGGAACGTGTTGAAAACGTTTATGGCGCTAGCAGATCACAAAGAAGCTTTGAAGTTAGAGGCTAGGTGTCGCAAGCTGTAGTATACAGGAGGAGATAAACAGCACCTAGTTTGGAGACTCTTCCTTGAAATGACCGTGTCCTTTTCTACTTTGGCTTAACTTTGTCACGTTCTCATATTCTAATTAGGCGTCTTACTGTCACGTTTGTAACTATCTTTCATGCGTAACTATCTTTCATCTCTCCTCATCAATCCATATTTTCTTGCGGAAGGATGTGTAAACAGTTCTTGGAGCGTTATCAAGAATAGTCACTCGTGAGCCATTCACGGCCGATGTTAATTGCTTTGGAACTTGTTCTATTAGGGGTGATCAACTGGACAAGCAATTTTGGTAGAACACAAATTTTAAAAAAAAAGTCCAAACTGAAAAAAAAATCCTTACAGTCTCGCTGCCATAGACAGACCGGCCCTAGCAAAATTGACTTACGTCGACCGATAAATATAATCTCATTAGTCAGATCTCGAGTTGTATCATCTGGCTTGTGTCGCTTCTTTTGTACTGAGCACTTGATTAATTGATCGATAGATTGATTGTTTGAAAATGTTTTATTCCTGCAAGCAGCCGGAGAAACTTGCAGAAGGCAAGTCCGTTTATCTGAGGCTTAAGTTTTGTACTATTTCCTTTGCAGTTTAAGTCATTTGTATCCCGTGTTCATGCAAATAGGGTTCTTCTAAAATCACCGTACGAGAAGCGGCGAACCCGGGGCGCTCTCATACATATAAGCCACGTAACTGAACCCAACAAACATAGCTATTCCGCTATATGCCCCCGCCCCCCTCCCTTCCCTAGTTTGTTTTCATAGCAGAACTGGGACGCGCAACGCTCCAAATAACTCCCCACCCGACGCGCACCGCACGGCAACCAGCCGCCCGACGAATCCGAAGGGGACGTCGGCGAAGCCTCTTGCGAGCTCGGGGGGAACGACGCAGTTCCCCCACACCGCACACACCCCCACAGCCATCCCCGGTCCTGCGTGCCTTCATTCCGGCTGCGCCATCCGACAGGCGTGCGCTGCGGCGAAGCACCCCCTCCCGTATTTTTTCCCGTCGACCCCTCCCTCCCTACCGACGGTTGGCACGGGACGCACCGGCAGCGCTCCCCATCCTCTTCTATGTTCCCTTCCAGATGACGGGATGCCACGGGTGCCCCCCTTCCCCCTAGCTTTCTCATCCCCCTACCCTCCCCAAACCCGTCATTCCGTCGCGCACATATGTTCCCTCTCCCTAGGCGCCCTCTTTCTCTCCCACATCCCGTGCGCAGCCCGCGTTCCCTAATTTCCCTCTTCCTTCCCCACCTACGTGAGTCAGACAAAAGCCGGTTGGTCCCGGGCGCCCCACACCCCTCCCTTTCCCTAGCGCAGCCCGCACCTACCTTAAACCGTAGTTAAGGAGCGCGGGGGATCTCTGCTGTGTTGGGCTGGGGGAAGCAAAATATAGGGGAGAAAAAAGGGACACCCGGGGGGGGGGGGGGGGGGGGGAGACGTAGCGGTATCTCGGCAGCGTCCGGGCCCCGGGCACGCCTAAACCCCTATGCCCAATTTAGGCACCTTGGTCTTTCCCCGTTGCCAGCGGGCGTGTTGGGGGAAGCATCGCTTCCCTCTCCCAGTTTGGGAATACATAGCGGCGGCAAATCCCCCTTCTCTGACGTTCCCTCTTTCCCCCCGACGTGTCCCCTGTTTCCCCCCTGGGGGAATGTTCTCGGCAGAAGCGGGCGTATTAGGAACCGTGCAGCGTTAGGGGAAGCCCTTCAGAAGAGCGCAGTGGGCCCGACTGTGGAGACGATAGCTTTATGCTGGCTTTATGTCTTTTTTTTTTTTATCGTCGACGCTGCGTAATAATTTCTACCCAGGTCGCAATACCGCTACTGCGAGGTCTCACTTCGCTGCACGAATGTACTTGCGTGTGCTTTTCTACGCGCGTACGTTTCTTTAGTATAAGCGTATCGTCGCTATACGTGCCTTTATGAGTATGCAAGCTTGTGGCCATTTCTAGTCCCTGACAGCTTAAGAAACGAAGGGCGTGGCTTATTTTGTTCACGCTTCTTGCTTTCTGATCGCTCCTTATCGGGAGACGCCGCAATCCGATTGGCTCTGTGGGGCGATAATAGGGAGTTTTAGGGAACTGTTTTCGCACATCTGATACGGTGCGCGATGGGCCCTCTGATACGAACTGCGCATGCGCTGCCACAGAAGACTCGGATGTGCGCAGTTCGTACCGGAGGGCCCATCGCGCACCGTATCGGTTGTGCAAAAACGGTTCCCTAAAACTCCCTAATGAGATGCTGAGGACACTCGCCCCGCCGTTTATCTAAGCCGTCGGCAACTGAAGATCAAACTGATGTCACGCCACTGCCGTCGGCACTTGCGCATGCGCAGTCGCTTCACTCGTCATGAATTCGGTTTCTGCGCACGCCAATGCCCGAGCCTGGTGTTTGCGTGACGATGCACTTTTTGTCGCCGCCTAATTGGCTCCATCGGACTGTGTATGGCGTCGGCCGTGGTAGTACTTTTAAAAGTGAAACAGGGTTTAGGTTTTTCTTTTTTCGCTAAGGAGTTTTATGTTAATCGTGGTACAACTAATTCAGCGTCCAGTAGTGAATTTGCTCTCTACAGCAATATTAGCCTCTTTTATTTCGCTGGTATTAACTGCGAAAGCTTTTTGGGTAAACGTTTTACAGAACAGTCGACATACCTGTTTGTACGGCGTAAACTAAACATTTCGACCATGGTAGATTCATATCTCGGCGTCGTGTCACGAAGGTTTTGAACACGCGCTTCCTCAGCTTGACGCCGTAGCCGCGTTCGCACGAACGTTTCGTCATGCGTTACTCAATAATTACGAACGTTAAAAAGAAAAAAAAAATGCACGCGGAGCCCCGGGCTTTTGACGGAGCAAAACGAAATATATGGTGCTTCCAGAGACAAACTCTAATCTCAGGGATTAAGAGCTGACGTCATGAAACAAAGCCGACCAGGGGAAAAGGGCGTGGAAGAGAGGAGGAGGAGAAGGGAGAGGGGGGTTAAGGGCCCGTTGCTTATTAATTCTCCATCCCCAATATGGCGACATGATCAGCTCAGTGCCCCCATCACGAGCCAGTCGGGACTGCTATGGAGGGGAGAAGATAGTGGGATTTCGGGAAGGGGACGAAGCATACATATTCTCTCCATCCCCCGCCCCCTTAAAAAAAATAAAAGAAATATATTGCTTTGGGGTTTCTAGGACGCGCCTATCTTCGGCACCCTACCCTAATAAACGCTCCAGGCAATGGCAAGTACGGAGTACAGAAGTAAAAGCAGACGAACAACACCAACGTCGAGTTCACGTGAACAACCAATCTTGTTTTTGTTTTTCTTGTTTTTTCAAAGTTGGCATTATTCTTTTTGTCTAGTTTAGTTTAGTCGGTCTTCGTAGGGAGACAATTGCAGGACAAGGGGGTATTCGTTTTGCTCCGCGCATCGTATCCCGCGAACTTCAGCGTAGCCAGTGTTATATTCGTTCGAAAAGGTTGCATGTTATGGTTATTGTGGCATCAAATAACCTTACGGTTGTTGTCAGGTGTCTTCTTTTAGCCCCTGCCGTTGCATTATAGCTAGGATTTCGTTTGTTCCGAGGTAATTATTTGTCAAATGAGGAGGGTGTCCCTCGGAGTTTAGTTTTGTGCCGGAAATTCGGAGTCTATTTGAGCTTATTCTTCTTTTATTTCAAATTCTCTTAAATTCCGAGTTTAATTTTGCCGTTTTTTTTTTCTATTTAGATCAAAAATAGAAATAAATACTATCCGGGTGTAAACGTGTGCAATGCAAAATATTAAAAAAAAATCGCGCTTCTATCAATTTTTTTTTTCAGCTGGATTTGGCATTGGTGCCATTGCCGTCGGAATTACTAATTTGTTCCACGACAAAAGTTGCACGCAAGTGTTGCTTCGATAGACGTCGATACCTTAAAATCAATGAACGCCAAGAGGTAGCCGCTGGGGAGCTCGTCTTCATCGCATCCTCTTCCATCAACGCTTATAGTCAAGAGATTTAACGAGCCAAGAGGTCCAACGAGTCGAGAGATCCAGTATGGGTCAAGAGATCCAATAGTCGCGTCATAGCCAAATCAAGAGATCCAATATAGGTCAAAAGGTTCAACTAATCTAGGGGTGCCAGAGTTTGCAATTGATCAACATTAAATTCAAGCTACTGTTCTTCTTTTCCAAATTGTATGCTCGTTCCTACGTTAGATTATTCAAGCAGAGATGCGTTTTCTAGAGATTAAAAAATCCTTATATTACTTAATATTACACCGATTTTATATTGACAGCTCTAAATATATATATATATATATTTTTTTTTTTTTAGAAATGACTGTTTATGAATGGAGCACATTACGAAGTTTGGATAAGCTCTGCATCTGAGGTATCGTTCGTAATTCGTCTCCGCATCTTTTTCTTTTTTTATTAACGCAGGTGAATTACTTTTATTTTCGACCTAGGTTTGTATCGTGTTGTGTTTGACGTTTGAAAAGTTGACATTTTTGCATAGATAGTACGTGTGTTTAAATGCAGCTGCTAAGGGCTCTTTGTTTCCTTTAACTACTTTGCTGGGGAAGAAGGTGTATGTACCCCCTCCTACCACCCTTCACAAAAAATAACTAAATAAAATAAAATTTAACACAGTAGAAGTGTAAGAGCGCCCAAGAGCAATTGAGGTGGAACACAAAATGACATGCGTTTTACCTATTTGTTTTTCCTATAGTGAGAATTGTACCTTTGTTTTACTGACACTTAAAAGTCCATCTGGCCGAACTCCTTTGAAGATTCGTCGTGCCGAATTCGGTCTCGGCTCTGCACGCGTCCGTCGGTATGCGCCAGTTTTAACGCGCCCGTAAGCAGCTGTCAGACTCCAGTCTCCAAAGCACAATTTATTTTCTCTCAGCATTCCAAAGCATTCTCAGCATTCTTCTTAGAGTGACCCCATTTATATGCAATGTAGATATCCTATTCATCATTTTGTCTCACAACGGAGACACGAATTTTCAATGTGATATCGCTTAAAAGTGAAAAAGTAGCATTTGATTATATATTTACTCGTGAACAAGCAAACTCTAGCAGATGTGATTGTTGTTCTCTAGTTTCAAACTTGATATACGCTTTCTGTTATACCAACATATAGTGTCATTATTGGGTCACAAGTGCGATGTGATGAGGCTGACATCTCAAATACAGTGTGAGGTGTGGGGTATCAGGAACGCTTCTGCTGTGGCGTCTTCGATCCTCGTGGAGGTCACAGCGGCAAACGTAAATGTATGGCTCGTGTTGGATGACAGAGCAGATTTCCACCGGTTTTCGGGTTTACGACCCCATTCAAAGTTAAATACGCTGCGATATGTCCAGTGTATCAGTTTCTAAAGCTCACGAACCACGAAGGATAAAACGATTGTTACTGAGCTCTACGAAAGGAGTTCAAACTTTTTGTTATGACAGTTTACAGGGAGGTTTGTTGGGTTTCGGGCTGGTATTGGGAGGTTCGAGTCTGCTACAAAATCCCTTCAGTGCGAAGATCGTCGGATAGTGCAACATCTGTGGCTTTATTTGCCGTTGAAACAACGCACCCATCCCCGCTTTAACAAAAGGGAAAATCTAAATCCGGCTTAAAGCACCATACACTTCTAAGCAAGACCTGATAGGTATGACTAAAACGTGAGCTCTTTGTCAAATGAAAGTTATGTGGTAGACATTCCCCAAGAATTGAGAAGATGAGTACCCAGTCGGGCGATTCTAATCTACAAATACACATTACAAAGGCGTGTTTTCGAACCGGCAAAAAAGAAAAGTCGGAGGGCACTTAAGCTTCGCCTTTAAGAGGGGAAAGCGATAGCGTGATCGAATCCGCGGGAGCGGGAGTAGACGTAGATTCGGCATCCGCACTCGTAGAAGACGACGACTCAGAAGAGCGCCCCGCACTGGTAGACGGCACCGTATTCATCGCACACGTGTTTGGCCTCGCGACGGGGTTCGCATTCTCCAGAGACGACCGATGACGGCAGGATCGCAGCGCCACTGGGCGGACTCGGCGGACTCGGCGATAGACGAAACGTTTCCGCTCCTCCGCGACGGATGGCCATTTTCGTGAGAACGAAGTCTTCCCGGCCACATGAAGAGAAGCCGACTGTTGATCCACGCCTTAACAGGCAAGCTAAATTCTGTGGTTAACTAAATAATTATGTAAAACCAAACCGTAATGCTTTTCCATGAACAAGATAATCTACCTGAAAACCGAAGGGATAGAGCGAGCGCATCACCGACTTCTTGGTTAACTTCATCATCCTTATTATTTGTTTCTGAGAAGTCTTTTTAATTCAAGTAAATAGCACAATGAGCGCCCCCTCGTAGGTGATTTGTAAACGGAAAGAGTTGCTTTCTCTGATGCTTTCCGTTTAGTGTCGTCGGCCTTGCTTCGTACAAGGGCTTATCGCTAACGGTTTGGGAAAAAAAGAAACCTCCAGGGATAGCCGCTACCCAGCAGCGAGACCCCCGGACACAAATTGAACACATTTTTCCGTGCTTCCAAACTGCTCGCCGCTTTCCTCGAAAATTTTGGATAAACATAAACTCAATGCCACTTAAACGGATCGCTTTGTTTTCGTTATTAGAGGTTGCATTCCATTTTCTTTTTAAGTGCATCTATTTACTGCAGCGCCTACCTTCACCTCGATGCAGTGCCGCTAGTGCTTATGAATAAATAAATTAAAGGAAGATCTATTGGTGGATCCTTAGGGAATGTGTTAGCATGACCCTTTGGGAAAGGCCAGTGGCATCCGCTGCCCGACGCTGCTCCCGCTGTTTATCAGTTTCGGCAGCCCGTCTCCTCCTTTCACAATCCATCCTCTTTTGCCGCCTACTTAGACCGGGGTTCGTACTTAGTTCACACTCCGTTTTGTAGCACAAAGCAAGGCATACGCGCCCCGCACACCTGCAAGTTCGGACTCGCCCCAGCATCCGCGCGCGCATTGGCTTCCTCCCCGTGACGTAGCCTCCCTCTCGCCTTTGTCCTTGACTACTCTCCTCCCCTCTACGTGGCGCGCTTCGCATTCCACTGTCATGTGGGTACTAAGGCTAGCGCATTAAAAGTTAACGCTTGTTTCTCGAACGCTGAAGGAGCCGAAAGCACGACATGCTTCCATTGAAGACGTCACCGCCATACTAAACTAGGACGCAAGTATTCCCGGCGCTGCGAGTGACGCAGCTGAAGCGAAAGCCGTGTTGGCACGCAACGCTGAAGCGTAACCTCGACGAGACGCCATGATGCAGGTGGACCGAGTGGTGAAATCAACTTGGATGCAGTTGGACCGAGTGGTGAAATCAACTTGGCAGCTGCCGTTTTTGACGCATTTGTTCGACGCAGAATTTTGAGGCGACTACAGTAATGAAGCATTTCATGCTCTAAGATATGAACAAACCTTCGTGTCTTTACCCAAACCTTCGGGGGCAACCCTTACAGTGCAGCTCGGCACCGTACGTACGCCCTATTGGGGAGGAGACGTGATGAGCCGTCGCGCCCCTGGCGGTTATGTTGAGAACTACACACATCGGTACCATGACCAGATAAATTATTTGTTTCTGTTTTTAACTCAGCGTTCAGCGAGGGCTCGCGAAGCACCAATTGAAAACCTGTCTCAGCCGAGCGGTTACGCATGTCTCGTGTACCATCTTTTCCTCGATCGAGAAAGAGCACGTAATTAATCTCGTGCACAGGCTATGTGTGGGATACCAACACCGAGCTCTGAAAAACAAGCTGTACAAAGCGCTTCTTATTATTCGACCTCCTGGCCAATCCGTACCATGTTCTGCGGAGGAGGAACGACGCACCGCGAGACACGCGAACGACCGACTGCGCCAAGATGCGCCGCAAAAGAAACTCGCAGCATCGCTCGCCCCTGCATGCCCGGTCTCCCCCGACGCGCAATCCCCGTTCGGACGATGGAGCGCCCGGCCATCCCGGCACGGCATGGGGGCTCCCGATCCCCGGGGCCCCGCATCTGCCCCTTCTCATCTCTCCCCCGCCTTCCCCGTCTTTTCCCCCTTTTTTTCCTCACCGAGCAAAAATCGATGCCGCCTCGGTCTCCCTCCTTTCCCCAATCCGTGCCGTCGTGGCCACGCCACAGACTTGGGACCGCTTCTCCACTTCCCCTCGATTTTCCCTTCTCTCGGGGACCACGGGCCTGGGACCGCTTCCCAATTTCCCTCGTATATACCATTCTTTCCCCATCATTCCCCTTCACTTCATTTTCTTTCTCACGGGGACCACAGACTTGGCATCGCTTCCCCGATTCACTTTACTCCGTTTTCCCCTTTTCTTCCCTCTCTCTATCTCGTTTCCCTCTTTCAGAAACCACCGACTTGGGACCGCTTTCCCATTTCCCTTCTCTTCCCCAGTTTCCCTCTTTCAGGGACCACCTACTTGGGTCTCCTTCGCCATTTCCCTGCTCTTCCCCCGTTTCCCTCATTTTCTCCCTTTCTTTATTTTTTTTTCCCTCTCTGAGGGACCGCCGACTTGGGGCCGCTCTCCCTTGTCTTTCCCACTTTTCCTTTGTTTACTCCCTCTCTCCGTCTAGTCTTTTCCTCTCTCAGGGAGCGATGTTTGTCCCGCAGTTCGGAACCCTACGGTGCTGGACGTACGCGATTGCGATGAACCGGTGTATTGGAATGTGCATGCCAAGCTGTGATAACGACATATACCCTATATCCTCCTTCCCCTCTATGCCTTATGAGCTCATGTGCTTTGTTTGGTGTATTGTCCATTCAGAAAACTAGCGGGGAGAGGAGGTTTGGGTGTATGAGTAGCACAGGCCTGTGTGGACGAGCGGATTGGATATGACGTCAGGAGTCTATCCCTGCTCAATCAAGCACGTACATGGACGCCAAGTACTCAGGAGCAACGGAAGCAATTACCATAACAACAAATGGTGACTTTTGTAGCCTTTGCTGCGGTACATATTATAGCGAAACTTAGCGCTGTCTCGAAAGAGCGATATGTCGAACACGCAAAGCGAACAGCAGAAATATTAGTGTTATATCTTCCCTCACAGTTAATTTTAAGAGCAAACAATACGCAGCGCACCCGATGTTTTTTTTTTTTTTGAGCATTGTTGAAATTTATGAAAAATTCGCCACAAAGGTTTGGGGATATCTGTCGGGCAACAATAGGTCTGTTGACCATCTTTATGTGGACTGTTGTGAAGTTATTGACCTTCATGAACTTCCTATTGAGTTTAACAGCACTTAGTTCGACGTGACCGCATTGGTGAAGTTAAATAAAACAGAAAGAACAAACATAAAGACGGACAGAACAGCACATATGTACTGTTCTGTCCATCCTTATGTTTATTCTTCCTGTCTTATTTAACAGCACCTTTCAGAGAGTTTTAGATTCTCGAAAAGACTGTGATTCTATCGAGCTACTGTCTTTTATCCCATTAATGGGTGTAATGGAATTATACATAAACGGAATACATAACTTTCTTTTAAAACTAGATGTGAAAACGTCCCGTGGCCTTGACGACATCCCCAACTCTTTTCTCAAACGTTTCACGGAAATTATTTCACAGCATTTATTTGTTTTGTTCAATCCATCCTTATATCAAGGATCTCTTGACTGGCTGTGTGGTCGAGTTCTGCCGGTGCACAAGGGTGGGAGCAAACTGCTTGCTACAAACTATAGACCGACATCATTAATCAGCACTTGCTGCAAATTGCTAGAACACGTCATCTTCGATCATAATCATTCATTTCTAAAATCTCATAATGTATTTGTTCACTTTCAGTATGTATTTGCTCAGCATGTACTTGTTTCAGCATGTATTTGTTCACTTTCAGCTTTTCAACTACAATTCAGGTCCAATCAGTCGTACATGACTTCGCCAATGCCATCAACAATAGACAGCGAATTGACGCAATATTTTTTTTAGATCCATCCAACACCTTTGACAGGGTACCTCACCGCCTACTACTAAGAAAATTGCAGCGGGTGGGCATGCTCCCTGTCTTGTAATATAGATTTCCGCAAATCTAAAAAAATTTAACGCAGTTTCTAGAAATTTACGCCTATCAATCAGTGAATCTTGATGTGCAATCGGGTGTACGTCAGGAATCGGTCCTGCCACCAGTAGCTGATAACCTTGGTTCTGGCATGACCGTGAAATGGTTTGCCGATGACTGTGTCATTTATAGAACTGTTCTTAACTTTTCGGATCAACTATTGCTGAACAAACACTTGTGTGGCATTGCTGACTGGTGTGAGAGGTAGCAAATGGTTATAAGTACCCAGAAACGTATGATCTCACGATAATACATAAAAATCTCTTTGAATTTAAATACCACGTCAAAGGTAAGTGCATCGAATGTGTGAGAGAAGCAAAATATCTGGGCCTAACTTTTAATACGAAACTTAACTGGAACGCTCACTTAGATAACGTATGCGCCAAGGCCTACAAAACGATGGGATTTTTAAGACGGAAGTTGGGAGCTTGCTATTGGACGGAAACCTCTCAGCCTATAGAGGTCTTATTTGCCCCGTACTGGAACATCCGTCAATCGTGTGGGACCCATACCTAAAAAAAGACAGAAATGGTTGAAAGGATTCAGCGACTATGTGCTCGATTTATATTTTTTTCCGATTTTAGGTACCACTCCTCAGTTTCAGAAATGTTACGAAAATGTAGCCTTGAATCACTTTAGACAACACGGAAAATTGCTAGATGAGGCTTTTTTATATAAAGGCGCAATAACGAGTCCGGAATAAACAAAGTGTTGTACATTTTGCTACCTCCCCAGCGTTCAGCAAGGCTATTCGAAAAATGTCAGATGGTTTGCTCCAGAAAATATACCGCATTGAAACTCTTACTCCATTTTAACCATTAACAATTGAAATTCACTGCTTTCCGACTGCGTGGAAGCTTTAACATACAACGGTTTTGACCACTTGCTAAGAAACATCATGTGATCCTCTCCTGCTAGGAGGGTAAAACCCGTCTGCAGTATTTCTTAAATATAGAAAAAAGTGTAGGGGTTTCGACGGGATTACTCGTCCACATATTACATATTCTCTGCTAAATGGCGTCTACAAAATACACTTTGACCAAGCTGGCAAAGATTGACATTGTCGGAGTATCTTATTTCTGATTATAGAATTATCACTCCCTTTATTCGTTTCAGTCGAAAGTACCATATCTTTCGGCCGGCATATATATTTCGGTCGATGTTTTCTATTTCTATTTTTTATGTCATTTTGTTTATTCAACCGGAACTGACCGCTATCTTCTTTCTTATGGCTTCGTCTGGTTTCTGCTGACTTGTTACGAATGTTTTCTATTTTTTTGTGTGTTTTTTCGGTGGTCTGTCTGTAGCTCTTGGCTTGATTCGGAATTTGGATTTGACTGGCTTCTTCTGGCCTCTGACCTTGGCCTTTTGCGACTCGGGATTTTCCGTGAGGCTTCCTCTGGTGTATACATCCTCTGACTTCGTTCTGTCTTTTCGTTTCGTTCTTTAGAACGATATTCGTCAAAAGAAACAGAAGGATCCTGGATATGAGTGACAATGCTTATGAAGCAATAGTTCTGTGCTTAATAACTATAGTCTGTTGCAACCTAAGAAGGAAGGGCGAGGGTAAGACGTGCCGGGGAGGAGGAAGCAGACAAAACGCTAAAGAGAGGAGGTTTCCCCCTCTCTTCTCCAGCGTTCCGTCTGCTTCCGCCTCCCCAGCCCGTCTTACCCTCGCCTTTCGTTCTTAGGTTGCAACAGACTATAGTGTCTTTACTATAGTCGGTTGCAAGCTAAGAACAATCTCTTAGCTCCACCCACAAGCGCATTGCGACCATCTGAAGTGCCTCCACCGTCGAGAAAGTAGTTCGCTAGCAACGTTGCTTTTTCTTCCTCCAGGAAACGTGTCTTAAACTACTACAATATTTATTTAATTCATTCAGGACATTTAAATAAGTTAGAATACGTTTTTGTCAACAAAATAGCTGTTTAGTAAAGAAAGAAAGTCATGTACAATGTACCGTCTTCCCAATTCATTTTATGTCCAAGACATGTAGTTGGGCTAGTTGGTGGTACATACTGTTTGGAGGGAACAGCGCAAAAAGGACGTAGGACGAGGTCGAAGAAACACACAGACAGGGCGCTGTCTGTGTGTTTCTTCGACCTCGTCCTACGTCCTTTTTGCGCTGTTCCCTCCAAACATTATGTCCAAGATACTGTCTAACATACCGTCTTCCAGCTCTCAGCAGTGCTAAGCCTTGCGCCCGCTTCGAAATTTTCGTTGGCGATAGCGTCGCTGGATTCTCACGTTGTCGCGCAAAAACTGCTGCAAACGCAAGCCGATACCATTAAGATTTCGTGGCGTAACCTCGGGCACGTAAAACACGGTGCAAAAAAGCAGAATAATTGTCACGAGAAACTAGCGTCGCGTTGCTAAGGCCAGCAGTCATGTTGAGCTTTTTTTTTTTCTTTTTTTCAAAAGGGTCGCGATTGGTCCACGGAATCGTGACGTCATGAAAACGATTGGCTGGCGTTTCTCGGCGTAGGATTACATTTTCCTCTGAGAGGCATTTCCGGTTTTTTCTTAGCTTGCAACCGACTATAGCGCCACTTGACTGCTTGCGTTTAATTTAATGGCGCGTGGTCAGACTGTGCGCAACTAAGGCCTTCTATTTATTTTGTCCCTGTACAAGAGGCCAGACAGTCCCGAGAAAGGGATTTCTGTATTCGTTTTGGGTAGGTGTTGGTCTTATTAAGATGGAAGAGACATGAAACTTCTGTGGGAGTCTCGTGGGACCTATCTGTAACTCATGTGGAAGCAATGGGAAACCGTCATGGGAGTTACGTGTTGTTCATGTGGGATCCATATGAGACTTGTGTAGGTCTCGATGGGACTAATATAGGGTTGTGTAGATGTCATGTGGGGCCGAGTAGAACCCATGTGAAGCCCACGTGGGATTCGTACGAGACATGCGTAAGTCTCGCACAGGAGGACTGGCGATTATATAGGTCTCATGTGGTACCCGATAGAAGCCATGTGGGGAACCCACGTGAGAACCCGATGGGAGTTGAGGAGCGTATATGGACACATCCGGGTCTTCTGTGGGGCCCACTCGTAAACTATGCTGGACTCGTGTGAAATCCATATGAGATTTGTGTAGTTCTCATGTGGGACCGTTTTGGGCTAATGTATTCTCATGTGAGATCAATACAACCCATCTGGTATTTTGTGAGACTCGTCCGGGATCTTTGGAGTACTAATATGGCATTGTTGTAGGACCCTTTAGGACATATGTGAGACTCAAGTGGGAATCATATTTGACTTACCTGGCACTCGCAGGGGAGCCATATGAGAACGTTCACCTCGTACTTATGTTGACCTGGTGTATGGAACATTGGGGACTTATATGGGACCCGTGTGGGACTTACATAAGAGCGATGTGAGCCGGTGTGGACTATGAGGGCCTCCTCTGGGATGTGGTAGGATTACCTGCTTTCTGCTGCTTGCCACGTGTAGTCCTTTCTACACCGGAGGCATAATGTATATTGCTCAGCTCGACTTAATCGAGTGACGGCTCCAGCAGAATTCCAGTATGGACGCCCGAATCACGAAGCAAATGTAGCAATACGTTGCCGTTTCCGAAGCGTAACGACGTAACGCGCGTTCGTGTTCGGACAGCGTAAGGTTGGTCTGCCTGTGATATGCGGCGAAACTGGTTTACGCTGTGGAAAAGAAATGTAGCCAGCGCAGTACTGCTGCTAGCCTGGGGTCTTTAACGTGCAGCACGCAGTAGTGATAGACGACCGCAGGCCGGCACGATGCTCATCCGGATCGAAACGGGCAGGGTTGGGGATTAGACCCAGGATCCCTGAGTTCTGCAGCGCAAGCTTTCGCTCCAGGTGCTCCGAGCTGCGTTGCGCTAACACACTCGGCCGCCAACCCCCCACCGAGCAGGCATCATGGACGAAGTCGGCGTCCGGAAGCCAAAGGTCCTGACTGAGAATGCCTGTGCGCAGAGCACACCGGTCGATCCAACAGGGTGGGGATGGATTGGAGAGAGGGGGTACAGAAAGAGGGCAAGTGCGCGGGACGAACTCCGGGAGGGGGGAAGCGGAGGATGGGCGTCTGGCCCGTTGCCATGGCGACATTAACCCTCTGCTACGGACGCCATCTTAGCAGACGAGAAGGATGGGACGGGATGGCACAGAAAGGACGGCGGACGTTGGAAAACCTTGAACGGGTCGACGGACCGCTTGTCTTTTTGATGTTGCTGTTTTTAGCCACACGATGCACCTGTAGGCAGTTAATGTCTGTCCTTTTCGCACGCGGGTTGCATTTCTTGTTTTTCGGAACTGTGGTAAATTTTATTCGACGCTCCATACCACGCATTTTGACACTCAACAGGTGTTCATTCCTTAGAACCGTCAGTCCGTTGAAATGATAAAAGATCGCGGTCTCTCCCCCGATCTCCAATCGGGCAGCCCCGACAGCCATAATGCAGCGGTTTACAAACGTAACCAAATAGGGAATAACAGTCGACTGACTCTAATACCGGTGCGTGACTGGTTGGGTGGCCTCGCCAATTACGAGTCAACTGTATGCGGAGCGCAAGTTCGTCTGCTTGTTGCACAGGTGTTGCGGTGACGTCAGAACGCCGAGTTCTGAGTGGCTCTGATTAGAAGGATATTGGCGAGACCTCAATGCTAGCTGCCTTGAGGTCTATCCACTATCTTTCCAATCCAGCCAATCAGAGCTCGGCGTTCTGACGTCACCGCAACCTCTGCGCAACAAGCAGACGAACTTGTGCTGCGCATACCACGGTGCCTTGAACGCGTCTCCAACAGCTGGCTTTATTCAACACACCCCTTAAGATAAGGCATGCGCATTACGGCCTAGGTACAGTCACAAACAGCTCAAGAAACGCAGAATGGGGCTGATTATAATAACGCTTCTTGCTTTCTGATTCGTTCTTGTGCGTTTTTATCTACTAAAATCACATTTACATGGCGCCAGTTTGCTTGCAATTTCGTAGCTGCGACGTTGAGAACCACCTATAGGCACCGCGCTTTATCTTCCTCACAAGTTGGGTCGCAACGTGCACTCGGACACGCTTCATATTGTACTTCTAAAAAAAGAAAAGAAAAGAAAACACCACAGGAAGTGGATACAAGACGGAAGGGACTGAATTATTTTGCTGCCGAAACTAGAGCTATTGAATAAGCTGCGTTTCAGAATAACGACGCTTAATCATCTTGGGGCCTTATAGCCATAGTTGCCAGTTATTTGAAGCTTGATCTGAAATCGCAGGACTCACTTTTCCGTCTTCCGCAAATGTTTAAACAGTTCGCGACAGAGCAAAGCGATGTCACCTGTGCTTCCTACTACCGTATCTGAAGGTGAGGAAGTCAGATTTTTTTAAAATTGTGACGGTCGACAGTTGCGTCTGCTCTGTATTAAGCACCGAGATAGCAGCGTCTGCACAAAGCATCGCAACTGCACTAAGTACCATAGCACTAATATAACACTTCGCAATTTTATTAAATCATCCCCTAAAACGTTTTGGAGATACATGTCGCCAAAAAAAAAAAAGTATTTCCAGCCTGATTGTTGGAAAAGAATTGTCACCGATGTAAAAAAAAAAAAAAAAGTGTACTTAGTTTAGCAATTATTTTCAGTCGGTGTTTAGGCGTGATAACGTAATTATTCCCCACTGTGAACTGCATGAATGGCCTCTTTTTGGTATTGACGATGTACTCATTGATCAAAGAGGTATGTTTGATCTGCTTTTAAACTTGAATGTGAAAAAGTCGCCTGGACCTGATGGAGTGCCAGACAAGTTTTAAAAAGATACGCTGAATGGTGCTCTCTGTACTTGGCAGTCATATATGAAATGTCACTGTGTTGTGGAAGCCTTCCACGAGGCGGGAAATCTGGAAAAATCCTTCCCACACCAAAGTCAGGAGAAATAACAAATATACAAAATTATCGTCCAAATGCACTCACACCTTCCAGTTCTAAAAGTCTTGAACACGCCCTTGCCATACAAATTAAAACATATGTCGAGAATAATAACCTCATAGGGAGTCACTAATTTGGATTTAGGCCATGATTCTCTACTGTTATGCAACTGATAGAGGGGACTCATATACCATTTTGAATTAACCCGAGACTGGAGTAGAGGAGAAACATCAAAACGTAGAAAAGGCAGAAAATGAGCAGGACGACCGTCTCAACTCAGCTCGTCCTGTCTATTTTCTGTCTCTTCTACGTTTTGATGTTGTTTCACTGCCCCAGTCTCAGGTTAATCCAACATGCTTAATATTCACCAGCCCTTTCGATATTTTTTGTGACTCATAACATCCGTTTATGTATAATAGTGGTGGGCAAGTTGATGTTGTGTTCTTGGACTTTGCTAAGGCCTTCGACCGCGTGTCACATCCAAAGCTGCTTCATAAGGTGAAGTGCATACTGAACCAAAATCGAATTTTAAGAGGACTTCAAGCTTTTTTTATTGGCAGAGAGCAGTTTGTCCCATTAAAAATTGTAACGTCAAGGGACCTATCAGTAGTACCAGGAGAACCTTAAGGATCGGAACTAGGGCCACTACTTTTCATTTTGTACATCAGTGACTTATGTGGCGAGAGTTTGAAACTGAAGTCAAAATTAAACATTTTGCCGACGATACAATTATATATTAAAAAAAAAACGAATATACGATGATTATAAGAAATTAGATGACCATTTACATAAATTTGCAAGCTGGTACAACGATCAGCAAGTGGACATCAACAAAAATAAAACGGTTTACGTGAATGTAACGCGGAAAACCATACCACCACAATTCAACTACGGCATAGGGGATATGCCTTTAGAAACACCCAGAAATTTAAATATTTTGGGTGTCCTTTTAAAATCAAACCTTACTGAAATTCACACATAAAAATGTTTGCAATGAAGAATTAACTAAAATTTGAACAAGACAGAAATTAGCATTCGCTACACCAGAGCTCAAATTAACTGCATATAAAACACTAATCTTACCAACGCTCGAATATGCAAGCCCAGTTTCGAAGGCAATCACACACGCGTACATACACAAAAAAAAAATCATAAACTCGAAAGCATATAAAGTAAAGCGGTCCGCTTTATTTTTAATCGCTACATTTCTACAGAGTCCGTCTCCCAAATGAGATCCGCTGCAAACCTCTTTCCTGTCCAGCACTAAAAATATGTTGAGCCGGATGAAATTATTCTTCTAGTTTGTACTTCAACAATATGTTATGCATATTCACAAATTTGTAACCTACCACAACCCTGACTGTGTAAATGAACCAAGCACACCTAGTACATTACCCCTTATCTCTTAAACAGAGACTATTTTAAGAACTTTTTCTTTGTTAAATTGATTAATCACTGGAACTACCCGCCAACGAACGTTGTAAATAGTGTAAAGGTCTCTGATTTTATGAATTATTTGTTATTGTATGTGTGATACTATGTCAGTCTGTGTGATTTAGTGCTTTGGTGTGCTATTATACTATAAGGTTTACCCCCTGCTTTAGCCTCACGGCTGACAGTATTTTTAAATAATAACAAACAATATAGGTATATATCGGGGAACAGTGGCTCTAGCCGAAACCATTATGGTGGGGGCTCGTGGCAAGACCCCGTTTTGCCTGCTCAAGGCATGAGCCTCCTGTCTTGTACAGGCCTTTGTGCAGATTTTTAAAAATGTTTTTTTTTTTTTTTTTTTAAGCTCGCACGTTTGGACGGTGCCAGTGTTTCTCGGAAAGGCGTCATGCAGAGGAAACAAGCTGTTTTCCACTTTGTGAACACAAGTGACGAACTATTCAGAAACTTCAAATGCAAGGATTGACACAATAATATTAGAGAGTGAGTCTCCGACTGTGTAAGGGTGCCATGGAATCGAAGGGGCTTTACAGGAGCTGGGCACTAGCCCTGGAGCGGTCTGTACTTCCCGATACTACGGGTGTTCTGCTACCGAACAGATTCCGCATTCTCTTCACTGGTCAGGATGTACCGCTTACGCATGGTGCTAGAAGGCTCTCTAGTTGCGCCCGAATCCTTCAAGAGAAGGATTCGGACGCAACAAATAATTCTATACTCGTTTTCACCAGTAGAACCGTAGTAAAAAAATAAAGAAAAAAAGTCTGGCTACTCGCGGATTGTTACTAATTTCCCGTTTTACGTAGACATTTGTGATATGGGAAGGGGCATTTTAGATTTCGGTATAGGTTCTCTTATCAAAACGTATACGTTCCAAACGCCAAAATCATTGCCTCTTCCTCTGGCAAAGTATATCTTATTAGAGCTATCCCGCGCTGCATATAAACAGTGCCCAAAACATCTTTTTTTTTTTTTCTTCACTGTAAATGCTTTAAACGAAATTTTGGTAAAGAAACCGTTTCTTCTTTTGGTATGGAGAAGTAGAAAAGTAATTTGAGCGTAGTTTTAAGGTAATCTAAATAAAAAAGTAATTTGTCCGGCCCCGCTCATTGGTCGTCGTAGATCCCTACCCGCTTAAAGTGGCAAACACGCGCCAGCTCGACGAGGGTGCACGGAGAAGCATCGGAACAACACAGCCTGGGGAAACTAAAAACCTTACTTCTCCTCGAATGACGTCGAATGGCTCGAGAACTAGCGTCGCGGTCAAGTGAATGAATGGCGCGTGAATTTACCGTTGTAACAACGAGTTTGCTTTAATACGAATAATGGTAAGAACACAAAACACAAGGACGAACAACACAATTTTATGTTCGTCCTTGTGTTTTCTATTTTTCCCATTATTATTATTGTCCTTACCAGCACGCTCTCCCTTCCAAGATTGCTTCGTTTTTCTAAAGCTACGTACGCTAGACGATGAAAATAATCCCTGGAGAAGCGGAACAAGAGGGACAAGGGACAAACATAAATCTCCAAACACACTCTCCACTTGTAATGGAGAGGTCCCGGGTTCGATACCCGGACCAGGCGGATTTTTTCGGTCGCTCACCAGTCACCTAGCTGTGTTTGGAGATTTATGTTTGTCCCTTGTCCCTCTTGTTCCGCTTCTCCAGGGATTATTTTCATCGTTATTGTCCAACTCGCTTGCCCCTTTGCATTTAATTGCATTATAATTATACGTACGCATGTTTGGTTATTCCAGGCGTGAGCTGAGTAACGTTAGAGTCTGAAGAAATATACCATTAATTTGCACATGCGACTTGTTAGGATGCACATTAGTTTGATTTATTTTTTGTTCGCGGAACTGAGGATATAATTATGCACATACGAGTCATTACTCTAGCCACCGTTATTGTACTGGATTGTCCGTCTGCTCTCTCATTTCTTTACATATTGTGACTCTGTTTTTTGTTTGTTTTTCTTTTTTTTTTAAACACTTGAAGTTGAAAATTGATTTATCCTGTAAGCGCTTCAACTCTTTCTCCACCGAACTTCGTCTTTAATGGAGCACCCATATCAAGGAAGGCTATTTCTCGGTATTCTCAACGGTCCGACTTTATACTATCTCAGGAACATGCACCTGGCGTGGATGATTGTGTGGTTCGCACCTCTCGCTTCGTGATTGGCTCTCCGGAGCTCTTACCGGCTAATGCCTCAATGTCATTGGCTGCGGACCGATAATGAGATGCTCGAAACGCGGTACGACCGGCGTTTCTCATGCTGCCTGGAACTATACGGATCGAAAATAGGGTAAAGGAATAGAGGAGAGCGCCCTGTAAAAAGGAAAGAGACGCACCAGTGAAAGCATTTTGTTTCTCAGTACATCGGTCTTTTAATGTTAGCTTCCTGAACAAAAATGTACGTTTGAAAAGGATTAACGAAATACCTTCGCGCCCCAATGCTCCTCGCACTCGCAACGAACACGCTAAGTAGTACATGCAAGAACGTCGAAATTGTGTACTGTATTTTTTTTAACCATTCTATTTGTGTTTTACCAATAGACTACTTCAACACGCGGTGATAGCAGGAGAGTTCTTCAAACCATGCAGGCGTGTCACTCATTGGCTTACTTCGAAACAAAAATTTTTAACAAAATACTAGGTTGCGTTAACCTTGTATTTTTAAAGCATGAAATGCTTTTTAACGCTACCCCCAATCCCAAACTTTTTCCGTACATCCGTCCGTGAATTGTCCGTTAAATTTAGCGGGAAGAGTGGTGTGACGTGACGTCACCTGACGTCACGTGGCCTACACAGCTCGGGGAAATTGACGGCACGTGATCTGTATACGTCAACTCAGTCCGTCCGCTAAATTTAGCGAGAAAATACACGTCCTCTGGCCAAAAAACATAAATTCAGTTTTCCCCCTTAATTTAGCGGGAAACTATACGTCAGGTGACACACCGATTCTCTCACCGATTTCCTATGATGCGTGCACTTGGAAAATAAACGTCGCTGCCAATTTTATATGTAGTGCTCTTTGTGCCAGATAATATTAGACGCGTTACACCACCGTCTTCGCTATGACGGCTGGTATGCGGGTTTCGTGTGTTATGATAAGGGGCTTGGGCAATGTTAGCTCACCTCGCATCGCAGCTGTGTGTCGTGCATGGCGCAAGTTTTAATATGCAGCAGCTAAAACACTGCGAGGGCAGAGGCGAGTCAGGGAAAGAATACCAAAAATGAGTATAAACAAGAAACTAAGCAGGGAACTCTTAATTAAAGTTCGAGGGTTACGTGTAAACAAAATATAGTACCGCTCTGGCGTTGTTCCTCTTCGACCTTTTTTTTCTTTTTTTATTATTTTTCCGAGGGATGTGCCACGTGCCGCTCTTTTGTTACCTGGGTTCCACGTGTGAGAACTTAACAGCGACACGAAGGAACAAAGTTAGCATAACCACAAAACCCTTCCTATTCTCGTTTTGCGGTGAAAGTGTTAACAATGTTTCAGCCGCCAGCCTGTATCCTGTCCACATGTTTTCACGGTTAGCTTAATTTAACCAAATTATATATATATATTTTTTTATTTTAATTGTGCGGTCTGTAATGTATGTTCGCCATGTGCTTGCGAAATCGTAATATTTTGTTGGTTCTTAACTGAAGACTATTGAAACCAAGAAAAAACTAATATTATAGAGCTTGAAAAACCAACACGGCCACAGACTTTCAAGTGCACGGGAAAATATACATATATATATATTTTTTTTTTGTCAGAATTTATTGAATTTTAATGTGATCGGTGCCTTTCCTCGTAACTTCCACAACGATGAAACCATGATCGGCGATTATCGGTAAACGTGACTACTCGTTTAAATGCCATACTACTTTGCCTCCAACGTGGGAGAGCAAAAAGTGTAATGCACTAGTGTGTGTGTGTGAGGGGGAGAGGGGGGGCGAGAGGGGGAGGAGGGCGGCGGGTGGGCGGGCGGGCGGGGGTGATGAAAGGCTGTGCTGTTTGCATGGAAGTCATGTGCTTTGCAATTCTTCGGGTTCACCTCTGTCATACGAAGCATGCGTCGCACGGTAAGTCGCGCGCTTTGGCCACGGGACCGAAATTGAAACTTCAGAACATGTCTAAATTTATTGTTTTTCTGTAAATCTATAAAATACTGGTCGTGTTATTTTTTTTTTTTTTGTAGTGTGCGATTGTTATACTAGTTTCAAAATGCCCATAAAGTTTCCCATGAAAGCAATACTTCGTAATTTCCTAGTTAAAACGTTCATTACCCAAACGTATTTAAAAACCTAGTTATATCGCGATGGATATTACTTTTCCCAAATGGGCCCTTTAGTAGAGACCAATAGGACATCATCATTTTTTTTTACTGCGCTATGCGTACTTTTCGCAGGAACCATTTGGCAAGCGTTCTGTAAAATACAATTGGTATTGGTTCTTAAAAGGCCCCTGAAAAGGAAAAAAAGTTTTAAACCGTATTGATGAGACACGCGTGTCGAAAAATAAATTTTACGCGAAAAAACAAATACGTAGAGCAATATTGACGGCGAGAGATTGATTTGAAATTCTGCGCGCAAAGTCCATGACGTCACGGAATACATGGTCATTCGCTCTTTCGACTTCGACGTGAAGGCGGAGTCGATCCACCTCTCTTCCACGCGCCTGAAATGCCGAGAGAAAGAAACAAGTGGAAAGGAGGTGACTACCGATAACATCGAGTCTCGCGCCGTCAATATTGCTCTAACCAAAATCTTGTTTTCGCGTAATATAAAATTTTTACACGCGTGTTCCAACCGGACTGTTTAAAAACCTTTTTTTTCTCTTCTTTTGAGGGGCTTTTTAACTTATTATGCAGGGTGCTTTTTTAAGCTTTACAGATTTGTTTAAAAAAAGCCGTGAAAGTTACATCAATGCGGTCTGTACGGTTCAAGGTTACATAATATGGGGGGAAGGGGGCCAATCATCGCGTTAATTTTGGTTAATTAACACACATTGATTAATTAACTTTTTATTTATCAAGATAAACGTATGGTTTCAACTGGAAACTCGCTCAGCGTCGTCGAAAACCACTAAATAAGTACATTTTTGAAGTATATGGGCGAAGTGTGAAGCGCAGTGGTGCGATAAAGCTACTATACTTCGTTTCAGCTTCGGTCCAGACGCAGCCGATGCTACAAGCGCGAGCATGTGGCCCAGAACAGTGCTTGCACTGCACGAGCGCGCGTGCTTGGCAGGGATGCTGAGAGCCCGGAGCTCGCGCTTGTAGCTTTGGCTGCGTCTGGACCGAAGCTGAAACGAAGTATACTGGTACCACTGGCGCCATGCTGGCCGCGCGAACACGCGGGTTATAAAAAGGCGGAAAAATCGCGAGGGCTTGTTTTAGCACCAGTAGTGCTACGCGTGTTGCACAGGAGGTAACTAACCTTAGCGAACTACAGCGCCTTGCTTCCGTCCGAAATATTTCTAACTTTGAATTAGTAAATGTGAATGACGCTCAGCAAGTTCTTTTTTAACAATCCCTTTAGTTTTAATAAATAAAAGCTACGTAACAAATTTTAGTTAATAAGCCGATTCAGCGTGACAGTTATACCCCTAGTAGCGGCGCGATATTTCGGTGGCGCCCTCCTATGGTTTCCTCTTGTGACGTCATTACCTTGCGTAGACGAAGTTCGATGGTGTTTGTAATGAACGTGGTGGAAACTTGAAATCACTGCACTGTGAAACCAACGCAATGCACCGTCAAAATTTAAGTTCTTACATTCCTGTTATTTCCGTCGATGAGAAATTCTTTGCTGACGTCATACTCAGCATTCGGCCAGTCGTGGAAGGTCGACCACAGCGGCACTTTTGACCGCGCACAATTGCAAGCATGGCGCCCCGACTGGTGCCCCGTGCCATAGCCTCCTCTACGCTCACAAAACCTGGCAGTTCGACGATGGAGCCACAGAGTGCAAGGCACAGATTTGGAGCGCGAAGATCTGGTAGCACAGAGCATTTCTCGGGGAATCTGGACGCCAGCCCGCAGCTTTTGCAACGGCGAGGACCCCAATCATGGTTTTCAAACACGACGATAAAAGAAGCGGTAGCTCGAAGAACGCGAGGAGCGTGAGCGGGCATTCCATTGCTCGGGATAAGTGTGTTTCGGCGTCTCGCCGCAGCGGGGCGCCCGTCACGTGGCTCTCCTCTCATCCGTTGTCTGCCGCTCTACATTTTTAATTTCGGCGGCTGCTTCTCGTGGCGATCTGCCAGGTTTTGTCATGCGTTCAAGCTCGTGCAGCGTGCGCGTGAATGTCCACCACCATGCCTCCGCAGAAGCGGAGGCATAGCGGCTACCAGTCGCCCTGCTTGCAATCGTTCATATCAGGGGCCTCAAACAGGCGGCCCCCGGGCCGCATGCGGCCCGCGACTCTCTGGGACGTGACCCGCAGGTGTCCCTTGGCTGCGAGCTCACGTCTTTATGCTTTCCGCGCTGCATGCCCCTTAAATATTTACTTCTTGTCGTCCATTTATTTGAAATGGAAACGTAGCTCTGCTCTTATGACGTTTCAACATACTTGGAAGTTGGCACTAATCTGGTTTCTTTCAGATAGAGGATTGTTTCGTCTTGCACATCGTCAATAAGACACAAGTATTTTCTTGTAATTCTACTATAAAAATCGCCAAGAAAGTGAAATCTACCGTACAAAAAGAATTTCTTTCGAGCCATATTAAACTCGGATACTTATCCCGAGCGAATAGGACGTATTAACGATTATGCGCTTGGTTTCTAGTTGTAAAGAAAACTTCCTGCGCGTAGGTTGGATGGTGATATTTTAAATCGTTTACACTCGGTACAAACCCGAAGTAGTTGTAGCTTGCATGAATTAATCAAATATAAAAACGACACTGCCAAAGCGGCTACTTTGCAAAAAGCAAATGGCACGATGAGATCCTTTATGAAATATCTGGGTGCCGCTGAAAGACTCGGCTGCTTTGTAACGTGGAACATCGTCGCTGTTTTCTTTATTTTTTTTTCCTAACATATATTATGTTGGCCCTCGACATTTCGGGGGTGGGGTATCTGGCCCCACGCTCAAATACGTTCGAGACCCTTGGTCTTTATCATGTCCTCATGGCCGTATAACTCATTTGCACAGTACGCAGCAACGTAGCTTTCGCTTCTTTCTGAAAACAAATCTCTAAAGCTTTAAATAAACACCTTGTATAAGTTACTTAAAGATCTGTGCCGCGCAAGAAGATATCGGTCTGTTTTCCCACCGGGTAAATCGTATCACGGCCGGACTGGATTCGCGCTTTTCTTTTCCATACAAGAGAAAGCATTGAATCTTTCTGCAAGGGGGCGCTGGCAGTCTACTGCTCTCGCTGTTCTACTCTGCGATTCCTGCTGCTCAAAGGAGGTCTGTTTATTGTGGCTCAATAGTGTATTTTTGTGTCCCGAATTGCACGTCAACCTCGGGCAAGACTTCTGGCGTGTCTCCGCCAGCTGCCCAACGATGAATCCGTCGGCACCACGTGAAGATAATAATCTCTACAATAATAATAAGATACCAGGAAAGAAGCTTGATAAAGTACCTATACCCGGTGTGTGCGTAAGGTCCTCTATTTCTTAGTGAAACATTTATCAGAATATTACTTTAATGTCAGTCAAATAAATAAACGAGAGAATGGTCATACTCTGCGATTTTTGTGCCGTGGCATTACCTCAGGGAGAGTCAGCATTCAGGTCTTCGACCAGCGCTGTAATTACGCTTTTTCTAGTGATTTTCAGAGTTCCTTTTACTCAGAATTAACTTCCATTGTCAGTCACCGACAATCTAGAAGCCTTTTACTCGCTTGTCGCACTTCTAGCACAAAATAGGAATGTGGCATATCAGGCTCCGCGACAGTTTCCAAGCGATTTACGCGTTCACTACTTCTTTGTCGGCTTTTCGCGTTTGGTTTGACCGGAGTCTATACACGTGTACATTTTCTGTGTCATTTCTAAAGAGGGGAATAGATACACGCTTTAATCAGCGCTCGAGCGCTCGCTCCCGTATACCTTTGATTGCAGCCGCGCTGTTGCGCAACTCCCGGCCGCAAAGTGGCGCTTAAAGCCTACTATGTACCAGTGTCGCTTCAAAAACATAGGTTCTTATCATGCCTCTCAAGACAGCGATCGCGCATCCACTGTGGCCGTGATCGTATACATACACCGGCGGCCATAGCTGAGCGCATAGCTGAGTGCATAGCTTTTCAGCGTGTGCTGACGGCGAGCTTTCACGGTGTTTTTGCAACGTACGTTCCATACCATCAGAATTGCCGGTCCTGGGAACCTGATCTCATTCTGAGCATGCTTAGTGAACAGTGCACACAACTAAGGAGTCCACTGAAAACCTCCTATACAGGGCATAGTAGAACACGTCGTCCGAATGCGAGAGTCAAACGCTGGACGCCGGCGTTCCATGCTTTAGCGTGTTCCACGAGTGCAGTGGAAACAAAAGTACCTAGATACGCGTCTATCGCACTACCACAGCCTCCTCTATACTCACAAAGCCTGGCAGTTCGGCGGAGGAGCCAGAGTGACCAGTCGCAGATTTGGAGCGCGATGATCTGGTAGCGCAGAGCGTCAAAGAGCCATTCTTCGAGGAACCTGGACGGCAGCGCACAGCTTTTGCAGCGGTGAGAACCCGAAACGCTCTTGTTCGCTCGGGAGAAGTGTATTTCGGCGTCTCGCCGCAGTGGGGCGCCAGCCACGTGGCACTCCTCTCATCCGTTGTCTGCCGATCCTCCTTTTCCATTTCGGCGGCCGCTTCTCATGGCGATCTGCCAGGCTTTGTCAGTATATAGAAGGCTATGGCCCTAATCATTCATACCAGAGTTCGGCGTTCTGACGTCACCGCGCTCTCTCGTCTGCCCCTCTCCCTCAATTTCTGCCGGATAGTCCTGAAACATGGCGCGCTCGAGGTGCATGTGACGCCGAAATGTTGTCGAAGGTAGGAAGCTATATAGCGCTGGAGACGGGACAACCGTAGCTCTCCTTCTCTCACCCTACCCCGATTTCGGATCATTGTACAAGTCCACCATTTGCGAGGCCATCGTTTTGCAGCGCCACCGCGTAATTCTCAAACGAGGCTCGGGAGTTTGGGTATCACGGGAACATTCGGCAGCTCTTCCAGACATTCCCAACTGTCAGGGAGCTAGCAACTCGAAAACCACGGAGAGCGTTTTCAATTCAATGGCAAACGCTTCCCGCGCACATTGGTCGCAAGTGCACGTGTGTTGTGTTTTCGCGTGGCTAAGAGGTAAGCGGGCGGAAAGGTGATATTTCTCCCACACTGCCAGGTGAGAGTTAGGGGGAGGAAATTGGCTCAGAAGGGCTGGAGGAATCATGTTTGTCTTTTTATACTAAGGCTAGGTGGCGCTAACTACCGCCTCGTCGCAGTCATTAACCAACATTCTTACATCCAGATGAAGAGGCTTGTAGACAATATACGCTCCTCGTCACCTCCTTGCAGCACGTATAGCTAACGTGGCCCACAAACGACTTGACCCCGTTCGAATAGTTGTAAACACTCTGTAGTCGAGGCGTACTACGTAACCCAATAGAGGAGTCGAGGCCATCTAGCGGACCAAGACGTGACTTCCTTACAGAAACGTGCATTGAAAACCTCCACGGCATGGCGGCGGAGATGTGAAACAGAGGGACGAGCGTTAAAAGTCATACCGTTCCGGCACTGGCGAATAAGGGGGGTGATCTTAGAGGGATCGCTGAGTGCTCGCCGTAATCGCCGTATAGTGGCCGGAGCGACATAGAATCCGGAGCGAAACCTCGCGAGGAAAGGAAGAAATGCAATGCGCGGTGAGTGGGAGGAAGGGGAGGGGGACGTCGGAGGTGGGAAAGAGACGTATCCGTACAGCTGTCCCGAAAGGTGCGCTCGGTTGCGTCACAGCTGCGCTTGGCTCGGGCAAACGCGGCGCGGTTTGGACGATGACCTGGAACTACCGCGCTTTCCGCTTCACAGTCCGTTGCGGTCTGATGAACTGGACACGTCCGCAAGTGCGATCTCTGGGCGCCGCCATTTTCTGGCTGGTGTGTGTGTGTGTGTGTGTGTGTGTGTGTGTGTGGTGCGCGCGTCATTTTATTTATAAAACATTGTCAAAGCGTAGCCGTGGTTACCAGAGCGGGACATGCGCTGTGCTCGTTTTTATTGACCAACTCATTTTCTAAATGGGCGAACTAGAGCCACTAAACACCGCTTCAAAGTAACGATGCTTCAGCAATTAAATGCTTAAAATCATTGTTGCCAGCTGTCTGAAGCTGTATCTGATACCACAGAAGAAGAAAGAATAAAGGGATTTCGGTCCTTTTCATAAGTGTTAAAGCAGTCCGAGAAAAAGCAAACCAATGTCGTATAGGCTTTCTGACACTTTATCCGAAGCTCAGGAAGGAACTCGCAGGTTCACATCGTAGCGATCGCGGGTTGCGCTCGCTCTGCACTAAGTATAATACATGGCAACGCTCGCAACAAAATTGCAGGGTGGAGTGGCGATACTTTGTGCATAACTTATTAATTATAAGCTCTCGGGTGAACTATACTCGCAGATTAGGCCCAAGGTGAAGAAGAAGAGGTTTATTTAGAAAGACAGAGAGGTCGCTTCATGCAGTTCGCATTAACCAGTTTCTCTGTGCTGGGGAGGGGGAATAGGGGATGCCAAAGAAGGGCAAGAAGAGGAAATTAATAAAAACACATCAAAATAACGTGGAGCTCTATATCTGCTCCTTAAAGACGGCAAATAAGTTGGGTATCACGTAAGAAACGTAGTAGGTATTTGGTCGCATCAGCCAGCTTTTCTGGGCTCTCCCACGCTCCTAAGATCTTCTGGAGAGAGAACGGTCGGGAGTCCAGCTGGTAAAGTTCTTCAGTAAGCACCTCCCTTTCCACGTCATATATTGTGCAAGTGCATAACAGGTGTTCTAGTGACTCCACTTCTTCACATATCAAGCAGTTTGCAGAAGGTTTTTTCCCAATACAGTGGAGATATTTATATGTAAATGCAACGCCCAGCCTGATTCGGTGAAGTACTGATTCAGTCTTTCTTGTAAGGTTTCTGGGCGGTCTGAACTTAAGTTCAGGATCTATATTATAAAGTCGTGGATAGTGGTGAGAAGGGCTTGCCCAGAGGGCCGCACCTATCTTTTTTCCGACCCAGAAAACCGTTGCACCAGCGTCAGTTCTTGAATATGGAACAGAAATGCTAGATATGTTGTCGTGACCGCTCTTTGCTGCTTGGTCAGCGGCCTCATTACCAGGGACGCCACAATGGCTCGGGATCCATTGAAAGTGAATGTGGTGGCCAGCCTGTTGGGCCTGTTGGCAGAGGCTGACTACGGTGAATGTCAGCTGTTCATTTGCTCCACGTCGTAGATAGTGCTGCATGCTCTGGAGTGCAGCTTTTGAGTCAGTGAAAACGGACCATGCTCGTGGTTCGGTGCGTATTATATATTTCAAGCTTTCCCTAATGGCCACCAGCTCCGAGACAGTTGACGAGGTGCGGTGGTCTAGTCTGAATTTAAGCACGACTTGTTCCATGGGTATAACTACTCCGGCAGCTGAGCTTTGATGAGTTGTTGACCCGTCAGTGTAAATGTGAGTTCTGAACCGATGGTTGATATTGATTAATGAGAGGGTCAGTTGCTTTAATACAGTTTGTGCAGTTGACGCTTTTTTCTGTATGCCATCTATATTGAGTGATATTGTAGGGCATGTTAGTGTCCAAGGTGAAACATCCGCCAACTTTGGTGTTTCAAACTGCTTTGGTATATTTGGCTCCTGCTGTATCAAGAATTTAGCATATCTTGAATCTTTCCTGGATGATTGTATCCGGGCAAGGTGGTGGGATTCATGCCTTGTTAGGTGGCGTAAGTGTACACGTAGTGTTTCTTTTGCACGAAGTGCTTCAATGGATAGGCACCCAGCTTCTGCTATAACACCCAAAGTGGATGTTGAGTGCGGAACACCTAAGCAAGCACGAAGAGCAGAGCCCTGTACACTTTGTAGTCGCTTCAAATTCGTGGCGCACATCCCATGAAGGACTGGCAGGCTGTACCTCAATAGACCCTCAAATAGAGCTTTGTAAAGACGCAGTACTGATGTTACTTTCGCACCCCAAGTTGTGCCACATATAAAACGTATGAGGTGTATAAAGCTGGTCAATTTTTTTCTAAGGTGCATAATGTGAGGCGTCCATGTCAGTCCTCGATCGATCGATATGCCTAAAAATATGTGGTGTTTTACATACGGAATGGCTTGGCCGGATACCTTGAGGGTGTATTTATCCATGCAGCGTCTAGTAAAAGCTATGGCGGCTGATTTCGATGGAGAGATGGTCAATCCGCGATGAAGAAGATATCTATCAATCGTGCCTAATGCTTTTTGAAGACGAGCTCTAACCTGTACTCTGGTAACTCCGGAGGCCCATATGCAGATATCATCTGCATATACCGATGATCGAACTGTTTCTGGAAGTTCCACTCTGAGAGCATTAAGGCATATCATGAATAATGTCGGACTTAGTACGCCACCCTGTGGGACACCCATTGTGACATTATAAAGGGTAGTTTTTTCTTGTGCCGTAGCAACAAAAATTGCCCTGTTAGTTAAGTAACTGGAGATCCACTTGTAGAGTCGCCCTCCTATTTCTAGTTCTTCTAGTGCGTCAAGTATAGCATCATGCGTCACAGAGTCAAAGGCACTCTTGATGTCCAAGAATACGGCTGTGATCATTCGTCGTTGAGATTTTTCGTGTTCAACCGATGTAATTAAATCAATCACCCCGTCTATTGAAGACCGGCCGCGTCGAAAGCCTGACGATTCATTTGAATATAGACCATGATGTTCGAAATGCCACTCCAATCGCGCCAAGATCATACGTTCCATGAGTTTGCCTATGCAACTTGAAAGCGCAATGGGTCGATAGGAAGTGATGGTAAGGGGTGATTTACCTGGCTTTAGTAACGGTATAACTTGAGAGACTTTCCATGATGTAGGTACCTCGCCTTCGTTCCAGGATTGGTTGAAGAGTCGAAGAAGGCATTTGATTGTACTTGGTCCGAGTCGTGCAACTGCCGAGTAGGTAACACCATCTGGTCCAGGTGAGCTTGACTGCCTACATGATGCAAGAGCAGATTCGAGTTCGTTCAGAGAGAAATCAACGTCCATGCACGACAGAGTTGACGGTGGTGTCGGCCGTGGCGTTTTCGGTGTGATTGTGTGTGTAGACTGCGCCTGCGTAATTCGTATACAGAACTGATTCGCGGCCTCTATATCTGAACACTGCATCGATAGAGCTAGTGCCCGAAACGGATAGCGTTGTTCCGGTGTTGCTCGAAGACCTCTTGATATTTGCCATATTCTCGTAGTACGTTTCCTTGGATCAAGTTCTGAGCACATTTTCCGCCAACGACGTTTTGCAAGTTTGTTCAAATGACGTTTGATTTTTTTAGTTGCTCGTCGGAACTCACGTAAATCCTCGGGCCTTTTATGCTTTCTAACTCGCCTCTCAGCACGCCGGCGAATAGCCCGAAGTCGCTCATATTCGGCGTTGAATGTAGTTTGGTTAATCGGTAAGGTTGTTTGCTCTCTTGATAGGTTTAATGAACGAGTGATGGCTTCTGTGAATGATGGTAAGTCCATCTCTTGGTTGCATTCCTCGGTCATTTTTTCTTGAAAGTTTGCCCAATTGATATGGCTAATCTCATGATGAGTTTTCATATTTTTAAAATTCCCAAGCCTCGTATAGGTGGGCACGTGATCACTACCTCTTGATTCAATGTCGGCAAACCATGTTGCTTGAGATGCTAGCGATGGAGAAACGAATGTGAGGTCTAGGCAGCTGCTACTTTTAAGATTCTGTATATACGTAGGGCTACCGTCATTCATTAGGCAGAGATGGTGACAGGCAGCAATATCGGCCAATCTCCTACCTCGAGGGTTGGTGTGCGTGCTGCCCCATACAGAATTATGGGCGTTAAAATCACCTGTTAAGACAAATGGCAACGGGTACTTGCTGAGAATGTCAGTGAGGTAGCCTTCGTCAAATTTAGCTTTCGGTGGGATGTACCCAGCAATGATGGTGAAGTTGCCCTTGCCGTCAGTGACTGTAGCCACTATGTACTCATTATCTTGATGTGGTGGAATAGCGTGATGCACGTAACTGAGGTCTGTGCGCAGGAGAAGGATGACTCTACTTGGTCCTGTAGTCCGGGTTGAAGAAAGATATTCATACCCAGAAAAACGAAAATTGTTTGGAAGCCTTGACTCACATATGGCCATGACAGGAAATTGATGCTTCTGTGAAAATTGCCTAAGATCAGATAGACGCCCCCTTAGGCCTCTCGCGTTCCACTGGAATATAGTCGCATTGTTGTATCTATCATCCATAGTGAGTGCTGTCATAATTATAATAAATGGTAATTAAGTAGTAACAGTTGAGTTAACTCAACCATTGTTGCAGGAGCGGAGTAAATGTGTCAATGAGTTGGACAATGTAGATGGCAATGGGTGAAGACACGTGTTGAAGCAGTCCACGTAAGGCCTTGATCGCAGCACAAAAGATGCTTCCGATGCCCAGCGCAGGTGGTGGTGGTTCAGCTGCAGCATTCGGTTGTGGAGTGCAGGCACTCTTGACAAGGTTGGTGGCAATGTTACTTACAACCTTCCATGTAGAAGGTTGATTGTGAGCGAGGTCTTCTTGTGTCGTAGGTACTGTGTTTGGGAGATGCGGAAAGGACTCGAGGTCGTCTGTATTAAGTTGTGTACTTCTTCCTGGTTTATCGTGTGGCTTTTTGTTTTCCTTTCTTTGGGAAGGTTGCGATGCTGGGGACGGCTCTTGAATTGGTTGTTTATGTGGCTTGTTACTCACTGGCATGCTTCCTGCTGACTTTTGACCGTGTCCGGGACCAGTTGTGTTATCGGTATTGTGTTCAGAGGCATCAGCTTTTACTGCTGCCTTTGCTGTTGGATAGTCGCTTCCGTGAAGAACCCGGTAACGAACGACATCCCTTTCTTCTTGCCATCTTGGACAGCTTCTAGAAGTAGAGGGATGGTCACGTCCGCAATTGACACATTTGGGTGGTCCATCTGGACAGGATGTCGAGTCGTGCGTTTTTCCGCATTTTGTGCAAATAGACGAAGATGCACATGATGCAGCTACGTGTCCGAGGCGACCGCAAGTACGGCATTGTGTTGGTTTTTCCACGTATAAATATACTTTGTGGCGCACATAGCCTACACATACCGCATCGGGTAGAGTTGGGCATGCGAATGTTAATGCAACAGATTGTGACTTTCCCAGTCTTCGGATGCGAACGATTGATGTCTTTGAGAGTAGTGCCTCAGTTAGTTGGCTGTCGTTGATATCTACCGGTACTCCATGGATGACACCCATTGCCATGTTCTTAGAGCGGGGCTCGTATGCACTCACCGGAACCCTACAAAGGGACTTGATACGCAGTAAAGTGCTGGTTGTATCTAAATTGCGAGTGTCTACAGCAATCACATTCAGCCTTGAGTTAGGTCGAATGCTGTAAATTCCATCAGGACAGTTGGCTTTCAAGCAGTCCGAAAGCTTGATAGGGTTGAAGCTTTTGATGTTCGTGTTTTGGTCGTCTGGTGTAAATATGACGGTGAGCCCAAGAGCCTGGCAGTTGATTGCTGGTTTGGGAGAACTTGATTCTGAGTCCGTACTCTCCCTGCGTCGTTTGCGTGATTCAACTGTCTTGTACTGGTTGTCGGGATCTTGCGACTCTTCATTGGTAGAAGCATACAGTTCTTCCATATCTTCGACATCGTTTTGGTCGTCGGTTTTTTCTTTTTCAGAGAAGGTCTCAATTTCCGTGTCAGTGTCGTATTCCTCAGGTGGTAAGTACTTCATAGTAGTCGTCAAAATGTTGGGCTGCAAGTTTTGCGTGGTGTGCGTTACAGAAGTCATGTCGAATCGAGCAGGGGCGAGTATTGGTTTCGAGGTGGCATCATCGGATTCCATCAGGCCTACCGGATCGGTGCCGTCCAGAGCACCATCGGGTGGAAACCCTTCGGTTTATCGAGGATACTTCCTGCAGTGAAGGTGTTGGTGATATTGCAGGAGACAGTGAGAGTGTTCTGTTGCCGCGGGGTAAGTTGCAAAACAGCAAAAACTGCCAGAAATACGAACGCAATGTCCAGGCGCCGACTAAGAGCAAGCTTCGTCGTCTTCTCCTAGGCCCAAGGTGGGCTACTTAATTTCCGAATTGCGGTTGGTTGCAAAGCGCGTATAGTCGAGTTATTCGATATCAACGCGTGCACCCACACCTGGAAAAAATCGTGACAGTCCGACAGTGGTCTCGGCATCCTCGAATTGTTTGGGGGATTGTGAAGTAATTGGAAGAAAAAATACAAACGTTTCAAGCGTCGAGAAATTTATGGATTCACTTAGCTCTGCCGAACGGTTCCGTCGACACGACGGCTCGGGCGGAACCTCCTAGACAGCTTTTAAGGCCAGCGCGTCAGATGACATGACGTCACGTCCGGGAGGCCTGCACGGGCGCCGATTGGATGCGAGTGCCGCGTCAGCGTTCGCGTGGAGCTCGTTTCCAATCATATTCCCACGCGAACGCACACGCGGCACTCGCATCCAATCAGCGCCTGTGCCGGCCTCCCGGATGTGACGTCACGTCACCTGACGCGCAGGCTTGAAAGCTGTCTAGGAGATGCTGCCTCGGCTGTCGGCTGATAGTTGCTTTCAAAATAAGCTTAATGATCACACAAATATTATCGACATCGTAATCTTCGAAGCAAGAATCTTGTCTCTTTGGGCTCAAATGAGATCCATCTCTGTAGAATGTCGTCATTATCGGTGCTTTTAAACCTTTTTTTTATCTCCTTTAAATTTGACGGGAACCCTAAAATATGAATAACGTTGACGGTATTTTTTATTATTTTTTATACGATACTCCGTATCACTTATAATCCTACCGCAACCGACGCAACGATCCGAGTCAACCAATCGAGTGACGCCTAAAATACAACCGTCACACGGTGCTCCTTGTCTTTCCGCGTTAGCTATCGTTAGCTAAACCAATCACGGACAGCTGAATGCGCCGTGATCCCGCGCTTTGTTCCGCGCGTGATTTTAATTTACCGGGTACATGGATGGCAAGCGAACAAAGACGTCGAGCGCTGTGACGGTTATATTTTAAGCGCTATTTGCTCGGCTCCATCGAATCCCATGGAAGAATCAGTTATTAAGGAACTAATTGATTACTAATAACCCTCCTGCTTGTAACGAGTTGTGTGAAAGTATGTTCACATCCACACTGGAACGAACAACCCTACGGACTCCCTATCTTTTTCTACCTTTTCTATCAGCCGGTTTGTTTTGTAGGGAATAGGGGTGGGGGGTAGGGGACTGAAAGGGGGGGGGGGGGGGGGGGGCTGCACCGCCGGTACCGGAACGATGACTGCGGGGGATGGGGAAGGGGATTCGCTTCATCCCAGCACGCGCCTTGCCCCACCCCCACCCGATGCTCTGCTAGGACCATACGTCATGTGAGTCATTTGGGGAGGAGGGAGAGCCGGGACCGCTGATTTTATTTTATTTAGTTGGGCGTGCGGTGAGTCGGTACACCTGAGCGCTACAGGGAAGGGACTTTGGGAAAGTGATCAGGAAAGAGGGGGGGGGGGGGGGGGGGGGTAGGGGAGCAGCGGCGCACCTCTTGGTAACCAAACAAAGCAAAAAAAAAAAAAAAAAGGAAAACGGTCCTCCTTACGCGTCGTCCCAGGCGGCTAGAGCGCGATTCGATGAACTTTGGGAAGGTTGGATTACGTGGCGCCATCTCTAGGTAGGTACGGCAAGCTGCGGTTTGTATTGCGCCACCGTTCGGACATGCGGAGAACTAGCGTTTCCCTTTGTTTCAGTTTCGCTTCATCCACCTGTGGCTGCGGCGTTTATCCGCTTCAAGTTGGTAGACTGTCACGAGCGCTCCTGTGAGGAGTGCGTGAGGTGAGGTGAGGGTCACCGAAGCGAGGAGCACTCCGGTGAGGAGTACCGCTTAGCGGAGCACTCACTCGTCACGAGCGCTCCGGTGAGGAGTGAGAACTACGTAGCGTACGCTATGAACTGGTATAGAGAGAGCGAACACTAACTACTGTCTCAAGAAAAAAAGGTACTGGTATAGAGAGAGCGAACTGGTATAGAGAGAGCGAACACTAACTAACTGTCTCAAGAAAAAAAGGCCTTTAGAACGAATGCCTTTCCATCGAAGGATTCTCTAAAAAGCCATCGGAACGAAGGCGCTTAGAGAATCGGCCGTTCAGGAACTCCTCGAACTCGTTTGTAGGCGGCATTCGAAGCACGAACCTCGCGGTGACTGGCGTTCGGATTCCAATTAGTGACGTAGCCAGGAATTGTTTTTTGGAGGGGGAAGGCGGGGCTGAGAAGGCTGGAGTGCTGGGATGTCCATGACTCTAGGTGCGGGAAGGGAGGAGGAGGGGGGGGGAGGGGGAGGGGCTAAGCGCCCGGCTTGAAGCCACTGTCACATTGCTCATACATTCTACAAAAGACGCGGTGTTGGCTGCAGAAATTATGACAAAGTCTTCTGCGGACACCAGTGATTTCCCTACACACCCCCTAGGGGAGTGTACAACCCCCTTGTTTGTTTTTTTTTTTTTTTTCTTAAGGCCCCCCTTTTAATTGGCAACGACTCCTCTAGTCTCAATGCCCCCCCCCCCCCCCACCCCCCCCCCCCCCTCTCCCCCTAAATGTTTAGACACCTCCCTTAATTTCAATTCTGGGGAAACCCCTGTCGGACACGCCTCAGTCAAGTTCGATGCACGTTTTCTTCATACATGCTTCAAACATGTCTGTAGATAGTATTTTCTTTTGTATGCCCAATGGGACAAGAGCGTCGTACAAGAGAGACCTCGGATTGTCTGCAGGCTGTCTTGGCAGGACTGTCTGCAGGCGGATTGTCTGCAGGCTGTTTAAGGAACAGTTGATCCGCCCATCGTGTGGCGGGACTGGGATTTAACCGCGCGTTACGGCACAGGCATCTAATCCTTCTGAACAATCTGTCTTCGCGTAGCTCATAGACTGAGAAAGAGAAAAAAAGCAAGCCCAAAAGGCGTGTACTTTTTAGTGTTTTTTTGCAGTCAAACCCTGGGCTTTCGGATTCACCGTTTCTGCGTTGCTACAAACAAACAATTCAACGATGTGTTTGAGAAATAAAACGAGCAAAACAAGCAAAATGAGGAAAGTGATGTATGACAAACGCCACTTCCGACGACAAACGGAAGTTTTCCTTCAAACTTTACGACGAAGAAAATAAGGCCTCTTCCTCGGCAGGTCGCGTGGGAAAATGTCGCTCTTCGTTGAGTTTCGATCGGATGGCCGCGTATATGCTCGCCGGGCAATGTAGTTTGGTTTGACAAGTAGCGCCAGCTTATGGAGAATTCTCGCAACGTCGGGACGCCCCAGGGCTGTTATCATTGGACCCGATATCGAGCTCGACTCTACAAGCACCGTTACGAACTGTGACGCGGCGCTCGTGTCCAATCGTTCAGTGACGTGGCCTCCCCAAAGTTGTCCTTCTTGGCCACCATGACGCGCTGGCTAACAGCCGAACGAGGCGCCTCTCATTCACTGCCCTGGGACTATACGATTTAAACCCTGTTCAAGCACGCACAGCAGCGCTCAATCAGCGCTAGTAACAGCACTGATCCAACTTTGCCTTGGACGTAGCTCGCGCTAATGCAGCGTTGTATGGACGTTGTATCACTAATATTGCGCCAAGTCAGCGCTGGATCAGCAAGGTGCACGCGGTTATTTCTAGCGCTGACTAATAGCACTGAGGTTGCACGGTCCTGAACGTGTGAACGTACGTTTAAAGGGATACTAGTACATGCACTCCCCCAAAAAGACTTTTATTCGGTGCAGGGATAAGAACTCCTTTGTAACATCATAATCTCTTTCTTTTTATGTAATAAGGCTTTTTTTTTTTTTTTTTTTACGAGAAGAAAATTTTTAGAGCGATATTAGGGTCCTGAAACACCTTTTGAGTTCGGAGCGATTTTGAGATTTCGTCGCGTCGATCCGATATACTAAGCATGTTTCGGAATATGTCGTAGAAAGATTGAACTAAACGAAAAGAAAAATCGCTTAAGTGCCTCGATGGCTGGGTATGTCACAATATAATATTTCACCGACTTTATTATTATTTTTTTTTAACTTGCACTTTTAACTTGCTTGCTTTTTAACTAACTTGTCGTGAGAGTAATTTTGAGTCAGGCGAGGAGCGGTTTTGAAGTGGGCTTTTATTTTAGCACGTCGTCCCAAAATAGATATCGCACCAAATAGAAGCACGTCGCGATACCCAAGGTGAGTATTGCTATCTAAATAATACGAGCAAAAAATATTTAATTTTCGGGGTAGTAGTTTTTGTATTATACGTGTTCCATATCCCCAAGCACCTTAATTCTTTTCTTTTCTTTAAGTTTGATTCGCGTTCTTGAAAATTAGTCTTTCAAAGTGAACCTTTCCCAGTTTCGCTCAGCGACGTCCATTCGTACCCTCAAGACAACTCAAACATGGAGCAATATATATATATAAAATATATATATATATATATATATATATATATATATATATATATATATATATATATGTCAGAACAAACAAAAAAAAATATACAGCAAGAGAAAGAAAGAACTGGTGGGTCTCCGGTGTAAGAACCTCCCCAAATCATTCAGTAAGTCGCGGGTTGTGAGTTTTGCGGGGTTGAGGGCACGTTGTAACCGGAGAGTCGGGTGACACTAACCCGAAGCCCTGTGCCGCAGCGAAAGATGAATGAGCGGTCGTCAAAAGGCCGTCCCCCTTCGTAACCGAAACGTAATACGCGGACGGGGAGGGCGCGGACCGAGCGACGAGCCATGAAAACCGGACGGTTCACGCACTAGCGCCCTTTACCGCCCCTGCGGTGGCGGGCGGAACTAAACGAGGGGAGTTCCCCGTCCCTAACCTCCCCTCTCTTCCTTCCTCTTTCGTGGCTTCTTGAACGCGGGGCGGAAGTCAGAACCGCGGCTGGAGCGAAGTGATAGACGTATTTATAATTTAGGGAAATGTGTTTCCTGGGGAGGAGGACACGCGCCGACTGAAACGTCTGGAGCACGCGGTATAGTATACAAAAGCAAAGCGCGAAAGGGGGTGTGTTGGTCCATGGCCTCGTTTATTCTAGAAAGCCTGTCGATTCTGCGACGGAACGATTGAGCGTCCGGCCGCCAGAGAAAGGAGAGAAGCAGAACCGAACGGTTATCGACATGGTAGCGCAGAGCCACTTCTGGGGTGATTCCTCAGCCAGCGCCAAAAATACGCGCGGTGGCCTCTCCGCGAAACAACAACAAACCGTAACGGAGAAGACGAAAAAAGTTGTCCGAAATCGCTGTACGCTCAATCTCGAAAACACCATTTCGCGCAGCGGTTATATACAAGGTGTTCCACGTAACATTAGCCAAGCTCTGAAACACGTTTGGTGCATGTTAGGAACACCAAACCAAAGGAATAAGTTTGTTTATTGTTTTGATTAAGTCGAGCTATTTTTTTATATTTTTCTCAGTGAGCTAATAATTAAGATTAATTAATAAGTTCTGAAATATTAAATTTAGAGCAAACGTTCCAATGACAATATTGTTGCGCGTCCTCAAAAACATCCAATGCAGTGTCTATTATCAAGAAACCTCTAACACTGCTCGTTTTTCTGGGCTTAAAAAGAACCCCGCGAATTGCGAAAAAAAACGCGTGACTTGCCTTGTATTGCAGCGCTCTCAGCCGTGACTTGAATAAACTAGGCCCGCCTGCTGCATAGGACACTGTTTACAGGGCGCTGTTGACGAATTCGCATTTTCGCGTTTTCTTTTTTTTTCATATTTTCCGCTTTTTTTCTTTCTTTCTCTTTTTTTTTTGCTGATATCTTAGTTTCTTGGTTGTGCTTGAAACTTGAAACTAACGGAATACCATGTTGGTAAATCTTAAAGCGTAATTATAAAAAAAAAAAATAAAAGAAAAGAAGATCAGCGAGCGGGAATGGGGGTGGGTGATGAAATCAGTCTTGCCGGAAGTTGCTTTTTTTATCATCGGAGAGTCAGCGTACGTGCACACGTGCCAACGGGTTGCTTGCTTTTCACCCTTGAACGGGGTCACGTGAAACAGCTGGAAAGGTTTTATTTGAGTGTTTTTGTTTGGTACGTAGTATCATAGCCTCCTGTATACTCGCAAAGCCTGGCAGTTTGATGACTGAGCCATAGAACGCCCGGTCGCAGATTTGGAGCGCTAGGACCTGGTAGCACAGAGCATTTCTCGGGGAGTCTAAGGGGAGTCTGGTATTCAGCGCACGACGTTTGCAGCGGCGAGGACCGGAAACATGGTTTTCAAACCCGACGAGCAAATAGAAGCGGTAGCCCGAGGAACGCGAGAAACACGAGAGGACTTTCCATCGCTCAAGACAAGTGTGTTTTGGTTTCCCGCCGCAGCGGGGCGCCCGTTACCTGACTCTTGTCTGCCAGTCTCCCTTTTCACTTTCGGCGGCCGCGTCACGTGATGATCTGCCAGGCTCTGTCAGTATAGTGGAGGCTATGGTAGTATGCACCATTCTAGTATTTGCAAGTCATCAGCCCAGCACGCGCATGTTCGTTGCTTCGCAAAGCAAGCAGATCACGCGCCATACGCACGAACACTGAAAATAACAGTAGCCTTTATTTACCATATAAATACGATAGGAGCTGAGGAAAAAAAAGCTGTCTAAGCAGCTTGACTGGTCCTCAGCCCCCTCATAGGTGCACAGCGGTTGCAAAAGCATACACAACAAATTACATAAAGCAAAGAAACATGAAAAGCAATGAGCAAACAAAAAACACCTGCAAGGGAATCAGGGTAATCACATAACTACTTTGATAGAAAATATATCCTATTATCATAGATGTTACAGGATTGTATATCAAAACTAGACCGGACCATGTTATTCAGACGTCGACAGGTGTTTTTTTAATTATCTGTAAACCATATGTAGTACGCGATGCAGCTACTACCCAGAAATCAGAATGTCGAGTGGAATATGTTATAGGGCTTGGGTTTCTGGACGATGCTAAGCGTATCAAAAAGCTGTTTATATATATCGATATTCCTGTTTATAATTCACTCGCAGTCTAAAATCATAGTATTGAAATGCATTCAGAAGACCCAGCCCAACAAAAATTTGGTTAGTATGGAAATTATATGGCTCGTTGCATATGATCCTTAGCACTCTTTTCTGCAGTGAAAATAGTTTTTGCAAATTAGTTTTTGTGTTGGTACCCCAGCCTAAATGACAGTAGATCAGGTGAGATAAAAATATTGAGTTATATGAAATCAGCTTAACCCCAATAGGAAGAACATGGCGATGTCTATGTAACATACCAGTTATACTGGCAAGTTTAGAAATTATATAGTCCACATGTTCGGTCCAAGAGTGTGCTTTAAGAAAATTACCCCCAAAAATTTCAATTTGTTTACTATTTCGATTGCAGAGGAGTCTAAAAAATGTAGCTTGTCAGGATAATATTCCTACTTTTTGGGCTGAAGAAGGTCACCTTTTTTTTTTTTCTTCTTATATATAAGATTATTCGAACTAACCCAGGTTTCTAGACTTTTTTATGGTCTTATTAGCAACACAAGAAATTTAATTGCAATTTTCAGCTGAAAAAAGAGGCTGGTGTCATCAGCGTAAATGATAACTTTACGTGTTCTGCTATGTTAACTATATAATTGATGTATATATATATTAAAGAATGGTGGCCCCAGTGTACTGCCTTGTGGTACTCCAGGGCCTGCTTGCTCGAAGCAGAGTCTCAGTTGAGACTGCTCAAAGAAAGCGCTGTCAAGGCTAGCGCTCGAGCTTAAGCAGAGTCTCAGACGCTCGCGCGCCCGAGCCTTGGCAGCGCTTTCTTTGAGTGCTCTCAACTGAGACACTTCTTCTAGCAAGCCGGCCCAAGTTTAATTGATTTTGTATTGGAAGTGTGACCGGTAATAATAACGAACTGTTGGCGACTTTCTAATCGCGATTTAATGAGGAATGCTGCATGTCCTCTGATACCATAAATATATCTTACGTTTTTGAATGAGTAACCCGTGGTCAAAATATTCAAATGCTGTTGTAAAGCCTATGAAAATGCCTTGGTCTACATTTCTATCTTCGATGTTGCGTAAAATAGATTATTCTTGGTTCAGTAAAGCTAGTTCCGTAGAAAGTTTCTTTCTAAACCCGAACGGGGGCTTTTAATAATGTTATGTTTTTCTCTAAAAAGAGTAATACCCCTGTCAATCGGGCACCTAAAAGGACCTTTACGCCAAAGGACGTTTTGTGTAAATGTCATTTAGGCAGTGCCACACGGCAACTCAAATGGCACTTAGCGTAAAGGTCCTTTTCGTGAATCTGAGTTCCCGCAACTCCTTTACGGCTTCTAAAGGCCTACCCTCGTCAGCAGCGGTCTACACTAGAGAAGCGAATTGAAATAACAGATTGTACCGATATAGAAAATCAATGCTTTTGCATTTTTGTTGTTGAAAAGGAGCGTGTTTCACGTATATTCTGTACAAACCTCGCTCTGCTACTAGTTTTCTGTACTCACGGTCCCAGCTTTCTGGTAGGCCTCGTCGTCGCTTGCTCGCATCGTCCGCTTCGGCCACTTCGGTTTTCCTCCTCTCGACTTTCCTTACAACCATAGTTATCGAGCTTTGATTTCTCTACTTTATATTTTGTCATCCTTTAATAGGGTACTACTAACTGTACTGTATATATTTCTGTATCTCACTCTCGCGTCGTGCGATACGTCGAACGACGGAGGAGGGAGCGTCCACGAGTAGGAAGGGGTCGCCGCGCTTCCATTGGAGCGTTGAGGTGACCTGGGCGCTGATACGACTTCGGAAGGATCGGCAGGAGGACCTCCGACGCGTGCGATGGATCTCAAGCGCGAGCGCGGCGCTGAACCGAACAGGGCAAAAGCGTATAGCAAAAGCACGGAAACGAGCGGCAGCACTGAGCAACGTTAGGACTGAGTGAGCGGTAGACGCCCAGGGTTGCCGATTGACAAAAAAAAAAAAAAAACACTTTGCTTGGGTTTAAAGTAGACTTTGTTGTCATCACTCGACTGAACTCGTCATTTAGTCCTTTTTTAATATATTGTTTGCTTAAGAAAAACTTAAAAACTTAATTATATCGCCAAAATAATATTTTTTTTTTCTGGCGTGGACGTGATTTATGCGTTTGAACCGAGCTACGAGACTTCAATCACTGTAAACATAGATCCTTAAGGCCTTTGGCGTAAAAGTTTTTTTGGGTGCCCGTCTGACAGAGGTATAAGACTATTATCTAATATTTCTTTTTCTAAACCTTTCGAGAACACTGGGAGAAGTGACGCAGGTCTGTAGTTGTTCATATCATTTCTATCACCTTTCTTACGAAGTACAAGTGCCTTAGCTATTTGCATTTTCTTTTCTTTTTTGTGGAAGGGATGTGGTGGTTTCTAATCGAAGATTAAAGATATAAGCCAGATAGGAACTGACAATGTCTGGAACGTGCAGAACTGGACGTATCTGTATACCATCGGCGTCGCAGCTATGACTGATATTGACGGTGCGGAATACTGAGGCCACCTCTTCAGTTACCGGGTTTAAATAAACAATTTCATCTACGGTTTGGTGGAGATAAGAACAAGCATCAGGCCATGTCTGGATTCCCTCCTAAATTAATAAAAATATATCACTGAACACACTAGCCAGAGAACGACCATGCAGTCAGTTCAACGTCATTATGGGTTATTGATTCGATTCTACTTGTGAGTGCCGTTGCAATTCAAAACAGAGTTCAGCTTTCTCCACATTACATCAGTACGACGGGATACCGTATGAAACAAATTGTGATAGTCGATAACTTTTCCTTTTTTTCAATTTCTTGTTCAAACTATTTCTGTACGCCTTGAGAGTAATAAGTTTCTCGGGGTCTTTACTTTTTGATAAAATATTGATATAGCTTTTTTTTTTTTTTAATTTGAATCTGCAAATAGTTTTGATGTTATCCATGGTTTCCGAGCTTTCTGGAAGCGCTTAACGTTTACACAAGGCAACGGTTCTCAAATGGGGGTCCGCGAAGGCCTGTTAGGGGTCCGCGAAGCCCAGCGTCATCGCTTACGCCCGGGAATAAAAGGTGTTTTTTCTCAGATTGAGAAGAAACGTTCCAATTTTCGGGTGAGTCTTCTCGTGTGTGTGTCAATGAGAGAAGTCTACTTTACACTAGCCGTTAGTTATCATTTATTTACTGAATCATTATCATATTTAACCTATACATTTCCCTTCCCCTCACTACGAACGGTGTCCTCCGTCTCCTGCGCCGATCCACAAGGGGTCCGGGAAGCAACAATGGTTGAGAACCACTGACATAAGGGAAGTGTTTTTTTTTTATATATAAATGGCTTTGAAAATTTGAAGAAATGTCTCATAAGCTTGATTCGCCTCAGCTTTATTCAAAACCTTAGTCCAGTCTGCACTGCTGAAACTATTTCTGAAACGATCTAGGCTGTCGTTGATAATTCTTTGTACCCGAATTGAAGCTTATTTCCGTTGACTTATATTTTTATCTAAACAAAAGAAAGTGGCAAAGTGGTCACAAACATCGCAAGCTATCACACCTGATTTTATTTTACGCAGCTCGAAATGGGAAATTAATAAATCAATCAACGTTTACGACGTGGCAGTAATTCGCGTTGGTTGATTTATAACGTTCACACACCCGTTTTCCTGAAACACCATAGTAATATTCTTTTTTGAAATAATATCGCTTAACATGTCAATATTAACCCTGCCCAAAGTATGTTGTACATTTTTTCGTCTGTAAGCATAACAAAAGACATCCAGTAAATTACAAAACTTCGAAATGTTTTCATCTTGGGGACGATAAAATACTGGCACAACATGTTCATCTATTTTTATCGAGAGTAGTTCATAGTCATCGGTAGAGAGACGATACTCACATGAAAGTTCGTAACTCATTTATTTATCAATTAACATGGCAACACCGCGCTGAGATGGTCGATTTACGGAATGGGTATTGTAATCAGAAAGTTTGAAAACATCACTAACACATTTATACCCAGTCTCCTCCGCTAACATGATTGCATCGAAAGAGACATCTAGCTCATCCAAATTAACACATTTATTTTTGACTTTTTTTTTTTGTTTGTTTGTTTTTTTTGTTTAGAAGAAAACATTTTAGAAAGGGCGCGCTTTTTGCCCCAAACATATTTTAAGTTCTCGTGGTGATATAATGTTGGCGGTCGCCATCTCGCGAAGATAACATGAAGTAACATTTTAGACAAACAATAAGGTTGAATTATCGAATCTTTGCGAGGTAATTCACATTTTTAACAACAAAAGGTCGATCTCCATCTCTTTCGCGGACAAGAATCTTTCCGTTTTTGTGCCATGCATACTGGAATCGGTTGGCAGTCGCCCAGTCTTTCGCGGCGCGAAGCAGTTCCCTGTTATGACGGGTAATTTTTTCTTGGATGTAGATCTCACACCGATGCCTTCTTAGTGCATTCTTTCTATCGAGTCATTGATCTCGAGTTTGCTGTTTTGCAAAGCGAACGATGACTGCTGGAACCTTTCCAGGTTTCGGAGGGAGTCGGTGTGCTGATCCTACCTCCGGTTCTGCGAGATCTGGTACTCCTATCTTAGCTGCTACATCGTATATCTTCTCGAGCAAGTCTTCATTATTAGTAAGCGGGATGCCATGAAATTTGAGATTTTGGCGTCTGCTCCTCCACTAGAGGTCAACCAGTCCGTCTTTCAACTGGGAAACATCGTTTTGGCATTTGCTCTCCTCAAGTTTCGTGAACCGTGCTTTTAAATCTTTGACGTCGGCATTTTGTGTTGCCAGTTGGGGCATGACCTCATCATACTGATCCGACATCATCTTTACAGATTGCTCGATACCGTCTATTGCTTCTTTTAAATTTGGGAGAATTTCGAGTTTTTGACTTATTGAAACGAACATCTCTATTATGTCACCCTCCGATAGTTTAGTCTCCCTGAAAGATTGACTCTTTTGTTTGCCCTTTTGGCCAAGTCGGGCATTTCCATTCTACTCTAGCGCTTTCTCCTTTCTTTGATTATAAAACTCGCCAGGAACACTTTTTTTTTTTTTTTTTTTTGCAAAGGTCTATGTAGGGTGTTTGCACTGAGGTAATTGTATCCATCATTTTCTTGTTATGAGCTGTCTGGCGCTTGCTGAAATTGAGTATTCCGAAGATTCGCATGACACCATCAAACCAGTAGCGCACAAAAACTTGCAAACTCTAAGACTTCCAAGGGATCTGGGTTGCTTGCGGCTCCTGGGACTCCTAGAAATCTTACATCCAGAGGTTTTCGGGAGTTCCAGGAGTCGCGATTCTGTACTGAAAGCCGTAGGAAAGTCAACACTCTGAAGAAACCCTATTCCTCCTTCCCCCTCTCTCCTCCTCTATCTCTTTTTTCCCTTAATTCCCTTTCCTATCGACAGTGACATGTGCGCCCAGAGCGTAACTAACAACAACGTCGATTTCCTAATAAACATCGCTTCAACAACAACACCAACAAACTTCACCCTGCCTTTTTTTTTATTATTCGTTTGTGATACATAAAAATTTTTCTCACTCAACTCATTTTAACAACAAAATGGCGGATTGACGTAGTGTGAAAACGTCCTATAGCCGATGACAAGTTAAAAATTCAGTGGGGCAAGTTTGGTGTCTCTTTATTATTATAATAATAATAATAATAATAATAAAGAGACACCAAAGAGTTCCTTTTTTTTTTTTTTCGAGATCGTCTCTTTGTGGCGCACACTGCATTCACGCATCCTAGAAAGCCCAAATTTACACTCATGCGTTTTCCTTTCATAACAGGACCAAACATCGCCGAACGCATCTTTTGCCATATATACCTTAGAAATAAAAAAGCGTTTGCCAAGTTGTTTTGGCCCTGATTTTGGAAGAAGAAAAACTGCGCATTATTGTACGTTTTGGTTTTTTTATAGAGAGACTTGTAAAGTACTCATGACGGGTTATCACATATAATTGTAATCCATTATTTTGTGGAGTAGTTTTCTAACCACTTGATTACTTGCGTTAGGTAGTATTAGCGAGAGAAATTTGATTACCTTTGGAAGTTATTGTAACCGTTCTTTATTTACAGTTACAAGTAATTTTAATTGTAATTAATTTCTTTTTTACTAACATGTGCAAGACTGTCTCTGGATACTTTGATCGCTCGGATTGAGTTTGCTCAATAGAAAAACAATCCCATAAACCACGTTAAAAAGAAACTGTGTTTCCCATCTTATTACATGAATGGCGAAAACAAGGGAAAATAAAGAGCTTTCTTCTCTTCTAACGCGGAACTACTCCTTTGTAGTTTCATATTATAAAATTAACGTAGCGTATACTACAAAATCGACAAATTTTCACTAATTCATTGTTCATTTTTATTCCATTATTACTTAAACATTTTATTTTTATTGAAATAATCTTGATATATTGTTTAATAACAGATTATTCGGCTTAATAAAGAGTGTGTATATGTGTGATTGCGTAACTATTAACACTGAGTGACACAGGCCAAAGTTCTCCCGAAATTAGCAAAATTAACTAAACCATCTTTTTTTTTTTTTGCAATTTAAAGTTGTTTATTACTTTGTACTTTTACACCTTAAAACAGGAACTATAACGTACTTAGAAACGGACCTCCGATCAGTCATGGGTAAGTTACTTTTAAAAAGTAATTCGTTACAGTTACAGTTACTTTCAGAAAAAAGTAGCGAAGTTACCGTTACAGTTACCGCAACAAAAGAGTAACTCGTTACAGTTACAGTTACTTTTAAAAAGTAACGACGTTACTTTTCAGTTACTTTTCTATAACACAAAAAAAGAAATTTAGAAAAAACTAGAAAACGCCCCTCCACAATGTTTTATTGCATAAAACTAAAAAGTACACTTTTTACTTCATATTGTAACTTAGCAGCAGTTGCTTCATGAAGTTAGTGTTTGAAAGTTTCCACGCCAGAGTAGTGGCGCAAATCAAAACACGAGACATGCGCAGTGCCCTGCACGTGTATTGTTGTTTCACGGTTGATTCACCCGATTAAAAAGCGTTTACACAGAAAGAAAAAAACCACAACATAGGTGGTGCTTCAAGATACTAAGATGTAAGTGTTCACTCACAAAGTACAAGCGTGTGCGTAATGATAACTAGCTATTTTTTTATAAAATCTACATGTGGCTATATTCGGGTCGTGACTCGCGAGGAAGAACGTATTCACAACTTTGTGCAAGGCCATTTTGACACTCGAAATGTCGGAATGGACGATTTGGAAAGTGCAAGGAATGGCTGAATTGCACTCGTTCAGTGATATATTATTCATAAAACACTGGAAAGTAACGACAAAAGTAACGTCGTTACTTTCATCGTTACCTCAGAAAAAAGTAATAGAACTACAGTTACAAGTTACATTTTTAAAAAGTAACTCATTACAGTTACAAGTTACCAAAAAAGTAACAAAGTTACAGTAACGCGTTACTAGTAACGCGTTACTACCCAAGACTGCCTCCGATGCTTGTTTAAGAATTTCTCCGCCCATGCAGGTGTGATTCGGCCGGTTCCATTTTCTCCACTGTCGAGAAAATGGTTCGTCTTTTGTGTCCCTTCTTACAGCATCGCGGCTCTACGCATGAACGGAGGCATGCAAGAGCCCGGTCGCTGCTTAATCGCGGATGCATGTTTATTTATTTTCACAAACATTGCAGCGACGAATACTAAATAGTAGTTGTAATGTCGTCTTACCTACTTGCATATATATCACACTAAAAGAAAATATAGACACTCTTTTTGGAATACTTTGAGATTGAGAGTGATTCAAAAACGCCACACACGACAATCGTGAAAACCTCGTCGCTCTTTCCCGCTTTTTTTAGATTTCTTTTCTCAGAAACTAAACACGTGAGGACATTAATATAAAAAGTATTGTTCTTCTTGGAACATGCGCCACGAATTATAAAAATTTGAGGCAAAATAAAGAATACGTTGCCTGAATCCAAATGAACCCGCCCATATATATATATATATATATATAGAAAAAGATCTGTCTCAGGCCGAAACGTCGACGAACTTTATGAATGATATGTTTTAAAAGCTCCAACAACCGTCTAAATTGCGCTTTCTGCCATATATATATATATATATATATATATATATATATATATATATATATATATATATATATATATATATATATATATATATATACCTTTAAAGTTCTATAATCCGTGAAATGCGTTATGAGAATCCGCCAGGGAATCGGCGTGTCACGCGACGTATATTTTTCCCCTAAATTTAGCGGGGAAACTGAATGATACTATGGGTCACGTAGCTTCGGTTCAACTGACGTCAATTTCCCTCCGCTAAATTTAGCGGGAAAACCGGACTGGTGTCTATACGTCGCAAGACGCGAATTTTCCCCCTAAATTTTACGGGTAAGCGAATTGGTGTATAGCTCACGGGCCGTCAATTTCCCCAAGGTGTATAGCTCACGGGCCGTCAATTTCCCCAAGGTGTATAGGCCAGATGGCGTCAGGTCACGCCACGTGACGCCACTTTCCCACCAAACTTAGCGGGGAGAGTGAATTGTTGTATAGTCTACGTGATGTCAATTCTTTCCGCTAAGTTAAGCGAAGGAACTGAGTTGTTCCGTATGTCCCGTAACGTCGGGTCACGTTACATCACATTTCCCGCTAAATTTAGCTTACAAATTGAATTTGTGTTCACGTCTCGTGATATCGATTTCCCCGCTAAATTTAGCGGGATATGCCACGGACGGACGGACAGACAAAAGAGAGAGACAGGCTGGGAGCAATCTGATCTCACAACAAATTATGCAGAATATGATTACAATTAAAAAACAAATATTTTAGGACGCCTGCGCAAGCGTTTCGGGGCGCGAGGCGTTGTTCACACTTAACTAGCCCCCGCGTTTTTTGGTTGTTTTGTTTTTTCAACATTTATCGATCACTGTGTTTAAGGAGGCAGTCGAGAGATGGCGCCACGTGTCCCGCTTCGGGCTTGTCGAAACGTTGGTTTCGTTGGTTCCCATCGTACGTCGTAACTCTCTCCATACGGGTAATTAATTTGAGCTTTTGCAGCACGCGTTCATCGCTTTGAGGTCCTGTAATCATGCCACGCTCATGGCCTTCGAGATGGCCCGTGCGCAACGCAGCACGCAGCGGCAATCTGAGGCCATGCTACGATCAATACGATCACCGCGTTTAACCAAGTATGGGAGAGATGGCACCACGTGTCGCATTCGCCGAATGTTTGCCGAAATAGTGGTTGCCTCAGCGCCCGTTCATTGTGTTGAAATTGTTAATCTGTGAGAGTCCGAATGAGCGACTTATTCATTATCTAGTCTATGAGTGATCGTGTTAAAGAGATACCAAAACAAACTTTACAGTTTAATTGACCCTTTCCTGACTTCTAATTCAACGGAGCGGTTGATTCCTCACCCAGCAACCAATGAAACATTCAATGAAATGTCATACCGGTGGCGTCGTGCGCGTTTAGCCAGGGCCGGGTTATCAAGGCTTGAAAGGGCTGTAATGAAACTGTCCCTCCTCGCGAATGGGGCCTCCCGATGCCAGGGACGAAAATAGGGTGTTGGTACTTTGCCCCGCAGAACAAAAAAAAAAAACTCAGTAAAATGGTAGGCAGGAAACACTGATGGTAGCAAACATCGTCAATTGAATTATTGGATGCCTCCGTGTGAGCGCTATGCTTTTGTCTTAATACTTGACCTCAGCCCGTTGTTCCTCAATGTTATTAGTTCTTACGGGATGAACGACCGCGCGAGAGGAATCAGTGCGGCAGGCCACCGTTGCATGGAAGGCGGAGGTCCGCTTGAATGGCAACGCGAACCCGATTCCATTGCACATTCATACACCTGCCTACTTGAGCGAGTGAGTGACTCGTCGCAATATTAAAATGGCTGACCAACTACACGCCGTGTAACTATCGACACAACCCCAATTATTTTCCTGTCTACTCTTGCGGTCTTGACCAGAGACCCATTCATTGCCGTCTGTCTGCGGGGAAGTTCTAAAGTGAATAAAAATAGAAAATATACAGATTTTTTAATCTGCTACTCACGCTCTACTTTGGTTTTTGTTTAATAACATTTTTTGTACACAAAATTGAAAAAGAAAACGTCAGTGATGCAGCGTTTTTATTAATGACCTGGTGATATGTAAAAGGTCCTTGTGAAGGCGCTGTCTTATAAAAGAAACAAATTGCATACAAACCCGTTGTGCTAGAAAGCACCAGCTGAAACACAAAGCTACCTGATCTTTTTTTTATAGTGTATAAACTTAATTTTCCAGATACAGTAAACACCAGAAAGCAAGCAAAGCCCCACATTGAGCAATTTTATATATACTTAAGTTTGTTAGACGCTCTTTTTATGTGTTAACTAAGCCGGGAGATTCGTTTTTGTATACTCTTCATAATCACAAGGAACAGTTATGCGAACTGCTAACGAAAAGGGAGCCCGACTTAGTCCCTCGGGGGACTAAATGCGTTGACACTACCATTACCTTACTGAAAAATTCAGTTGTATGAGAAATTTCTCGTGTCTAATAAAGACATATGAATCATACAAAATCTATAAGAACATATAAGAACCATATAAGAACTATATAAGGACTATATAAGATGTGTTAGAACCATTTAAGCAACTTATAACAAACGTCTCCCAGGTTTCTTATATAGTTCTTATACGTTCTGATATATCCTATACAGTTCTTATATAGTTCTTATATGGTTCTTGTACGTTCTTATATATTTTGTATGATTCATATATGTTTATTCGACACGAAAATTTCTCATACAAATGAGTTTTCAGTAGTTTAGTCCCCAGCGGGACTAACGGGGACGGGAGCAACCTTTGCGACCTTGCATTTAGACCCCTGGGATTAAATGTTGCGCACTCGCATCTAGACCCCTGATACTAAAAGTGAATCCGTTACATTCGTCCCGAGCCACTAAATGTTTAACCCTTACTGTTATTCCTATTGAACCAAAAATTGTACCCTGAGCTGAAGAAACAAGCTTCGCGCAAGTCTGCTGGTAGCCTGGTGTACTGCAGTCTCGCAAACAAAATGCTGCAGTTCAAGTCAAACTTCGCTCTCTTTATTGCCTCGTAAATACAGATCGCATTCAAGGATGACCGAAGTCGAATTTCCTGAGAGTTAGAATCCACGCTTAGGCTGAATTTCGAAGGGTGCACTTGGGTCGACGATGACTTGGGCACTGCAAACGTCTGTCCTTACAGGTCGTGGTCCAAGCACCGATTATTGGAGCACCGTCAACTTCTTGCCTGTTCGCGAGAGATTCGAATGATTAGTAGGGATGCCGCGAACCACCCTGGGTTCGATTTCGAAAGGTTTTGATATTTTCAAGCCTAACTGAGGTTCGAATTCAAAAGATTTCGATATTTTAGACCGTACGGAGGTTCGAATTCGAAAAATTCGCAACTTTAAAAAACCGTGGAGTTTCGAACTCGAAAAGTTCGAAGCTTTCATGGTTTCCAAAAGTTCAGGTTCGATTATTTTGAATATCTATTTTTACTTCAGGTTCGAGAAATTTGAAGATTTCGAAGTTTCCTAACTTGAAATTCGAGAGCTTCGAATGTTTGAATTTCTTTCCATCGGAAATCCGAAAAATGCGAACGTTTCGAATACTTATAGATATAAAGTTCGATAAATACGAAGATTTTTAATTTCTTTCTACATAAAGTTCGAAAAGTTCGAAGGTTTCGAATTTCTTTCAAGTCCAAGTGCGCAAAGTTCGAAGTCCGGTTTTCATGTTCCGCCACAGTTTCAGTTTCAAATAACGTTTTCAGGCCTCACTGGTTTTCACGAAATCAAGTTTAGAAAAGTTCGCGTGTGATATTTAGACTGCGCGAAGTTGGTCAGGCAATTAAATGAGACGACGATTGTCCCGGATGTGCTGGAATATTTGCCAGTGCAGTGTGACTTGTGACCATAGATCAGTAATTGTGGCCGCCAGCCGGGGTGTCATTTAACGTGCATCACAAAGTAGTGATCCCACGAACGCACTCTTTAACGATACTCGTCCAGTTCAAAACGGCCAGGGCTAGGCAGGTGGTTGATGCTCAGAAAAACATTGAAGCGATCTGGCAAACTGTCTCCCTACCCCCCTTTCACGCTGGTAGTAATCCGATCGAACGCCGCCTGAGTGAGTGACGCTGGCATGTAGTAAGTTAAGTTTGTACATGATGCAAAATGCTGAGACTGAGAATGAAATTTGAAAGAAAAAGTGTAAGAAGACAGAAAAATGGGGACAGGACAACGTCTCAAATTCAGCTCAGGACAACGTCTTAAACTCAACTCAGCTAAAAACTAAACTCAGGACAACGTCTCAAACTCAACTGAGCTGAGTTTGAGACATTGTCCTCTCCCCTTTTTCCTTTCTTCTTATACGCTTCTTTCGAATTTCACTCCCAGTCACAGGATTTTGTATCATGATCAAGATACACCAGCTCGCCTGCACCTCGACAATTTTTTAGTTTGTAATTGCTTTGGAGGTTCATTTTCCTGGACGCGGAAGAAACGCCGAGCAAAAAGAACAGAAGCCGACACCACTTGAGGTCCAGGAGCGTTCTACCATACCAGTTACGTCTAAAGAAGAAAAACGGGAAAGAAGGGGGGGGGGGGGGGGCGCATGTCTAACCCCCCCCCCCCCCCAGGTATTTCGGACTCTCAAAGGCAGTACGGCGAAAGAGGGCATGGTCGAGCTTATTTTAATTTGAAATTATTTATGCATATGTATAGCTACTGTCGCTCTACACTGCATAAAAGATCACGTTGATGGTCATTGTTAGAAACTCGTCGTCAAAAGGCACTACTCATCACATGCTCGATGGTTCGGAAGTTCAAAGCTATATCTTTTCGGTCTAAATAACTGTGTCATTAGTAAAAAAGTAATAAATAAATAAACATAACAATAAATGCAAAAATTAAAAGCTGGAGAGAAAAATAAAACTATCAAGAACCCGCCGGAAGTGTTGTATTCTTGCATATTTAGAGGCCCAGAACTACGAAACAAGTTTTTCCTACCAAAATATATACAGGCTAAAAGAAACACGTCCAAAAAATGTAAAATTAAAAAAAAATTAAATTTTTTTTTATGACGTGCTGATTTTAAACAATTTTAGAAATCTTCCCCCATGAGTTAATTCATTCCTCAACGTGAAAAAAAAAACAATAAATGCATTATTTTCTATCCTACAGGTGGTAATGATGTGTACTGTCTGCGATGTTAATTTAAATGCAATAGCTCAAACAATTTAATGAAAGAATTACCAAGTTTAGGGCATAATTGCCCGTCGATATATGCTTGGGTATTTCTTCAAAACTCGTCTTAAACAACAATAATCATATCTTTAGACGACACTTACCTTGACTATGCATATATCATTCTTAAAAAGTTAGCTTCGGATATAGCGCGCTTCAAATATGGCACAAACGACAATTGTCAAATAACGCGTCGTCCTTCCTCGCTCCTTCGGGAAACTATTTCTTTAAAACCAAGCATGCCAGATGATTGAAATAAACGGCATTGTCTTTCGCAGAGAATGCGGCACCGCATGTAAAAAATGCGAAAAAAAAAAATAACGAGTGTACTTCACTGCTTGAATCCAAATGAAACCGCCCGCCAGTCTTTTGAAGTTCGTCGAACTTGTGACTTTTCAGGAATCGAAAGTTCGACAATTTTCGAATTCTTTAGATTAATATGTTCGAAAGCTCGAAAATTATCGAATTTCTTAGCTTAGGAAGTTCGAAAGTTCAAAAAGCTTCGACCTTTTTGGTGCAAGAGGTTCGAAAGTTCGAAAATCATCGAAATTTCTAGTCTATCAAGTTCGAAAGTTCAACAAGCATCGAATTTTGCAGCGTTATAAGTTCGAAATTTGGAAAAGCGTCGAACTTCTTAGTTTAACAAGTTCAAAAATCTGACTTCCGTTCAATTTGTCGACTTGGAAAGTTCGAAAATTTGAATTCTTTCGAACCTTTTGAACCGCTTAATGTGATAATCGAACCTTCGGTTCGAAAAAAAGTTCGCGGCATCCCTAACGATTAGTAACACTGGCTGTGTGAAATACCTGATCGCTAGACAAACGTATGAGACGTAACACGCTCATAATAAAATATCAAATAGGCTGCGTAAGTGCTGCAACGGTTCACAGAAGACATGCGATTTGTTGACAGCAGACCAGCGTAGTATTAGAGAGTTACAGTGGATCGTACGCTGCGGATTACAGAACCAGCGGGCACGTGCTAAATCTATGCTTCAAAGTGACGGCACGAGCTCCCACTAGCAACGCAGAAGTCTAGTGTACGGTCGAATAAAAGGCGCTATACTATAATCAAAAGCCCTTGCTAAAAAAAAAAAAGAAAAAAAAAACATTAGTAGAATTGGTATTTCGCTCGTTTTTATGTGGTAACCGCATTCGATTGAATCGCACGTCTCTGTGCTACATGACATAAAAAGCACCCATGGTGCCAAAAAAAAATGTAAATAGAGCATGGCGCGCGCTTTGCAAGCTCGAGAACGCGCTCAAACTGATCACTCTTTCTAAAAACGGAATTTCCCCGCTAAATTAGGCGAATAAATTGATGTCACCTAGTCTTACGTCACCTGAACTATGCACCAATGTAGTTTCCCCGCTAGATTTGGCGGGAAAATTGACGTCTTGTGACCCTGCGTCCCCTGACCTTAGCTTTTTATGTATATACCAAATTATACTTTTATTCGAAACATTTTTTTAAGGCGTCTTTATTGCTAAGTGAATGCCGTTTTTACTATATGTTTATTGAGCTCGGCGGGCATTCGAGGGGCGGACAACCGTTCTAGTCTGGTCAGTAATTAAGTAAAATTTGTTAATTAACTCTTTAATTTGTGAAAATACACATATGGTTCCAATTAGAAACTTGCTGAGCGTCATCCAGAACCACTACATCAAGAATCTTTTTAAATACTTTGAGCTCTTGGGAAACGTAGTAGTGCGCTAGAAGTACCAAACGTGCAACAGGTACGAGGCTGGCGCTATGATAAAAGACGGAAAAATCGCGCGGACGCCTTATCGCACCGGTAGCGTTGCTCCTGCTGCTCGAGTAATACCTTTAGAGCAGTGCTGCCCTTCCCGCGCGCTCAAAGTCTTCCTGAAAATTACTTATTTAGCGGTTTTGAATGACTCTCAGTCAGTTTCTAATTATAATCTTATGTTTATTTTCAATCATTAAAAGTTAATTAACAAATTTTAGTTCATTACTCATCATGTTGCGACGGTCGTTCGCCCCTCGAATGTCCGCCGAGCTTGAGAGACATATGGTGATGAAAGACGGCATTCACGTCACTAAAGGCACCTTTTGTTTAAATTCGTATCGAATAAAAAATTGTCATCCGGTATATTGATGCCACGTCGCATGTACTATTGAAGACTGTATATAGTATTCTAAACAAATTAAAACAATCCCTTCTTAAAAACTGCATCACATGCATCGTAGGACTTTGAATTTAAAGGTCGCTGCCGATTTTTGTCTCCTCTTATTTCGTTCACTTCATCATTACTACAGCGGGCCTCCCCAGCATTAGCCTTTGCAGAGGCTCGTCAACGCCCGTTTCAGTGGCTTGGTACCTCTTCAAGACAAGAGAAGGCCAGCAATGGCGGCTGCTATCTGGCGCGTGTGTAAAAACGTCTTATACAAGAATCGTCTCTATAAAACTGCCCGTCGTCGGCGAATCTAGATCGGCTCACCAAGAACGAAGAGGTCAGTGAGATACTGCCTATTCCATAAACCAAAATGGCATCCGCACGGGGTGGAGTGCCTGGTGCTACTTTCCCAGGATCCTGTGATTTTACTCTTAACTTAAAGTCCCTTGAAGCGGCTCTATTGGCGACGTGCGCGACCGAAAGCGTCGCTGTGGTCGGCCTTCCACGATTGGCCCAAAAGCTGACTATGAAGTCGGGAAGGGTATACCGTCGACGGAAATAGGAAGAATGAAAGAACTTTAATTTCGACGGTGTTGGCAGTGTTGCTTTGAGAGCGCAATGATCTCAGGCTTCCACCATGCTATTTACAGGCACCATCGAACTTGTTGTTCGCAAGGTAATGACGTCACAAGGGGGAACCATATAAGGGCGCCGCCAAAACATCTCGCCGCTAATAGGAAGTGAACGAGGGCGGAGCACCCGCTCGTGCCACATGCCTCGCGCGTTCACAGAACAATGGTTGGTTGTACTTGTATGAAGTGCGAAGCGTGAATTTCATCGAGGTATTTTAATCTCTGTACGATACACCTTTCCAGAAGCGTTTGAGGGCGCGTTCATTGCTGTGTTTGTGTGTTATGCACGCGCACTTCCTGCCTGGCCGCAATAGACCCTTTCAGAAATTCAGTGCCATCTGGTGGTTCGTAAAGCAGTTTAGGTTTTGCCCTATCAATGGCGGAAATGAACTTGTATCGGCACCGTCACTTTCGCAAGTCGACGGCACGCGAGGAATTGTTCAGTGTGAGTTCTTTCTCGATCACTTTCAGGTCGATGGTGACCAAGAACGTGCATTCAGAACAAAGCTCCAACCCACTGAGATGCCTCGAGAAAATTCTATACACCAAAGTGCTTTAAAGCCGATTGTGTGCCACGACAGATTGACTGAATCTGAGCAATTAGAAATAAACGCTTACGTAGCTCTTGTGTTCCAGCCCTACTTCGCTTCGTACTGACCCCCGAACGTACAGGCCTCGCAATATCCGCTTAGGAGCATCTTCAACGTCTTCCTTTATCAGTCACTTGAAGGCCGCCATTCGTAGGGCACAGATGCCGTTCCACAGATGATGATAGTGATCAAAGTGGCCAGACTGAATTTCGGGAAGGGTCTATTGCGGGCAAGCACTGGCTGGACTGTGATTTAGCACGTGTGGACTGTGATTTTTGTAAACAGTAGAAACGTCTGTACTAGTGTCACGAGTCCCTTAGGTGAAGTGCACGTGAGTTGAGCGTGGGAACCTCTTTCTTCCGTTTCATGGCAGAAAGGCAGCGAGGGCGAGACTACCGTCTACAAGCGGGTGGCCGTGGTGGAGAACTTTTTCGACATCATCTATGGCGTTCACGTGGAGATGGACGGGCGCGGGGGCAAGCACGCCGGACAGAAACGCACCTACAAAGCCGTAAGTGACGTCACTATCTATCCGGAAATTTACGCTATAGTAGTGCTTGGACTCTTCGACCTCCTGGCAAATGCCTTATGCCGTGCCCCATTTCGAAGTGTTCCTCTACTCCGTTTCGTTCCGTGTCTCCGCCGAGCTCGGGCGCTTGCGCAGTGCAAGCATCGTGCAAGTATCGCGCGTGGCAACATACGTGCTCGTGTTTGTATAGCTTTGCCTTCTCCGAGACTTCCGAGCACTAAGCGCTGACAAAGGGATTAGTGGGTCGAGCCGCAAACGGTAGCAGCCTTTGTCCCTTCCCACCCTCCCTCTCTCTAATCGGAGCTAACAAGAACGTCGTGCGCTCCTTGCGCAGTGTTTTGTGTTCGAACGCCGGACACCATTCGGCGTTCGAACAGAGGGTAGGGACGAATGCAGCTAGCCTTTGCGTCCTCTACCCACTAATCCTTCCTATCAGAGCTCGGCGCGCTGACGTTTTCCGCGCGCACTCATTGGCGAGTTTTAGTAGACCGTGTTTCCCCCTCCGCTAAGCCCCTCCGCTACCCGGAACTCTACAGCCAAGGCCACCGGCGCGCAGGCGCAGTGGCGATTCAGTGCTCCGCTCTGCAGGGCGGCTGCACGAAAACGAGCCACAAAATCTCCCTGTTTACTTCCCTGTCAGTTTTTCGTTGCATATAGGATTGATTTTTTTTCTTTGGATATTCGTCGAAACACAGTTATGAGCTTGAGATACGACCTTATACGTCGCTCGTCTCACGTGTGCTCTTCTCAGTGCTCACGTGGAAATGGACGAAGCGTTCTCCTATAAATGTTCCTGGCGTCTTCTAAGTAAAGCAAAAAAATAAAAGATAAAAACTTCGATGTTTATTTGTCTATTATTTTTCCATTCCTTTTTCCATGATCGTCCACTGTTTTCAATCCATGATCAAAAAAGTATGAAACCTTATTTGCTTTTTTGTTTCGACTTCATAATCGTATCTTTTTAATTGCAAGAAAAGAAGGAAGAGAAAAAAAAAAACGGACAGCGCGGCACGGACGGCATTCTGTTCTAAGTAATGTGAAAGAATGCGAATATGTGAAAGAAGTGTAACGTGGCCGGTAAAGTGTTTCCTACCTATTTTCGTCCCTTTCCACGTAATATGCTGCATGTTTTGTCTTGAGTGTCTCTCCATCGAACTTATAAATTCTGCTTGTCCCTGATGGCACAGATCGCCGAGCTGTACGCCTTCCTACCACGAGAAGCCGTCACCCATTTTCTCATGTCCTGCTCGGACTGCCAAAAACGCATGCACCTCACCAACGGCTGCCTCACTGGTGTCACGAGCACCACCACCACCAACAACGGCGGCGGCGCGACGCCGGACCTGGCGTCTCCCGGTTACCCCGGCAACGGCTGCGCAACGACCGGAAGCGCCCCATCGAACGACGTCATTTCCGGAGGAGACTGCGGGAGTGGCGCCATCTCTACGAGCTCCCCGGAGTCGTCGCCAGATGGCGACGCGAGCGGCGACGGCGGCGGCGGCGACGGAGGCGCTCTTGGAGCTTGCGTGGCGGAGCCGGGAACGACGCCGGCGGTGATCGCGGCTGAGTTGGATTTCAGCGTGCCCATCACTACGGCCTACTTGAAGCACATGCGGAGCCTGGGGCTCTCGGATGGGGATGCCCTCAATCATAAAGAGGTGAGCTCGACAACCTTCGATGCTCGCACTACGAGCTTCGTAGATTTACGGGCTTGACCGAAGCGGCGGCCTTTCAAACCTTTCCAAAGCGAACCTTCGCGCGGAGTTCCCATTTTTCGAGGTCTGTTTTGGTTTCGGTTCGGCGTCGGCTGCGCGAACGTGCTGCGGAGGCAGACTTTTCCTGCTTGAATATCCCGAGCTCTAGCAGCGTGTTTGTCGTGTACGCCGCTCTCGCAGAGTTGTTTCGTCAGCCGGGGTTCAATCTTTTTCCTTGTCTTTCTTTCTTTTTTTTTTTTCCCCCTCTTTTTTTGTCGTTTCTGTATCAACTCTTTCTTCATTCATTCTGGTCTTCTCTCGAAAACTTTTCTTTTTCTTCTTTTGTGCAAGGGGAGGTGTTTGTTGCTAGAGCGCCGATCGGCGAAGCTGCGAAGGGGAGCGAGGAGAAAAAAAGCGAAGGAAAATGTGGCGAAGAGAGATCTCTATGACAACAGGTTGCGCTGCGGTGAAGGTTGTACCCGCGATACCGTCTCGTCCTTTTATTCTGCCGCTTTTTCTTTTTCTCCTTGTTCTCTGCGTTTCTCTTTCTTCGTGTACGCCTTATAAAAAAAGGCCGAAAACAAACATTGTGTTGCTCCGTTCGGAGTTTTCATTGTTCCATGTTCTTTTCCAGACGCTTTGAAAGGTTGCTTTCTGCTCTTCGTGAACGCGTTCGGAGTTTTCGAGAACGTTTTTATACAACTTCAATCTTTCGAGAAAGGATTTCGCGACCGGTACTGTGTATTTTTCTTCTTTTCCTCTTTCTTTTTTTTTTTTCTTTCACCACTGCGTTAGTAACATCATATCCATAACCTCGATCCGTAAAGTGTTAATCACTGGTTGGCTCGCGAATACCTTAACTTGAATCAAGTTTTGTCGTTGTTTTACGGATGTATGTGATACGCGGGATATGGTAGAGGAAGTATTTACTGGGAGTTATAGCTGAGTGTGCGTACAAATAGCAAGCTTCCACGTTATCTTTTTTTTTTTTTTTTGTAATTTGCTTTTTAAGTTATCCGGACAGCCGCCGTAGTAGCACACTTCGTTCTATGAATGTCCTTGGGATGCCCTTAGGACGTCCTAACATTTTGGAGATGTTTATAGGACATCCCCAGAATGTTACAACACCCTAAGGATTTACATAACTAAGTGTGCTACTAGGGCGCGGACTTCTAAGTAAGAGCTTGTTGTGAGTACGCTCAGTGAACAGTGCGCTCTAATATGACTTGCAGTGGGTACCCCCCCATACCTAATAAATTCCCAACGTAAAGCGCACTGCCTCTTGCAAGCTGCACAACAACCGCTGCTCATTGCGACTTACCTTTTGCGGTAAAAAGAGGACGTGTTCCAGTTCACTCTGCTGCTTCGCTGCGGAGGTTTTCGCCAATTGTAAGAAGCTTGTTTATTGTTTAGGGTCAACGTTAAGTGCATCTTTTTTTTTCGTACAGGCTTTCTGCTGTCAGGCTTTGAACGTAATGCAGTAAACTGCTGAATAGTTAGTTGTCGGGCGGTCATTGACACCGTTTCATTCATATCCCGACGCTTGCGTTTCTGGTATCCAAGCTACCGCAATTTTCTTTGTAATTTTCATATTTTTTTTTTTTCAATTTCCCCGGCCACGTTTTACTTCCTTTTTCTATGAGCGGCCTTTTTAGAAGTATCGTGTTTTCTTTTCTTTTTTGTAGTTGAGATACCCTCCTTTTTATTTATTCCAAGCTCCAGTCTTCTCAGTTTCCTGTAGTTTCCTTTTGTTTAAAACATGTTGATCCTTACTTTTCTTTTTCGCTCCCCATTTCTTTTCTTTTTTTATAAAAAGCGCACACAAAAGCACGCGCGGCATTTCCACGGCTTCGCCCGGTCTGTCCATTGCTTTAACTCACAAACACGCATGCACCAAAACACACACAGACTGGGGCGCGCATGCATACACCGCGCCAAACTTCTAGAACCGGGGGCCCACGACCGCTCCCCTTTTGCCATCGACCGCCCCAACTTTTACTCCCTTCCCCCTTCGATGTTTCCTTCCCCCACCCCTCAGCGGAACACCCCCGCAGTTTCTCCCCCTTCCCCCCGGCCACGCTTTTTCCTCCTTTCCCGAAAGAAACCCTTCAGTTTAGGGAAGAGAGGAGCGCGAAGGCGGGCGCGCGACGAACACGACGAGTCGGGCACTGCGCGAGTGCGCTCTACCATCGTTGAAAGTTAACTCAATTTCAAGGCTTGAAATAATCTATCGCTGTTCAGTTTTTTCTTTTCTGTGAGCTGTCCCTAAATAGGTTTTAAAGGAAACGGGAAGTAGGATTGTATGCGGCCGCTGTCCTGTTGTTTCAGTGCTGTTGTTTTTTTTCGGTGCAATGTAGAAAATTCGTCGCGTTCGACGACGACGTTGCTCGCGACACGGCAAAAGGCGCCCTCCAGCGTTCTATTCGTTAATTAAACAGGGACAGGATGCGGCGTGTTGCGGGTGGGAAGACAAAAGGCTTAGGGAAATGGGGAAGGGGAGAGTCGAGCGACTGCTTGCTCTTTAGTGCCAATTGGGGAAGTTTGAGGGAAACTGGAAAGCTGGGGGGGGGGGGGGGGGGGTGCAAGCGCGTTTTCGCGTTACAAGGGACGCCTTGAGTTGTCTGGGTCTTTAGCTTTCTGCGAATTGATTTCTGGGAAACAGCCCCTGGTTTTCTTTATATTGGTGGTTTACCCAGAATTACCACGAACTTGCCATCTCCAGTTCTTCCTTTTTGCTTCTTGTTTGTCGAATTCTTTCTCTCTCTTTCTTTCTCAGTTCACTGACTGCTGTCAATTGATTTTGTTTTTGGCCAAGTGGAATGTGCTTTTGTGCGGCAGCATTTGAACTGCTATAGCGTAGGTGCTCGCTGTTAGTTCATTCGTATCCGGAAGGTGATAAGTGGCGTCAGTGTTCTTTTCTCGCTGAAACTGAGTGTGTGTCGTGTGTTTACGCGAGGGTTTATGACGTTGCCCGTATTATCAATACCCGGTGACGTGATCCTATATGCACCCTGATTATCACTGCGATACGTTTCGCGGCGTCCCGCACCTCTGTATCTACCGCATTTTCATGTCTACAGGTCCCGCCGTTGCATAAACAACATCCCTAAAAAGAAAAAAAAAAAATAACTTGAGAATTGTGAGGATAACTCAACTTGTGTCGTCCCAATTTTGGTCCCTAGTCTCAGGTTTTTTTTTTTGTTTTTTTTTTACTATGATTGTTTACCAGCTCGCCTGTGCAGTAACCCTTATTTCAGTAACCCCAATATAAATGGAATTTTTTGTAAAATAAAAAAGTAGGTATACAAGAAACAGTAAGTAAACAGGCGAGCTGGTTGACGTTACACGTAATTGAAGAAACCGGATACGACGGACAAAGAAGGGTACAAACACAAAACGTCTCAAACGCAGCTACTGAGCTTTATTAACACAACCGTTTATGTACTATTTCTCACACACACGTGTCCCGGAATTTGCACAGGTCTTTGTCACCTTCAAGCGCGGTAAAGACTAAAAAACCTTGCCCTAATTTTTTTTTTTCTTTTTTTAGTAATGGCGATTGACGAGAAATAATTCGAGAAATATGAGCCTCGTTCATCCCCTCGACTCGGAGCCAGAGTGAGCGGCCACGTGGCCTGGTGCCTATCCTATGTCCCGAACGTTAACCAGTGCGCTGGGGTTTCCAAAGTAGAAAACGCGTGAGCTCCAGGCATTGTTAGAGTTCGGCTATTCTCATCACCGCAGTGGTTGGGCATGGGCCACTACCCGAGTGTCCTCCGAGCCATTGATTGTTGCGAGCCGAAGTCAAGTGCTCAGGCAGTTCTCGTGTCCAACCGATGATCCGCGCTCGACTGTCGTCAGGCGGGTGGTTTCGATCCCACAATTACATCATCACGCTTTGTAAAGGCAACCCTGAACGAAATAATCCACTTTTATCCTCGCTATGTAGGTATACAAGTCGCACATTAGTGAAAGCCGTAAAGATTGCGTGCTGAGCCGCTGCAGGAGAGAACCTATGTCGTTATATTTCGGAACAGCGGAAGAGCGAGCCATCGATGGGTGTGCTCTGCCGTTCCTCACTTGTCGTGATTGTCGACACGGCCTTCATCTGGCGCAGTAAAGTTTCATACTTAAAACCGCACACATACACATACACATACACATGAGTCGCACTTTGGTATCAGACGCACCGACGAAACTTTGCGGAAATCCCATTGCAGATACACCGGAAAGTGCTGGAACTGTGCAAATGTGAAAATATGTAATTTCGCAGACTTCTCTTAGTGTTTAGAGTTGAGCATACTTTGTTGTTAGTTTTTCGTGATCGATTATTGTTTTAGCTGGTTCGCGATTGCTAAATTTATGATTACGACATATTGTTCTTCTCTTACGTCAGTCACATAGGTTGCGTAAAAGAGCGTTCTGAATATCGGCTAAAAAGCTGACGTCATTCGTTCCTACTTGATGTTCGAAAAAAAATTAACTGATTTTAGGTGCTAATCTATACCGCGACTAGCGTTAAGGGTAAGCGAAACAAACGAAAGTGCTTCGTCATATGAGAAGAGTTTTAATTCAAATCGTGTAGAAACGTTTGAAAGCGATGCTGAATATTTCGTTACTTATAGAGCAGGCATATTACATTGGTGGCACTAAAGTACCCCAGCATAGGCTGGAACGCATCTGTGAACAACGAAACCGAGAATCGTACTGAAATAGGGACATACCAAAAAGAGTTCTACTCTATTTTTGAAAGGGATAAGAGAAACGAAGAGTATTTTTGTTTCGTCAATCCCAAATATGGTATTGGGAAACTCATACTATGCAAAGCTTGTAAGCGTCGCCATTCCTGAGTTCTGGCGGTTGTCTGGTTTCTTCGAGCTACAACTTCTGCGGCGTGAAACTGACACGGGAAACCGAACGCTCGCGGCGCATAAAACACGGACATGGACGCGAATGGCGTCACGTGCAAGTTGCGTATTGACGATTGCAAATGGCGCTTCTGGCGGCCGCCACGTTCCTCCTCGTGTGAGCAAGCACTTGCAATAGATCGATCTCGCTAAGCGTTAGGCGCATGCGTGACGCCGCCGTAACTTTAGTTCACGGGAGGCAGACAGCCGTGCGTGCGAAGGCTCGTGCCGTCTCGCGCTTCACAAGCGCAGAGCTCCAGCAAGGTTGTGGCACGTGCAAAAAGACTAAAGTTCCCTCGATGCATTGCGGCAGCGGTGGCGTAGTCAAACTGGCTGGTGAGAGAGGTTATTGCTGGCCTGCAAGAGCTATATTCACGCGGACGCTGCACGTGGTTTCACGCATGGGGCACCAGTCGGGACGCCATACTTGCACACGTCTACAAAGAGTTTTAGTAGATCGTGTTTTCAGGCCACGCTAATCGTAGCGGGAGCTTGCGCTGTCACTTCGATGCATGCTGTGAAGCGCGCGCTCGTAGCGGTAGCGGGCCTTTGAAAACGATCTACTAAAACTCCCTAATATCGTTTGCGATTTTCGTATGGTACCTGACGAAGGGTTTAATTCTCTTAAAGCTGCCACAAAATTATTTTTCTACTTCGCTAAATATTACTTAGAGTCACTCCCTGCCGTTAATAACCGAATAAACTTGCCTTAGAATTTTCCCTCTAAAGAATAACAGTCACCAAAACAAAATCGAGACGTTTGAGCATTCTTATAGCCTCCTCTATGCTGACAACGCCTGGCAGATCGCCACGACACGCTGCTAGCGAAAGTGAACAGGTAGAGCCATAAAACCATACGTTGGTCCATGGCTTGGCTCGTTTTGGAAGTCGTTTCGCCACACTGGGGCCAGGCTCTACTGGATCGCCCATCGTCGTCGAACGATGCCGAGAGACGCCGAGAAAAGGACAACCTCGTATTGTACATCTGTATTGGGGTATGTTAAGTTAAGCGGAGCGCTTGATGGACCCTCGCTAATGTTGCGTTATAGTAGTAACAGCCTTATAAAAAACTATAATTACATCGAAAAATTTTAAAAAAGGTTAGGCGAAGACATTTAGACTGCTTACGTGTAGGAATGCGTAACCGTTCCTACACGCAGCGCATTCCCACAAGCAGCGCGCCACCCGTTCCTTTTTTACACGGCCCTCCGGCGGCGACATCCTGCTCCCCATTGCGCGGGCGCGGTACTTTGCCGGCTCCACGACTTCGGTGACGATGCATCTGCGTTGCTGTGCTTTTCTTTGTGTTTTATCTCTGAGGCAGGTTCCCTTTGACCTTGAGCGCACCCGCCGGCTATTGTGAGGAAGCATCTGCGTTGCTGTGCATTTCTTTGTTTGGTTTCTGAAGCGCGTCCGCTATTAGTACTATAGTCACCTAAAGCTAAGAAAAAGGCGTGGCTTGTTATGTTCCCGCTTCGTGATTGGTTCCTCGGCATTCTCATCGGCTGGTGGTGCAATCTCATTGGTTGCGAAGTGATAATGAGATGCTGAAAGCTCGCCACGCCCTCTTTAAGAACCACGTTCTACTGATGTCACGTACCTTTATTTCTTACTTCGTCTTTTTATTTTGGTTTATACGCAATGTACTTTTTTTTTTCTTCGACTTTTATACGCGCAGGCTGGATTTACGCCCTTCTGTAACTCGCGTATGTAGGCCTACGCTCGTTGTCACGTGAATAATAATTTAAAAAAGGGACCAAGGTTAGGGCAGGGTTTGTATACGCAGTGCGAAGTAGTTCTAACAAGATTTCGTTGTCGGGGCCTTTTGACGTTTAAAGCATATCCGTCTTGATAAAATAACAGATGGCTTATTTAAAATGCGTATGAATATATCTGAATCCACCACACAGAAGGTTAAACTTGTAAAGCTGCGCAAAAGAGGCAGAACTTTTTTTGTGTGGTCTGTTAGGTGAATACGAGCTTAGGTTCATAAGAAGTCTGTTGAAGACGCGGTTTGATGGAGTGGACATTGACGGTTTGGCTGACGTACTCAACGCGCGCTTTGTTAGGCGTCGAAAAGGTTGCGGGAGCCCGCGCGCTTGGTACTTTCGAGCTCCCGGCTACCGCTGAGACGGCCATGTTCAGACGCTAGAAAAGGGCGTTCGAGAAAGAAACAAAGAAAGTACAAAGGGCCGGAGTGAAGCGGAGAAGAGGAAAAGCGCGTTTTCGGCTCTCCTTCCCTGCACCTGTGACTGGCATAGCACGCCTCACTGCCAACAATCTGAGTTGGAGGTAACTTAGACCTAGCCGCAAATGTTATTACAACAATGGGTCGTCGAAGACATCTCGGTGACTACGACGGCGCGATTTAAGATGCAGGCAATAATGTAAAAAGACCGTAAAAAAAAGTTTTATTTGCTGCGAAACGAAAAACAACAGCAAGAACAAATGTATCACCGAATGTTCAGTCTTGGCTCAAATGTAGGGCTAGCTGTCCGGGCCGGATGCTAAGGTTTAGGAGTTAACCCCTATCGAATTCCAAAGTTACGAGTGATTTTCGAAAATTCCTAGTGGGAAAAAGGGTGGCCGACAAAGTCCATGGCGTGGGGCTGAATAGCGCGAAGCTCCGGGAACGGTACTTATTTTCCCATTGAACGCTTCAGAAAAACACTTATAACGGTTTAACAAGCTATTAGATCTAAAACGTCGACATCCGGTCCGAATCCCAACTGCTAGCGGTACATTTTGGGCGGACACTAAAAATTCAGAAATGTGTAAACGTTTTTTTTAAATTTTTTTTAGGAGGGGGGGGGGGGGGGGAGGGGGGAACACGTTGTATTCAAGATTCGGTAAGTATCACACCCCATAGAGTCGAAACATTGGCGTGCAAAAGCGAGAGGTGCCGTGGAGTATGAGAACTATATACCGTCTTCCGTTTAATTCCCTCAGCCCTTGTCATTGCTTTCGCACGTAAAGGCAGCGTTAAAAGAGTCATAAAATGAATTTTGTGCTGGGATAAATGATTTTAGATTGGGACTTCACTAATCGCATATCGTTGAGTTGGCCAAACGAAAGAGGGTAGAAAGTCAAAAGCCAGCTTTTCGGTTCGAACATTTGAAAATATGGCGGACTATTTCGTACCTCGTTTCCTTCGAAAACTCTGCGCCTTTTCACTATGATACATTCTCGGTACCCAGAGCACGTCAGCGGTACCCAAAGCACGTCACCCGACCCCGGATCACACATTGGACACGAGAACTGCGTCACTCGGACTTATGCGCTCGTCAACAATCAAATCGTCGACGGATATTTGGATTCGCGGTCGTGGCCAATGAGTGCCCTGATGGAACTTATCTTAACTTGCGAATGACAAGTCCTGTGGTGCGCTTAAGTATGGGATCATCGCACCGGTACCAAACCATGTCACAACCACATGATTTCTCAATTCGCTTTTGAGTAGAGAATTAAAGCTAAGGAGGAGGATGTTTTAAAATCGTTTCATTGCCCCTTTAACGTCACACCTGTGAGTATTGACACTAATTCGGTGGTCCTTAGCTACCCAAAACCATAGTTTAGATGCTTGTTTTTCGGTTTTTTCAGCGATCTCGACGAAATAACATTTCTCGGTCATTTTCGGTTAATATGGCTCGAGGCCTGATACAGTCATGCACACTAGCCCTTTCCGAAATCCAGTCTGGCCACCTCGATAACAATCATTACTTGAGTGTATATCATCTGTACGTGCTAATGGCTCCCGTTGGAACGCTAATGAAGGAAGAATTCGAATTATGCGAAGCCTGCATATTCTAGATGTTCTTTCGGTAAATGTTTGTTTAATGGCGGCGAGACGAGACTTATAAGCACCTGTGCGCTACGCTTTTGAGCGTGTTTTCTAAATGCTTGGAATTCTCGGCTTCGGCACGCTTCAAACTGCTCATGACAATAAAGTACGGTAAATATTATTAAGAGGTGTACTCAAGTAAGTGCCTCGTACAGGGTGGTAGTTTTTTGGCACCATTAAAACGGGAACAACAAAAAATGAACAGTTCAGCAAATAGCACCTTAACTTTTGTGTATCTGCCGTTGACGAATAGGTTCTAAAATGTAACCGCCATTAGCATATAAAAATTTAGACTGATATTTGAGCCACTAGGTGACAGAGAATATCTGAAAGGGTCTGCTATGGATCGCGTTCGTGCCAGGTCTTGGGCGTAAATCTTGCTTTCCGATTCAGCTCGACAAAGTTGCACGAGTAAAGTTCACACTGGGCTCTTTATTATCGTTTCTCTGGTCTTCTTAAAGCAAAACAGTTGAGCGGCCCATCTGTTTTCTTTATTATTTTCCCCACTTTTTCTCTAGCTGCGACGGGCTTCCGCTGTTTCAACTTCGTTTTTATAACTTCTTGGTCTGGGGTTTTCAGACGTTGTATGGGTGTTTAGATGAAAGTGAGAAGACATTCGAAGCCCTACCACCAGCTGGGGTTTTCGTCTTTTCTTTTTTTTTTTCATTACCATTACTACCTCGTGTGTTGTCGGATTAGCCGGGTTAGAGAAATCATATGAGCGCGCCACCACTCATCATTTCGTTGTGTTCAGCTTTTATTATTTATTTTCTGCCGTCTTCGTCTCCTTTGAATTATAGGTAAATTCGCTTTACATACCCGTTGCATTATTGTAACGTATAAAAATTGTCGACGTATTGTCTTTTCGCTTCTTTTGATGACGTGTCGCGCTTAAACAATATTTTTGTATACATAGTTACAGTTAGATACCTAAAAATATTGTGAGTACGCTATATTTTGTTGCAACAAACGATCTGCGGGAAACTCTCTGCTTCAGAATTGATAATGCTCTAGTCGATAAAAATATTAATCAGTTGCAATTAATTAAGAACATATATTTTATGGAATTGCCAACTCGAGAAAGCCACTGTGCAGCGTTTGATCAGATAAGGGCAACTGATACCGCGTGCTCTTTTCTGTGTGGGTGGAGCTTTGCTTCTTGTAGGCCCTCGCGTTTATATCTTATGTTGGAACGCACCATAGAAGTCTAACTAGGCTTACCACTCCTTAATTAAATTTTCGTGCTTCTTTACAACGAGTACTCTCCGCTGGGTTTTGTGTTTTGCTTAAACTTTCTTACTGTCTTTTTGTCTTAAACAAACAGCGCCAAGGCTTGTAGAACTGTTTAGTTTAACTTTGGACAAATTGAAAAGCGCCACTAGCATACGAAAACTAAACTAACGCCCAAAATTCCGGGGAACGACGGGTATGTTATCATTGCCTCGCGAACCGTACCTTCTTTTCTAATATTTACAATTATTCGTTAACGAACAAACTTGCTTTATGCACCTTTTTCTTTCACTCTTTCATTGTTCTAAAAGTTACAACGACTAAGAATGGACCACGAATGTGCACGCACTAAAGATTGTTCAGCACACACTTTCTACATTTTCCGGGTCCTTGTTTGCGCTCAGCAATCCCCAAGACAATAAAACGAAATCTAAAGCCGTTGGGGAAGGAGGAAAATTTTTGGCGAAGGAGATAAAACGAACGATCTAAGAGAGTACAAAATATTGAAATAAGATCCAGTCCGAACGAAGCCGTAGAAATAAAATTGAAACCGGGACAAGCGCTTGCTTGCGCTCTCGAAATAACGGCAAAAGAATCGAGCAAAAAATAAGGGGGAAAAAAACTGGTCGCTGATCCCCTTCCCAGAAGTTTTGGGAGCGACAGAAGAGTGGAGCGAACTGAGATGAAAAAGAAGCGGGTCAGGGAGAGAGTGGAGGAGAAGGAAAAAGGGGAAAAAGGAGGAAGGAAAGGGGAGCAACCACTCGTTGCACGCTAGGGAAAGGAGATCCGGGGTGGGGAAGAAGCACCAAAAAAGGATTTGAAGGAAAGGAGGAGCCCACTCCCTTCCAGTAATCGAAAGTAACACTGTGGATATTAGTTAGAGAGATGTGGGGAAAGAAAGAACCGGAGGAAGAAAAAAAATGGGGATAAGTGGGGAGAGAAAGAGGGACTGTTTCCGTGGAAACTTTTCTCCCGCCACCCCGGTTTTTGCTGTTCTTTTGGCAGTGGGCTTTCTCCCTCTCTTTATTTCTCCTTCGCGTTAGCTGAGAGTCTCCTGATTCGGGAGAGCGTGTGAGAGTGTGGCTGGGGCGGCGGCACGAGGCGCAAAGTTTAGGGAACGGCGGTAGGGGAGTGAGGTCTTTCGGAAAAGATTCCAAGTTTAGGAAGGCGTACACTGCGTAAGGAGAGGGAAAATGCCCTAGGTCGTTTTTCGCAGGGGCGAAGACGTAATGCGCAAACAAAAGTTGTGATGTGTTTGCACGAGAGCGTCCGAAATGTAAGGGTAAATGGGGACTGTTGGTCGGGTGATCGGAAGTTTCAAAGACTGTTCGTGACTTTTCTTTAAAATTTGATTTCCACTTTTGTTTAATATTTAATTGCGACTGTAGTTCATTGATTTGTATTATGTTTTTTCGGGGTATTTATGTTGTCGTGATTGTCTCTTGTGAATCTTCCTGTTTCGGTTCCTTTGGTGTGCGCCTTCAAACCTTTTCGTCTTCTTGTCGACATTCCTTTGATCTCGGGGTCATTCGCACGACGAGTAGGTGTGTGCGCGTTTCTTTCGCTCTAGGTCGCTTCTTTAGCTTACCCTTTCTGTGCGTTCGCTATCCTTCCTTTTTGTTTTTCTCGTTCTCTTTGTGCCGTCGCCATAGAAACGAACTGTCGACGTCTGCTTCGGGAGAGGAGCGGTGGGCGGCGAGAAAGAGCGTCAAAATAACGTTTTTTTCCCCTCAGCGTCTGTGCACTACAGGAAAAAAAAAAACGAAACAGACGGGGAGATGGGGAGAGGGGGATATCCGAAGCTGGGGAAAAAAGCGAAGAAGAAACGGAAATGTAGGGACAGGGAAGATTTAATAACCGCTGTGGGGGAAAACAGAATGAAAAAAAAAGAAAGATGAGAAAGAGACATCAGGCATCTCTTGTTCGTTTTTTCTCTTTCCTCGCGTTGTGAAGAGAAGAGACTCGCGAGCGACGACGAAAAGGGAACAACCGTAAAAGAAGAAAACTAACGGCAACAATGACCCCCTCTCTCTGTATCTCTCTCGCTCCCACTTGCTCGCTCGTGATGTTTTCTCTCGCCCCGTAAAGTTTGGAGAGCTGCGAAAAGAAATAATAGGGATAAAATATTGCCAATCGGAACAACAGGAAGAGAGTGGGAAATGAGCAACAAACCAACCGTCCCTTTTCTTTTTTGTTTTGCCTGGATGGACAGAAAGATGTAGCGAGCGCGGATGAAAGAAAGGGGAGAGTATCGTGTGAGAGGGAGAGAGGAGAAAACCAATTGCGAAACTTTCTTTCCCCATCTTTCCCTCTCGCTTTCTTTATCTCTCCCTCTCTCTACATGCTTCGACTCTTCTTTGAGAGTAGCACATGCTTGCGTTCGTTCTGTTACTTTGTTTCGAATGCATCCCGGTCCTGCCGCAAAGTTAGAGGGAATTCGTTTGGCTTTTTTTTTTCTCCTTGTGTGTACGCCCGCTCCCCCCTCTCCCTCTTCCTCCCCTCCCCCCTTTGCAAACTGTAGTGCTCAAACTATTCGTTCACTTCGCTCTTCATACCACGTTCTTCCTTTTTTTTTCTTTTTTATCTTTTTTTTTGAGTCCCACTCCCAACTCCCGACTTCGGAGTTGTAACCCCTCCTTACGCACTCCCCACCCCCCTTCGTTTTCTGCACCTTTCGGGCCATCTTTGTTGCCTCGAAACGCTTCCCCTTCCCCATTTTACTCTCGTTCTTTCATCTCATCTCTCGTTGCTACTCATTCCATTGTTCTTCTTATACTCTATGCCCGTGGAAGCTGGGGGGGAAGAGGGGGGAAGGGAGGGGGGGGGGGGGGGGGGCAATGGCAGTTGAAGGTTCACATAACCATCTCCGGCCGACAGCAATTGTATGTGCAGACGCCGAGATGTTGGTGAGCGATCGTCATGAAGGGATAGGGGGGGGGGGGAGTTTGTCGCGTGCGTTAGTGCGTTTGGGATTGGTGTTTGAAGTAACGCAGAATGACTCCGCGGCGGCGGGGTCTTTTCTTTTCTTGTCATAAACAGTTCTTCCCCTTTTCTCTCTCTCTCCCTATACTGTGCTTCCATTTCTTTCTTTTCTTCTGGCGTCGCTTTATCTTTTTCCTTCGGGTGTTTTCGGTGCCTCTCGTCTCCCCATCTTTTAGTGGTTTTGATTTGTGTTCCTCCGTATAAAACCGTATAAAAAGGGTTCAGGAGAGTCAGAGGGAATTGGGGAAAGCAAGGGGGTTCTTCCCCTCTGTAGTTTACTCTCTTTGTCGGTCTCTGTGCTTATTTTTTATCCTTGCTTCCTTGCATCTATGGTAATACGTGCTCTGAACATTACTGCGTTTTCATTTTTGGTTTGTAACGAAGGAAACAGAGTGAGTGTTTGCCGGCGTTCTTGTGCTTCCCTCCAACAAACCCCCACCCCCTCCACCAGAACCCCACCCCTCGCTTCCTTCCCCCCCCCCCCCCCCCCCCCTTCCCCAACTTTCAATCTTTCCTGCTCTCGCTTTCTTTCTACATCGCACCTCCCGGGAGAAGCCGTCCCTATTTCTCGAAACCCCTCCCTTTTATATTGTTATGTTTGTTTTATTTTCCCAACGCATCCTTTCTTAAATAGTGGCACGTGTACTTTATACCGCTACGCACATACGCAAGCCACTTCTCTAAGCGGTACGCTGCAATTTTTGCGCGCAAGCCTCCGTCCTACTTAATTTTCTTCCTACGTCCTTTCACTTTGTTTTAATGGGAATGGGCAGAAAGTCGGGAAAACAAATATTGTGTACCTAAAGGAATGGATGAGCGTTGTTACCATGAAGAGACAACAAAGCTATGCGTAACCGGCTGGGGAGTGAAACAACTTTGCTGGAAGAAGACGTAAAATTGAGGAGAGAAGTTGCTTGCTAGTATGAGGAAAGGGTGATAGTCTGGACAGGAAGGAAAGTGAAGGGAAAAAAAAAAGGAGGGGCCAAGGGACAGTATATATATATATATATATATATATATATATATAAAGAAGTGGTGCAATATAACTCTGAAACTCTTATTAGTAGATCATGTGTCAAGTTCATGCTTGGTTTGATTGCAAGAGGGGTTTTGGGTAGGAGGTGATGGAGAGAGGCTAGATATGGTGGTTCTCTTTTTTTCTAGACCAGAGCGTTCTGCCCACCTGCAAGTTTAGTCTCGCCCCAGCATCCGCGCGCGCCCATTGGCTTCCGCCTCGTGACGTTGCCTCCCTCTCGCCTTTGGTCTTCACTACTGTTCTCCTCTCAACGCGGCGCGCTTCTTTTTCCACTATTTTGTCTACAGACGAACGCCTTCAGTTTTTCCCTGTGATGGGGGTGCATTAAAAGTAAAGTGTTCTTGTGGTTCATATTGAGACCTTTGCACACGTTTTTGCTTCCTCTCCGAGAAAGGGTTTAAAAGGAAGAAAAATGGCATTAGTTTGCTGTACCTACTTTTTCTGAAGCCAAGTGCCTGATGGTCTGCAATTTCCCTTTGCTGGATTTCTTTTTAGATTTGTCCGAACATTATTGCCTCTAATTGTGAGAGGCTATAATGGGCAGATAAGTTGTATTGTGTAAAAAGGTTTATGGGCGGCTTGACAAATTCCCTTCGTCTACAGAGGTCTTACTAATATCAGAAGCACAACGTTGATTTTATGCTTACGCAAAAGAAAAAAAAAAGTTACAGATATAGTTTGAATTCAAGAATTTGTGCAGCATTGTAGCAATGGCAAAATAGTAACACAGAGGGTAAATGATCGGATACAACGGTGTTATTCGTTACAGGCACGATAAGCATGAATCTGCGATTATTTAGGTACCACTAAGCTAGTATATTGATGTCTGAGATGATAAAGTTGTTATATCATTTTGAATTAATGATCTTCAATCATTTGAACTATTCAGGGTTCAGGACGCCAGGTTGACTAATATGTAATGTTTTTCTTCGGTGACGCTCAGGAAATGAGGCAGCCTCTATTTCCTTGCGCTCTATTTTGTACTTCACACGTAATCGAAAGTTATGCTAAACAGAAACCTCTGTTCCTTGCAATAGTTGAAGCAACTCTTCCGTCCCTTGCTTTCCGGAAGAAATTGCTCTGTAAAGCGTGCTTCTCCATAAGAACACCTATCTTGCGGGAAAGCCACCTTGCGGGTTATGGCTTTTGCGCTCCGTCAAGTGCGCATCTCTGCAGAAACGATATTAGTGCAGAGAAGCCCCTTTCGCGGGTGACGGTTTCTGACGAACTCGGGAGTTTTCCGCAACGTTGCCCCATACCAAACCCTTCATTTTTACGTCAATTGGCAGAAAGAGCAGCAGGTTAGGCAACGGGGTGTTAAACAGGTTTCGTCACCGCCTGATTCGGGTATAGCGAGTCATGTCCCAACATGTCGTCAGGTCGAGTTCGCAGTCTTTGTCCGCGAGCTCATTACAGTGGGAAAAATAACCTGAGCTTTCGAGATCCACGTCAGAGTGAAATCTGAGAGTCACAGAGAGGGGGGGGGGGGGATCCTTTTTTTTTATTTTTACTCTACTGTGTTTTAGCATGACTTGGTAGAGGGCGAACCCTACGGACCCAGTGAGCCCATCAGGGGGGCAAAATCGAAACCATGGCTTTTGCCGTGTACTCAGTTATGAGAGGAAACGGAGGATGGTGGGCTTACTAGCTTGACGTGAATGTACTTCAGCGTTAGATGTTTTTTTTTTTTTTTTAACGATTTGACGTTAACTTGCGTTCGGCTCCAGGAAGTTTGGGCTTAACAGCCGCAGCAAGGCAAAAACATCTTTTAGCGACCTTCAACGCGACATTAAAATAAAAGTACAGGTTTTCTTTTTTCGTTTCTTTTTTTTTTTTTGTGGGTATTTAGTAGTGATATATTGCCAGCGTTGTTAATAGTTACAGGCATCCGGGGAATATCACCCTATCTTTATTGGGTAAGCTTCATGGGTTTCTGTTTTCAGAAACCAATGAAACTTACCCTATAAAGATAGTTCGCATTTCGATGCCCCCTAATATTGGAAAGTTCTTGGGAACCCACCTGGCGACGCGGTCTAAATTGGAAGTACGTGTTCGAATGGATGCAAGCTCGCGCTTTTTTCGGACGTTTCGTAACAATAACTCAGCCTGGTCGTCAAAATGAAGTGACGCTTGGAAAATCACGAGACCAGGGACAAAGATAAAAGCGGCCCAAATAGGTTGTTTCTCTTAAGCTTCGAAAGCGGTCTTCAGTAAAAAAGAAAGCAAAAACGTTTGTTGTTTGTTTAAAATGTCTGCAAAAATACTCTGCCTTCGCTTATCCTTTTCGCGGTTACGAAGCACGTTAATACAGAAAGCTTGAGGCTGAAATTACGTTTTGTGTGCTTTTAAGCGTCGTGTGAACATTTGCCGCGCCAGCGATTTCTCGCGAGTTTGACTTAACGGCTGGACTATGGCGCCAACTCCCTTATCTTATGAATTGGAACGTTGAATGGCATATAACGCATACATCCCACAGAAAATGAGGCTTAGGTAGACTATTGGACGTTGTAGTATTTATATTGGGTGTTCATTTTTAATTCGAACAGATTTATTTAAGAAAAGCCTTGAAAGTTACACTTATGCCGCCTGTGGAGGTGAGTTATGCGGCCAGGGGGACATATTATAGGGGGCTAATCGTAAAGATCACTTGGCTAATTAACTAAAATTTGATAATTAACTTTTTAATTAACGAAAAAAGACATATGGTTCCAATTAGAAACTGTCTCAGCGTCATCGAAAAGCACTAAATCAGTCATTTTCAGAAAAACTTTCAGCGCGTGAGAAGCGTAGTAGTGCACTAAAGTTACACTCGTGGAGCACGCACAAAGCTAGCGGTTGCGGTAAGGCGCCCCGCGCGATTTTTCCGTCTCTTATCTAGCCCCAGCCTTGGGGCTAGATAAGAGACGATGATATAGATGTGCACCTGTGTGCACATCTATGTAATTTACCTAAATAGTTCGTTACACTTTCATGTGACATCCATTTGTTCCTAAAATGTCCTGTGACACTGTTAAATGACGAGATAACAGACAAAAGTCTCCGTGAAACCAGCCCATGCCAACGGGCATTATTGATCTGTAAGTGGGTGGGAGTCCGTGCCTTGTGCCAAAATAGACCGAGGCTTCTTTACAAATTCGCATCGACGTACGAAGGCCGCGTACTTGCGGCGCGCACTGCATTGCATCTACTCGACTTTTGATACGCCACTAGCGGTCCACTTACTCGTAACCCCGGTCTTATAACGGCATTTCGATAGAGAACGTTTCTGGAAAATGCCCCCCCCCCCCCCTCAAAAATTTACCTGTTTTTCTTTTTTACTTTGTATTTCCTTTAGTGCTTACTTGGGACTATGTTGAGGGACATGTTCAGCAGAATGTTGGGCAACTTTTGAGCGGAGTGGAATAATGGCCCGGTTCGGTTGATGCTTGTTATGGACGTCGCATTAAAGAGTACCGCGTGAGGCCTCCACGTGAGGCTCGCCTAGTGTTCATTTAGTTAAGTTGAGTTAGTATGGTCCTCGTAATCTTTTTTTTTTAATTTTCTTAAGTATGAACTTTAAGCTGTTTTATTTAGGTTATTACCATGAGCTTAAAGTTTCTTGTTACCTATACAGAAAACAAATCATAAAAAGTTAGTTCTCATTATTCGTTCTAGCTTATATGACGAATTATTTGTTTTACAATCGTCGGTGAAAGTTTAAGAACACAGTAAATGATCCGCCTCCAGCACGGGCTTGTGGTCTTCCGCCGGACTTCGGTTGTATGTTGTTTTATTACACCCGAGTATAATGCATTTTGGGCCTTTAAGCTGCCAGCGAAGAAAAAACGAACCAATAAATAGACCGACCTCACCAGCCAGTTTGACTACGCCACAACTGCCGCAATGCATCGAGGGAGCTTTAGTCTTTCTGCACGGTCGACAACCTCCCTGGAGCTCTGCGCGTGTGGAGCATGAGGCGGCATTAGCCGTCTTGTGCACTGCTGCCTGCCTCCTGCGAACTAAAGTTATGGCGGCGTCACGCATGCGCCGAACGCTGGGTGAGATGGGTCTATTGAAAGTAACGATTACTCACCTAATAGTGACTCGAATACAGGATAACTGAACGTTCCCTCCCGTGATATATGCTCTACGAAGATGCCACGGCTTTCTTAAGGTTAGCGAGGTATTGCAGTGAAAATCAAGAAACGATTAGTTAAAGTTAACATGCAAAACTTAGTCTCGAAACAGGAACCTTCGCTAAAATACACCACGCCTGTACCGTGATGTCTCGTTAATATATGAACACCTCCGTTCTCTCTCTCTCTCTCTTTCTCTCCCTCACTCCTTCCCGCCATAAAAAAAAAGCGTGTGTAATGTGAGGCGTCTGTAATAACGAGACAAAAATTCCCGTATTTGCTTAGTTTGTCCCCGGAAATTCCAGCATAGCGGGTATTCATATTAACGGGTTTTATATTAACGAAAGATGACTGTATAAGCTCTTTCGTCCTCATGCCTCGATGATGTGCTACGCCGAAACATATGTCGTTGTTTCTTTTATTTTTATATAGATTGGCAACTCAATTTCAGAATGTCGTCTTATCGCGACGTCGGCGGTTCTCCCATAGCTAAAACACTGAATCTTTTGACTTTGAGCGAAGGATCACCGGGGAGAAAAGTGTCTCTGCTTGTTGTTTCGCTCCGCCTTTCATCCAGCCGGCAAGCTCGTCAGACATCTCGAGAAATCGAAATCGACGCACACCGGAAGAGACGAATTAAAGAAAGAAACAACGTCGTAGAGAGAAAAAGAAAATGCATGTATGCGCTCACACGAAGAGAGCCACGTTCGAGAAGAAAAACACTGGTTTCTGCGTAGAAGTAGTTCGCAGAAAGAAACAAAGGACTCGCACGAAAAGCCCGAGAAAACAGAAAAGCGAAAACACACAAACTATGCTCTTTCTATCCTATTCTGCTTTCCCCCGCAACAAGTGTGTCCTTTCCCTCTTCCGAAAAAAACAAAATACTACTGCCACGAAACGTACAGTGGAAAGGAGGAATAAGCGCAGCACGTGACAGCGGCGTTCGCTCGGTTGGCATGGCAACTTTAGGGAAGAGAAACTTGGCTTCCCACTTTCCCTGGGTTTTGTTTCTTTCTTTGTGTGTTCTTGGCTGCTTCGTTTTGCCCCCCCCCCCCCTCCCCCTTCTTTCCATCCCTTTTTCCTTCTTCCCCGTCCCCCCTAGCGACAGATTGGGGAACGGAAAAATAAAAAAAAGGAAAAGTAACCGGAGAGATAAAATATAAGGACGAAGGGGATAAAGATGAGGGGAAATGGCGAACTCTCCCTTTTTGGTTTTCTGTTTCGCTTTAGGAATTTCCGTTGCTGTTGCTTTCTGTTTTTCTGGGGAGACTATGTTGAAGGGGGGAAAACAAGAAGGAACATAAAAGGGGAAAGGAGAGCACGAAAAAAAGGGCTGAGGGGGAAATCCGGGACAAAGTATTCGGTCGGACGGGGAGAAGGGACGCAAGAGGGAAAAGAGCAAAAAGGGGAAAAATGGACGACGGATAGGGGGGAAAAAAAGGAATCTAGGGTTTGTTTATTATCGCTCCCCTCGGATTTTCGTGAGGCCGCAAAGTTGTCTTTCGCTTCTGTTCGGTCTCTTTTGTCTTTCTGCTTGTTTGGTTTGGTTTCATTGTTGTTCCCGTTCGATTGTGTTTTCTCGCTGTTCACGAGCTTGCGTGGCTGTCTGAAAGCTACCCGTCCTCCCCCCTTTCCGATCAAAGTTTCTCTTTGTGTGCGTTGTTTTGGCAGCGACGCTTTTGTTTTGGAGTTTGGCGTTAGCGGTTATTTCGTTATCTGTCGCTTTCTCTTCATTGCCCCGTTGTTTAGTTACAAGTAGAGTATAAAGGCCTATATGGGAATAATCCGGGAGACGTAGTTGGGGAGAAGGGACTTTTTTTTATTTTACGTTTGAGGAAGGAAAAACTTTGCTACATACCAGTAGTAGTCCTGTGATGATAGAACACGTATATAAACGTGACGAACACCCTGATGATGCGCTTTTGACGCCGTCTGGTTGGTTCTCTTAGCTCGTAGCGTTGGCTGAGTCTGGACTTAAAGAGGACACGAACTATAGCTATACTTGGTATTCACCTCAAAAAAGTAAAAAAAAAAGTTCGGCTTTTGGCGGAAACGTTATAAATTCCCTTCCTTCGTGTGTTGGATTCAGATATCTATATATATAGGGTCACCTTAGATTAGTTATTTTATCAAGACGTGCACGTTTCAAGCACCAAAAGCATCTTTACTTCGTTCCACAATCGAACAGTGCGAGAACTACTTCGTACAGCGCAAGAATAATGCGCAAAACTCCCCTCGGCTGCTCTCGGCACTGCGCATGCGCAGGGCCGACAGCAGCGCTACCGCAGTGAAGCGGCGTCAAAGAGACGAGTTTGTCTATGATAAGAATGCCGAAGAACGTTTCGTGACGCAAGAAGCGGGAATCTATTGAGTCATACCCCGCGTCACTGAAGTTGTCGGTGACTGTAACTCTTCTTAAACTGCCCACGTAATTATTTCGAGTTGCCATCTTGGGAGCAGTTTCGAGCCCCATACATCTGCTACTGCAGTATGCCTGTTATAAAACAAACAGACCAGAAAAAAAAAAACCTTTTTCTTCTTTTTTTTTTGTTTTTGTTTAGGAAGTGCTGCGATTTCGTTGCGTAAAACCTCGTTTGGACCACGAGCAAAGGATGTTCCCCATCGGAAGATGCCGCATTGTCGTGGATTTTGGGCGCGGTTCCCGCGAAGGCGGGCGCTGTAGCCCAGTAATAAGGAATAACGTGATTTCGCAACGTATTGGAGGGTTTGCTGGTGTGGGCTGCAGCGTTCCCACAAGCAATCCAATTGTGGACGGGTTTGTGGTATGCTGCCCGCGCAAAAAAGTTTTCTTGTCATGGGCGAATGGACTACGTCAATGCGCGTGCTGATGCATGAATTCATAAAGATGCGGTCACTTATTAAACTAAAATTTATTTAATTTTTTTGCGGTCGCTTATCAAACTAAATTTTATATATATATATATGTATATATATATATATATATATATATATATATATATATATGGGTGGTTTCATCTCAAATCGTGCAGGCAAAAAGGGTCGAATTTTTAATTTCGATGAAAAAAATATATGTTATGGCGCTGTTTTTAAAAACGCAGTCGCCGCAGACCGCAAGTTCGTCGGATTTTTTGTTCGCGACTTATGAATTTTTAAAGAGGCCGCGGCGAAAAGCAGTGTTTTTCACACCCGTCGTGGGTCGGATGTTTCGCTTGATCTCCCGCCGTGGATTTTCAGTCCACATTATATTATCTTTTTTAAAGCACTCTGTGGACACATTTAAAAGGCTTCAATACCATAAAATAATTTTAGGCTTTTTGCTTTTTTTCTGTAAAAATGTCAAAAACGCCCCCTCTGTCAATTGTTGACGAACTTTGACAATTAATTACTGGCGATCTACTTGGGTTACATCAATACTTTTTATGTCCACGGAGAGCCCAGAACACGTTCTTTATATGTAGTATAAAATGACTTGGTTGTATAAAATATTCTTTGCGGTACGTTTACGTTAATGTTATGTGAAAACCAAAAAGTACCATTTTTGAAATTGATTTTCTCAAAAAACCCATTTTTAATTTTTTTTATTTTTTGTTAAAATGTAGATGTGATAGTTTTCTACGCGAAAATCAAGTCTAGAAAGTGTATATTTTGTTTGTATGTTTTATATTTAAGCATCAATATCGTACAAAAACGTGTTTTTACGGCACGAAATGGACTTACGAATTGCGCGTCTTCACAAGCTTGGAAATAGTTTTTTTTTTTTTTTCAACGTTCCCACATAAAAATGAAATACAGTATTTCCACCCTGTTATATTTATTGATTATTTTAATTTTATTATAGGCGGCAAGCTACATCGGAGGAGTTGCAAAAAGAGAAAGCAACACTTCTTAACAGACCAGCAGGTGTCGTAAATTTTTAACGTGTAGGAGTCGGCAGACGTCGTATTGATTCGGGGCCCTCATTGGCCTGCATGAACGTCCCACCCTTTCGGAGCCAGCAGATGACCACGACCTTTCGCGCTCGTTGTGTTAGATAGGACGGCCCGTGACAGTAAAGCGAGCAGCGCACCCTGTGTCACGAGGAGTGAAATGGTACGATTGTGTCGTTGACGCGGCAAACAGTGACAGCCACCCAGGAGCAGTCAGTCAGAGTATTGCACAAGGGAAAGCAAAGGAATCGTTGCATGAAAGGATGAGGACACCACGGCCTTACAATATCGACGGTCAACAACTGTTCTGCCAGCCAAAACAACGCCGCGTGCGCGCTAAAACCGGCGGCGCGGGACAGAAATACCACAGACGCACACACGAAGATGGGCCGGTTTCATTAGGGATGTGGGGAAATTTGAAACCAGCCATCCGTGCATGCGTGAAACGATACCGCCTGTTTGCCCCAGCTTCGAGCGCCCTATCCTTACCTTGAAACGGCCGTGCTCTCTCTCTCTCTCCGGGGAGATCCGATAGCACCGAAGGGTTATCTATTAAACTTGAGGAAGAAAACGAGAAGGGGCTGTTTAAGTTTAATTATCCCCACCAACCCGCTCATTCTGTCCTTATAAAGGGCTATCTCTTTTGGAAACAGCAAAGCCCGGAGACTGACATTAAAACGAGCGTGTTGGTAAATAGACTTGTGTTTGTATTTTGCCCGGAGACTAGTTGGGTCGAAGTCAGCCTCCCTGTCAACTATAACCGTTTGTGAAGAGTGGGCTTCTCGCGAGATGAAAAGTCAGCGCCGGCTGACGTGTTCTTTTGAAAGAGGGAAGGGGAAAGAGAAAGTTTGAGTAACTGCAGAAACTACCTCGAAAGCTCCTCTCCCGATATGAAGCTTCAGGCATAGTCTCGGTTACCTTCTCGCGCATCGCCTGCTCGAATCTATTCTTCACTTTCTTTCGCACAGCCACTGTTCCGCACAGCCGTCGTGCATGTGCGTAATAGAGGGAAAAACAGATTCGAGCATCATCTGGACGCAGTCATACTGCCTGACTTCAGTGTCGTGGGACCGACTCGTGTGTGTTTCTTCGCCCCGCTGAACTTAGTTTCTCGGGTGCGTTTTTGAACTTTTTTTTTTTTCAATGTTTTCTTACTAACTGTTTGTTAGCACTGTTCAGTTGTTGGGTTTATTTTGTCATGACGTAGCGGCCTAGGCGGTGATGTAGAGAGCGTGTTCGCACGCATTTGGTTGCGTCCCATTTAGGGAATGCCCGGAGGAGTTGGTTTTTGTTCTTGCCATGTGCGGCTGAGTTTTCCCGTCTTTATTAAATTATTGATATTTTTTTTTTGTTTCACCTTTACGTGCCGTCGACTTCTTTGTCTGACTCTCCACCAGGAGTGGACCTATCGCCTTGCCACCACTCGAACCTAGATACTTTTTTTTTTTTTTAATGCAATTTTCGTTAAGATCGCAGTTGGGCAATTTAATTCCTATTTATTTATTTTTATTTTTTACCCCTCCCCATGACACACTCTCTGTGTGTTTCGGACCGTTTCTGTGTCACCACTTTTGTGTATTACGGAAGTGAAAGGACGTTCCCTGGTGACCTGTGCGATGTGCGGTGAACAAACCCCCAGTGTTTGGTTTCGGAAAGAATTGTATATAACATATCGACGGATGTGGTGACTTTCTTTGTCTTAGTAATATGACAGCTAATAGCTAGTCGTGCTAGTTTACTGTGAAAGGATTATAAATCGAAACAATACAACGTCTGTGCCGTTTGGTGATTGAAAGTCTACTAGGCCTGCTGATTTGGTTAGATATGTATCTCGTGGTTCCCGCTCTTATCAAAACATACATAAATATTCAATACCACAAAATTCGTTTATAATTGATTACAAAATGCAGAAGAAAATTCAAGAGAACTTTTTTACAATTCATAGAGACGCATGGGTCGCTATGTCTGACTTAGGTCTTGCAAAACAAAGACGTTTTTTTTTCAGATATTGAGGCCTAAATATAAAACATACAAACAAAATATACACTTTCTAGGATTGATTTTCGTGTAGACAACTATCATATCTACATTTGAACAAAAAATAAAAAAAATTAAAAATGGGTTTTTTGAGAAAATCAATTTCAAACATGGTACTTTTTGGTTTTCACATAACATTAACGTAAACGTACCGCAAAGAATATTTTATACAGCCAAGTCATTTTATACTACATATAAAGAACGTGTTTTGGGCTCTCCGTGGACATAAAAATTATTGATGTAACCCAAGTAGATCGCCAGTAATTAATTGTCAAAGTTCGTCAACAATTGACAGAGGGTGCGTTTTTGACATTTTTACAGAAAAAAAGCAAAACGCCTAAAATTATTTTATGGTATTGGAGCCTTTTAAATGTGTCCACAGAGTGCTTTAAAAAAGATAATATAATGTGGACTGAAAATCCACGGCGGGAGATCAAGCGAAACATCAGACCCACGACGGGTGTGAAAAACACTGCTTTTCGCCGCGGCCTCTTTAAAAATTCATAAGTCGCGAACAAAAAATCCGACGAACTTGCGGTCTGCGGCGACTGCGTTTTTAATAACAGCGCCATAACATATATTTTTTTCATCGAAATTAAAAATTCGACCCTTTTTGCCTGCACGATTTGAGATGAAACCACCCATATATATATATATATATATATGTGTGTGTGTGTACAACTGCTAGCGCGTTTAAACAAAGACCGTTGCGTGCTTTTCGTAGCTCGGCAGGTGTTTGCGGGCACCTTATTATATTGAAGTATAAATAAATGTTAGATGCGGGGAAAGGTTGATCCTGTGTTCTTTTCGTCAGAATTTCGACGACCTTTTCATTGTCCTTCTTACGTACGCCATGAAACTCCATACGTGCCTTTTGTTGAGAGTTTTTCTCTGAAGCCTAACAATGATCGCGATACGTGAATATAAATTTTGTGCGCTTGTGTGCGCGCGCCAAGCTTTGTTTAGCACGGTTTTATTAGTCATTAAAAGTTCTGAAGCGTCTAGTTTCCTGCAATGCACTTGACAGAGCCAATCGCTGCAAGCTACGGGGGAAACTCGGCCAATGACGAGGCTGCAAATATGTTTAGACCTTAAAGAAGCCGTCTGGGCTGTGGCACTGAGCGTCGCGTTTCACGTGATCTCGTCGTGCCCATTGTCACAGCGCGTATTTTCAGCCTCCTTGTTCGCTTTTCTGGTGTCTAAGTCTCGGAGATATTCGTACAAGCTGTGGTACGCGTGTCGAAGTCCCATTCTCCGCCGTTGGGTGGCGCTTCGCCATTTCCTTATATCAAATCGTCATCATCCACCTTGTTTGCATCATTGCCGTCACGAAAACGAGCACTTTTAGGTTTGTACAAAAATAAAAATTAGTGCCTCACGTGATTTTTTTTTTATTGTCATTTTGTTATGCCGGATTACGTTAGCTGCAATGCAATGTGTTCCGCTACATTCTGCCAGCCGCACGTAAGATGAGCTTCTCTAAATGCAACAAATGCGTAACCGGGCAAAAAAAAATATATTCATGTTTACATTACGCTTGTAGCGGTCTTATTTGATGAGGTGCTGTGTCGTTAGCGGCAGCCTGCTTCAAAAGTGCCTATTCTACGAGGCCTTTGCGCCAGTGCTGCAAACCTTAGGGATTTCCCCTAGATCTAGGGATTTCCGTCATCGTCTCTAGAGGCAGAGAAATGTGTTCAAACCTAGGGATTGATTTAATGGGTTTCAAAAGACCTTAGGGACACGTTTTTTTCCCCTTTTTCCTCGTTTTAGCCGAGTGCAGCGGGAAAAAGGCTTTGTATATTGTCGGGACCTCACGATGCCAAAGTAACGAAATTTAATTATGTAAAAAAGTTTGAACGAAGCAAATGTAACCTTTCTATGGCCGTTAAACTACAGGAATTTATTCTTAAGCTACTCTATAGCGATAATCTCGATATTTACGCAAACTAACACATTTTTTAGATATCTAGAGAAATCTAGGGCATTTTTTGATAAAATTGGGGAAGAAACGATTGCGGAGGTTAGCAACACTGATGTGCGCTAACATTCAACACCACTTGAAATACTCAAAGCCTGTGCACTAGAATTTCGACGTCGTCGCAGTGAGATAGAGCGAACACGTAGATTGAATACGAGTGCTACATTCTAAGAAATGCCTGCACGTCTACTCACCCGCAGAACAATCGAAGAGCCAATCTCTCCGATCTAGGAAATCAGCTCAGCGAATGATGAGGCGGAACATCTGTTTAGACCTAAAAATTAAGCATGACGTTTTGCATTGCGTAATGCCACAGCGCAGACTTCATATTTTGGTCTAAACGGGTGTTCCGCCTCATCATTCGCTGAGCTGATCTCCTAGATCGCAGAGATTGGCTCTTTGAGTGCTTTGCGGGTAGGTAGACGCGTAGGCATTTCTCAGAGTGTTCGTTAGTGCTCGGTTTGGACTCGGGTCCAATGAGCGCGTCGAAGGACTCTCGGCATCGGACTCGGGTCCAACTGTCGAGTTGGCAGCATCCGTCGTCCCGCGGAGGAAAGAGTGGGACGTTCAAAGGCCTTCATTATTCGAGATGGTGTTGCAACATGGAGGCAAAGCATTATTCCCTTTTATCACCGCGGAAACGAATAGGCTAGTCGTCACCCGCTACACTGCCGGTTTGTTACGGTAAGCTTCGGCGGATTTTAGCAACGTTTCGTTGTCGCCAAAGATCACCCAATAGTTTGATTCCTCTATTTTTGCTGTATCGTTTTTACTTCGTTACGAGGTCAGTGTTAGCGTTTCCCCAAGGTGGACGTGTGTGGCGCTTCCCAAGGGTCATGCTAACGCATTCCCTTAAAATCCACCAATGAATCTTTCTTTTTTTTTTTTTTTTTTGCGGCCTACTTAGACCGGCGCCACTACTTGGTTCACACTCCATTTTGTGGCACAAAACAAGGCATACGCGCTCTGCACATCTGCAAGTTCAGACTCGCCCCAGTATCCGCGCTTCCATTGGCTTCCGCCCCGTGACGTCACCTCCCCCTCGCCTTTGTCCTTCACCGCTCTCCTCCTCCCTACGCGGAGCGCTTCTCTTTCTATTGCTTTGTCCAAGCCGCCTCGGTGGCTCCGAGGCGAGAGCGCCGGCCTACGGATCCCCAGGTGGCGGGTTCGAATCCCGACCGAGATGCCCGCAATATGACGGAGGCATATTGCGGAGAAGGCGCCGTGTAACCGAGCTTTCGGTTGCACGTCAAAAGATCCCCAGGTGGTCGAAATTAATCCCCAGTCCTCCGCTGGGGCGTGCCAGATGCCCGTCGTAGGTTTGGCACGTAAAACCCCCAAATTTGACTATTGCTTTGTCGACAGACACATCCTGTCAGGTTTTCTCTGCCATGTAGGTACTTATGCTAACGCATTAATAGAAGAAGAATACGAGAGTTTGACGAATTCTGATGCGGCAACATACATAACAGCAAATGTTTGCCAAACCAAAACCGCAGTTACTATTTAAGGACTTGTTTTTTCTCGAAATGAACTTACTGTAAGGACTTTTTTTTTTTCTCTCAAAATGAGCCAACTCTATGTGAAGAGAAACTAAGATAAACAGGAATGTGCGCTTATCGGACTATGTTTGAGCCCTGTACCGTAACCATCTTCACATTGTTTGTTTCTTTTCTCTCTCTCTTGTATAATATGACAGATTTCAGAATAATACCTTTTGGAAGCAATGAACCCCCAGATATATTCCGAATTTCAACCAAAGGTGACTTAGTTTCAATTTCTAAATTTACCTCGTTTTAAAAAAGAAAAAAAAAAACATTTATTAGACAGGGTGTTTCAAATAGCGGCCAGGATTTGCTATCGCCCGCAAAACTCGGCTCCTTAACCTATCGCACTACGATTTTGTGCGGCGTTGCCCCCAGGTGGTGCATTTTTTTTAAATAAAATTTGAAAAGAGCGAACTCACCTAAGGAAAAAGTATAAAAAAGAAAAAGGTTTAACTCTTATGGAAACGCAGCGAAGCTGCCGATCTTCAAAACATTCGGCACCCTCTTGTTTGAAGACCGGTGGCTTCGCTGCGTTTCCAAGGAGTTGAGACTTTTTCTTGTTTTACTAGGCTACTTTCCCGCTCGTATTATCTAAAAAAAAAGCCTTTGAGGTTGCCTTGAAACCACGCCTCTCTGGGGCAGCGGGAGAGGGGAGTAAAAGGAAAAGGGAAAGCATGACGTCACGTAAGGACCCCTCGGGCGTGCTAAGTTAGCACGCGCGATGGACGATGCGCGGCGATGCATCGTCGATAGTTGCTGCGACTGCATGTAGATAAGCTGGTTTGGTAGGTACACGAAGATAGATAGAGAGAGAGAAAACATGTGACAAGCACACTGCCTGGACTATACACCATTCCAATATTTACAAGTTCATAAGCCCAGCGTGCGATCTCCTCAGCCCAGCACGCGCATTTCCGTAGCTTCGGAAAGCGAGCAAATCACGGCCCATACGGACGAACACTACAAATGGAACCGGCCAAGAGCCTGTTTTTTTTTTTTTTTTTTTTTTTTTTTTTTGGAAAGGTCATATTTTGGGTCAATGTAAGTGTGAGCGCGACAGAAGCTCCAAGAGCGAGCTCCGGGCTTTCAGCGTCCATGTCAAGCACTCGCGCTCGTGCAGTGCGAACACTGTTCACTAGCACATGCTCGCGCTTGTATAGCTTCGGCTTCGCTTGCTCGTAAAGTAAAAAAAAACTCTTCTTTTTCCACAGCCTTTAGTTTCCTATCTCGGAGCTAATAGGTGGCGAAGAAGAAGAGGTTTATTGTCAGTAAAAGGTTGCTACTTCGCGCCGCGTATGAATAATGCGCAAAACTTGTTTTTTTCTTGAGGTGAAAACGGGTATAGGCGTTGCGATGTTGCGTGTCTTGCTTCGCCACAGTGCACCCGCGTGCTAAAGGGAAAGGTACTCCTCCAGAGTGAGATGTGGTGCAAGAAGTTATGTATAGACTCTTTTGTAGGTTTATTTTTTATGCTTTATGTTTTTTTCGTGTTTGTGACCATCTCCTCTCTCTCTCTCTTTCTTTTTAACAAGCATACTCGCCGCGTTTCTACTTAGCTATTTAGTTTTTTCTTGGCTGTGTTCATTTTGTCTTGTGTCGCGTTTGTTCAGTTTAGTTTAGTTTTTCTCTCTCTCTCTCTTTACGTTGGCGTGGACTTTGTGGAAAGCTGGACTGGCTCGCTGTTTCGGCTCATACCCAACTTCTGTGCGGCCGTCGGTTGCACAAACATATCGGCGTGGCGGCTCGGTGCGCTTCCATCATTTTCCCGCGGATTCTTAACTCTCGAAGCTATGGGTTCTTGCCATGCAAAGGGACAGCTTTGCGCCCAGCAAGCACAGCGTTCTGTGTTCGGAACATTTTTCGGTCGGAGCCTACGACGACAAAGTGCGGCTAATGGAAGAGTTGGGCATGGTTGTCAAAACTGCTCGTCTGAAGCGGGACGTGGTTCCGAGCATCTCTGTACGGAAGAGACAGACCCCTTGCCGGGTACGGGGAGCTTGCGCGAAGAAGAGTCGAAACGAGGTAAGGATTTCCAGTTGATTGCTCTGCGAAAGATGCAATTAGAATCGCGCCTGGCCCATTTATGACGTCACGGCTCGACCAACCAATGACGTTCGGCAGCGGTAAACGGCTGCGTGTCTTTCTTTTTTTTTGAATTTAGTGTTGTTTTAGAGGCACATAATACTGATATTTAGATTCTCCAGAATAAAACTACGCCAAAAAGAAAGCTTAACAATTTTTTTACCGTGTATTTTTTTTTTTTTTTTACTTTGCAAGGGATTTTTTTAAGTGGTTGCACAGACGTAGAGGTAAAGCTACAGTCTTTTAGCTGGAGAGGCCAACACATACATATTATTACAGTATTCGCAGTGGAATGAATCAGAATAAAAACTAAACTTGCGTTCCAAAATCTTCTCTTTTTTTTTCTGCTTTTAAGTGGATTTTTTTGCTGCTCCGAAAAAGACGGGCCATAGAATTATTCAGACCACTCGTATCACTGGAGGTTTAGCTTCCGATCGCATCATTTCTGCGGAGCCGCAAGCGCAGAGCGGCCACTGCTTGGGGCATATAGTTAACAAATTCTGGCGTACTACGCTACACTACAGCTTCCGCTAGACAAATGTGAGCGCTCTCATCTCGATCCAGGTTTACGTGTAAAGAAACTCGGAACGCATTTGTGAGACGATTTAAGTTTTTTACAAACAATATAGAAACAACAGATAGAAAAACCAAAAAGGAAACAGTGAGAGCCATAAAGACTCCGGCGCATTCTCGGAAGGGGGCAATGAAATGTGTGTTGCCAGTATCGCAGCACGAGAAGGACGCTCTTTTCGAGTGTTTACGTGACCGCCAGTAAAAAGATACGGAAACGACTTCCTGGAAATAAAAGCCCCGTTGCGGGAAGGAAAACAAAAACATTGTAATGTAACGCCTACAATTCCACGTTCTAAAAAAAAAAATTATTTTTTTCTTTGGGGGGGGGGGGGGGGGGGGCGGTACGTTACGAGGATGGTTTCTTTGCACTGTTCCTTTATGCACCGATACACTAAGGTTAAAAAACGACAGCGAGGGGGAACGTAAGAAAACCGAGCTCTGTTTGGAATCATTAGTCGTTCGAATGATAAAGGATAGTGTGTGTGTGTGTGTGTGTGTGTGTGTGTGTGTGTGTGTGTGTGTGTGTGTGTGTGTGTGTGTGTGTGTGTGAGAGAGAGAGAGAGAGTGAGATAGAGAGAGAGAGATTTGTTTTCAGTTGATGCTGGAAGCCTCAGTTGCCGATGCTCGTATGCCTGGCTGGTTCGCACGGCCGTTTGAACCGTCTTCGCGAAGCGGTTGCGAACGCAGTTGCTTAAAGATTCAGTGCAACTTGACACGCATTTGATGATGAAAACGTGCGTGTCCGCTTCGCGGTGGTGGTTCGAACGCCTGTGTGAATGCAGCTAGGATAATAAGAAATACAACTTAAAAACAAAATTGCTGGCGGAAAAAAGAAAACTGGAAAGCAGAATGTTGAAAAAAGGAAGGGCCCTCGAACTGAATCAGATAGAAGGCTACATTAAATAAAAACACGAAAAGAAGCATCGAAAGTAATAACAATAAGCCTTATTTTTCGTTCCAGTGTACGAATGGCGAAAAGCGGGCAAAAATATCACAGGCGCTTGCTTTCTTACAGTTTCAGAAAGATAACGCCTAAGCTAACACAGAAACTGTATGGAGCAAAATAAGTATAGCGTACAATGCGTAGAAAGTGAATGCTCCGAGATTTGTTTATTAATTTTTATTTTTACTAATTAATTCCGGAAGTTTAACGTCGTAATCAAAATATTCTCAGCGTTATTGTTTAAGAAAGCATTAAATGTAGAAGGATGCGTGTCCCTGGTTGATTGGATTGAATAATGAATATGACAAACTTGCTGAGTCCTCTTTGTCACGGAATGTATATATATATATATATATATATATACACACACTTTAAACTACTTATTTTTCGCTAGGACCTTATTTTCGAAAATTGAATTTTCCAAAACTTCAGCCTTGACCTAAATCCCAAAATATTGAGCCCGCGAAAAACAAGTCGTTTACAGTATATATATATGTATATACTTGAAACTACTTAATTTTCGCGAGGACCTAATTTTCGAAAAGTGAATTATTAAAAAAATTCAGCCTTGACCTAAATCGCGAAATATTGAGCCGCGAAAAATAAGTCGTTAACAGTATATATATATATATATATCATGCAATATTGTGAACAATGAGGGCAGAAAGTGATTTTTGAATTTATTGCATTAAAGTTAGGGAAAGGGAGAACTTCAATGCAATCAATTCAATAATCACTTTTTCCCCTCTTCGTTCACAATATATATAAATATATATATATATGTGTGTGTGTGTGTGTGTGTGTGTGTGTGTGTGTGTGTCTGTGTGCGTGCGTGCGTGTGCGTGCGTTCGTGTGTGTGTGTGTGTGTTTGTGTATAAAGACAACCCCTTACAAATGTCTGTTCCCAGTATATAGAGAATAGTTTAGACCCAGATATAAGCCTTGGGTGATCGCACAAGAAACCCAGCCGTGTTGTAGAACCATCAATATACGCAATGAATAAACATATGCTAACCAAAATGCATAAAACGTCATAAATATATGTAATGAATGCAGAGTAGGGTAGTGAATAGATTACGGTAATAATGTGAACTCTATTTCATTTTGAGCCTTGGCTCAAAAGCCAAGTCTGAAACTTGAATTTCGTTTGCTCGAACGTCTGAAATGTTGCCAGCGTAGCGCACTAAGGGCCCGTTCACGCAGTTGTGCTCGAGTGCCACTGCAACCACTCGCGTCGAGCTGTTGCTATAGCGACCCTTACGAAGAGCGAATGGGGAGACGACCCAACTGGGACCTTTTAGAACGCAGCTCTTAGGCGCCCGTTTCCGGCTTGAGCGGCGTTGCCGTCGCCGTCAGCGTAACCGCGCGTTGCATTATGGGCAAATTTCCCCGCCAAATCTAGCGGAAAAATTTCCCCGCTAAAACTAGCGGAAAAATTTCCTCGCTAAATCTAGCGGAAAAATTCCCCGGTAAATCTAGCGGAAAAAATTTTCCGCTAAATCTAGCGGAAATATTTCATCGCTAAATCTAGCGGAAAAATTTCCCCGCTAAATCTAGCGGAAAAATTTGCCTGGGAGGTCACGTGATCCCCTGATGTCACGTGACCTTCTGATGTCACGTGACCACACTACCAAGTCACGTGACCCCCCCCCCCCCCGAGAACACGTGACCCTCAGTACCATTCCCTCCTCCTCAAGAGCTGCGCTCTAATTCGGCGTTACAGGGAGTTGTAAACGGCTTTGATTTTTTTTTAATATCTTTGTTACAAAGCCTGCGTTTCCGTAGTTGTCGGTGTTTTATTTATTTATTTCACAATACTATCAGTCCTCACAACGGGGACCATGATAGGGGTGAGCAACGAAAGTTAACATAAATAGACACGCAGAACATGGTGTACAATATTACATTTCTAGCGTACCAGGTGGTTACATATCAAGCAGAAATGAAACACGCTCACAAGAAAGAAATCGCAATCGGAACAAATCGCAACGCATGTGTGTGTGTGTGTCTTTTGTATCTTTTGTTTTATTCATTCTTTGTGTGGGAACTTAATTTATCACCCTTGTTGAGTTTCTCATTATCAGACGCCTTTTTTCTTTTCTTTTTCCTCGAAATGAATTCGAACCTATCTTCGCTTTGTCCTCAAGCCTTCGGAGACTTCGGCAATCCTAGGAAAAGAAGACGCTTCTATCGACATATTTATTATTGTCAATTCCTGTCGCTTAGTCACCGAGGGATAATAAACGTGGGACGTGGCTTCTCGTGTTCACGCTACTTGCTTCCTGATTGGTCCTTTGGCATTCTCATCAGCTAATGCAGCAGTCTCATTGGCTGCCGATCGATGAACAGGTTTTTTTTAATTTATTTATGTTATTTATTTATTTATGACATACCGCAGACCAATATGGTCTAAGCAGGAGTGAATAAGGAAAGAAATCACACACCGTACATGACAATATACAAGCAATACCTTCAACAGGAAGTACAAATACAGAAGCATTATACAGAGCATAAAAAGCCACCAGCAGAAGAAGGGAATGTAACACTGAAATCGTCACACCCTCTGTTTCTTAAGCTGTGAGGTTGACTGTTATGGTGTCGTCATATCGCTTAGTGCATCTAGAATATTCTCCGCGGAACGTCGTTAATGAGTCGGCATTTTCCTACGGGGCTGCATGCGGACATTTCCGAGATAATTAATCGCGGCAGCTTGAGCCGCATTAAAAAAAAAAAATGTCTTCGCGTAAACGAGGTGTACACAATATATCGAAACAATGATGGGCCCTCCCTCGGAATGCGTGCTTTTCAAACGCTACACAGCGCCTCTTTGAATCTTCCGCTTTTTAACCGCTTGTTTTCTGGATCAATATAACCCCCCTCCACCATCACCCCCCCCCCCCCCCAAAAAAAAAGTATTACAAACATTGTAATAGTCTTTTTTCTTCCTTTTTGTATCATTATTGTTGCTTTGAAATAAGGATTACTGCGCATGCGAGCTGATAAACAATCACAGCACAAAGAAAAAGAAAAAACTTTGAGAGTGGTTTAATTTTTGTCCCCGGTCTCAAGGTTGTTTTTTTTTTCACTATGAAGGGCCTGGGGAGAGGGGGCGGGGAAGTGTTAAAGCGGGGAGGCGTGGTTGTGAAGGGTTACTCGAAGAACACTGATACCGTAAGAAGGGCATAATGAAGACGGAGAATCTATGACAGCGATGAAAACATGTACCAAGCGATTTGCTATATAACGTCAAAATTACACTCCTGTCGAGCACATAAAATCATAATGTAGACGGTGCGACGGTTCCTCTCGTCATTTTTGGTTTTCTATTTTCTTTCAGGGCTTTTTGGGTTCCTCGCGGCGTACGGAGAGGAGAAACCTTGAGGGGTGTTTCTTTTCATAAAAGAAATCTTGTCTTCGCTTTCCTTTTTTTTTTTTATTTTAAATCTCTTTTCGAAGCAACAGGGAGGAAGCGACTGGAATGACGTGTGGAGAGAAAGAGAGAGCAAAATCGGAGAAGGAGGTGAAGGGGCGAAGAAAAGAGAAGGGGAAAGAGAAATAATGGCCGTCATCGTTTCTCAAAGGCGTACCAAAACCGTGCATATTTCTTTTATTTATTTTTTCTGCGTTTTTTTTACATGTTCTGACTTTTTTTTGTGCATTTAAAATTTTCAAGGATTTTTTTTTTTTCATTTTTGAGTTGTTCTATTTGTCCTTTTGCATACCTTTGTTCTTCCACTCCCCTCCCCCTTTTTTTCCCTCCCCTTTTTTTTTTCTTTGTTGAAATTAGGAAATTGAAGAAAGCGTACGTGAGAGCGAAGAAAATTGGCGGGAAAATGCTTAATATACTCTTTCTATATACACTATATATGTATATCTACGAATACGCTATGGTGCCTTTATTAATAATCAATAGCAGCGTTATCCAAGTTTTTTTTTGTGTGTTGTGTTGTTTTGAAATAAAATTTCGCTTGGTTTTGTGTGCATAACTTTTAAATGCGGCTTTCTTTCTATTCGGTAGATTCACTTCCTAGTTTTCTGTAAGTTTTCATTTTCTGAAGAGAGTAGCGCGAAGGCAGAAGATTAAGACGACGGTACTTCGATAGAAAAAAAAGAAAAAGAAAAAAAGATTAGGATTGAAAATAAGCTTCTGTTCCGTGAATGCAGAAAATTGAAACATCGGTACTTTGATAGAAAAAAACACAAAGATTAACTTTCGAACTAAAACTAAGCTTCTGTTCTGCTTTCATTGTCTTCTCTGTGTTCCTCTCCTTTCTTTTTTTTTTTTTTTTTCTTTTTTTTCTAGTTTTTCATTATTCGTATAGTTCTGGCATTCTCATCTTGCACTGGAGAAATCATTTTCCAATTTCAGCTTTGATTGTGATCTTTGTTTTTTCTTCCTCTAATTTTGTTTGCATTTGTTTTATGTGTGACTTTTCCCTGAATTTTGTATGTGTACCTTTTATCGTGGAAGCGTACGTAGTGATAAGATTTGTTTACATTTTTGCGAACAGATTTAGAAAGGCACGTAGGAAAGAAAAGAATCTAGCGTGTCGCCATTGTCTAGGAGAAGGAAAAAAATGTTTTGATGAAGTCATTAAACAAGTTTAGCTCTAGCTCTCGTTCTATGTCTTCGTTAGTATCGAAATATCAGTTGTTGACATTTACGTAATTTACTTCTTTTTCTTTTGTCGGCGTGATTTTTTCTTTTTATGGCCTCATTTTCGGAAGAAAATTAAAGAAGGAATATTTCTTTCATCTTTCACATTTTCTCTATAAATTATTTATTTGTTGCAGTACCCCGAGCGTCATAGAATAGGGATTGAGGGTGTGGGTACACGACGTAAGCTTAACATACTTATGAGTACGGGGATGAAGTACCAGTAATATTACAACATATTAACATGGTGTAGGTTTGTAAAAAGTGTTCGATAATGGTAGTCAATAAAGTCGGTCTTTAAGGAGCAATGCCCGTCTTCAATAGAAGAACAACAAAAAAAAATAGCGGAAGAACATGATATAATTGCCAAAGGGAATGACGACTTTATGACCATTTCTTGTGGATTGGCAGTAAATGTTGATTAATGCGGAAGGATAGGTATGAAGGCTTTTAAATAGGTGACTTTGTTCTGAGAATATTTAATGTATAGTGGAACAAAAACTTTATTATGTTTTTTTTTTGTATTTAGTTTTGTCACGTTTTCTTAAACTGTATGTATATTTGCTTGAGTATGAAGAAAACTTACTTGCAGTTTGGTACTGCGTCTTTCGCAAACATGTACCGGAAAAACAAGGTTCTCTAAACTTTTTTATTTTAAAACTTTACACTTTATTTTTGTTCTACTCACCTTTCCTTGTACCGCTTGCTACGAATGGGTTTCGATGCTAGGGAAGAAGCCTAATAATTAGACGTTACACCAATAGGTGACAGAATCAACGTGTAGAGATCGGCTAGATGGCGCAAGCAGCCGCTCAATTTAAAATGTTCAGCCTTATGCATCCCTCAATCCATCCGAAGAAGGAATCGAAACCTGCAGCGGCGGAAAACGTACCTGTCGTTTTTCTCTAGCTTCTTTTAAACATCTTTTCTCCAACTGTTCTTTCGTTTTCTCTCTCTCTCTCTCTATATATATATATATATATGTATATATATATATATATATATATATATATATATATATATATATATATATATATATATATATATATATATATATATATATATATATATATATATATACGGAAAATCAAACGTGGGGAAGGCCATAGACAGATTTCAGTGATACTTAGAACGACAACACGTTGTGTAGCCCATCTGTAAGATTTGTTATCCCGTAAATGTACTTGAGGTCGGTTCTACCTAGTTTTATCACAGTGCTAATTTATCTGGGAGCCATTCAGAGGCAAAAAAAGAAAGCATGTTATCCTAGAAAGCGAAAAAAATAGTTTTCAAGTAAAAACAACAGGAGGCTGAGCATTTGGAATATCATGCTCGGTGTCACATCAGTGGAATTGTGTTTCCGGGTAGGAATGTTAGCTGGGCCTTGCCACTTACCGAGCTCCTTCCGCAAACAACCGCAATTGGTTTGTCGCATGCTCCGATGCAGTGGACGTGCGGGACTGTGTACGTTGAGCGAATTCGTCTGTTTCTTGAGCAGTGGGCACTGTGACGTCACAGCACCAAGCTCTCAATGGATGAATACAGTGGGTAGGCCCACTGTACTCCACAGTACCCCAGTACCCACTGTGTCCCCCGCAATTAGAGCGAGCAAGGCCGTCGTCTGCTCCTCACACAGAGGACAGCGGTGTCAGGGTCAGGCGTTTAGGCGCTGAATGTCGGCGTCGCCTGCTACTCCTAGCAATGGCTGTCTTCCCTGTTCTACGGGTATTGCAAATCCTCTGATTTGTTAGCGGTATTCCCACAAAGGATATATCCGGGGGAATTTCTTCCCGGCGCTTACATCACGCGAAAGAAAAACAAAAAACGTCAAGCTTTGTGACACTGTGAGTCGGCTCTGTGGCGAAGTGGGGCAGGAATGCTCAAGCAGTACAAATAATCTCGGTTTGGCGGCGGTCCAGTTTGCTTTAAATTATATGTTGTCCCTAAACGTTTTAGTACCAAGTGTAGAGACTGCTAAATTCGTCTGTTGTGGTGTCAAAAGTGAGAACCGCTAAACAGGACTGCCAGCGCCGACTTCCCTGCCGGCATCTCGTCGGTGTGAACGGCAAGGTTGGGGAGTTACTTGGGCGCCCGCTGTCGACTTCACGCACATCCCACCGTGGATTTCTTCGTCATGTGAACACCGCTTTATGAACGAGGACTTAGCCTTCAACAAGAGAAATAAACAAACAAAACAAATACCTCGAAGGATAGTTTAAAAAACAAAAACATTTTATCGGCTAACATCTACCAGATCCACTCCGACAAACGAGGAAACCACGACCGGGATGTATCCTATCTACCACTGCCACTGCCACCGCCGAAGAGCAAACAACTGCGGGGATGGCGCCTAATTAATTGCGTTAGTCGCGCATATGATCACTCCGTCTCCCACGCACAAAGGGACGCATTTCGGTCAACTTGCCTGCCGTATACATGATTTTACGGTGAAACTTTCAATTTCTGCACTCATTAAAAGTTTCTGCAAAGTGTGCCTTGCTACCACGAGCAATAGCCAGATGTCGAATGTTCCTGACATGTGGCTGACTTAATCAGAAGATGCTTCCTTGTTCCTTTCCATCCAGGATTCGACGTTCGGAAGCGACGACCTGAGCGACGAGGATGGGAGCCCGAACTACGACGACGACGACAGTCCCGACACCTGCGTAGACGCCAAGGAGGAGGACGACGTGGCCATGGCCGAGGGCGGCTCGGCGCCCGGTTCGGACGCCGAGCACGGCGTTGCCCCGACGCGGAAGAGCGGTGCATCTCCCCGAGAGGGCGCGGGGGGGCTGACGCCCGCGGCGCCGTCGACGACAGCGTTGGGAGACGTCGAGGGCGTTCGCTGGAGCGACCAGCAGCCCCTCAACATGACCTCGAGGCTGGGCGCCGACCAGGCGTACGACCGGACGCTGGTCAGTATAGGGTCCAAGTGGTCTCAAACTCATTTGAGCATGGGGGCCAGATAGCCCACACTGGGAAGCCGAGGGCCAGTGTTGAGTGGGAGGGAGGGAGGTGAAGGGACCATGTTAAACGATTTGAAAGAGAAGAGACCTCGTGCTCTACGCTTTTTGTAAGCTCGGTTTTGTCAGTGACACTTTTAGATTTGATTCGTTTATATGACTACTTTGGGCCCTGACCTGATGTGATAACAATAACTAAAATGACACCTCGCCGTTAACGATTTCTGTTACAGCACCCATACTTGCCTTGTAATGGATATATATTTTTTTTTAAGGCGAGAATCCCGAGCTCGTAGCTCTATCTTCGGCAGTTGCTCCTGCTGATCGAAAGTTCGCGCAGCCGAGATGTATCCTTCAACAAAGAGCTCGCGCCACCAGCCTAGTATATTACAAAAAGCTTGGAAGCAAAACAAAGGGCAATTAAGCACAGATAAGTAAAAACTATGTGAATACGTTAAAACAGAGGAACTACTTTTCGAGCGAAAATGAATCGGCGGGATGAGATCACGATGGCGCATGCTACTAGCGCTCAAGACATGGGAACCGGGACTCGTTGCCGGTTGCCTGCGGGCCGCATCCCAGCGAGTCGCGGGCCGCATTCGGCCCTCAGGCCGCGTGTTTGAGGCCCTTCGTATAGACTTTTATCGAATCGAAAGTTCGGCGATAGCCGAACTTTCGCTGAACTTCTCTAAAGATTCTGCGAAGATTTGGCAAAAATACATTCTTACCAGACTTAACCTTGATATTTAGTTTTTTTCTGGCGAAAAAAGGTTTTATGTTTTTGTTCTTAACTTAAATGCAACATGTAATGCATATTGGCACAGTTTTTATTAAATAAGGTGATATTCTACAAGATAATTGTATCGGTGCCGTTTTTTTATGTTTTTAGTGGCAATTTCAGTGACTGCCTCCAAAAGTGGCACGACAACGAGGTTGGGTAGTAGCGGGCGTGGCGCAGTCACGAATCACGCTTCGAGAGTTTCGGTTTTGAGACATCATCAGCACAAGCCTGGAAGTGTGTGTACATTGTTAAAACGAATGCAACACCACTCCGTTCTTGCTTTTTCTAGGAGTCACTGTTTCATGCGCAAAAACGAATGCAACGCTTGCTAAGTCTTCACCAAAAGAGATAACAAGATTATTGTAAATGTTCGTGATATTTTATTTGAGTCGCTTCACTTCAGATTTGCATGAAAGTGTGCGTCCCATATTCGCAACGTCTCTTTTTTAACCTTTAAAATGCCGGTTTCAAATGTTAGGACACACGCGGACGTTTAGGAAGATGGGGAGAGTTAGGAAGGATGGATGTGCAACGTCGAGCACAATAGTTGTGTTTAGTTTTATGCAGATACCTGAAAATCGCGAAATAACGCTAATTGAAAAGGGAATATTGTTTTGTTTTTGCACACACTACTTCTGAGCCGAAAACAGGATTGTGATAATTTTGAGGAGTGTTTTAAAGTCATTGCCAGCCAATGTTTCAACTTCCTCGTTGCCTCACTGAAAAGGCCAAATGAAAATTACGTTATCCAGAATGTAGCGCATCATATTTGTCATTCGCGCGGTGGACTGCGTAAATTACTAGCCGATCTTCTATTCTTGAGGCAGAAAATATTGAAAAGAACCACACTAGCTCACAAACGCGCAGTCAACGTGCTGCCTACTCCAAACCGCGCTGTAACCGCTGGTTGTACTACACTGCACGATGGTAACCGCACGACTGCACGGCGTCCATTTGCAATCCATGACCCCGTCACGTCCTCGCGCGTGCGTAGGCATTTGCCGAATTTTCGCCGAATCTTTGCCCAACTTTTCGTCAACAGTTCGGCATTTGCCGAACTCTGTCGAATCTAAAGTTCGGCAGATTTGGGTTACAAACAAACGGGAGCGCCCCTAGCGGACGCCACGGGCACCGCGCATATGCGATGGAGTGTGGGCAAGAAGTTCGCCATCGCCCATAAACAAGCCATTGGATTGCGACGTTGTCGGCGTCGGTGTGAGTCCCGGTGCTCTTTTTCGCGTTGGAATTGTTGATTCTACGTATTGCTGGCAATGCCTGACTACTTTAGCGGCCTCAGCGAAATTAACGAGGCTCGCTACACCGCAAAGCTTTGCGTGAATAATGTGACATGCTGCGTTTCATTCCGCGTGGACGCCGCAGAATGCACGCTAAAGCCTGATTCGCACGATGAGGTTCTGCTCGCTATTTTCAGTCGTGACATCCCTCAAGGTGCAAAAGCGTGAACTGTAGCTGAGATGTCGACGTTGATACTGAAAATCGCAAGCAAAATCGAACCGAGTGAATCAGGCATAACAATTCGGTGATGGCCACTGGTAACACTTATCAACATCTCCTTGTATCTACTGTTTACACCCAGCCTAATTACCCCAACCAACCTTCAAACTTAAAAGTCGTTTGAGGCCTGCACTTACTTCTTACCGCAATATACCCTTTCCGAAATTCAATCTGGCCACCTTGATCATTATCATCATCTGTGGAACGGCATCTGTGCCATACCAATGGCGGCCTTCTAGTGACTGATAAAGGAAGACGTTGAAGATGCTCCTAAGGGATGATGCGAGGCCTGTACATTTGGGGGGTCAGTACGAAGCGACGTAGAAATGGAACAGAAGAGCTACGTAAGCGTTTATTTCTAATAACTATATTCAGTCAATCATGCGGGTGGCACACAATTAGCTTTAAAGCACTTTGGTGTATAGAATTTTTTCGAGGCATCTGATTGGGTTGGAGCTTTGTTCTGTATGCAGGTTCTTGGTCACCATCGAACTGAGAGTGATCGAGAAAGAACTCACACTGAACAATTCCTCGTGTGCCGTTGACTTGCAAAAGTGACGGTGGCGATACCAGTTATTTTCCGCCATTGATATGACAAAACCTAAACTGCTTTGCGGACCACCAGATGGCGCTGAATTTCGGAAAGGGTCTATTGCCGGGTCAACGTTTGGTCTATGGGCCGCTGTCGTTTGAAAGAGCAGACGACAACAAGCAGAAACGTTTGAGAGAGCAGACGACTGCTCGAACGATCAGGCGGCCGTTTGAACTTGATGACGCACTAAACGCAGTCCGCGCATGGTCCGTTACAGTGGTGGAACTGCTGCGCCATTTGCGCCAAATTGCACCAGAACGAATAACTAGCTACACGCTGGCCCAAAGGCTGTATTTGTGCACAATTTGCGCCTCGTCTGCGCCAGAAGGGAGCTGTTCTCGAAAAGGAAACTGAAAGTGTCTGGCACGTGACATTCTTGACAATGTCGCTTAAAATAAAAGAATAAAAAAATTGGGGTGTGTATGTTTATACGGCCTAGAACTTTGTCTCAATGGGCAACTTGTCTCCCAGCTGTAGATGAGAAATTTGCTGAATATTAAGAAAGTACATTTTTTTATGTCTAAGTAATATGTGCGAAAAGTAGGGCTGCAAATATTTGAATTGTCAAATAGTGGTTTCAAATAATAAGCTATTTGAAATTCGCTTCGAAATGAACTGCGATATTCGTACGTTTCGAAATGTTGATCGCGGCGAATTAGCCCCCTTGAGTGCGCTTCTCCTCACGCACCGGTGCACTGCGGAGAAGCAATACCCACAGAGCTGACACCGCGATCACGTGGCTCGCTTCGCCGCAGCGCATACGTGAGCTTAGGCGAAAAACACACCTTTGAAGTGGTATTGCACCAGTGCTGTTAAGTTTTTTTGGGCGAAGTCACCAGGACGCGACCTAAAAGTCGCCAGTTTTAGCGAAAAGTCGCTGAGTGGTGATGATGATGAGGACCTTTTTCGGATTTTTTTTTCTTTTTTTTTTATAAAACGTAAAAGTTTTTTTTTTTTTTTTTTTGTGACGAGACAAGTGAATAGTTGGAGTCGGCCGTCCCATTCCCAAGGACTCGCCAACACCTTGAGTGACTCAAGGCGTTGGCGAGAAGATCCTGGTCCATGAACAAAACAGTGGAAGCCTGTTCTGCTTCATCCTTATCGAACAAAATCCTCGCTTTAACCCGCGTTAAAGCGAGGGAATTGCTTCGGGGTCGGAGAACGTCACCTCACCCACAACCGGATGAATAAAAATTAACAAAAATGAGTGACATCCAGAGCTGTCCCCTGGAAGCCACCGGAGAGCTATCCGACTGACATATTTTCCCCCCGTTCACGTAGCTTTAGTAACAATTTACATAACTAGAAAAAAAAAAAGTCCCCAAAAAAGTCGCTAAGACTCCAAAAACACAAAATTGTCGTTAGGACGACTGAAAACGCTCTAAATTTAGCGACTTTCTCGCTAAGTTCACACCACTGTATTGCACACTCGCGCGTCTGGTGTAATAAAAAAAAATTTCAAAAGCTAACTGTGGCTATTAAGCAAGGGTTTATGTTAGCGATGTTCTACCAACCTGTGTTCATTATTTCTGCTTTTTCTTTTGTTCTTTTAAAAGTCAAAATGGAAGAAACTTTTTCCAAATAGCAATAAGTAATAAGTGATTTATTTGCACTTAAATTGGTGTGGACACAGCGGCATGCCAGACAAAGCATATTGGTAAAAACTCTTATGTGCGTGCGCCTGCTAGCCTGCCACGGTGTGCATTGGTAGGGATTGCACATGCCCAGCTTTAGAAGCATTAAAATGATGTCCCAGAAGTCGTCCTTTAGGTCGTCCTAGATGTTGTCCTCGAGGTCGTACTAGAAGTCATCCTTGAGGTCCTCCTAGACGTTGTCCTTGAGGTCGTTCTAGGCATCATCCTTCAGGTCGTCCTAGACGTCGTCCCTGAGGTCGTCCTACGCGTCGTCCTTTAGGTGTTGTCCTCAAGATTGTCCTAAAAGTCGTCCCTGAGGTCGTCCTAGACGTCGTCCTTGAGGTCGTCCCACCATAGTATACTTCCGCTGGTCTTCCTTCTTCATTAGAGTGGAAAGGCTGAAAGCTTTTTGTATGGTTTCTTCCAAAACAACACAAGAACGCACGTCCTGTATCGTGAGTTCCGCCACAGCCCCAGGCCGAAAGTGCGCCCAATGCACCACCACTGTGCCGTGACGTAACAAATCTGAGTTTGTGTATGCGGGGTAGTTTAAGCAAAGCACGAATGCGAGAATAGAACAATCTAAATGAAGCACAATTATATTTGAATGTGACATAGTTGAACACTTAGAAAAGGACTCTTCTGGAAGCCTATAATGGTGAAATAGCAGTGGGAATGAAAAGTCCATTAGTTACTAAAAAGATCAATGTCCAGCAGACTGTCTGATACCCATTTCATTAGTCACCTTCTATATACTGCCATCTTCGCGTTCTGCACTGCACATTCTGACCATGTGCAGCAGCTCTCTTGCGGAATATTGAATGCTGCGCATGCCTCTGCAGCTCAGTGGCAGCAATTTTCACCTGGGTAATAAGCATTGGAAAGGTGTATCTAATCTGGCTGCACTGGAGGCTTCTTTCTTTTCACGTTTGAGTTCAGAGGTGAAGGCAACAAGCCAATGCAGTAAGTTTTTCTACCGAGCCACACACATACTGGCTCACTGGTTCACTGCTGTGTTATGCACCTTTTCAAATTATTATAGTGTCTCTGAACTAATTGTCTGCCAGTATGCTTACATCACATCATCACATTAATACATTACATCATCAATACAAAAATATTGCACGAAAACTAGCCATCAAAAGTAAGTGAGACAGTGTGAAGACGGAGGTATGGGCTATTGGATGTATGTGGCAATGCACCGATTATAGGAAGGCAAGGAAATTATATGTCATAAGAACTGCCCTGTCATGCTGACCTTGCCACAACATTCGGTGGTACTGGGTGAATGGCAGCTAGCTAAAACATTAGCAGACAATGTCATTTGTTGGTAAGGTTTAACTGCACAACTCGGGCATGTTGTGGGAGAGCGGATTTGCTGAAAACGTGCTCCCTAGAACATTTTTTTTATTGCAAAATTTTATTTTTTTTGTGCCAACCCCTAAAGAGGCAGAGACAAAAGGCATTTCTGCCTGACTGAGGCGTCTGCCTTCTCGTAGTATTTAGCAAGTGCACACAATTAAGGGGAAATAACACTTGGCACATTCGTGCATAATAATTATATGCTTTTCTCTAAAATGAAATATTTAAGATATGCTCAAGAAAAAGTTATTGTCACGTTTTTATATCTTTAAAAAACATGCAAGAATAATTTCACTATCATTAGAAATGTCATGTTCAAAGAATAATTTCTGAACTGACAATAATTAGTTGACTCGTCATAGGGGCACAAAAAACAACACTGGTCTCATTATTGGGGCATGCAAAACCTGTTTTGATATGCTGACACAGAGAAACAACAAAATAATTATTTCAAATTAATTATATTAAAACAAATCTTGATGCAGGCACCAGTGTATTTGGCATATATTCAGTGTAAAGGATTTGACACCACGAATGTAAAATTGTGCTTCTCAAAACCTACTTTGTTCTGATTGATTGTTTTTTTTCTTATTTCATTCCAAAATTGATAAAATGATAACGAAAATTGGGCATGTTCGTTAAAAATATTTAGCAATAAAGGAACTTTATAATTTTTTTTTTTTTTTTGTAATTTGTTCTTACATATACTTTGGAGGAGAAACTGAGTCACCATTTAATTCACAAATGGTTGTGATTTTGTGGCCAACAACCCAGATCCAGAAAGCTCAAGCAGTTAGCTAAAAATTTGTTTTCAAGGCATAGAAGTCTTTTAACTGCAGCCTCTTCCTAAATACATGAACCCTTTGACTTTTACAAATTCAGATTTACACAATTAGTTAGCAATGTAGACACATTGGAGATGGTAACCCTAGGATCTTTGTTAGTGTGCAGAACAATCACCTTCATTTACTCATATTCTTTCTGTAAGTGCTCTTATATCTATGCTTTGCTGATACATTCAGATGCAACAGTCACTTCCTAAGAAAACCCAATGTCAATATTTGCTAATCGAACTCGTTTGGTCCTTCAGTGTGGTTCCTTAGTGTAGCAGCAGCTAACTTCAGGCTTCTTGCTTTCACGACTTCAGTCATGCATGGGTCCAGTGTGGGAGTGACATAAACAGACAGATGCTTTTTGTCAAGTCACCGAAGAACATACCATCCTGGTATTGTTTTTAATTTTAGTTTTCTTTCTTTTGTTCCCTTCTCACCTCGAACTATCATGTTAGTCGTCCACCGCCCGACCACTCGACCAGCGTCTAGAAAGGTTACCAACATTTGTTTTAGAGGATCCTATCGGCTTTGCACAACCAAAATGAAAAGGCTTGTTCACAGATTGGGGTTTGAATGTGCTCGAGTGCATTGTCTTCTTCTGTGACTGCTTACGAGACGACACACCGGCACTATTTATCAAGTGACCCTGGAAACACTTTCAACCTGCATGTATTTATACTAAGGGTGTAGCTGCCTGTGATAGATCAAATCTATGCACCACCTATGAGAAATAGTCGCCTCTAACATTTGAATTATTATTTCCAGTTTACAGCGAAAGACTGGTGCTGCATAAAAAATTATACAAATATATACGAGGTTCGTAAGTGTTTCAGATATAGGCTGCCAAGTGTATGCCTGCGTGTTCTCTTGTTGTAAGCACTAACAAAGGAACACAACAGACTCGAGCACACTCAAACGCAAATGTGTGAACCAACCATAAGTTGAAGTGAGCGGTGTTTCTCAAAAATATTTGTTTGCATGCAGAGTCCGCCGGCCACACACCAAGGTGGAGAACACACACCTGACGACCTCTCTGCCAGCACAAAGGAGGAGGACGAAGAGGACGACGACGACGAGCAGGACAAGCTGGACATTAATTCCTATGACCCTGAAAGGCTCAAGGCATTCAATGTGAGTGTTTTTTCATCCTATGGCATTTTGTATCTGGCACCAGCACATGCCATCATGAACTACTTTCTTTCAATTCGGCCATATCCTCGATCCACGGCAAGTTCGGCCTAGCTATGTTGTCAGAAGGCGACTCCGGAAGCATTCCTGAGCACCTTCTGAATTTCCATAATCATATGTTTCTTCTGTAAATTTCAAATGCCACATGAAAATAAAAAAATGAAAAATTTCCATCGATTAAATGCGGTAATTAAAAGGTGTCAGCAATGGCGAGAGATGTCTGCTATTGTTCACAAATTCCTAGTCATGTTAACCCCTTAATGGTAATTTTTTTTGTGAAATTTGTACCAATATGGTTTAATTTGGTTTGATGAACTAATTGGGTCAGCTTGTGAGAATACGTTTGACAAGCTGACCTTGTCATAAAACATGGAAACGGCACCCAAAGGTGCGACAAGGTGAGCTATCATAAATTAGAAAACAGGCTATCACTCGTGATGAGCGGAGTTTGTCACAAACAGTAAAGGGGTTGAAGGCCAACGTCCATGCAGCACCTTCTGCAAGGCAGAAAACCCGTCCCAATGTCCTTGTCTTTATTCTCACTCGCACCTTTACCTCGTCATCACCCAAAAAGAGTGATTTTGGGAGCTGCTCTCCACAAAAAGGGGAAAGTGTTTCCTCCAGTCTGCTTGTTTGTTGGCCTCTACACATCTCTCGCTTACTGAACTGCCCAATTGTTTTCGTTCTAACAGGCCTTTACAACTGGTAGAAAGTCTACTTTGCATAAACAGGTCAAGTTAACACTCAGCTGCAAGTTACATGGCAACAATAGACCACATTACAAACTTGATTCCAAAACCCCGAGACTGCAGGTAACGACACATACACTCAAAAGTCCACTATGGGACTCTTGAGTGTGTGTGTTGTTACCTGCAGTCTCGGGGTTTTTGAATCATGTTTAACGTACACCAGCTCGTTTGTGCCCTTACGTTTACTACAAACTCGAGTGTCCTCTTTATGTAAAAAGCTGCATCTGCTGAAGAGTAGTGCAGAGATTGTTAACATGCTGCGCGGTTTGTGCATTGACAGCTCCATACGTTTTGACTTTCAAAAAGCCGCCCATTATTCTAAGAGCACGCAGGCACAGAGTGTCTCGGTAAAACAAGTGTGAAAGACCACTTTTTCTGCATGAACTAAGAACAGCAAAAGCCTCGTGAATATGTTCGACCTATGCTTGACCTTTGTCGTCGTCGTTGCGCAGGAAACGTCTCTTGTTCCGTCACTCCTCCTGACGACGTCCGTGCTTTGTTTATACAGATGTTTGTGAGGCTGTTTGTGGACGAGAACTTGGACCGCATGGTCCCGATCTCGCGGCAGCCCAAGGAGAAGATTCAGGCCATCATCGACTCGTGCTCACGCCAGTTTCCGGAGTTCTCGGAGCGCTCCCGCAAGCGCATCCGGACGTACCTCAAGTCCTGCCGCCGCACGAAGCGAACCCGAGACCTCAATGGTTGGGACGTGAGTGTCTGCCCTAGCGCGCTCATAGCTAGGGTTGCCCGTTTTTGGCATATATACATTCGGATAAATACCGAATGTATGATGCCTGCAGGAATGGGCAGTATCCCGATACAAATGTACCCCTATAGTATTTTTTAAATTCATATTGTATTTATATTTATGTATCGCGATCTACTATGTTTTCTATTTCTGTATCGAAACACATTTTCGGGTATACTTCTGGTATGTCTATACTACGGGGGCGGATGTATCTCGTTACATTTTTCAAGTAGTCAATAATTTATTTCCTGTGCAAAAATCTCAACTTAATCATCCAGCCAGTACTTATTTGTGGTTAACAAAATATTGCACAATTAATGTATATTCTGACTCTTTTGTTAATCATACCGTATTTATTTGAATATAAGGCGGTCACGATTATAAGGCGAGGGGGCAGTTGAAGGACCCAAGAAAAAGAAAAAAAATCGTCATATTGCTATGCTGAGCTTCGAATATAGGGCGGGGTATGACTTTGAGACTACGGATTTTGGAAAAAAAACCTCGCCTTATATTCGAATAAATATGGTATATACCAGGGGCGGCCAGAGTGGCATTGTATTAGAGCCGTAGACAAAGCTACAAAAGCTTAGACAGCCGCTTTTAGCAAGAAACTATAGGGAGGGAACAGTCCTCTCCAAAGGAAACGAGTATAATTGTCGACTGCAACAAATAACACCGGGCACCAAAATGTTTCTTTAACCGCTAAGCAAAAAGGAATGCACAGTTTGCTCATCAGCCACTGCCCCTGATGCCCATAGTGCATACACGGTGTGAAATCCTTTCTAGAAGAACAAAGGAAACAGACTCATTGTACACATCTATGTGTTTAAAAGCAGTTCAGCTGTAGCTGTAGTATGTAACAATGCTGCCAAGACTGTGAGCCTTTGTTTAAATTCTAAAACTCGTTTCGTCTTGGTGACAGAGGAGGGGAAGGGGGGCTTGCTTACCAGTGAAACATGAGGTGCACCTGAACCTGGAAAGAGCCGCATGTGGCTCATGAGCCGCAGTTTGGACATAGAATGCAAATCAATTAGAATTTTGATAGTTCCTTGAAAACAGCCTATTCTGTTGAATATCCCAGAATGTTGGCCATGTGCCAGACAAAGTTATCCCCTATTTCAGGGGACAACTTTCTCTGGCACATGGCCAACTTTTTTGGATATTTGGTGGAATAGGATATATACTATACTAGGGGACAACTTCTTTTGGTGCATGGCCAACTTTCTGGGATATTCCATGGAATAGAAGTTTTCAAGGAATTATCAACATTCTAATTGATTTGCATTCTATGATACAAAGGCAGTTACAGTCCTCACAAACATTACAGTAATTTGTCAAGAAAAGCAGAAATTCATAATTTTGTTGATTTTGTTATTGCAGAAATAAACTTTGCATTGCTGAACGCTCATTCCCTGCCTAAATGAAGCACCAGAGGTCCAAACCACATGCCTGAGTTTCATCAATAACTGTTGTCTTATTCAAAAGTTATATGGGATTTTCTGAAATCTTCAATGGAAAAATGGCAGCCGACAGAGGTTTCAAATACATGGAGCTCTATAGCACCAGTCACAAAATATGGGCCCCATTTTCCAAATGAAAATTTCAGAAAATAACTTAGTATATTTTTGTAATGAAATAATGGTCAATGCTGGGGCTTTGGCATTTGGTTCAAACCTTTAGCGCAACATTTGGGCGGAAAATGAGCATTCGATGATGCAAATTGTTTATTTTCGTGATGAAAAATATGCTGTAAGTTGTTTTTAGGGACTTGCTGTACTTTACAGGCCACATTAGCATCATCATACTTTACAGTAAATTTCCTATCAAACCGTGATCTGCCTGTCGTGAGTCATTGATTCCAATTGTATGTAATGCAGAAGGTGCATGGGGGGGGGAAGCCATGTCCTCTTTCATTCCTTCTTTTCTACCTTCTCTAGTGCCCGAGTTTGAAAGAGTGTTTTTCTTCAAATATCACCCTGCAGGCTCCGTGATATACAAATATCATTTAGGCAGAAGGTGTATAGCAGTAAACTTTTGGGCTTAGTGTCCCCCATACTTTCTCTGAGTGCAGTCTACTTAGTTCGGGTTGAAAGCGAGCTTTCGGAAGTGTGTGAGAAACACGGTCGAAGTTTCAAATGGCTGTGGGTTCAAATCACGGACCACGGGCAGGCACAGATTTCTGCTCCTAAAAACAGACAGCAGTATTCGACTTGAGACGTCAACCGCAGCCGGCTCTGAACCTGTCTTGGAAAGCTAACGACAACAAAGACGCGTAAGGCTGGTACACACATTTGCATTGTAAAGGCTGGTTCACAAACATGTGAACCAGCCTTTACAGCCGTTGGAGTCGCCATGCGTAACTCGTTACTCTTTTTTCTCTCTCCCACACAGGGTCGTGCTGCGGTTCCTCACCTGACCTCTCCGTTGGCCGAACAGATCCTGGCGTCCGCCTGCGAGAATGAGACCAACAATGCCAAGAGGATGCGTCTCGGACTGCAGCCTTTGGTGGTAAGCATATGACCGTTGAGGGAAGTCTTCCATCCACGAATACAGGACATCTACTTGTACTCATATGGTAGTAAGGTAGGGGATGCATAGTATCTGGGCAATGATTGAAACAGCTGTTGAAATGACAGGTGTTTGTATACAAATGCATCACATCTATCTGCATTTGTACGATTGTAAGTTAGAGGTACTACCGAGTATGAATAAAATGCGAACAGCAGAGCGCGTGACCTACGATACGTGTTGTGCTGCTTAGAGGCAATAACTGAAAACTGATGAAGCTACAGGGGGAAGGTGGCTGCGAGGTGGCGTGCCACCTACTTCAATGTGCAGATGTACCCTCGTAGCCCCTCTCTCCATTCTGCTGTTTCGCAAAGGTAACAGACTGAAATGAGAGTTACGGCGCAGGCAAGCTGTTGAACAATCATGCTGAAAAGTGTGATGAGACGGTGTCGTGGTTGTCAGCTTTTTTTGTTTTTCTGGCCTTTTCTTGGTACAGTGTACAAGGTGCAGCATGTCTACACTTCTTATATGCAGTTGAAAACTAGAGGATGCATTATGCACCATAGACTTTATAACTATTTGCGACTCCAACTAACTATAGGTGGCGCCACTCATTTTCCAAAATGGCGGTTATAGTGAGGGTCGGAGATGCGAGCCGCTGTTGAGCCTGTTTAGTGTGCTGGCTTCACTGAGCGACACAAATTATTTCTGGTAATAGGAGGAAGCTAGGGTGTTATGAGGGCAAGTCACCTCTTTACCCTCGAAACAAGAATGGTGTTTAGCATAATATTTATGCAAGGATGCGCGTTTTAATTTTGGACCGAAACCAAAACTGACCACTGTTTTGGATTCAATTTCTCGATATGGGGGCCTTACTTTTAGATTCTTTCATAACTCAAGATGTGTCTCGCATTGTAATTATTTAGTTAGACAAGTTTTTTGCGTAAACTTTATTTTTTTATATACATGTTCGATCCAGGCTGATATTTGTAGTTGTTGAAATTGTTGAAAAAATCATTGCTGATATTTGTGCATTCTCGCTGCCTTTTCTCGCTCAGATGGTTGTCATGAGAAATAATAAACTGTGGGCCTTTTAATGGGTTTTGGGCATTTAGATGAATAATTGGTTTAACATTATTCCCAGCACAAGAATAAAAAAAAATTATTCCAAATTTTACATTATGTCCACAAAATATATTAATTAATAAGCGCTGTTCTCACTGCAACAACCCAAAGACGGAATCCAAGTCAGACAGCTGAAGTGTGTGTGTGTTTTTTATAGCAACGCGTGACGCATAGGACTTTGTATTACATCCAGTGTTTGATTGTTTGTCTATCTTGATAATGATGTCAGAGTTTTTCATATGCTAAAAAGAAAACAAAATTATACCTTTCTGGAAAGACTATTATGGTTTAATGGCGTATTTTCATGATCTTGGCTTTAGTTGGGGGCATACATTGCCACCCTATCAATAATAATACTATTACAATTCAAATATTTGAATACGTAATTTTTCAAGCTCTAATATAATTCGTTGCTTTTGATCTAATAACAAACGTGCAAACAAATATGACACTTAAAAGTGTGCTAATTATCGTCACTGGTGCCAATTTCAACATTTTTAATTACCAAGTAATAAAATAAAAATAATCTGAAATCAATGAAAACATTCTAGCTAATGTGAAAAATCCATGTAAAATTACATTAATTTTTTACATTAATTCCAAAAATATACAAGGTATATTTTGCTATCAAAGTCGCAACTTTTGACACTCGGCAAAACGTCCAAGGTCGCCGCCATTATCCTTCCAGACCAAATGCCCCCCCAAAAAAAAAAACTTTTTTTTTAATTATTAATTTTTTATGACATGTAGTTACTTTCATTTTTACGCTACGTCGTTTTGCCAACCTCAGCCTTTCCAGTTCAAAGGAACGCCTACCTGCTTGCACGTCTGCTCACTGCAGCACGTTTCGTTTGCATTTGAAGCCGGTGAAACAGTTGTGAGTATTAAGTATACGAGTGAACGCAAGCACTGTGTGTTTGCGTTAGCTTTGCGTGTTCCACACTGCACATGCGCAGAGCCCAAAATTGCGGTTTTGGATGGCGCATGGCGATGTGCCGCACGCACCAACTTTGGAGCACGCAACTTTTACACAAACGCACACCGCTTGCATTTGCTTCTATGAGCAATACTAAAACTTTCCAGTAAGGTAAAGTCCCATACCTGCTGCAGCACTACGTTGGGACAGTGAAGGGATATGAGTCATATGACATTTTGCGAGCCATGATCGCGAGCAGTTCCGCCGTGCCCGCTTAGAAGGAGAATCGGGGGACCCTCACCATGGCCTCCGAGATCCCGAAGCGCGCGCGCGAAGGCTTCTCCGGCCGTCCCAATCGTCTCGCTCCCCAGCAGAAGAGTGTAATTGCGCTAACTCCGTCGCTCGCCGCGAGGCGGCGCTCCCAACCCAGTCATGGACAGCATGGCGCGAGGCTCAGGAGTTCAAGAAAAAGTCTTGTTACGTCGAGTTACTGCAACTTATACTTACAAATGTTTGTGTATTGTGGTAGAACGGTGAACAGCTGCTCTGGGGACGGAGATAGAAAATTTGTTGTGCTTATTTAATTACTGTATTTAATTTGATATATTCATCTGGACATGTTGCGGCTAGCGCTACAAGCTCGCCTTTTGGTATATTTGATTGCAATCTGTAGGGACCGGGCAGGGTACGGGTCTTGTATTCACATCTACAAGGGGGGCCAAAGCAAGCCAAACCGACCATTACTTTCTTTTTTCTTTTTTAACGGCTTGTTCTTTGGAATTATGTTCGCGGGTTGGTAGAGGAACCACAGTGGGGGGATAAACAGATGGTAAAGCATGTGTGTCTGGGTATATGTTTTTGTATGGTTCGGTGTGTGCAGCGAATGCTCTTCCAGAGGACTAGCGGCACGGCGTTTCTTTTTGTCCCCGGCGGCGCCGCCATCATACAAGCGCTTCTCACCACAAACACGCACATACGCGCGCCTAAACAACGTGTGCACCCTCGCCGGCGTAGACCATCTGTACGCACGAGTGCTTGCATCCCCAATGGGGGTGAAGAGGTTTCCCGGAGGGGTACTTTTCCTGAACAATTTCTCGCAGACCACCGCAAGCAACGACAACATTGCTGTTTTTTGTTTTTTTTTTACGGTTGTGCGCAGCGAAAGTGGCTAATTTAGAACTTTGCCCGTCTTTTGTCCAATCCCGTCGCGATGTGTCCCTTCCTTTCCAACTGCGACACGTTGTTTTGTTTACTTCTACTTGTCATTTTTGTTTTTTCCGTTCTTTCCGCGCGTGTTTGGTCGCAGAACAGGAAGATCGGGTGATTTTTCTTAACAAGCTTCCTACGCCTGCAGATTGGTCGAATAATAATATCAGCAAGAATAAAATGCTTACAGTATTTACTGTAAGCATCGTAATCAACCTATGTGTAGCAGTTGCAAGCGAGCTGCCATGCCGTGCAATTTGTGAGCTATTCATACTGGGCTAAAATAAAGCGCAGCGTGCCCGTGAAAGTTAGCTTCGGGTCGGGCTGCGCCGGCTGTCGGAAATGGATAGCGGATAAACCAGAGTTCTTTTTCCTGAGATCCCATTGTTTGTTTGCATATCAATTAAGTTATATCACGAAGTGCATTACGGGATACGGTGGTCTGCGCTACATGTGCCAAAAACTAGATGTTTACAAGATAACGCCCCACCTTTTCAATAAGTACCTACAATTATCACTAGGTTTATAAAAAAAATGGCGAAACCATTGCGAGGTGCTTGTACCTCACCGCCAAAGGTTTTTCTCCAAACCCGGGGTCACGCTGCTTGTACATCATACAAAAGACAGTCTGCGAACAGATTCACACTCGAGTCACCACGAGATCTCAGCTTCGAATGCCACAAGGCAGTTCAATTAGAGAGTTGGCACGCAGCGTTTGAACCACGGATATCGTGGTGACTGATATCTGCAGACTGTCTTTTGTATAATGTATAAGCAGAGTGACCTCGGGTTAAAGGTACTTCTAGTAGAAGCAAACACCGCAATACGACCCGCAAAATTGCGTAATATTAAAAATATTAAAACAAGGACAACACGGACTTCCTATATAGTTTCAGACCTCGTGAGGCTCAAAAAGCTACGCCAAGCAACATGCGAAGGTAAAAAAAAATATATTGCAACATGAGTATTTTTATTTAGGGAAGTACTATTTTTATATACGGAGCTTTTCATTTTTTTTTTAGTTTTATACGTGCTACAAATTGCAATCAAATATATCAAAAGGCACGCTTGTAGCTCTAGCCGCAACATGTCCAGATGAATATCTCAAATTAAATAATTAAATAAGCATCACAAATTTTCTATCTACGTCCCCGGAGCAGCTATTCATCGTTCTACCACAATACCCAAACATTTTTAATTATAAGTTGCAGTAACTCGACGTAACAAGACTTTTTCTTCAACTCTTCAGCCTCGCGCCATGCTGTCGATGACTGGGTTGGGAGCGCCTCCCCGCGGAGACACGCCGCCTGCTTCTCTTTTTTCAATTACGCCCTCTCCGCACGAATGGGACGGCCGGAGAAGCGTTCGCGCGCTTCGGGGATCTCGGAGGCCATGCCCTCACTAGAGCGCTTCCCGTTTCCGCCACGGGAGGGCGAGCGTCGAGCTGGAGACGCGAATAGGATAAGTTGTTAAATGGTGACATGTTATTTTTTATCCTAAAGTCAGACCTCAGAAAACCTCCCTGTTTCTTTTGCACTCATAAACTCAAGAGGGATAATGCCAATTTTGTTTGAGTAAGTTTAGTAAAGGCATTTGAGCTAATGAAATTGGCAAGATAGTGAGTTAATGAAGATTTTGCCTGAAAAAAAGAGACTTCACCAAAGTAACATTCTACTCTATTGAGAAAGGAGAGAAGTCTTTTTTTTTTTTTTTACAACTTCAGGTCATCATTTAAGACAAGCTTTAATTCATATCTTTTTAGGTATTTTGAAGAGATGGCAGCTGTAATATAGTGACAGCCCTGCAGATGCAAGATTTGTTGTTAATGAATCATTTTGATTGGTAGTCAATTATAGCTAGCATGTTTTCGCAAGGCCCTCAGACGACGTGTGACTTGTGGAAGTATTAGAAAAATCCTTATAAGGCTCAGGGTTAATATATTATCCTACAAAATCTTAATTCAAACCAGGTAAAGAAACTGGAGTTGTCAAAGATGTAATCGTCATGTTCAGCACCATCCTAAATATATCAAAATGGAAACAAGGGTGAAAATATTTGGAGAACTACAAGTGGACTCAAAAATCAGAGTGCATAGAAAGTCACATCATTAAATGCAAGTTCTCCACTGCTCTTAACAAATACTGTTGACTCCAGTCTCTCACATGAACATTTTAAAACCATATAGTGAATGTGAACAATCATTCAGTGAATCTGAACATATCGCTCAACTTCAAGTCTATTCAGTTATGTTAAGACCCTGGTGGCAGGCGCCACCTCTTGGAGCTGTATGTAAGCAGTTTGCTATAGTGTGCAATTTCAACCCCTAGGTGGCACCACCTTGCCTTCCTACATTGCAGTGTGGCCCACTCTAGGACTTGCACTCAGAGTGGGTGTGATATAATACATGGGTGGGACTAACTCACTCTTTCGTTGTTGCTTTTGATATGCTTTCCACCTAATTATGACAAGACGTGTTTAGAAACCAAATCGGCATGAATGAAACACGAGAGGTTGAACCTTTTCCTGTCACGTGCCAAGTCAGTCTGACGTGTATCCAAATATATCATGCCTTTTTCTCTGCAATGCATAATTTTTGCAGCGAAATTTCACCCTGCATTTGGTCAAACACCTTGCATGTCTGTTCATCCTGTGAGCACAGAGATATCTACATGATGCAGCATGAAAGGCACTGTAGCAGTTACTTAATTTTTGTTGCTTTCACCTGTAGATAATGCTTGCAAAAAATGTTTCCTACAAATTTCGATTGGATTTGCACAAACGTTTTGAAAATTTTATCAGAAATCTCTTTAATAGTTTTCAAAATTTCGAAAATATTCAGAAACTATATTTAGAGCTATTAAAACATTTTAATGCTGTCATCTTCAAAAACTTTTTTGAAATATTTACCATATTTATTTGAGTAATAGCCACACTGTTTATGAAGAAAACCTGAGGGTTCGCTTTTCCGTGAAGCACACACAGATTGCCAATCACTGCGATTGACAGCATGATTCCAGCTGTTTACAGGACAGAGATAACGTCTTCGTGCGAAGATACCATCTGTGAAGGATCCATTTGTATGGAGACTTGTGTTCTTGATATAGTTATTCGCTACGTTATTTATGCGCATTGCGATGATTGGCTCTATATGTGCTTCGCACAAAAAAGATTTACAGGGGTTTTTTTTATCGCAAAAATAAAGTAGGCAACGCCAAATGCTCATTCTCCGTCCAAGGGTAGTGCTAGAGGTCACACACACAACCAGATGCTAAAGTTTCAGCCTGATCCGATACATTATTCAAAAGTTATAAGTGATTTTCTGAAAAGTTCAATGGGAAAATGGCGGCCGACGGAGTTTTCGAATACATGGGACTCTGTGGCACCATAAATCGAAAATGGGCAAAAATGGGCTTCATTTTCCCATTGAAATTTTCAGGAAATCACTTATAACTTTCGAATAAGGTGTTTGTTCGGGCTGAAACTTTGACATCTGGTTGTGACCTTTAGAGCTACCTTTGGGCAGAGAATGAGCATTCGGCGATGCCTAGTTTAGTGTTTTTGCATTAAAAAAATCCCTGTAAATATTTTTTTTTGTGACACCATGTAAACATAAGGGCCCTGTTCATAAATAGTGCAGCTATTACTCGAGTAAATACGATACTCAAGCCTTGAGCAATGTGGTGTTGACAGTTTGGCAAATAAATGCTTTAGCGTTTCAGAAGTTCCCGCTATAATTTATATTCAGCAGCGATTATGTTTAACGGGCCAGACATTTTAAGCCAATAAAGCTTGTCACATAAGAGATAAGTATGACCAAGTGCTGCACTTCAACTCACAACAACCATTGTAGTTGTAAGGTATTGTGAAAATCTCTGCTTCATCCTAAGATGCATTTTTATTTCCAAGTGTATTAAAACTATCTTTAACATCTTGCAGACGGACTCCGACGGAGCTGGAAGATCAACGACCCCAAGTTTTCACCCTGCGGTCGGGGTGACTCCGAGCCATTCCAGCATTTCGACACCCGTTGCTGTCACTCCGACCACCAACGTGAGCAGTCAGCTGATTAGCCGACTCACCTCTCCGATCATTAGCTCCACCCCCAATGGCAACGCCGTGGCAGTCACCGTGGCGACAGCCAATCCCGTGACGACCAGTAACAATGTTGAAGTCACCACGGTATGCCCGTTTCATCTCCATCACCACCACCAACAGTTCCACCACCAACTCCACAACAACACCACCAGCGCCAACATCATCAGCAGCAGCAATGCCGTGTCGACAACTAATGGAACTGTGGTTGTGACCGCAACACCCGCAACCGTCACCAGCTTCATGAATGGGACCACAACACCCCACACCCACACACACCATCACCACAACTGCTTTGCCGGAGGAACCGGCAACAATGGCAGTGTCAGTAACATCGGGAATACCACAAATGGACACCACTACCATACGCATCACAGGCATCTAGCCGTGAGCACTGGTAATGGCCCAACCGACCTGAGCATCAAGAAGTGTGCCGGTAACGGAACCGCAGAGCGACCAACGGCCCTCAAGTACTCGTTGAATCCGACGGAAGTAAATGCTGTGAAGCAGTTGATTGCCGGGTATCGGGAGTCAGCAGCATTCTTGCTGAGGTCTGCCGATGAGTTGGAGCAGTTGCTGCTTCAGCAAAATTGATCATATCTATCCAAAAGACACATTGAAGAGTGAGGTGCAGCTTGAGGTATATGTATACATATCTTATCCTTCGAGGAGGTAGCTTGTTGACACTGGAGATGTCTGTTTTTGTCCTGCACTCACCAGTGAAGACATTTTAATATTGGCATTTTTAGGTTCAGAAATTTCTCTCAGTTCCACTTGCATCCTCATTTTTGAATTCGTCAAAGCATCTGAAACTTGTCAGAGATTACCCTGTAGGTGTTTAGAGAGGGATGCTAGCCAAACCATTATTTTGTTGTTTAATAATTCTTCTGTAATCTTTCTTGAGGCCTGCACAGGAACCTATAGTGTGTATGAGTGCAGAACTTCCTGAGTAAATGTTGGGTCTGGTTCACTGCGAAGCATGGCAGTGGAGTACAGCTCATAAGTTTAATCTTGAAGAAAGAGGAAGTAGAATTTTTAAGCTGACAAATTCCAGTTCCAGTTTGAACATTCTATTTTACAGAGAGCTCAAGATCCAACCTTATTCATGCATTGAGTTGTTTGAACATTGTCTTTATTGTGGAAGTTCTAGTCTGCAAGGAAGAAGCATTATGGTGTGATTTTTGCAAGTGGAACTCCAGTTGAAGCACCATCGACTTCTAAAGATTATTTGAATGGAATCCAAAGAGGGACCCTAAAGCAAGACATCACATTCCCCCCAGCCAGTTACCATACTCTGCGAGATCCAAAAGGCTCCAAAAATACCTCAGCTGCATATTTCTCTATATAACATATCTCTTTACAAAACCACACTGGAACCAACTTTGAGGCAAATCTTTGGAAGACACTCTAAGTGCCAAAGAGACCTTCTTGCTCTCTCTATGCTTCTGTTTTGAGATAAGGTGGAACTGCTGCACTGTTTGTTTTTTTGTCAAGTGTGCATTGTTTGCCGTTCCAGCCACATATCGCCTCTCTGGCCCTAGCATATCTCCGCATCATACCGAACAGTCAAGGGTCAACTGTTGAAAAATCCACCTCGGGTTGCTATGCTGGTTTTATGTACAGTTGCCCAACCAAAACCAACAAGAAAACAGACTTGCACATATCTTCTACTTGGGCATTTGTAAGTGGTTATCCTGTGGCTGTTACACGGTATTCTCTATTACCAATGTGCACGGTGTCATCCTTTATCAGAAACCGCAAGTTGTGACAGTGTCAGTTCACACCTTTCTAGTCCCGCAATGTGCATGTGAAGGATATAGTATATATTGTATACACATGCCTGTCTGCATACATATGTACCTATATTTTTTAAAACAAGGCACATTCCACCATGGCACGTCTTAGGCTGTCATGCGATGTTGAGATTGCGACACGAAATATTTGCAGGTCCATTTCGTGATTGTACACAAGAATAGCATTTGTACTGGAAAATGAGTCTGTACAGAAGTTCTTGGTTTTCTCTACAGCTTTGAATCTACTGGGAGGCTATAGAGGGTTCTGTAGAAAACAGACCAGGGTACCTGGATTGTGTGTTTAGACATGCCACATATCTCAAAGCAAAATGGCTTCCAGAAGCTTGTTTGGGAACAAGTATTTGCATTTCTTTTTACAGTAACAGCCTATCACCGAAAGCAGGCACTTTAACATAAATAGGATGAAGGCATGAGAAAAAGAGTTTGGTTTTTTATGTATAAGAGTGAGATTATTTATAATTTCCCATCTCATTACATAAAATGCAACGAAGGCATTCTTTAAATTATATTTTGAATAAGGAAACCGGGTTCTAGCACATATATCTCGCTTTTATAAAGATTACTTTAAGGGCTGCATATCAATTTCTAGTCCCATGCAAATGAGAGATGCAAGTCTCGACAGCAGGCTAAGCAGGGCTTAGGTAAAAGGGCGGGATTATTTTACAATCCTGGTATCTTCCACATATCTCAGTGCAGACATATCCTAGAGTAGAAGCTCATTTTATTAAATATCTCTTTGATGTCATACTGATTCAGTTACTGATAAAGTACAAAATAAATTTTTTGAGTTGCTCTGCTATAGAATTAAAGCTTGGGTTTACCACAAAGATGCACGTTGTTACATCTAGATCCTGCACTATGTGGATTGGAAGCATCACATTAGTGTTTCATTCATTAAGCAAGTCTAGTCATACCATCTGATTTTTTTTATGAAGATCTATCGGTGAATTATTAGTATGGATGTTGGTGCATTTTAAGTGGTGCAATACTATTTGCTATGAAAAAAACTCTGGGGCCCAATTTTGAAAACTTATGTAGGACTAGAACATGAGCCAGGGTTCATAAACAGATGACCAAATTGAGTAATTCATAAAACTACATCTTCAAACACTTGCAAATGGTTCACTCTACGTTCATATGTGTTATTTTAAAGCAGTGCACTGTGCAAAAGAGTCTTTTGTGTCTATGGAATGTTTTGGATGCACACTGCCATGTGGTGTTATGGTCAAGCATACTCATGCACAAAACCTGGGTTGAAAGGCCTCCAGCAAAATGTTAGCACATCACGGTAGCTATTTGGCCAATAATCATATAAGTTCTCACCATATTTTTTTTATAGATTCCTTCAATAGTATGTTTCTTTAAGTGAAGCGAGTTGTTGAGACTCCTTTTCTGATGGCTTTATTGGGTTGTCAGTAATGTAACCTAATAGTGGACAGAGAGAAATATACATGCTTTGCAAACATTGGCTGAATTTAATATGAGATGTTTAGACATGTGAGCGTGGCTGAAAGGTCGAACAATAAAAACAACCATTACATTGTACATTGCTCAATCTTGCAAGGTGTGTGCAGTGCTATCAAAGACACAAGAGTGTACTCATGCAAAAAGAATTTTGTTAGCTTAAACCTCCGTGCAAGAATAGCCCTTCGGAAGGTCAAACGCTTTCACTTGTGCCTTCCATAACCCTGCACATATCTATTCAAGTGGAGTGTAGAAGTTTTTTTTGTATGAATTGAATCAGAAAAAATATTACAAGGTGTGAGTATAGTCGGAATACAGTGAAGCCCACTCTAGCAAACTAACTATATGAAATGTTAGAGCAGCAAATGTTCATTGAAAATGTTACATGTCCCTTATGTGCAAATTTATTCCTGACAGAAAGTACCAAAATAACAATTTTTTCCAGAACAGTAAGTATGAAGTAGAGTTTGGCATATTTGTATTTTGGTTATGGCATTAATGACTGTTTTAGATCAAGCTCCTGAGGGTTATTTTTACCATTCATCATACATCCCTTTTAAAAACAATTATTAACAGAATTTAGTCTTTGTTATCTCATTTAACAATTCATTCCAAGGAAAGCTCTGAGATTCTTGAAGTTCTTGAGATTGGTGCTGCACATTTAGTCAAAATAAGCTCAAGTAAACATTGTATGAAATGTTTGTAAAGAATAATCATGAGCAACAAAAGCATCCTTGCAGACAAAAATATCTCAAATTCACAGTACCATTCCAGCCTGTGAGGTGTAGTAACGGTAGTTGGTCAGGCTAAGTAGTAGTATGTAAAATAATGCCATGACATTTCTTCAAAGAATATACACTTCAGAATTTTTCTTAGCAAACAGCACATTGCTAAGTATCAGTGCCTGCATATTTCATTCTCACAGAAGAAAACTTTGCTGGAGAACTTCTAACCCTAGAGATTGACCATTGAGCTTACATAAATGTGCAAACTTTTGGGGAAGTGTACCTCTCCTTATGGGCCGGATATCGTGCAATGTTGGCAAAGAGAAATCGATTTCAACTCCTGTTCTGAACGCCATTTTCAGTCATTGCACTTTGAAAAAAAAAATAGTGACGACTGCAAATGCTGTACAAGGAATGTACTACTTGCATCTGTTGTCAAACATATCTTGGGAATAGTGTGTTACACTGTACAAAGACGAAGGCACGCACTCTTTTACGATGACATTCCTCACCCACAGAGACTCCAGGCAGTGCATATCAGAAATATCAAGCATTTTTTGGGCTGCCAAGGGTATTTACCTTTTGTGTTCTCATTAGCATGGCTCAGTTATAGTCTTCTTTTAATTTATGATGTTGGTTATTTTTGTGATATTGTAATGTAGTGTTTTTTTTCACAGGCGGCAGAGCGAAGCCTGTGATGTTTTTAGTGTCTTGTTTGTGGGTTGTTTTGCTCATTATTGAGTTGTTACATGTGGGTTTAGGTGTTTGTTACTTTGTCTCTCTGGTTGTTTCAGGCTTCCTAGTCACTAGCTTACTAGTCTTGGCATAACCAGTTTCGTCTTCAAAAGCCTGCCTTTTACGGGCTCTAAAAGCTGGCTCACACATCCCCGTTCTCTTATGTTACGTTACGAAAGCTTAAGCCTGCTCGCGCCACAAGTCGCCGGGACATCTGTGCTCCATATTAAGCGTGGCTGCCAGGCATTCGAAACAAATGTTTCGGTGACTTATATGTAATGCAAGAAAACGAGAAATCGGGGCTGTGTGAACCAGCCTTTACTCTAAGGTTATCAGCCCGAATCAGAAGATAACCTGGGTCGTTGATTATCGACATTCCGAAACAACATAAAATACGGACGTAAGCGAATTGAATCTTGACTTTGTGTGCAAAGAGATATGTCGTTACACCCTTCGAAATTCTTGAAATGGCCAAATTCTTTCCCACAGACAAAGTGGTCATGCCATGCTAGATTTCTAGTTACCTCACTTCCAGATTCTCGATGTTCATTCCACGAAGCTTGAACACAGGGGAGACAATTTTACGTGATGCATACACTGCGTGGTGCAATGTTTCTATTTTTTATGTGGGTGGTAATATTTTGTTGTTTGTGAATATACCATATCATTCCATAGAGTTTTTATGCATTCCTGTGTTGTTGACCTGAGAATTTGTTTCATATTTTTTCTCCGGTTTGGATCATATCCTCTCCATCGTCTTCTCAGCTATTCCCTCGAGTTCTCAGAGGTCTGTCCGTACCCGACTTGTTTCCAACAGTGCTGACGCCAAACACGAGGCCAGAGCTGTCTGGGCGCTGTACATGCATTTCGGGCTCTGCGAGCTGCAGAGAGTTTCTTGCCTTTGCTTCTCGCCTTTTTCGACAGAAGTTTATACGAGGAATAAAAAGCTGTTGTCATATCACGTGTCTACGTGCGTTTGTACGTCCTTCCACATCTCCTCATGGTTGCGCCAATGGATGTAGCACCTTCATTTTTACATATAGTAAAAGATCTCTAGGGCTGGGCGTCGATTAAAAATTTCAACCCGATTAATCGCCACCCTTTAATCGATTAATTAATCGATTAATCGGTTGCGTTGATTTTTGTATAAATAATATATTAAAAAGAATGCAACAACTCGTCTTCCCTTTGAAGACTTATGTTGCTCTCTGTTACACGGCGCAAAGGACATTTACAATTGAGGATACATGCAGTTCACCGATTCAAAGACTTACATATTTTTGCTCCAGCTCCGAAGACAAGGAAGTTTGTTCACATTCTCTGACAGGAAGACAAGACGTTAGGGTCTGGGCGATGCTTTCTTCTTTTTTCAGAGAAAGGGGCCTCGACGAAAAGGCGTTGATTGCTGTCTGTGTTTTGGCGGATGGTCCTCGCTGCAGCGGCGTACATGCATGGGTGCTTCGCTCGTAGGTGATACTGAAGCGAACGTGCGCTTCCACTGTATGAAAACGGCTTTTTGCAGATGATGCAGTGGACTTCCTTCGAGTTAAAAACTTCACCGCTGAGTTTACTTTAAACCCCAACTTTCCAGCGAGATAGCCTTTCATACTCGTGAACTCGTCCATTTGTACGGGCCGAATACTGGAACAAGTAACCATGGCATTGTTAGCTTCCCAGCTTATTTTTCTGCTTGTTTTTCTTGCCTGGCAGGATGTGTAGTAGATACTCAACACGTGAAGTTTCGCGGTCGTAAAGGGATCAATCGCAGGCCCGGCTTGTTCGTCTGGCCTCGGTAGAACTGTAATGTATATCCTCGAACACGTGACGCTTCGCCAGCGCGAGAATTGAACTTTGCTCATACTTATAGCACCTGGCTGGGAACAGAAAACCGCTCAGGACAGAACGACCGGATGCACGCCACGCAGCGTTCCTTCAGAGCTGGGGGGGGGGGGGGGGGGGGGGGGCGGGCGGGGCATGAGTCACCCCTAATTCGGGCAGGTCGTCCAGGATAGAGCCATGCGTGCGTCCAGTTGACTTCTTTTTGGGTACCTCTAGTCCAATACATGCTCAGTACGTGATCAGAAAATGGCGGACAAGGCGAATTGGAGCAGCAGCCACTAGATGGCGCTCACTTTTGAAAAAAAAAACGTCTATTACATTAGACGATCCCGGCGCCCAGCAAATTAGGCACATTGTTCACAACGTATCACAGTTTTCCAAGGTACTTCACGCTCCGGCTCCTCCTCATCATGGGGAAAAAGTCCCATTTCTTCCTCCCCTTCTGGGAGACTTGGTCTATGACGGTCTATGAGCGTGGCCGCGCATCGACCGAGACGACGAGGCCCGAGGGCGAACACCTCGCTGATTTCCAGCATCGCTTGGTATATCGGGGGAAAGAGGTTCGTCACGCGGTATCCACCGATCTACAGGTGATTAGAGGGAAAGAGAAATACTCGAGTTTGAGGGCGTTGTCAAGGAGAATGGCTCACGTTACTTTCAGAATAGAGGGGCTTTAGTTACGAGAGGTGCCTTCATCGATGACAACGTTAAAACCATTTAACTGATAGCTCGAAGCAAAATGTTCGTATGAACAGCCCTACTAACGCGTCACAAACTACTTGTTGTTTTTTTTGTTTTTGTTTTTTTTTGCTACAATTGTTTGAATTAGTAGTGTCCTGCTTCGAGATAGACCGTTACAATCTTTCACGTCCCTGTCACAATTACATTTCCCGCTCTTCCTGAACGCTTCGAATAGCAAAACTGAAAATAAGCATTACTCTAGTCATAATCTCGAACTCAGCCTGATACATGCGACGTTAGACTACATCATCTATACGCATTAACCAGAGACATCTAGAGATAAACGTCGTCTTCCCAGAGAACGATCGATCGTAAAAGCATGGCGAAGCTCTTTCTGCTGGTCAGCTTTCTCAGCCGCGTCTTAAGTGACGTCCAATTCGTTTTCTGCTCTTATTTTTTTTTTTTTTAAGCTGGATGTACTTACGTCTATGTCTCTACGATGTAATCTCTGCTGTCTTTTGCTCTTTTCGATTTCTCCCTTCGAGTCAATTTATGCCCTTTCCCTTTCGATTTTTTGGTCCCCCGAAGCGCTGCATGTACCAGATCAGAGCCGCCGCATCACGTACGGCAATCCTCCAGTCACCGACTTGACCGCGGGGACAAGACGCGAATGGCAAATAGAGAAAGGGAACGAGCAAGACGAGTCAGCCCGCACACCGAATCAAATTAAGAAGCGACCAAACTCGAACGTCGCACCAGCAAACAAATTCAGAGGATGATCAAATTGAAAAGATTCCTGTTTTCATTTCTTTTTTTTTTCAAACCTGTTTTTTCGTTCGCTTACGCCTTCGAGACTGGAAACAGCACTCTGAAGCCGTTCCCGGAAGCTGTACTCCGTTCATCCCTAAGCTGACAGTGCGGTGGAGGCTATGTGCTCGTTGGACCACTGGTACGCCTATCTTCCGCCACGCGGTTATCCTAGTCCCGCCCATACTCACGCGCAGAAGTGCGGGGTCAGCTGATGAAAGGGAGGCGGCTGATTGGTCCGGCTGCTGGTTGCTCCCCCCGGACTCCCAGCTTAGTGGTGGAGGGAGTTTGGAGAGTGGCCGTAGCTAAAGATCGTCGACACTTCAACTCTTTTGAAAGGGGGGAAGGGCAATAGGTACTCGAACTAAAAAAGGGCTCTCGCTGCAAAAGAAAAAAAAAAAAATGGAGATAAAGAAAGCTGCCTGGCCTTGCGCGCGAAGGCGAAACCCGAAGTTCAAGGCTGGCCTTAGCATATTCACTTTCAGGAAGTACCGTAACTCGTTCCAGCCTCGTCCATCGGCACGGCAATAACCGAAGAGGCTTGGCCTGAAGATCTCTTCTTCCTTCCCGGTTTGCAGGGTTCACCCGCGATAAATCGCGAAGGATGGCGCCGACCCGTACGGCTCTTCGTGCGATGCTTATCTTCCGAAGGGGTGGTGGCCACGCGGCTGCGGTCAGAGTGGACAATAGCTGAGTGCTGGCATTATCATCGGTGCGGGCCAATAGCGGCAGTGAGAGGATAAATAAGGTGAATGCGTCCGTCTATTACCGCCGAAGTATCTGCGATTGTGGTACCATGTCTGAAATGACGGCGGAAATTCATTGGCTAAAGTTTAAAGTTAGCATCGTAAATAACTAATTTTAAGATGCTCTGGTAGTTACTGTCCTCGGGAAATGCTACGAGAACGCTAAGATCATACAAAAATGCGATTTGAGAGCACGTAACTTCCCGAGACTAGCTTATGCGCAATACTATGTGTTTCCACCCATATGTGAGCGAAGCTTAAGTTAAATCTTCAGGATAGCGTGTTTTCTTTAACAACGCGTGCACAGCAGGTACCTACATTCAAAACACGAAACACGCTCTTGTGACCTCACATCAGGACGTGCTGATCACTGTTATAAGGCATACCAAGCGTTAACGCTCACACGTTCGACATCCCATTTATAACTCGAACATCAAACGACTTGTTGAACCACCTTCCCGCTTCACTTGCTGCAATTAGGGATGCTGTTATTTTCAAACGAACTCTTACTAACAGCATCCTTAGTTCATTTAATTGTCATATGTTTGTATGTTCACTCCCCTCTAAAATATATCCGCGCCTTGCGTGTAAATACAGGAAAATAAATAAACTGGAGTACGGTGAGGCGTGCTTTTAAGGTCACAATTTAGGGAGTTTGGCTAGTTGGTTGCAATCAGTGTTGGCATTAACGTGTTTCAAGTAACGGCGTTACCGGTAACGCGTTACTTTTTTCGGTAACGTTGTAACGTATTCGTTATATTTTCAAAATGGTAATGGGTAACGAATTTACGTTTATTATTCCGAGTAAAGTATAACATTACAACACTCGTTACATATTCTTCCCAAGACTTAAAACAATTACTCTTCAACTTTTTTTCGTGTTTTTAGGCACCAAGACATCTCAATGTTAGTTTTTGTTTTTGAGTTTTTTCTTCATAGTATTAAGGTGGAACCGTAGAAAGATAAGGTAATTATGTTCGGTTTCTGGTTGGACATAATGTTTCTTGGAAAATGGCGCTTATGTATACCTGTATGGTCGAAAGAGTAAAACGTGTTAATTCATAATAAAAGAAAAGTAACGTGCGTTATTTTTTTAACTTTAACGGTAACGCGTTCCTTTTATTTTGAGGTAAAGTAGGTCGGTAACGCGTTCCTATTATTTGCGAGTAACGAGTAACGTATTTCATTACTATTTTTCGGTAATGCCTAAAACACTGGTTGAAATTAAACATGGTGTGGGTATAACAACGCGTAACAGCGAAGACGAAGGAAAGGTACACCGTACGCCCGCCAGTGGACGAGAGCTGTACGCCGCTCAACCTCCGTTGTGTGTTCCCTAGTAAAAAAAATCATTTGTATGAGAAATTTCTTGTGTTCAATAAACACATATGAATCATACAAGCTATAAAAGAACATATAAGAACCATATAAGAATTATATGAGAACTATATAAGAATTATGTAAGATATATAAGAACCACATAAGAAACTTCCCACTAGTTTCTTATATCGTGCTTGTATGTTCTCATATATCTTATATAGTTCTTATATGGTTCTCACACTGTTCTTATATGTTCCTATATAGCTTGTATGATTCATATGTGTTTATTGGCCACAAAAATTTCTCATACAAATGAGAATTTTCAATAGGGTTCCTTTCCTTTACCTTCTTTGTTACACGCTTTTACACTTACACCATATTTTTGGTCACAGCTTATACACATACAAAAATAATAAATATTGATCAAAGACTCCTAACTTTGGGGTCTCAATAAAAAGTCATAGTGGAGAGACTCCCGTACACTTCTCATCGACAGATAGGTGTTGCCCTTGTCACGTGTTTGCCCAAAGAGGCCCTACAGAAGTTTTATTCAATAAATGGCCTAGACCCACTAAAGTTGTGGCCTCTTTTTATAAACAAAAAGCTGTTATGAAACAAGATATTTTAGTCTGTCCTCCCTGCGGTGTGTTTCTGCGTAAGTTTTTGGCGTGCCCTGTCTATTGGTAGTAATTGGTGCCGTGCCAAGAAAATAGTGGCACAACTGGTGCCACGTTTGATTCAAGAGAACAGTGGTTTGCTGCACACATAGATAATTGGATGACAAGGTTCCACTAGGGCGAACAAGTTACGAACAAGGGCAGTTGACAGAACAAAAGCAGCTGCTTGGATAGAGCGTGAAAAAAATTCTCGCTTACGAATGTTTTGTTCTTTTTCAATTATCCGAAGCGTTTTTGGTTTATCTGCTAAGTGTTGGTTTAATGTTTGTCTAGGTAGACCTAGACCACTAAAGAACACGTGACAATCCAGAACATAGCCCACAGCTAGGTATGCCAGTCTACGTTGCTCGAAGAAGGAAAAGTTCACGGGTGCTCCTCCAAGGGTGTGGCAGCTGGCTCGCACCTCGGCAGCGACCTCAAAAAAGTTGGACTATTCATGTTCGAAGTGTTTCCTTCCACAGAGGAGTGTCGAGAGGTAATCAAATATAGGTTGTCTTCTAAACGTATCTTATGATTCTGGCCCCGTCACACGGCATTATTAAGAAGACACGCAAGCAGCCACCAAGACATTTCACTGCGCGGAGTCTTGCGTTGTTGCAGCCCTGATTTTGCATTGTCTCAGCGCTGCGCTGCATCTGTGAACCGGCCGATATAAAGGAAAAATGCGTTATTTATGTGCGAATACGCTCTTTTAAAGCCGTAACGTTGGTTCGAGTATATATATATATATGTTTCTTAGTCTCTTTTTTTGTTGTTGTTCTTTTTTAAATATTAAACTTTGTAAAAAAATATTTTTATACACCACCAATCGTTTGCCTTCGATCTCGCTATTACTATTATTGAAGGACCCTAGAAACGAATAGCGTAGAGTATAAATGCCTTTTTTTTCAATTACGATTACGTTTTTTTTTTTTTTGCATGTTTTTTGGCAGTTATTAGTATAGCGTTCGCACACTGAAGGGGCTTCTGATTGAGTAGCCAGAGGGGAAAACCTTACTTCACGTCCAGCTCATGCCCGTGGATTTCATCTTGAACGAGAACACTCGCAAAGTGCAGTGTGAGTCAGCGCCCACAGCCTCTAGCGCGTTGAGCCAGCGCAGAAACTTGCAACCAAACCAACGCTGCATGTCTAAGTACCTTAGAAACCTTGACGCAAACTCCAACGAGCCTTCCGAATGATAAAAAAGAAAAGAGAAAACGTGCGATGAAAGTAATTCAAAAATCGTGCTCTCGGCTAAGAGGACAGACAGCGAAGGCCTCACGCACTTCGTTCGCCTCAAGGGCTATACCCCAAAAGGCGGGCAGGCAGACCGACCACCGCGGACGGGGGTAGCGCTGTATGTCGGCCTTGTCGGATGACCGGACGTGCCGGTGATCTACCCGTTTTAGAAACGCCGACGCAAGCGGCCCGTGGCTAACGGTGCTTGAAGCGGAACGCCGACACTCCGCAAGCGCGAGCACGCACACCGTGTTTTTCTGCGGGTCTACAGGTCTTGAGGCAGGGAAGTTCAATGGGGCTTCCGGAATCTTGTTCGATTTTTGGTTTCTGTTTCGTCTTTATGTGTTTTGTTGTCGTGGGGAGTGGAGCGGGAGGAGAGTGAGGTGATCGGTCACTTGAAGCCGATTGTTTTTGTTGTTGTTTTTCGAACGTCCCGGGGTTTCTTGGGCTTTGTTGCATGCAGTTCTAGCATATATTCGCGCGGTGAGACACTCGCAAGCGGAGCTCTTGTTTTCCTCACTCTGTGCAGTACGCATGCTACCCACGTGGTTATGTTTCCATTTTCATAATGCATAGAAGATTGGCATTGCACGTGCTTGCACCAGCAGAGGAAGTTGAAGTATCCTCACTCTGGCTTGTGAAAAAATTCCACCAGGCGACGATACCCCGACTTCTCGCCGCGACCGATCTCACCAGTCAGTTTGATTACGCCTCTGGTGCCGCAATGCATCGAGGGAACTTTAGTCTTTCTGCACGAGCGACAACGCCGCTGGAGCTCTGCGCGTGTGGAGCACGAAATGGCACGAGCCGTCGCATGCACAGCCCAGAGCCTTATATGTAGAGAGTTTGGTCAATGGGAGGCGCGGGCAGAGCCAGGGCGTGCGGCAGACTCGGAAAGAGGGCGTGGCATGCTCTCTTGACCAACCAGAAGCCGAAAAGAATCCCCTAGCGGTGGTATAGCGAGAAACAGTTCTGATCAAAGGTTCGTATATGGTTTTAATAAGCGCGTAAGAGTGAAGTGTAGTAGCTCTTCGTGGTTAAAAATAGGGTACACGTGTTGTTTTGATCATGATCATGCAGAAAGATGTAAGAAACGAATGCGCCGCTCAACTCTGTTTTGCGTGGACAGAGTGTGACCGCTCGGACGGCAGATTCCCGGCCCTCGGCGCTTGGAGTACGGATTATGTCGATCGTTCCGCTAGTCGCACTCTTCCACCTTCATTTTGGATGAGCGCGATTGAAACATCACGTGTACCATATTTTCAGCCATCGAGAGTTACTTCAATGCAGTTATCAGGTTTGTTTCTCGCGACCACCGCTAAGGTATTATTTCCGGCTTCTGGTTGGTCACATTCGAATTTCTGAAGACGCCCGGGAACACGCCCAGCCCGCTTTCGGCCAATGGCGCCTCCACATTTGTCTCCCATACTTCCCAACGAATGGCCAAACTCTCTACATATAGGGCTCTGGCATAGCCGTCTGGCTCTATGTGAACTAAAGTTATGGCGGCGTCACGCATGCGCCGAAAGCTTAGTGAGATCGGTCTACTAAAATCTGCGGGGGTTGTGTTAACGCTCAGCAACTCGGAGCACGTGGAGCGAAAGCTCGCGCCGGAGATTCCTGGAACTCTCGGTTCAATCCCCACCCCTGCCCGTTTCAATCTGAATGAACATCGTACGGGCGTGTGGTCGAGTATAACTACTGCGTGGTGCGCGTTAAAGACCCCAGGCTAGCGGTTGTACTCTACCGGCAAAAGTTCTCTGCGGGGACACCAGAGGCCCATTGGGCTTACACGACCGCATGCCGGTACGATGCTGATCGAGGCGAACAGGCAGGGTGAGGGTTAAACAAAAGCTGCCTGGGTTCTTAACGCGAGCTTTGACACCATAAAACGTTGCTTCCGCGAAAAAAAAGAACCCGAAAAATTACTTTGTGTACGAATAAATAAACATTCGACAATACACAGAACCTTAGTGATGACGACGTCTTTCCCGTGTACAGCTCTGAATGTAAAACGGGTAACCACTTTTTTTTTTTTTTTGAGGTCCAAGGACAAAGGGTTGGGTCATCAGGGCGTGAAAACAATATCTTGACGTACCAAGTTTCTCGTTCGGGTGTTGCCTAAAAGCTTAATGGCCATCTGCATGTCTTGCAATCCTCGCAATGAGCTGTATTTAAACAGTAGCCGTTTAACCAAAGGCTATTTTCTTGAGAGTAGTACCATAGGTCTTGCAAGCGCCACCAAGGCCATCCCATCGTCACGTTCCAACCATTTTGTTATTTTATTTTTTAGCAGTCAGCTCCGTAAGCTTTTGGACAAACACGCTGTGATTTCGAATTCAGGAGACGAAAATTATCTTAGCACAACGCGGAGGTGTCTCAAGTCACCGGAGTCGTCTTGACCTTGCCGAGCGAGCAGCGGAGACCCGTTTCCAAACCTCGCCAATCGGACCACTCCTCTTTGACTTGTCCCTCATTCTATGCCAACTGCACCTTTGACGGGGTCGCTCTTGAATAGGACTGAAAGCACTTCCGCTTGTCGAGATGTTGCAAACGGCGGCGGCAGCGTATTAGTTGTCGGGGTGCTGAAGCCGCTCGAAGAGGATTGGAAAAAAACATGGAAGTCATCACTCGTAAAAGGAATAGCCTTGAGAAGGGGCGAGGCCTTAGGTCTTATTTTCGTTTTGGACTGCAACGTGACTTTCGTTGTCGTTTATTTTAGGCTGTTAATTAGTCACTGAAGTAAAAACATGCGTGACATGGTTATGGCAACTTCTTTTTCGTTCATGCCACAGAAAACTCCAATGAGTGGTGTGACAATTTTGTCTTGAAAGCATCCCATAAGGCTGAGAATTTTGCTAATCATGTTTTGGTTTCGTCACCAACAAGATGGTCTGACGTCAGTGGTGTCAGTCGCGTCACCCGCATCTGAGACTACGCGTTTATTTTAATCTGGTCGGTTTCATACTCTTCGCGTTATTTCGTGAGTGCTTTGACTAAAAACTCGCGTTAGAACTTGGGCCATACTTTAGCTGTCTGTATGTCCTAACGCTTGATCTTGCGTAATTTACAGCACAGGTTAATTAAATATATGGCGTCCGCGAGGAAACCGAGCCCTGTTTTCCGCATCGTGAAAATAAACTAGACATTGCAGAGAGCTCAAACCCCGTCAGAACGGAGCCCCAGCCGTTCGAGCAGGTGCCGAAGTTTCAGCAGCAACCGTTATCTTATTTAAAACTTATTAGGGATTTTCTGAAATTTCCAATAGGAAAATGAAGTTCATTTTCGCCTGTTTCCGGTTTCTGGCGCCGTAGAGCTCCGTGTATTTGAGAGCTCCGTCGGCCACCATTTTCACATTGAAAATTGTAAAAAAAAAATTACTTGCAAATTTTGAATAAGATAACGCTTGGTGCTGAAACTTTGGCATCTTGCTCGAACGGCTCGGGCTACGTCCTGGCGGAGTTAGAGCTCTCTGCAACGTCTAGTTTACTTTTGCGGTGCGAAAAACAGGGTTTGATTTTCTCGTGGACGTACGGTGGATCAAACAGCGTTTTCTGGATGCTAGGTTCTCCATCGTTCTAGCTATCTATAGTTTTCAACCAGCACCAACTTCCGTGGACGTTATCCATAGTACCAGAGCTTTGCTAGAAACTTGTCTCATGTTTCCTTCTTCACTTTGTTGATTGTCTTAAAGGGGTCGTAAAAAGAAATCGGGTTGGAACGCTCGTGACTTCACAGAGGCGCACTGGTCCTAGTCTGGCCCAAGTATACTTGCACGGACCGTCTCACATTCAGAAGCTTCTTGGTCGCGGTGAAATTGCGGGGATGAAAGGGGACCACTTCTTTCAGACTTACCTTCGCAAAGCTTGCTGACGTAATTGTGGCATCGAAACTACCCAGTCTTGTACATAGCGCGTTAAAAGTAATGGAATACTTGTAATCGACTACATTTTACTGTAATTTCGTAACGCTTCAATACTTCCTTTAGGAGTAACGATCCTTGTAATTGAATTACTTCTTTGCTTCAATCCATTTCAAAATTACCCATTACAATATTTCTCAATTTTTCTTTTTTTTTTTTCAATTTTAAGCACGGGATTTGGGGTATTAGTAGGCCACTTCACTATGGTTGGTTTCCTGGGTACATTATTATTATTTCTTCGTTAGCCGGAGATTATTAAGTTTGGGTGTGAAAAATGACTTTATCCAGCCTTTTGTGAGTAATGTAGCTAAACAGAGCTCTTTTCATTTTATTTTATTTCACAAGAGGGATTGGGTGTGCGGCGTCACTCAGCTCTAAGCAAAAACGCTCAAGGATTTTTTTTTTTTTTTCGGAGCAACTGAGCTCGAGATTTCCAAGGATTATGCTACCGTAATAAAAAAAAAAAGGTTGAATGAAAAGTAACGTGGGAAGTAATCGATTATTTTAGAGTAATTTTAGGGATACTTTTCTGAGGCTGTAATTATAATTTTCATCGGTTACTTCTTACAGTGAAATAATTGCATTTGTAATAGATTAGTTTTTTTCAGTAACGTGTACAAGTCTGAAACCACCCGCCTGACGACAGCCAAGCGCGGCTCACGGATCGAACTCGAGAACTGCGTGAGCACTGACCTTCGGCTCGTAACAATCAATGCCTCGGCGGGCATTCGAGTAGTGGCTTGTGTCCAGCCAGTGTGGCGATAAATCACCGAACTCTAGCAATGCCTGGAGCTCAGTACATGTTTTCTACTTTGCCGACCCAAGCGCGTGGTTATGACAAACGTTGGCGGCATATAGAATAGGCACCAGGCCAAGTGGCCACTAGTTCTGGCTCCGAGTCGAGAGGATGAACGATATTCATATTTCTCGGATTTTTTTGCCGATCGCCATTGCTTAGAAAGAAAAAACTAGGGCAAGTTTATTCGGTTATTAACGTTGCGGAGTGATTCTGAGTAGTATTTAGCGAAGGTAGAAAAATCGTTTGATGGCCACTTTAAGGGAACAATGCAACAATTTGTTTTACTACGAATCCCTGGCTACAGTGTTCTAGAACACTGTACCCTGGCGTTAATGACCTATGAAACGCGCGTTTGTTTTTCACCAAAAGCAATGGAAGTTGCAGAACAATGAAAAACGAGCAGTGTTCATCCCCTCAACTCGAAGTCAGAACAAGCGGCCACGTGATTTGCGACCAATTAGATGCCGCCAATGTCGATCATAGTCACGCGTTGTGATTGGCTAAAGTAGCCGGATCGTGGAAAAGTAGCGCCAAGCTCCCCTTATGCTCGTCATTTTGGCTCATAAAATGAGCGATTTCTCCTCGACCTTTTGATTTTTGGCTGGCCGATCTAAATTCTCTGGTGACAGGCAGTTTTATAGAGACGTTTCTTGTATACCGATATTTTGCAACCCACACACCGGCAAAACAGGCGTACATACATCTTTGTACAACCACCACCTGCGGTGTCGGTGCTAGGAGCCATTAAAAAATGTCCTTTAAAAAAATATTGCTATTAATCCATCAGCGTTTATTTCAGCTTGAAACACGAACTGAGGGTGTCGGGAAAAAGAGCAGTGTTGCCCACTGCTTGACGGGCCTCGCCACTCTTACAAATTAACGGTGTAAACGTGGTATAAATAAAATATAGAGAAAATGAAAAGTATATTCAGGTACAGATAGTTCTGCAAGTACTCTGCATAAGTTACACATGGTTAAAGTACAGACAAACTATAGAAAAACGTTCCTTAGGACAGAAGAAGACATATCACTCAGCTGATCACACGGAGGCGTATTCAAAAACTTAGGCAAGATATACGGTAACATAGTAAAGCCATAGTTCGTTCTACATCTAGGTAAAACAAAGATGCCTTTTACCCTGGTCGTATGAGGCGTATTGTGGGGCACAGTAGAAATAAACAATACGTGAAAGGAAATGATAATTGTTTGCTATCACATTTTTGTAAAAACACGCAAATCTGTATCCAAATAAATTATAGTTGTTCTTTTAAGTCGGGTCACACTGCTTATATATTATACAAAAGGCAGTCTGCATACAGATTCGAACGCGAGTCATCGCGACATCCGTGCTTCAAATGCCGCGTAGCAATCAGTTCGAGGAAAAATCTTGGCGAGTCACCGCGACATCCGTGCTTCGAATGCCGCGTGGCAATGAGGTTGAGGAGAAAACTTGGCAAGCGGCATTCTATAGACGCTTTGCAGCAGCTGTGCATGGGCGCCGCCATAACTGACCTTCAGTTTTTGTTTCCCCTTATTACGTTTACTTCACTTCATTATTACCATAGCAGGCTAGGTGATTGCCATCCTAGATTTTATTCTGTCTTTATTCTGTCTTTCTCTCCAGCATTGGCCTTTGTGGAGGCTCGTCCATGCCAATTTCAGTGGCTCGGTATTTCGGTAAAACAAGAGAAGGTCAGCAATGGCGGCTGTATTTTGGCGCGTGTGTAAAGCGTCTATAGCCACGGACATTGCTGCGGTGGCTCGTGTTCGTAAACTGTCTGTAATGTATGAGCAGACATCAATCAGGTCACGGGGCGTCAATTTTCCCGCTAAATGTAGCGGGGAAACTGAATTGGTGCGTAGTTGACGGGACGTTAATTTTCTCGCCAAATTTAGCGGGAAAGTTTAATTGGTGCAGAGAGCATGTGGCATCAGGTCACTTGACGTCAATTACCCCGTTATATTTAGCGGAGAAACCAGATTGGCATATAGGTCACGAGACATCAGGTCACCTGACGCCAATTTCCCCACTCAATTGAGCGGGCGAAAGTGAATTAATGCGTAAGTCACGTGACGTCGATTTCACCGCCAAATTTCGCGGGAAAACAGAATAGGTGTACAGGTCACGCGATGTACTTTCATGTGACGTCATTGTGGCGTTATGTAACATCACAGGCCACGGCTTCACGGTATGCGGCTTCACGTCCGAATCAGATAGCCAAAGAACGTTTCACGTTAATAAATGATCACGAACTATAAGGAGCGTGAACGAAATAAACCACGCCATCCGATTCTTAAGCTGTCAGTGATTTTGTGGACCTCAAAAATCGATGCAACTACTTGACTAAATTGATGCATAATACCCATCGAAAATCACTGCTGCCAAGAAAAAAAAACACATGTATGATTACGAAGTGTTTGTCACAATAAATCTGCGCCTAGGAACTCAGGTATATGCTGTATGGTTCAAAAGCATCCCCAGGAATTCGAGTTGAACGTGAAATCCTCTTTTCATTTTATCAGGTGTAAAGAAGGTCTTCAAGCTCTCATCTGGAGTTTTTGCGTCTCACGTAACCTCGTGGTATTCGCGAACCTCGACTGGTCTGAAAATATTTGTTGCGCAAGTATAATTAAGACCTAAAGCAATTGAGGAGCACGCGCTAATTGGGACTAATGAATTAGCAAAAACGTTTGTAGTTTGGCTAGTTCTGCCAAGCTCTTTTGTTTGTGCTTTAAAGGGGCAGTCAAGTGGTTTTTGAGTTCGTGTTTTGATAATGACAGCTGAATTTAGACGCCTTAAGTATCCCTAAAAACCAAAAAGTATAGTCACACGGTGAATATTTCTTTAATAAAAATGTAATTGAAGGCCGCCAAACCTCGGATCCATCCGAAAACGAAACCACTCTCATTGGTCGTCGCACGCTTATCAAAAGGATCTCGGGCCAATGGCGTTGGACGACGTTCCGTCGCGCAGTGATCCCGGGGTAGCCGCATCGGCCGAACCTCTTTGTCATTCGAGCTTCGATCATGGCGGAGTTCTCTACGCTCGAGGACCTGACGCCGTTAGAGGTTGAAGTTCTTCGGCGGACAGCCGACCTGGGGATGATTTCCTATGACGCCACTCCGACGTGCGATGTGGACGATAGCAGCGCTTCGGAGTCATGTTCGGGTTCCGAGGACGACGAAACGCAGACCTTTTCGGGCGTTCTTCGATTTGCGGTTGGGGCAAGGCGTAACCAAACCAACGTTTGACATCGCAGCGTTACCTCTGGTACGTGATGTCAAACGATGTCGCCACGTTGACCTTCGCCTCGGGAGAACGGGGGGAAGGCTGGTTCAGACATGTGCAACTAGCGCGTACCTACGACTGCGTCCGTTGCAACCGGAACGACCGCACTGCGCCGCGCGTACACACACCTGTAACCACTACAACAAGCGCAGCGGGTCGTCAGCACGGCGACCGCTTCTGTACGCCGCCGTCAGCTGTGTCAGCGGCCTCTCTAAAAAAGGGGACGCACTGCTACTCAATGCCGTAACACAATATAGACAGACAGTTTTCTAGTCTAAAGCTTTATTATTTTTGCTTGATAGGCTTGCAGGGTACAGCGAATGAAAAAAATAAAAAGATGCAGCGCCGTCTTGGACGATCACGACTCTAATACACGACATTGCAATAGTACAAATATCGCCACACGCCTTTTCTACGATTATAAAAGACAATGTAATCTTAGCAGCGATATAGCAACGTAGAAATATGATTTCGTGATCAGATAGACGTTACGAGCGTTCAGGATTGCTAACACTAATCACTTTTCTCCGGTGATGAAAACGCGTGAAAATTCGTATCCTTTATACGGTACGCGCCAGTAATACCTTGAACTTGAGCACACGCAAGAAATGCGCCAAATCAGAAATCCGGGCGATGTTCGAGGACACAAATGCTTAAAAAGCACCACTGTAGTCGAAGTAAACAAACACGACGGCACGGGCGTTTCTGCTATCTTGAGAGTGCCGCCACGACATCGCCGCATGAGTAGGTGGATGTTCCCTTCTAGTACGTGCTGGGTTATCATAGCAAAACACGACGAAAATTCACAGTCAAGGATAGCGCTTTTACGCGGAACGATGAGCTTTCACCAGGCCGTTCATTCCGACGATCACCACCGACGCCACGATTGCGGATAGAAGGAGCCGGCCGGCCCGCGACCGGCACGACCGGCCTGCAACGCGCGGAGATACGTGCGCTTCCGCGCATCCCTGGGGAACAGGAAATTCACCCCCCGCGGAGGAAGGCAAATAGAAAACGTAGTCCCTTGTTTGTGAAACGATAATTGCGCTATCGCGTATTCTAAACTAGAAATATTTTACGTCTTGTGAAATTATCATGCACAACATATTTAAATGAACTGAAAATTGTTTTTTTAGCGAAACTTTAAAAAGACCGCCAAAATGTTCAAACATACGATAATTTCATTGGTCCTCGCAAGTACAGAAAAGAGTCCGCACGTATTTTATTCCTGCGTAATTAATAGGCGTTTCTGCCTTCTAAAACTGAAGATACTCATTCACTGACACTTCCTTAACACCATCGCACCAAAAAGTAGCTTCTCCAAAAACCGCTTGAGTGTCCCTTTAAGTGTCATACAGTTCGGGCTAAAATAAGAATTTTCCGCAGGACAAAGCCGATCGACCATAGCGTGCCGACACTAATTCACGCAAGAAGGGAAAAACCTAACCAACGTAGGACGGCCGCCGACTTGGGGTCTGGAGAGTGCATCACGATAAGACAAGCTGGCTTTTTTCGGCGCATTATTTTTTTTTTCTTTCACGTTTCAAGGAAATCTAAATTGACCTATACTCTGTTTCATACTTAGCGTGCAACGCTGTCAAAGCTACTGGCGCGAGTGCGTGGCTTCATCTATGGTTTTTTTTGCGCGAGAACGCGTGCAAATGATCAACGAGATGAAGCCCCAAGCTCGCGCCAGTAGCTGTGACAGCGTTGCACGCTAAGTATGAAACAGAGTATAATTAGCCACTATTATGCAAGGTCACACGCGGATGCGATGTTTATCGTGAATGAAACGGGCAGATGTGGGGACTGAACCCGTATGGGATCCCATGGTTCTGCAGTGCGAGCCTTCGATCCACGTGCTTCGAGCTGCAATGCGCCACTCATTCGGGCACCGATCCCAGCAAAACGACGGTCAATAGATGCATGTGTTCGTCTTCAGCTTGTCTTTGTGACCTGCTTTTATTGTTGTGCCCCTGACTCACTTCGGCAACAAATCGCACATCCACGATGCATTTCTTTGAAAGCAGCCGCTCGGTGTATTCGACCAGAATATCAGGACATCACTGCGTACGTTCGCATCATTACAAGCGGTGCATTACAATCACTTCGGTTTGCTGCTTCCGTTTCGCTTTAAAAACGCTTGACCGGCAGGCATTCAGACCCCTAATTTTCTCCATTGTAACCTCCTCATTCTGTCGCGTTGCGTTATAAACGTGATCACAATAAAACGCTTTTACGCGTTTAAGCACGCAAAAAACCATAACACGAACTACCCATTGTTCCCTTGGACTATAAGTTCCGGATGTGTTCGATGCAGTTGAGTCGCTTCTTACAGCAGATGCTCAGACAGGCGAAAGTGGTGCTATTACCAGCGTGACCAACTTGCATTCGTGCATCGCTCCTGCAAAGCCTAAAAAAACAAACAAAAAGTATGTATCGTGAAGGTTTGACAGCACACGTCAGAAATGGTAATCTGGCATGTTCTCGAACCCCGTGCGCTGTAGCGATCGTGACAGGTCGGCTGGAACAGATAGAACAAGGTCGTAAACGAAAGTATATATGCTACTTTCCGCTCTATAAGTCGCGCCCCGTATAAAGTGAAACAACGATTAACGTTCAGGCGTGCTGGTGCGTCGCGCTTCCCTTTAAAATAAAACGAATATTTAAGTCGCACTTCCCTGTATTTTCAGTGTGGCGCTGCGGCCGTGGATTTTCGCCGCCGCGCTTCGGACTGCGAGAAGAGCAGGCCATCGGCGGTGGGGTAGGGAGGGGAGTAATTTCTTTTCTGTTGTAATTGTCAATATGAATTACATCTTGTGCATACTTAGAAAAAAATTAAAGACGTTTACAAATCTCTGTAACACGAAATTAGAGCGCAGCCATTGAGGAGGAGGAGGGAAGGGTAGGGGAGGAGGGTATGCCCCTTCTCCTCCTGAGTTACTCTTCCTCCTCTCCCCTCCCGTCCCCCTTTGCTTATCGTGCTCCCCTCCTCCTTCTTTATTCCTCCTCCTCCTCTCCTCCTCTTTCCTCCTCTTCCTCCTCCGCACGTGACGTCAATTTTCTTGTTAAATCTAGAGGAGAAAGTGAATTTGTTCATAGGTGACGTGATATCAAGTCATGTGACGTCATTTTCCTCGCTAAATTTAGCGGGGAAAATTGAGGCCACGTGACGTAAATTTCCCCGCTAAATATAGCAAGGTTACGCCGACGCCGCGAAACCCGGAAACGGGCGCCTAAGAGCTGCGCTCTAAAAAGTGCGCATATATCGTACCGTATAAATCGTACCGACGGAAGTTTGGAATAAAAAAAAATTTGGCAGCGAGTTTTGCCTTGAAAGTTGCATAATGCATGACATGCTGTGAAACAACCTGAAAGCAGCATCACCTATAGCGTTATCTAGCAGGTGTTCGAGGGGGTGGGGAGAGAAAAGGAGTGGGGAGGGAGGAGAGGGATGGGGCGAGGGAATTGGCTCGTTGCGTGATGCATGTTTTCCCGCTAAATTTAGCAGGGAAACTGAGTTGGTGTTTTGGCCACAAGACGTAAGTTTCCCCGCTAAAGTTAGCGGGGAACAGAGTTCACGTATAGCTCACGTGTCGTCAATTTTCCTAATGCGTACAGGTTACGTGGCGTCACCTGACGCCACTTTCCCCGCTGAATTTGGCTGAAAATGGACGGACGGACAGTCAAAATTTGGGGATTGGGGAAGAGCGTTAAAAAGCATTTGATGCTTAAAAAACGTGACTTCTGCAGTTGAAAATACGGAGACCGAAGATCTCAGTGGATAGCTGACGATGGTTGTGGTGTCTATGTTTATTGTTGGAGGGCCTGTCTGCTGAGAAATTAGTATGTTTTAGAATTTTACTACAGAGGTAATTACAGTCGTTCACGCCAAAGTCATTCTCTTCGCAATAAATGCAGTATACGTCAAATATTACGTCAAATATCTTTCGAGTAATCTGTGAGTGCGGCCGTGATGAAAGCACTGTCATCGCAACCATCGTACTCATTGCGGCAGGTTGCACCTTATATGTTGAGTAAATAAGAAGGCGAGGGTTTAAACGTTCGCCTATATAAATGAAGTTGATGTTGGTGTTGTCAGGGATAAGAGGGGGTATTCTTTTAAATCTTCCTTACCAACGTTAGAAAAATACACAAAATTGTCACTCGTCTTAGAAAAATTACTCGAGTGTTCACAACAATATATATCGATTTTACTCGTATGATGTATTTCGGAATGTATTATGCGATGTATATGCTTCGTGTCTTTATGCTGTTATCTTAATTAACTTATCTTAATCTAATGTAGCTCCTCAGACAACACGAACCTGAACATTCGATCCGGCCTTTTTCTGCTGCGGATGCAAACCCCAGCACATTCTGGAATCTCTCACAGGCCACCGCTGGTTTTCTTTGTTCTCTCAGTATTGAAGAACGGCCATTAAAACTATACCTAGTGGCGAAACGCGCGCTCAGTTGGGGTGAAGACCTAAAAGGGTTCATTTCGATGCCCGCCAGTACGATGTGTCGTAGAGTTTAAAGAATGCATGACCTATACGTTTCGCATTTCATCAAACACTTCGAATAAAACTGCATGCCTTCCCAAAAACTTGCTAGCATGCCACAAAAAAAAAAAAAAATGGACGAATGACTGTTGCAGCTCATGTTTTTCGCGATAGGACGTGCTAGTTATTTCCGTTGATACTTGTGTTATTTAGACGTTTAATTATAATGAAACCGGTACCTCGTCACACTCTTCAGCCTCTGTAGTCACTGAGAGAGCAGGGCGTGGCCGGTCAAGAACATCGCATTATCGCTCCCCAGCCAATCAGGTTGCGGCATTCGCCGTTAAGAACGCCAAAGAGCCAATCACGGAGCTAGATAATCATTAACATAACAAGCCACGCCTTAGGTTTCTTCAGCTGGCAGTGACCGCAGTAACAGCACGGTCTCGGACGATGTAAAGAAATACAAATAAATAGAGGGAAAATCATTTAGGTATTTGTCATTGTAAACCTTGATGGGGACGTCCCGTAAGGTTTATTATCACGTAAACGATGCGAATTTTTTTTAGAAATTGTATTGATCTGAAATAATAGAAAGTGCAAATAAATTGCTTAGTAAGCTGAATGCTTTGCGGTAGCAAATTCATTGCAATTAAACGCCAGCGAACCGAAGGTCGTGTTATTTGAAGCACGTAAAACCAGTAGGTTTCGTATCCTCAATATTACTTTCGGTGGAAATAAAGTATATGTAGTAGAAAGTGTTAAACATATGGGTATAGTATTTAATATGTTTAGGATGAGGGACGAAACTGGTGCAGCATATATGTAAAGAACTGTTCAGGTTTTCCTTTCCAATAAAACGCTTACTACTACTACAAAACTGTCCAATGTATTTGGTATAGTTTACAGATATCGTGTCGTGCTCCCGAATTTGGTTTTCCTGCTCATCAATAATTACATTTTTGTTTTTAATTCCCAGTATAACTACTGCTTTTAGTTTTCGGTAAACACGACGTACACACATGGTCAACAAATTCAAAGTCTGCAGAAAAAAAAAAAACTAATTCGCATTGCATGACACGCTCCTTACGAGAGTCATTCGAAGACACTTTTTAAAAATTTATTATAGCACAAATTCTGAGTCACTACGACTTACAAAAACTAGTTTCAAAATAATGAAAATATTTACTCGGCAACCGCCAACCTCAAGTGAAGGGAAGTGGTTCATAAAACCCGCTCCAGAACTCGAAAACAAACTTCGCAATTAAAATACTAATATACACGTTTTCCTATTTTTTTAATTCTTTAAACAAATCGAACATATATATATATATCAGTTGTGCAATAAAGAAGAATATACGCGCGCTATTTATCTAGGGACCTGTTGAAAACACTAATATGCCAACTGAATGTCTCTTGCTATATTATTGTACGTTAATTTATTTTCCTCTGATTTATGTCTGTGATTCTGTGAAACTGAACTTTCTTATTTTTCTGGTGTGCTTTTGGTGTGGCCGCTGTTGGAGGAGGCGGAGGCGTTGTCAAGCACCTGCTAAGTTTTTTTCTTTCCTTTCTCTCCTTTCCATATTGAACAAAAAATAGGAATTTGAAGGTTTATTCTTCATTTCCAAAATATCGTTTATTAAACAATATCTCCTTCGCGAATCGCGACCCACAGTAGACCACAGTGGGGACTGAAAAGTTGTTTGTGGGCACAAAAAATAAAGTATTATTATTATTATTATTATTATTATTATTATTATTATTATTATTATTATTATTATTATCATTATTATTATTATTATATGGTTTCGTTAGTGGCCGGGGTACCCAACCACTTCTGGAAGATTTTTCTAATGAACTGCATCTTGCTTTTGAAAGGCGTCAAGTCGCGTGTGCACTTTTTATTGATGTGGCGAAGGCATTCGACACGGTCAGCCATAGCATTCTACTTAAAAAATTGCATAAAATTGGATTCCGCGATCCATTCTTTTCTCTACTTCAAAACTTTTTGAGCGGCCGTACACAAGTAGTCTCTATAAACAATACACGAAGCTCCAAGGTCAATTTAAAAGCTGGAGTCCCCCAGGGATCTATTTTGTCACCTCTTCTTTTCAACGTGTTTGTCAACGATATGTCCAACGCTGTCTCCACATGTAGACTATTCCAATACGCTGACGACACGGTGTTGCTCTCGCTCCATCTTGATTATGCTACAGCAATGACGCTACTTCAAAAAGACACGTGCTGCTTACTTGACTGGTTTAAAAGAAATTGTCTTGAGGTAAATATATCAAAAACTAAACTTATATGCTTTCATAATCCCCTAAGAATTATAACACTTGATCATCCACTTTACATGCATACATCTGACTGTGCAGACAGCAACTGCTGCCCAGTGCCTTATGCAGATCAGGTTAAGTACTTAGGAATTGAGTTTGATAGTGCTTTGTCATGGAATTTTCACATGTCTTATATCTGTAAAAAACTGAGAAAGGTGTCCTGCTTACTCTATAATACAAGATCATTAATTCCTATATCAACCAAAAAGATGATAGCTCAAGCGTTAGCGTACAGTGTTTTAAGGTACGGCATAACAATTTTCGGGCATGGGTCTGTAATATGGTGCCAAAAAATTGATTCAATTTTGAAAGGAATGTTTAAGAGCATTGTCTACTGTTCATCGTCACAAACTGAAAAAGAAAAAATCACAACTTTAGGTTTGCCACTATTCCATGCTTTATTCATTCAGACTGTTGTATTGAAATATTTTTGGAACGATAACTATAAAGAGCCTCACACAGTGTCTAGATCACTTCGTCGGACCGAACGCTATAAAGTGCCTTTTATCACCACGAACTATGGAAAACGTGTTCGCAATTTTTATGTGCCTTCAACCTTCAATGATTTGCCAGAAACCATATATGGTGTGAACCCTTTAAAAGAACTCAAACAAGTGCTCCAAGATTTCAATTGAACTACACAACTATGCGTGAGTGTGTGTGCGCGTGTATAGTTTTTATTTTTACATATCCATCTATTGCATCACAGTGTAGTTATTGAACCTATGTGTATGTTTTTTTTATAATATTTTATTTCATTCGAGAGTAGATACTGTATGATGAGCTTGATACTGTTTGTGTGTGGGGATATTGTGACTATGACCTGTAGGGTGCTGTCCCACAAGCCTTTACTGGCTTTGACAGACCCGTGCCTCGATTTGAAGAAATATCTACCCAAATAAATTATTATTATTATTATTATTATTATTATTATTATTATTATCATCATCTCAGTGGCGCATGAGTTGGGAGAAGTAACCCAACAACTCTTCCAGACGCCAATCACACTTCGAGCTCTCGCCGCTTGGTGTCGCTTTTTTGAAAGAAAAAAAAGGTCCATTTCCTCGTTGCGGCTGCAGATGCGAAAATCACTCGAGCGTCTCCAGCATGCTCCAGCATATTCTGCTCATGTGTACAACTGTGGCGTGCATATATTGTACCCCCAAAAATAAGTAATACCAAAGAAGAACCACGCGTTGCATGGCCGTCGACGAGTCTGGTAAAATTAGGATTCACCTGGTTCGAGGAGCCCGCTTTGTTTCGGAGTAGCCGGACGCGTCTAATTACGTTCCGTCTCTTCCTATTTCCGTGTGTGTGAGCACGGAATGCCCGGCAAAGAAGTGAAACAAAAGAGGGGACAGAGAAGAAATCCCACGTTTCCACGACGATTTGAGGAGCCATCGCGGGTACCTCGTGCTCTCATTGCTTTTTTTTTTTTTTTTTTCTTGATTTTTTTGTTTTTGTGTGTGTTGGAATCTGAGTGTAGAATACTATAGCTCCCGAATCTCGGAGATAATACAGATGCACCCTATACACTAACACGCGGCGCGGCTCTGTTTACCAACACGGCAGGAAGGCCACGCATGCGCAGAAGCTACGTGGGCAGAAGCGGCCAGGCTCTCCGTGTTTTCGCCATTGCGTTGTGTTGCGTGCGCTCGTTGTTGACGTTGTAGGGACGCTTCTAGCTCTGTTTGTGCGTCGTATTTTCTGCCAACGTATGTCGTACGTTATGCCCGACTATTTGAGCTCGCTACCCGAGCCTGAACGGCAGCGGTATCGAGACAAACTGTGCGTGGACGGCGTTGCCTACGAGGATCCGTACGCCGTAAACAAGATTTGGTGCAGTTTCGACGCAAAGTTGCTGCAAACGGCATCAACGGCTTACGTCGTCGTTTATTTAGTTTTTTCGCCAAGCCAGTTGACGGCCGACACGGTGCAGGCGTACAAGTCTTTCGAGGCCAACGATTACTTCGAGCCGGTTTCCGCACTGCCGGCGGGAGCAGTAGACTGTGGGTCTGCTGAAGTGTATGTATTAATTGATTGATTACACACAGCGGCTTTGAGTCAAGGTATGATATTTTTCCTACACTCATGTTTAGAAGGCATGACAAGCGGTAACACTTTGTCGGTTCTGCAGTCTTGGCGGTAACACGTTACAAGTAACGGCGTTACCGGTAACGCGTTACTTTTTTCAGTAACTTAGTAACCTACCCGCTACTTTTTTTCAAAACAGTAACGGGTAACGTATTTACGTTACTATTTCAAGTAACGGGTAACGTAGTTACGTTACTCGTTGCTTCTTCTTCCCAGGTCTGAAAGAAATTCCACTTCAACTTTTTCCGTGTTTTTAGGCGTCAAGTCACGTAGAATTCTGAGTTTTGTGCGTTTTTCTTTGCATTTGCTTTCGTAAGTTTTAAGGTGAAACCGCAAAAAGAGATAAATTAATGATGTTCAGTTTCTGCATGAACATAATGTTTCTTGAAATATGATTTTATGCATACCTGTAGCGTCAAAACAGTAAAACGAGTAAAATCAGAATTTAAAAAAAAGTAACGCAAAAGTAACGTGCGTACCGGTAACGGTAAGCCTTTTCTTTTATTTAGAGGTAACGTAGGTCGGTAACGCGTTCCTTTTATTTTCAAGTAACGAGTAACGTATCTCGTTACTTTTTTTGGGTAATGCCTAGAACACTGCCGTTCTGTCGCCGATCCCCTTCTGCTCGGTAGCACGGGCGTAGCGAGCCTCCGACGAGCGCTTGGCCGGTGCTTTGTGCTCGAACACCGTGGGAACAAAATCCGGGTGGTCTCGATCAGACGACAGTTTTCCTGCAAATAAGCAAGCCTCGGGGCGGAGATTGAAATGGAAGCCACACTTGCCTTCAAGAAAGTGCTTGCGGCACAATCGGTCGTCCGCGCGAGGTGACCATTCTTTTTAATCCACGGATATTATCCACCTTCTGGGCTTTTCAGTCCTCCGGGAACTTGTGGAAACTCACCCCGCTACTTTAGTTGCACCTTTCGGTGCAATTGACGGCTACACAGCTTTGCGGCAAGCTGAAATGCTATGACGCCCATGCAAAACGTGTTCCCTTTTGCCCACACCATTCGCAGCGCCGCCGCAGCTCCGTGACGTCAAGCCCGCGTGTATCAATATATATGATCCACGCGCGCACACAAAGAAGATAAACTTGCTAGTCTGAAGTATTCCTTTCGGTGTTTGTGGATGCTTATAGGCTCCCGGCAAATAAAATGTACGCGAATCTCAGGCTCTGACAAGTCTGAATAGACATTTAGGCTTGCACAACACACGCGTCGACTCTCCCCGAACCAAGTTTTTTGCCATTTCGCCGGTCGTTCTTTCCTCCAAAGTTGTTGCGAACCTCCGCCGCTAGGTGGGGGGAAATCAAGCGCGTGCGCAGAACTCTTCTCAACAAGAGATTAATTCGTATTTTTAAATGACCATAAAATACATTTGATACACGTTAAAACATAAAGAAATATACGATGTTTTTAAAATATTAACACTGTTAATACCTGACGGCCTGTGAAATTTGTTTACAAACGTTTGCCCATGAACAGTTGGGTTTCTGGAACCAAATTATTATTATTATTATTATTATTATTATTATTATTATATATCTATACAAGTGTTATTTATTTATTTTTGCATGGATCTCTGATCGATAAATATTGCATAATAGCAAAACTATCCTGATCGAATTTGTTACTTTATTGCTTATGTAATCACGAAGAAAGTTTGTACGCCGTTAATTACTGGTTTAAAATATGTATATTTGAGTAAGATAATGTGCGCAACATTAATGCTAAAATAAGCCGCGCGAGTATAGGACTAAACCACCTCTACGAAGTGCACTAATCCCACAAAGTTCCTCCTCGAGCCAAATATAAATCAACCACCAAACAAAGCCAAACTTAAAGACAAACTTAAAGACAAAGATCCGTCTCTAAAGCGAAGACATACCCCAAAACAGCTTTATCTAAAAAAAAAAGAAAACGAAAAGAAAAAAAAAGGCTGAGTCAGGTTTAATAACTCGGGCAATAAAGACAGCATTCCTCCGCGGGTTTACGCCGTCCGCGCCCGATCACCACAGCTTTACTGTTACGAGTATACATTACAGTTTCCTTTTACTGTTACAAGGTCGATCCGTTCCCCTTCCGCCGGGGCTTTTAATGTGCGCATTGACCGCGCTTCAAGGTCACCGAGGGAACGTACGTTCGCTCAAGACGAAACTCCGTTTCGCCTTACGATGGACAGCAGCGGAATCTACAAGATATCCCAACCAATCCGGTGTTGTGAACTGATGACGTGACTACGCAACCTGATCTTCGCTGCGCGCCTCCCGAAAATCACGTGACACTTCCACCCGAGTGCATTGGGTCCGATGGCTCCTAGCATTCTTGACTGTCCATCGCGAGATGAAACGGACTGTAGGTCATTAGCCCGCTTGGAATACGACTTCCCAGTCGATAAAACTCTCGGCTTAAATGGCCGCTAAAAGTACACCGCCGAGTTCGGCGGTGTAACGATTTTTTTTTTCGGTAAATATTGTTTGGAATTAATCTTTGAACAGAAAGTCGGGGCGCACGCGAGCCCGGTAAAGATTACTAGACAAAACACAAACCGTAGGCTGCAGGTATGCAAAGGACGACGCATAACCGAAATTGCTTGGACACTGTATGCGTCGTCCTTTCCTTATCTGCAGTGTCGGGGTTATGAGATGTCGAATTCATACTTGACTTTTCATACCCTACGAAAGCGCATTAGTTTTTTTTTGTTTTTTCTACGCGCAATAAAAATCGAAATAAAAAAAAGGAGAACGAACAGCGTTAACTTTTCCTCTAATTGGTAACTGGTTGAGAACCCAGCAGAGGTTCCGCCTCGAACGCAAGCTTTGTGCCTTCGAGAACACTTCTTCGTACCAGCAGCCATAGCCCTAAGAGGGGAATCCTCCTATCCTTTCCATTCTTTTTTAATTCCCCACAACCCCCTCCACAAAACAGAGTAGCCAACCAGGACTTTAACGTAGGTTAACCTCTCTCTTCTTCCTTTTCTGACTTTCTCTCTCTCTCTCTCTAAGAGGGGAAGGAGCGAGTGCTGTTACCGACCATAGTGCATTCCTCCTCAGAGACAAGGGGTGGCCGGAAGACAGACATATTGAAAGAGCCATAAAAAGGAATGATTTTAAGTTAAGAGCTGCAATAACAAAGGGGCACGGCACTTTTTGTACTTCCATGAATTTCCACTCATGAAGCGATCGCTCAGTATGTGTCTTTGTTGTGAGTTCCCATTCTTAAAACAAAAAGAACCTTGTCCGATCTGCGTAGGTTGGCATAAAGCTGAAAAAACACAATCTGCCCTTTTTTCTACATGTTTATATTTTTTCCTTCTTTTTGGGAGAGGGGGGGGGGGGAGGGGGTTTTAGGGATTTGCGAGCAGCGGTCTGGCTACCCCTGTCATAGACCATATTTCACCGCAGTATTTTGATCGTAATGAATTCATACCAAAATGCCTATTGGCAATGAATGAATGCCACTTCGCAAAGCGCATGAATAAAATCATTAAACCAATAATTAATTATGCTTTGAGAATGTTCCGTAACAGGTGGCAAATAGTAGCTTTTCAACGTCACATCCACACTTTGGTGCTGCGTTGGTAACGAAGTTAATGAACATAGCTCACCAGGCATGCGTGAAGCCGCCTTAACTAGTTCACTGGCGGCAATAGGAAGTATTCACTGGCGGCCATAGATGTGTGCGCGAATGCCGAGCGCGTGCTAAAGGCGAGCTTCCACAGTTCTTTTGCAACGCGCATTCCGCACCATCAAGAGTGCCGGTCTTAGCAGCCTATTGATGTGAGCTCGTTCTGAGCATGCGCTCTAAACTGCACCCACAAATATGGCGTTCAGTGAATACTCCCTATAGCTGAGTGCATAGACTAGTCAACGCGTGCTGACGTCGAGATTCCACAGATCTTTCGTAACGCGCATTCCTCATCATCAAGGTTGCCGGTCTAGGGAACCTATAGGGAGTATTCACTGGCGGCCATATATGTGTGCGCAGCTGCTGAGCGCGTGCTGACGGCGAGCTTCCACAGTCCTTTTGGAGCGTGCATTTAGCACCACCAAGGTGGCCGGTCTCAGCAGGCTATTAATGTGAGCTCGTTCTGGGCATGCGCTCTAAACAGCACCCACAAATATGGCGTCCAATGAATACCTCCTATAAATGTGAGCTCGTTTTGAGCATGCTTGGTGAACAGTCTTGACAACTCGTGCCATCTCGCGCTCTGCACTCGCAGAGCTGTAGCGGAGTTTGTCGCACGAGCGGAAAGAGCGCAGTTTCCTCGATGCAACGCGGTAGCGCCGGCCTATCCAAACTGAATGGTGAGATCGGGTCATTCAGGAAATATAAAGACATCGTGACTTGTTTTTTTGTTTTTGAACGAATACAGAGTTTGTATTACGCGGAACAACTGACCATCGGGCTTGTCTCATTACGTGAAGAGTCATCGCTTAAAATGCATTTTATTGGTGTTTATTTAAGCTCCCCCCTGTCCGGGAATTACTTTCTCGACCGAAGTCAGTAGTAAATTAGAAGCTCGAGACTGTAACCGGTTGAAACGCATCCTCTGAGCACGAGGAGGCCTGTTCCCCGCGCAGACTGCAAAGCGATTCGTGACCATTTTGTTTTTTCCGCTAGCAACAAGCATCGTTTAATCTTTCTCGCTTTCTCGGATGATACGTTTACTCTTATCCTCGTAAAGAGTTCAGGAACACAACGATTTATAAATGTTGCTCTTACGTGTATATCGTTTGTATCGAATTCCGATTTATGTCGGATTTGTCTCGCAACAATTGCAATCATAGACCATGAAGCAGCTCCATTTTGCCGTTTATGTCTCGACAGCGGGAAGCTGTCGAGACATAAACGTTCTGCAGCGGGCGCCTGGTGTCGCCGCTGCAGAACGATAATGTTAGCCTGTGCAACGCCATTGCTAGCCTAAGGTCTTTAAAGGGAAGCTACGGAGCTTCTTGAAAAAAAATGAGTTAGAAGTGAATTCTAGTGTATTTTTAGCCCATGAACCCGAATACCCAAACCAATTGCTGCGCAAGTATTGTTAAACGTGAGAAAACTCCAAAGACAGACGCTGTGGGTGACGTCATCGACGGATCTTTTGGCTGCCCAAGGCAAGGGAGGCGGGACTTCAGCCTTATTCTGAAATTGCTCTTATGGCTCTCCGGCGCGTCGCATTGAAACATAATTGTGATATCTTTTATTCTAGAGGCCAATGAACGCAATTCAAGTGTATTTTCTCAAATGCAGAAGTGCCCAATCTTCCCTTTAAAGGGCCCATGAAACGATTTTTGGGTTGGGATAAATCATTTTAGATTGGGATTTTACTAATAGCACATCGTTCAGTGGACCAAAAGAAAAAAGGTAGAAAGTCAAAAGCCTGACTTTCAGTGCGAAAATTTGAAAACAGAGCGGACTATTTCGTACCTCCTCCCCTTCGCAACCTCTCTGCCTTTTCACTGTGATACATCCGCGGTCCCAAAAGCGCGTTATCGGGTCCAAACTGACGTCACACGCAACCGGAACCCCTAAGCTGAGATTGTGGTGGAAGCTACGCGCTTGCCGGACCAATCAGCCGCCTCCCTTTCATCACCTGACTTCATTCTCTGCAGCCACATTTGCCACGCTCACGTGGCAAGTGTGGCTGACCCAACCAGCACGTAGCTTCAACAGCACTGTCAGCTTCGGAATGAACGGGGGGGGAAAAGCAACTTTTGTCTGAATTTTGAGCGACGGGCTAATCTTCTAGGGGGAGAATGGATGTGTCCGGGATTACACAAGCGAGAGTGCGAGCAAGAGGGGACTCCCCCTTTTCGTCTTCTTTAACTGTTTGGTGGAATGCGCGATTTATGAGTTGAGGAGGAAAGCGAAACAGGATAAAGTTAAAAAAGCGTTTCATGACCCCTTTAACGTGGATCGCCAAGTACTGATACGCCACCGCACGCTGGTATACGACGCTTATCCAGTTTGCCACGAATAAAAGAAGGAAGACCAGTGGAGCTGTACAATGGAAAGTAATCGCCGGCCGCAAGTCGGCAAGGCAGAGTGGAAAGCCTGCCGCCATCTATGAGTGACGGTGGCAAGCAGATACGTGGCTTCCCGCCGTCGCTCATAGATGGCGGTAGGTGTCCAGAGTTCGCTGTCTTCATTTCTTTGCGGGGGACACGATCGTGGGGAAACTAGCCCTTAACAGCTGCGCTGTAATAAAAGAAAGTGGTTATTAAGCTCTTTCAAAATCATGATTACGGCTATAATCTTTGTTTCGGAGGTCAAGCCAAGGATAAAGCAACATGATCACAATTATCTTAAAGCTGCGGTCACTCCGCTAACACGTCGTACAAAAGACAGTCTGATGGCACTGTTTGAAGCATGTCTCTTCCTTGTGTAATGGTCATGTTACATTGCTCACACAAAAAGCTTAGTGCAGACATGTTCGAAGAATACATATGCTCGAAGGAAACTTGCTTGGAACATGATTGAGGAGATCTCCGCGGATAACTCTCACATGATGTCTACGGAGAGCTCCGGGACTTTCTTGTATGATATACAAGCAGTGTTACGGCGGCTTCGTATGCTCCCACGTGATACAGCACTGTTAAGGGGGAGATACCTTACAGTCACACGTAAATAGAAAACGCAGCTTGCGGTAATTTGCCCGTATACAGAATATATATTTATATGTATAGGACCCCACCATAAACATTCATCGAGAAAGCGAGAAGAATCACGGTCCCTTGCAGACGTACTGCCCGTAACGTCAGCAGCATGAGACAGAAGAGGGTGTTTATGAATCCCCTTCCTTAAATTCAATTGTTTTTTTTTTTGTTTTTCTTTTTTTTTTTTTTTTTTTGTAAAACACGATGATTGAATTTTGGCGAAATTTCGTGTCACTGATTTGCCTCGAACTTAATTCAATGCATTAACGTAGACACATATAATTCAGCAACCAAAATTGCAAGTCATATTCTTTTTCTTTTTTCTCGCGAAGTTATTGAAGTTTTAAATTTGGTTTGGGTGACTGAGAGGCACCACTGAAAATACTGGAAAAAAAGCTACGTTCAACGTCGTAATAAGAGAGTACAGTACGTTCTCGACGGGTTGCAAGAAGCGTGTTGGCGTCGAATGTATGCTGCTGGGAAGCTCACTCCTGAAAAAATAAAAGCGCATAAGACTCGAATTACTCATTTCTTACGACTGCCTGCTCGACTTGCAAGTTTTACAACAGGTTACGTCATCACACTGAATAGCGCGGAAAGATCTGAGCGTAGGTTTCAGCATAATCTTCGTTTGCCGTTTTCTCAATAGCTATGTTGAACTTAAACAAAATAAATATCATGACGGAAACAATAAAAACAGGGTATTCGGGAAAAACGTGCTTAGCTAGGTTAGCTAAAGAATGTTCGATCTCATTATCCGAATAAGTACATCCCCAGACGCGCACGCGAGAAGCTAGGTGCGGCTATGGTGATATATATATATATATATAAGAAACTAATTCATCATAAAAAGAAATTAAGAAATGACGGAAAAAAATGTGTCCCCTGTCCCCTAATGGAATCCCTTCCGGGGTCTTCGGTAACGTTCGGCTTCCAGTCGCCCGATCGCGTGAACCCGAGGAAATTAACGAGACGAGAAAGAACAGGAGAACCCGCGCGGATTAAATCGGGTTGCTCAAAGATGGATGGCACGTTTAGCGTCGGAGACCTATAGCAACTCTCCAAGAAGCGTTCGGTCACTTCGCCCCGGGATCGACTCGGAAAAAAAAGATGATGGAAGAGAAAGCACCCCGGTGCCGACTGGCAAGCTTCCGGTTAGTCCAGCGGCTTTACATCTGGACACTCGGCGTCGAAAAAGGTCGGCGAGGAATCCGACGGCTGTGATTGGCCGGCGCCCCGCTTGGCCTTGGCGCAGGCCAATCAAAACGGTCGAACTTTTCTCGCCGGCTTTTTCCTCCAAGTGTCCGGGTTAATTCCAATTCAATTTCAAAGTTTATTGATTTCTCTTCACACAACGAGAAGAGAGGGAGGACGGGTAAAAAAGCAGTACAAAACTGCTTGACAGAGTCCCCTCCTCACCCAACAGCAACAGCAGCGAAACTTATTTATAGCAAGAAAAAAAAAAAAAAAGAAACAGCAACAAAAGATCAACGTTTCGCGCACATAGTTTATCCATCAAAATTTACCTTTTGGGAGGCAAAGAGATGACGTATGAATTTAGTTGCCACATTCTCAAGTTTTCTACCCAATGAGACCATACTATTTAATACTCTGATGAGCTAGAATTTAAAAGTCTGGTTCCCGTAGTTTGTCCCAGAGCGCGGGAGAGTCCGGACACCGGCATGACGGCATGACCTATGAAGTACTCTGACTTTGTTTAGGGGGGGGGGGGGGGGGGGGGGGGGGGGCGGGGAACTGCCGCCCCCGTCGCCCCCCCCCCCCCCCCCCCCCCCCCCCCCCCCCCCCACTATGGATCCGCCCCTGCGGCTGTCGGGCTATATTTTCCTTTTCGTTTCGGCTTACGATTTCAAACTTTTCATACTGATAACACATTCTACAAAAACTTTCTGCAGAAATGCTCAAAGCAAACTTAGAGGTATGAAACAAACATGCTTCGAACATTCGTGAGGCGTGTCAGCAAATATTTCTGTCATCAAGTCCGCTCCAAACACCGTGTTTTCTTTTTTTATGTGTGTGTGTGTGTGTTTGTACTATGTATACGAGGAGTACTGTGGCTTTTGGGTGAGAAATAATGATACAAAAACAAAAGAGGGGAGGTACAGAAAGGGGGAGATACCATTCTCATAATGGCATCTCGCGTGCTATACTATATACTGCGCCTGGGGTCCGAGTTTCATCACCGCGAGAGCGAGGTCTAATTTGCCGCTCAGGAAGTGTGCGCTCAGGATATCGTTCGCAAAACAGCATGTCTGCTAACGCGAGCGAATCACGGAATTTGCTTACTGTACGAAGCGTTATTGGAGGGCAAAAATTAAATAAGAAAACACCGCACGTCGTCTACTACCAAACGAAAAAAGCATTATTCGTGGGCGAAAATTAAATAAAAAAAAAAACATCGCACATCGTCTACTAGCAAACGAAACAAAAAAAAAAAAAAAATGTCGGACATCTCGTACGAACCGATCGAATACCTCGGTAAGGTGAGATCGGACGTAGGCTGAAATTTATAATCGCCTGCTGTTTTATGTTGGAAGCAACCAAGAACCGGGGCTTTCTTCGCGAATCTCGAGTCATTTTGCTGCCGCACAAAAGCTGAAATCTATCGAAGAAGGAAGGAGCACCCGGGACAAGCACATCAGAGGTCTCGATACCTCTCTCGTCATTCGCGTGTTCCTGAAAAGTTCTTAACAAAATGCCGCTCCATCGTGCAGTCCCGAACCGGTCAAACAGTTCTCATATGTGTTAATTACGCGCGCCAGGAAGAAACCAGTGACCCGTCACGTCCAATTAAAAAAAGCTCTAGCTTTTAGCTTTCCCAAACATTGAAGCCCTGGAACACGTTTCCGCAATTGGTGTGTTTACCGCATTAGCGCGTCCCCCAATGTGGTCCCTTGATTCACTCCCGATGACGGCCATAGATGTTATTGTATTACTGCCTGCGCGGTCCTCGGGGCGGCACAGGTCTTGTACACGTCGAAGAAGCTAATTGATTACGAATACAATTACTCTCGTTTGAAAGTATTCTATTAGATCCCTCGATTCCTTGAGAAGAAAAGTAATTTGTCGTTACCTGAAAAGGTAACCGTCGCTTTTCCGGTTACTTCAGATATTCGAAACAACGGATTTTTAATACTTGGAATGAAAAGTATGCTGATAAGGAATTTTAATGACGGATTTTTCTGCTCATCTGAAAACGCGTCTTTTGTAATGTTTATTGTAGGATTAAGATCACCGAATTATAATTCTACTTATCCATCTTAATCCACCAATTTTGGTAAGCCATCCTTCCGTCGGGAGACTTGGTTTGAGGCTTCCATGTATAGGGAGCTTGTAGAAACAAAGGTCGACATGAAAAAGCGGAGGGAAATAGACTAAGCGTTACGAGTAATTTCAATACCTGAAAAAGTAATCAGGTTACTTCTACGATTACCTTCTAATAAATGTATACAAATGATTACAAAATTACAAAAGAAAGTGTAATCGATTACAAGGAATTTGATAACTTGTTCAGACTTGTGCGGTACTCGTTTCAAGTAATCACATTACTTGTAAATGATTACTGTTCGAGCAATATTTTTCAATAATTTGATGATTTTTATAAGGCAGTAATCACGAGAGCAATCCGATTACTTTTGGAAGTAGGTACTAAAATTACTCGTTAGTATTATTTCACTCCCCCTCCTAATGGCACCCTTTTTCTGTACAAGTGTCTTTCCAAGAAAACCTCGAATCTCCGATAGAAAGGATGGTTTACCAAATTTGGTGAGTTAAGAAGATACGTAGCTTCTTAAGTCACCAAATCCAGTAATGGACAGTGCGAATAGTCCAGCTTTATACCGGCAGAAAAATCAGTTGGGAAAATCTTAGTAATCAAAAACGTAAGGGTTACTTTTTTTTTTTAGAAGGAGCGTTCAATTATATTTGTTTTCGAGTTATTGATTAGTCTAATTGAATACTTTTTAACCGAATGTTATTGTAATGAAATCAATACCGCAGACGCCGGTTCTGCTGCAGGTCGCTGTTCAGCCCTACTATCGACGGAAGCTTCGGTAGTCGGAACTTAGTGACGCCGTGACTGTACAGCGGCACTCGGTTTCGCTCGTACTTTTAGCCGGAACTTCTAAGACCGACCGCCCGGATCGCGATCTTCCGATAACGTGACGTGGCGGCTCAGCTGGGACGTCGATTGTTGTCACTTTCGGAATCTCTTTCGATGCATTGGCGCAATAGGACACTAAACGGACCAGTCGAGCACGCGTCCGATAGCGCCGCCAGCTTTCTCCACTGCGCTGTAGGAGGCCCTCGGATTAGGCGCAGTAGCTCTATCTCTTCCGCGAAACATCAAACGTCGCGACACGAGTCTACAGTCCATTTCCGAGGCATTTTCTCCCGAAAAATTACCGCTAAAAAATGTGTCGTGAAAAAAAAAATAAAGTCGTTATTTTGATAGTAAATCAAACACTCATAAAAAGCACTTTGATGTAGAGCTGCAGCAAAGAACATGGTATTTACATTAGGAGAAAGGTTCGTAGAACACCGCAAATGCCGGGAGTAGTGAGCGAGTTCCTATATTCCGTTATAAGATCGGATGAATTAAAAAAAAAGAAAAAAAAACATTCTTAAGGTCGGGGTACGGTTTGACACTCTTGAGGCTTGGGTTTAACAATAGCTCGTGGGTTTATTCAGAGTTCCCACGCGTCTTCAAATACCCTAAGAACAAGCAGATTGAAGCAGTTCTTCAAGTCCTGGAGGTTCTTGACAAAGCAAGAAGTGTGATCGTTCTAAGTCACACCGTGCATTTTTAGAGCGCAGCTCTTAGGGGCCCGTTTCCAGCCTGAGCGGCGTCGGCGTCGCCGTTGGCGTCGGCGTCGGCGTCGGCGTAACCGCGCCCCTCCCTCTCCTCCTCCTCCCCCTCCTCCTCCTCCTCCCCTCATTGTGTCGTATGGTCCGGGCGGGTCACGTGACCTCGGGGGGAGGGGGTCACGTTACCCGTTTCCAGCCTGTGCGGCGTCGGCGTCGGCGTTGGCGTCGGCGTCGCCCCTCCCCCTCCTTCTCCTCCCCCTCCGCTCCTCCTCCTCCCCCCTCCTCCCCCGCCAAGGTCACGTGACCCCGGGGGGTGACTCCCCTCCCCCCGCCGAAGTCACGTGACGGCCCGCCCAAGGTCATGTGATCCCGTCCCCTCGAGGTCACGTGACCCCCCGGACCTCTGCCCTCCTCCTCCTCCCCCTCCTCCTCCCCTCATTGTCTAGTATGGTCCAGGGGGGTCACGTGACCCCCCGCTGAAGTCATGTGACTTATTTTCAGGAAACAAGCTACACAAGTACTCGGAAGAGAGGGAGGGGGAGCAGGAGGGGAGAAGGACTAGCAGGCATGATCACGAGGGAGGAGGAGGAATATACCCTCCACTCCTTCTCCTCAAGAGCTGCGCTCCGATTCGGCGTTACAGGAAGTTGTAAACGGCTTTCACTTTTTTTTTTTTATTTCACTTAATGTATTCTTAAATCGACCAGGACTTTACATAATGGAGGGGGACAACACAACAAATATTTAATAAATGAAAAACACAGAGATGTGACGTATTAAGCTGTCAATGACTCGAACTAGTGACCTATTTCTCGTAATCATTATGACCTACCATCCTTCAACGTGAAAGAAAACCTTTACATCTCTTTCTTAAAGGCGGGCGCTCAAAATTTTCTTCAGCGTGGCAGAAGATTCCCTCTCTTTTCTTTTTTTCCTCCTCCCCTTTCCTCCTCAATTTTCCTCCTCGCTTTTTCCGGCCTTCTCGCACGCGTGCTAATGGGCTTACCGGCCCCCCAACAAAATCTCTGTAACCCTTCAAGGTTCTCTGCTTCAATCCCAAACACCAGGGATTAGTTAGGCAGGATGGATATGAGCTCGGAAGGGTTCGGGCTGGCTCGCTTTTCTTCTTTTTTTTTTTTTTTACTTGTTTTCTGCAGCTCTAAAACGCACTCAGATAGTCAACACCAACGACCCAACAACGAGTTCTTTTACATTCAGATACTTCCGCATGCGGCCACATACGCTACAACAGCGCATATTTATCTCGAGTGGACGGAACTTGAACTTCATAGCAGAAGGAAAAAAGATGGGTATTTTTATCTGAACTTTGAGCTCTACACAGAGAGTTGAAAATTGGTCGTTCTAACAACGGCACACTGAAGAGTAATTGTATCTAGGGCTGGGCGTCGATTAAAAATTTTAACCCGATTAATCGCCACCCTTTAATCGATTAATTAATCGATTAATCGGTTGTGTCAATTTTTATAAATAAAATATTAAAAAGAATGCAACAACTTGTCTTGCCTTTGAAGACTTATTTTATTCTCTGTTACTTACACGGCGCAAAGGATATTTAGAATTGAGGATACATGTAGTTCAACGATTCAAAGACTCACATATGTTTGCTCCAACTCCGAAGAAAAAGAAGTTTGTCCACATTCTCCGACAGGAAGACAAGAATTCAGAGCTTGGGCGGTGCTTTCTTCTTTTTTCAAAGAAAGGAACCTCGATGAGAAGGCGTTGATTGTTGTCTGCGTTTTGGCGAATGGTCCTTACTGCAGCTACATGGGTGCTTCGCTCGTAGGCGATACTGAAGCCAACTTACGGTTTCACTGTACAAAAATTGCTTTTTGCAGGTGATGCAGTGGACTTCCTTCGAGTTTACTCTTCACCGCTGGAGTTTCCTTTAAACCCAAACTTTCCAGCGAGATTGCCTTTCATACTCGTGAACTTGTCCATTTTTACGTGCCGAATACTGGAACAAGTAACCATGGCGCTGTTAGCTTCCCAAATTGTTTTTCTGCTTGTTTGTCTAGCCTGTGCAGGATGTGTAATGGATACTATATCCTCGAACACGTGACGCTTCGCGAGCGCGAGAATTGAACCCTGCTCATAGTACCTGGCTGGGAAGGAACTTCTTTTGAGTACCGATTAAAAAACCGATTAACCGGTTAAAGAATTCGATCGCGATTAAAGCCTTAATCGATTAATCGGAAGGTTAATCGATCAATTGCCCACTTCTAATTGTATCCCTATTGTGTTTTTTTTTTTGTACAAAGTAATAATTACGAGTAATTACAAGTCAAATATATTGCAGTCAGAGGGACGCAGTCTGATCATTTCTGGGGCATAATATATAGGTTCGTACTACAGGTGTTTTTTAGAGTGACGGCCGCCTCGTTGAAGCTACTAATAAGAGTAAAAACAAACTTCCACAAAAAGTGAAACGGTTTATGGTATATTTCATGTATCTTCAATTTTTGAAAAAAACAAAATTCTTCGTTGCCAAACGTGCATTTAGTTTCTGTCAACAAATTAACTGAAAACTCGACAGCCGACAAATGTCTTGCGTATCAACAAAGAGAACGGGAACACGGAGATTGAACCTCAAAATCACAATTTTCTTCGCGTAAATATAGTGCAACTAGCAATAGTAGCATATTATGCCATTTATTAAAAGACAGCAGGTATTACGAAGTTTTTATTCTCTTCTGTTCCCATTTGTCCGGTGATTAAGAAATGGAATGCCCAGATAGCCTCTGCAGCCCTTGCATCATAATTGTTCGGGGCTCTGTCATGGTGGGCGAAGGCCAGCGATCATCTCAAAAAAAAAAAAAAACCCAGGAGTTCGGAAGGTGTACTACAGCTATTTTTGGGGCTGCTTGGCTAATTTAGGCGTCTGGCGTTCCCCGCCTACTTAGAAAAGAAGCGGAACAGCGGCCAGCTCAACGTCGTCACAAAGTGGGAAATCATGCCGAAACGTGTCCTTGAACACGTACGAGATCTTTACCCGAACCCAGCCGGGATTCGCCACAATTCCTAATTAATCTATGAAAAAAAAAATATATATAAAAAGGGGTAGGCTTAAACGATTTGCCAATTTTTGAATATAGTCATGCGGACTAACTGTCCACAAGTACAGAAAGAAATGCAGTAGAAATGCAGAGCTCTATTGTGTTCTTTATGTCCATTCTTGTCTTCCGCGCTGTACGCCAATTAAAATTAATTCTGCAATATCTGTAGATTATGCTTGGTTATGTTGTCTCTAAAAGAAAAGTAATCAAGGAAGTTCGGTATCGTGCCGCCAATTTGTGCAAATACAATTTTATGTGGAATTCAATGTCAAAACAGTACTTCCTCGGGAAATAACGCATCCGTCGTTCTTCGACTTCCTGAAGCTATGAACTACCGATCTCGGCTACAGGACTTTTGGCTCCACAAAATATCACGCTCAGTAGAAAATTCGCCTTTTCTACCAAAAATACTGGAAATTATTTATTTTTCAAACAGGTCGGGTGGTGATGCGTGTTTGAGTGTAGGACCGTTGACTGGGCACTGGTTTGCGCCTATAGTGCATGCAGTGCTCCCTTCCAAGCTGCCTACGACGAGTGTCGAAATTTGAATATAGTAGAAATAAAATCAACTGGCACACTTAGAATTATTTTAAACTTGCGCGTTCTTCAGGCATTAAGATTTTGATTGTACCTTTTATTCATTGTCGTCTTCGATGAGGGAACAACTTGCCGAGGAGGCCGCGCTGTCCGCGTACGCGGCTTGACAAATAAGGTCGCAAATGCTTTTCACGAATCTTTAAAGACCAAGCATAAAAATGAAAGACGCTTACAAATCTTTGTAACGCGAAATTAGAGCGCAGACACTTTACGCCAATGAAACCAACTCTATGTTTTGGGCAGACGTCTTGCGAGAGTTGCAGTATTTTTAATTATGCCTAATAAATTAAATGTTTAGGACTAAGTACCAAACTTTTTAAATGTATTAAGAACCTAAATAACAGTGGGAAAGTTCTAGAGCTTCTTGAGAAACACCAGAATTAGCTGTTCGCAACGTGATACGGCTCGCGTGGCTTCCTTCTGACTAGTAATAAGGCTTATGAAACATTTCAAAATACCCCGTGATAAAGCACCCGCCCCATCATAAACTCAATTTCGAATGTCCCGGGATTTGTTTTTATAGGCCGGAAAAAAAAATAAAACAAGAGATGCATACAAGACGCGTGCCCCACGCTTTATTTATGTCAGTGTTTTATAAACAATGTTTTTTTTTTTATCATTTTTCACCCACTAGATATTAGAAAAAACGTGCAAATTAACGTTTTGTGGATGTGAGCTATACGACCAGGCGAAGATTTGGTTCAAGAAAGAACGCAGCAAAAACCGACTGATTACCTAACATTTGTTAATGAATTTTTTGATTATAAAAGAAAACGGGATAGTTGATTTATAAAGTTGTTGGGCATAATCAAAAGCCACCAAATTGTCCAGTGAAAATTAGCGCCATTGCGGTTTGTGTAGGTGAGCTATACGGCCGGGCGAGGATTAGATTCAAGAAAGAACGCAACTAAAACCGACCGATTGCCTAAAATTCGCTACTTAACTATTTAATCGGAAAAGAAAACGGCATCGTGTTGTTGGCCATAATCGCAAGCCACCAAACCGTCCATTCTTAAAAAGATGTAACGCGCGCACACTATTATACGGCTTCCTGATACGGCGTCCTCCTAGTTTGGGCGCGAAAATATAGTTCTGATTTTATGGGGCCTCCATCTCCGCGTGGCACAGCCCAACGCCATGAAGCCAAAGCGACAAAGCATGCGCATCGCTGTGACAACGCCACTGTAGAAGGGGCGAGGAGTGCGGCGGCCGAAAACATTGCGGTAACACGATTCGCGTCCAAATTAAGCTGTTTAGCACGCCGTGAACCACTTCACGTGCACTACATCTCTTTAAAAATGAAAGATTTGATGTTTTTGATGACTACAGATAAGACACAAACCGCAATTGCGAAACTCTGACGTATTTTTAAAGAACAAATGTCTAGTCGTTAAAAAACAAAATCGCCCTGTATAAGCACGATTGTAAGCAGTTCTTTACGTCCGGCGACATCATTACGGCATGGAAGGAGACGTTGACCACAGATCATACGCTGTGTATGATCTGTGGTCACTTTTTTTTTTCATACGAGAATGAGCAAACATTTGATACCAAATAAAATAGATTTAGCATTCACTAAATTCGGCTTGTTTACTTGATTGAAATCGATAATTGATTTGATTACACTTATTTTGTTCCCGCACATGCCTACTTTATTCCCTAATGAGTTACAAATGGTAATTACATTATTTTTTTTTGTCGTGCGCGGTCATCACAATTTATTATTAACAATCGGAGCTATGCGATTACGCGGAGGAGGCGCATTTGAAGATATTCAAAATTGTTCTGAATACACAAACAACTTCAAACGTCTTGCTGTTTGGGTCCTTTCCTACACGCAGGACCAATAATAAAGCCAAAACCTTATAGAGGACACTGTCTCTATCAACTCAACGCGCAAACACGATGTGAAGCGCGTCTGCGTACGTTGGAAAAGAGATACCGGCGAGGAAACCATGGCGTCGAATGTCCATGCATCAAAATGTCCGTGCACCAAAATATCCGCGCACCGAAATCTCCCACACCGAAAAGTCTTTGCAGCAAAAAGTCCGTACACTGAAATGTCTGTGCACCAAAAAGTCCGCACCGAAATACCCTACAGCAGAACGCTCTACACCGAAAAGTGCTAGACCCACTGCGGATGGGATCCCCCGTCACCTCTGCCGGTTTACGAACCATAATGATTCAGAACCACTGGTCTATGGAGCGCCATCCCTGATATACAGAAAACGCCGCTCGTACTTCCCGTTGTCGCCATGAATCCGCCTAAACAACGAAAGATGCCAAATCAGATATTTATATTAAAATTGAAACTTCAATGACTACTTCTTCGAGCAGAACGAGGTATTTGTGCTCTCACAACAGCAAGAATCGTCTTCCAAACCAATGCTAAAAAAGAGCCAATGCAACTCGTTGGGAAGAGCAAGTGCCAAGCTCGCTCAAAACAGCTACTCGGTTGGTTCAGCTTCTTGTCGCAGGTGTGTCGGCTGGCTTCTGGATAATCTATTCAAATCCTTGAAGCTTTCATTTCCTCCACCCCAAACTTGTCAAAAAAAACAAACAAAAAACAGGCAGCCGGTAAAAAAAAAAAAAAAAACTATCGGAAAATGGCGAGGAGGAAACGAGAGGCGATTTCCCCCTTTCACAGTGGCGAGAAGGAAAGTGAGGGTCGGGTTCCTTCTCTCTGCTTGCGGGCCGGCCTTTAAAGGGGCCCTGCAATGACTTTTTGACTGGTTTTTAATTTGCACTGAACCTGAGCGTGCTGAACGTAGTAACTTAATCCAACTTTTCTTTTCTCAAATTTCGCTTTATTTTAAAAGTTATAGGCAAATTAGAATTACAAAAACAAGCAAAAAATAACCTCCTTTATGACGTCGTAGGTCCTGGCTTGAGTGGCCTTGAACTAGAGGAGGAGTAGTGAGCTCATCGAGCGCCCACGGCTGCCGCACTCCGTGTCGACGGCTCGAGAGGCACCATGCACTAAAGCACGTGTTGGATAGGCTGTATGAAGCGGGCGGCCAGGGCAGCTCGCATTGCATTTGCAGCGCGACTAAACACTAATTCGGCATACCATTTCATTGGCCACAAACGACAGCAAACACGGGGTAAAGATCAGTTCAGAACGGGAGCCACTTCGCGCTGACGCACCGCCAAATGGCCAAATCGCCAGCAGGGCCCGCGCCGAAGGCCTTCGGAACGCTCGGAACCGGTCGGATTCTTGAGCCGGTATACGACCACAGCGCCGCCGCGTACATCCGGGACCTTTCTACGCTCCTCGTTTGTCGTAGCCTCATCCCACTAGCCTTTTCTAGTATGCGCCGTTTTTTTCCGCCGCTTGGTGGCGGGTATGTCGACGAGTCATTTCTTGTTTACGTACTTTCTAAACTGCATTTGTTTCTTTTCTGATCTAAAGTAGTGAACAAAAACTAGTTTCATACATAAATGAAACGGTTCGCGACACTTATATTTTGTATCTCGACTAAAAAAAAGCTCTTAGCGGCTTTGACCAGTGGCAAGCCCAGGACCAAAGACGTCACATTTTGCGCGCTTTCGGTACCGCGGGTCGCCCTCGTCGGTGGAGGAGGTTTCCGCGTCGTCCGGTTAAAATATGACGCACTAATATTTAGTTACTCTCTCCATGCCCGCTGGCTTGCCCCAACCCCAAGAGACGTAGAAACCGCAAAAAAGGTAGACGCTTAAATATGATTGCAGGGCCCCTTTAAGAAAGAAAAAATACGCCCTAAACGGAAAGAGATGTCGTTTCCGCTACTTATATTGTACTCACACGGTAAGAAATACAGAATCTCTTAATCATCCATTCATATCTCAATTTCTAGAAATTGCAACGCGGACGCGCAAGCAAGTCCTCGATTTCTGGAAAACATTTCTGTTCCTTGCCATTTTCGAAACCACGCGCGCGCTTAAAGAAGAAAAAAAAAAAAGGTAAAAACAAACAAAAAAAAATCAAACTGCAAAGCTATGCGTTTATTTTTTTTTTATTTTTGAGGGCCGACTCGTTCTTCCTGATAGTAATCCATACGCCACCTTGCTATTACGGATCTCACGTGCCAACTTAAAGTTTACGGGCACTTCTACTTTCCTTCTGCACCAACTTGGCCATCTTGCCCTGGGACTCATTTACACGCAATTTTTTTTTTTTTTTTAACCCGACTAGAAATATATTTTAAACTTATTTTTACCCTCTTTCTTTTTCTTCTTATCTTCATCCGTAATTCTATCGAATGAGTTCTGAGCAATCCGGAAATTCTTTATTGGTTTTTGGTTTCAATTCTTTAGTCGGAATGTGTCAAGATTACTTCGAATAGAATAGCGCAGTGTCGTCACTAGCTTCAACAATCTAAAGAGATCTCGTACTCCGTGGCTTCCTCCGGCATTATGAAAGCTATGAATGACGCAGCATTCCATTTGAACCACTTTTCGGACACGCCTAGCTTTTGTACTTGATCGGGTATGCAGTAAGAGCAAAGGCCTAGGCGCGTGAGCCTAGTTCAACAGAGTGATTCTTTTTGTACAAGGACTCGTGCATAAGACGCACTTTCTAAACCCCCGCGCTCGTGCCCATGCCTTTGTCTTCACTGCAGATATTTGTGAGACGGGGTATAGTTCTAATTGACCCCGAAAGTGATGACGTCACAACGTTTCGCTCCGCTCCAAACAAGCCGTTGCTATAGGGCCGTTCTAATGGATAAACGCATAGAGGTTAGAAATTTTCTGAGGTTAGAAATTTTCTGATAAAAAGTAAATACTTTTTTTTTTGCTTGCGCTGCGTCTGCTCACTATCTGATCATGAATACTTTTTCTTTCATCTCAGTACGATAAAGCGACGACAAAATCCCGTAATAAAGTTTCATAAACGATTCTACCTTGATGACACACGATAAAATGGTTCCGCGGCTTTAGTGGTTCTTTCTGAGGGATTACGCGACCGCGTTAAATGAGGTTGGGTGACGATCGATGAAAACTTCTATTCTAGGGGTTAGCTTTCTGCGGGATGTTCGGAAGTCAAGAGTGCCCGGCAAAGCTTTGATCGACGCTCGAGCTGCGCGAACGCCTTCCCGTCGAGCTCGCTTTCGCAATATTTGGGAAGGTGAAAACACTGCGTGGGATTTCCCTTGTTGCTACCCGTCTCGGGGAATGACACAGTACACCGGTTGAACAACACGTAATTATTTAATGACCGCTATCGCCTGCGCCGCGATCCCAACAGCCCCCGCGCACCTGCTGCGACGGCCTTTTATCAGTGGCGTAGCGCCGCTCGCGTGGCCAGTTGCCCTTGGCCTCCTCGTAGTCAAGATGACTACTGATGATTGTCGGAGGGGCAGCTGGGCCAACCGATTGGAATCCCCAGGTTGCCCACAACTATGAAGCCGAATCGGCCGAATCGCGTATGACGACGACGTGAAATGTATTAAGGTCGAAGTGCAGGCCAGCGCACGTTTTAAGGATTTTCGACAGCACAGTTGCTTCAGTGCACATCTGTGTGATCAAGCGAACTCTCCGTAACGAATATAGATTGTCGCAGATGGAAACGTATCCACAAGCGTGAAACAGAAAACAAATATTTAATCGGCGAACTTGCGCTTAGAAACAAAAGAAAAGGTGAGCGTCGACGGTGGCAGCAGCGCAACGGTACGTCGGCGTGACAGCTAGCTGTCAGTCGACAAAACCGCGCTCGACTCCATATGATATAGCACACTCGACATCTGCAACTTTCGACCTAGAATATTCACTAGTGAGCTAGGGCGAGACTGTTTAGGCAAGGTCATTCTGACTTCCTTATCTTTTACACTCGATGTAAGAGTAAACTCGAATTTTCTAAAGGCACGGAGAAGCGTTCCTCCTCAGTCATGTGCGCTTAAGGTCTTACATAAAAATATAAAAAAATCTGTAGGATTTTTTACAGATTGATGATTACAAGGCAGGGTACGAAACAGACACCCATGCTGCGAGACTTAAGAACAAATTGTGGGGTCTCGAACCGTTCATGTTACAGTCAAAATAACTGCTCCTTCATTACAGTGCACGTTAACTCAGAAAGAGGGCCCGACGCTGCTGTGATATCCTGTTCTAAACATATGCTTTTCTCACTGTTTTTTGAGCAGATCTCCATGCGTAGGTTGATTTTCGTCAGATAGTATCCCGTATCGCACGGAAATGCAGTTCGTTTTAAACGTTATTAATTTTTTTTAGGCCTCCCATGTTTCAAATAAAAAAAAAGTGAAAGCCGTTTACAAATCCCTGTAACGCCGAATTGGAGCGCAGCTCTTGAGGAGGAGGAGTGAAGGGTACTGAGGGGAGGGTAGACCCCTCCTCCTCCCCTCATTCTTTAATATGCTCCGGGGGGGGCGGTCACGTGACCTCGGGGGGGGGGGGGGGTGTCACGTGACTTCGGGGAGGGGGGGTCACGTGACCTCGGGGGGGGGCACGTGACCTCAGAGGGGTCACGTGACCTCAGAGGGGTCACGTGACCTGGGGGTCACGTGGGGGTCACCTTGGGGTCACGTGACCTTGAGATGACCTTGGGGAGGAGACCACGTGACCTCGGGGGTCACGTGACCTCAGAGGGGTCACGTGACGGGGGTCACGTGACCTTCAAAGGGTCACGTGGGGTCTTGGGGTCACGTGACCTTGAGATGACCTTGGGAGGGGTCACGTGACCTTGGGAGTCACGGGGGTCACGTGACCTTGAGATGACCTTGGGAGTGGTCACGTGACCTGGAGGGGTCACGTGACCTTGGGGGTCACGTGACCTTGGGATGACCTTGGTTACGCCGACGGCGACGCCGCTCAAGCCGGGAACGGGCCCCTAAGAGCTGCGCTCTAATACAAAAACTAAATCGTATCATTGAGCAATCAATTCAAACAGTGGCAGACGGCATACTTGAGTCATCCCGTGTGCGTTCGTCATGCGTTCGTCGTCTGCAACAGGCATCTCGACGCGTTTCGAGGACCGGAAGTCGCCGTCGCAAATATTTCAGAGAGAGCCGATTCTCGGCAAACTTCTGTCGCGGTAAGTGTCATATCAGGGCTTCCTTTATCTATTAGAGTGCAGCTCTTAGGGGCCCGTTTCCGGTTTGAGCGGCGTCGGCGTCGCCGTCGGCGTCGGCGTAACCGCGCGGTGCATCATGGGAAATGTCCCATAATGCACCGCGCGAGTCCCCCACCGGGGTCACGTGACCTCGTGGGGGGCACGTGACCCCCCGAGGTCACGTGACCCCCCGAAGTCACGTGACTCCCCTGAGGTCACGTGACCCCCGCCGATGTCGCGTGACCCCCAATGACGTCATCGTCACTGATGACGTCACCGGCATCCACATCGTCATCGTGATCGTCACTGATGACGTCATCATCACTGATGACGTCACCGGCATCCACATCGTCATCATCACTGATGACGTCACCGGCATCCGCATCGTCATCGTCATCATCACTGATGACGTTACCGACATCCGCATCGTCATCGTCATCATCACTGATGACGTCATCAGTGACGTCACTGATGTCGTCACCGGCATTCACATCGTCATCGTCATCGTCACTGATGACGTCACCGACATCCGCATCGTCATCGTCATCATCACTGATGACGTCACCGGCATCCGCATCGTCATCGTCATCATCACTGATGACGTTACCGACATCCGTATCGTCATCGTCATCATCACTGATGACGTCACCGACATTCGCATCTTCATCGTCATCATCACTGGTGAAGTCATCAGTGACGTCACTAATGACGTCATCGGTAACCGCATCGTCATCGTCACTGATGACGTCATCAGTGACGTCAGTGATGACACCATCGGCATTGGGGGTCACGTGACCCCCCCTGGTTAGTTTAACACCCCCCCCCCCCCAGTGCCCTTCCCTCCTCCCCCTCAAGAGCTGCGCTCTAATTAGGCGTTACAGGGAGTTGTAAGCAGCTTTCACTTTTATTTTTAGACGTTTAAATTCCACGTCAGACTTTTGACCGATCGTTCTTTCGGGGCGAAATCCAGACCCATGTATTTGTCAATTACAACGCTCATAGCAACGATTTGTTTGGAGTGGTGACGTCACAATTGTGCGGTCAGTTGTCAATTCTAAAGATTTTCTTTTTTTTTTACAAGAATCTCGAACTATATTTTATAGATCTTTACGTTTTGTGATTTGATATTGTCATTTATTCGCAGATAGAAATGTATGGTGTGTTACTCATAGATACAGTATTATAACTACTGCGAAAGATGAAACCTTCACACAGATATAAATTGTTAAAATGAAAACCGAGTGTGTTAGTCCTCGTGTATGGACTTGATAGTTACTTTTTTATTTTATTTTTTGCCTGTTTTCATTGGGATGAGTATCGTGCCGACATGCGTTCATGTAATTACTCCTGCGCGAAGCACGTCAAAGACCCTAGGCTAGCAGTCGTATCGCACTATACTCGGGAATAGCTTTCTGTGGCATTTTCTAGGAGAGGAAGGGTGCGCATGCACAGCTTTAATTGGAGGTAAAGCACGCGCTTTCGTGCCTTGGACTGCATAGCAACAGAGAGTTGTCAGAGTTTAGTTAAAGTTCTCATCTGTAGCGTGAACCAGCTTGCCACATCTTAAAGACAGATCGACTTCATTTTATTCTAACACTCTACGTCTTCTTTGCAATTTTTTTAAGTCAGGTATAAGAATTTTTTAAAGTCCATACTTAAAGTGACACTAAACGAGAAGGTATATAGTGAGATTATAAAGCAGGAGTTGATTATTTCTAATGTATGTAATTTTTTATGCGAATTGCCGTGCCTCAGGAGAAAGTATACAATGACGCAATCCTTGCTTGAGTAGGGCACTTGAACTATTTGCTGTGTGTCACTGAACTACAATTATTTGTCCACCACATAACTTTATTTTTTTATCACTTTTATCACACCAAGCAGCAGAAATTTAATTATCTTGCTTCGCGATGTTGTTTCAAATGTAATAGAAAAATGTCTTTCTTTTTTTCGAATTTACAACAGTTGCTAATTCTGAGTTTCGTATATTGCGACGTATTGTAAGGCATGATACTGTCAAACCTAAACGTTTAAGCAGCCTTTTTTTACACCACAGTGAAAAAAAAATGCAATGCATCAGTCAGCTAAAGAAAATAAAACACATTTCAAGTCAAACACTTGTGCGTTCTGAGCCCGTCATACTGTTTTGTACTTTTAATAAGCGCGAAGAAAACTTACTTTTTATTGAAATGAGGCTTATTGTTTGTTTGATACTTTTAAATATAGTAAAGGAGAAGTTTTTGTGAATTTCCTCGTTGTGCTTCACCGTTGTCACTAACCAACTTACAAATGAAATAGTAACCAGCTTAACCTTAGCTAATCTGCTTAATTGACACTACAGCTGCCTTCCATTCAACTACCACAGCATTGTATTACGTGAGCAGCCACTAGATAAACATAACCTTTCAGACGTGATCTTTGAAGGGACCTTATGGAAGTAATAGCGGCAACGACGTTTCGCTAAAGATAGCTTTATCAGGTTTTTTTAGGCCCTGAAAAAACCTGACGAATCCTGAAAAAGCATAAAGAAGCATGAGAGAAGCTCGAAGATGCCTAAAAAATCCTCTGAAATATCTGGAGAAACCTTAGCAAGTATGAAAAGTTTGTAGTAACCTAAAGAAACCTACAAAAACCGGGAGTATCATGAAGAAGTATGGAGAAGCCTGAAGAAGCATATGACTAAACCTGAAAAAGGTTTCCATATTTTGACAAAAGCTCATGAGGATATGAAACCAAACTCTTCAACTCATCAAAATAAACTTTAATTGATTGACAAAAGCTCGAAGAAGATTGAAAGAACCCCAATCAATTTGAAGAGGCCCGAAGAGGTCTCAGAAGTTTTAATACATTTTAAAAAGCAGGAGGAAGCCTAAAGAGACCTGAAAAGCCTGAATTAAGAAACCTAAAAAAAGAGTACCTGAAGAAGCATAATAAAGAAACCTGACAAAATTCGCAAAAGTAACCCGAAAGAGTCTGCTGAAGAAACCTGGAGAACTCTGAACAAGCCCGAACAAAGCCCGAAGAAACCCGGAAAAACTGAAGAACACGAAGAAGCCTAAGATATATTTAAAAATACTTAAAAACACGAAAAAAATTGTTTAGAGAGACATCGGCTGCCAGTTTGAGGTTTGCGGAAAATTCCCCTGACTTGCAAGTCTTTCCTGCCCAGCTTCAACTATCTTTTTGCCTTCTTTGCAGACGGGATGTTTGACAGAACCGCATAAAGAAGAGTAAGCAAACGACAAGCCGACATATGACCATCAGGAGCGCAGACAAGCATTGAAATAAATGTTGAAACAATGACAGCGGCGGGACACGCCAGACATGGCGTTGGCAGAAAGAGAGAGTCTGGTTACCTGTTTACAATCATCTCCGACCAATGCACTCATCCGTCAGTGACATCTGACACAGAGTTACAAATCAGCTCTCTCGCAAATCTGCAGTTGCATTGGCAGACGACGGGACAGACAGAGTGGCAGACGTGAATGAAGAGAAAGTCCGGGACAGCGAAAGGGACGAACAGCTTAGCAGCTGACACGACATGTGAAGTATAGCATAAAGCGCGCAGGTTCAGAACAGGTTTTCTGCTGTACACACATTTTATTAACACGAACAAGAAAACGTTTGTCGTTGACTGCGCACTTTGCATTTTTCTGCAGCTGTTATTTTATGTCTGTGTTGAGCCTTTGTTTTTCACGGTTGAACGATGACACTAGAAGAATCAGGAAGTGTTCAAAGGATATGACGCGCACACTCATCTTAGGCGATTTGTTTTCTTATCCTATGTTATTCTTGAGCAGCACGCATGCAGGCTGGTCTTTGTTGAGCCCGTTCTGGTATGCGTGACGAGATGTTTCGGTAGCTCTTTCTGATGGTTCCTATCTCTGGGGTCACGACCCGGATTATCAATTGTCAGCGGAAATTTCGACCCTGTGGGTAAAACATAGTGATAGCGTCAAGATTAATTGACAACCTTACACTCCTCTTATCTCCATTAATGAAAGTAGAACTAATCCTACCCAAGACTTCAAAGTGAGCGTTAGTCATTGTGGAAGGTCGACCACAACGACGCTTCTGGTCTAGGACGGCGCCAGCGGCATCTTTTTTCTCCAAAATGTTTTGTCAACTCAAAAATACGACCGGTGCCATGATAAATTGCGCAACTCCTCGTGCGCAGTCAAGAGTCTCAGCAGTCCTATTGCCATGATCACTGTTCTAAATTGCATTTTTTTAAAGCTTATGGGAGTATCCGTGGGCGTTCATTTGAACGGCCCAAAGGAAATGACTTGTTTTTGGGTTGAAACTTAACTCGAACTTAAACTTTATTTGAACGAATTTGTGCCGAGAGGACACCAGACAAAAAGCTTCCAACGTGAAGCTTGGCTGAGCCCAGTGTCCCTGTATTCAAAGAATATGGGGCAATAATGGAAATGGAACAATAGTATTTACATCAATAAAATGAGTATGCACTGTTGTCTTTGTTTAGTTTTTTTTGGTTGAACAGTTAATAATAATCTTGTCGATAATGAAGTTGTTCAGCAGTGTAGGTAAGTGAAAAGTAGAGTTCCGGCGTTATCGGTAGATACCGAAAATCCTCGAAAATTAACCCATAAGCCGGTTTTATCAAAAATCGGTAAACACTGAAAGACCTTGAGTTAGCGCCAACTCAGGATTTTTCAGTTTCTACCGATTTTTGATAAATTGTCCTGGAATAAGAGAAACCCAAGCTTCACGGGGAATAAAATCTTTGTCTACAGCTTTATTTTATGTTGACCCGAAACACAGCCCCCAGTGTATACTGCCCGCGAAGCTTCTTCTTGCTTCGGAACCACACATCTTATCTTATTTATTATGCTTATCGGTACGGGGACGCTTTTCCTAATCGGATCAAACGTGTACGTTCTGTCGAGGTTAAGCAGTTTCATGCACGCCTACTTTCTTGAGCACGACTCCTGATAAACCGCGATTTTTCGTCCGACAGCAACATTTTACCCCGAAAATCACCAAACCTGTGGGAAAAAGAAAAACCGCCAAAACAAAAACAATTCGACGAATAATTTTTTTGCGTCTTCATTTTCTCCAAAAACTATAAAAGAATGTAATAAGTTGGCTATTGAAGGATGTGTTTAACGTATATACAAGTTTGTTTGTCTTTCGATGTTTTTGTTCGAATTTAATGTATTTCATGTACTAACCCCTGCTATAATGCCGAAAGGCGATGCAGGTCTCTATGTAAATAAATTAAAAAAATGAAAACAAATGGCTATAGTTATGAGCCCATGAAACACGAAAGTGCATAGTTGGCTCAGAAATAAGGAGCGATCAAGAATTTATTTCGTCGGATACTGACGAAATAAATTCTGGATAATAAATGAACCTAACTTTAAAACGCAAGTGAGCTTGTACAGGTATTTGATGGGGAAACGAGGTCCATGTCCCGAGAAAGAAAAGGCCAATAAAATAAAGACATTAAACACATCTTATAGTTAATAAAAAAATCTAAAATTAAAAAAGCAAGACTATAATAAATGAAAACAGTCAACACTCCACAAGGAATACTCGCCCTACCTAAAGAGTGGAAGCTTGCATACTGGCAAAGACTAAACATTAGTTGCCTAACAACTAAAAAGCACCTACCACTCTGACATGTAAAACTTGCCCCCCCCCCCCTTCTTTCAAAAAAAGAAAAAAAAAACAGCAAAGGTTGCTTTTACATAATTTTAGGCTATCAGCTCGATTATAAAATGCCTGTCTAAGTAAAAATTAACTTTATAATTTCTGTTCTAACCCTTGCTAAGCTGAACACAGTCAAGTTACTTAAAGCCCAATTTTCTCGTCGTTTGGTTTTAGAATTTACACTTATCTCCGAGGTTAAGTGGCAAAAATAATTTTGAACACTTAATACCTAGTGCTGATAAAGTGAGATCACGTTTTTTACAAGGTATGCCCGGCTTTCTTTCTTTTTTTTTTTTTTTGTTCTTATTTATGTAGAACACCAAAGTACACCGGGTTTTCGAGAAAAGAGAACCGTGTTTTTTGGCCTGGGTAAATGAACTATGCATCGCGGAAAGCTCAGACTTAGTGAGAATGTGAATATAGCGATTGGAATAGAACACAAAAGTATAAACGATAACTTTGACTGGTTTAGAAAATATTTGAGGAAAACAAAATTTCTCTATGAGCCGACATCCACCTAAGCTTGATATCGTCAAAACACGAAATTGCATATTGTGAAAGATCGTGGGATTTGTATCAGTGAAGAACACTTGTCGAAATGAAAGAGAATATTGTTTTCTTTCTTTTTGGCAGATCTGTTTCACTACAACAGATGCTACAGGCGCCCACTATCTCATTTCTCGTTTTGACGATATTAGGCTTAGGTGGGCGTCGGCTCATAGAGCAATTTCGTTTTTCTCAATTACCTCTTCATCGAGGTAACATCCTGTTCTCAAACTTTCGCGTTCTATTGCAACTGCTAGCGTCACCTACTCATGGAGTTTGAGCTTTCTGCGACGCATAGTTTATTCACTTGACCCGAAAAACACAGTTCCCTTTTCTCGGGAACTCCAAGAATCACAAGAATACAACAACGTTTTGAATGGCTATCCCTAGATGTTGTTTTCTGCGGTCACTGAGAGCTTCAGAAACGCAGATTGTGTTGAACCCCCGGCATATATCCTTATCCTTCCGCAGACAATGAAATTGACGCATTTGAAGATAAAAACGAAAAAGTACGAACCACAGAGCAAGAATATTGAACATAATAATAAGCGCCGTCCTGCTTTTGTTAAGCTATCAAAATCTATTCGTGACTGCCTGGAGCTGAGCCGGTTGGTATGACATGATTTCTGAAGTTCAGCTGGAAACCGTCAGAAATCAAAATCTATTAGCGACGTGCGCCACCAAAAGCATTGCTGGGGTCGGCATTCGCCATTGGTCAAACCATATAGCTTTCTGTATATATGCATCCCCGATCGCCGGTTCACGGCGAAGCAAATCCTGCCAATTATGCGGCGAGGCAAATCCTGGCCGTGACGTCACGAACGGAAACCGTAAGGGAGAGCCACCGAAACATATCGGTGCTAATAGCTGCCATGTCTAACGTGCGGAGTGCTAATAGCTAGTAGCAAATGGCTACAATGTGCCAAATAACAACGTTAAAGAAATTTGGAGTATTAGGGGTCTCAGCTCAGATGACTAAGTATTTCAAATTAAAAAAAATAAGCAGTGAATAGTGAAATGCTAATAGCTACAATGTTTCGACTAGCGAAATGCCAATAAAATAGCTAAACTCTGATAGCTACAATGTGCCGATTAACAACGCTAAAGAAGTTTACAGCAATGGGGTCTTTACCTCGGACGACATTAAATATTTCCAACCAGAGAAGAAACGTTGACAACCAGGAGAACTGCGTATCACACCGTGCGAAGGGAAGAGAAGCAACGAGGACATGTTTTCTACTCTTGTCACACTTGCATGCGTGCATGAAAACAAAATATGTTGGGTTATCTAACCACCCCTTCGCTTAATGACGGAAAACACGAGAAGCGAGTGGGAAATTTCACAATACGCTATAGTGTTTTGGCCCCATTACACGGAGAAAGCCGTTTGTAAGCGGCATTAGGCCGCGCAATATAAACCGCCTGTTCCACGCGGGGGGGACTTTGACTGGTCGTTCAACTTGAAGAGCCTGAACGGGCGTGCTTTCAACTTAATTTGAGGGGGCAAGAGAGAGAAAAGCAAAATAACGAGCAACTAAAAGAGCAAGTATGATAAGCATGCATCTTATAATGAACTTGGGAAGGCATTATGGAGAAAGTCATTTACCGGGGAAGTCAATTAGGAGACACACAGCGAAGGAGTGCCCGTTTATGCAACAATGGAAGCATTATGAAGGTTCTGACGTACCCGGTGCAAACAAATTCAGGGACTAGGATGGCTGCTGCCCGAACCTCGAGCGCTTTACTCGTCGTATTTATTTTGTGGCTTTAAAAGGAAAATATATGGTTTGTTGTTCCGGTAGTTTGCGGGTTTATTAACTTCAGCGTTATTTGAGACACGGAGACGAAATACGTAAATTTCATTTGCGGGATCCTTTCCAAACTTGAACAGAGTACGTCCTCTGAAACTTGTAGAATTGGGGAGTTCACTCCTATATGTGAATATATCAGCTTGAACTTAAGAAAAATACTTAAACATGAAGAAAGAAAGGACAGTAGAGGACAAACAGCTGACTACCAACGATGTTTTAGTGTGACCTTCTTCCTTGCGTGTTTGCTTCTTCAATCAGACGTCAAAGTAGAGCATGATAGCTTTATTACAAGAATAAACCTATTGCACTAATAAAGATTACTACCGATAACTACACTCATACAAGATTATACAAACAAAATTTACGCAGAAATACATAAAAATGATTGTTTTTGAACTAACCCGCCACAAGCTCGTGCTGTTTGTTCAGTTCACTTCCTTCGTTTCATCCAAAACCCTATCCAAAAGAGCATATACACTTCTGCAATTTATCTGGTGTCCAGCCTTTGTTAATGATTAGCTTGAAACCAACCCGTACCGTAACAATAAATGATTTTTCACTGGTATACTCTGTCCATATTTGAGCTGAGACTGCAGCAAATGGCACGAGAACACGAGGTCGCTGCTTCAAAAAGTTCTTCCACAGACTGAGCACTCGCGATAAAAATGCAGTTTTCAAAGCCAGGAGCGTGGGTTGGCTCGCGCTTGTAGCTTTGGCTGCTATATCAGCTTAAGGGTGAACTGAGTATTGTACGGGAGCTTTCTGGTCAAACGTAAAGGGAAAGAATGCATAGCAGACTCGGGCATCATGAATTGGTTTTCCACTCTTAGTTGTTTTGAGATTGACGGGCCTAACACCAGCTTGCAATTGTGTAACCCCCATTGTGTAAGCAAAACGCTGAACGCCACAGGCACAACCCACTGCCACGGAGACATTGAACTCTGTTGATTAAAGCTGACTCCTGCTACCCTAATAAAAAAATAAAAAAACAATTTTGAACGCAACAATTTCAACACTTTGTGATTGTATTGCGAATTATCTGCATCAATGGTACATTGTTCATCTTAAACCAATGGAATTGATGGTTTCTATCTCTGGTTACGAAGTCTGTTTTACTAAGTTATTAAATCAAGTTACTGGTTACTAAGTGAAGGAAACTCGCTTGAACTTTAACGCTTTCCTACTTCTGCAGTTTAGTTTTAGTTCCTCAGCTGAAATGGTCCTCAACAGTTGAGTTATATTTTCACGCTGATCAAGAACGTACTGTTGGCAAGCTTCGACTTGGAATCACAAGGTTGCAAAGCGTACTCCGCAAGCTGTTTTTTTTTTTTTTTTTTCTTAACGTCAACACGAAGAAGAGGAATTTAAGAACCAGAAGTTAAGGTTCCTTTTGTTTCCTCTAAAACCTTGTGAACGGTTATTTCCTGTTCTTATTCGATGGGCTAGAGTGAAAATCGGCGCAATCTACTTTCTCCTTCGCGATAGGGAAGATTCCGGTATTACGACACGGACTTCCGGAACTATAAGCGCCCCGTAAGAAGGCCAGCCAACAGGAAAGAAATCAAAGAAACAAACAAACGAAAACGGAACCGAAGAGCAAGACGCGGCGCCGTAACGATCGCTAAAGGGGCGACAAACCGGTGTGAAGACGTGTGCGCCGGCGGGGCCCGCCGCAGGAAGACGCTTAACGATGGGGCGCTAGAAAGCCCATGGGAATTTTCACTTTCTTATCGGTCGGCAACACGGATCCCCGTTACACGCGCACGAAAAGTTGTGGGCATTCCCCCCTCCGCGCATGCAGCGCTCTTTCGTTGCCCGTTCTTCGCTCTCCCATCACGATTGGGAACATCCCTGTGTACACTCCGTCTTTGCGATGGACCGCACCTGGCGCTACGAGCCCTCCCTGTAGCCAACCCAATGCTGCGAACGTGTCACGTGATCACGCACTCCTCGAGTTAGTGCGCCCTTCTCGGAGGTCCCACGACTTTCACGAGGCAATGAAGGGACTTGGGTGGCTCGTAGTGTCTGCGGTTCGCTGCAAGGCGAGACGGAGTCTAGAAGAGACGTGCAGACAGCATCTTTCGTTCTTGTACGCCCCTAAGTCGACGGTGCTGTGGGAGCTATACGCGCTCGCGGAACCACTCAACCACCTCACATTCCATCACGTGACTCGGCTCTCTCTTCCGCGTGGATGACTGGGACTGGGAGCGTGATGACGTAGCGAAAGAGATCGAGTAACGACTGGTTCAACGAGCAGGCAGCCTCACCCGCACTTTTAGCTTAGTAGTGAACCGTGTGTACACACTGTTTCAACGTGACATGGCAAAACAGCGCACGCCGTACGGTGTTCTCGGGCCAGTGAATGTGACGGAGTAAGCGCACGTACACAACTTTCTGCAAGAGTAGCGCGCTCTTGTCACGTGACCCACCCTTTGCGCTCTGATTGGCTCGCTGGGGGATAATAGCTTTCGCTGTTTGCCAGGTTATGCTGAGACGGAGCGTAGCTGTTGATGCGAACGTACCCGTGCACGCTTGGGCGATCCGCGGCATTAGCGGAGGGCTTTCGCATTCCAGCAACGCGCTTTAAGCGACGAAAGACGCCGCTACTATGTACAGAGCGCGACGCCGTTAACGCGAACAAGTAATATCCCTCCTTTTTCTTTTTTTGTTAACTCTCAGAGTTGAAACACCGTCGTCGAAATTCGTACTGTGATGGGAAGGGCTTGCTTGGGGCATTAACCCATGCGCTAAAATCTTTCGTTCGCGAATTGGCTGACAAAGTGGGAAAAGAGCCAATGTTGTGCTCGCGCTAATTGCGTCGCTGAGTGTATACCAAGTCCATGACTCTGGATCGTCTGCCCAACCGTTTGCTTGGAGGGTATCTCCTTCACTTCCACTTCTTTTACCACCAAAAGAAAAAAGACAAAACGGAATCGCAGTGCACGCGCTGTTCCGCATGCAGCAAGCACTGCTCAAGGAGCGTGAGAGCGCTTACACTGCGATGCTGAAGGGCTAACCGAGCGCTGCTGAAGCGCTGCTAAAGCGCTAACCGAGCGCTACGTCACAGGCAAGTCGGTGCCACATGAACGCTGCTTTTAGTGCTCATCAGGCGCTAACTTAGAGCTCCGCTGCACGCGTCGTTTTTGCGTCTGTATACGTACTATACTTCGTTTCAGCTTACGTTTAGACGCAGACGATGCTACAAGCGCGAGCATGTCACCCTGAACAGTGCCCACACCGCACGAGCGCGCGTGCTTGGCAGGGACGCTGAAAGCCCGTATCTCGCGGTTGTAGCATCGGTTGCATCTGGACTTCAGCTGAAACGAAGTACAGATGCTTTACACACGCACCAAATTACAGCCGCCATTGCTGACCTTCTCTTGTCTTACCGAGATGCCGAGCAACTGAAACGGTAGCTGACGATCCTCTACAAAGGCCGGTGCTTTAGGAAAGGACACAGTTGAATCTACTGTGGCAATAACCTGGCCTGCTACGGTAATGATGAAGTGAAATAAACGAAATAAGAGGAAACAAAAACTGGAGGTCAGTTACGGCGGCGTCCATGTACAGCTGCTGCAAAGCGTCTGTAGCAAGTGCTCCATGTCATGTCATCGTGATAACACGCCGAGCTACTATTTCCTTTTTGTTATCACAAGTCGTGTGATCTGTTTCATCTGTATATGTTCATAGTTGCACCAATAAACGCGGGATTCTTGGTCGCTCCCGACTGGCTGTCTGGTTGTCTGACATGGTGTCAGAAGTGGAGCCGGCTCCTACGGAATGCCGCAATTGATAGGAACGGGCGCTTCAGCGGCGGAAGCAGCGCCGACCTCGACATCGTAGTAGAAACGAAAGCAGCGCTGACCTCACCATCGCAACAGCAGCCGGCGTCAGGTCGACATGGCAGGACTGAAGCCTCCGAAGCCGTTCGACTTTCACAACGCCGTAGACTGGGCCGCCTGGATGGACGAGTTCGACGACTGCAGAATAGCGTCCGGTCTACACGAGAAACCCGAGGAACTTCAAGTAAGAACGCTTCTTTATACGATGGGCCAAAAGTCGCGTGATATTCTGCGGTCAATAGGCGTGAAAGACGAAGAGTTAAAATAGTTTGACCTAATAAAGTCAAGGTTTCAAGGGTATTTCGTCCGCACACAATATATAGTGTACGATAGTGCTCGTTTTAACCAACGTCGACAGAAACCGGGAGAAACAGTACACCAATTTACGACAGAACTACACAAGCTTGCAGAACGCTGCGACTTTAAAGACATGAAAGAACGTCTCATCAGGGACCGATTTGTAGTCGGTCTTTTGGACCAAACACCCTCGGAGGAGTTTCAAATGGGTCCAAAACTGACGTTACGCATGGTTCTCTCGAAAGCTCGTACAAGCGAAACCGGGAAGTAACAACAAACTGAACTAACAGGGCAAGAGTATGGAAACTCATAAGCAGGTGTTGGGTTCGTCAAGCAGAAAAAGGCAGCGGGAAAGAGCGACAGTCCGACTACTCGAGAGCCCGTAAACGGCAAGACGTTCTTGGAGTTTTTGTGTTTTGTCGTTGCACAAGTTGTTTCGTCCAACGACAAAACTGCGGTTTTTGTCAAAAGGTGAACCACTTCGAAAAAGCGGGCCGCACTAAGAGGCAGGACGGCAGGAAACTCGACGGTATCGCCGCACCTAATAGGGGGCATTTCCTGGGTACCCCCGAGCAATCGCCGAACACGTTATCTGCGCACTTCGTGACAGTGCAGATAAATGGCCAAGAACTTCGCATGAAAATTTACACGGGAGCAGAAGTGACGGTCGTTGGCAAATGTTTTCCAGGTGTCCCGTGCTCTCTTGACTAAGTAGAAAATCTTCGAGGATCGAGCGGTGCAAGAATTTGCACTATCGGAAAATTTCAAGCGAACATTACGTGGAAAGATAGGCACTCGCGACAAACTGTAAACGTCGTTCAAAATTTGCGCCGACCCCTTCTTGGGGTCGCTGCGGTCAAGGCCTTGGGAATTGTCAGCTTTTTGGACAAAATGGAAATTCTCAAAGACATCGAAGCCAAGTTTCCGAAACTGTTCAAAAGCATAGGCCCTGTCTGGAGAACACACGATATGCTTGGTACCGGATGCCGTTCCGTACGCCGTGTCTACTTCCCGCCCAATTCCCATACCAATGAAGGAAGCGGTAAAGAAGGAGCTAGACAATTTAAAGCTAGAAAGACTGATCCGAAGGGTTGAAGACCCAACAGAGTGGTGCGCCCAATCGTGCCGGTACAGGAGCCTTCAGGTGCCGTCAGAATCTGCGTCGACCTGACCCACCTAAGCAAGTTTGTCCGACGGGAGCGCCACCAACTTCCACCTGTAGCGGAGTTCATGGGCAGCTTTCAAGAAGCCCGCGTCTTTTCAGAGCTGGACGAAAGTTCTGGATTCTACGAGATCCACCTTTCGGAGGCATGTCAAGAGCTCACCACTTTTATAACGCTACATTGGAGGTACTTCTACCTTAGGCTACCCTTTGGCGTGAGTTCAGCCCCCGGAAATTTTCCAAAGAAAGTTCACGTAAGTTTTGGAAGGGGTAGAATGACGTCCTGAATACATGGATGACATCTTGGTGTACGGAACGAACAAGATTGAACACGACAGTAGCGTGCACAAGGTGTTCAAAATGCTACAACAGAAGGGCGTGACACTAAACGAAGAAAAATGTTGCATCTCCGTTGAGAGATTATCATTTCTTGGCTTGGTTTTCGATGCCAGCGGAGTACATCGCGATTCCGAAAAAGTTCGGGCCATCAAAGGACTTCCCCGTCCGCCAAACGTTGCTGAAGTTCGGTTTTTTTCTGGGCATGGTAAACCACCTTGCAAGGTTTCTTCCTGATGCCGCATCTATGTCAGCGCCTCTTCGTAGCCTTCTAGGCACAGACAATGACTGGTCGTGGGGTCCCCAGCAAAAACGGGCGTTCGCCAAAATCAAGAACATTTTAAGCTCGGAAACGTGCCTTGCACGCTACAACCCAAGATATCCGACGACCGTCTCTGCAGACGTTTCATCGTACGGCCTCGGCACCGTAATGCTCCAGGACCAGCGACGCCCTGTGGCGTACGCCTCCAGGTCACTGACGTAGACGGAAGAGCGGTACTCCCAGATAGAGAAGGAGGCCCTTGCGCTGACATGGGCAGCAGAACGTTTCGACGAGCTCCGGAGAGGTTTCACTTTCTTGTTTGAGACGGATCATAAACCTCTCCCTCCGTTGCTCGGTCGCAACCCATTCGACTCCATACCCCTAAGAATTCAGAGGTTTCGAATGCGCCTTATGAGGTGCTCCTACACCCTCACGCACATTCCGGGTAAAACCATTGCGAATGCAAATACACTGTCAAGAGCAAGGCGCAGCATTTTAGCACCATCAAAGGGGATGCTCGCAGAGGAAGACTTCCCGGCGCACGTCGACGCCCTCATCCGAGGACTCCCACATTAGATAGTATTCTAGACCGTATATGATGGGAGCAGAAGATTTATCAAAAGTGTTTATTGTTATACTTGAAGCCTGCCGACAAGGCTGGCAAGACAGACACAGATTACGTCAGCTACTCAAATAGTACTGGGCACAGCAAGGCAGCATCACGGTTTGTTTGCCACGACTTGCTGCTAAAGGACACCAGACTTATAATCCCAAGAAGTTTCCGGAAAGAGATGCTCTAAAGGCTCCATGAAGGCCATCAAGGCATCGTTCGCTGCAGGGAAAAAGCCAAAGAGCCGGTCTGGTGGCCGGGACTCAGAAAAGACATAGCTAGAGTTGTGTCTGACTATCCAGAGTGTGCTGCTGAACGCGTACAATTTTCAGAACCGATGATCCCATCCGAAACAACGGAATTTATATGGCAGAAACTCGGTTTTGACCTGTTTGAAAATCGATGTACCTTGCTGTTATCGATTATCACTCCAGGTACCCGGAGCTGGCCTTGCTGGACCGAGGGACGTCATCTGTGGCAATCGAACAACGCTTGAAAAGCATCTTCGAACGGCACGGAATCCCGAAAAGCGTGGTTTCAGACAACGGGCCACAGTTTTACTCGCTTTCTTTCTAAGACTTCGCAAGGACACACTGGTTCACGCACGTGACGTCCAGCCTTCAGCACCCGCAAGCAAACGGTGAAGCTGAACGAATGGTAAGGACTCTCATGCTCCTCTTGAAGAAAGCTGAAGACCCGTAACTTGCTCTGCTAAACTACAGAAAAACCCCGGGCCCTACAGGCTTTAGTCCCGCACAGCTTCTTATGAGCCGACGATTGCGCTCAAGAGCGCCTTGCGCTCCACCCTTGCTCAAGCCTCGCGTAAAACCGGCTGTTATTGGTCATCTGTCTACTTTGCCCAGCGACATCTAGCTACAAGAGACCTGGTTCAGCACTCTGTTCGTGACACTGGCTAGAGGTGACGGCTGGTTTTACATCGTCCTAAGAAATCTTCGCTACCGTTCTAGGTTGGTTCTTGTTGCTTACGACATTATCCTTCTTTTTTCTTTTTTTGCACCGTCACTATTGCAAAAACTGCGTGTATTTTTTTTTTTTGCTTATTGTGCTTCAAATTGTAAATTCTGTCTGAGCTTTTCTTGGTCATGTTTAGAGAGATGGCTACAATTTTCTTAGAACTTAAGGGTGATCTAAAAAAAGAACTCAAGGTGCTCAGTGACTAGCTTAAACGCGAGTTTAGGTTCGATCTTCGCGAAATTTTTTGATAGCTTAAGAGCATAAACGGGGGAATGGAGTTCATAAACAAAGAGTTTGAGGACATTAAGGCAAAATTAAAGAGTCGTAAAAGAAAATTCAGCTTTGGAAGAGGCAACAAGCAGCCTTAAGAAAAAAATATGATATCATGAAAAAGAGTGCCCGAGATGTTGAAATGAGGCTCGACCAGTGTGAACAGTACTCCCGAAACCGTAACTTGCAAATAAAGGGCATTCCGAAAACCGATGACGAAAACGTCATGCATTTAATCAGTAAGATAGGGAACCTGGTGGGTGAGCGGATTACCGACTCGGACGTTGAGGTATACCACCGTGTGCCAACGAGGGACGCAGCTATCAGTAACCTTATCGTACAGTTTGCACAAAGAAACAAGCGTGATTCAGTTCTGGAAAAAACAAAGAAAACGCGGTTATCTGCTTGTGAACTAGGTTTTGACGAGTCAACACCTGTGTTTGTAAATGAGCACTTATGCTCCACATTGAAACGACCGCTTGGAATGACCCACGCAAAAAAGCGAGAGTGCCAATGGCACTTCGTTTGAATTCGAAACTGCAAGATAACGGCACGGAAATCGGTTGGCACTCCGATTGTCTCAATTACACATGAAGAGGATCTTGACCAGATTTGTTAGCCTATTATAAGGCCGGTATCTTGTGTTTTTTTTTGTTTTGTTTTTTTGTTTTCTTTTGATACACTGCCACGAATTAATTTTGCCTTCAAATATCAAAACTTGTCTTGACGCGAAATATATTTCTGTGTTTCATCTAAATGTCCGTTCAATAAAAAACAAGATAGACGACGTTATCACTCTTCTTGAAAGGTGTGAAGTTAAGTTCGACATCATAATGTTTTCCGAAACTTGGTGTCGAAACGACCAGGATATGTTTGTTTTACCAGGCTATAATAACTTTCTGAACAGAAGTGAACGGAGAGGGGGAGGTGTTTCGATAGTGGTCACTAAAGCCCTTCAGTGTGAAATGCTTCTTTCATTTACCGAGATTACTGATTATTATAAATTTCTGAGTGTACGACGCAAAAATTACAGTTTTCTCTTTATCGCCCATCATCAGCAAATTTCTGCAATTTTCTGTCTTTATTGGATAGCTATTCGGAATTTTCGTCCGCAAATAATATTTCTGTTATTATGGGTGGATTTTTTAACGTGAATATGCAAAACAATACCGGTCTATCTTCGCAACTGAATAATACCCTCGCTTCCTATGTCTTTCAGAACGTAATTATGTCATCCACAAGAGACACTGAATGCTCATCAAGTGCCATCGACCTCTTTATTACAAATATAAACACCATGGTGAAGGCCGTGGGCACTATTAGCTGTGACGTTAGTGATCATATTCCGACTTTTGTTTCCTTTCATAGTACAGATCTTATAACTAAGGTCAAAAGACAGCCTATTTCTTACCAGTATATATCAGATCAAAACATAATGTATTTTAGAAATGAAATTTCATCTATAGATTGGACGCCAATACTGTCGCCGATAAACATCAACGATGCGTATGAAAACTTTCTTGACATATTAAAAACTGTTTAGAAGAAATGTTTTCCATATAAGACAATTATCTCATCAAAAACTTCGTAAGCCTTGGATTACGCCTGTTCACATTAAAATGATAAGGTACAAAACTTGGTTGTGCAGAGATTATATCACTACGAAAGACCTAAAGAAATTATTTATCTTCAAGAAATATCGCAATACCTTACCAGCAGATCTAAGGAGGGCAAAGCATGAATATTATAATAAATGGTTTTGTGAGGCTTCAAAGAAACGTCCATATATCGTTTGGAAATCAATAAATAAAATCTTCCAGCGCGGTAGATTGCACAGTTCAATAGGAGAAGCTAGCATAGATGGCAGATGGGTGTCCGAGGCCGCGCTGGCTGGATGTTTTAATCCCCATTCGTAAATCTAGTGTCCAGCTCATACTGCGCGGCAGCTGTGGACGGCATTTCACGAGGAATCAAGATATCTATCTTTCTTGATCCTACTATAGTTATTATTGAAGTGTTTAAAACATTTATAGACCTAAAAATAATAAAACATGTGATATTGATGACCTCCAAATTAAATCCATTAAATATATTATATGACACTATTGCGCCATATCTTGTACACATCTTCAATTTGTGCTTGTCGTGCGGAAGATTTCCCTAGGAAAATCAAACGGGCAAAAGTGTGACTGTTTTATAAGGGTGGTCAAAAGAATCATTTGTCTAATTATAGACCTATATCGGTCCTACCTATTTTTTCTAAAGGGCTCGGAAAGATTATTTTGTGTCGTTTGGATACTTTTTGTCAAACACTCAGTACTTTCTGAGTCTCAGTTCGGTTTTAGAAAGGGAAAGTCGACGGAATCTGCGTTTTTGTTACAAAAGGAAATTATTCTACATAACATTGAAAACCAACTTCTGACGTTAGACATATTTATAGATTTTAGCAAAGCCTTTGATTGTATTAATCACAATATACTTGTTGACAAATTATACAAGTACGGCATTCGTGGTCCATCACTTCCACTTTTGTGTTCATAACTACACTTTAAAAAACGTCTGTGCGTCCACTTTCACACAACACTCGGAGAGCCAATCAGCGCAACTTACGGAGGCAGCTCAGCGAATGACGATGCCGAAATATATGTTTAGACCAAAAAACGCAGACTGAGTTGCGACATTAAGCAATGCAAAAAATCACGCTTGCATTGCTTAATGTCACAACTCAGTCTGCGTTTTTTTGGTTTTAAACAGATGTTTCGGCATCGTCATTCACTGAGCGGCCTCCGCAAGTTGCGTTGATTGGCTCTCCCAGTGTTGTGCGTAAAAGTAGACGCACGGACTTTTTTTACAGTGTAGAAGATTGTATGCGGTGTGTGTGTGTGCATTGATGGGCATTTATCATCTTTTATGCCGATCAGATTTGGTGTCCCACAAGCTAGCATATTGGAGCCCTTACTGTTTAATATTATAAATCATATTGTGAATACTGACCAGGACACTCATTTCATAATATATGCGGGCGACACCAGTCTGTTCCTCTCTGACGCGGATGCGGATAACTTAATAATCAAAGGAAATGTTATGCTCTCCAAATTTGCAATGCGGACAAATTCAAATGGGCTTAATATTAATTAAACAAAAGCTAAAGCAATGTTATTTAGATCAATCAATAAACATGTAGCTCTAAACAAAACTCTCCAGTTTAATTCTAAGCCAGTTAAACTAGTAAAAAATTATAAAAACATTGGGTGTTATATTTTCAGAAAACTTGTCTTGGGATGAACATATAAATCATATTACCAGTAAATTATGCAAAATCGTCGGTGTTATTGCTCGATGTCGTTTTATTCTCCCCGAAAATATAAAATTAAAAATATATCGTGCAATATTTAAATCCCAAATAACGTACTGTCATCTCATTTGGGGTAAGACGACAATATAAAATCTAAAAATAAAATCTAAATAAAATACTATTGCTTCAAAAGAGAGTGTTACGTTTTATTGGAAACGCTCATTATTTATAGCATACCGACTCATTGTTTCAAAAATGCAAAATTATCAATATATATCGATTGTATGAATACCTTCTGACTAGGTCATTTTGTTTTTTCATCACCAGAAGTAATTAGATTTTTGAAGCACACATCAAAATTAACCATAAATATAGCCACCATCCACACCCGCTGCTCGGAGGAATGGAGGGTGTCCCATTATCGTTCAAATTACGGCTTGCAGTGCCATCATTATAACCTACCCACATCACTCAATAAATATTCTTTAGATAATCTTGACATTTATAGTTGAAATCGTAAATCGATGTACCTACTTTTTGTATAATATGCATTAAGTTATGTTAACCTTTTAGTTAACGCGTATTTTGCATATTTATTACCCCAATTGTTTTTACTTCATCTCTGTCACGATCTCCCAAACCCTCGGGGCCCGGACCTCCTCAAGCCAACAAAGATTGGCTTTTTTGTCCGTGGCTCCGGCATCTGCACTTGCAGGTGCAAATAAATTATTGAATTTGATTTTACCCTTGGAAGAAGAGGGACGAAGTGTATAGGCAGAAGCAGAAAATGTAGTACTTTGACGGGCGTCATGCTGCTAAACCTCTGCCTAGTCTTTCTGCAGGCAACCAGGTACTGTCCTTCGCCCCTTGGTGGTACTAAGGTCCTGCTGGGTTGAGACCAGGGACGGAGCCTTCCGTAGGAACTGTCGTCAGCTGTTCCTACTGCCGGACGAAGACGGCGATCCTCGTCCAGCACCAAAGCCTCCTCAATCCGCCGAACCCGCAGACATGGCCAAAAATGACGCAAGCAAGCCCGAGGTCACCTTGCCACCAAGCAAGCCTGGCGTGAACGATCGCGACCAAGCCGTGTTATAAAGGCCCCGAAACGATTAGGCACTAATGACAAACTCCCTAGCGATGCTTGTTTCGCCTCGTTCTGCAAAAGGGGAAGATATCATGTCATCGAGATAAAGCGCCGAGTTACTCTTTCTGTTATCACAAGTCATCAGATCTGTTTGATCTGTATACATACATTCATGGTTGTACCAATAAACAGGGAATTCTTGGCCACTCCCGGCTGCCTGTCAGGTTGCCTGACACTCCATTAGCTCGCGGTACCATGCTCTACCCGTACCGTATTGTAGTGTGCGACATCGCATCAAACGGTCATAATCTAAAATTTTTCATTAAGTTTTTTTTTTGTCTTTTTAAGACGTAATTCTAGGCTAAGAGCAATAAACTAAAATTACTGAGAGTCTAAGAAACGTAGGGAGTGGCATGTCCCATTGCTGCAAAGTCAATCAGATCGCGGACTCATCCGATCAACGATCTGAAGCATAATCGTATCGTCCTGTTCTCTGTAAAGTAAGGGCGTACACATAACACACGGTAGAGTTCCAATGGACGTTAACAGGTCAGTCTGGGCTATCGGGTCGTCCATTGTTATTTAACAACGTTAGCCACATAGTCCGTACAGATTTCATCGCATTCTTACCAGACTTGATTAACAGAAAAGCAAGTTGCATTAAAACTTGGGTTTGGGCTAGTTGGGCCACACTCATTAAAATGTATAATAAAACGCGAACACTGTTCGCGCTTTTTAGACCTTTTAATTAAATTGTTTGCGCTTTTTAAACTTGTTAATTAGTTTGGTCCAACTAGCCCGAACCCAAGTAGCGCCTGTCCCGTTGTCTTCGTGTCTTCTTCGTCCTCGTTTTTTTGTTCGCGCTTCTTAAACCTTTTAATTAGCGAAGCAAACTATCGACAGGACTCCACCACCACGATGACAGTCTCTCACCGTGTAAAGAAGTAGACCTACACACTCTTCTCGAGCAAGCATGGGTCCTTTTTGCCTTTTTTTTTCGTCTTCGTCCTAGACCGACAGTGGGAAAGAAGTTAGGGGCTCTTTGGACCCAGTCTCGCGACTACCTTTTACCACGCGATCACAGATCCCTTCCATATACCCTCCTCGCGCACAGCACAATCAGGGGAGGAAAGAGAGGCTGTTGATCAGTTCGGCTGTTGCGTAGTTCCCACTGCGCTGTCAGCTCAGTGGTGAACGTAGTCACGTGTGTTGTACTGAGGATGAGACCTCGCGAGAAATTGGTGCTCTTCTTGTCGCTTGACTGGCGAACGAGTTTTCATCTTACCTCCCCCCCCCCCCCTCCCCTTTGCTTAGTTCATCGACCTACTGCTTAGAAAGGAACCGAACAGTACTGGCCCATCCGTTTCATCTTAAGTCCGGATGGAGACGACGCCACGAGCTGATGGAAGCAATCGGACAGTGTCGAAGGTGCACCATCATGGTGTTCCTCGTGTTTCCGTACGTCTTCTATCGTCGCTGAACCGATCAGAAACAGGAAAGGCCCAATGACTTGCGCTTTTCACGGGGCTCGATTAGTCCCATTGGCTCGTAGGTTCGACTGTGTCTGGACTACATCCGAAACGAAGTTGTAGAACTTTTTCTTCGCGGTTGCAGCCATGTTGAATACTGACATATCGTTGAGTTTGAGAGAAAAGAACAAATAAATTTATTTGCCGATTGGAAAAAGTTTGATTTTTAAAAGTTGATGTCGGTAGTTCTACTTTTTTTTTTTTATGGATATACTTTTTTATTGCAGTTATGCGAACTTGTATCAGAATTTACTCAAGTTACGGGTGACTTTGAGTTCTTGTGTTTGCGCTCTGGCACATATGTATTTGCTGTGGTTTATCGTCCACCATCTGGAATCGCGGCGACTTTTTTTAACTTCCTTGACGGCTTCCTAAACTTTGTAGTAGAAAACAAGTACATTCTTTTTCTTGGCGGAGATTTCAACATCAACATGCTTGAAAATACAACTTATAGGCAAGCACTTGACTCAGTCATTGCTCTTAATGGTTTTAAAATTATGGCAACCGGAGCAACAAGAGTTACATGTACTACGTCCACACCCATTGATTTTTTTGTTAGCAACCATGACGTGTCCTCATTCACCACTAACGCTGTTATTACTGATATCAGTGATCATCTGGCGATATTTATGTTGATACACAAATCTCATAAACCTAAGAAACGTTCAGCGCAGCGTACTTTTCAAATTCAAAACATAACAAGCACTACTCTAGAAAACTTTAAGGCGTCCTTAAGCGTAACTGACTGGAACCAAGTATATTTGCAAACAAACGCGAACCTCGCGTACGAAACCTTTCTACAGACATTTCAAAATCTGTACGAGGAGAGTTTCCCATACAGGACGGTTAAGCAGCGTAAAAGAATTCGCAAGCCTTGGATGACAAGGGAACTTCTGAATAAAATAGATGAAAAAAAAACAGTCTGTTTCAGCATTTCTTGAAAACAAGAAACCCAGATGATTTAAAGGCTTTTAAAACGTATCGCAATAAACTTGTTAATCTACTGAGACGTTCAAAGTCAAGTTATTATATAAACCTCTTCAAAAAAGATAATAAAGAGGCAGGAATACTCTGGAAAAGAATTAACAGCGTAATTAAACCGTATACGAATGAAGATACCTTAGGTGAAGTGACCTGTGAAGAGGGTACTCTCTCTGGGTGTTCTCTGTCGAATGCTTTTAATAATTACTTAGTTAGCATAGCAGATGATGTTGCGGTGCTGGAAAGTGAGCTTGGTCCTTGTGGTTATATAAATCGTTATTTTACAGATACTTTCTTTTTATATCCGACGGACGAAAGAGAGGTCTCTGCCGTGTTCAGGAACTTAAGAAATTGCAAGAGTCGCGATGTTAACGGCTTTGGCATCAAAGTAATCAAGTATGCTATTGAGATAATTGCGCCTGTATTAATGCATATATTTAACGTATCCCTGTCAACTGGTAGCTTTCCAAACGCTATGCAGGTTGGGAAAGTTGTGTTTATATTCAAAGGCGGCGACAAGAACACATTTAAAAATTATAGACCGATTTCCTTGTTATCAATCTTTTCTAAAGGTCTTGAAAAAATAATGCATCACAGACTTTCTTGTTATCTAGAAAAACATCACATACTCTCCGATTTTCAACACGGTTTTAGGAAGAAGCGTTCAACTGAAACAGCGCTGTTAATGCAAAAGGAAGAAATACTCAAATCTATCGAGGATAAAGGGCTTATTCTAGGTGTGTATGTTGACTTTTCTAAGGCATTTGATTTAATTAATCATAAACTACTAATTAAAAAGTGGGAGCACTATGGCATCCGAGGAATTGGACTTAAAATTTTTGAATCATATTTGGAACATCGTGCGCAGTTTGTTAGCATAAATAATTATAATTCAGCAACCAAAAGAATTGTGACTGGAGTCCCCCAGGGGAGTGTACTTGGGCCGCTGTTGTTTGTATTGTTTATAAATGATATCGAACAATGCACACCAAACGTCAAATTCTTTTCATACGCAGATGATACCACTCTTTTTATTAAAGGTCAAACAACTTCTGAGATCGAAAGTACCGCGGCTGTTGTTCTTGAAAACCTATACTTATGGACGCAAGTCAATGGACTAAAAATAAACACAGACAAGACTAAATGCGTACTGTTTAGACCACGGAATCGTAAAATATCGTTGCCTTTAAATATCACGATGAATTCATCTCCCTTAGAGATTGCAAAATCTGTTAAAATTCTTGGTGTCATTTTTACCGAATCACTCTCTTCGACTGAACACGTTGAGTATATCCACCGGAAGGTTTGCAAAGCCATGGGAATAATATCAAAAACTCGTTTTATGTTTCCCGCGCGAGTGAAGTTGCTCTTGTATTACTCCCTGATCTACACACATTACGTGTACTGTCACCTGGTTTGGGGAACCACAACGAAACAAAACTTAACAACACTGCTACTAACACAGAAGAAAGTATTTCGCATAATTGAAAAATGTTTCTTTTTTGCATTCTTCTGAGGAGCTTTTTCGTAAACATAAAGCTGTGACAATTAAGCATTTGTACAACTATCGTTTGATGGGAGGCTACAGTACGGCAGTAAAACAAAATAACAACTTTTTTCTTTCTGTGCTGTCGGGCCTGGAGAGAACGACCCAGACGTATGAAACTAGACACAGTGAGGGCTGGTGTGTTACTACTTCCCGCACGAACTATGGACTAACTTCTTTAAAACATACACTGCCGTCACTTTTAAATGAGCTCGAAGGTGAAAATATTGACATTACAAAAAAATCAAAGGGTATGCTACGCGAAATGCTATTGGAAAACAGTGTTAAATACTTTTTTTTGTAGATAATCGATGCAATAAGGTGTAGTACTTTGTTTTTTGCGTGTCCTGTTTTGAAATGTCTCTGCTGCTTTGCTACACGGAGTAGGGCCTTGTCAAGCTGCAAGCCACGCAGCTTTTTGCCCTATCTCCCTCCTTTGTAAAAAAAAAGGAAAATAAATTATTATTATTATTATTAAATATGATTTACTTAGTTTTTGTCGCCCAACCCAACTATGTCATATTTCAACGTGGCAGCCGTCGCACGAGAACGGTCTTATTGAACCACTAAATACGCTCCCAAGTAATGGCGCTTTAGCCATCCAATTGGTTCTTAAAACCATTGTCGCCAGTTATCCCAAAGCCTTTATCTGAAATCGCAGAAAACGGTTTTCCATCCTCTAGAAACTTTGGAACGGAATTCGCGACAGCGCGAAAAAGATGTCGCCGGAGCTTCCAGGACACCTACCGGTAGAGATCGGGAAGTCCCTTGTTATAATCGTTACCGATTGCCAATAGACCTTTAAAAAAAAAGTTTACAAGACAGCAATAACGGTCGCCTTTTTTTTTTTTTCTTTGGCGCAAAAGGGCGTGATTGGCGTCCAAGCCCTCTCCGAACGCCGACGCAGCCCTAGTTGGGCAATGGCGGACTTGGTGAATTGTCACTACAGCTTCCAGGTAGCGCGCACTTTTGGAAATAATCTAAACTGCGCCCGCTCTGAAGTAAACACCAGGACAGCGACGCCCACAAGAAAATCGGAGGAAAAGAGTGCCGATGCTATACTCTGTCTACCCCTATATATAAGCTGGCAGTTCGTTGGAAGCAGCTACGTGCTTCCAAAAACAGTACTGACGCAAAAATGAAGATAAGAGATTGCGACCTTTGGGCCCACATGGGGTCACCCGTGAGTAAGGAGTCTAGCCGGCTTTCGAAACGCAGGGCACGGTAAAGAAAGTGGTTAGAGGTTACTAAGTACTCCTTTCGTATTGCTTTTTCAATCAGGCGAAGGTCCGCCGAAATGTTTACATTTAAGTAGGGTGTGTATTTTCCGGTGTTTATTTGTGAGAAAAATCGGCGGATGTTTTTCGGTGTTTATTTATTTTGGAAATACCGGTGTATTTCGGTGGAACGTCTCACGGCGAGGCTAAAATCGGTGATTATCGGTGGAAAAAAAATGCGATTGATCACAGATAGAGAGTTCTAATTTTATTCACATATTTCGTACACTTCTCGGGGAAGCATATATTTCTCACACTTGGTTATTATAGTGGATGCAAGCATACTTCGAGAGGCTTGCATCCGTCATGGCAGCACGTTCCTTGCTGTTCACAACCCGCAATTTTGAAAACACACGCTCCACATTTGCGCTGGACACAGGAAATCCCAAAATGTCCAGCCAGGCTTGGGACAGTACTGGCCAGTCAGGTAAATGAAGTTTCCAAAATAACACTGGATCAACGGTGCTAGTCACAGCATACTGGCGGTAACAAAGAAACTCTGATTCTAGGTCGCTCAGCTAGCTCTCGTCTCGGAGGACCAGCCGATAGATACTTTCATAAGGCACAAATCCCTCTGGCAGCTCCACGTTTATGCACGGATTAGAAATTGGCACGCGGAACCAGAACGACGATTCATCCATGAAATCTGTAGCGTAGTCATCCTGGGCTTTCTGCTTGCTTCCCATCTTGGTGGCCTTCTACTCCGCGTGACGACGAAGGGAAGCAAGTCTCAGGTTGAGAAAACCCGCAGACGCGGGACGGACGCGCCTTCTCAAACACGTCTGCAAATTTTTTTAGAGAACGGTTCTTTTATATACATCGAAAAACTCCCCCGCCAACAAAACCCTTTTTCCGTTTCCCCAAAAGTACATGGAAACTAAACAGATAACAAGGAACGCATCTCAGTTCTGAAAGCTCAGTAGCCCTGTACGACACGGATGTTGGTAGTGTCTTCCAGGAACCACAGCAACCTCTGAATACATTGTTTGCACCGACATTACTTTGCCAGACACAATGGGGAAAAGGCACGTGAGAGCGTACCCTCCGATGCTTTAATTTTTCTACAAAAAGGGGCCATGGGCGAGACAATGGGGGAAAGGCGTGTGAGAGCTTAGCTTTCACTGCGTTAACTAGACTCTTTTCATTCACCCCCAGAAAGGAGGGCGGACTGACGCCACGTGCAAGCCATACTGGAAGAATGCAGGATCCACGAGACGTTGGACGAACCTCTACGGGGAAAGGGTTTCGCTAGGTCGGAAACGTGCAACGACCGGTGTTTTTCGGTTTTAACCGGGGCGAAAATATCCAACCACCGGTGTTTTTCGGTTTTAACCGATTTTGTATTTTTGTCACCGACGGATGTTTATCGGTGTTTTTCGGTTAAAACCGGAAAATACACACCCTACATTTAAGCTATACGTGTTCGCAATGGACCAATACATCGTTTCTCTTTCACCACCCGATCCCGCTCGCCGCGCGTGGGTATGGGTGAGGATGTGATCACGTAACGGAAGATAGACTTGTACGGTTGGTTCAACGAGCACGTTGCTACTGCAACAAGTGTCAGCTTAGGTTTGAATGGAGTATCGGGTCGCGTTGGGCTCCACGTGTCGAAGGAAGAGCGTAATTACAGGCAGTTTAGGAGATAAATACAAACATATTCGGATGTTTCAAACATATGCAGGATCTCAAAATATAAAAAGGAAACCCCAAATAATTACTTCGAATGGTTTAGTTATTTAGCTTGCTTTGCACTACATATTTAATTATAAATATTTTCATTTTTGCATTTAGGTATACTTGAAAATAAATTGTGATAATAAATTTACTCGAGTTTTAATAGTTTTTATGAATACAGCAGCATGCATACACAGCCGTGCCACAAGGCGAACGCGACAAGTTCGTCTTTGCGTTTAACTTTTTTCCCGATCGTATTTTATTGTTAGCGCTGTCATTCGCCACTTCCCTTTTTAGGAAAAAAATAACTTTCCTGTTCTAAAGACTTGCACTAACTCTTTAGGTGGTTAGGCTCGAGAATATTTTCAGAAGAAACACTCTGTAAACATCACTTAAAGCAAAAAAATAAAAAGTTAAAAAGAGAGAGAAACAGGTGGAAAGAAATATTGGAAATAAGATAAATATGCTTTCGTTTGTTTAACAATTCTATTTTATACCCAGATAAAGCGTTGGTCAGTTCACAATTCGAAAGAAGGGTATTCAAACTCGAGTTCAATTAATTATTTCATCGTCAGTAAATCACGGCCAAGACGAGCTGAAAAGGCTCTACGCCTTCACACAATTCATAAAACTTGCATTTAAAAAAAAGGAAACGACTTTTACTACGGCTATACAGCTAGCATAAAGCTATTAGCAGGGAATAGAAAGAGTATTGTTAGAATAAAGTTCACTTCAAACGATTGAATAAATGTGTGCTTATCAGCATATACGACAGTAAAACACGCTGGTGATGATACTAATTATAGAAGGCGAGCATCGTTATAGTACAAATCACGTGCAACGGGAGTTTTGCAGACCAGCACAGCGAAAACGTCCGCCGACGAGTCGTCGTATCCCAGCCCATCCGGAAGGTCAGGGTCTACAGGGAAGACCGGAATCCGCGTGGGCACGGCACAGACAGGAAACAGGCAAATCTGTTCAAGTGTTGAACTAACAACGAAAACCCAGACAAGGAAAGGAGAAGGGGAAGAAGATGATAATAATTAAAAAAAAGGACTACCGTTAGAAAGGACAACCAAGTTCAAGGCAAAAAAAAGAAAAAGAAGGCACCCCTTATGCATCAAGCCCGGAAAAGACCTCGGCCCTCGGACAGCGCCCATATAGAACGGCGAGCAAAGCAGCGAGCGGCAGACACCAAGAACTATAAACAGGTCCGATGGAAGACCCCAACGTAAGATCTGGACAGCGGCGACCCTGCACGCAACGGGCGAGTCGGGTTGGCTGCTTGAGGCCTCAAGAACAACAACAACAACAACAACGCCAACAAGGACAACACAATTCCCACCAACAACAAGAGGACGAAGAGGGTCAAGCAGCGGTATGTCCGCATGCGAGAACACGCGGAAGCAAGAGGTGTACCGGCGGGCGGGTGCGCGAGAGACCACGCGCGCCGCCAACATCAGGGGGAGGAAGAAGGCTGGCGGCGGGCAGCAAGCTCCAAAGTCTTCTCCACGGTCTTCCAGAAAACAAGAACAACGCTCGCTTTCAGTGGGGCTTGGGAGAGCCCCCTTTCCCGCTGTTGCAGCCGGCGGTAGCTCTCTCAGTTCACCACTCAGCTGACAGTGTGGTGAGAGCTACGTATTTTTTGGACCAGTCACAGTCCTTCTTTCGCCACGTGATCACGTTCCCACCCGTACCCACGCTCAGAGAGCGGGCTCAGCTGATGGAAGAGAGACTTCTGATTGGTCCTGCGACGGCGTAGCGTCCCCCGCACCGTGAGCTTAGGGGTGAACGTAGCGTAGACCTGCCTTTCCTTCCAGAACCTTGTCCTCCTCATTCTGCGAACGTCCTTCGAGGCCACGACGCCAAGCACGCCCTGAAACCAGTTCTGGTGGGTCTCGCGGAGTCTTCTGGCGGCGTGAAGGAGAAGAAAAAGGTCCCCACGGGGATCTTCCGAGCGCCCATGCCGCCCAACTCCTGGGTCAACCCCGTTGTAGCGCCCGGCTGTTGGAGCGAGCTCGTCGTCGACGGTCCGCGGTCGGGCTGAAATTTTCGTTTTTAATTGTCGTGTTGTTGCGAAATGATGTGATTACGGGGTGTTTTGGTGGGCTGGGGTTACGACGCGAACGTTCGTTGCGTGAGCGTCGCCGGCATTTGAGGGACACCCAGTGCAGCGCGTAAGTTATGTAAACATTGTAAAATAAATTAGTTGAGGGACCGTAACCCCTTCGCGTCTTTGGCAGCTCTCCGGGGAGTGCTATGTTTCGAAAGCGGTGAATTTAGGAAAGTCCAGGTCACTAATGCGTGTCCCTGTACATATTATTTAATATAAAAAGACTGGGATAACAGTTATTATTTATGTAATTTAGCTTTCTGAATTAACAATGAGGAGAACAGAATTAACAATGAACAATGAATGAGCAGAACAAAGTAAAAAATTATTTGAAGGAAAATTTGAGAATTGCCTGCATTCGTTCATTTATTAGTTTAGCGGTGAGGATCCCGTGAAATCTGGTATTTTTTTTATCTGTGAATAACCTCGACGGTAGTAGCTAGAATGCCATTTTTTTTTCTTTTTTATGACTGAAACGACGTGTTAGAAATCTAGATATAGTTTGTCCCTTTAATATAAATATAAAAAAATATGTGCCCAGGTAGTATACAGTTCGGAACTTTTGGATCATAGGAACTTTTGTTTTCGAAAAAACTAGAATTGTCATCCATTTCAAGAAGTACGCGCGGTAAAACTGAGATGCGGAAATATCGTAAGTATTTAGGGAAACAAATAAATGTACTTGCCTCAATGCACATCAAGGAGTGAAACTTATGAATAACAAAACTGACTGGATACTGCAGTGAGGCGGTCTATTACAGAACGCCTCCACGTGAAAACATCTTCATTTTGTCCAAGCTCACTCAGAGTGTAATGATGCTCACACTGATTTTGAAAACATTCCTAGCTCTTTTGTGAAAACCTTGTCTCGCTAGAGCAGCAAATAACGAACAATGCTCGTAATATTTTGTGTACTCTTCTTAGACGTCACCAACTCTCCTCCAAACCACACGTTCCTAAACAAACAGTCCTGGAGCAGAGTGGACCGACTTGGAGAAGCTTCTCCTCTTACGTCCGCGAGCAGCCTCTGCTCATTTGTTCGTCGAATGGGAACAAACAGGCGACAAAGAACCAATTCCACGGGACCAAAGGAACAAACCACTAAAGAGCCTCTACAACGCTAGCTCCCGCGATTTCCGACACGCAATCTTCCTTCGATTACTTCAATTCTGAAGCTTTTATCTCGCACCGCAGGAGGCTAATCCTCAGCGCTCGATTGCGTCCATCGAAGACGAATTTCCCGCTACGAAAGAGGTTCTGCTGACCGCATCTTCGACGTAAACGCGGGAAACGAGCGCTCGAAAGGTTTTTCCGCATTGCCGACTTCAAAAATTGCGGAGCGGCGCTCGGCTGAAGTGGTTCGCTCTCCTTTTCTTTTCATTTTTCTTTCTTTTATGGGCGTTAATCGGCAAAACTGAAGAGAGTGAATTTTTTTTTAAAGATATGCACACGCATTAACCTGAATATAAAATCGCTATGAAGGCGGCGCCGTTTTAAAACCAATTTGTGCGGCACGTTTTCAATCGACTGAAATCAAGGTAAAATGAGCGAAGCCCTGATTATCTAAACCAGGGGTGTTTAAACGTTATGACTGAAGCGCCGCATTAGGCATTTGTCCCAGTATCGAGGGCCGGAAAAGAAAGAGTAATTATATAAAAAAAATACTAAAATAATAGATCGAGATGAGATTTCAGACGCAGAAATGAATGTGAGAATAAGACTCAAAGTGATCCAAAGTTGGTCGAAACCATATAATTAAATATAAAATGTAATATTTAGGTAAATATAACATTACACAGCGATTGCGAGTTCGAAAACGCGCGAGGCATAAATGAAAGCATATGAATACTTCGACACGTCCGCGCATTGCACAAGGCTTCTAATGAGAATGATAAAACAAAGTCTGACACAACGTACTACAGGATAACGCGAAGGAATGTTAACATAGTTGCCATAAAGCCAGGTAGTTATATATGGTGATGCTGGTGATGACACGGTTTAGTCATGGCGAGAGAACCCCATTACGGTGCAGTTTTTCCTCGTTCTTTCTGGTATTTTCATCTGCGCATTTGGAGCACGTCGTGGCACCGTTTTTATTAGGCGCACATTTCTTTTTCCGCCGGTGACAGCGGGTCTTGGAAGGGGGCATCGGCCCGGGCTTCTTTTGAGGGACAGCGACCAGCTGCGGGCCCGCCAAGGCATCCGCGGACCCCTGGTTCTTGATCTAAACTTAAAATGTTACTCGGAATGCAAATAAGCAACTAAAACTGGAAAGGTATATGGTCATTGATGGTTCCGAAAAACGCTGAACGTGCACCCGATCGTCTCATTACCGTTCCAGAGACAATGAGACCGCGACTTGCCACGATAATAATGCCCAATAATACACCGCGAAGCAAGAAGTGTCAACTCAAGAAAGTCCACGCTGTGCCTTTCTTGAGCTGTCAGTCACATTAGAGACCTTAAAAAGGTAAAGACACTTGAAGATTCAGTAAATAAGTATCTTCAGGGCTCGCTGCGCGTCGACTGAATTTAACGACTGCCCTATATGATATTGCGGAGTTGCGGTGAAGAATTAATGCGACCGTAGATGTCGAATGTAAGGTTTCTCAAAACACAATGAATCCGGATTGGCTCCGCCCACGAAAACCGCGTCCCGCTAAAAATCCAAAGTGCCAAGGAGCATCGCGCTTTATCTAGTGACTGGCAACTTAAGAAACGGGTGGTAAGGTTGTGGGGATTGTGATCCCTCAACATTCTGTCGCGTCAGCGTTTTGGCGCGCCGTGGCGGCCGCGCTGGCGTAGCGAGAGGCGGCGCTGCTTACCACTGTGAGTGGCTTCCTCCTCTCCCCCCTTGGGGCGATTTCCGTAACGAACCCCCATACAAAGGAGATCGACGTGTCGCTCCTTGATTGGCCACTTCGCCCCCGCCGTTATCTTAAAACCAGCGGACAGCGGTCTCGCTTGTCTCTTCTTCCTGGGATTCGGCGGCGGCGACAACGGGGACCCTTCCGGCGCACCGGTGAGCGTTTACCCCGTACTTTGTACCTTTGTGAACGACCGTTCGGCCGTGGGCGATCTCCACACCGACGGCGTTCACCAGCTTATAGCCGCTGTGTTGTTGTTATTTGTTTTATTGTAAATAAACAGTTTATCACCGTTACCAACGTGACTGGTGTCTGTTTGCGCTCAACGAGCAGCATGCCACGCGAGTACGAACCCGCTTCGCGGTAGAGCGTCTCGCCGCGAACGTGGTACTCCCAAAGGCAGTGGCCCCAAGGAGAACCACAATTTGGCGCCCAACAAAAGGGCTGACGACCAGAACACTGGTACGTCTGTGTGGCGACTGCCGCCGAGTGACAAGTCCTCGCGCAACCAGCGCTTACCGTGGCAATGCAGGCTGACTTCTCGGATTTGCTCACGCTGGCGACCGCGGCCGACGCATTCGCGCGGCCCCCACTTCAACGGGAAGCCGAAATGCCAACCCTCCAACGAGGAGCGCCCTACGGCGCACCCCTGGAGCCGAGCGTGGTTCTGACGCCATTGCGAACGGGCGCCATCGCTCCCGGATCTTCCCTGAACACGCGTGCTCCGCCGCCGGCACAAAGCGAAGCCTATCGGTCTCCCCACGGAGAAACCGCTGCGGCGCCTCATCACACCTTGCTCGAAAACGCGGCACGTGTGATTGAGAGTCTGACAGGTGCGTTGCGAACGACAACACTCGCACCACAGGCCCAACGACCTCCGGTCCGAATTCCCGTCCCGACTTATCGGGGTTACGCAGACAGAGCGAGCGCTACGGACTTCCTTGACGATTTACGGAAGTACCAACGCGCGATGGGAATGTCCGATCGTGAAATACTTGAGCGCATTCTGCCAATCGCGCTCGTCGACGAAGCCGCCCGCTGGTTCCGACTTGTCGGTGACCAACCCGGAACGCTCGATCAGTTCCGAGAGGCGTTCCGCCGCGAATTCCTTCCCGCCGACTACGAGAGAAGGGTGCGGCGGGAGCTCGAACAGCGAACCCAGCATCCGGACGAGTCCCTGCTGGAGTTCGTACGAGCCATGCAAGAGCTCTTCGAGCTCGCGGAACCCTCAGCTCCCAATGCAGAGCGAGTGGAACGCGTCATACGCCAAAGCCATCCGACTTTCGCTGCGTATCTTCGAGGCAGCCGTTTCCGCGACCTGAACGAGCTCGCCTCCGAGGCCCGGCGCCTTCAGGGAGACATTCTCGCTGCCCGTGCGTACCGGCCTCCGCCTCCAGCGTCAGCGGCCCTCGAACCGCGCTGCGCGTGGAGCGGGGACACGCCATCTCGAACACCGAGGCGCTACGATTCCGCAAACTTTGCGGAAGATCGGGGCCGAGACACGTACGCAATCTCAGATCGTGCGCTCGACCCGTACTCCTACGGTAGACGAACAAGCCGGCCGACGCCGCAGTTCAGAACCACCGACTCGCGCCCCAACGAGGCAGCGAGGCAGGAGGAAACGAGGATCCCTCAATCTCAGCGAGCCGATGCACGCTACGACAGAGCCGGCGAAAACCAAAACGCACGGCGGAACCCCCGGCGAGGCGACGACAGAAGATATTTTCGGTGCAATCGCCCCGGTCATCTCGCTCGCCAGTGCCCGGAGCGGCCGAACACGGAATCGCACCGCGCGGGAAACGAGCAAAGCCACCGGTAAACGGCCCTTGGACGGACGGACCGGTGGCTAACAAAGAATCAGAGGGTCCCATGGCCACTCTTTTACCGACCGCCTACAGAATAGGCTTCCCGACCGGCACGCCGGCCCCGTTCATTTCTGTGACGATCGCCGGCAAGCCATTCAAGGCACTCCTCGACACCGGAGCAAGCGCTTCGATGTTCGGCGACGAAGTGTTGACTCACCTCCGACAGAATTCTGTCCGACTCCGAGAATGCAACACTGCTTTTCGCCTAGCCTGCGGAACCGCCCTTTCGGCTGGTACCGCGCGGCTGGTCGCGAGATGGGAGAACCGAGTAAGACGACAACGCTTCGTTCATCTCCCTGGCCTATCGGTGCCCATTATTTTGGGCAGAGACTTCCTTGCCAAAACAGGCATTGTAATCGACGTCAGCAGCGCAGGCTATCGGGAGGGCACGTTTGCACCCCTGAAACCCTTCTGCGAACCCCCGGCCGTACCGCCAACGCCACCATTGGCGCACGCGACGAACCGTCGAGAGGAGGCGAGGGACTCCCTAAACCGGGTCATTGACCCCAAGCCACCGAGTCCAGCGCCGACGGCAGCGAGCGCCGCCCCCATCGGGGAAATGACGCACCCACTGCTCACGCAATCATGCAGCGTGTCAGGGCGAGAAAAAGCCAGACTGTCGTCGTTGTTGCGCCGCTATGACGCAATGTTCACGGACCGACCGGGCTGCACAAACGAAGTGCGACATCGCATTGACACGGGCAACGAACTGCCAAGAAGGCAGAACGCGCGACCCGTAAGCTTGGCTAAACGAAAAGCCATCGACCGTGCCCTGGACGAAATGATCGACACCGGAGTTGTCCGGCGATCTAACAGCCCCTGGGCATTCCCCGTGGTGTTGGTCCCGAAGAAAGACGGCAGCTCACGTCTTTGCGTGGACTACCGCCGTCTGAACGACGTCACACGAAAGGACGCCTACCCGCTACCGAGCATCGACTCGATTCTGTCCAACTTGGGCAGTGCGCGGTACTTCACCACCCTGGACGCTAGCCGAGGCTACCTCCAGGTTCGGATGGAGCCAGGTGACGAGGCAAAAACAGCCTTCTGTTGTCACCGCGGGCTTTTCGAATTCACACGAATGCCCTTCGGTCTGTGCGGAGCGCCAATGACGTTCCAGCGATTGATCGACCGAGTACTGGGAGAAGCCAAATGGAAACACGCAATGGCCTATCTCGACGACATTGTCGTCTACTCCAACACCTTCGAAGATCACCTACGTCATCTCGAGGACGTACTCGACCGGCTAAAAGCCGCGGGAATGACCCTGAACCCCGAAAAGGCTCAAATAGCCGAAACCCGCATCGCCTTGCTCGGGTTCGAACTGGATCGCGGGCGCCTTGCGCCACATCCCGACAAACTACAGGCAATCCTGGAGTTTCCTGCGCCAACCGACGTGAGCTCCCTCCGTCGCTACCTGGGAATGGTGAACTTCTATCGCCAATTCATCCCAAACTGCGCGACGCTTCAAGCACCACTGACACGCCTATTGCGAAAGTCCGTGAGTTGGAGCTGGGGTCCCGAGCAGGAAGCGGCCTTTCGCCGCACCTCCCGAGCGCTCGCGGACACAGCTGAACTCAAGCTACCCGACTTGAACAAGCCCTTTCTGATCCAAACAGATGCCAGCAATCTTGGCTTGGGCGCGGTCCTGCTCCAACAGCACGAAGGTGTACTCCGACCGGTGGCCTTCGCCAGCCGCTCGTTGACGCCAGCTGAAAGAAACTACAGCACATGCGAACAAGAGTGCTTGGCCATCGTCTTTGCACTCCGGCGTTTCGACATTTATGTCGACGGGACCACTTTCGTGATCGAAACAGATCACCAAAGCCTAATATGGCTCTCCCGACTTCGCGAACCCGCTGGTCGCTTGGCAAGATGGGCTTTGATGCTGCAAAAATAAGACTATGTCGTGCGGTACCGGAAAGGCAGCACAAACGTGGTGGCGGACGCATTGTCACGAGCCCCCGTAGACTGCACACAAATGTCCGCAAAGACCCAGGCCGAGCCAACGACATCCACATTGTCAGGCGAAGCCGTGACTCAGTCCCAAAGGGAGGCAGCAGATCTGACCACCCCGGACGAGACAATCAACCACCTAGACGCAGTGAGCGCCGTGGGAATCGTGTTCAGCAAAGAAGAGCTTCTGAAAGCCCAGCAGAATGATCCGTTTTGTCGAAAGGTGATCGACGGACTCGCGGAAGAGTCGGACGCCGTGGAGGCGGGCGGTGCGGCCGCCGGGCGCAACACTACTGGTATTGTAGTAGGCGCCGAGTGCCGGGACGCATCTGGTATTGGTGCGGGCACGGAGGATTCATATCTGCTGAGCAATGACGGGCTCTTGTTGAGGTACATACCCTCCGAGAACGACTCCGACGAGGCGTTCAAGGTAGTGGTACCCCGCAGTCTGAGAAACGCAGTTTTGCGATACTATCACGACTCGCACTTGGCCGGACACGCGAGCGGCTCCAAGACTTACTCAAAGTTATGTCGCATCGCCACCTGGCCGGGCATGAAACGGGACGTTTTCCGTTATGCCCGCACCTGCCACTCTTGCCAAAGCTTCAAACCAAGAGGCGGCAAACCCCCGGGCCTAATGCAACCGATTTCGAGCCAGCAATCATGGTCTCTGGCAGCCTGCGACGTGGTCGGCCCCCTACCGAGGAGCCCTAAAGGACACCAGTATTTGCTGGTTGTAACTGACCACTTCAGCAAATGGACGGAACTTTTTCCACTCCGTAAGCTGACAGCCCGAGCGATCACGGAGAAGCTCATGGAGGTTTTCACCCGTTTTGGATTCCCCGAAGCTCTTTTGACTGATCGAGCGAGCTACTTCGTCGGGAAGGTATTCGTGGACGCGTGCAAGGCCCTTGGCATAAAGCACAGAACAACCACGCCGTACCACCCGCAGTCGAACATCACGGAGCGATGTAACAGAAACATCAAACCAATGCTGGCCGCCTTCGCGGAAAGGCACCGTGACTGGGACGCATATATCCCCGAGATCGGGTTCGCACTTCGGACCACTCTCAACCGTTCGACGGGCTTCACCCCCGCTTTCCTCACATTCGGGAGAGAGCTTCCGAACCCCATGGACCGTGTCCTAGGGGCGAGAGCCGGGGTGGACAACGCGCAGCCGACGCAAACGGACCACGCGCGGCAGCTACAAACTCGGATGACGGAAGCCTTCTCAGAGGCGCGTCGCAATCTCGGGGTAGCGCGAGCGAAACAAAAAGCTCAGTACGACCGCTCGCATCGAGATCTCCGCTACAAAGTGGGCGATCTCGTCCTCTGACGCAACCATGTTCTGAGTGATGCCAGCAAAGGCTTCTCGGCCGCTTTGGCTCCGAAGTGGTGTGGCCCGTACCGAGTGCAGGAACTTCTCTCCCCACTCGTGTACAAGCTGACAAACTTGCAATCAAGAAAAGTCGGTGGGCCGGTACATGTGTGCGATCTGAAACCCTACCATGAGAGGGAAAACGGGGCCAACGAGCAAACTCAGCCCCCGCAAAAACATGCACCCGCAGCGCGAGATGACGCCGACGATAAACAACAGGCGTCTCGCTACAATCTGCGTAGACGGAGGAACTATTATCCGAAGTTTTCGTAGAGGCAGCCCCTGCAAGTGGCGAAATGTCACATTAAGGGAAGTGCGAAGCACAGTACACCTGCTGCCTTCGCGAACGCGCCAGACACCTTTGTTTACTGGCAAGCAGTGACCTACATACGTCACCTCAGCGTTCGCTCCCGGATCAACCCGTAGGGGAATCCCCCAAACACGGCTTCCGAGGGAAAGGGTACGCGTAACTGCCATTGGTCAGTTATTGCCACCTACGCTCACGTGGGCCACATGTCAACACAAGAGCGCGGTGCGAGCGTCGTCACAAGCGGTCGGAGACCAAGTGGTCATTCTACCGCAGTACGTTCCGCACCTACGAAGAGGACCTCCAGCCTTTGCTTCGCGTCGTTCGGGAGCTGCTGTCTCCTGGCTACGGCAGTTCAGCGGTGTCCAGGGTCCAGAGCTGCGCGTGACTCGTCAGGCGGCCCCGCTACCCCAGCCGGCCGCGGACCAAACCAGCAAACCCGTCGTTTTCGTGGGCCGTCGGGATCGTTTCCGGTCAGGGACTGCCGGCTCATCATCTTCGGCACCCGCGCAGCGGTCGGAAAGCTCGCCGACCAGGGACCAGCTGTTCCCGTTCGTCCCGTAACAAGTCCCAAGGGCCCCGGGACCAGGCGCAGTTCGCCCAGCAGGGCTCGTAAGGCACGCACTACGTCGGCAGCCGAGGGATAATCCACCGGGACCTGGCCGCCCGGAACGTGCTCGTCGACGAACACGGCTGCTACAACGTCGCCGACTTCGCACTCTCCAGGAGCGCTGGAACCCCGAGACGGACGTGTACCGCCAAAAGTCCAAGGGCGCCCTTCAAGTCCGACGTCTGGGCTGTCGGAATACTGCTGTGGGACATTCGTCACCTTGGGCTCGACGCCCTACCCCGGCCTGTGCGCTAAGGAGGTGATCCGTTACGTGCGCGGCGGTCACGTGTTGACGCAGCCGATCGACTGCAGCCGGGAGCTGTACCGCTGGTGAGGGACCGTTGGACGAACTTTTGAAGCATGGACCTATGAGCCGGGCTGTTGTTTCCCGTGTAGTTGCAGCCGCTGGCGGCCTTTTTCTTTTTTTTTTGTTATTTTAGTCTTGTTGTGTGTTTGTTTGGTCCACCCGTTTGCGGGTGGCTATTGGCTAAGGAGGGGGGAGTGTGGGGATTGTGATCCCTCAACATTCTGTCGCGTCAGCGTTTTGGCGCGCCGTGGCGGCCGCGCTGGCGTAGCGAGAGGCGGCGCTGCTTACCACTGTGAGTGGCTTCCTCCTCTCCCCCTTTGGGGCGATTTCCGTAACGAACCCCCATACAAAGGAGATCGACGTGTCGCTCCTTGATTGGCCACTTCGCCCCCGCCGTTATCTTAAAACCAGCGGACAGCGGTCTCGCTTGTCTCTTCTTCCTGGGATTCGGCGGCGGCGACAACGGGGACTCTTCCGGCGCACCGGTGAGCGTTTACCCCGTACTTTGTACCTTTGTGAACGACCGTTCGGCCGTGGGCGATCTCCACACCGACGGCGTTCACCAGCTTATAGCCGCTGTGTTGTTGTTATTTGTTTTATTGTAAATAAACAGTTTATCACCGTTACCAACGTGACTGGTGTCTGTTTGCGCTCAACGAGCAGCATGCCACGCGAGTACGAACCCGCTTCGCGGTAGAGCGTCTCGCCGCGAACGTGGTACTCCCAAAGGCAGTGGCCCCAAGGAGAACCACAAGGTTTATTAAGGAACACGCTTCTTGCTTTGGGATTTGTTGTCCAGTATTTTTATTGGTTCGGGTCGAAATCATTTTGACCTTGACGAGTGCTTCTTTATTTCCTTAATGTCAGAGTAATTGACCTTTTTCAGAGTTCGTTGAAGCGACCGTGGCGCACCCTCGTGGAGATAATTCAAAACGTTTGCGGGCTCAGTCCGTTCTCCCGTCACCCCGTTCGCTTCCTAGACGCGATCCTTTTGGTGCGTTCGTTGTGGAAAGTTTTTCTCGCTGTTTTCCGGCTGTCGTTCTCTACAAATGGCTGATGACGATCCCGGAGGATCGAGTAAAGGAACCGTCTTCGACACTTCGGACTTTATCCGTCTGTACGCTTTTCAAGACGGATAGAGTGCCGATGCTGCATCGGTACCGGTCGTCAACACAGCGTATGTCGATCGGTACTTGGCGAAGAACTGCAGACAACTCCGGAAAGGATGAGCCTTCAAAAAGCCTACTTCAAGAAGGTCATAGTGAACAACTTTGATCCCGACCACACCGTTCACCTTGTAAGGTGCTCGTGTGCACCGTCTATGAAGCCGGGACATTACAGGCAACTGATATCGCTTTCCAAGAGCGCCGATATCGTTCAAGTGTCTTGCTACTGCGTTGCAGTGTGAGTTTATTTCTTCGGTAAAACCCGTGGCGATGTCATAATGTGTCGTAAGGATTACAAGATGTGTCAATATTTGTAAGGCGTGAGCCCCATAGTCGCTATCCTTTCGGCAGATTTGTATCAAGATCCGTGTGTGCCAGTCCTTTGATCATATTTTATTCGTGACGCGATAAGTTATCTAAAAAAAAAAAAGGTTTGTCGTCTTCGTCTTTTTTGTGGTACTTCAGCATGCAACTAAAAAGGGCCAAGCTATGTCATCGATCTACTTATCGAACTAGGTGACGTGTTGATATAAAATTCTGTAGTAGGGCATTTTTTTATTCAATATTTTAATGAGTTTCAAGCGTAAATATATACTTTGCAGGTTGAGCGGAACATGCCAGCATATAGCTGGCCTGCTCTTTACACTATGCGACAGTGTAAAGATCTGTTTTCCGTGACAACGGCTTGGCGTCTCGCCTCTTCGCTGCCTTGCAGTACCATGCAAGCAAACTCGGTGCGGAGGCAGGTTTCGGCTTCTATGTAAACAAGGAGGGAGCGAAGTCTGGGCGATTCTGGTCTCGTGAAGATACCCCTGCGTCATAAAAATCAGGAACAAAAACCTTGCTATGAATGACTAGCCTGCACGGAGTATGACGGGTATATCCTGAGTTTAAACAAATATGGATGAACTAACCTCCAATGAAGTGGACGCTGCAAACACGCGAGTTCGCAGATGGCTGCCAAGGCGTCCCGTCGGAGTTCTGGCGTCGCAGCGCTTGAATTCATTTTCTCTCTTTTTGAGGTGCGCTGTAGCTTTCGGGAATTTAAAGAAGCTCACGTTCGGCGTGTTTTTCTTGCTGCTTGTACATCCGACAGCCGAGCAGCGGTGAGGCATCGCGACAGTGCCGGACAGACGCGCCTAGCAATGCGAGCAAAGCCAGGCAGCGTGCGAGGAGAGCCCGCAAAGATGGCGCCTTTCCCTTTCCTACTCTCTCCTCAAGTTCGGGCATGCGCAGAAAATTCTCCGAAAAAGGTCACTATAGTGACGTTGTGACGTATTTCCTTTTTTAAAAATGCAGGGGCATGTCTGCCCCTGCATTTTTCCTGTCGTTTATCGCTCACCATCAGCGAATTTCTGCAATTTTCTGTTGTTGTTTTTTTTTGTCCCATGTCTGCCAACTCAAATGATTGTATCGAATCAACAGCCGTTGAGTGGGCAAGTAGTTAATAAGAAGATTGCTCTTTGTATGCATTGAATTCTAAGCATAGACTTCAAAACAAAGTGCACAATCTTTAGGACAAACAAACATTGATTCGACGACGAGAGACACGCTTTCTTTTAATTCCTGTTTCGACGCGTCGCAGCCCAGCAGCGACTCGGAGGGACACCCACGCTTTTAAGCAAGGAGTCAAACGAGCGCTTCTCTTGGGCGAAGTTTAAACAGTCGAGTCGTCGGGTAGTCGTCCGACATGCAAAGCAGCGCAGGCGGAAAAAACGCCTTAGATTAGGGGAGACTTGGAGCGAGCACATCAGATGCGGCCCATTCCAAACATCCTACGTGGATAGCTAGGAAACATCGTTTGCCCACTGCTCCCCACGCTTGTAGAACTTGTGACGCCCCTGTTAAAGGGTCACTGACAGTCAGCAATAAAATCTTTCTTTATTGAATAAAGAAATCGAGATTAAAAAAAAAAAAGAATAAAGTAGGGCTCCAAAGCTTCGAAAACAACCGTACGTTTATGCTGTGAAAGCAAATTTAAATTAGACTCGGCTACCGCCGACGATCACTATTCTTGATAATCGGCACTCTTGAAAATGACGGCTGACGACGCCAGCGGAGAGAAATTGAGGCACCCTCGGTGTTCGCTGGAATGTTTCGGTGTCCCTTTGTGTCATGTAAAATGTTGATAAGCGATTACTCCTGGCTGCAGGTTAGTTGGGTAAAATTTTGAACGTGTTTGAATGGAAGGGCGGCGGGGGTTGTTTTCATTCATTTAATCGTTCATTCATTTGTTTATATGTATCTACTCATTAACGGATTTCGCCTTTGTAATAATACACAATACACATTTAGCAAAAAGGGGAACAATAAATTCTAGAGATTATTAAGGAAAATCTTGAATGCGATAAAATATGGGGCAAAAATGCTAATACATGGGGCGTGGATGGTAGAGTTATGAATGCCCGCATAAGCTATTATGAAAGCTGACATGGAAAACTCACGTGCAATTTTAGAAATTAAACCCATCTACGGAAGTAGGCATTGACAACGCTATTGACATATGTTCTGAATGACAAAGAAGAGTCTATATAAACCCCAAGATTACGGCTGAACTCGACTCTTTGCAACGAGGCATTCGCAAGTTGATAACAGAAATTAATATGCCGTAGCTTCCAACAGAAAAAAAAACCCAGAAAAACAGTATTAGTAGGATTAAGCGTCAACATGTTCAAACTACATCAATCACGTTATGAATCCGACTTTGCGCACCTGTGCTTGAGTTAAAGTACTAATTGGTCGTCTGTGTACTCGTTTTGGAGATAAGTTATTCCAATCGATTTGTAGTATTCTTTTTTCAGCTGTGATAACTTACGATGATTGGTGAAGGAATTAGGATATAGGGTGCACGGCTATATCTTTTTCTTTTCTTTCTTTTACCGGTTTACGATAAGAATTTCGGTAAACTTACGTTGGGACATGTTTCTTCGACCTATGCGTTTTTTTTTTTTTTTTTTCACAAATCGAATAATCAACAGGAGTTATGGATGCTGTAGTCTTTCTGGCCGCATTGCTTTCGAATGATTTACTATTTGCAGAAACAATTGACTAGAGCGCCATGTTTTCCGTTTCGTTAAATGCGTTGCAGAAGTAGCTCGAGGTCAGGATCTTTAGCTGGTGTAGGACGGTCACTTTCACACACGTGGAATTTTCATAGATATGTTCCGTTTTAATGCTGAACAATAAGTGGTTAAACGAAGCTTGCAAAGGAATTGAAATGCATCGGTTGTAATCACGGATTACCAAAGAATCGCAGGGCGTGAACATTATTGGCTATCAGCCAATGAGATTGCTGCATTAGCCGATGAGAGCGCCAAAGGACCAACGATGAAGCGCGAGAATAGTTTGAGCCCCGCCCCGCATTCCTCAAGCTGCCGCTGACAATAGTAGGAACATTTATTGAAGAGAGAAAATACGTTTTGTATGTACTTCTATACAAAATCTTTTCCATCAGTTTTTTTCACCGAATTAAGGCTAGGGAGGTATTATCATCTGAAATCACTTAATATTATCCGCGTTAATTAAGTTCCTGTGTAAGTATTGGCGCCACTCTAAACACAGCCAATTTAAGTGGACGTTAGTCCCCAAAGGCTTTCACCTAGTTGCGCTTCAGGGTTCAGGGCTGCGAGTTTATTAATATTTGTACTCGCAGACGTGTATTGAAATTAAGACATCCCAGGATACGAACGATGCATAAATTATCACTAACTCCTCATTCCGTAGACGCGACTCTCGGCTTTCTCTCTTTGTGACATCTCCTCAACGAGATGAAGGGCCTTAGAGCGATAAATTGGCAGCTGAAATTGACCCCCAATTGGCCACCACCATGTTGCACATTTTTGAAAATGCACTAGCAGCAGGGGCGTAGCCAAAGGGAGGGCTTATTGGGCTTCAGCCCCCCCTCGAAATCCCAGCCGACCCTATAATATACACAGGCATTTTGACCCCCCTCCCCCTCTCCGCACCCCAAGTTATGGACATCCCAGTCACTTCAACCCCCCCCCCCCCCCCCCCCGAAAAAAATGCATGGCTACGTCACTGCTAGGCAAGGGACCCTATAGTTTTACGTCTAGATTTTAACGAAGTACCGCGCACAAATAATTGCTTATTGATCTTCATTAACAGTATCGACGAGATAAGTTATGTTTTGTTTGTTTTAAGTCCAAAACGTGCTTTTACGACAAAAACTCGGGTAACTTCGCAATGGCTCCGCTAGATGCCGTCAGCCGCGGTGCTGTATTTTGGGTTTTTATCGGAGCTAGACACTGATCTCTGGGGCTAACAGTATTGAAATAATAGTTCATCCTGTATTTTTACAGCTATCGCAATACAAATCTGGGCTCAGTTTTGCGTAAAACCCTCAGGATTTGGTATGGTCACGTGTCTATAGTGGTCAAAATTGTACTAAATGGCGGCAGCCCAGGGGGTCACTTTTGCCTGGTGAACGGGACACCAGCTTATCGCTCTAAGCCCCTCTACCTCGTTGTATCCACTTCATAAAATTTTTGTATTATAACCGTTATGATATTTAAACCAATAAAAAATAAGAGCATATCTCTTTTATTTCAAGTCTCTGCAATGTCTGAGCGCGCACCACATATGGTGTTGACTGCGAAAGAACAGCAAAAAGCTACACAACTTTTATTCCCAAAACAGAGAAAGATCGCGAGTCCCAAAACACAAATCACGTTCTCCAAGAAAGCCGCCCGCGACAAGTAAGAAAAGAAAAGGAAAAGAACAGCACCAAAAGAGCGTAGTCACTCTCCAGCACAGCCCAAAAGACAAGACGAGCCATAAACGACGAAAGAAAGATAATAAACGAGCGAAAGGAAAATGCGAAAGAAAGAGAGAAAAAAAAAAAGAGATGGCGAGAGTTCTTCCCCTCTCTCTCGCTCGCTCTCCGCCGTCTCGAGGTGCAACGGAAAGCAAGACAGCTCAGGGCGTCAGTGTTCGCGTTGATACCGGCAACGCAAGTTGAGCCTTCCCCACTGGCGGTGGGTGTCGCGCTGGTGGCGTCGCTCTCGACCACGCTTGGTCGCTTTCTCGGGTGTGCTACGTCGAACACCGCTATCTTTGCACCTGTGGGCCGACCGTGGATTACTCAGGACTGACTCGCGGTGGGCGGTGTTGATTCATCGAAGTTGGGTGTATATCCTGACTTGTCTTCAAATTTCTGAGGTGAGATTTTAAAATTAAACTAAGTTGTTCTTGCGTCTTTTTTTTTAAGGTTTCTTTAGTCGATCGTACATTGAGATTGCTTTCGCAGATTCGCCATCATACGAATTTTAGTCCGGATGGCCGATGATATTACTTTCGGGTATTCTGGTCAGATTTTGGGGCTATGTTTTTGGTACAAAAGATGTGAATTGACTTCTTGTTGACGAAGTGAACGCAATTAATGTGACTGTCTAACGTTTTAAGCTTGACGAAAATACTGTGCATTTTCTTATTAGGTCAATTCGTGATCCTACAGTTATATATTAATGTTGCTCCCTTCAACAGAGCTCATATTGAAAACTCAATATTTCAACGCTATTGCTGGTAAATATTTAGTCTTGAAAACTGCAAGGTTAAATAAATTTGCCATAAAATGGCACTATCAGATTCATTATTAAAGTGCAGTTTATAGTTCTTAATTCACAAAATCTTGTCATCCCCTATATATTTTTTATTCATGTTAAACAGTGTATCTGAAGGTTTTAGTACATTCCTTTACTCAAGTTGACAAATATGGCTAATTAATACGTTCACAGTTTGTACACTAATTTCCTGATTTTTGTACTGTGCCAGACATCTTCTAATTATACTTTTTCACTATACAAGTGTCTTGAGAATCGGGTTCGAAATAGTGCAGTTTTCGCTGAGTACGTAGATATATGTATGCACGATTTAGCGTAAATATGTAACTCTAAGATTGTAAAAAAAAAAAAAATTGCATGACGTAAAGCGCTGGCATGTGACATGTCCCACCAATAATTTATGCAACTTTAGCAAGGTGAATACTTCTTATCATACTTAAACAGTGAGGTTCTCTGGTAACTCCATCTAGTAAACATTCATGCTGAAGGGTTCAAAAAAGAGGGAAAACTCATATTTATCCCATTGGAAAACTCGTTTATAAAATATTGACGTTAGCAGTTTCTTGTAGAATGTTGGTACGATTTGTATTCGGATTTTCATTGAAACGTATCGTTTTCATTTGTTTCGAAAGTCAGTTTCAACAAGATTATCTGTAGAAACCTTGGTTCTGCAAAGTACAGTATTTGATAAAATTGTTTGTACTGGGTGCATTAATTTTATTGGAAGTCGCTGCGTAGCGAAGTAGCCCTGACGGCTGGTTACATTTAGATCTAGATTAAATACAAAAAAGCAACATATGCAGAAAAAGAAGCAAAGAAGAAAAAAAACTAACACAACTTCCTGCAAGCCCTGTATTCGAAGTAAAATATTTCTCTAGAGGTTGGTTGCGTGCTACCAAGACAAAATAATGATGTGATCAGATAATGTCCTCTGGAGAAGGTGCTGGTTACATTCTGAAGTTAATCTCGGCTACATTTGCTGTTGAGTAAACAGTGAATTTAACTTAATACCCCCCTGAGTAATTGCAATTGATTACTTTACAACAACTTGTACAAAACAGCATGATCGGTGGAACTAAGTCTAATCATATCCTTTTCATGGTTCTGTTAAGACTGAAAAAAAATGTAAAATGAATAAAATCAAAGTGAAAATTTTGATAACCTTTAATGACGCGTGAGAAAGCCATATGCGACATGCCTTTACCTCAATATAGAATGCACAGGTCAATTTGGCGTTTGGCTACGATATTGCACCCAATTTCACCGTCAAATATCACATAGATGGTATAGCTTTTTCCCCTATTTATTATTCATTTTCTAATTAGCTACATTTTAATTAAATAGACATGACGAACATCACGGACAATATTGTGTATGTTTTATGCACACAAGGCCTGCACAAGATAAGTGAGATTATCTTTAACCACTTGCATTTGTGAAGTCCCCAAATGAAACTACTTAACTTTCGCATTTCTTTTTTCGTGTGAAACTTTCTTATGGTATTATGAGACAGGAGTCTCATGAGAGCGCGTGTTTTTGTACATTTTTTTTTAAATAGGTTAAGCGACTTTAACCTAGTGCGATAGAAAATTGATAGCTAAGCACTTTAACTAGCAACCGCTTACTTGCCACATCCTCTGCGCTCGTGTAAGCTTTACACTTCGAGTGGCAACAAGGATATGTTTGATGGCGTGACCATAAACAGTTCGCCCGGGGAGTTCCGAGTGCGTCATCCACCAGGAACTCTCCAATCGGGTACGATTAAGTGGCTTCGATCATAGTAATTCCCCCAATTACACTTTGCGGTGCTACTCAAACGACCAGGTTGAGAACTGGAAGAGATCGCAGTCAATTGACCTTCTTATCTCCTCCCTTCGCTTTGCAATTCTATCCCAACGCGTAGTGGTGTTTGACAGGTTGCGTAGCGACGGCGTTGTTATATAATACAGAAATTTCCTTCAATAAATGTTGCCGATTCTAACAGCAGTCCCTGGTAAATTAAGAAACGGAGGGCGTGGTTAGTTGCAAGCATAATATTCGTCTTTAGTTGATGTTCTAGCATTAGCCATTAAGAACGCCATAAAAACAAGCATGAACATGGCAAGCCACGTCAAGCGTTTATAAAATGTCAGTGACTAAAATTTAAAGGGATCAGTGTACGACACTTGGATATCTTGACCAAAGGGCGAGCGTATTAATAAAACGAAGATTTATTGTTCAGAAGGAATGAATAAAAAACCGTCATAAAATATCTTGAATGTTTCCAGGGTTCTATTACACTTCTAGCAGCTTTGATGACCTTTTACCAGACTATATAAAATGCAAGCTTAAATAAATATTCAAACTAATAGGAGACTATATGAAGACTGGTAAAATATGACCATAACTATTTTGACACTTGTGTGATGTGAGTAAATTGTGTACTTGCTTTCATTAACGTTCGAATCCCTGTTAGCACAAATTCTAGAAATGTCAGAGTGTTTTACCGAAATCTTTATCACGACTTGTCACCGGTTTCGTGAAGCGAGCATATAATTTTGACATGCAGTTTACTAACCTGGCTATGTTCTGTGCAAACATACTTCCTTAAGGTTCGAGGTTCAAGGTGTTTATTGGCCAAACATTGATCTTATAGTCCACTATGTAGCTGTGTTAATTGATTCGTATATACATGTTTGTGTGCATTACCATGAAGGCATCAAAGCTTTTGTTAAGCACAAACATTGAACATTGATGGATTGATTGTAAGCATGTGCGTTTTGTGAGATATATATTTTTTTATGGGGGTTGTACATTATTTATCTCGTTAGAATTTAAACTGATTGGTCTGAGGCCAAGAGAGCATCCATGCCTCTGTGCGGCGGGGCCGATAGAATAGGGGCAAATAATCTTGAAACCGGGAGGGTACAAGGATGAATAAAAAAAGAGGACGGATTTTATAAACATCTTTCATACAAACAAGAAAGATAGGTGCACATGTTCACACAAGCACACAACAAATAAGAGTTGAAACGATTCATCTCCAAAACAATCCCTCTCTGACACGATCTATAGCAATTCTCTCGGAACGGCTGGCGGAGTCTTGAGTTTGTTTTGTGTCTGTCAAAAGGTATCATTTCTGATATTGGCTATAACGATATCGTAAGCGGCACAAACGATCAAGTTGTATTTCAGCATTGTACTTAGGTGTTACTATGGTTACACTGCCATCTTCTAATGGCTATCTGATTTAAAAAGCGAGCTGTAAACTGCAGCATTTTTGTGACACTGACGATATTTCGCATGAGCTATACGAAGAGCTGTAATTTTGGAAATGTTATGAAAATACCTGACTCCTTCCAGACCAAAGCTAAAGTATGCATGCCTCTATTTGGGATCCCGGTCACGATGCCCTCGTCACGGCACTAGAGTCCATTCAAAATCGCTCAGCTCGTTTCATTCTATCGAGCTATCATCGCACTGCTGGTGTCACATCGATGAAAATTATTTTAACTTTACCATCTCTCTTTCTGCAGCGTCAAATGTCACCCTACGTTCATTCCACAAATTTATTTTCATAATCCGACCTTGCGCAATCAAATGATGACTCTCCCCTTTTACCTTTCGTTCAGTGTTGATCATCAGCATAAAGTTGAAATCCTAAGCTCATAACAAGGCATTTCACTCATTTCTAACTCGCAGAACCCAACAATAGAACCACCTTCACGCTTTGATTTCTACCATCATTGACTATAATTTAATCTTAAATGCAATTACTAGCCTGTCCTTTCAATTATCTATGGCCTGTTTGATTGCCTGTTTGTTTTATTATTACTATTTCTAATTTGTTACATTTGTACCTCCTATTTTGTTGTACCTGGTCTCTCCCTCTATAACGCCTTCGGGCACTGCGAAATTGTTTCATAAAAAAAAAAAAGAAACAGAGAACAAACTTAAGGTCACGTTATCCAAAAACCGCAATCGCGAGATTTCAACAGCTACTCTGTTCCGTTAGCAAGATTTTTTTTTCTTCTTAATCAATATTCGATGATTTGACAAATTGCAATTATGTCTTTAAATAAACTATTCGCAAAAACCGTAATATTTGCAATTAGATTATAAAATTATTGGGGATATTGTTGCGGTCAAGCTCCAAACGAATATCAATTCTGTCGTTTGTGATTATGGGTTACGGAAACTGAACCAAGTAACCAGAGTAACCCTTATCAATTCGCTGCTACCATCTTAATTGTTATCATTTACACTGTGCGCCTTGGTATACAAATACCTAATTATGCGCTTAACATTCTCCCTGTTGTGGAAGATGCACATTGGGTACGTGATTAAAAATACTAATTGCATGCTTGTAGGGAACAAAAAATTTTTTTTTCTCTTTCATCATAGATAGAATTGAACAAAACGTTTCTTCGTTTCAACCAAGGCTATGGCCCCTCTATTTAGGATTCGAGTCATTTAAATTTCACTCGCCCTTCGGAGGCTGCGGGAACTCATTTTACTCAGTTTATTTCCAGTACCTATCATTGCGCTGAAAATAACTTGCCATAAAATCTAACATTTTTTTTGCATAGCCGCACGCTAGCTACTTTGTTGTGTGTCTTCCATGAGATATTTCTTAAGTCTAGACGCAGTCAAGACCACGTGGTACCAATCGAGCAGCGTATACCAGTAGTATGTTACACCTGTACCCCACGGCACTGTTCGTGCAAACAAGACATCGTCGCTTTTTCGCGTTTTACTGCGAAAGGGTATTGGCGGGCACCAAGCTTTAGCTACAGGTTCGTGCATGTAACGAGCACTTCCCATTGCACTAGTATTTTTGATAACGAACTTTTTAATTTTGAAGTAAAAACTTGAATTTTCTTGTTCGCGCAAACAATGACACGCAGTGACGTTTATTCCACCAATCGTTCATTCTAATGATTTTTTTTATTGACGATCGCTCTACCCATTTCTGTTAGTGCAGTCCACAGGTCATTGTTTTTTTTTTTTCACAACTGGCACTGTGCTGTCTCACAAGAAATATATTTCATGCTTTTCAATTGTGACCTATACACTTTTATTTCCTCTTCAACTCACTTCCTTTTGTAATTCGGATGGCTCTCAGTGCATTTAAACAGATAAATAAACCTAAAAAGCATAGGTATTTTTGAGCATAGATATCACACTAACAAAACGAGCCACCCAAATATAGGTCAAACATCTCACAGAGACAGATACACGTAAAATGATGTACACCTTCACGGCCGGTAACACACAGAAGACAAATTATAAGTGTGTTTGATGTGCATCTCCTTGTATGCGTCTCTAATGAATCCGTGATCACCTCTACCCCATTTTTGTAAGGCAGCCACGCGTAGCTCACGTTTTAACAAAGAAAAAAAAATCTTCAGAGCACTGAGCGCACAAGGGAACAGTTACTCATGAAAGCCGCTCTGCAAGAGTAGAGCGCGTGGTGTTAGCCTTGACGGCGAGCAACACACAAACTACCCAAATAGCGCCAGCTTCCGTCTGACTCACTTAATCCCAGCCGCGCTCTTTATGTTTATTTTTTACCCTAAAGTGGCTTGCCCAACCCCAAAGAGAACCGAGCAAAGTACACAGAGCGTAGCGCGATGATGTCACTGAACTCGCCGTCTACCTACAGCGAAGTCGCAAGCCGAAGTGCTAAGTGTACTCGCCGTGTCAACTATGCGACACTGTTCGAGGGCCAAATGTAACTTTTTTTTTTATTTTGTCTCTTTTAGAGGCGTGCCGACACATTACGCGGTCGTCTCGTCATCAGAACCTCCATGCATAGGTCGGTTTATGCATTATTCAATAGTTGTATTCGCAAACAGTTTATGAGGTCAACAGCATACGTTTCCAAGAGTCACTGACACGCTCTTCTTGATAGATTGTTGTGTTGACTATTAAATGGACGACTATGCCCGGTTGTCGGTACAGCCGGAATAAAACTCTGGTAACATTGAGCCGCGCACCAGTAAGGAGCGGCTCACAGAGGTTAGCGTCATGCAAGTGTTGTTATGAGGGTCATCTAAATGTATTTGCACAAGGGGTGTGTTAGCGCACCGTAGCTCGGAGCACGCGGGGCGAGAGCTCGCGCTAGAAAACCCACAGGTTCTGGGTTCAACCCCCCCCCCCCCCCCCCCCCCTGTCCGTCTTGATTTTGATGAGCATCGTACCGGCGTGCGGTTGTGTATCACTACTCCGCGATGCATTACAGACAGGATGTCTTGCAGCGAGTACTGAAAATGACGGCAAGGCACTGTGAAGCATTCATAGCCCAGACACTCGCAGTATGTTCATAGTTAACCATTGAACACCATGGTTTTGTAATGCCACCTCGGTGGATAAGGGTTGGCCAGCTAGCTGCTTAAGACCGAGGTCAAACTGCTCATACATCATACAAAAGACAGGGCAGCAGGTGTCGAAAGTGACCTAGTGTTCTCTAAGCATCGGTAATTATTGGATTAGTGTCATTAGCCCAGGACACACTAGGAGAAAGTTGTACTTACACCAAGGTATTTACAATGTCTGAATATATTCCGTCTTTATGTGCCTAAATAATGCTTGTAAGGAGATAAAGTTTACTTGAGGAGAAAATAAAGAAGGCTACAGGTTGTGTGGCTTAGGACTATTAACAATTTATCACTCTATTCAGTGTTTTTACCTAGATACTTGCCAATATATGCAAAATTATCCGGGAAGAGGCCTATGTTCGAGGAATCAGAGCCGGGATGGTCATTGACAAAAATAAAACAGCGCAAAAGGCACTGCCTTTTGGAAAATCACATAAAACATTGGCTAGGTTTCATTCGAACCAGTCTACAACCAAGTATTGAACTCTATAGATAAAAGAAACCTGCGAATACAACGATGAACTAACGAATTGATGTTAAGCCCAGACAGTTTAAAGAGAAGGCGGAGATGAGGAACGCATTCGAAAGCTTTTGAAGATTCTAGAGAAATGACATCTGTTTTTGCACGTGACTCAAGGTTGCTACGCAGATCGTGGAAAAATAGTAACAGTTTTTGTGTATCAAAAAAATACGTATGATTAAAGAAATGCACGCTGTTTTCGATTAATAATTTATTGACAGAATATTCAATGTGTTTAGAGAGGACGATGTGTTCTAAGGAATTGTATGTCTTGCTTGGGTGTGATATCAGCGGAAAGCTGGCAGGGTTGAGACGATTGTTGGTTTTTGAAGACAGGGTTGACTATGTCTACGTTCTGGTTTGTCTTAACGCAGCTTTCATTAGCTAGACAAAATAATTAGAGATATATATGGCATCCCTTACTATTTTTGTGGAGATGGTGGGGTCTACTAACTTCATCCTACGACACTCCCTCTCAGGAGAGTTTATCCCAGACACATCATACCAGAGATGTCTCATCCTAAGATGCTTCATCCCAGGACAGTTCATCCCAAAGCGATTCCTCCCAGGTTCCTCATGCCAAAATCATTTGATCTCAAGAAAGCTGTTTCGTTTCTTAACCGGATTGATGCAGTAAAGGTTGGGCTGTTTGCCGGGTGGACTCGCAATCTAAGCAGCGTCACAGACTACGCACGAATGCCTTACGATGACACCGTGCTTTGCAAGAACACGTGCGCGAACCACGAAACACGCACGCACTCAAAATATCAATCTACCAGCAAGGCGCAGTGCGTAATGGCAACCGCAAAGACCGTAACATGACGAGCGAGAATGCAATCCGCAAGCCACGACATGAGATTTGTTGATTGCAATTTCGAGTAAAATTTCTTGAGAAGATACGTCTTGGGATGAGAGAACTTCGGTATAAGGTTTCCGGAATGAACTGTCCTGGGATGGAGGATCCTCGATGAACTTGGTATGCCATGAAACGCTCCAGACACTGCATAGGTTTTTATCCAGACATGTACGTAACTAGTTATTAGTAACGAGTTAATTCTACCTATTTATTCTTCGCTAACGAGTAACGTACTTAGTTACCTTTTTTTAGAAAAAGAACGAGTGTCATACTTAGTTACTTTGAGTCCAAGTAACGAGTAATGGTATTTCCTCACTTTTGAGGAGTAACGTGTACCACGCCGTTTCAACAGCCTTGCACACTTATAACCAGAGTATGCGTCTATTGCGACGAAGGCAGATGGGCAACAATAAAAACAACTAAACAGGGCGACAGTGTAGCAACCTTCATGGCTGAGCACGTCAGTCGAACTCTACAGCAGGGAACGCCATTCACACTTCGAGAAGGTTGAACTTCGTAGAATCGTGCCAAGACCGAATGTAAACCCGGAGTTTGCCAATACTGTAAGGCACAAAAGCCGTTGTCAACGTCGAACATTAGAAGCAGAGAAAACAAGAGAGAGGGGAATTCCAGATTCACCAGCTCTTCCTGAATCACAAGTTTACAACACTGCCGTTCCTTTGATCGCATCAGTAGAACGACTCCTCAGCGTCGCCGGAGATGTATTCTCAAGGAAGCGGGGAGACATAACTGATGAAAACTTGCTACTGCTGAAGTGCAGCCACTACACAGAAAAGAAAACAAGAAACCGTGATACAAAAGCAGTTGTGTATTACGTCAAAGTAAGAAAATAACTAACTCGCTACTTTGGAGGTAAAGTAAAGCGTTATTTTTTAGAATCGGTAACGGGTAAAGCATTTTGTTACGTTTTGATCGAGTAACGGTATTTAGGTACTTTTTTCGGTCAAGGTGTACATGTCTGCCTTTATCGTAGGAAGTTCCGTGGTAGGAAATGTCCCTAGGATAAAACGTTGAGTTTATAAAAAATCTTGCAATGAAATATATTTTGTATTATAGATAAACTTCCCTAAGATGATATGACTTCGAATGAAGTTTGATTAAAAAAGTATGTTATTAGGACTTGGAGAGATTATACAAATTATCAATAAGCTTTCAAACGCCAGCGCTAGTGGCAATCACAGTGATAGGTGTCATTAATATTAACAGAGGAAAATTAAGTAAAAGAAGCGAAGGCATGTCGTCCGAGGGCTCAACTCTGAATGCAGAAGAAACATAATCCTTCACTAGCGTTAGAGAATTTTCGCGGGCTAAGTAAACACCACCATCGTAAAGTAACCCCACGAACTAGGTGGTGGAGTTGCGTGAAATTGTCTCCAACTCTAATCCGGGCTATGTCTAAAACGTTAGGCAATCCTGGTGGAAAAGTTTTCTTTTTGGTTGTGCGGTGGCATAACATTTAGGTCATCCCAATTCTCTCCTCCAACCTTCTTCCAATTACTGTCGTTATAAGTAGCAGTACTATAGAGTAGCATTCCAATGGCTCTGTTGTCATTGTGCTTCTCATTGTTTCCACTCGCTACGGCGCTGGCCGATGTCCGATACGACCGGCCCACATCTTATACGACGCCCCGTTTCTTGCACGCATCAGATAATCTGGGAGTTCTACTTTCCTGCAAAATAAAACAAACACCCAGACCTGTGTTTACACTGGGATATTCGTGCGGAGACGATTCGAAAGAAACAAAAAGGAAAATAAAAAAGCAAATGAGAAGGATAGACGTAATGAGGGAACAAAGTCGAAGCCGCAGGCAGCGAAGAAGCTGCAAAGTATAAGGTAAAAAAAAAAGATGGTGCAGTGCCGTCCTTGGGAGTGGGTTAAAAAAAAAAGGAGGATAGGTGCGTTTAAGGAGGCTTCGGAAATAATAGCCCCCTGCCTCTTCATCCGGGTCCCTGCGCCCGCATAGCCAACAAGGCGTAACGCCTCCGCTTTATGCGAGGGGTAATGCTATCTGACCGAACGTAGAAGGGAAGAAGAAGAAAAAAAAAAGAGAACGGGTCGTATTAAATTTGCGCTCGTCCCACTCTATTACGATCGTTAGTGAGGCTCTACGAGGCTTGGAGTATGTCACGTCATGAAGTCATAATCGCATGGTATTGAGATGGAGCCTTCTGAAAGCTTCAGAGGGGCAGTCGACGTTACACCTAAGAAGTTGGTTCCTTGAAAGAAACATCAGGTTGAATCCTGGAAGTTTTTAAAAGATGCTTCCCAAATTATTTATTCTCGTTCTGACTCCATGTTTCATTACGTGCTGACCATGTGATCGTTATGGCAGCTGATATATCGCCCCAATGAGACGAATTGAAAATAGACCAAGACTCGTGATTTTCTTCGAAAACATTGTCCGTGTAGTTACGACGCTTCCTAGGCTGTGTATTTGATAGTTTAATTTTTCGTTTTCTTGTTTTGTTTTTTACTTTATGACACGTCAAGCTACCGGCCCATATTTTAGGCTAAATAATACCTTTTAAGCCTTTCCAACCTGCGTCTTGGTGTTTTTAGTGATGTAAACTTCAAGGTTCCGCCAGTAAATAACGCTAATTTTCATTTGACGAGGACACTTTTGCTTTTTGCAACAATTCCCAGTTTTTTTTTTTGTGATTACAATAAGCTTGAGTTATTAATGCGTACAATGTCAAAATTTTGAAGAAAAAAATTACACCACTAAGTGGGTACTGTCTTTCGGCAGCATTAAGATTCTCGGCAAAACCTCCACACCTTCCAACGCGACATTTTCACCCCAAACTGGTAGTCATTCCCACTTGTTGCCGAGAAAAAAAAAAATTCAGTGGAGCAAAATGTACGTGCAAATAGGTATTACGCCTTCAGCATCATGCCTACCTGAATAACAGTTGATGTGACGTCATTGAAAGCCACGTATATAAATAACAATCACTCCCTCGACATAACCAACCAGTTGTTGCACACGCTGTATCTCAACTAGTTAAGGCATTTGCTAGACACTCCCAGAAAGTTCGATACTTCTCTTCGTACTCTGCCAATGACAATTCTCCTACACTGCTATCACGAACATGGGGTCCAATCCTTAAAGTGATTTTCCCGAGAGTAGAGAAGACAAAAGATAATGCAACAATGCTTGCCTTCGTTGGGGAAACAATTCATTTCTATTATCTGCAAAAATTAATTCGATTTTGTTTCGATTATTTTTCAGTTCGCTGACGACATTATTACCATGCATCTAGCCGGATTCTTAACAAGAAAGTGAGAAAAAAAGGAAACATTCATTCAAGCCCTCAGAAATACTCCTAGCACATCCGTTGTGACAAACGCTAAGCAAGTAAAAAAAAAAAAAGTAACCTGATAAATTTCAGCAGTGCAAGTTTGTATCATGATATCAAAGTAACTAAGCAATCGTAATCTCGCGCATCTAACCTTCGCGCTGAGAAACGGTACTCAAGCATTACGAATACAAAGCAGGTTCCAACGAACTCTTGATAACCGTCTTCTTCAATGGAAGGCTCGTGATCAAAAGAACTTCGCAGAACCAAAATACTGCTTTCAAAATCGTTAATCTGCCGCTTAAATGCCGATGAAATTCCTGCGAGCCCCTCTTACATCACAGCGACGCAAACGTGGGGAGTCTATTTCGAAGAAGCGCGCCCTCGTAATGCCAGAAGGAAAACATGAAAATCTTCAGCCAATGGCGAACTTTCTACACTCAAGGGCAAAGTGAGAATACCTGGCCGTGCTGGGCCCTTTCTTCGGACTGTAAAAGAAACTGGAATGAAGTCGTGAAACCCGTTCGTTGCACTGCACACACTCACCTATCTCCTTGTTATGACGCAAAGCACGTCATGATGCAACTTTTTTTTTCTCTTTTTTATTACGTTCTCAAAACACTTTTTTAAACGGCGCGCAAACTGTTCGCGACTTTTCGTTTCGTTTCACAGAACAATCACGTAATATTGAGCTCACGTTTCGAGGTAGCACAATTTTCATTTTTTTTTTTTTTTTTTTGAAGCTGTAGTTTTTTGAAAGCTCTGTAACTTTGGATCATGTTTCAAGATTAAATTGCTACTTGGAACGCATTTTCGGAATCTGAAAACTATATGAGATGGCGGTTTCTACGGCTGTGTCATCCGAATTTTGTTTTTATATCTTTGCTACTAACGTTTATTACCCAAAGCGTTGATATTTGCATTATTCTTCGAGGGGTAATTAAAGTATCTCTAGAGAATGTAGAGGGTGGTGACTCATTGTTCCAAGGTCTTGCTCGGTTGGCAATGACTCAAGATTTACAGCCGTTCAATCGCCTTTCCGACGATGGCCTATTTTCTTACAGCGCGGCCTAACGAATATTGATCGTAAACAAGGAACGCCTTACACGTAATATTCGTTCGCCCAAGTGTTTTGAAAAGTGGAACAGCTGCGACAATTGTTTCATGGTGACATGCACTTCTGTTCATATATCTTGTTTTATCGAGGCGCTAGATTCACTTGTTGCTAGTGGTAGCAATATCGCAATGTTGTACGGCACTCTCGGTCAGAATGTTTCTTTGAAAAGATTTAATGTTCATAGGAATGATCAGCTCGCGTAACACAAATTGTCACAGTACTTCTGTAGTAGACGCAATATTCTTTATAATTCCCAATATTACTTTGAAGCTATCAAATGCAAAAGAGGCTTTACAAGCGTGCCACCTATACCACTATGTGACATAAATCAAATTTGTAACCAGTGCCGTGCCAATAATTATTGAATTATGCGTAGTGAATGATGAAATAAACGTACTTTTTGTGTCTATATCTGCTTACGAAGAAAAAAAACTCATCAATATGAATAGAACGGAGAGACAGGCCGTCGACACTGCATAATAAACAACTGTAAGAACAACTGGAAATGTTTGTTATAAGTAAGGCACTTATAAGTGATCTGCGCAGTGTCCCACACTCCCATTCTATCAGACGTCTGTGATACGACGTCAGGCTCATCGCAGCGCCAAAGTTTTCTTTGCGGATCCTTTTGCAAGCGTGACCGTACCCTCAACCACGATCGTGTCAGCCTCTCACGAACACGGTCACGCACAAAGCGGGGAAAAAAACTGAAGAAACGCGAGGGAAATGACTCGATAGTCCTCCGAGTAAACACTCGTTTCAGGGATCCTTCTGACAATATATATATATATAGATCGATGATAGCCGATCACGCACACGAGGAGACATATCAGAACTTTGTATACAAACCCTTGGAGATGCCGAAACGTTTTCTTGGAGCGCGTATTGTATCGGAAGCGGTCTATCACGCCGCTAGCGTGGAAACGGTGTCATGCATTGTCGTTTGAGAAGATGCGAATCTTCGAATTGATACGACTGGATGTCGAAGGTGCTTGACGTGTTCTTTGGTCCATGAGAGCCGAATCGGTCTGCGATACGTCCCATCTTGCTTTTGTCTGACGATTCAGAAAAAGGGTTTGTGAAGTGGACAGCTGGTGATAATACGCCGTCGAGAGAACCATCGGTATAGATGAACTCGGAGACAGATGATTGAAAGAAGGTGTAAGATATGATGAGCGTGACATATCTGCTTCAAGATAAATATATATTTTGTTGTGTATTCTAGTAAATCGAAGGTATCGGGGGACGAGTGTGTTGACGCATCGTAATTCGGAGTACGTGGTGCGAAAGCTCGCGTAATACCGACCGCTGCCCGTTTCTATCTGGATGAGCATCTGGCAGGCGTGCGGTCGTGACTCGCTACTGCCTGATGCACGTTGAAGACCCCAAGCTGTCGTCCTGCACTGGCCTAATTATTTTTATCCACAGCGAAGACAACGGACGCTTGTTGGGGCTGACTAATTTTTCGTTGTCCAAACATACACACAACATAATTTTAATTTCACTACCAAAGCGTGAAGGTAGAGTGAGCGGATAATCGAGCTGGGCGACATTTGTGGAAAACCTGAGACGACGGATGAAAAAGGGGACAAACACAAAACGTCTTGTGTTTGCCCCGTTTTTTGTCCGTCGCTCCCGGTTTAAAAAATAAAGTGTACCGTATATTAATATTTTTGAGCGCCACCTTAAACGATCGCGTTGTGATGCAATAGTTGTACTAGTACACCCTTAGAAATGACTGACGGTGTTCGTGTGGCTATCTTTGACTGAATCGGCGGCTGCTGTGAGATCGACGGCGCTTACTGTTGATGACAGGTTAAGAACCTAACAGAAGCTCCGCCTCCGGCAAGCGATCGTTGCCTTCCGCCAAGTTTTAGCTGCAAGTGCGACGAAGTGTTATCAGAGGCACGAAGCTTGCGCACGAGGCAGAGCATCTACCGGGTTCCTAACCTGCCGCCAACTCTACTCGCCAGAACACGTCAGATTTCTTTGGCGGATCGAACTAGAAGCCGTAAAAGCAAGTTCGAAAGCACGTGATAAAAATCGCCAATGGGATGGCGATTTTCTGGAACGACACCCGTACGTCCATTTTTCCCTTTCTATTAGGAAGGTCACGCGTGTTAAGGTCTAGTACATTCATCGTTCAGCCAAGTAATCGTAGCGATAAACAGTTAAATAATGAGAAGTGGTTCTACTCATAGTGTACAGCCTAATTGACATCACGAACCCACACCTCCAGTATATATTAAAAAAAAAAAGTAACACCAAACAACAACACAATATCCGATTAAGTCCAGACTTGTCTCGTCCAGGCTGCTCTTACCGCCGCCTTCTCTTCTTGTTGCACCGTCAATGCACTCTCCGGGTATTCTTAACGCACTCTCGCCGTTTGCGATTAATTGTCTACGAGGGCGGGTCCCCGGTTTAGCGTCAGCGAAAACTACACGAAGTTATTTACTGCATACCCTTTAACAGCTAGTCGAGGGGAAACCGGTCAGGAAGTCAAGATTAGCCAAGGCTTCCAAAACCGTCTCCACTCGCTTCACCGGTCTTGACCTCGCCAGTCTAGCCAATACTCCCTAGAAGACAGAGGCCTGCTTATGACGTCATCGTTAGTGGATCGCCAACCTTCCTCAAGTGACAAACATAGTGACGCTTCACGAGAGCGCGCCGTAAAGGGGCAGGCCTTGTCTTGTAGGTGGTGTTCGTCTAGCCTGCTGCCAAGGAGCAAGCTCCTGTAAACGACCTCCCATGGTTCCTTCACGGACGTTACAAGCGAGGCGTGGTACGGGTTTCTGACTGCAACATCTATTAAATTGTGCGGTAATTAGTATCGACGAAAGTAACTCGCACGTTTCACCGGCGGGCGGCGCGGCTCCCCGCACGGCCTGGTGAAAGATTTACCGTGTGTCGTCGATACTACTTCGGATATGCAACTCCAGAAATTAGTATACGTCTGTCTTCTGAAACAACCGCGCGAAGGTCAATCATGTTTCGGTCTAAGGGAAGAGGGCCGTACGTAGTGGAAGTGCTTATTGTAAGCCACTGCAGTGAACGTCCGAGAGGAAATACAGGCCTTGGCCTCACCTTTTGTTACGTATGATCCTTCTACAATTGGTGACTTGCTGAACCGTAGAGTGTATACGACATTCCATTGTTTACAAAATCGTTGCCAAGCGTGCAATCTTCCGGCTCGTCGCTTCGCGTGAATGAGCAGTGCACCCGCCATGTGCACAAACACTGAACGTGGCACCGTTGGACTGTCCTGAGGCCCTTTACTGAATTTGATTACTGTAGACTTGATAAAATGTGGTATCCATCATAAGGTTGATATTTAATAAGCTGAATACTATTCTGCTGTGATAAGCGGCACTTAGCTCAAATTTGCAACGTAACATTATAGTTGGTGCAACAAAAAATGACATTGTAGTGAGTGCGCAGGCGAGCTGGTAGAAATGACGCTACAACTAAAGAAGCATAAGGTGCACGTTTTTTCCAGGACCGACCTTGTTGCATAAAGGTTACATTCTCAGGCCATTTTATATAGTTCCTCAACCGGTATTGCATACACTTCTTCAGGAAGCATATTTGGTACCCATTTCTTTGCGTATAACCCTCACCTGGTCAGGGAAAAGGCCCGTGCCTCCCTTTCTGCTTTCACGGAAACACGTAGCTGCTAATAAGTGCGATCTGCGGAAGGAGGCCGACGAATGCGAAGGCACAGATAACATTCCACCTCGAAACAACAAGCCTGGTAGGGTTACTAAGCACGGCATTCACACATGTCAGGAATGCAGGCATGATCCGATGTTTTAGGTCCAGATGTTGTCCGTGTCCCTTCAGTGGCGGGTCCCCCTGCCATAGATCACAGTGATTGGCTCGCCCACGTGCTCCGCGTGATAGCAGACGAGCGACCTTCTTCATAAATGACGGTATCGATTTCATCTACGTTTTCAAAAGATTCCTTCGCGTCTACCTTCCCGAAGAGAACGTTGTAGGCCAATCCCCGCGTTATACGAAGTGCTCCCAGCGAATGACGAGAAGCGAAAACGGTTTGATATATCTATGGGGGTATTCACTGAACGCCGTATTTGAGGGCGTTGTTTAGAGCGCATGCTCATAACGAGCTCAAATTAATAGGCTGCTAAGACCGCAAATCTTGATGGTACAGAATGCACGTTGCAAAAGAACTGCGGAGGATCGCGGTCAGCATGAGCTTAACAGCCGCGCACGTAGCCTATGGCCGACAGTTAATACTCTCTATACGCAGTTTTAGGCTGGTACTGCAGCCCATGCCACAAGCACGAATGAACGAGGTCGCTGCTTTGAAGCAGTTTCCCGCAGACCGAGCACTTACGCTCCCACCCCTGCCCGTTTCGATCTGGATGAGCATCGTACCGGCGTGCGGTCGTGTATCACTACTGCGTGGTGCACGTTAAAGACCCCAGGCTAGCGGTTGTACTGCACCGGCTATATTGCTCATCTACAGCGTGTGACTCGTCGCAACTTTAAATGGCTGACCAACTACACGCTGTATAAATATCCCCACAACCCAATTATTATTATTAGCACTTACGCTAGAAAGTCACTTTTCAAATCCATGCATGAAGCGCGGGGAAGCTCGCGCTTGTAACTTTGGCTGCAGTGGTAGCCTAAAGGGGCCCTTCAAAGCGTTTCTGGCCATTTTTTTTATTTTGCATCGCATCTGCGCGAACTATCCTCCGTTTCACCTTATGTTGTACCGCAGCGAAGGCTAGAAGCGCGAGCTCATAGCGTTGGCAGTTGCTCTTAATGCACAAGAGCTTGTGCCGCCGAAATGTGCACCCTATAGAGCAAGGAGCTCGCGCTTGTAGCCTTTCCTGTGGTACATCATAAGGTGGAGTAGAGTATAGTGACTGGTACTCAAGCAACACCTCGAAAATAGAATGAAGAGGAAATTTGATGTATTTTAAACGTTATAGACGATAGCAAGCAAGACAACTGGCCGCCGCCATGTCTCTCCTCGTGCGGGAAAGCTCGTGCAATGTTAAGCTTGCCAAAGTTATGGTACGCGCACTCTGCACGTGCTTGCACGCATGGGGCACCAGTCTGGGCTCCGTCACACATTTTTTATTGTTCATGACGTCCTTGTTTTGAACCAATGCAGCTTTTCCGCAAGGGTGCAGCCACTTCTGGCATTCGGTATAACATCGTTTTGATCTCTCCACGCCGCTAAAGGGTGTTAACAAAAAAAAAAAAAAAAAAAAGCGTTATTGTCCCACATTCTTGTTTTGCCTCGCCAATGTTTTCCCGCCTATTTTAGGTTTGACTGTTTTATTGTTTTTTCGTCCCGCATACCAGATACGGAACCCACGTGACTGAGAATGATAGGAAACAGAAAACAAACCCAGACGACAAGTGCTTGCAACAAAAGTGCGACCTTCCTAATTGTTGGAATTGACATCCAGTTATGAATATGTGTACGACTCTTCGGTTCACGGGTGTTCCAAGCAAAGCATCACGCGCTTTAAATAATCAGAAGGGGCCACGTTCACCTATTCAGCCAGTCCTACATTTAGAATTTTACGTCGTTATCATCCGACGCTCTAGACCAATGTCGTCACTGAACGCTCGTGTTTGACACTGATAGGGACGCCCTTCGAAGCAGCATTTGGGTTTTTTCGTCCCTTTGCAGCGCCCTTTTAAGGATGAGCGGAGTATAGAAACCAAGATCAGTGCAAGGAGAATGATATTAGCGCGTTTCCCGCGTATTGTCTCCACGCAGGTCGCGTTTTCAAATAACAGTGTCCTTTGTTCCAGTAGACCGCTCTCACCAAACGTTCCACGCATGTATGACGCCGCCAGAATTGTAGTTCACAGGAAGCAGGCGGCAGTGCACGAGACAGCTCGTTCAATCTCGTGTTCTGCTCGCGCGGACCCCAGAGGGGTTTTCGCTAATGTAGGAGGACTACAGTTCCCAGGATGCATGGCGGCAGCGACAGAGTAACGAAACAGGCCGGAGATATCGATACACTGTTACTCATTTGACGCCCTCCGTAGGTTGTGTAGAACATGAAGAAAACAAGAAGCACGGCACGAATCTTATTGAAGATTTGCGTTGGTGCCGTGTCTTTCTCTGCATTCCAGGGCTCACCTGCTAATGTCGAGCCAAAGTTGAGGCAATTAAGTTGCATTCTTGCTTTCCACATGCGTACGTAGGTAATGCGCAGTAACTCATAACCAACCCTCCCCCCCCCCCCCCCCCCCCCCCCCCCCCCCCCCCCACACGCGCGTCCCCGGTACAGTATTTTTTTATCCGCCCCCAGATCCAGAATTCGGGGAAGACAGCTGTCGATTAGCCTCTAACAGATCCGCTAGTTTAAACGCACCCTTAGATTACACACTGAATTTTGTTTTTCTTTTCCCACCAAAGGAAGTCAATTTATCTGAGGGGCATGAGCAATCCACCACTGCAAACCGCTTGTTCGCCACCAACAAGCTCTTTCGTGGTCTGTTGGTAACGCGTGCAATATCAAGTATTTGGCACATTTCTAAGATTGTAGGTCTAAGGGACGACGCCCTTAGAAACGTCCGAACGCCTACGACGTGATCGTGGGTGCAACGGCCGACCAAGTAAACGTCTCGTCCACTGCACGAAGTAGACGCCGCGGCTGCTAACACACGGCCGCAGAGACGTGGAAAGTGGGCTTCACGAATGGGTACGCAGTCTCTTTAGCCGCTTTCGCCATTTTGAGCCCCGCAGAACGGAAGCCCAAAAAACAAAATCACTTTCAGGTCCCTCATCATATACGTGTGTTACTCGTCGGCGTCCGAGTCACGCAGTCGTGCGTCGCGCGTTAAATAAAATATATCAAAAATCTCCAGCGTCGGCGGGAGCGACACTTGAATGCGTTGGTTTTTCCGAGTCAGTCGCGCGGTGCTTGACATCGCCAAGTGTCGCAGACCCCGAACGCGAACATGGACGTTGTTTAGGGGGAAGTTCGTTGGCTTAGTTTCTCCTGGCTCTGAACTTTACTAAAGTCACTGTATCCTGGGAAAGTAGCGCCATTGCTTTTTCCGCCTGCTAGCTGGACACAAAGAGATACTAACATAGAGTCGACCAAAGGTCGCAAGGTGATCAGTTACAGTTTTCATGCAATCACCACGTCGTTCCATTAAAATTTTCGAACTTTCGAAAGGGTCGTTCTGGCCCAGAAGCACCAAAGATCGGTGTGGGGTATCGCACCGAACGCGTTCCTCGCCAAAATAAGCGCCTTTGGCGTTGTGCACCTTGTCCACTTATCAATCATGCTTATCACCACAAAACTCTTACAATGTTGTTGTTGTTTTTTGCGTATTTTAAGACACAAAAAATTATTTTTCAATACCGCTAACCAGCGGTGACGGATGTGGTGACGGTGCGAAGATGCGCTCTTCTTTCGCGGTGCGTGGATAATAAAATCTCGATATTCAAGAAACGTGCCCTTATTAGCGGCGAGATGTTTCGGTGGCGCCCTCCCATGGTTTCCCTCCGTGACGTCACGACTGGGATTTGCCTTGCCGTGACGTCACCAGTTGCTCCTTACCATCGGGTGCGACGACGAGTTCGATGGTGTGTTTAAAAAGCACAGTAGAAGCTAGGAGCAATCGCAATCCAAAACTAACACCGTCAAAGTTGACAATCTAACAATGCTTATATGCCCATGATTTGGCCAATCGTGGAAAGCTGACCACAGCGACACTTTTGGCCGCGCACATCGCTAATAAAGCTACCCGTCACGAATGAATTTAGCTCAGCTCACCACGAATGAAAAGGTCAAAAAGAAACTGCTCGTTTTGTGAAGCATAATGGCAACCATACGTGCAGCTTTGCGCTACTTTCCCACGATCCAGTGGCATTAACCTTGGCGCAGCTTAAAACGCGCTTGGTAAGCCATACAACTATTCCCAGCTATCAAACAAAGTCTGGCATCCACCGTATAATCTTTTGTGTGCCTTCTTGTTCGTTGAGGTCAATGGGATTGTTCTATATTACTAAACGCTCCTACAGTCGTGAAAGCTTAAGGAATACAGCGTGCATCACATTATTGCTCCGCAGCCAATGATATTGCAGCATTAGACGATAATAATGCCAAAGAACCAATCCCGAAGCGAGCAGCATTAACATAATAAGCCACGCCCAGCGTTGAACTGTCGTTGACTATAGCTGTACGGAGAGAAAGTCGTCTGCTCCTTGCGCAGGAGTCGCGGTGACGTCAGAAAGACGCCGAGTTCTGATTGGCTTTGGTTGGAAGGATAGTGGGTAGACCTCAATGCTAGATGCCTTGAGGTCTACCCACGATTTTTTTTCCAAACAGCCAATAAGAGCTCGGTGTTCTGACATTATCGCAGCCCCTGTACGAGAAACAGACGAGCTTGCGCTCCACACTGTCCCTCACCCAAATGGGGGACTGTTCGTCAGTCTTTCGTCATCTGCCTTTAATGTGTTTTTGAAACCTTTCAAACACCCAGTGATCTTGGAAGTGCCTTAGGATATGTGGATTTTCACTTTAAAAGTTTTGAAAGTAAATATTTGAAAAAAATCTCTCTGGTTCGGAAAACATTAAAGGTCGATAACCAGCCAAATCCTAAAAATAGGGACCCTTCGTTTCGAGGCCTACTCCGCTCTTTTTCAGGGGTAACTATGGAGATTGCCGTTGGAGCAGCATTTTTCTGTCTTCTTTTTCCAGCGATGTGGTGCAGCCCGTTTACAGAGGCTGTTGGCAGAGCGCCGAGGCAGCTATTTATCTTCCCTGGCGTCGTTTGAATGTGCCGGGATTCAATAAAAAGTTAATGCCGGGGGTTAGTTTCTGCGTCGATGATACTGGTGTTGTTGAGAGCCATCCGGTGGTCTCTGACGTCTCAGTGCTCAGCAACTGCGCTGCGCTCGTGGTCAAACTTGCACACGTCGTCTTTGCCTTTGCAAATTATTTTTGTAACTTTGTTATTTTTTTGTTTTGTTCTGTATTTATATGCGAATTGTGTTAAAATGATTCATGTGCTTTTTTTTTTTTTTTTGCTTTTTTTGCTTTTGTTGTGATGTATTAGCGGAAAGGCATGTAGCTTTTGGTGAGCATCATCGATAAACCAACAAACAAATCTCGCTCATTTCATCCCCCTTCTTCTGTTTCACATTTCGGCAACCAGACCACGCCAGTCTTTGCTGCGCACTTCGATGGTCGATAGTTCACCGCTTACCTCCTTCAAATGTTTTCCGTTGGGTGGCGTGTCTTCCTCTGGAGTTGCGAACGGTTGTCTCTGTTCTGACCGGTCAATTTAGACCTTCTTTTCATCTTGGGACAGCTGTCCTACCGACGATACTAGATGGCACTCTCAGAAATTTCTGAGCGTTCGCTTTACCCCTCTGTCTACTCGAAGAGCTAATGATTGGTCTTCGCTGTGATAAGTTTAACTAATGAAACGGCAATCAGTATTATGAGAGCCACTGAGACCGCACCAATGACGGTGCGGTTTCAGTGGGAAAGAATGTGGTAAACATTTTTTGACACCGAGAATGGATAAACATTGGAGCTTGGCATGGTTACTATTACTGGAAGGATTGTAGCAAGACTAATGATTAGTGTCTAGTGTACGTCGCCGGATGGTATAGTTGCCCACTCCTTCTGAGCAAAATAAATAATTCTTCAATATATCTAATAGACGTATAGATGTTATCTATAATATGATGCGTTTAATTTTTGTTGATCGAGGTTTCCTTCTTTGTGTCGCAACTTCCAGGTCCCTATAGTGCAGTCGGTAACGAACTGAAACCTTGTAACACTTTTAGCTGAAACACCGCGCACAACTGTCCTAACAAGTCAAGAAGTGACCTGGGAGAAATGTGGGTGCGATTTGAGATAAAATAAACAAATAACAATATATCTCCGAACCGAAAGTTCAATGACCGTGTTTTCGAAAAACAGAAATCCGGCTCTCACTGCTTTTCCTGTAAAAAAAAATAAAACTAAAACAAACTGGAAAAAGAACGAAAAAAGAAACATATTCAATCAGTTTCTACGAAAGGGAATCCCTCAAGATTGACGACAACATTAAACCAGCGCGGGACAACTGACGCCACCCGCAGCGCACATGCCGTGCCAAAACACGATTCCAGCGCCATTCGTTTCCTTTTGTTCTTTTTAACTTATCTATTATGATGAAACAGAACTCCAACACAGAAACGAAAGCACACGCACAACAATCAGTAATACAAACTGTTTACTGTCTCGAACCTCCCTCCCCCTTCCCCTGAAGAAAATGAACCAAATAAAATAAACAAAACGGTGAATTACCTCACCAACGCAGCCATCATGATCGAGGAGGGGATACTAAATTTCGGTTTCGCAGAAAAAATAGGGGGGGCATTCGATCGTAACATTACTCAGCGCTTGCATAAACTCAACGTTGGCATGCATGTCCTCCACGTCTCGACTTGGCTGGTGCACACGTTTTCTTGTGAAGTCCCTGAGAATGTCGCGCAGTCACGCATGCATGTGCACTAGCGAGTCCGATGGATTCTGCTCCGAATGATACACCATTTCCGTGTAACCCGCCGCGCTCATGCATGCATACTTGGTGGCCCCTTTTGCGGCACTTAGTACTACGTACCGTCTCTCGACAGGTCAAGGACGACGGGGCGAGTTTCATATTTCTTTTTACGCGTAATTTCGTTTCGAGATGAACCGAAACGAAGGCTACCGTGCCGACGAAAAGAAGTAATCATGTCTTGCGAACGCTCTGCTGCACCCTGTACGATTCTTGGCCAGATTATGCAATCAGCTCACAAGAGGGCGCGGTGGGACTCCAATCTTTGGCTAGGTGGCGCAAGGCGCCGCCTGATTAACGGGTTCGGCCGTGTCCATCCATCCATCCCTCAGCTGGCTCGAGTCGTCAAGTGCTAAATTTTGTTTTAGTTTTATTTCTTCTTCGGAAGGAGAAAGAGCCCGTTGCGCCTGTTAGAACGACCTATGGCCTGTAACAGCTTATGAAACGCAAGGCGTGGCGTCCAGAGCATCTTGCTATCGCAAGTCAGTCACTGAGATTGACACATTGGCCTAATAGCAACACCGAGAAACGGAATCGCGAAACAAAACGCGTGAAGATAACGAGCAAACTCTTCCGTTTGCGGCGCTAGTCCCATTTGAGCGACAAACAGCAACAATCAACGGCGACCAACTTCAAGCACGGGCATCGTGAGAGCGAAGGGGCCTTTGGCAGGCTCGCGATTTCTCGGTGCTCGCGAAACGAACGCGATTCATTGCAAAGTCTGCAGAAGCACACCCAAATGCACGCTGCACGGGCTTAAGGTAGCCCCTTCATGTTTAAAAAGTAGCGCAAGGTGCGTCGATGCACCGGGCACCTGCAACGTGCAGCCCTAGGGAAGATCTAGGGTGCTGCACAGCGCACTCCAGATCTATGGAGCTATATTTTAGACGCCATGTTCTTCACAGAAGTGGCGCACTTCCATAACAATGAATGGCACCACTTTTCACTCTAGCTTGAGGTTTTTTGGCGTCGGTTGTTTCTGCTTGTCCGAGAAGTCACAAATACACTCCGTATTCTGAGTATGTATTGTGGGCTTTGCGGCCCATCATCGGGCAAAAGAACCTGTGCTCTGCGCCCGGTGCGCACCGTGCGCGCGAGCCACGCTCGAGGCTCGGGGCTGGGCAGTCCGTTCGCTGCCACGAACAAGTAAAGGTGTGTTTTCTAAGACCTGCCTCGTTGGTCCTTCTTGCGGGTGAGCAGTAGCACCGAACCCTACATTATTTGGCGCCCAACGTGGGGCCTACAGCTCACCCGCAAGAAGGACTGACGAGGCAGATCTTAGAAAACACACCTTTACCTGTTCGTGGCAGCGAACGGACTGCCCAGCCCCGAGCCTCGAGCGTGGCCCACGCGCACGGTGCGCGCCGGGCGCAGAGCACAGGTTCTTTTGCCCGATGATGGGCCGCAAAGCCCACAGTATATAGGGTCTTTTAGTTCGTACCAGCAGGTTATATGGTAGCCCTACATGTTTTTTAGCAGGCTCTTTACTAGGTGGCGCCTCGGGTGATATCCTTCCTGTAGAATGACAGGGAATGCTCGAGCTAAAGACAATGGTGACTTGCCTTCGCCATTCCCCGGAACATTTTTGAAGTGGTATATTTGAGCTCTTGAAATTTAAAGCACTGGCTAAGTCGCTCGAGTGACCACCCAACTCGGGGCTCAGCACTATGAATTCATTCATTCATCTACAATTTATTGCAAATGGCGAGGAACCATGCGTTTTGTCATGAAGTGACGGATGTTTCAATTCTGATTTAAAACCACTGCTGAAGATTTGACTGCTGCGTCGGGCAGACATCAGCTCGTCAAACAAATTAGCGCCTCGTTGATTTCTGGCTTGGTGTCGTCAACAAGGGGCACAAGGGGCCCCAGTAACCGCAAGGAGCTGTTGAAAATATTAATATCTACATGTTGTATTTTTTAAAGATATGTTGGAGCTTCTACCAATATCGGCAAAAATTATTCGCCGTTGCACCTTAATAATAACTTTATTTTCATGACGCTTGAATGGGGGGGGGGGGGGGGGGGGTGGAATCTGCGGTGTGGAGTATGACTATAGCCTTCAGACCCTTATAATGGTCAGCTGCCAGCAAGTGTGCAGTAAATTTGCAGAATTCACTATAAACAGATATAAACAACTGTAAAAAAAAAAACTAGTAGGAATTGTTTTTGTACAAAATAAAACAAGTTAAAAATGACCGAAACCACGGGAACAGATTTCAGCAAGAAAAGGTAAAGAACAGCATATACAGTATCAAGCACAAAAGAATAAACGCAGAGCTTCCAAGGGTAGACTTTCAAATTCAATATGATTTACAAATTATTCAAACAAACGTGGGAGGTTAAAGTTAATTAGGCATTTGGAAGCCATAATTTTTTTCGCTGATTGATCATTTTCCAGTTATCTGCGTGACGAACAGGGTGGGGCGGTAAATGCCTTACCAACAACTCCAAGCTAAAACAAAACAAAAAACAAGAAAACTTGTGTCTTTTATTAATTTTTTTTAAAGCTAGTGCATAATTTATGTTTATATATTAATAAACTTTAATTACTTTGACTCCTTTAAATAGTTCAGCAGCGTGGAAAACATAAGCCACATCACAGAGGATAATAATCATAATAATAATAATTATTATTTTTATTATCATTATTATTATTCCGGCTCAGGACAGCCGCGACGCCACAGAAAGGCCGATGGCCCATACCGTAGAGGTCTGCGACGCCGCAAAATAGAAGCTTGAACAGAGTCATGAATTTGTACAGATGGCAATGACGTAATGGTGTGAAAATCCCTGAAGATGAATACAAACAGATAGGGGGAGGATAGGGAGCGTGGAGGTCTATAGGGAACACACTCGAGGCCTGCCGACAGAGAGCCCTAATGTCCTCGGGGTCAACGGGAATGTCTACAGTCAGCTCAGGGCGCAGAGAGCACCAATTACTGGCTATACGCGTATCAAACAGGACTCGAGGCGGCGTAGCGTACGTGCCAGGAGAGGCTGCATCTTTCCGGTGCGGGCGTTGAAGCATGGAGCGTCTGAGGGCTTCACTGAGGTTTCCATCAGGTTGCAGAAGAGACGGGTGGAAGCCACATCTTTTCTATGAGCGAGGCTGTGTGCCAGTTAGCTCCCTGTAGGAGGGCTGTCGTAGATATGTCCCTGTAGGCTCAAAGCGCGAAACGAGGGACACGTAAGCAGCCCTCCGCTGCTCACTCTCCACGGCTTGTTCGAGAGATTTCTGGAAAAGACTCCACACTGGTGAGCGAAACTCTTGGTGGGCTAGCACCAATTCCGTGTAATACTCGATAGCAATTTTCGTAAACTGGAAGCCCACCTGACAAGAAAAATAAGCCTGAAAAGGGGCACGTCAGCAGTTGCCATAGCTCAGATGCACCATCCCAACATCTTAACTAATTATAAGTTGTGATCGATATCTGTAAGCAGGGTTTAGGACTAACCTGAGAGCCGAGTTCTGTTGAAACATAGGGGAAACACAAAGTGGCAAGCGAGTTGTCTACGCTTGGTTGACTCTATACGTTCTTGTCTCTTATCACTCGAATGAAATACTGGTAACTTCGCTGTGGACGAAAAAAATACAAACACGCACCTGAATTTCTTTCAGACATCTGTCCCATCAATTTCGTTCTCTTCCTCCGTCGAGTGATACCTGGGTCCCAAACGCACAACTCAAACAGACCTCAATGAGCCTCACATCATCAAATCTAATGCGCGACAACAAAAGCGCGTATTCGGGACGTGCCAAATAGCCCTTTATTCTCTGCCACTCTTCAAGGTCGTCGGCCTTTTTCCCATAGCAAGAACGTAATCGACGTTCACTCAGTCCGGCAGCACTTCCTCCGCACACAATAACCCGAACGTAGAAGAGAATGTGCTTTCAAACCAATCCCAGATCGCCAAATCAAAATATCAAACAAAAATTGCGAGCAAAGACGCCGGCATAACATACATATATAGATACACCTCGCAAACAACATAAATAACGCGCGCGTAAAATAACATAGAGACATCATAATAATGACGTGTCGCAAGGGTTCAATTTCGCGGGGGCTATAGCCGCGACGCCGAAACGTTTTCGTTCGTTCTATTAAGGTCCACGAAAAACAGCCGTCATCAAAACACCGTTTGCGCGCCGTTCTATTGTGTGCCGCCTGCAGTTTAGATGCACCATTGTACCTTACGCGATGAACCGCTCGGGACGCTGCGAACCCCTTCAGCCAATCCGGCGCTGAGAACGTGTCACGTGACTGCGCACCGCCCCGCGCATCGGTAAGGGAAGCGATAGTCGAGTGCGTTAGCGCACCGCAGAGGCCTTTGGAGCTGAAGCCCCGCTCTTTTCGATCTGGACGAGCATCATGCGGTCGTGTGTCTATCACTATACTGCGCGATGCACGTTAAAGACCACAGGCTACATATAGCGCACTGCTACCGCTTCGCCCGTCTCTGCACACCTTCGTGCAGATCACGTGACACTCGCGTGGCATCTGATTGGCTTATAGGATAGCCCCTAGCGTCCTCCGGCGGTCCATCGCGAGGAGAAACCGAGTATAGTGGTTTCACGGCCTCGGTGAGGCAAGTTTGGCAGCACGAACGCATAATCGGGAAAGAGAAGAACATCCTTCCCCCCTTTCGTTTAGGGTAACGCCCCCTTAATTCGGACCGCAAACTTCCAGTGCACAAAAGAAATAACAATAGTAACACGATAATAATGCGCGACTCTGAATATCCGGGTTGCGGCGCTCTTCCGGAAGAAAGTTGTGGTGGTGGCGGCTCGGGGAGTGTCGCGCTTCCATCCGGTTGATGAGATGAAACGCGGTATGCACATATAGCGTTACCGGTCGGTTTCTCAAACATTGCGCGAACCGACATACAGGAGCCAATAAGCGCTCTCTATAAGCCGCGCTGTCACACCGCCAACACATCGTAGAAATGACAGCCATGAAGACACCGTCTGAAGCACGTTTCTTCCTCGTGTGACGATGTCCCGTCAAATTGATCACAAAAAAAAAACTAAAAAAAAAAACAGGCTGCCAAGCCATAAAACGAACACGCCTCAGAAGTGTCCGCGTATAACAGTGAGTGCTGCTTTTATAAGAAGGCTGCGGGTCGCACCGCTAATACACGGTATACAAAAGACGGTCACCAGAAATTAGAGAGAGTTTTAGGGAAACCGTTTTTGCACATCCGACAGGCACGTAACCAGGATTTTCTTTCGGGGGGGGGAAGGGGGGGGGGGGGGGGGGGCCGCCCATGACAAAATGCTGTATGAGGGGGAGGACGGAGAGGAGGTCCCAGCAAAATCGGAGATTTCGGGGGAGGGGCGGGCATGCCCCATGGGACCCCCCCCCCTGGCTACGTGCCTGAATCCAATATGGTATACGATGGTCTTTCCGGTACGAACTGCGCATGCGCTGCCGCCGATGACTCGCGCATGCGCAGTTCGTGCCGGAGGTGCTTATTGTACCGTATCGGATGTGCGAAAACGGTTCCCTAAAACTGCCCACTGTATGCAGATGTGTGTGAAGCACGCGCACTTATGAAGCTCACCGTGCTTTGGAACATTCTCGAGGCACATGTCCGCAGATATCTCTGTCGTCAATGTCTGCGGAGAAACACCCTCGTCTTTTGTGTGGTGTGCGAACCGTGTGACTGCGACTCAAGACCGAACGCAGACGGCATTATATACACACGATACGACGGAGCCAATCAGTTGCAGCGCCAAAGGTGCACCGTCACGCCGCTCGTAGCATGTTGTGCGTTTGCCTATCTCCGGCTATAAACCAACTTCCCGTACAGGGGCCCTAATCTGGACGCTTGGCGAAAAAGTCGGCGAGAAATCCCGCGGCTCTGATTGGCCGGCGCCAAGGTCAAGTGCGACGTTGGCCAATCACGCCCGCCAGATTTCTCGCCGAATTTCCCACCAAGTGTCCAGGGTAGGGCCCCGGAAAAACGCGCCTCAATTTTGCGCGCGCTTTTTTGCTTTTTTTTGGTGCGTGATTGGGATATAGTCGGAGATGAGCAAAGGTACAAATGCGAGGAGCGGCGTGACGGTGCACTTTTGGCACTGCAATTGATCGGCACCCCTTTGGATCGTCATGTATATATATATATATGTAGTAAAAGGCACTGACGCGATGAATCCCAAGCACCTCGTCATTGCTCCGCAACCCAGTCAGAATGAGAGATTAGCCGATAAGAACGTCAAAGAACCAATCACAAAGCGATCACAGAGCCACTCTCTGTGTTTCTTAACATGTCAAGAACTGTAGCATAACAACGTACAGTATTCGTCTGTTTAACGTACAACTCCCAATCTTATATATATATATATATATATATATATATATATATATATATAATTAGACGTTGCACCGTATAGCGCTATAACGACACGCTAATAAATTGCTGTATATCGACGCGGATAAAATATTTATTCGCCTCTAAATAATGTAGAAAGCGGAATTTGACCATCGTTTTCATTTATTTTGATGAGCAATCTTGTCGAAGATACTCTTCGAGGCGTTTGACGTCACTTCCGTCTTTCTATTATATATGTAATGTTTTTGTTTTTTTTTTATCTGCCGGTAAATTAGAACAAAAAAAAAAAAAAGATCGCACAAACGTAAATTGTGCATAACGTTTACCAGTACCTCAAACAAAATGAATGTACGATGCCCGCAAGCTCGCGAGTCACGTCTAAGAATGAACGTACATCAATTGCCTAATTGTTCGATAAAGCGGAACAAATCAACGTGCTGTCAATGGGCGGTTAACCCGCTTAGCCGCACACCGTACGAAACTATTGTGGGGCGCCCCGAACTACACGGCGTCCTCCTCATTTCACCACATCACTTTCCCTTTCCAGCGATATATCGCCTTTTATCGATGCCCGGTCGTTCTCATCTAGCGGCTGATTTCGCCATCTTTATAACGAGGTACAGCCTCTTTCGCGAACTGTCTCATCTCTTCTCCCTAGGAAATAAAGACATTCGCTTGGCCAAGCATCGGCCTCTATAAGCACTATCCCACAAGAAATACACGTGCAAGATACAAAAAGAAAGAAAAAATCCCCAATGTGGACGGTTCGGTCCGAAGGAGTATAGGTTCTTTTTTAAGTGGATACCCCCCTCAAGATCGCCCCCGTTGAGACATAGTAAACGACAAACACACATACAAAAGAAAGAAAAACGCTTCTCGTTTATTTGTATATCAGACTGGTCGGCTTGTTTTCACTCTTAATGTTTTGCAGCGGGACTTGCGTAACCGCGTGTGTACTATAGTCAATTTCACCTTACGGTGGGGCGCAGCGACCGTTGCGAGCCAATTTGATGACGTCTGAATGTCACGTGACATTCCGAATATCGGCACAACGACGTGCGGGTTTGCGCGGTCACGTGACTCGTTTACAACGCCTGATTGGCTCGTGGCTGTCTCCGCGATTCATAGCGAGAGGTAGCGTAGCATAAACAACACACGCTCACACAAACGGACCTCGGCGGAACGCAAATGAAGCAACCCCATGAACGAGAACAACGACAACACACACGCATACACAACCGCACACAAATATCAACAACTGGAGAGTAAGAAGGAGCAACAAAACTTCGAGAAAAAAAGAAGAAGAAAACTGCGGACATAAAGAGCCCAACTACGTCGCGCAATAATCGTTAACGCGTGGCGAGCCGGAACGAGCCAGTCAGGGGCGTGCACACGCACAAAACCGGGGCGTCTCCTTCTCACAGCACGGGCCGGGAAAACAAGGAGGCACCGAAGAGCGTAGTAATTACGCGCGACGATCTTCTTCCTCAATCCTTGATCCCAATAAATCTCGGAAGGTTGCGCGTAAAAACCAGAAACGCCAGAAACATTAAAAAAAAAGCAGACGACAAAAAAGAGGAGGTTTGAATAAGTGGGAAAGGGACACCGCGATGGTCCTGAACCGAAAGTAATGACCTCAGATGTTCGGTGCATGCACGGTCTTTCAGCGCCTTTATTTACACATACTTCCGATTTATATATATATATATATATATATATATATATATATGTGGAGAGAGAGAGAGAAAGGAGAGCGAGGTGGTTTAGAGTGTTCCGTGCGATTTTGCCTGTGGACATTTGTTGTAGTGAAAGCGTATGCAACATAAATTTTATGTTTTTTTTTATTTTTTTTATTTTTATGCGTATTAGAATTTTATGGTTTTATACGTCGGAGTCTAGAGAGGTTATTGATTAAGGGGTACACAACCTTTTCTCTGTAGTTATTACGGAGTCTGTCGTAATTTCCACACCGCGGAATCCATTACAAGCTTGCTAATCTTGCCCGCCGTTGGACTTTCTTTTCTTTCTTTTTTTTTTGCTACGGAAATTTACGACGGTTGTTGCGTAATTATATTAAGCTGTGGTTGCTGCCGGATCTCATGCGGTTGGCTTCTTCTGGCGTCAGAATATTCTGGGTAACTGTCCGCACCGTGTGACGAGGACCGTAGTCCCAAAAACTGTAACCCTCGTTTGCTGGAGCTTGCAGTTAGCCTCTGCAGGACGCAGTAGTGAGTTTATCAGTCACGACAGGGTAACTGAACACTGAGTTAAGCAATTAAACTTCGTTGTCTTCGGACAAAAGCAAGATACTAAAAGAAAACTGAATGTGCAATTTCATGCAAAAAAAAAGATTTAACTCGGAAATATATACATTTCAAATATATCTCGAGTTCCCAATTCAGAACGAAGGGAAAGGGTTTATATAATTTCCCCAATAAACATATCAGAACTTATATAGATTGTAAGTTATATATGAGTTATCATGACGTTTATGTTCTTTTAAGTACATTAACAAGATTCACATGCTTTGTTTTCACTATGTATCTACAACATATTTATATCAGAATATACGTTGAGCGCCTAGACATTAGCAGCCGAATTCAGTTCGCGGAAGCAACAGAGCACATACACACTCCCAGCACACTACTAAAACAAGAAGCATACTAATATACACTTTTCTTGCCACATAAACATGTGTATGGCAAATATTTAGTTTTTGTTTTCTTGCAAAGGATGCATTTCTATGTTTTCGAGATTATTGCTCGATAACAGTTTGGTGACCGGAACAGTTTCTGTTTAGATGGGTGGTTATTGATCCATTGTGTGGGTGGGGTATGTCGGGTATTCTTCGAATTTGAAACTGGCATTGTAATTGCAGTTTGTTGTAGAAATATACCTTAGCATACTCATGCTTGTAAGTACTATCCACGTTTTTTCTTATATATACAAAGACTACGTGCTGAATCCACCATCACCAACTTTTCGAGGCAAAAACATTACAAACCTGCTTGATTAAAATTCTCTCTCTTCCCAGTGATACCAGCAGCTTTTTCTCAGTCCAAACGTACACATGGCAAAACCTGACATTGCGTCATGCGCTCCTTCGATGCAGTCATTTAATCTGAGGCATTAAATCACCCTGTTAAAACATGAAAAGATGACGTATCTATAGCTGAATTACGCGTCGACATGTTCACATTGTTAGAATATCGCGTAGTCAATGTTCAAGACCAATTATTAGGTGGTCTGCCCTGTTTGCAGTGGTCGTCTCTGTTGCACTGGTGTGAAGCACCGCTCCTATGATCGCGGCAACTGTCACGCATCAGGGCTTCTGCGAAAAAGAACAGGTCATAAGTAGGTTTTCTTCTTTTTTTTTACATTTGAAGGATTCAGTTAGCCACCTCTACTCTCTTAAAGCTGAAGATATTTACCCAACACCGGTATTTACTCGCGATTAGTCTTGAGGATTACAGCTGTTTCGAAAGGATCAGTTGCATTCCCACGGGGTTTTCGCCGCTTCAGATAACAGAGTACACAAAAAACTGGCCTCCTAGGTGCAAGTTGAGTCTGTAAAAAAAAAAAGAAATAAATGCGTTACAACAAGTGGCGACAGCGAAGCACCCTAAACTGCGGCTACCCACCACCGCTAGACCCGATTAACATTTCCACAAGGCAGACATCCTGGATCTTAAAACCTCTAAATAGAACAATCTCAAAGCGCGACAATACTCCTTAAGCGTATTAAGTTCAAACAGCTTTACTGCTTTTCCTCCTTCTGTCTTCTGCCTGACTTTGAGCTCATTTTGATTTTGTTTTTTCTCTCCTATTTTCAGGGCTGAACCAAGTGGTCACATCAGTCGCCAACTGCGGAGTCTATGCCAGAAGGACGGTGCACGGAACATCGGCGCTCTGAACCGAAACCGACAAGATAAAGAACGAGAAAACACAAGCGTAAAAGGCAGCTTGGGCTGTCAATAAATATCCCACGGGAGCCAGGAGTACATCCCGGACTCTTCGTGGTCCAGTTTCGAGACGTCACCGAAGCCACGGATCACTTCCACAATAATAAAAAGAAAAACTACATAAAGCACCATAGAAAGACACCCGGACAGGTACAAGAACTACCGCGTTCCACGGGCTGGTGCCAGTGGAGCGTAACCGAGTGACGATCGCTGAAGAGCGGCTTGTTGATTTTGCTTTTTCGCCCGCTCCTTCCTTCGCCAGTGTGAGGACGTGTCGAGGACCGTGTCACCGGAGCATAGCCTTTATGGGACACCTGGAGCCCGGCACGGAAGTGAGACCTTCGCGGTGCCAGTTTGGGAGGCCGGAAACGACTAGGAGCCGTACCCGTCAAAGACGGTGCCCGGTTTCACCACAGATCGGCCACACAATCACGCCCGATTGTAGCCGGCAAGCGCGTCTTCGTAAGCGCGGGTGCATCGCCGTACCGGCTTCCTGACTCCGGATGAAAGGACTCCAGGAAGAGACGTCTTCTGCAGCCTTTTCGTCAACTGTAGAGTAAAGCTGGTAAAAGCGCGTTTGTCTTTCCCTAAGGTCAACGTCCGGCGCTTAGAGACAACCACAGGGACGTCTTCCTAGAACAAGAACTCTTCAGGTTCAGTCTCGTCCGTTACTCATATCTCAAGGGACAAAAGCGATCTCGCAAGACTCGCCGGCATCCTTCGTTTACGCCAACTGATCATCAAGGGCGAGGTGTTGAATCATTTGCTCTACTTGTTCCTTATTGATTTGTTGTTTTGCGCCCAACGCAGGATCGCGAAGATAAGACCACAAGGCGAAGCCCTTAATTAAGTCGACGGAAGCGAAGGTAGACCGCGTTTAGCCAAGACGACTTTGCCAGGAGCTTACCCTTGAAATCGGCGGTTGCCCCAGGGATACCTGATCCGGAAAAGACCGCGAGGAATTGATTAATCACGTTTCCTGACACTGACGAAGCCCAAGGATTTGTAATAAATAAAAGACGTAAACGTTAGAGGAGGTTCCTTCAAAGGGCACGTTCTCGTTGTTGCTAGTGTTGTTTATACGGCATCGTAAAAACACTTCCACATTCTCTCAGTGGTGCACTTGTAGTTACCAGAAAACCCGCAAAAACTTTCGGAAGGTAAGCTTCCGATTTTCACAGGACTACGCTTAAAAGAAGAACAAAAGCTGTTAGCTTCAACTCAACAACATGTGGTGCAAAGAAGTGTGGGAACATTGTCCTCTAGTAACCTTCCAACGCCTCTGAAGGCCTACTGCGTCTAAACTGGTGTAGACCAGTCATCAAACCACATAAGCTCGCTTCGAACCATAAGAAGATCTCCGTAGGTCATCGTGGAGTTTGTATTGTCCAAGCTACACGAATTAAGAACTAAGTAAGATAGCTATAACTTAAGCCATTGGAAATATCCACCGTCAAGTCATCCATGTCTCTCAGCTCCAACACCGGTGGAACCCCAGACTCCTGGTGTCCAATGGGACTACCACCGCGCGAGTTCGTGCGACGGGTGCCGCTGCCCCAAGTGGTGCGCATCCAGGAGAGGGTGCAGTCTCCGTCCAGTCTCGATCTGAGTCAGCCCTTGGTCCTGTACAAGGCGTACAAGTGCCGCAAGGTCCACGCTCGGAGTCTCAGTCCCGACGTACGGAGTCCTGGACTCAGCCTCGCGGGTCCGGCCCTGGTCATTCCGGACAGCTACAGCGGTGAGTTTGTATCCCAACTTTTTTCTCGACAAGGGCAACGATGGTACGATGGGCGGAGTTACGGCCGTGCAAGAAAACGTTCCCAAACCTGACAGTCCTTGTTGCCTACGCTTGAACAGGGTGAAAGATAAAAATCAGGAGGATTCAAATCGTGATTTAAACGAGACCGGTTTTACTATGATAATTTCAGTCAAACCTTTCCCGCAAAAATAATCCCAAGAATATAAATATATATTTTTATTTACCGTTTGTCTACCATTTGATGCTCTCTACTTGCATTTTTTTTTTTTGTATTTAAATCAAGGATTTATTAAGCAAGAAAGATTTATGTCATGTTGAGTACGAGTTCAAACCCACGGACTTCTGAGCAAATTGGAACGTTCAGATTTCTTTCTACCATTCATTTCGCTCATTCTTTACGTAACGCCCTACAGCGAGTAGATAAGTACGCGGAAGAACGCAACTAGCGCTAGAAAAGTATCGTCCTATTGAAAAACTGGAACGCAAATAAAATGCAAATAAGGCTAGCTTAGCCTAAAAATATCGAGCTTCTTTTTTCCTCCTATGGCGGAGTTCACTCAATAAAAAGCTGTTAATCAAACGGTACATTAAATTTACATTAATTCTTTCTTCCGCGTTGTATTCAGTGATCGGACCGACTGAACAGTCAAACTGTCATGTTAAAAAAAAAAAAAGACATAGATTAAAAATCACCCCTTTATGGCGAAAGTGATTTAAATGAAATTAATTCGATTTACAAATTAATCTGATTTAAAGAAAATATATTTCACTAACTTTTTTTTTTTTTTTTAATGATGCTTAAATCATGCACATTAGGAAAGGCACCTTCCACACAAACCAACTTTCTTATCAGTGCCCAGTGCGCCGGATAACGTTGGGTATTAACTTTAGCTTTGTTTCTGTGGACGTGAATCCTGCAGTTGTTGCAATAAACTTTATCACAACGATTTTGCAATACCTGTAGCCAACCTCCAGCGTCGATATGACGCCTCGTAAGAGGAAGAGTTCATTTCAGTGTACTCCAACCCCCCGATCTCTAATCCTCCAAACATGAAACTTTATTTTATGTTTTACTCACGATCCTTAACAACCACTAAAAATGGTTCACAAATTTCTATTAAAATACGAATGTGTCTGTTGCAACGGCGTCGTACCGCTTACCACGAGAGAACACATCGGCGCGACCCTACCTCCAAAGCTTCTATATACGTATAAGTTCCGAAGCCCCGGAACAATTCTAATCCGGGTAAATTTATCATTTTATTTAACCGTCCATTTTTTTCGCCGCGAGCTTGAATTCATTCCAACAATGTTATCAGCGACCATTTCTCACAAAGAGTGCTCAGATTTGGTCTAAAAAAAAAAAGTAGAAAAAGATTCAGTCTAATGCAAAACCTATAGTCTACACGCAGGCCATAACTGTTTCAGAGCCACCCTATATGTGGCTTCGGTGTGCCAGTGTTTCCTCTCATCGTAAAGAACCACTCGGTCACGTGTAAACGAGCCTTAACCGTATTCGACACACACAGACTGTGGGCGTCGTCCAAACAATCAACAACAGCGCCGCCGCCATGAGAGCGCTCTACTTCAAACACGGAAACTCTGACAGACGCGATAAATAAAAAAAGGCCCTTTGCGCTTTCACACGAGGCGTCTTTTCAACAACAACAACGAGTGTATATTTAGAGCGAACGAAAGTGTGTATTCTCGAAAAGACCCACTGGCTTGGACTTCCCCAATAAATCGGACGTCTCGCATGATCGCGTCGCAAAGACTGCACGAAAGCCCCAAGACGTTAAACCACGCGATTACGCCCCGAAGGCGAATCACTCTCTGAAACAGTCGCTGCCTTCGCTCGACCTCCGCAAAACAACAGCAAAAAAAAAAAAAAAAAAAAAAAAGCCAAGGTCTTGTCAAAATGGCTGCTTTCTCTCTTTCTCTTTCTTTCTCTCTCTGGCTTGTTTCACCAACTGTCCGAAGGCAGTCATCGCGATTGCCGAGCACATTTCCTCACTGCCACTTTGGGCCTCTGGGCCGCTGAAAATGAAAAACATTACGCACGCGAAGACGGGTCGTTTATACACGCGACCGCTAAATCGGTACTTGGAAAACCTATCGGTCGGAAAAGCCATGCCCAGGAGCGTTTGATCATGTTTCGTTTTTCGTCAACTTGGCCCGCAGGTGAAGCTATATACGAGCACGTTTAGCCAATGACGTATCGTGAATGTCCCGTGGCACATTGTCTGCCGCGCGTGTATGATCCCTCCGACCAATGACGCGTCTTTTAAGCGTTCCGTCACGGCGTTTGTTGCATGTGTTTTCTGTCTCGTTATTATGCGGAGCGCAAGCTTGTTTGCTTCTAGTGCGGAGGGGGGGGGGGGGGGGGGGGGGGGAGGGAGGAGGGGGCTGCAGTGATCACCGGCTCGATTGAAAGGACAGTGGGTAGACCTCAAAGCAAGCTGCCTCGATGTCTACCCCTATCCTCCTAATCGAATCAATCAGGCTCCACATGACTTGCGTTAGCCCACATATCACTTTAGTCACTGGCAGATTTTGAAACTCGGGGAGTGACGTGTCCCCGATAATCTTAATTTCGTTCCGGAACCAATGATACTGCGCGCGGCATTAACCCACAAGAACACCGAAGAAACCAGTCACAAAACGAGTGAACATGTTAGGCAACATTCTGCACTCATTTAGCTGCCAGTGACTTCATACATCTGTCGAGAGCGGCTCTAACGAAGTCGGTTATAACGAAATAGCGGATATAGCAAAGTGATTTCCGATTCCCGTTGGCTTCATTATTATAACTTATAACCCGTCTCAACAGAATAGTCAGTATAGCGGAACAGGGTGTACGGTGTACGGCTAATCGTAAATAAAAGCTTCCGTCGCTTGCTGATTGGTGTCTAAGCGCTCCGATGTGATGACGCCGTCATCTGATAGGCTGCGAGTCAGTAACGTGTTGCGATAGCCTCTGGCTATACACGCCGTCGTCCGAAGTCCAAAGTTACGCGGGAAAGACACTCTTCGCGCGTCCAGGAGCTGCGTGCTCCGACTTATGCGGCTTGCGGTTTTGCCCTCGCTTTTTTTCCGTTTTCATTATTGGCGACCACATCACACTTGATTATAAAGTTGCAGTCGTCGATGTATTTAAAAAATGCGTTAGGCAGCACGGCGAGCGAAGAAACTCCCCAGTATACTTTTTTCCCGGCGAATTCAGTATCATGAACAAGCACAACCCTGCTACGTTGTGAGCTTCTATGCTGATTAATTATCGCAAATTTTTATTGCAGCAATTCCACCTGCTCGCGTCAAATGTCGAGGTTGTGACATTGAGGCCCAGTATACATTATTTGCTTGGTAATTTCTGTTACGCATTTACGACGGACTATGACACGGATTATGTAACCGTGTTACTAGTCATCCAATCAAAAAAAAAATCTAAATGTCAGAAATTTAATTAAAGAAAAGGACTTGCTGTCTATGATCATTTCTTCGAAGAATTGGTAAATTATTAACACTTAGAGCAAGCGTTCCCATAAGCCCAAATAAAAACATATTTTATATATTAAATTAACTTGGATACCATGGTTCTATAATCTAATGGCACCGGAAGCGAAAAGCAAACCTGTTTGTGTGAGCGCTTTTTTTATGTGAACATTGCTATCGCCATGTTTGCGTTAATGCGCTAATACATCCGGCGCGGGAGTCAAAAGTGTTCTTTGGTCTTTATGGGACACATTTTTTCACCCATACGACGACGGATTTCAGAGGAATAGATGGTATAGACTAGGGCTTCATGCATAAGCAAAGAACATCCGCGGAGTTGGCTAGTGGCTAGTTAGCGGCTAGCGGAGCTGCAGAGCGGCCGTTGCAGAGGCTTTCTCTACACAGCACTGGAGTTTTGTTTGTCACATGATTGAAATCGGCGAATAGAGGCGCGATGGCGCGTGGGCAACAGACTCGCAACCCTGGCTCCCCTACGGGGAGCCTGTCTAGGAACTCTGATTTCTCTGAAATCGCGACGTCCTTGTCGTCTGCCAGCAGCCCGGTTGCTCTACACAGCATGCCAACGCAAGCCCTGGGCGCTAGGTGGGAAGACAGCTGGCGCATGCGCAAAACGCTTCTTGGAAAGCGTCCATCAGATGCAAAGGTATTATCCGCATAGCACTACACTTCCGACTATGCGTACGCGAGCGTGCCTTGGCTTCGGTCCATCCGGAGGTTAAGGAAGAACGAAAAAAAATCGTCCCACAGCCGTCCTTGCGTCGTCGCTCTGCATTCCGCGAACCGTTTTATACAAGCTGGCCGCGTTGGGTCTTTCGCACCGCTTGGAAGAATCAATGACCGCTTTGACAGATACCAACACTAAAGAGCCATCCGTGCCGCTCCTTTCACAATCTCTGCAGGTGCGTTCGTAGTGTAGCGCTTATGTGGAGAAAAAAAACAAAAACATTTGTAAAACCGTTGTTACACTGCTCATGTATCGCATAAAAGGCACGGAGTTTCTCTGCGGACATGATGACAGGAAAGTCTGTGGACACGCTTGAAGCACGCTCGACATATGTTTGTTGTATGCATATACATATGTTTGCTTCGAGTATATCTGAAGGCAGTTTCTGCATGACCAATGTGACCGTTACACAAGGAAAAAAAATGCCTCAGAGAGCGTATGAAGACAGTGGCGTACCAACTTGTTTTTGAGTGGAAGGGCAATGCTGCCAACGTTAATCATAGCCACGCGCTGGGGTTGACAAAGTAGAAAACGCGCGCCGAGCTCCAGGCTGTGTTAGGGTTCGGCTATTCTCATCACCGTTGTGGTTGGACACGATCCACTACCCGAGTGTCCGCCGAGGCATCGATTGTCACGAGCCGAAGTCGAGTGCTGAGGCAGTTCTCGTATCCAATCCACGAGCCGCGCTCGATTGTCGTCAGGCGGGCGGTTTCGATCCCACAATTACGTCATCGAGATTTTGCGAAGGCAAGATTCAAAGAAATAGTCCCCTTTTACCCTCGCAATTTCACCGCGACAAAGAATTTTGTAAATGAGTGGCGGTCTATGCGAGTAAACTTGGCCAAGACTAGGACCAGTACGCCTCTGCAAAATCATGAACATTCCAAACCAATATCGCTTCACCACCCCTTTAAATGGTTCAGCCGTATGCATCCATCCATACATAGCCAACACAACACAGATAGAAAGCGGTAGTGCTGAATTTAACGCATTTAGCTGGGACCCGTGTTCTGAACTGGACGCAAGTTCCGGCCGTACGCTGACACAACGCGCGTGTCCCACATGTTACCTGCGCTGTCCGTCAGTAAGTGACGTATAAGATTCAGCCCCACTGCTTTCTGTCTCGCCGCTCAAAGCACGCGCAGTCGAGGGAGGACACGAACGTGCGTCCTTCAAGTGAATCGGATCAAGTCCGGGGGGGAAGGGGGGGCTCTACGAAACGCACGACCAAAACGGTCTCTGATCTGCGGTTTCCTCATCGTCGCTCCTCGCAACACAAGAAGTGAAAGGGGAGAGATATCAAAACGAGGGCGAGTTTGTTCACCCTCGGATAAAGGAACAAGCAGGAAGGATGCGAGAGGTCGACAGAGTTGAGAGGAGGTCACCCCGTTAATGACCATCATCCGGGTGGTTTCCTTCCCAAACCAGATGGGACAAAAGCGAGGCGGAAAAACGACACGTAGAAGAACCGGCAGAAAAGAGACACGAGAGCGCAGAAAAAAGAAAGCCGCAGCGTTGACGAGATGGGCGGAGAAGAAGGGCCGACACGCCATCGTGATTGACTCTCCCGAGCACGCGAGCAGCGTGAGCGTATACTTCAGTAGGTGGAAATGAGGATTTTTGTTACTATTTTTTTTATATTATTATCGCGTGTGAGGGTTGATCCTGTTTGTCTACCCTCATATGCGGTGCGTGACTGCGTTTGCGAAGGCCTTGATCGTTTTTGGAGTGTATCGGGTCGAAAACGGAAATCTTTGCTGAAAAAAGAGCTCTGATTGACCAGATGCGAGGATCCATCATGTAAGATGGATAACAGAACGACTCAATGGTCTACGTACTACAGCATTATGGGAGCTGCTTACTCATATGGCTGGAAGCCTAATGTTCGGCCTTGGGGATGCGTACAAACGACTGCACTTAGCCGCGCCTTGCGCATTCCACGTAAGCACAGAATAGCTTGGTTCGATTTACCTGTCCCCGCTGCACTGGCGCAGAAAAGTGTAGGGCAATGAACTTCCGGTATCTGTATGGAGATACGACAGGGTGTACAGCGCCCTACACTTTTTTGCGCTGGTGCATGAGGTGCACGCAAATCGAACGAGTCTATACTCTGTTTCACCTTGTGTTGAACCGCAGGAAAGGCTACAAGCGCGAGATCCTTGCTCTATGGCACACGTCGGCGGCACAAGCTCTCGTGCACCAAGGGCAGCTGCCAACGCTATGAGCTCGCGGTTCTAGCCTTCGCTGCGGTACAGCATAAGGTGAAACGGAGTATAATATTTACCACAGTAGCCGTAGTGCTACGTGACCAGGCATGTACACGTCACCCTTAAAAGGTAACTAACTTGTTACCCGTTATCTGCTCGAAGAGTAACTCAACACGTTACTCGTTACCGGTCCTCAAGGAACGCGTTACTTTACTTCAAAAGTAGCGAGTTACTTTTCTCGCTACTTTGGCGCGACTAAATACAGAACTGCTTTTGTTTCATGGTTTATTGTTTTCTTTTCAGTAGTCGTTGCAGTTAAGCAGCGGCTGCCTCTCGAAGTTTTCATCGGTCATAATTTCCTCGTTTCGTGGGAATACATTTCTGACGACGCTGAAGAGTCGCCCTACTGACGCGGTCAACGGAAAGGCAGTGATTGTGCTTCAGGGAGAGCTGGTGATTCTGAGATTCCCTTCTCTCTTTTGTTCTCTCGGCTTCTAAAGTTTCAAGTTGACAATGGGTTATGTGCCTTCCCGCGTCTGCAACCTCCGGGTTTTCATTCGGTCTGCGCACAATTCTAGAAGGTTCAACCAACGAACCTCATTCTGTTCGCTGAATGAAGGACATTCCTAGCTGTAGAGTTCGACTGACGTGTTCAGCGATAAACGTTGCCATACTGTCATGCTGTTTAGTTGTTTCTCGGGTTGCCTTTGTCGCAACAGACGCATACTCAGGTTTGAATTAAAACGAGGCTGTTTAAATTTTGCTGTACACGTCACTCCTGAAAAGCAAGAAAACACCGTTACTCGTTACTTGACCTTAAAAGTAACTAAGTACGTTACTCGTTTCTTTTCTAGAAATGCAAATAAATAAGTTACTCGTTACCAAAAAAAAGTAACTAGGTAGAAGTCACTCGTTACTAGTATCGCGTTAAGTACATGTCTCTATGTGACGGTTGGCTTTTCTGTGTTCCTTTGTCTCGAATAACATCTTGTATCTCGAGAGCGTTCTAGCATCGATCATACGGAGAGAATGTCCAAGGCCCTTTCTTACCTTGCTCGTCGAGCAGGTCGCAGTTGCTTATCTCGTTGTCGGACTATCAATATTCGATCACCAACGCGTACCTTTACACAACAGCTTTAGTTGATGATGGCGGTCGTCATAAGACACATCCGTAAGCCGATGCAAATCAAACGAAAATGTTTTACTAATGTTTTTTTTTTTTTTTTTTTTTTTATAGATATAGGTGCAAAAAGGACATTCGGTGTGACTAACGCCGTCCTTCTGCAACACGTCTGGGAGCTGTTCTGCGAGAAGTGATTGGGGCTAATTTGAAAACAACGAGTGTCCTTTCGGAAGGTCAATAGCTTTGGGAAAGGGGGGAAAACAAGGTGAATCGGAAGCCCTCGCCACGTGATTCACGCTTTGCACGATGCGAGCTCGAAAAGCAGTCAAATCTCCGCGGCCGGACTCCTTCCGAAGTAGGACAGGCCCACCGAGGACTGGCTACGCGCAAAAAATATTGTAAGAACGACTTATAACGTGTCCGTAGGCGTGCGCTTTTAACCGAAAGACACCAATAAACATCCGTCGATGAACTGTCCTGGGATGAAGTATACTTGGGATGAAGTGTGGTAGAGCCGTGAAAACTACTAAATCAGTTAAAAGCGAGAAAAAAACACCGATTCTTTGCAATTTTTCCCCCAGCTATATTTTTTTTTTTTAAGAATCGAACTCTTGCTATTGTTGTAGAATATAATTTCTTGTTTTTCGTGATATTTCTTTTTTTCGCCGACAATCATCTTGTTTTGGGTTCGTCCGAAATAAATAACCAAACTGCACCGATATCTAAAAAAAAAAAATAAATAAACACGGAAGAACATATCGGTCGATTTCTCTTATAAATAAACACCGAAAAATCTACGCCTTACTAAAGTCACCGATAGCATGAGAAACGCAGGGCATGGCGAGTTCCGAGCATGTTGTTCTCGCGTCACCGACAATCAAATTGCGCCATTCGGACAATAAGAACGCCCGAGAGACGTTTCTCACGAGGTGAGAAACGGGATCATGATGAACCACGCTCCAGTTTCTCAAGCAGTGACTATTCATGATTCAGTCATTCGTACTTCATGAAACGAAGGCTAGGTGTATATGAACATAGTGACAGTTGCGCACACAGGGACAAGGACAGAGAAGAGGAACACGTAGACGACAGACAAGCGCACACTCACAACTCATGTATTAACGAAAGAAGAAAAGAAAGTGGTACAGAACGCGGAATCCGCTCGAGCGTTGGCCACACAGGCACGAGGGACCAGAGGCCCGAGGGCTCGAGGGGTACTGTTAAAATTACCCACACGAAAATGATTTTAAAGAGGCAATTTCCTCCTCTGTTAATGACACAGACGGAAAGCTGACACATCGCTCGCCCATGCTTAGAATAATGAAAGCTTCAAAAATCTCTCTGGTGTGTTTTTCCCGGTACCTGCCTATTGTATTGGTGTCCGCTAAGGATGGCGTACAATTACACGATTTACAGTGAAGGGGTAGATGGCCCCCCACCGTAGACTTTAGAGAGAGATTGTGCTCTCGTAGCCGGTCGTTCACACACCGCCCGGTCTGTCCAACGTAGCTTTTATCACACGAAAGAGGGATACTATATACTACACTCAGGGAGCAGGGCACATAAAAGTGGGAGTGGTTCTTGTGGCACGTATGTTTTTTAAAATTGTTTACCTTAGCATGAACTTTTTGACAAATTTGAGCCATTTTTTGGGGGGCTGACATCACTAAAGGGACCCCGTAACGGCTAGCCACCTTTTTAAGATTGTGGGAAATTTTATGCATATACGGGACGACCACAATTCTTTTTTTGTCAAAAGCGGGGTTAGGTTTTTGAACTCCCTTCACTCTCTTGACCAGAGTTCCCACTACCTCAGTCAGCACCTGCATAGGAAAGCCCGAGGATGTCAGCCTCTCAATTTGTGCTTCAAAACTACATTGGAGGGTATGATAACAAGACTTATTTAAGGCGCTTGTAAGGCATGACATAGCTATACCCCTTTTAACGACTTTGGAGTGAGAGGACGTGTAGTTTAGGATGCCTTTCTTGGAACGAGGGGAAAAGGTCCAGCACAGGTGATTGGGTAGCAGAGAAAGCGAAAGGTCCAGAAATTGCAAAATTCCTTCCTTTGGCGTTTCACAGGTAAAGACAAGTCCCAAACCACATTTGTGGAAAATGTCCATTGTCTTACAGACAACATCATTATCGACCGTTTTTTTGTACACCAGCAAGAAGTCGTCGACATATCTAAACACTTTTGTGACTGTCGTGGAATCAATGGAAGACTCAATAGCACGGTCAACACCCGAAAGAAAAATATCGCTTAAAACCGGTGCTACACATGAGCCAATGCACACACCCGACTTTTGTAAATAAACCCCATTTTGCCACTGTATGAAAGTGGAACTAAGATAGAAATGGAGAAGTTCTAGGAAACTTTCCAACGTTATCCCACTTGAGTTCCGGAACGAAAGTTCATCATGTGACTCAATGCAGGACCTGACAGAGGCGAGCAAGGAATCATGGGGAAGTGAGTACAAGAGGTCTTGAACATCCACGCTGAAGACACTGTGATTGTTAAAGTCATTTGTCTTCAGAAATTCAAGAACAGCCTCCGAATTGCTGATCAAAAAGGGGTCGTTAATTTTTAACCCTGACAGGTGTTTCTGCAGATATGTCGATACTTGCCGTTGCCACGAACCTCTTTCAGTAACAATAGCTCGGAATGGGCATGCTTCCTTGTGTGTTTTGGCACTGAAGAAGATTTATAAGTGCAGCTCTTCAGCTTTTCTGATGTTGGCAGCTAACTGTGTTAATGTGAGACGTTCGCACAGACTGAGAGCCTGGCTCTTCACTTTTTTCATCACAATCTGCACCTGTCGGAAGTTCTTTTGTACTGCTGCGCAGGCTTTTTCATTATACATGCCTTCAGGCATTATCACGAAGGAGCCTTCTTTATCGGCCTCCAAAACAAGCTGTTGGTTGTCGACCAAGAAGTTAACCAGACGCATAGGATCCTGGGTCTGGACTTTCCCCGAGACAGAAACAGCGTCAACACATTCCGATATAGATCGAGGTCGTATCTTCTCATCAGTCTTGTACGCCACCTTTCTTGCCAAAGTAAGTAGTTCCGGAGGGTGCAGATTCGGTTGAAGGCAAAACTTGGGGCCAAGATTCAAGGTTGATTGAAGGGAATGGGGTACCACAATATCCCCGAGGTTGGTAAATCTCCCTGATTAACTTCTTGGTCGACAACCAACAGCTTGTTTTGGAGGCCGATAAAGAAGGCTCTTTCGTGATAATGCCTGAAGGCATGTATAATGAAAAAGCCTGCGCAGCAGTACAAAAGAACTTCCGACAGGTGCAGATTGTGATGAAAAAAATGAAGAGCCAGGCTCTCAGTCTGTGCGAACGTCTCACATTAACACAGTTAGCTGCCAACATCAGAAAAGCTGAAGAGCTGCACTTAGAAATCTTCTTCAGTGCCAAAACACACAAGGAAGCATGCCCATTCCGAGCTATTGTTACTGAAAGAGGTTCGTGGCAACGGCAAGTATCGACATATCTGCAGAAACACCTGTCAGGGTTAAAAATTAACGACCCCTTTTTGATCAGCAATTCGGAGGCTGTTCTTGAATTTCTGAAGACAAATGACTTTAACAATCACAGTGTCTTCAGCGTGGATGTTCAAGACCTCTTCTACTCACTTCCCCATGATTCCTTGCTCGCCTCGGTCAGGTCCTGCATTGAGTCACATGATGAACTTTCGTTCCGGAACTCAAGTGGGATAACGTTGGAAAGTTTCCTAGAACTTCTCCATTTCTATCTTAGTTCCACTTTCATACAGTGGAAAAATGGGGTTTATTTACAAAAGTCGGGTGTGTGCATTGGCTCATGTGTAGCACCGGTTTTAAGCGATATTTTTCTTTCGGGTGTTGACCGTGCTATTGAGTCTTCCATTGATTCCACGACAGTCACAAAAGTGTTTAGATATGTCGACGACTTCTTGCTGGTGTACAAAAAAACGGTCGATAATGATGTTGTCTGTAAGACAATGGACATTTTCCACAAATGTGGTTTGGGACTTGTCTTTACCTGTGGAACGCCAAAGGAAGGAATTTTGCAATTTCTGGACCTTTCGCTTTCTCTGCTACCCAATCACCTGTGCTGGACCTTTTCCCCTCGTTCCAAGAAAGGCATCCTAAACTACACGTCCTCTCACTCCAAAGTCGTTAAAAGGGGTATAGCTATGTCATGCCTTACAAGCGCCTTAAATAAGTCTTGTTATCATACCCTCCAATGTAGTTTTGAAGCACAAATTGAGAGGCTGACATCCTCGGGCTTTCCTATGCAGGTGCTGACTGAGGTAGTGGGAACTCTGGTCAAGAGAGTGAAGGGAGTTCAAAAACCTAAGCCCGCTTTTGACAAAAAAAGAATCGTGGTCGTCCCGTATATGCATAAAATTTCCCACAATCTTAAAAAGGTGGCTAGCCGTTACGGGGTCCCTTTAGTGATGTCAGCCCCCCAAAAAATGGCTCAAATTTGTCAAAAAGTTCATGCTAAGGTAAACAATTTTAAAAAACATACGTGCCACAAGGACCACTCCCACTTTTATGTGCCCTGCTCCCTGAGTGTAGTATATAGTATCCCTCTTTCATGTGGTAAAAGCTACGTTGGACAGACCGGGCGGTGTGTGAACGACCGGCTACGAGAGCACAATCTCTCTCTAAAGTCTACGGTGGGGGGCCATCTACCCCTTCACTGTAAATCGTGTAATTGTACGCCATCCTTAGCGGACACCAATATAATAGGCAGGTACCGGGAAAAACACACCAGAGAGATTTTTGAAGCTTTCATTATTCTAAGCATGGGCGAGCGATGTGTCAGCTTTCCGTCTGTGTCATTAACAGAGGAGGAAATTGCCTTTTTAAAATCATTTTCGTGTGGGTAATTTTAACAGTACCCCTCGAGCCCTCGGGCCTCTGGTCCCTCGTGCCTGTGTGGCCAACGCTCGAGCGGATTCCGCGTTCTGTACCACTTTCTTTTCTTCTTTCGTTAATACATGAGTTGTGAGTGTGCGCTTGTCTGTCGTCTACGTGTTCCTCTTCTCTGTCCTTGTCCCTGTGTGCGCAACTGTCACTATGTTCAATAACTACCAACTCGCCCAACTGTCTACTCTGCTAGGTGTATACACTCCGTGCGACGCGACTGGCGCGCCGCCGCGCGGCCGGTGCCGAAGGTAGGGAGTGAGAACCCGAGAGAAAACGAAACCGAAACCACGCCGCGTACGTTGGTATTAAAGTCGGAGTGGTGCGGTTGCACTGGGTTCACAGCATGAAGTGCTGCCTGTGCTGCGTCATTAAGTGCTTCAATAGTTATGCGTCGTATCTCGTGGAGACAAAGTTTCACAGTTTTTCACCTCGCCGATGTTTTGTGGGACGGCGACAACGATGGAGCCGTGCCGTACGACGCGAGAAATTTGGTCTCCCGATCATGTCTGCCACTGTGTCGGCACGGCTGACATATTCTACACTGCCGCTTTGCGCTCTGCGTTTGTTTTCGTACCAGTACATGTGTCAGCGCCGATGGAAGGAACTAAAATGCCATCCCACACTCGCGGGTATGCAGTGCCAATTTCGTTGGAGGAATGCCCTCCAAAGAAGTTTCGTCCTGTAAAAGCTTGGTCTGCTGGGCAAGTTGGAAGTGGACATTCATATTAAAAATAGCGCAAAAGAGACGGGACAATAAGACGAAGAAGCACACAGGACAAGCGTTAGCGCTTGTCCTGTGTGCATATTTCCGGACAAGTATGGCACGCAATCTGTACTTCATGAAAAAAGATTCGACCGGTAAAAAAAGTGACAAATATAAATCTAAAAAAAAACAAAAAAACACAATGAAATTTGGAATCACTGGAGAATCGACGTTTGAGTATGGAAGTTTATGTGGTGTGCTTTCTTTCTTGATCAGCCTCCTTTTGGATGTGGAAACGCTGACACCCCGAGTTCTGTAGACAACAATTTTTTTTCTCGGCTTTAGAGCCACCTATCGCAAAGTGGTTCGAACTGGAAGTACCGTCCACTGGTCCCTTCCTACCTGTAAAGTGTGCACCTTCCACGATGAGTGGTTTTATCTGACAGCCTACGGTCAAAGCCAGTTCCCATTTAGTTACGCCGCCCAAACTAAAGTTCCACCTGGTTTCGCTATGCCAACTCTTTTTGTTATAATAAGTGTTGTGCCAAGTGACGGTCATGTCAAAGTACCTGTGCGCCGAAAATCAGCACCTCGCACAACAGGTTATTACACAACAGCTGACCGCAAAAGCCCTTGGCGGCCAAACCGTATGTTGGCCGACAACTTTGTTTTCTCGGCTTTGGAACCACCTTTCGTAAAGTTGTTTCAATTGGAAGTACAGTCCACTAGTCCCTTCCTACCTCTAAAATCTCCACCTCCCCCAACCAGTGGTATTTTCTTGACAGCATTTTCATGGTCAAAACCGGTTCCCATTGAGTAACGCCGCCCAAACCAAATTTTCACCTGGTTTCCCTATGCCACCTTTTTTTGTATAATAAGTGCTTTGTCATGTTACTGTCAAGTCCAAGCACCTGTGTGCCCAAATCTGCACTTTGCACAGCCCGCTAGAACACAACACTTTATTTCTTTATTCGTTAGAAACATAACTTTCACACCTGCTGTCTTAAAGAAACTTGGCACTCTTCGTGCACAAACTTAGTGAACATCTCACTCACCTCCAAATATTATCGTTCCAGCAGTCCTAGGTTTACAGCGACGAGCGAAATAAATTTCCCACACAAAGCAATTATAGTGGCAGCCGTCTTGCTTTTCGGAAAATTGCTCCAACTCCTTTTTCAGCCGCAACTAGAGAAATTACCCCTAATAACGACTCAAACTCAATATATAAGAAGTGGAGAAAAGCTAAATGCCCTTCTGCCCCAACACTCATGGAACGTCACCCTCAACTTATTGGCTCAAAAAGCAAAAGTTTCGTCCGTGCGCGCTTCCGCCGCCACAGCTTGGCATGCGAAAAGGCGCCGCAGGCTGCTGAACGCGCCTCACAGTCGAACGCCAGCTCCTCCGCTAGCGGCGCTGCGCGCGTTTTTCAAAGCGCCCCCTATAGTTCCCGCACGGAGTGTATACCCAGTGGTGTCACTGCTGTCGGCACTGCTCGTGTGCAGACCCTTCACTCTACGGGAATCGTGCTTCTGCGGACGCGGCACGCCCACACCAGGCGTATGTGAAGGTTGACTTGTTTGTAGAGGGTATGTTTGTCTATATCTGATGTGGCCTTACAGATTGTCTATTAGAAAGGCTGTACACCCTCGCAAATTGCATGTCACTTCGCAGAATTATTTGTCTGCCAGAGCACTCGCGCTCGTGCCTTTCGTCGCGGATATGCCTTCAAACGCGAACTTCTGGTTACAGTGGACTTTTTAAGAGACCTATATTCATATGGCGTTGACATTAATAAAGTCTAGAGTGTCAGCGGCAAACGGACCGCCCGGCTACGAGGTTCTTTTTAACGGGTTTTAGAAGACAAACGATCATTCGGAACGGAAACTACGAAATCTCCGCCTACAAAGAAACCCGGCATTCTTTGTGTGCCGACACGGACTTTGTTATCTGGTCACGGATACGCAGAAAAGAGCGAGCCATTGACAAGCATCAACTGGGTCGTTCAAACAAACCGACACGACGTGCGGCTCAGGTTGCCGGAGACCCAGTGACGTCATTCTCGACGGGTCTCGTCTGGTTCGAGAGACTCTCGACCCCTCGATGATTCCAACAAGGACGATCTCGTCTCGCTTTCACTTCCAACGGTTTTACCCTCGACCCATATGTCTTTCTAGCGTTCTTCGCGGCTCCGCGCGCCGTGATCAGACGGCGTGTGAGGCCGATGCTCGACCACGAGAGCCACATTCAATCGACCTTTTCCGAAATTCAGCCTGTTCACTGTGATCACTGTCATCATCTTCGGTATGCCGTCTATGCTGTACTACGACCTTCTGCTGACTGATGAAGAAAGTCGCTGAAGGTGCGTCCAAGCCAATGATATGAGGCCTTTCTAGATTCAAGGGAATGCTTTAGTATATAATCTGACACAAGAATTGAATACGAGGTATCCGGAAGCTTTCATTTCTAACCCAGGTCCATGCTGTATGTTGGGACATAACTGGCTCTTAAAAGTTCACCAGCGTGGGTTGGCGCTTCGTCCTGACTGTTATCTTCGTGTCACCGTCTAAAACTGGCGACTTCTGAAACTAACGGTGCCCAATGACATACATAGGACATGCATGTTACCACGATTGGTAGGTACAGCAAAAGTTGAACTCTGATTTGAGCAACTGGATGACGCAAGATTTCAAAAACGGTTTATGGTTTTAACAAGTACTTTTTTTCTTCATTGTTACCTATGAGTCAGACGAAGGTCAGGCATTCCCACTATCAAAAAAGGTATACGTAATATATTTTGGTTTATAATAAATAAACTAAATACATTCTGCTTTTTAGTCGCCCTGGGTAGGTAAGTACAGTCTGTTCAAACGCTTCAGAGTATCCCAACTCTTCTAATCCCCTGTATCTAAACAAGAAATCGCATTGTCAGAAGTGCTATATGCTGGCACTTTATCGGCCTCTGGCATGGCGAGTGACGGAAGATCGTATCCTATTAGGAGTCTGAGAAACGATTTGTGAACAAAAGATAGCTGCAGGTCTATAGAACACCGGTGAGGCTGACACTCCGCATAAAGCGAGCGTGAAAGGGTGTAACAGAATATTTTTTTTCGACCACCAAGAACGACCACCAAAGACCCCCGACTCCAAGGACACCATGCAGTTGGGCGCCGCAGACGCACAGGTCTATGCGCGAAACACGCTACCCGCATCCGCACGAAAAAAAACGAGGCAGACTTTCGTTCGCTTGTACGGAAAAAAAATTAAAAAAAAAAGAGCAGCAAAACTGGTAGCAACAACTCATATCGGTTACGGGGCAGAACCCTATCGCGCATGCGTTAACTCTCCCTTTTCCTCAGAGTGTGTCTCTCCTTTTTTTTAACGCTTTTTTGTTTTGTTTTTTTTGCGCACGGGTCCTTCTCGAACGTGCTCGCGCTGAGCGGTTCATTTGCATACGAGACACCCGCGCCGAATTCCTGGCGGCCGCAGCTCTGTACTCCGTTTCACCCCCGAGCCGACAAGTGCGATGGAAACTACGTCCTCGTTGGACCAGCACTTCGTCTATCTTTCGTCAGGTGATTACGCTCCCTCGCACACCCAGGCGCAGTAAGCGGCCGGGTCACGTGATGAAAGGAAGGCGGCTGATTGGTCCGGCGAGTGCGTAGCACCCATCGCACTGTCAACTTAGGGGTGAGCAGAGTACGGCAAGCGGGTGCACGGATCACATGCACCCGTCCTCCGCCAATCCTTTTCTCTACCTGTTTTGTTTTTATTTTTTCGTTTTTTCTGGCCATTGATGCGGTTAGGCAGGTATCACAGTTTTCGGCACGTAACCCGCCTGTGCGAAAGGGTTGTCTAAACTTGACGTTCTTTCGGCCTCTTTCTCGATCTTTCTTTCTCTATCACTCTTGTCACGCGGTAGCCACATTTAAAGGGGCCTGAAAACACGTTTCTTAGTTTCGTCAGGTTTCGTTAAGTAGACAACTCGGAGTGCGTACTTAGAATGCTCGATCTACAAAACACGCTTTAGCTGGTTTCACATACCAATACTGCATTCGCAGAATAGGTAGAAACGACATCGGCCTTCGCCCTTTCCCTTCCTCACCTCAGAGTTAGAAGCACACGCTTGTTCTGATGCATGGGCCGACGATGTTTTTGTCATGACCACGTCATGAGGATGGCAAAGCACAGGACACGCCGCTATGTACTCCAGATATCGTCAGTGGTCGGTTATAGATATTTTCTGAAAGTCGCGTGCCGAGTGTTAGAACGCAACTTTCAGCGATAGTGGTACCGCGGTGTGAGAATCCCGCTCTTGGATAATCGGCTTCAGAATGAACGTGCTTGCTTACACCTTCCCACATGCAAGTATGAGGTACGACTCTTACTTAGCTCGTATTTCACAAGATTAGAATTACTAACGCGTCTCGGACCCAACCTCGTATTGTTGTTCTACGTTGATCATCCAGTTGACAGCCATTTTGATAGTAACTAGCGCGCCCCCTATGGGACTTGAAAGTGGCGAATGGCGGAACAACCGACGCCATGGAACGTGCAAGTCTAAACCGCATATGATGGAGATGAGATAAAATACAAGTACCGCTTTCGGGGTTCCAACTTTGACAGTATCTTTTCTGCGCGCCATTGTGCATGGATTCCACAGCTCTCAGCGGGGGGACAGATTTCCCTAAGGGGTCTCGAGGGACCTATTCCCGTTACCGCAGCGATTGGAGACGAGCCATGGCAGAAACAGCGTCTCAAACTCGGCCAACCCGCGGCTGTGTTTGAGACGTTCTTTCCGTCGTCTTTTTCATTCTTCTACTCTGGTGGCTTCACGTTTCTCCGCTATACTCTTACAGTGTTTTAAGAGAAAAATTCAAGCTTACATCAGCTCGCCTGCGCCATCACTGTGGCTCTGGGCTTGTTGGATTTACCTATATTAGCCTGCACTGGTGCGAGAAAGTGTAGCGCTGTTCAGAAACGTGCGGGGCTAGTTCGGGCTGTTTTTCGAGATATAAGCTGCATGCACTCGTATTTCGAATAAGGCAATTTCAACCGAGTGCAACCGGTAAGGAAGTGGAGCTAAATCGAACAAGCCCACTGTGTCGTAGTTCTGGTTAGTTTTGCGTCAAATTCTGCGCAAAAAAAAAAAAGAAAGAAAAAATAACGTAAACGTGCGGGCATGTATTATTTGTTTTTTTGTGCATGCGTTGTTGTTTTTTTTTTTTTACGTAAAGGCCAATACCACCTTCGATAGCATGTCAGCAAAAGATCGGTTTCGTTGCCAGTCGACGGCTCGACGCGCTCTCGCGAAGTTGGCAGAGCACTTTGCCCTTCTTGTCGGCCTTACTCTTGCAGTTTATTTGTTTAGTTTATTCAGAAACGCGAAGAGGAAACGGGCCGCGTCCTGCCTGTCTGCCTGCGTGCGCGTGCGTGGGACGATCCCACCCTCCCACGTGCGGAGGTCGCAACGAGCTGCGCCCCGCTCCACTGAGAGACCCCCGAAGGCAAGAAGGGGGCGCAAGAAGCCATCTTTATCTGACGTTGCATACTCTATATCATACATACCTAGAGAACAAACAAATGAAGGCACTGTAGAACAAAAATACGGGCAGAAGCAGGGGAGGCTTTTCATCTTTTCATTTTGCTCCGAAATGATTCCACCTTCCTCAACTACACTTTATGCATTTAATTTTTCTATCTTTCCGCTCCACATGTTCTTTCTCACGTGTACAGCAGTTTCTTTTTGTGTAGCATTCGAAGGATTACTTTTAATGCGAAAACATTAACTGTACCACGGAGCAAAGCCGGCGTTGTCTGTAGCTGTCTATAGCAGCGAAACGGCAGTTAAATTCTCATCGGCCAAAAGCGCAGCAACGCAGATGCTTCGTCGCGGAAGCCGGCGGGGCTCTCAAGGTCCAAGCGGACGCGCCTCAGAAATAAAACACAAAGAAAAGCGCAACGACGAAGATGCACCGTCACGAAAGCCGTGGAGCCGGCGGGGTTCCTCGCGCCTGCGCAGTGGGGGGCGTGATGTCACCGCCAAGCGCTGTTTGTAGGAATGCGCTGCATGTAGGAATGCTTTTGCATTCCTACACGTAAGAAGCCTTAAGTGTCTTTTTTTGTGTGTGTTATGTGCATACTTGTACGGTACTCATTACGAATAATCAGATTACTTGTAATCGACTACCTTCGGGAGTAACTTTGTAATCATTCGAATACACTGATAAGGAAGTAATCTCAAGAGTAATCTGATTACATTTCGAAGTACAAAAACCACTTGGAACCGTTACTTTTCCCCCTTTCCTTTCTTATGGCGCCCCTGGTTCGTACAAGTTTTCCACCAAGGAATCCTCGAACCAATCCTCCGATCGGAGAATGCACGGTTCACCAAAATTGGCGAATTAGAAAGAAAAGCAATTTATCATTCCGTGATCCTACTTTAATAATGTACACTTCGAAACACCCGTTCTCAAACCCGCAGAAAAATCTGTCGTTCTGAAACTCGGAGAATTAACGTTTACCTCTTCAAATAACGGTCAATTACTTTTCTGCTCACGTGATCAGGTCATCTAATTGAACGCTTTTTAAAGCAGGAGTAGCTTTAATTGTAAACGAGTATTCTTTTGTGTAAAGCGGTACGTGACGGTAGTAGAAGCCTTTTCAATAGCATTGTTCTACGGCAGCACACCCCCCCCCCCCCCCCGGAAATTTTCATCCCCAACGCGAAACGATGTAGCCTATTCGTCGTTTACCCTGAGACTGGGGGGTTTTTAGAAGAGCAGAAGTAACAGAAAAGACAGACAGGTCTCTGTTACTTCTGCTCTTCTAAAAAAAAACCAGTCTCAGGGTAAACGACGAAATGGTTGACTTCCACCAGCTAGCCTGTACTTTGACTATTTTCTCGTTGATGTAGCCTTCTCTCCTCTCCTTGTGGCCCGCATGCGCGGTTCGTGGGTCGCTTCATGTATGCGTCATATGACTACGGGTGGCAGGATACGCAGTTGTCCTTGTAGGTATGCACGTGTCGCAGTTGGCTCCGCGTCAGGCGCACGTGTCGCAGTTGGCTCCACGTCAGACGCACATGTCGCAGTTGGCTCCGTGTCAGACACACGTGTCGCAGTTGGCTCCGCGTCAGAAGCACGTGTCGCAGTTAGCTCCGTGTCAGACACTCGCTGGAAGTGGTCCGGTCGCGTCTTTACAATGCCCCGCGAAAGAAAGGAGCGAACTGAGAGGGAGCTCCCTGAAGAGAAGCGGTGGCCCACTGACGCTCAGTGTGTTCGTGGTGCGGATGGAGCGCCGGAAAGAAAGAAAATAGCGTTTGGCTAGAAAAAGAAAAGCAAGTCAGGCTCGCTTTCCCTCCATGGAGTACCCAGTGGAGGAACGAGTTCGTGTCAATTTATTCAGAGTAATATGGCCTTCATAGAAGAAATATCAAAATGCTTTCCCATTTAGACTTTGGCAGCAGCAAAGCATTGCCAAAAACGTAACTCCGCTTTTTTTTTACATAAGCAAGGCTTTCTACCATCTCAATGTAAGTGCGCATGTGTGTTCTTTTTCTTTGTAGTCTATCATCATTGACCCACGAAAGCCACTACCATTTTGTAAGATATAATGTTTGTGAACTTCAGTTTTCATTATTTCGTGCTGTGAACGAAAGGCATTTGGAGTAGCCATGGCGTCTGCAAGGCAGCCCAGGCAATTAATAAAACCAGACCATATATAAAGACTCAACCCTATCGTAACTCCTGAAAATAATGAGCACAACTTCCAGCGTTGCATGCGCGCGTCTTTTTTCATATTTCATATATTGATCCAGCTTCCTTCACCTCTTCCGGATGTAAATTTTCTTTTGTTTTCAACGACGTCCGATTTATGAGGTTACGCGTCTGATCGCCGTTCAGGCCAGCGGCTGGTTTGGACGGGACAAGTCACCGTGTAATCAATCTAGGCGTTCTCCACCCATCCGCGTTGGCTGTTCGCGCGTAATCGCCCGCTGTGCCCACTAATCTGTCACGCACGGGGCGAGACGTCGGATGGAACTTGGGTAGGTCCACCATAGCGCATGGCCGTTTGTCTCGTTGCACTAGAGTAGATCTACTTCCTTCTAGCATCATTGACGGAGATAAAGAAGTGATGAAGGGTCGAACTAGATTTTGTTCTTATACCTCAATTTGAAACGGCTGTCACACAACATGGAACAGCTGCTGCGAATTTAAAACTCGCTCCATTTTGAAGGTTTCATAAAGTACGAGCAAAAAAGCTCTTATGGGTATTTGGTAAATGTATAAAAATAAGATTAACGTCGCGGCTCGTTTCAGGGACCTTCGTGTATTTTCGCCTGAAGCGATATGTGCCGCTCAGTCAGTTTTACGCTTTCAACTGTATATTGTGCCTCGTTGTTTGTCGTGCCAGAAGGGTATCACCTTGTTTTAGGGAACGATGCCGAAAAAATGTGAATGTACAGGGTGATTCAACGAGAGGCCAGGCTCTTTAATCGACCGCAAAATTCGGGTTCTTAACCTATTGCGCTACGACTTTGTGCAGCGTTGCCCACAGATGGTGCTTTTTTTTTTTTTTTTGTAAAATTTGCAACGAGCAAACCTACCTGAGGAAAAGTAAAAAAAAGAAAAGGGCTTAGCTGCTATGGAAACGCACCGAAGCCACCGGTCTTCAAACAGCACGGCGCCATTTCGCACGGGAGACAAGAGATGGCGCAAGCGGTCGCGACGCCAACTGCCACCAACGAACGAGCATACGACGCCGAGAGCCGGCGTCTTTAGCAGACAAGGAACTGCAGTTCCTTGTTGTTACCGCGCCTGTTTTTGTTTCTGCGACTGCCGCCGCCTGCGGAACGCGCGCCGCTTTTGAGTCGAAAAGATCGTCTGCTTAAAGACGCCGGCTCTCGGCGCCTTAAAGCGCGATCCAAACCAACGCTTCTTTTTGCGCCTGTAGGTCGTGCGGCTGCGGATGTGACGCATTTCGTGGCGTTTTTGCTGTTTCCGTGCGCGCTTTCTGAGTCAGAACCGTGCACTTTGGTTTGGACGGGCGAAACTTCGGCACGAGCGCACAAGCAAAGTGCAACTGCGACAGACTGGCCGGCCAGACGGCGAGAGAAAGAGAGAGAGAGAGATCGCGTTGTCATGTTGGAAGAGAATAAAAGGGGGGGGAGGAGAGGGCAGCCAGACGGCGAAAAACGCGAAGCCGGAACTAGCTTGCCCTCCACCGATTGGCCGGGACACAGGAGCGCCCTACTACGTCACCGCGCGTTTTTGTGCGCATTGAGAAAGAAGTTGAAATCAACCAACTTTCTTGTGCGCGCCCGGAAGGAGCGAAGAAGCGGCGCGACGTCACGAAAATACGTCACATCCGCAGCCGCACGACCTACAGGCGCGAAAAGAAGCGTTGGTTTGGATCGCGCTAAGCGCGATCCAAACCAACGCTTTCGCCGCTAAATTTAGCGGAGAAGGAAGAGGAGCATACCCTTCCCTCCGTACCCTCCCCGCCTCCTCTTCAAGAGCTGCGCTCTAATTCGGCGTTACAGAAAATTGTAAACGTCTTTAATTTTTTTTTCCTAACTAAGACCTGTTTGTGCAGACGAGCATGGGCGTCCAACAATGAATAGGTGGCTCCGCCATTTTTTTGCGTGATAGCGCCATCTCTCGTCACATTTTAGCACCCTGAGGCCGGTAACCAACCCACCGGCACGTGGCACTACCAGTCTAGCAAGAGCATTGGGCCATACACCGTCGTTCGTTGATCGCAAGCTATAGGGCCACCTCTCGACATTATAATTTGCACCATTGGGCGGTTACTAAACTAGCACAACCTGGCGAAACTTGTATACCTTGAAACTCGTGAAGTGTTTCCAAATGTTTTGTGCCCCTCTGACTTTTCGCGGGGAAAAGAATAGACCGATCTCACCAGCTAGTTTTCGTTTAGCCACCGCTGCCAGCATGCATCGTGGGAACTGTCGTTTTTCTGCACATGCGACAACCCTGCTCAGGGTCAGCGCGACCAGAGCACGAGATGACACGAGCCGTCTCGTGCATGCACTATACAACCTACCTCCTGTGAACTACCGTTATGGCGGCGTCATGCATGCGTGGAACGCTTGGTAGGTTTATTCATATACCTGATTCGACTTCGCACAGGTGTGCGATCCTGTAATCCCTACTAATATCATTGGCACATGGCAAAGCGTAATGTAGTTTCCATCGAATTACGTTAAGCGATCGGCCAATCAGCTCGCGACCGTAACCATGAGCACCTCGCGTGCACCGAACGACGCCAGGCATGGCGCGACTGGCCAATCAATTGATGTCAATCGATGGAAATCACATAGAATTTTACCACCTGGTAAGACTTTCAGGGACACAGAAACATTGAACGCCGATATACTTCCCACCTTTTATACATCCGTTCAACAAATGTTGCAAAACGTTTTACTGTTTTGGAAGGCATCAAAAGATACGCAGCGCGATTCATTTACAACCGCCAGTATGACCTACGTCTAAAAAGGTAATTATGTTGCGTATCTCCTCAAACAGCGCGTAGTTCGCCAGCCAAACTTGGCGCCTGGGTGTCTCCGCTCTAGAGACAAGAAATTTAGCCGGTGCGGTGCCACTGTGCTAGCCTGAGATCTTTAACGTGCATCATGCAGTAAAGAAGCATTGTCATCCAGATCGAAAGGGGTCGGAGTGCGAATTGAGACCTATACGTCTACGAAGTAAAGAAACAAAAACAAAATTACGGTGGGTTCTAAAACCGCAGTTTCACTGCTGGTTCACCCTACAAAAGAGTTACGGAGTTCTATTCTGACATGGCGACGAAATTATCCGAGGAGATCTCCTCAAGCATTCCATGTTTTCTTCATACATATGTATTCTAACATTGCAAGCAGTTTTTGTATGACCAGTGTAACAGCACCAATGTACAAAGAAGAAACATGCCTTAGACGGTGTCCGCGGACTGTCTTTTGCATGATATTTTTGCAGTGCCACCGCAGCTTAACCACTTTTTTTCACGACACCGCGAATCACGGAAACGATTGGTCTGACTTCTACGGGGCCGCCATTAACAAGCAGACACGCACACAAGCAGGGAGGGAAAACAAGGCTCCTTTGCCAACGCGCAGCCCACGCGGCCCAACCGTCGCCCCCTCCGACGCACGACGCGTGAACGCCCAGAGATGGAAGTTCGCTCGGCGGCGGCGGCCGGTTAATTTATCGACTCGGCGGAACGAAGCCTCGTCCAAAGCGGCAAGTGGGGCGATACGCCGCGCGCAACAATGGACGAGAAGCGAGCTAGGGGCGAGCATTTCCTACGCGAACACTACATGCTCTGTGACGCCCCTATAGGCTGACAGTGCGGTGGGAGCTAAACTAGCTCGCCGGGCCGATCAACCGTCTTCCTTCTGACCACCTGATCCCGCTCCCTGAGCGCGTCGGTATGGGTAGGGAGCGTGATCACGTGGCGGAAAATAGAAGTGTGGCTGGTTTAACGTGCAGGTAGCTTCCACTGCACTGCCAGCCTATAGGGCGTGAACGGGGTATTGCTCTTGGCGCTTCCGCTACGGTTCTATAGCATCGTTCGTGCCCGCTCCTCCTACCATCGACTCCTACCAGTTCGCGAGGGGGCAAGACGTGGCTGGAACAAAAGCGATATCATGTAGTAGAAAAACAAGCGCTTGGGCTTACTTAACCGCGCGGACTGATAATCAGTCTTCTCTTTCTTTTTATTGTTTCAATATCGCGCGCTGCATTATGTATGGGGGCCCGCGGATGAAAACGAGGAGTACGTGACAATGATTTGCATAATATGCTGTTCTCTCTTGACGACGATCGAGAGAAGAAGAAGAAAGACGCGTTCGTATTAAGCTTGTTGTATCGTTGTTATTATTGTTATCTTTGTTCTCGATGAGTGTTAATTATTATAGACTATAGATGGCTATTTAGATGATTGCTGTGGTCGTTTTTGTGTTCACTGATTGCGTTTTGTTTGTATGCACTGCTTAGAGGTCATCAATGTTTACCTGCAACTGCGTTGAACGAAAAAAAAAATGATTGCGTATATAGAAGCTTTTACATGAGCGGCACTCTTCGTTCTGGTATGGTGACTACCGGAATGAAAACGGCACTTCGCTCCTTTTTGGATGACCGTCCTCCAAAACACGGTCGTTACTTTCCGCCGTGCTTTGGATGCGCGTGTGTGCTCGACGCTCACAAGACTTCGAAGCATGATCGAAGCATAGCCTCCTATCTACTGACAAAGCCTGGCAGATCGTCAAGAGCAGCGGCCGCCGAAATGGAAAAGGTGGAGGGGCATGAGAGAAGAGACACGTGATTGGCGCCCCGCTGCGGCGAGACGCCGAAACACACTTCTCCCGAGCGGACAAGTGTGTTTCGGGTACTCGCCGCTGCAAGCTATGCGCTGACGTCCAGCATCCCGAGAAATGGCTCTGCGATGCTCTGTGCTATGAGATCCTCGCGCTCCAAATCTGCGACCGGGCACTCTATGGCTCCGTCGTTGAAATGCCAGGCTTTGTGAGTATAGAGGAGGCTATGATCGAAGGAGGGAAGCTCGCGCTCTAGGCGGGACAACTGTAGGGCCTCCCTGTCGTTCTCATTCTGTCTGCGACTGCAGCAATGTTTATGACGCTGGAAAGGGCTTTTGGACAGATGTGACATCTTCAAGTCTAAACCAACTGGCTTCAACGAGTTCCATGAAACGCATTCGTATACGCTTTAGCGAGAGCGTTGGATTAAATGCATTTTTGCTAGAGTGAGAGCTGGAATAAAAAAGAGGCATCACAGAGACTCTCGTCTCCCGTTCATGTTTCACATATACGCCGCCAGGCTACAGACGTTATCGCTGCACACTCGAGAAGCGCGAACTCTTCGCTTTGGCACGTCCTTACGGTCGCTGGTGGCCAGTGTTTCAACGGAGGCTCTCACGGATATGAATGGGTGCATTCCGAGGGAGCGCCGACTTTATTTTCGTGCAGCACTGTGATGCACTACTTCGTCAACGGGGCAATCGAAATCGAAACCATGCCGCTCGATCATCTTCGTGGCCGAAGAAGTCCCATAACGCAACGCGCGCAATGTTGCAAACAAGGAATTTTTTTTTTTTTTTTTAAGTTGTCTATTAGCAATCGTGACGGCTAAAAATAAAAAGCGACTTCTTGAGCTTTAGATACGGTGTAAGTAAGTTAAGGCGACAGTGTTTTGAACTTTCGCTTTTCACATTTCTGAAGGACGAAAACCCGTTTTATGGGATTTCCGATGAAGTTTAAGATAAGGGGCAAGAACGATTTTTCAGCAGAAACTTGGTTGCAATGCTAGAGTTTCGTTACTCTGGAGCGTATACCTTATTTAGTGACCCTAGAACCCATAATAGACGCTGCCGTGGCGGAGAAAGTTATTTTAATACTTACCGAATCCTCGCGGCATGAGCAGGGCGTACTATACACAGTAGCGCGAATACCTCCTCGGTGCAACTTGATCTCTTTGCCTCTGCAAGTCCTCGACACGCGGATGAAACCGAAAGCAAGATTCGCCCAATTCTATTTCCAGCCTCCCCCGCCTACATGTGAGGTATATAGCGCCACGGGAGAACGTCATCTGTACGCTCGTAGCTAGACTCCCAAAGCGGAAACGCCACATACCGAGACTTCCCCCTCCAGAGGTATACGGCAAGCAATAAAAATCGCCCACACAAACTAAAATCTTTCTTTTTTTTTTTTTTTTTTTGTAATGCATGTTTGTTACGGGCTTTACTTCTTGTCTACTTCCACTTCTGCATCGCTACGTCTTCCAGCGGTTTATTACGCCCATGTCTGCTCAAAATAACGCGAGGCTTTTTTTTTTTTTTTTTTTTAACGCGCGTCACACTTGCGTGTAACGCCCGTAAGAGGACCGTTATAATTTTTTTAAATAATTTATTGACTATATTTCTCTCAACCTCATTTTAGACACTCAGTATGGCAGATGTATACATGGCTTGCTCTGACGACATACACATCGACGGTTATTGTCGTGGTCTTGCTGCTGCATGTGTAACTTCTGCCGGATGCATTTCGCACGCCCAAATTTGTTCTCCCTGGCAAGGTCAAGCAGCAATGACCACCAGCACTGTGCAATGACGTCGCGCACGAGCCACGCACACCTGATGATAAGCGGTCCTCGCTAGAAAACATCGGATTAAAATGTATTCTCAAACCCTTTGTCAGTACACGCCTTTTTCCATCGTAACTTTACTCGGTCCACTCTTCTACCGTATAGTTTTTTCTTCGGCCATATATACGATATTGTGTATCCTTCGTGAAACCATCGATAACGTTTAGCGAAACGTATCATATATCTACTTGATTAGATTACATACGTGCATTTTGAAGCCTTTGAATTAGTGTAACGTTGTGAAGGTACACATAAACGAAAAGACTTTAAAAAAAAAAAAAAAACGTTCCTGGCTCAGTTAGCTTACAGCAGCGCGGCGCAGGTGTAAACCAAAAGCTCGAACGATCGAAAAAAGAAAGAAGCATGAGATTTTGGGACTCAATCCCCACCACCGCTCGTTTCGATCTCAACAGGCATCGTGTGGGCGATGCGACTGTGCAACTTACTATACTGCGTGGTGCAAATTAAAAAAAAAAAAAAAACAAAAAAAAAAAACATCACCGGTGCCACAGTTGTACCGAATTATAAAACTGCACTCGCACTGCTCGTAGTACAACATACAAACGATACGGAGCTCTCTGCAGATACGGTGACAAATTTATCTGCGGACAGGCCTTCAAAGCACGCTTGCTTTATGAATATGTATGACGGCATTTTACGTATTACCATTGTAACAAGACCGCCATAGAAGGAAGAAACGTTCCACAGACTGTAGAGAGTTTTAGGGAACCGTTTTTGCACATCCGATACGATACTATGGTCCCTCCGGTATGAACTGCGCATGCGCTATTACAGAAGCCTCGCGCATGCGCAGTTTGTACCGGAGGGACCATATCGTACCGTATCGGATGTGAAAACGGTTCTGTAAAGCGTTCTACTGTCAGCAGACAGTTTTTTTTTTGTTTTTTGTGTGACGTATTAGCAGTGTGGCCGTTCAACATCTTGAGCAAGGACAATATAGACGCCCCTTGGAACAGTCTTAATTTTCCTGCGTCTGAACTTCCATGCAACAAACTGTATACACTTATTACAGATACACATTGACCCAGACTAGGGTGCAGGAAATATTGTGAGGCGTACAATGCCTTAGTTAGCTAATGCCACCTGGCGGATGAGGGTGTAATGTTTACGGGGCGCCGTATCACTTCACGTTAACAAACAATCTAAATCGCGAAAAGTCTATGTGTTTGCTTTCATGTTGTCCGAACTTTAAAGCAAAGTACGGAATAAATTGCGCCTTTCCCAGAAATCGCATTGTTTTGTGTGGAAGCCGCCGTCGACCCTGTTTAAAACAAAAACTTGGAAGAGTTTCACCAAAAGTTCAAAGGTTGGCTAAACCAGTCGACCCTTTAGGTTCGTGACATCCCTAGTTTATACATTCGGTCATTTGTTGGCGATAGGTCTTAATGGCCTCGAAAAGAACAAAAAGAAACACTAATACCACGTGGAGACCTGTCAAACACACCTTGTTGTTAGCGGGCAATTGTGCGTTCAAACGTCACCAGCAGGCAAAAAAAAAAAAATGGCAGCCACCTTTATCTTTAAAGTTATATAGTGCGTGAGGTGCAGTGTTTAGGGAGCAATTGTTTTAATTTGTTTAGAAAACGATAAGCGGTCGTTTCGTGTAATAAAGTCCAACCTATATGCTTATCGATTTCCCCGTTAAGTGTAGTGGGGAAACTGAATCGGAATATAGGTCACGTGACCTCACGTCACGTGACGTCAATTTCTCTGCTAAAGTTGACGTTTAAATCCGTTAACGAACGGACGGACGGACGAACGAACACACTTTGGATTTAGTTCCTTAAAAAACATTACAAGCTTTAAAAGGTAATTGAAGACTTGAGCGTGTAGGTGATCTACATTGACTTAAAACGAAAGAAACACTTAAAGTACTTAAAAAGGCTTAAAGTACTGCGGAAAATTACCCAAGAAGCCTTAGCAAAAGGCTGATTTTATTGTGTCCTTTGAAGTATGGTGTTTTTTTGTTTACCCGTCAGGGGTTGCTAGACCACATAAGCCGTTTTACCCTGGTGAAAAATACCCTCAAACCAGAAAGCATCTCGCCACGGGTTTCCTAAAGCATTAATCAGAAACCCAGTAGATGCGTGCTCCCAATACCGGCATCGAGTAAATTCGCATAATCGCCGATGACCACAAAAGATGGCGACCACCCGCGGGACGTGGTGGGCATGGCACACAGGTATCTATCGCTGGATAGCATCAACCCTACGAGGCGCTCTACGGAAGGAAGATACCCCATAAAAGATGACAAAAACAACAAAAGGAAAGAGATGTCAGCGAAACCGAAAGACAGAAACGAAGATTATGCGAACACGGAATAATACGAAAATGCTAATGAGGACCATCTCCGGGAACGCTCTGCGGCACAGACAAAAGACGCTCACGGGGCGCGCGCATTGCGCGCGATCGCTATTCCTCTCACGAACGGAACGGGAATACGCGAGAGTTCTCGGAAAACGCGGCGAGATAACCGTGTACGGCCGACTGTGGTACAAAAAAAAAATGAATTAAAGGAGAATGCTTGCCATGGCCACTCCCTCGGGCTGTCCGAGCAAGTTAAGTAAATAATCGGGCGAAATAAATCGTACGATACACGCGGAACTTTCCGGTTTTTTTTCCAGCGAATAAGCGAATCAAAAATTAAAAAAAGGGACACGCAGAAGGGACCGGTTGGTCAGAAAAGGAGCAACGTTAAAGCCAGTCGGAGAAAAAAAAAAACGTTGCTCACTCGTTTTATTTGACAACCTTGTCGCAGGTCCTTATACGAACTGTGTTCTTGTTCGTTGTCCGAGATTTCTGAGGTCCTTCTTTGGGGGGCACGACCGTGTGATCGTTATCCGTTGTGAGCGAGATGAGCGAGAATTAAAATAAAAGCTCTTTCTATACACTTTCGTTTTGTTGTGTGCCACGTTTTCGGGCCCAAAGAGTTTAATGAGCTTTGTGCACGAATGGGTTCGGGTTCGTTCCTTTTGCTCCGCTGAACAAATGGAGGGTGAAGTCGCAGGTATACACTGCTCGTACTACATCGTGCAAGATGCACAAAGTTTATCCGCGGACAAGATGAGATAATTGTCCGTGGAGATCTCCTCAAGCAGCTTCGACGCTTGTTTGCCTCACAGGTACGTAGGCTTCCACCATGTCTACAGACGGTCTTTTGTATGATGGATGAGTTTAGAAGGGTTGCCGCGTGGCCAACGCACACGTGGAAGGGGTTCCCTCATTTAAACCCCAAGTTCTTTAGTATTGACTACAAGATAGAGAATCTCGGCTTGTATTGGTGACAAGTTACACGAGCTGAAATGATGCAATCAAGTTGCAAACGCTGTTAAAAGCGTTTTGCGAGTGTGTCTAGTTATAGTTAAAGTTACAAAAATACAAAAATTAGTTACTTTTTTTTTTTTTTTGCATTATATGTCCATGGGGGTGCCGCGATATCTGGTGAAGGGTTTACTTTTCAACGCCGAAAAAAACAATACTGACCCAATTTTGTTTCATGCTCGGCACTTTTCTCACGGCAGATCTTGAGGCACTAGAAACGCCCATACCACTATGACGTTAATAAGACCAAGTCAGAGTTGAGCTACGAGTTATCTGAAAATGTTATATATTGTGTCTTGAAGTGTAATATTGGTTTAAAAATATCTCTTCTCTAAAGCATCTAACTCATTATCGAAATAAATAGCACGAAGGTCAATATCAAACTGACGGTACAGGCGCTAACTCACAACTGTCGTTTTAATAATCACACAGAAGACGAGAAAGAGGTGATTATTAAAACGACAGTTGTGAGTTTGCGCTTGTACCGTCAGTTCGTTATAGACCTTCGCGCTATTTATTTCGAAAATGCATATCCAACTAGCCCACATTAATATTTTAGTCTAACTCATTATATTGACGTAAATGTTTGTTTTTTTGTTTGCTTTGCTGTTTTGATAATTAAGATCTAATGTAACCATCATAGACATCAGGTAATATAAATACAAGTTATGACAATAAAACTTTTCGCCGTTGCTATTATTTTCTTACACGATTCGACGTAATATATCGGCCGATTTTCTTCACCGTAAAACCGACGTTTATTCTATTTACATGGTCGCTCAACCCCAGCACAGAAAATCGGAAGAAAATAAAACAATGGGTTATAATAATCGAGCAGTAAGCAAAGCTGGAGCCCTACTGCCATGAGAAAGTTTATGCCAATTTATTCGAGTCTTTCTAAACATGCATCTTAAAAAAGCAAAGCATTCTTATTTTTTACAAAGATGTTCCTATCAACTCGCAGTTCTTAATAAAACTATTAGAAATAAAATTATCCTAAACGCCGAGTGATTCCTAAAAACGTTGTGTATTTTATTGGGAAAAAATTTTACTCCGTACGGTTACTTCTAGTTTTCTGGAAATTCCGCGAACTAATGACCAATAATAGAATCATTTTATGGCATCGTACACGTTTCATCTGTATTGCACTTTGAATTACTTTCATGTCTTGTCTATCACAACTTTCTCGGGCATCACAGACATTCCTCGTCAAACCCGAACTGTTTTTTTTTTCTTATTTCTTTTTTTTATGTTGTCGCCCCGAATTTAAAGGACTGCCGACGGCATTGCCGATGAGCACACCCACCTACGAAGCGAACTACTCGACGACTCGGTTCTTACTTTGGCTCAAAAGGGCGACCCGCCCACATCACCTTGTACCCCGTATCCACACACACACACAAAAAAAAAACACAACCAAAACTAAAAACCTTCGTGGCATGGGCGGGCCGGAGATAAGACATTCCTCGCGGATACACACGCATGAGTGTTATTTCACGGCTGTTTTATATGCGTAAAAACATCCCCCGACTCGGACCGATACCCGACTTTCAGATTCGCGTTCACTTTCTGTTTTTACTTCCCTAGTATCTTGTACGGTTATTATGACTCTACTGGTGCCGGCATAAAACGAATAAGACGGTTAATGAAAAAGCCGCGCTCTCCGTCAAGGCACGGGTGTTGAGATCGGTCGCTAACACATCCGATCGATGGACAACATACGTCTTCTCCCTAGAAGTTGCATCACGTTCGGTTGTAAAGTCCGATTATTTTTTTATTTACTTATTTTTGTTCCTATTTTATTTTATTTTTTAAGCGAGGAGATGGAAGGCAGGAAGTCAAACGAGATAAAGAGCTTGGACGGCGTCGAACGATAGGCGCATTTCGACATAAGGTGGGGGGTGATCACCACTTGGCGCCCCCTATGTGTACCTACGCAGGCCGTCGATCCTCATTTGCAATTAGATTTGTGGCATGGGTTCACCGAACTTTGCCATAAAACACCAATAAATCTTAAATTCGCAGAAAATATGTTTACTGTGCGTGTCAGCGAACACGCACAGCAACCGAGGGGAAAGGAAGGGAAAGGAAACAGCCTACCTCCTTTTCTCGTTAACATTATCAGTAAAGGTTTCTTCATACAGCGCTTTACTATAATCACTCATACAGTCACTCTCAGCTAAGGAGAGACCGTGCCTGGCGAATCTTGAGCGTCTTGTTATCACGCCGCAGCCAATGAAATCGCGACTTTGGCCGGTAAGAACGAAAGAACAATGGATAGTGCAGCTGCAATAGTGCAGCTGTAGCATTTACTTCCGTCACCTCTTCACAATGATTGAGTCCTGAATGTTAACATCGGCTGATGCGGCGATTTCGATCGTATAGAGAATTGCAAGCATCGCGCCCCGACCGGTGCCCCAGGAGTGTAAGCACGTGCAGCATGCGCGTGACTCTAGCCATAGCCTCCTCTATACTCGCAAAGCCTGGCAGTTCGACGACGGAGCCATGGGGTGCCCGGTCGCAGATATAGGAGCGCGAGGATCTGGTAGCACAGAGCATGAAAGAGCCATTTGTCGGGAAACCTGAACGTCAGCGCACAGCTTTCGCAGCGGCGAGGACCCGAAACACACTTGTTCGCTCGGGAGAAGTGTGTTGCGGCGTCTCGCCGCAGTGGGGCGCCAGTCACGTGGCTCTCCTCTCATTCGTTGTCTGCCGCTCCACCTTTTCCATTTCGGCGGCCGCTTCTCGTGGCGATCTGCTAGGCTTTGTCGGTATCACGGTGGTCGGTATATAGGAGGAAATGCTCTTGCAAGCTTGAAATTGCACGAGCATGTCTGCACGAGAAGAACCATAGCGGCGGCCAGTGGCCTTGCTTACAATCGTCTATACTCGGTGAAAAATGGGATGATTGTGTCTGAGCACGCCGTGTCGGTCTCGAGACGCCAATACCCATGAAACAAGAAGTAGACTGCACGAGGTGATTTTTCAAAATGATCGTCGTGAATAAAAAAGCTAGTGCTTCTCCTTGGCTTCTGTAAAAGGAGGTGCAATGCGAAGCGATTAGATTTGGGATCGCTTACAGCCTCCTGAGTCGTCCGTCGAGCATGGCGACGTTTTCGCATAAACTCTACCTAAATTGGATTTGTTTATACTTATAAACCAATCCACGTTTCCCCGCTAAATTTAGTGGTGAAATTTAGTGAGTGTGACACTATACACCGATTGAGGTTTCCCCGCTAGTCTAGCTACCGAGCCGCGACGGACGGGTGGAGGCGATCCCACAAATTGGTGACCCGAGAAATGCCACCGGATTTAAATGCGCCTTAGCGTGACGCCGATAAAGGTTCATGGCATGACCCTTCATCGGCGTCACGTTAACGCGCATATAAATCTGATGGCATTTCTTCATGCCGCGACCGAAGTGTCCAGAAACGGGGATTGACAAGATAGACACGACAGCGTCGCGTAACATTTCGTTTTCGGAAAGAAAGACAAGAAAGTGAGGAAAGAAAGAGTGAGGGAGGTAGGAGATAGAAAACCGAGAAAAGAGACCTTGAGAAACTCTTGACCTCGGCCAGACGTCACGGTCGGCGGAAGGTGTCTCATCGAGACGTCGAATGCATCGCAACCGTCCTCTCGTCGTCTCGGTAGCCCACTCTTCCGGCATTCGTCCCACTTTGTGAAGCCCCATCGAGCGCAATCGGGCTCTAGTTTGAGACGTGCCAAACAATCTCGCTGTAGAGGTCACCGACGTACGCAGCTGACAGAACAAAGGGTTTATCTCGTTGGACCCACTCGCACCCCAACCACCAGGAGAACGATGAACCAAAAAATAAATAAAATAAATTAGACTCATAGCCGAGTGTCTCATTGTCAAGAAGACCAGCAAATAACCAAAAAAATGCAGGTGCAAATCTGCCGTCGCATCTCCGATGCAGTGTTCTAAACACCGTTTTACCCAACGCTCTAAAGCCGCGAAAACACTGTGCCAATACATCGAACAAAAGAAACTCTGCAGCCAATGCCTGAGGTCTTCCTTGTATGACGGTCACATTGGCCATACAAAAACTGCCTACACACATCTTCGAAACATGCACATGTATTGATTGAACATGCTTCCATCATTATTGAGGCATATGTCGGCAGGAAAACACCGTGTTCTTATGTACGGTGAAATCTGGTGCGTCTACTTTGCTGCAAAGCCCTTGAGAGCGCCAATCGCTGCAATCTGCTATAGGGGAGCTTAGGAAACGAGGAGGCTGACTCCATGCTTGTGGACCTAAGAAAAAAAAAATCAGCCTGCGTTGGGACACTAAAATTGGCGTTTCACGTGCCTGATTTGTGCTCCGTGTCACGCATGCGCAGCCCTCTTTTTTTTTTTTCTTTTTTTGTAAATTGAAACATACGCGTATTTTTACCCTCTTCATTCGCCGAGCTAGCTTTGCAGACAACAGTGACTGGATCACCCGCGTGCTTTGCGCGTAAGAATTATAGACGCACTACTATAGTTACTGAGTTACAGATTCGTCCAAGGTACGGAGTGTCGGAATGTCTGTACCATGTGTGGGCTTGTCGCGTTTGGGCTGTCTCGAAAGGAATGCAGATTAGTACCGCTTATGCAATGCGTGTCATTTTATTCGCAAACGTTTCTGAAGTAGATAATCGTTGAAGCATCCTGTCTGTTGCAGGAAAGCACCCCATGCTGCGGAGGCGGCGATCAGTTGCCTCTATATTTTATTTTTCGTACACATGCGCAGTGTTCAATTACCTAGGATTCTTTTTTTTTTCATTAAACGTTTCAAATTATTTTTAACGGTTGTTCTGGAAATGAACAATTGCGAAATTCGAAAACAAACGTTTCGCGACAAAAAATAAATAAATGAACGAAATTTACTATTCTTCATACAAGTCAGGACCCTGGTTTAGTTTGATTTAGGCAGCAAGCGTTGACCAAAATTGGCGCGCTGAAGTCACATACACATATTCACATTCCCCTTTCCCCATTGCCCCCCCCCCCCCCCTCCCACCCAAAAAGAAATAGAATGGGAAAAAGATTAGTATAGAATAAAACACGAGCGTAATTGATCGCATGTCTGGCATAAAGATTCGTTTGCGAAAGTCGGCGTGCACGAACCGCGTTTACGGATTGCTTTCACATCAGAGCCACACACCCTCCCGGGGGCGAAATGAAAAGTGGCGCCACCTTCGACCCGAAACATTTCTTATTTCCTTCTTGCTTATGCACTCTCACCTTTCTCCTCTCCTCCTCTGCAACTCTGTCTTCTTCTCTACTTTCTATCCGCCCTCCATTCCTCGTTCTTAATTTCTAATTATCTCCCCTCCGCTCCGGATACTTCCGTGATGACACGGGACGCCATTACGAGTAGGCAGTTGATCAATCAGGTTTTAACACGAAGCCTGGGAGCGATTAGTTTTGCCCCCTTCCCTTTTTACCACAAGCCCTGGTCAACATACCTTCTATACTCGTAAAAACAATAATAAGTTTTACAGATTTTATTGTTAATACGCCAAGCGAAGTACAGATGGAGAAAGGTAAACACGGCTTTTTAGCACGCATGAATAAACCAGCATTCGCAGAAAGCTGGAACCGCGCGAGAAAGTGACCTTAATGGTGGATAGCATGGAAACATTTGAGCATATGACGTTATCTGGATCAAAAAATACAAGAAAAAAGAACAGAAATTATCGATGAGCTCACGTTCACTTCAGCCTATTTTTCATCGTACCAATATTTGAGATTGTGGGCGCTTGTAACATTCATATCAATAAAAAAAAAAACTTGTCAAAAATATTATATATATACATCTTTTTTGCTGTTATATTGTGGCACGCGCCCACAATTTCAAATATCGTTAGGAGAAAAATTAAGCTTAGGAGGGCGTGAGCTCATTAAAAAAAAAAGTTGTTCTTCTTTTGTATTTCTTTTTTTTTTTTTAATCCAGCAAACGTAATGTGCTCTAATTTTCGCTTTTTATCATCACTTTCTCACAAAGTTCTTAGTTTTCTGCGAAGAGTAGTTTATTTATGCGGGTCAAAAAGCCCAAATTTACCTTTCTCGATCGGACCCTATAGTTCTTACACGACTTGGTTGTCGAAGGAAGACGCGGTGTTAATGGCATTTGAAACGAGCGCCTCCTGATAAGATAACATATGTCTAATCTAAAATGCACATACACGTATCTTAATTCTCCAGATAAAGTGGAAAATTAGTAGTGCTCCGCGGGGAGCCGAACTACTTTTTGCTACCGTTCTTCAGGGAAAAACCATCGAGTACAGAAGGTGTCGCCCTCGTTCGTTTCATCAGGTGCAGAGAGTGAGCATGCTCACAAACTAGCCTCGCGACAGGCAAAGCATCGGCGAATGCGCGTGACGTAAGTAATGCCAAATTTGCCTCGTGACGTCACAAACGCATGACTTTGCGCACAGGCTTGTTTATTGAACAACACCGAACGCTTGCATGCGACGCAGCCCTCGCACCTCAGAGCGCCCATGTTTCGGTCAATATGTGTGACGTCACACAATGCTTCTGGCGTCTCGAATCACTATAACGGACGTTTGGTCACAGCTGTCAATAATGCGTGGCGTCAGGAGGCTATGTTGGTAACCGCTCCCGTTGAATGATCACGCGCGTGTATCACTGGATCTGGGATCTCAAACACGCGGCCAGCGACTCGCTGAGACGGGGCTCTCAACCATCAGCGGATGATTTCCCTGCTACACTGATTCAACACGAGCACCAGCCGTGCGCTGCGTCGGGAACACCAACAAATAATTCGTGTTGTTGTTGTCCTCATAAGTTTAGGTCTTAACGTGGCCGCTAGGGGCGCGGCGATTGGATATGTCCATCACAATAGCGAGTACATTGCTAACCATTGAACGAATCTGTTAACAGAGTTTTATTGTTTGTTCCTCTCATGGCAACACACACTAACTGCTCATTCACACACTTGTGACAGCTAGCAGTGCCTCACAATCTCTTGTGATCGCTTGCGACAAGAAAACACACTGACGCCATCTATCGGGTAGCCATGGAACACTCGCGATTCCCGTATATATCTTTTTTTTTTTTTTGCGCATTATTATTTCGTTATTGAATCAAGACCTTGCGGCAATGTTATAAACGAGCGTTTCTCATATATGGTCCTACATTTGCTCTCACAAATACAGCATTTCCTTCGCTCTAGTGAAATGCTGTTCCATGGCCACCTCATAGATGGCGCAGGCGTGCCGGTGTGTTCTCTCGTCGTAAGAGATCACAAGAATTCGGTCATAAGCAAACGCAAGTGTGTGAACCAGTGTGAGATTAGGCTAGTTGGTTTTTTATGCTTTGATTAAACAATATTAGTCGTCAGTTGTTTTGCCAGCAGTAATTTAGTTTGCCGGAGTATGAGTACATTCTCGCCCACTGTAGATTAAAAACATAGCCAGTGCAGTACGACTGCTAGCCTGGGGTATTTAACGTGCATCACGCAGTATTGATGCACGACCGCACGCCGGTACGACGCTCATCCAGGGACTCTGTACACTTGGCGAAAAAGGCGGCGAGGAATCAAGCGGCCGTGATTGACCGGCCCCATGGCGCCGGCAAATCACGGCGGTCAAGTTCCTGTCCGACGTTTTCGCCAAGTGTCGAGCTTAGAGCCCCACGAGGATGGAGATTGAGCCCAGGATCTCTTGGTCCTTCAGCGCGACATTTCTCTCCACGCGCTCCGAGCTGTGGTGCGCGAACACACTCGGTCACCGGTCCCCCACTTTGATTAAACTGCGCTGCTAAGGATTAAGGCAGGGTCTCACAGAACCGTCTGCATATGTTACGTTATGTTACGGGAGCTTACACCTTCTTGTGTCGAGAGTCACTGGAACATCCGTGCTTCGTGTGAAGCGACCAGTTGCTCGCGACATTCGAGGAACTGATGCTCCGGTGACTTATAACGCAAAGTAAGGGAGAACGTAAGCAAAACGCTTCTGTGTGGATAGGCCTTCAGAAATTAAAACCTCTTGTTGAAATTCAGGCTTCGCGTTTCTTACAAGTGCCGACAAACATTGTGCGAAAGCGCTAAACGCGGCCACGAGCGCGTGCCCCGCCGCCATTCGCTTCCAAGGGCCCCTCATATCAGTAATTTTAGTGCTGCGCCACCATCTGATTCAAAGAGCCGCACGAGGCAAGGACATCGAGAATTTTCACATTTGACGCTGCTTGTCACATCAACGTGCTCTTTTACTAATAACAACACCGAGGCAAATAAAATAAATATATTCGATGTGTGTATGTTTCTGGTGTCTCAGCTCTAGATGAGCAATTTAGCTAGTGTAGTAAAACCGCTAGCCTGTGATCTTTAACGTGCACCACGCAGTAGTGATACACAACCGCATGCCGGTACGATACTCGTCCAGATCGAAATGGACAGGGAAAGGGTGGGGATTGAACCCAGGGTCCCTGGGTTCTGCAGCGCGAGCTTTCGCTCAACGTGCTACGGGCTGGTGTGCGCTAGCCTAAGTTACTTTACGCTAGCCCACTCGGCCGCCGATTCCTTCAGGCAAGAAAGACGATGCGACATATTCCTAATATTGCGCCTATTTCTGTATGCCCGGTCGTCCTTCTCGTCCTAATGTCGTTATTTGTAATACTTCGAAGCGCAGTTTAATGAAAGTATAAAACCGGCCTCAACTTCTTCGCTCACAAAGTGTGACCACAGAGTTCTGCGTGCTGGCACACATTGCGGCTAATCTAATGAATTTCACGCGTCTGGTGTTCGCATGATCGAGTGGCCATGCCAGCTGCCGCACGAAATACGCGATGAATACCGCTCCGTCGGTCCGAGCGTGAGTCTTTCGACAGGCGTGTAATGCACACACCGCTCATCGGAACGCTCCAGTTTGGGCTGGCTTCAGAAGAGGCGTCGTCGTCGTGGCCGATTTCCTTCGAGATCAAGTGAACATTTCTGATTTTACAATGGCCGAGAGTCCGAGAAGGGCAGGGCGTCTCTTTTGGCTGTCCCCGGCCTCCTGCAGCACACGCGCTCGCTGCCTTCCGCCATTCTTTGGCTGCGCGTGCGCGCTCGGAACTCGCAAAATGCGCAACTTTTTTTCTTTTTTCGTTTTAATTATTTGAAGGTGGGAAGTTTCTGCTCGAGGCGGGACAACTCAAAAACCTCCCGGAAGTTCTCAACATGTCAGTAACTATATAGACCAAACTTCGGCAGTGTGTGGGGGAAAACTCTCAGAATCCTCCTGTGCGTGTGGCTGATTGATTGATTGATTGATTGATTGGGGTTTTTTGGCACATCAGCATCTAAGGCCATAATGCGCCAAGAGTCTGAACTATTGCAGTAGAGGGTTAGAGAGAGGAAAGAGCTATAGTAGCAGGTGATGTGATAAAAATATGGACATGCATTTGTATAAGTGTAAAAGGTATGGTCATGAGTTAGGGGTGGAAAATAAAATCACAGTCGGTGTATAAGGCCGATATCAGTAAGAAACTTAAATAAGCAAACATGAGAAATAAGTGGTTCATCACCTAGCAGCAGGGCTAGGTGTAGTGGGACATGTTCTCTATATAGTTGTGAGAAGTGTTTCTGACGGTATTGATCATAAGTGCGACATTCAATTAAAATGTGTAAAACGCTTAAGGTTATGTTACAGTATTCACATACTGGAGCATCCTCCCCACTCAAAAGGTGCCCATGTGTGAGACGTGTATGACCAATTCGTAACCGACACAGGATTACTTCGTAAAAGCGCTCCCGATGCCGGGCACTCTCCCATTCACTTATGTAAGGTTTTATTGCATGTAATTTGTTGTACATTTCAGTATTCCACTGAAGTTGCCACTTTAACCGAATGCACCGTTTTAGAGACGTGTGATAGTCTTTATAAGGTATTTCACGCAAGTCTATTTGTTTCTTGCTAGCAGAACGTGCTGCAGAGTCAGCCGCTTCATTTCCCGGGATGCCAACATGGCTAGGCACCCAGCATAAAGTTATGCGAATGTTGCTGTTTGCGGCTAGAATAATCTTACTCTGCAATTCAGAAACAAGTGGGTTTGTGACCCGTTCCAGCGATAAAACTGCTTTTAAAGAACTCAAAGAGTCAGTGAATACTACTGAGCGAGGAAACCTTTTCTTGGTTATGTAGTCGACCGCCAATAGCAGACCGTAGAGCTCTGCCGTGAATATGGTGGCGTTTGAGTTTATTCTCCTTACTCGCTTAACGGATGGTCCAATCATAGCGCATCCCACAGTGGAGTCGTCTTTTGTCCCGTCCGTATAGAAACTTGTATACTCTTGATATTTACATTGAAGTTCCAAAAATTCCTGCTTCATGACTTCCTTTGGAACATCTTTTTTACTATGTTTCGTTAGTGTGAAGTCGCAGTGAATGTTGCTATAGTCCCATGGGGCAATATGGGGAGGGTATTGGACTACTGGGGCCTTTGCATCCATTCCAATAGACTCTGCTGAACTACAGTTCCTAATTGAAAAAGGAGGAACTATGGAGGGCTTGTTTTGAAATGTTCTCTGGAACCGAATGTTTTCTATGTTATCTCGGGCAGGATGCTCAGGGACCGAGCGGACCCTAATGGAGTACATGAGACCTAGTGTAAACCTTCTATACTCCAAGGATGGTTCATTAGCTTCTACGTACAGACTAGGTACTGGGGAGGTGCGGAACGCACCAGTAGCTAAACGCAACCCCTGATGGTGAATGGGGTCCAACATCTTCAAAGCCGATGCCCGGGCTGAACCATACACTATGCAACCATAGTCAAGCCGGGAACGAACGACAGAGCGATGGATGCGTAATAGACATAGTCGGTCTGAGCCCCATGCCACATGCGATAAAACCTTAAGAACGTTGAGAGATTTCAGACATTTCAGTTTAACACTCTTAATATGTGGAATAAACGTGAGTTTTGAATCAAATATGAGACCCAGAAACTTGTGTTCACTTTTTACGGAAATTGGAGTACCATACATACTTAAAGATGGATCATGGCAAATTCCACGCCGACGAGAAAAACAAACACAGGCTGTTTTTTCGGGCGAAAATCTAAAACCATTTGTATCAGCCCATTTGATCAAGTTATTAACCGTAAGTTGTACCCGACGTTCACAAATCGACAAGTTACAGGACGAGACGGAGATCTGCAGGTCATCAACATACATAGAATATTGTACTGAAGGTGGTATTACACGGGTAATTGAATTTAACTTAACTATAAAAAGAGTGACGCTGAGCACGCCTCCCTGGGGGACTCCATTTTCCTGTATGAACTCTCTTGAAAGTGTTGTGCCCAGCTTCACACGAAAAGTACGGTGCTCCAAGTAACTTTGGATGGCAGCTAACATGCGACCTCGAACACCGAAACTGAACAAGTCTTGCAGTATGCCAAAACGCCAAACCGTGTCATAAGCCTTCTCTAAATCAAAGAAAACAGAAAGGCATTGTTGCCTGTTCACAAATGCCTCCCGCACAGCGGTCTCAAAACGAACTAGATGATCAATCGTGGACCGGGCTAAACGGAAACCACACTGGTACTTATCAAGTAGGTTGTTTCTCTCCAAGTAAAATATAAGTCTCTTATTAATCATTCGCTCCATAGTCTTTGAAATACAGCTAGTTAAAGCTATGGGCCTAAAGCTAGATGAACATGAGGGATCCTTGCCTGGCTTTAGCACTGGTACGATGATAGCAACCTTCCAAGAGGATGGAAAGTGACTCTCGAGCCAAACTCTATTAAAAAGGCACAAAATAAGTTCCAGGGTGGACGGGTGGAGATGTTCGAGCATTTTATAATGAATCCCATCGGGTCCAGGTGCAGACTGCTTGGATGAAAGAGCCGACTGAAGTTCGTGTAGTGTGAATGGAGCATTATATGGTTCTCTCATAGCACCAAAGGTGGTCACGGTCTTTTTTTCAGCGTGCAACTTGTGTCGCTGAAAATTTTGAGTATAATGCTCGGAACTCGATACAAATTCAAAGTGTTCCCCTAGGATGTCTGCCTGCTCTTTCAGACTCGCAGGGCATATTCCATTTAGACTTAAAAGTGGGACAGAAAATGCACGGTAAGAACCGTCGATTTTATGCACTCGGTCCCAAATTTCTTTCAGGGATGCACTGCTATTAATAGAGGAAGCATATCCTCTAAAGCTTCGCCGCTTAGCGTGCCTTCGGATGTACCTTGCCTGTGCCCTCATTCTTTTGAAATTAATAAGGTTGTTCGGTGTAGGATATCGCCTAAAAATTCCCCACGCTTTGTTTTGTTTCTTTTTAGCCTCTCGGCAGTCTTCATTCCACCACGGCTTTGGCCTTTTAGGAAGATGGGTGGACGTCATCGGTATGGCAATCATTGCAGCTTCCAGGATGTGCTTTGTGAGATGGTCTGTCGCTTCGTCGATAGAGAGTTGATGTAGAGATGTAACAGCTAAAAGAGATGATTGCTTAAAACGTGCCCAGTCAGCTTTTTCAAACTTCCACCGAGGTGAACGCGATGAAAGAGTGACGTGAGAATGGTTAAATTCTAAAATTAGTGGGAAGTGGTCACTTCCATATGGATTTTGGATGACCTTCCATGAAAGCAATGGTAATATTAAAGGGTGACAAATGGATAAGTCTATAGAAGTAAAAGTATGAGTGGTAGAACTAAAATAGGTAGCTTCATTCGTGTTAAGTAGGCACAATCCCGAGGAAAGAAGGAAGCGTTCAATAAGAGCCCCTCTAGGATCTCGTCTGCCACTCCCCCACAGAGGATTGTGTGCATTGAAGTCTCCTAAAAGTAAAAAAGGTGGTGGAAGCTGACTAATAAGGTCTTCAAGCTCTTCAATCTTTAGCTGATAACTGGGAGGTATATATAAAGAACAAACTGTAATTATACGATCTAACAAAATGCGGGCTGCCACAGCCTCCAGCGGAGTCTGCAGAGTCACTTCGCTACATGGAGTTGAGCGTTGCACTACAACTGCAACACCTCCAGATGAATGAAGTGCTTGTATCCGGTCCTTGCGAAATACCTGAAAGTACTTTAATATATTAGTGTGGCTGGCTTTTAGATGTGTTTCCTGCAAGCAAAATGCAATGGGGGCATGATCGTCTAGCAGCTGGCTCACATCGTCATAATTCGGAAGGAGGCCTCTACAGTTCCATTGAAGAAAAAGAGACATTGGCATTCTAAAAGGAAGTCAGATCGATATATATATATATATATATATAGATACCAGAGAAGACTAAGACACAAATTTATGGGGCTTTTGGTGCCTCAACACGGCGGATTGTTTTTTTCTTGGCAGTGTCCTTCGGTCGTCCTACAACCTCAGAGGAGACCAGAGGAAGAGACTCTGTTTCGGGAAGAGACTGGTCGTCTTCAGAGAGCGGTAGGCTCTCGTCCATTTTTTCTTCCGGCGAGAGCGTTGGGCCCTTGGGCGGTGGAGGTTGTTCTGTCCGCCTGGGCTTTTGGTTGCTGCAGGAAGCACGAGGAGGGAGCCCTCGACCCCTGCCAGAAGGACCAGCTAGGGCCGCTGGTGGCGCCCCTGATACCTGGGACGGAGTGGTACCCTCCTTGGAGGGTACAGCACCCTTAGAACATGAAGGTGACTGAGTGTGCGTCACCTTCAAAAGTTCGGAAGGGGACCCCTGTGGAGAGGACAGGTCTTCCAGGGAAGTCTGTGTCTCCACAGATGCCGTAGACAGTGGGGGTCCCCTCAACACTGCCTGGGCATAAGAACCCCTTGCCTGAAAGGCAAGCTGTTCTTTGGCTGCTTGGTAGCTCAGGTTATGTTTCACTTTGAAAGTCAAGACGTCTTTTTCCTCTTTCCATTTTGGGCAAGAGCGAAAGAAAGCAGGGTGAGCTCCGCTACAGTTTACACATTTCGGTTCATTTTCACAGATGTCCGCTACATGGTCAGTACCACCGCACTTTCCACACGTTTCTCGGCCACGACAGTTTCGGGAACCATGCCCAAAACGTTGGCAACGGAAACACCGCTGAGGATTTGGAATGAAAGGGCGGACTCTGCAGCTCAAATATCCTGCCTTCACGGTGGATGGAAGGGCATGGAGCTCAAATGTGAGTATCAGATGGCGGGTTGGTTTTTCTTGTCCGTCACGTTTTAAGGTGATTCGTCGAACAGCAACGACAGCACTCTTGCGAAGACCTTCGAGGATCTCGTCTTCACTGCATTCGAGAAGGTCATCTTCTGAGATGACACCGCGAACAGTATTCAGGGTACGGTGGGGGGTGACAGTAACCGGGTAGTCTCCCAGGCTTGTCATCTTCAAGAGTGCTGTGCTTTGTGGCTTGTTTTCTACCTCAACAAGGAGGTCTCCAGCAAGCTTCTTTGCCTTATAAGATTTTCCAACCACTTGTTCTAGATGCTTTGCAATCACAAAGGGAGAAACTTTTGACAAATGCACAGTGTCACTTGCGGAGTGTACTACAAGAAATCGAGGATATTTTTCAGGTTCATTAGCTTTTTCAAAAGTAAGGGGAGCGGGGCGAACCCTTTTCGGGGGTCGCTCTGCTCGGGGTTGAGAAGAGAGGGGCGCCATAAAAAGGCAAAGGGTTTTCGGAATCTGTGGCGCGCCGCCCACCACGGAGCCCAACGAGGGAATAGGTAATACCCCATAACAAATATGGCTTTGCTGGAAGCATTACTCTATTAGCGCTACCCAGAAACTATAACCAAGTGTGGATCTGGACGAGAGTATCTGTCACCACCCAAGGTTAGCCCTTGCCGCCAAAGAAGTTGAAAAGGAAAGAAGAGAAATGAGAAGAGTGAAAAGAAGGAGGAGACAAGGGTGAAAGAAGGGAGGGGATAGTAGAAGGAGTGGCGACTAGACTGAATCATCCTGGCCGGGCCTTACCAGGACTCCCGTCTATGAGAAGCGGGGGCCGAAGTGGTGTATTGCCTCGCCCGGGGGGCCCCGAAGGGTCCAAACCTACCCCGGGCTCGGCTCAACCACCAGGATGCCCTTTTCCCCAGACACGGGAAAGCCACGCACAGCCAGACGTGGGCGGGCGAACCCGCATGGCTCGGGGTCCGTGGAGACGCCACTCTCCAAACACCTGCTTTCACAGGTGCCCCCTGCGGGGCTGTGCGTGTGGCGACAACAATCAATCAGATATGCACACAATCTGATTGTTCTCAACTTCACGCCAAATTGCAGATATATCCGGAAACCTCCGCGTGTAAAAAAGGCCTCGGACATTTTCTTTGCCTTTCATCACTGCCAGGCACGTGAGACACCGAGAGGTGAGACACCGGAGTCACACTGTGGGTACATCCTATAGACTACCGCCCGGTACAAAGGGTATAGCCACTAACCATCATCCATCCATACATACATTCAACGATGTTCGCTGCAGATATAATATACTGTGCGTACACGCCTCACGGAGGTTCGGGGCATGTTTGTTTCAAAGATGTGACAGGACCGGAAGGAAGAGAATCGCATCATGCAGCGTTTGCAGCGACCGCGGCTCACACGTTAGCGTTTGAATACGATCGACTCATTTTGCGACCGCTTATAAGCGCTTACGACGAGAGCATACACTCGCACGCTGGCACAATCAATCGGATAACCCTCGTTCGCTTTCGATTTGTGCATAACTATAAACTGAAGATTTTTTTGGCATTTGTGAGATCGAATCTGCGAACTTTTCACGAGAAATTGACTTTTATAATATTGTCAAAACGGTTTCAAGCACGCGCTGTAAGAAGGATGCGTACTTTCCGAGGGGATCGACCGGTGAAGGCAAGTGGTGGACGTAAAGATCGCCGTGGAGCTTCCTGCATATTAGGGTTAGTGCACTTGCTACTAGGAGTGTCGCGAACCGGCCGAGGTTCGAGTTCGACCAGGTTCGACTTTTTCGAACTTTTGTGGAAATTTTGTCGACCTTGTATTGAGGTTCGACTCGTGTGCGCATGCGCGACAGGCTGGCTCGTTGGCTTCGGATTGGATGGTAATGGCTAAGGGATTAAGGGCCCCGCTGATCGTTATTCAGTTAATACAGTACAAAAAAAAAAATAAGTTATTAACTTCTTCAGTGATTAGAATTGGTTTCTTTTAATTGCAACTCTTCATAAGATAAAATAACCCTTTGCATAAAAATATATTCTCCAAGCCTAGCCAAGCTTCTATCAAGGTCTGGCCACACTGTCCGCAAAGTCGAACCCACTGGTCGAACCGGTCGAATCTGGTGAAAAGTTTCAAAGGTTTGTCGAACCCCGAAAGTTCGACCTAAAAATCTGGTTCGGCAAAAGTTCGCGACACCCCTACTCGCTACTTTCTTGCGGGCACGTGAGGAACGGAGCCTATACGGGAACTCTAAGTTGGGGGCAATCGTAGCGCCATCTCTCCGTGGTATCTTTATATCAATCCGTGGTACTCTCCTTCGAGGAGGCAGTCATGCTTGTGTTCGGCCGTGTTCCAAATTTTAATCAATTTTACTTCAGGGAAAAGGTTGTGTACCATGGCGTTCTCAAACCTACCCGCGTCCAGCGTTTTTCGGTCTGTGTAGTCACGTGACTCGACCCGCCGGAGTAACTCGGATTTATTTTGGTAAGATTTGGAACACAGCCGCAACACTGCAGAACTGCAAATGCACCGCGCCGCGGCTCCTCTTGCGTAGATGGTTTCACGTTTTCGCCCCTAGGCTACACGCCAGTTTTGGATGCACATTTGAGTGGGCGCAAGCTTCCTGCATCCCTTCTTTATGTCATTTCTCTTCGGGGACGGCGCACTCTCTCGGAGCTGCGAATATACAGTCACCTTTCGTTGTAATGTTCCTGACAAACGACCGTCCTTTCTTTTCTTTTTCGATTGTCGTCACGAAACAAATGGGACGTCATACTGGCCTGCCAGGCAAGCGGGAGAAGTCGTCGACCTCTCATAGAGGTAGATTTATCTTTAATATTCAGCGTAGGCGACAATTCCGGTAACCCCCCGCCTCTCGGCCGCCGGGCGAGCGGGTTGAACGCGCGTAAAACTCCCGTAAATCACGGGGCGTGCAATGACCGCAAGAAACATGAGCTCGACCGCCCTTTCAAAATGGACGGGTTATACCGGATTCTAAACTGCTTCCACACGAACCAGATGTGAACGCTTGAGAGAAGACTTGAATGACTCTAGTCGACCCATCGACTCTAAAACCGTGGTCACACTGAACGTCATACAAAAGAACAGTCTAAAGACAATGTCTGAGGCATACATACGTATAAAAGAAACATGATTCCAGCATTCTCTAGCGCAATATTTACGCCGCAATGCAAATGATTAGATAGGTGCGATTTCGATGTTTCGGCATGTCGACCCCACGTATAAGTTATATTTTGGAATCGCTCCTAGAGTTACCGAACTCCCAAAAAATATATATTTTGACGTGCCTAAATCGGAGACGCATCTCACAAAACTACCCCCCCCCCCCCATTTTTCCAAAAACAAAATTGCAATCATTTACGTCGCGAGCCTCATTTTTGATGAGGAGTGATTTTCTTCGATGCGAAACGCAAGTTTCGTCTGCTTCTTGCAGAAGGGTTGCTATGATGCAAGAACGCCAAGCTTTCATTAAATAATAAAAAAAAAATGAAAGCCGTTTACAATTTCCTGTAACGCCGGATTAGAGCGGAGCTCTTGAGGAGGAGGATGGAAGAGTACTGAGGGATAGGATGGAAGGGTGCTGGGGGATAAGTGACTCCCTGAGGTCACGTGACCTCAGGGAGGTCACGTGACCTCAGAAGTTGTGACGAGACCTGAGGGGGTCACGTGACCCCGGGGGGGGGGGGGGGGGGGTCCTTCGCGTGGTTGCTGGTTAAAAAAAAAAAAAGAAAAAAAAAGAGAAAGGTACGTTTTGCTTCTGTACTGTGTGATTTAGAGGTCGGCTCCGATCAGGCGCTGTCCAAGGGGCAGTGTTACCAGGGGAAATGAAAACGTGCTGCGTCTTCGGATGTAGTGGGCGCATTCACGACCGTGTGTCGCATTTTAAATTTCGGGGAGTATTGACAGATTGAGAGCTCTTTCTTGATTCGGTGGATGGTGGTGCATGTCCGGTCTTAGTTGGTGGAGCGATTTGTCTGGTTAATTCCGATAACGAACGAGACTCTAGCCTATTAGATAGGTGCGTGGTTCTCTGCACCTTGCACCCTTCTTAGAGGGACAAGCGGCTCCTAGCCGCACGAAACAGAGCAATAACAGGTCTGTGATGCCCTTAGATGTCCGGGGCCGCACGCGTGCTACACTGAAGAAAGAAGCGTGTTTTTATTCCTGTCTGTTAAAACAATAAGCTTAGAAAATATGACTTGAGCAAACAGAGTCCTAATTGAAGTCCATCGCATTACCCCCGAGCAAGTGTTCGTCTGTTTAAATAACAGGGCATAGAAAAATAAGTTTCCATAAAATTTCGACAAAAATAAAAACAATAATGACTTCTTCGTGTCAACGAGTCTACCACATAACTTCCGCGATACGCATGACGCCGCACACGAAAGGAGGGAACTTCCGGACGCTAACTACACTCGTTCTCGATTGTTAGCAAACAAACCTCGGCGCGTCGGCCACCTCGCCCGTAAGTCCTTTGGCTTCGCTCCTTGATACGTGTCTGTTAGAATTGTTAGACAAAAACACGACGTACCGCTCGAGTTATTTCGTCTGTCCTCTCTGAAAGGCGAAGTCGAGCTCGCTCGTAAAGGTAAGACAGCTGTTGAATAGCAGACGACGTTGCAAAGGAGCAGACGACGCTCAGATAGAGGGTCTCGACGACCCACTATCTTTCCACTTGAGCCAATCAGAGCTTGGCGTTCTGACGTCACCGCAACCCCTGCGCATTAAGCAGACGAAAATCCTTTCCGCATAGCAAGAAAACAGAAAACGTATTGCAGAATCCGGTCAACCCCCCCCCCCCCCCTCCCCAAGCATACTCACCTATACCTGCCCAGATCGTCAAAGCATACCCAGAGCCACACGCCACACTTCTCAAGAACTCACGATCGTGCCGGGAGAGGGAGTTCAATCATCGTGGACGGTCACGACGACGTTAAAGACTAATTGCGCCACCACTCAAAGTGCGAATCGACGTCTTCCAGGAAAGACTACCTATGCCCCAAAAGAGTTGGTCGCTTGTCCGTCGGCACGCCCTCCCAAGCTGCAGCGTACAGTGGGCAGAGCAGCGCTATGGGAGTGGTGCCCGTGTTGATAGATGGCGCTGAAACACGCCTAGCAACAGCCCAGCAATAGCCGCTTAATCTCAACGACCGCGGGAACCACCCCTGCTAGTAGTGGGAGCGATTTAACCTGGCGGTTATAACTTATATCAATGGATTCCGCGAATGTTTGCCGAACCTGGTGGTTCCATTGGTTCGGCCAACTTTCGAATTTTTAATGAAAATCGATGAAGTTCGGCTGATGGAAAGTGTTGCCCGACTTCTACTCGACGAATTTCGAATTTAGGGAAACTAATAATTTATAAAGCAGTATGTTTCATATTTTAGAAAATGATAACCAATGTTTACGCAATACAAACGCGCAAATGCGCAATTCTGATGCTTCAGTTAGGTTATAAACGTCAAACAAAAAAAAAAACAGTTTATTCAATACATATTGCACGTTTCCTCTGTCAGGTGGCGTGAGCTCGTTTTCAATTCTCGCGCATGCGCACAAAAGTCGAACCTTTGTCAAAGTTCGCGTTAGAAGCTCGAAAACGTCGAGACTGGTCGAGCTAGAATTTTGTCAGGTTCGCAAAGTCCCTAGTTATACCACGCCATATTCTATCTGTGCCGGTATTTGTACGCTGACACCTACGTCTGGGCAACGTCGTAGTATCGGGGTGGAGCGCGCCGACGAAACACGATAAAAACAAAACAAAGATTCAAATGCGTACGTAATTTAGTGCAAAAAAAAAAAAAAAGTAAAGGGACTAAACATGGTGGCTGCAAGAAGAAAAAAGAGGCGACTCTTAGATTAGCAGACGAGCGTTTAACCGCCCGTAATCATACGAACGCTAAATGGCGTCTCGAAGTCTTTAGCGTGCGGAAAGGAAACACCGCCCGCGAATCGACAAACAAAAATGGCGTTTGCTACGATATAAAATGAACTGTCACGGTAAGTGAGCGCATCCCTTAACGATGACTTGTACGCTAATTGGCTTAGAACAGAAACAAGCCCTTTCAATTAGGGAGAAAAAAAACAACAGCGTAAGGTAACTTTTGCGTTGCAGCAACGACCACAGAGTTGTCGGAATATATCATACACGCAGATATACATAACGCGATAAAACGACGATGCAACGGAGAGATTAAACTGAAAAGAACGTTGTAAACAAACTTTCTGAATGATTTATCACACTGAATGTCGGGTTAGTATAAAAACGCCCTATAAAGGGTGTACGCCTAAAGATGGCCAAGCTATAAAAAAAGTACAAATTAAACAAAATAAAATAAGCTTTTCTTTTTTGGCTGAGTTTGACTAGGGATTTACACTAGACGAAAGTTTACACAAACCATATCTCGCTTAGTGCAGCTTCAATGAAAAATGAGACTTTTCGTGTTATAAATCTTCTTTCAGTCACCTTTTTCCGCAATCTTGTGTTGTTTTTTTTTCTTTTTTTCCCCTCTGCGAGCTGTTAGCAGCCAACCGCTTAGCGAATACAACACAGTACACTGCTCATGGAGCACTGCGCGATAGTCGTTTGAGCGTGCTGAAATTGATAGGGTGCTGTCAAATCCCTCGCGCACACGCAATGTAAAAAGTGAAGGAAAAAAGAAACAGCATTCGCGCTTCGTACATAAAGAAAAAGGCTTAAAAGATGGCGGCGAGACTGCACGACGATCGCCGCGCCCTCTGGGTCGATTAACCGCGTCCTCAAAACGTAGCGACCGAGGGGGGGAAAGGGTCAAAGAATATGTAGGCCCCGCACTATCTAGCCAGTGAAAGCTTCCGTCATGATGACGTCACTGCTGAATGATTCACGCTAGGGGACCTCGTTGTTCCCTTTCGGTTCTGGGCCTTCTAGACCGCCGTCTCCGCAACCTTTGTTATTGTAGCTTAGTTTCGGTTTCCGGTTGTTCTTCGTGTTTTTAAAGTTTAGTTTGCCCCGCGAAATGGGTGATCGCTAGCGTGTGTGATCACTGAAACCTCCGAGAGTAGTTTTTTTTTTTTTTTTTTTTCTGCATTTCATTAGTCGTAAACGGTGGATATATGGAGGACCGTACGGTCACTAACAGTTTAAGAAACGTGGGTCGGGGCTAGTCTCCCAGGCATCTGATTATCCCTCCGCAGCCATTGAGACTGCAGCGTTTGCAGCCAATGAGATTGCAGCGTCTGCCGATACGAAAACCGAAGAGCCAATCGCGAAGCAAGAAGCGCGAACACAAGAAACTGCGTCCTGCGCTGCTTAAGCTGTCAACAAGATAGAAGAAAATTGCGATTCATTCTAAGAAAACTAAATGAATCAAATTACTTTAAGTTAATCAAGCAATACTTGTTTTATGTAAATCCGATTTAAAATCACTGTAGCTATAGAATAGTGATTCCTAATCATTAGATGCATCTCCCAATATGGCAGAAGGATGAATCGATCCGTCCGATCACTGAAAACAATGCGTAAACAAGAATGGCTGTCAATTTGAAGCACAATTTAATTAACAACTTTTGATTGAGTAAACTCCGCCATAGTAGAGCAAAAATTGCTTGTCTCGTTTTAGTTAGCGAAAAAAAAAAAGAAGCTTTACTCGATTTTTTTTTTTTTTTTGAGTTCTGATTTTTTTGAAATAGTACATTACTTTTGTAGTTTTCGTTTCTTTCTTTAGCATTCGTATTTACACGTAATGGCTAGGAAGTTACGTAACTGACGAACAAGGTGGAGATTAGGAAGTTCAACATTCCAATTTGTTCAGAAGACCACCTGCTTTGCGCTCCTCTTCAGTCTGATATAAATCTATATTGTTTGATAATTCTTTGACCCCAATACAAAACAAAATTCACACAGAAAGCAACAAGAGATTTAAAAAAAAATGGTAAATAAAAAAAAATGAAAGACGTTCACAAATCTCTGTAAAGCGAACTTAGAGCACAGCTTTTTAGTAAAACGAGGAGACGGTACGGAGGGGAGGGTATGCCCCTCCTCCTCATCCATACCTTCTCGTCCTCCGCCTCTCTTTTTATCCTCTTTCTTCCTCCTCCTCTCTAAATCTTCTCCTCTTCCCTCCTCCTTTCTTCCTCTTCTCTCCACCTCCCCTCCTCCTGCGTACCCTCCCATCCTCCTCCTCCGTACTCTCCCCCCCTCATCCTTACACAGTTTCCCCGCTAAATTTAACTGACAAATTGACAACACGTGACCTCCACAACAATAAATTTCCCTACTAAATTTAGCCGGGAATTGAATCGCTGTTGAGGTCATGTGACGTCAATTTTCCTGCTCTAGCGGAGAAACTGATTTTTTTTTTCAAGGATTTTGTGATACCAAGTCATGGGACGTCATTTTCACCGCTAAAATTAGCGGGGAAACTGAATTGGTGTTAAAGTCACGTGACGTCAATTTTACCGCTAAATTTAGCGTGGTTACGCCGACGCCGACGCCCCAAAACACGGAAGCAAAGTGCCTCTAAAAAAAAGAAAAAAAAGATAGGATTATTTTTGTGAAAAGGTTTCATTTCACAGCAGAACCGGACTGATGGAAATCACGATATAAATCGTCTTGAGATTTATTAGAGAGTTTTAGTAGATCGTTTCTGACGACTCCGATAACGATATCCGATGGACCGTCGCCGCCTTTCCGTGTGCAGGGTATGGTTATCCCGGGGATATCGGAACAGTCCATTAAAACTCTCTATTCTCCGCCCTGGTTGTGAGTAGAGAGGGTTAGTAGATCGTACCGAGACGTCCGATACCCCCGATAACGATATTCGATAACGATACTGTGCATGCACAGAGGTGTCGGCCAAGTATCGGTATCGTTATCGGAGTCATCAGAGAGGTTTCGTAGATCGCGTTTCGCCCTCCGCTAAGCCCTCCGCAACGAAGAAGCCGCTGCTGCGCCTGCGAGCCGATATCCTATCCTTGACCGTAGAGTTCGGGTATCGTAGCGGGTTGCCGAGAGCGTTGCGGGACGGCGAAAGCGATCTACGAAAACTCCCTATCGAAACGATCGACTAAAACTCTCTAATGACTATGAAACGGGAAGTGTGAAGTTCGGCGCGGGCAATGGCGGTCCCTCGATTCAACCCTACAGAGCATAGCATTCCCGGTATGTTGGATCTGCTCTTTGCACACCTCGTGCCTTTTTCTCTTTTTTCTCTTTTATTTTTTTCCCCGGACCTGAATTAATGATGGCTCGCGCTCGGCTTCCTTGTCACAGCGCGTTCTCTATGCTGTCCTTTGATTGATCTGCCTCTCCTTGCGCTCAGATGCGCCAAAGAAGCATTTTAGAACACTTGCCCACGGTATAAACTCTTTAAACACGCGCTATATTGAACGGCCATTGCCGACCTTCCCTTGTCTTGCCGAGATACCGAGCCACTGAAGCGGGCGTTGACGAACCTCCCTAAAAGCCTATGCTGAAAAGAAGGACACAGTAGCACCGAAAGTGGCAATAATGAAGTTTTGCGAATTCAATAAAAGGAGAACAAAAACCGAAGGTTGGTTATGGTGGCGCCCATGCACAGCTGCATGAAAGCGTCTGTAGTTGCTCACCCTTCTGGCTTCGTGATTGCTTCTTTGTCATTCTCATCGGCTAGTGCTGCAATTTCACTGGCTGAGGAACAATAATATGATGCTCGTAAAGTCGCCACGCTCTGCGTTCCTTAGGTTGTCGATGATTATAAAATATGAGAAGATGCGAAGTTGCAACAAATAAACATGAATGTGCGGAATTACAATTTATTACAACCTGTAAAGACGTTGTTGAGTCGTAACCAGAGGAGCACGACAGCTTATAGTTTTTATATGTTTTGCCTGCTTCGTTTCCTTTAGAACCGATCTACCAAAGAATTAATTTGTCTTTGACATCGTGTCGCAGTTGCCAGCTGGCAGATGGTAACATAGTGATGGCGGCGAATGAAGCATGGGTAGTATTGCGTTTCAGTTACGTTTTCGTTTAAACAGCGAAATCGATGTCGACATCATCACCATCCGGGGACCGAGGATGGGTAGGCCGACGCTTGTAGGCTCGCATTGATTATGTAATGCAAGTTGAGTAGTTATTGTTCTAATGAAACTCTAAATACTATAGCATGAAGCGTGGGAGCTGCAGGAGAAGCGATCGATCGTCACACTGTGAAAACGTTACCGATCGTCCCTGTACAGCACTGGTGATGTCGCGGAATTTACGAGACTAAAATACGAGACTTCTGTTAGATTACGGTCACTTACATTTCACACCTCCCAAACCGTTTCAAGCTATGATGTAAAAGAATTGCGTGAAATAAACGCAACTCGGTAGTAGGCCAGGGACAGCCGCAGTAAAGATTTTTGACGGGCAAAGAAAAAAATTTAGAAATAATTACCCTGCAAAAACTTAGAAGGGAACCTACACGGGGCATAGAGCAAGACCACGAAAAAGTCATTGGTTCGACCCCGTATACGTTTCACTTTTCAAACGCGGCGAGTTGCGTCTCTATTCGCTGACGCAAAGCGAGTCTCTCCAGCCGCCCGACACACAAAACTTCGGGGGAAAAAAGATGGAAAGAGAATTCTATTCGAGACTTTCAGTTTGCGTCAAGTCACGATGCGTGCGCCGGCTGACACAAAAAGAAAATTCTCAAACGTTCAAAAAAGTAATTAACAAAAAAGAAATCGATGGAGATGCAAGAAAGCAACGCCGCATATTATTCGAGAACCCGACACTCATTCATGTATAGCGGAGGGCACGCGTTCAATTTCTGCGAAGGTAATCTTGCTGCACACAAAAGGAAAGACACAACAGGAATTTGTGAGCAAACAAAAAAAAAAAATTAAGAGCCGGTAAAGACATCCCAAGTTGCTGCATTGCCGCACGCTATCCTGCGCGCCACAGACGCGAAATGTGCCAAGGCCTTCGTGGAAACGACTTTAACTATATAAGCGTTGCATCTTCGCGTTGAAATCGACAGGAATATATATAAAAGGCACGCGCGACTGGGTGCATAAGTCATCGGGGTGAGTCGGGGGGTGTGCTGGAGCAATATACAACCTAAAAAAAACAGGTGGGCTGTGGCTTTACGTTCCAAACTTCATCACTACCACCCACGCAGCTCCGCCTATAGCTCGCGTCAGCATCCCTTCGCAGGAAGCAGACGAGCAAGTCGTCTGCTTCCTGCGAAGAAGTTGTGGTGACGTCAGAACGAGGCCGAGCTTTGATTGGCTAATTGAAAGAAATAGTGGGTAGACATCAATATTAGATGCATTGAGGTCTACCCACTATTTCTTATTCAATCAACCAATAAGAGCTCGGCGTTCTGACATCCTCGAAACCCCTGTGCAAGAAGCAGACGAACTTGCGCTCCGTATACCAGCGCGTCCTGCAGCGTCTCTAAACGAGAGCGACGCTAGGACGCGGTGACGCCAAAATGTACGCGTCTGTCCACTTTTTGCGACGTATACTCTCGTGCTTATGCGGTGGGCTGGGGATTTACGAAGGATGACCTAATAGTCGGGCCTTATATCTCCTACGTAGTATTATCTGGGGGCACTCAGGAGAGCCAACGCCTTTTCGATGACTGTATACATACCATTGAACGCCGAGGAGGCTGCACGGTGACGCTCTGACTAAAACTAAGAAAACAAAGTATGCTCAAACTATTCCAAAAACCAGAAATCGCTGAAGCGTGGAGCAGTGGAAGGTGTGTACTACATATATGTACCGGCGAGTTGGATTTCTTTTTTTTTTTTCCCCCGCATCAGGTGACTTGTTGTCGAAACATTTGGGTATATAGGTAAATAAAAAAAAAAAAAACATTTCTGCATAAACTCTTTTGGCTCCGTCCTCAGGTGTGCAGCCGCAAGGCCAACCTTTACCTGCACCAAAGCGTACGTGTCTTGGTTTTTCATGGTTGCGGCGTTTTGAGTTTTGTAAAGCACTGAGTTCCCAATCCTTTACGCGTGCGTTGGAAACCTGATATAACAAATAGGAACTGGCTTCATCCGCTTCAGTGGAAAGTGCAGGTTGGAGGTGCCTTGATCTGGAATCCGACTGTCTTCTTTTTCGTGCTGCTAAAGTAATGAAGCTGTGCACGCGAGCTACAGTTGGTCTAGACAAGCTTCTCTGGTAAAACCCACCAACTTTTCCCCTTTCGCAGGGCGAACAATGGAGAGGAGGCAACGAGGAACTCGCCTCCTCTCCAACGTTCGCTCTGCTAGAGTGGAAAGAGTATAGACCTTTTTTCACAAGGGCGCCGCCATCTTGAATTGTCGTCACTTCCAGTATGGGAAAAAAACATTGTTTTTCCGCGGCCACGCCAAAAGAACACATTTAGGATAAAAGTGTAACCGTCACACATTCTCGTCTTGCCTCCCCTCTATTTTTTTTTTTTTTTTTTTACTATTTACAGGTTGAAACGTTTTATTAATTTTTCGTCGCCCGTACCGGATACGCCTATTAAGTGGCTGGAGACGAGAGTACGCGAAAAAAGTCTAGTCGTCTGCTTCTTGCTCAGGAGTGGCGGTGACGCCAGAACGACGTCGAGCTCTGATTGGATGATTAAAAAAAAAAAAAAAATAGTGGGTAGACCTCAACGCTAGGTACCTTGAGGTCCACCCATCATTTTTTTCAGTCAGCCAATAAGAGCTCGCTGTCGTTCTGACGTCACTGCCACTCCTGAGCAAGAAGCAGACGACTTGCTCTCCGCATAGCCTGTAGAGGTGCTTTGCGGGAGGAGCCTTTCCTGTACTCTAAACGTGTTACCGAACATAGTTTAGAAGCAAAATGCTACAAAAATACTGAGACTATTTTTGTCTTAAATTGTTCACTCTCTCTCTTTTTCTCGAAATCTTCAACCGTTTTGTACTGCCTCGTTTTTTTTTTGTTTTTTTTTTTTTTGTTTTTTTTATGATCTCCAGTAGTGGGGCTCACGCAGCATGTTTTCAATGTCTTTTATCGGTAAAGTCGGGGGAAGAAACCCCAAGGCGCTTGAAAAATTGAAACGAATGAGTACATATGTTCTGGGGCCGGTTTTCTGGTAGCGAATCTTTATATAGTACGCGATATATGATAATATATATCTTCGTTCTTGACGAGCACAGCCGAATATCTTGCAGGGATCCGGATTATGCTGCATGTATACAAATCGCTTATTCCAAACTTCCAAGATTCGGGCCTCCGCTTCGTTAGCAGTATTGTTTGTAAAAAGTGGCACGCGAAAGCCAGCATTGAGTTGCAGCCATTGCGAGCAGTAACGTTTGCTTTTTTTGCTTTTTTTACCTTTTTTTGGCGAGAGGTAAAAAAAAAACCCGGTTAATTAGAAAGACGAAGGACCAAAAATCTGTTTTCCCTAACTGACCTAGGCGGCCAAAAAGTAAACACCAACAAAAACAACATTGATTAATTCCTTAAAATACTATCTCAATAACCTCTTGAATTGGTGCGAAAACTGCTAGAATACCTTTCGCATCATGGTAACTCTGGTAGCGCATCAAGATACGCTACGAGGGGAAAGATAACTTCTCCCCGCAAAAATGAAATCCATTGGCGAGCGTTCAGCTTCTAAATAAATATAGCGTTAGCTCTCCGGTCCCTGTGTCAAAACGTAATCTAAGATCATATGCAAAAGGGATAAGCGATTTTTGGAAATCTTAGATGAGAAAATCCAGCCAACGAAGTCCGCGAACCCATGAAGACAATGACGTGAACCAAACTTTTCATTGAAAATAGAATGAAATTTCTTGTAACTTCTGATTAAGAAAACAGTAGGTTCTGAAACCTTTTGCATTTGGTCTCGACCGGAAGAGCTATATTTGATCGGAGTTGGAGCGTTCTGCGAAGAGTGCTTTATCATCACGGTGGAAAAAATGAACAGGGTTATCTTTTTTGCCAAACACCCGGTATATATTATATGGTACTCGAACTACACCATTGTTCGATACATGCACACACCCACAAAAGTCAGCAACATCTACCAAACGTTGATGAACGTATATGCGCCATCCACGGTGAACTTTCAAGATCGGTCGAGTAGCTTTGGGAATCTAAATTACAGTCATCCGATCCGACATTCCTTCTTCTCGCACTGCTGACTCCACCCACACTATCGTACTCCTTGTCACTTTATTTTTCCTTTATATCGATATCTTCATCCAAAGATCACATTTTTCTGTTTGCTTTTTTAAACGTGAAAAAAAAAGCAGTGCCGATGAAAACAACGGAAAAAAGAGCTTAGTGTTGTCTAATACCGGACGAGGAAGCCTTGCCTTTCATCTCATGATCAAAAGCAACGAGTGATGCATGCACCTCACTAGACACACGAAAACGTAGATACCACATGACCAGATAGAAGACACCAAGGTAAAACGAAAGAAAGGCACGAAGGCTGAAAAGAAAACAAAACAAAGGAGAAACCGTCTGCGGTCACTGTTGCACAATAGGCACCATTTTTAGAAAGTCGCTTCCAAACAAACAGAAGACAAAACACAAAAAACCCGACGCAACAAGCGACGATGAGAGGAAGGACCATGTCAGAACGGACGCGGTTCACACCACACAGCACGCAGGACAAGCGCCCAGCAACGAAAAGAATAAAGATTCGTATCAAAGATGGCGGCACGAGATGTGAAGTATATAAACGATCATAGATACAACAACAGCAACAACAACAACAAGAACAACAACAGAGAGCTGAAGTTAGCAGCATCCCTAAGACAGCAATATCAGAAAGGAAGGCAGGGTCTGCGGTGACACACGTTCCTTTCGCACTTCCGCATTGCGCGAGTAATGCTCTCGCAAGAGACAGATAGAACGCCAAACGCCAACGGCTCGCGTGAAAGGAAGGTCAGAAAAAAAGCAAAAAGAACGAAGGGGGAGAGAGCGCTATGAACGGGTCTTTGATGGGAACGGGAAGAGAGTGACCGTGAAGTGTAAATGGATGTACGCCATCACAGCTCGCCTTTGTGTGGCGGGGACACGACGCCTTCTTGAGAAGAACGGGATCCCTCTTGCGGCCGCGGTCTTGCTGCCCCGGTGTGGAACTGTCGGAGCGTCGTCTTTTGAACATACTGATGGTAGAGGGCGGTGACACCAGATGGCGTTGTCTTGCATGTGTCCGTGTGCGTGTATGAGTTTTGTGCCGGTATTCCTAGGCTATAGGAGACCCTACGGGCATGACTGTCCGTTACGAACGAAATTCCGAATTATTCTTCGGTTGTGCTGCCTAAATTTGAAGTTTCGACCGCTGGATCTTGCTTGCCTGCGAGAAACTGTTCGCGTGCAGCACTTCGTGGGCGTAGAGTTTTGGGGAAAACATCTGAGACGGACTTCATATTGGGATAGTGCACGTTCTGATTTACCGAGCAGAATAATTCTGGCGATTTACGTAAGCCTTATTTATCACCCTTTTAAACTTCAAGCACTCAACCCTATTCTTTTATGTAGCATTAAAACAAGAGTTGCGAAACGGAGTTGCGAAAAAATGCATTTTGAAATGCCGCCAAAGCGCATCTAACATGGTATGCATGTAGCTACTTCTTTCAAAGCAACCTGGTACTGTCACATACAGGCACTTTTATGTCAAAAATCGAACTTTTTTGTTTAGACTTAAGAATTAATTTGATGAGTATTTCTCGAACTTTTTCGACGAAATCCTTTTCAGGATTAAACAAAGAACAACAGCAACAGCGTTTAGCCCCACCTTAGCCTATGCATAATTCGTTTCACTTTCATTCCGACCGCAGCGGAGGCTAATCCACGGTTCGACGTAGCCAATCAAGCAGCGCCAAACCTGCACCGTCACGGCGCTTGTCGTCTTTTGAGTGTTGTTTTGTTACAACCGACTAAACCAATCACATGCACTTAATGCGCCGTGATCACGATTTTTTTTTTTTGCACGTAATTGGTTTAGCCGGTTATAGACCCCCTCAGAGAAAAAAACGCCATCTGTCGTACGCAACTGCAACGAGCGCCAGCCGCCATGTTGCAGGAGTAGTGGTGCGTCGTTGCATACGCTATAGTCTGACTGCACGTCAGTTCCACGGCCCATCACGATGCTAACGTGCTGCGCTCCGTAACTACGCAGACGTTTGCCCGCTCAAGTGCGCAAAAACGGAACACGAGCCGTTCCCCACCCACAATGCTCCTTGGGCGTTTGAGTCCGGTGTTTTTAAGCTCGCTTTGTAACGTTAGAAGGTAAAGTGTTTTTTTTTTTTTTGTTTTTTTTTTTTAAGTTTCAGCTAATTTGATGAAATCAAAGCGTCAAACGCAGATGTAATGTGGCTCGTGTTACCAATTGTGGAAGTGACAGCTTCCGGACCACGTAGTTTCACGCATGCGCGAGCTCGCGGTGCTTCCAATTTGCACATGTAAATTGTGTGTCAGGTACGCGCGAAGCCATACGACCTCGCGCTCTAACCTGCCTGTAGCACGTACAAAACCTGCAAAGCGCATGCTTTAGGCGAAACAACATGCATGCGCTTGCAGCTTCTGCTTCACTACAAACCAGCTGCTCTACGACTACAGGGTGTTTCGAATAAAGCTAAAACTCTAAAATTGCCCTCAAAAATCAGACTCGACGTATCAAGTAGAAACTTACCTCGAATACGTGTTCTACTGGTAGAATTTGAGCATTACAATTTTAAGTCTTCATTCCAACAACAAAGAATAATAATAATAATAATAATAATAAACCTTAAAATGTCAGATTCTATTTTTTGTACCTGAAGTAGAGATTTTAATTTTTATTGTGTGAATGGGACAAGCAGTATATGTATTTGAGACAAGTTACAACTTGATACCTTCAGTCGCTGATTTTTGACGAACCATTCAGTGTAGCTTGTAACTTTATTTTGAGACACTCAAGAATAAGCGGCCCAACGTATCGAGTTGTTATTTACCTTGAATACGTATTTCACTAGTCCTATTGACAGCTTAACATTTCAAGTTTCTAGTACGATACAATTAAAAAAATGGAAAAAACTGATTTTTTAGGAGAATAGACTTTTTTTTTTTTGTACTTGAAATTGAGACTTAAAATTTTAATATGTATATCCTACCAGTAAAATACGTTCGAGGTAAGTTTGTACATGTAGCTTTTCTCGAGGGAACGGTTTGATTCCATCGGCTTTCGTAGAAGCGATGTAGCTCGTCATCTTTAACGACTGGGAGTTGGGAAATGTCGTTTGCCCAACCCCTGATAGGGAAAACGCTGCCTGCAGCCAAACAGAGGCGAAAACTTCACGGAAACTAATGAACGCCACAGTGTAAACAACTGTACCGGCCACAACGGACCCTTCATCATGGAGTCAGCCGCCCAACGTTCTTGGACTCGTTCAGCAAATTTTCGCTGGTGCCAGGTTTTTTGAAAGGGGATAAACAGACAAAGACGACGAAAGCCGTGGCTGCGAGGAAGCACTTTTGACGTTGCTCCATTGAATCCGTCGAATTGTCGTAGCATTGGCTGCGATCGGATTGAAACGGAGTGTACAGCTGGAAACAGGTTCAGTTCAATGACTCGAAATGAAACCCTCGAGTCCGCCTCGTCCGACCGCGTCCCTCTCCTTCGATAACAAACCAGAAAGCAATATTAAGCCTATCACAACGCTCCCGTGGGTCATTGTCACCCCGCCGGTAAGTGCGGCCGTTAAGTGGTTTCTCCGACACGTTCTTTCGTCTCCATCTGTCAGGCTCGGGGCCCTGAACAAAAATTAAACGACAGCCTACACGAACCGGGAAGCGATGTGCTATAAAACGATGGCCGAAGCGATCCCACAAACTGATTTTCTCGGGCTGCCGCACTGTTTCCTACGATGGACCTCAACGGACGCCACGAGCCAATCCAAGCCAATCCGGCGCTGTGAGCGTATCGCGTGCAGAGGTCACCTGACGCTCACGTGGATTTGGAATGGCTCCGATGGCTCGTAACGTCCGCAGGGGTCGTATAAGGTGAAACTAGAGTGCCTTCATGTTCGCTTTGCGGGACATGAAGGCACCCTGAGTGAAACAGAGTACAGAACCGTTTGACCCCACTTTAAAACAACCGCCGCAAACCAAAAAAAAATTAAGTTATACATTGAGCGTAGAGGAAGTAAGATAGCGATCGATGGCGGTGCGTCGCGTCGTCCGATGAACATAGGCGGCCCCGTTGAATTCTGCTGCGCTCAGCTCTACTTCGGTGTCCCGCACGCTGAGAAGTTCCACTTATGATCATTTGTATGCCGACTTGAGTCTGCCTCAAACACTCTGCTCAAGGTAGTGTATTTCAAATACTTCTGGTAGTAATTTGGAATCTGTAAATACATTTGATCGAAAGTATTTGTTATGTCTTAATTACATTTTTTATTACATTGTACTCATTATCTCCAATACGCTTCTCGACGTTTGAAAAAAAAAATTGTCACGGAAATTTTTCTATTGGAATGGGAATCAGCACACCCCAGCGTGAAGTTAAGCGATTACATATTTGAAGCGGAAGCGACCGAACAGGAAACAAACCAAGACCAAAGGTGCAGGCTCAATACAAAAGAACAAATAGAAATACATAAGAAAAGGCCCCCCAAAAAAGGCACAAAGTGTTTTGTTTTTCTTTTTGTTATGTTTGACCCTTCTACGGCAAGAATGTCAGTTTTTTGGTCAGACTGGCACCCTCGGGAACACCGTCGGAGCAACGGCGATAGCCCCACACTTTCACGAAAACCGAGGTTGTAACAGTAAGGCAGGAAACAAAAAAGGGACAGGATGAGCCATCAAAATGCAAACAAAAAGTTATCTGAAAGCTTCCTGAACGCGCTTTTTAATACAAAAAAGTAAAAAAAAAAATCTACAATTGCAAGAATGATAGAAAAACTTCCTCCCTTTGAAGTTCATCTCCGAATGCAGGAGTTTCCGAGAAAAGAGAGCCGTGTTTTTTGGCCCGGGTAAATGAACTATATGCATCGCAGAAAACTCAAACTTTGGGACATGTTACGCTATAGTGGTTGGGAGAGAACACGAAAGTTCGAGAACAGGACGTTACCTAAATAAAATAATAATAATAATAATTGAGGAAGACTTTTTTTTTATGAGTCGACTTTACTTTAATTATGCCAAAACAAACTCAACATTGTAGACGCGTATGGGATTTCTGAGTAAAAAACACTCGTCATCAAGAAAAAAAAAATATAGTTTTTTTTTCTTGCTGATAAGCTTTTTTTTCCCCCCCACTAAAATAAATGCTACAGGGGTGAACGTCGTTTCTCGTTTTGACAATATTAGGCTTAGGTGGACGTCGGGTCATGAGAAATTTTGCTTTTCTCAGTTATATTATGACACAGGTAACGTCATACTGTCAAACTTTCGCGTTCTATCTCAACCGCTTCCGTCAGATTCTCACGGAGTTCGAGCTTTTTGCGATGCATATAAGACGGGTTCTCGTTTCTCGGGTATATCGACTTTTTTTCTAACTTTCACCAGTGTGACACTACTTGTTATTCGCAACTTTCAGCGATGGTGGTACCGCGGTGTAAGAATCGTGCTCCCTAGCTCCTGGATGAACGGCTTCACCATAAAAGTGCTTGTCTACACTCTCCTGACGTGAAAAAAAAATAAAGTAAGGCTCTAATATTGCTCGTATAAAGCAAAATTAGAATTACTTACGCCTCGCAGACCCCGCCTCGTACTGCTGTTCTGCGACGATCATCCAGATGACAGCCATTTTGATAGGCGCCAGCGCGCCCCCTGTAGGTCGTGAAAGTTGCGATTTCGTTTTCTTTGCTTCTATATGTGGAGCGCAAGTTCGTCTGCTACTTGCGCAGGGGTTGTGGTGACGTCAGAACGCCGAGCTCTGATTGGCTTCGATAAAAAAGATAGTGGGTAGACCTCAAGGCAGCTACCACTGAAGTCGACCCACCATCCTTTTAAACAGAGCCAATCAGAGCTCTGTGTTCTGACGTCGCCTCAACCCCTGCGCAAAAAGCAGACGAACTTCAGCTCCACACTACGCAATACAACAATATCATCGAAAGTAAAATTGCATTACTAAGTAATTGTACTCCACTCAAGATACTTTGCATGGGAAGTAACTTGAGTAGTACTCTGAGTACTTATTGAAGCAGGAATTTAGTAACATCTTAAATACTTGCGTCGAGTACTCGGGTCAGCTCAAATCGAAAACGAGTGCTTCTGCGTCAGCGTTTGACAAGGACTGGGGTCCGATCAAACGCTTCGCGCAGGAAAACCGCCCATGTTGGGTGGGATTCCGAAAAAGGTACATTCGGGGGTTAAAAAAGCGGGAATTCTTCTGAATCGTAAGGTATCGGACTTGATGAGGGCTGGCAACACTGCTTACAGACGAGTCATTTAGATGGCATTTAAAAAAAATGAGCTCTTTAAACTCATTAATTTTTTTTTATTACAATTTGAAACGGCAGTAGAGGGAGGTGGATGCCATTCCCAAGCATTCATCGAAACGCTGGCCGTGCTGTTTTGGACGCAGTGTTGCATTATTGGAGTAGAACTCAGCCAAAGTATGCAAATTCTCCCAAGGGTGGTGGCAACGCTCTCCTTCCTCAGCCGTTGTTGTTTCAGAATAAGTGTTGTTGAACTGGTGGAGTGTATTTTGCCACCTTAGGAGGATTTTCTCGGCGTCTGCCAACACTGTATCTGCTGCTTGATTCAGGTTCGCCTGGCTGCTGGGGGATTCCGCCCAAAGTGGTGGTATTTCCCGATCAGTATCGCGACAGTCCACGAGACCAGCTACAATTGAATCTTTTCACGTTTAAAGTTTTCTTTATATAAAGTGGAAAACGTTGCTTGCTATTCAGATCCAACGAGGATGGACTCGGTTTTAATCAAACTCTCTATGCAACTGCGCTGCCTATGTACGGCGTATTCGTTGGACGCAATCACGCCCCGAACAAGCTTCTGTTTGTAATAATATCGTCCAAGGTTTTGGCAGGGCTTTCGATTTCTTCCATATTTTCCGCGTTTTCCTTTGGGTGATATAACAGCACGCTTCAACACCCAGCAATTTGGATAATTTAGGATACATCCATGCCGACACCTGAGTTCAAAGATAATATTTTTTTGGTCAAAACTTCTACCCTAATTTGTATATACACGCGCTCTTTGTCTCGTGGAACTGCAGCGGAGGCTCGGCTTACAGTAGGGTTGAATCAATTGAACTGGAGTTCCAGACGAACACTGACGCTACTCTACAATCGTGCCCAAGGCTCTTAACCCGCACTCAATCGAGGTGAAAAAAAAAAAAAAGAATCAACTTCACAGGGCCTGTATGGGGTTAACAACACCGACTTCTTTAGAAAACAAGCTTTACAAAGCGCCCCCTAGAGTGGAACCTTCTCGAGGACTAAATACCGACTTTTGAAAGTATTTGTAAGATATAAAGTTATTCTCAAAGTCATTTCAGATGAAAAAACTTTACTCTATAGTATCTAAGTGCGCACAACTATAACTGGGGGTTCATAGTTCATTGTACCGCTGATCAAAGTAAGAATGGCAAAGTGAAACCTTTTGTGGTCCTTCTTTTTGCGCAGGCTGGTTCGCCATCATCTCTGAGGATGGTCACACAGCCGGCTACTTCACCTGCCTGGAGCAGGTGGCGCTGGCGCAGGTCTCCCACTTCCTGGCCAGGGACCCGCTGCAGGGCTACAGGCTCCTAGGGTACAGCGAGGAGACCGGAAAGGCAGAGTACAGCAGGACTGTGGTGAGAGACGCGGTCATTCATTCATTCGTGCAGAGCGAAATCTCGATAGTCGCTGATTTCCTTTTAAATTTGTTAAACACGTCAATTGACACGGGGCGACACGGAGTGGAGGTCGCTTCCTCTCCAGCGTTCGCTCTGCTAAAGTGGAAAGAGGTGGGAGGAGCGTAGCCTTAAATCTTAACCCGTCACCGACTATATACGAGTAGTAATCTAAATTCTAGGTCAACATTATTTTTTTTATTTATTGAATTTTATTATTGAATTTTCAAGTATGATCCTTGCCGGCTTTTCAAGCTGAGAGGCACCACTGGCAAAACTGAAAACGTGACGACAGATGCCATTTGGGCCAAACTTGGGAAATACAGCTTTTCTCTGACGGGCTACAGGAAGTTAGATGGTCTCAAATGGACGCTAGGGCACTTATAGAACAGGGATTTGGAGAGTAGGAACTTGTCGGTGGCCTCTCAGCTTGGACTAAAGAGTTTATATCCGATTCACACGAAGAGTTTTCACCAAGTACGTCTCAAATGCATAGTTCAAGGGCGAGCTCAGAACCTCTTTCTGTCTGCCCGACGGATCCCCCTGAACCGCCGAAGCTTTTGGCCGATGCTTCCTTCTCTTTTCTTGCGGACTGGGGCACACCCCTGATTAGGGTGCACCCTACCATAACAGACTTTTCCTGTCTCCCTCGCTTCCTTTGTTGCACAGCTTGCACTCTTATGAAGTCGGTGGCTCGTGTCGCTTTGCCACTTTTGGCGGTGTGCACATGGCACATGGTGTCTGTCCGGGTTCCTTAAAGCGGGACTCTAGATCTTCTGCCGAATCCCTGTAGGATCCTCTTCCGGAACTATAGCGTTTGTTTCAGTATTTCCTTTGTCGTCTTGCCTGATTTTCAGCCTATACCGTGGGGCACAGCTTGGACAGATCGTCAGCGTTCGGCTGAGGCTCGCGTCCAATCAGTGAGAACGCGAGCGTGAGCCGAACGCTGACGCAGCGCTCGTGTCTGATCAACGCCCGCGATTGCCGCCAGCAAGTGACGTAGGAAACGCAGCACTACAGGCCTCGTTATTTAACTAGTTACTTCATTGTCAGTGCTACACAAATAGCAATACGCCTCTTTAGTGGTGCACTGCGTCATAAGAAGTATTCACATCCCAAGAGCAAATGTTGGCATGTCAGAATGAAAGGAAGACGTAAATGCGCTTTCTAAATGTTTCTTTGCATCCGAAAATTTATGTATCAAACTTATTTAGGTTGAATTCGAATTTGTTAGAAACCAGTCGCAGACGGGAAATGGGATTAGTGTTGCGTAAAACGGAAGGATAAGACCACGAGTGTATACGACTACACCTTTGTTCAGTAGCGCTGTGCAATGAACACCATTAGCAACCTTATGCAAAAAAACATGAAATCACGCATCATTCGTCTACAGAAAGAGTGTATGCCAATCAGTTTACATATCCTATCATAGTCATAACAAACTTTGAATTGTAAGTAACGATCATAAAAGGCACGCATAAAGTTTCTTTGAACTCGCTCAATACTGGCAGAGTTTTTCTCTCCGATAATGTTCCACACAACTGAAGCAAACTTAATCTGGTTTCGCACGAGAGAGCGGAATGACATTAAAAACATAGTGGATTATTTTTTTAATTGTTCGATATACGCCCGATGACACCAAGTGAAGAACATAACACGGTGAGGCGTAACGATCGATCTTCCCTCGTTAGATGGGCAAAGTACGGTTTCGAAATTTAGTAAAAATTTAAGTATCCTACAAGTACAGATGGGCCAAGCAGGAGTCCACGTTATCTGGGATCCCCGCCCTCTCAAGTGGGATCGTGTTGCCGCCGCTAAAAGCATCAGTATCGAAATGCTAAGAACACGGTTGGAATCAGTGGTGCCGACAGGTATGGTGGGAGCAAGAGGGGGAGGTCTCGGAATCGTTCGCTTCTAACAAGCACCAAAAGAGGTCCCACACTTCGTGCCTCATGTGTCACTATCACCATGGTGCCATCTGTTGGCTGGCAGTAGCCCCATAACGGCTAAGACCAGTTCTTTTTATTTTTAGTTTAAATGAAACCGAGCAGGCAAGAGAAAAAAAAAAAATAGGAGGCGGACAATATCTCTGCAGAGCGTAAGAGTATGCCACACAGTCCGCTCATTTATGTTAGCATTTTCTCTTCGAAGCCCGTGCATGGTGGCTATGCTTCCGGCACACAGATTGTGCTGTGCTTTTTATACGCTCTCGTTCGCGCGATCGTCACACCTCCCTTTTAGCTAACCATACTACAGGACCCCGGCTTTATGCACATCCCGGTCGTGGTTAATAAATAATTTCTCTTTTTACGCAACGCCGTGCGCCGTTCAGGGGTTTCAGTTTGAAAAGAAGGGTTGACATACGGCGTTGTCCTTTTGGCACGTACTCGGGGTCAGAGGTGTTCGTGTGCGACCGACTTTACAGAACGCGCTTAGTGAAGAAAGCCACGGTGAAAAAAATAAGGACAAAGAGAAAGTTTCAGAGCTGCGACTTTGGTGTCCGCACGTACGTGTCGAGCGGAAGATGAACTCGCTTTTTGAAGTCTCTTTCGCTACGCCATGTGGGTCAGCCCGGCAAGGAAGGTCGTTCCAGTCCAAAGTTTGAGGTTTTAGTTGAGCTACGAAGACACGTGTCCTCGGACTCGGCGTCCCAGTTATAACGTCGTTGCCGCTTTCAAGACCGCCCTTGCGCGCTAGTATAATTTCATTTGACTGTAGCGTACGGTACACACCGAAAAGGGTAGAGCAATCTGGGACAAGCCACGAATGTACGGATGAAAAAAAGTACACCACGCAGCACGGTTCGGTTATTCTGGTGTTTTCGACGGCGACTCCCCTTCTATCTGAGACGCAAATTTGTGTCATTCTCCCCAGTTGCGTGCTTTAAAAAGTTAGGTCTGCGCTTCATTCCTACCATTAAGCCCGGTTAATTTTTTTTTTTTTTGGATTGTCAATGCTAGATGTTTAGTGATAAAAGCAGTTATATACCCTAGAAAAGTTATGGGCGACATTTTGCACAAAGGAATTACACGATTGCGTCAACCTGCAATAACACACAGCTGTATCGTCATTGGGCCTGACAGACATAGCTTGGCACAGCAAAACCAACGGAGTTTCTGTGCTGCAAGAAACCATATCGTTTTTCAACGGAAAATTTAATTTATGGCTCGAGAATGATTCTAAACAGATACAACTTCACGCTTGACCTTTGACTACGTCACGTGACCCGACACTACGTGACTCCCTGCAAACGTTTTCTCCGTTCATAGCTGTTCGCCGCCTTTTCCTTTCTCTCGCTGACGTGCGCACGACCTCTCGCAGGTCCTTCCGGGCCAAGTTCTGCGCTTCCTGGGCGTCTACGAGGACGTCAACATCCGGCTCAGCTTCAGCCTTAGGTCCTTCCGGAAGGCGGACACCCGCTACGCCAAGTGCTACAGCCCGACGGGCGACGTCGTCTACGTGCCGCTCAGCTCCAAGGGGAAGTTCTACACGGTGGCCCGCAAGACGTCGAGGTCCGTCAACCACGTCTTCCTCATGTCCCAGCTCCTCAAGTTTGCCAAGGTGCCGCTCACGGTGCGGTTGGTCAGCGGGCCGCTGCCCAGAGTCCCCTGCGGGTTCACGGGGGTCCTGAGGCTCGAACACGTCCAGGTGAGGACATGGAGTGATTTGTCTACGGCGAGCTCCTTGAGTCGAGGGCTGTGTTAATTAATATATATTTTTAAAAGGGGCACAGCAAACGTCAATTCGATTTGAGATGTTTAGACCGCGCAAGGTTCGCCCACCTCCGCAGTGTGTGTATATATGTATATAGGGGTGATTTCATCTCAACTCAGGCACGAATTCTGGGTCGAATTTTTAATTAAAAATATATATGTTTTGGGGCAATTCCTATAATAAAAGAAGACGCAAACGGCAATTTCGTCGGATTTTTTGTTCTCAAGTTATGGACCGTTGAAGCGGCCAAGGTGGAAAGTGACGTTTTTCCATGTACCATATTTCACTCCATCCCTTTTCCCTACTTTTTACGCTACATCAGTAGAACTTTTTTGGGAACACTCTAGACATATGCTTTTTTTTATGCTAATTAATCGTCTAGGTCATAACATTCTTAATGTTTTTTTTTATTTGTCAAACCGCCTCTATGCGAAGTTATTTGACGAAGTTCAGCAAACTGTGCTGTGTGACCTAATCAACATATTTTTATGATCTTTATATCACCGTAAAGCTCCAATTAAGTTCTTGTGAGTATAATTTGAATATGTAGCGATAAATATATAATGCTCTACATGTGCCTGAAAAACGAATATTTCGAAGAACTAGCAAGTTTAAAGTCGATTTTCAAAAAAACCCACTTTTTATTTATTTCATTTTTTTTTATTCACAGTTAGTTAATGTAGTAGTCTATCAGAAACTACCAGCAGAAATTATAATATATTGTTTGTATGGCCGCTATTAAGACTTGAATCTCGTGCTATGACCGTTTTGAACGGGACTCAAAGACGGTCTACTGAGCAGAATTTCGGCCTATGTAAGTTTTTCTATTTATTGTTAGCAGTTACCTCAGCAGTTACCTCAATACCAAACCATACACATTTATAAAATTTAGAGTAGTGTACTTAAAAAAAATTACTTCGAAGTCCGTATCCACAAGTGCGGGCTCTGGAAAAGTGTTTTTTCCCCAAAGCACACGAGTACGCTGCGGCGGCAAAGCGGGGTTTGCAGGATTCCGACATTTTTCACGCGGGTGCCGCTTCACTGCACTGCACCAGTGGGCAGTGAGAAGCGCACTCAACGGAGTCAGAAACTTGCGATTTTTACCGTGAATTTCAGAAATGAGGGGAGACCATCTTTTTTTTTTTTTCGGTGTCATTGGGAAAGTTCTTTACCTTCATCGTGATTCACGCTTTATAAAACGGTTCCAAACCCGCGGCTACTGAACGCGGTTCACGCATTGGACAAGAACACTGTGTTATCAGTCGGCGCGTCTTCGGGCACAATGAAGCCGTCAGCGAAATCAGAGTGTGTGAAGTAAGGTCCGGACCACAGTACGGGGGTGCTCCGAGCAGTGCCAAGTTAGGAGCGTTGCTGCGATGAACACTGGCGGCACGAACCTCCAAGAGAACCCTTGACGGCTTTGTCTGGTGGGCGAGAAAGGCGGGTGTGGGGATCGCTCACTTCTAGCGGACGAAGGTCTCACACTTTATGTGTCACGATCGCTATGCTACCATCTGTGACCTGGCAGCAACGTCACAACGGCAAAGACCAGCTAATCCTTTGGAAATTGGGTTTCTAAGTAATACGGAGCAGTGAAGAAATGAACACAAGGAGTTGTGTTCCCATCTACGGTTGAACAATGCCTCTGAGGATTGTAATAAAGCGCTTAATCCGCCCATTTTTGTTGGGACTTTCTTCTCTTCTAGTCCTGCCTGAAGCGCAAGGTGGCGCTGCTGCCCGCATAGACTTCATAGACTATGCTACGCGCTGTAGGTTTCAATTGCAGAACCGCTCTCGCGTGCGCGATCATCACTGTTCCACTCCTAGCACCCCCAACACACACACACACATATTTTTATCATGAGTTGGAGGTTAAAAGCTGCAAAACGCGCGAAAAATCAACCGAAAATAGCACGAAAAGCGAAACACGCCATTTTTTCGAAAAATGAACTATGCGTGGATGTTTATCCCACAGTGATCGTAAAAATTCGTCTAACGAGACCAGATTTGCGACGTTCTTGCACTAAATAACTTCAATTTTCAAAACCAACGTGGAATTTTTTTTTTTTTTGGTTTTGACGTTTAGGTTTTTGGCCGTGTTCCAGCGTTTACATCAGTGTCCTCCGGAGCAGTTGGTGCGCAAAGCTAAGAACAAACTAGTTTTATAATTAATAGCATCCTCGATCACCCGCACCGGTGCTACCCGTCGTCTTCAATCTAGTGCACCGGTGCGCACCGGGCGTCCCCGATCGACGGAGAGCACCCTCCCGGTGCGGCTCTTAGTTGCCCCAACGCTCACCAAGAAAATCGACGGTGCGCCGGAGTGCAGTTCCATCAGGCCAGGGGCCCTAGTCTGGACACATGGCGAAAAAGCCGGCGAGAAATCTGGCGGCCGTGATTGGACAACTCTGCACTTGACCTTGGGGCCGGCCAATCAGAGCCGCCGAATTTTCCGCCGACTTCCTCGCCAAGTGTCCACATTAGGGCCCTAGGAGCGGGAATCGAGGAGATGGCGGGAAGAGCAGCAGACGCGCAGTCTATCGGGGTGGCGACCTTGCGAAAACGAACACACCCCGAAGCGGCACTCGATGAGTGCCTCAGCTCATTGCAGGGGAGGAGCCCCCCCCGCCTGCAAATTATATCTGTGGAATTGTCACCCGCTTCGTGACCCTATCGACAATCAGGTCCACCATAGACCGCTAAATCCGCCAGTATAAAGCCAGGAGAAATTGACAGCAGACGGACACCGAGTATTGGTTTGGCACCAACAAAACGGGAGGTGACGCATGGTGGCGCTCGCCGCAGTGCACCGGCGCGGCGCAGATTGTCTGGGTTGCACCGACTTCGCGCTGCACGACCGAGGAGCGCTGTGCTGGCTGTGCACTGCCCTGGTTTCCGGGCGACTCCGGTGCGAGTTGATCGAACATCTCAACAGTATTTAATTACAAAAAAAAAAAAAAAAAAACGTTTCGTAGTGTCTCCATACTTTCGAAAAAAGGCATTGTTTTTACTGGTTACGTTGCCATGACATTGTGCTCCCGAATTTAGCTGCTCCACAATATGGCAGCTTGTCATTTAAAAGTTTCCTAAATCACGAAAGGCCATTATTGAAAACGGACATTAGCACCAAGAACCAGGAAAAATAAAAAATAAAAACACCATGTTTCCAAAAAGAGAAAACAGAATTACCGAATGAACCATCTACTGCATGCACCTGAGCGCATACAACGGTTGTGTCAACTACGATCTCAGGTTTGGGTATTTCATCCATTCACCTTGCCCTTTGTTCCAGTAACATTTTGTTCTGCTCTTTACAAAATTGTCATCCCAACTAAAACTTTGAAGAAAAAAGAAGACTTCCATTAAGAGTCTCTTAATTGCAAAAAGTGTAATCTGCATGCATGGGCGGATATAGGGGAGGAGGGGCTGCCACCTCTTATAAAGCAGGAGACACATGAGCGATCAAAACGGGCGCCACGCGGCAGTATCATAGCAACCGATGCTGACGTCCCTACGTCAGTTCCGCGCGGCGTCGCTCGGATCTGGTCGAAACAAATACAGATAAAGCCGCGCGGTCCGCCTGTGGTGCGCCTAGCGGCGAGCGGCGCCCGCCGTTCGTGTTCATGCCCCCCCAAATTAATGGACATACACCTTTCTTTTTTCTTCTTTTTTTAGGAAGTGATTGCTTCTGGTGACATAACAAATACCAGGTCAACAAAACAGATCTGAGGGGCTATGTTCAACAAATGTTTCGTTTCTCCTAAAAAAAAAACAAAAAAAGAAAACGGAAGAGGCGATTTTGCATCTGATTGGTTAGAGGCTCAAATGACGAAAGTCCGTCTTTCGTCATTTGAGCCTCCAACCAATCAAATGCAAAATCGCCACTTGTTTTTTTACAGGAAAAACGCAACATTTGTTGAACATAATCCCCTACGTTTTGCCCTTGATGTCATCTCCTTGAAGATCAACCCCCCCCCCCCCCCCCTCCTTCCTTCCTTTCCCCAAGCCTGACCCATAATTCCCCCGTTGGCATGCTGGTATTGAAATAATATTCAACCTGAAGTTACTTTTTCAGCAAGTATTAAATATCTGGGCGTTACAATATCGTCTGATCTAAGCTGGAACGTACACATTGACATCTGCGCCGCAGCGAAAAAATAGCTCTGGTTCCTTAAGCGCAACCTTAAGTACGCTCCACCTGAAACAAAATTAACTGCATACAAAACGTTAATACGGCCAACTTTAGAACATGCTTCTGTTATATGGGACCCTTTTAGAAATTACCAAATAAGCAAAACTAGAAAGGGTGCAGAGAATGTCTGCTAGGTTTGTACTGTCGAAGTATCGCAGAATCGAATCAGTCTTCCCCTCCTTTCTGATCGCCGGAAAATAGCTCGTTTAAAATTCCTATTCCTGTTGAGAAATCAATGTTTAACCTCAATACAACTATATAACGCCCCGTGTATCTAGGCATCTAAGAAGTACTCATTCACGTCAAATAAATTTAGAGAAACCAAATGATGATACCTATATGTATTCTTTCTTTCCAAGAACTATACCAGAGTGGAATAACCTCCCTGAAGAAATAGTATTAAGTGATACCCTAGCTTCTTTGGAAACATGCATTTCTAAATTGTATAGGCAGTATTAAGGAACCTACTCCCTATGGCACAGGATAATTTCGATTGTATGTTTTTGATACTTAAATGGATTGAGACTTCCGTGACTCCATTTATTATCTGCTCATGTGTTTTTTTTTTTTTTTTTTTTGATTTGTTCTATGTTGTTTTTGCGCGTTCTGCCGCGTGCGCTCTTGTAAGTTTTAGCACTGAGAAGATATGCGTAAAAATGTTTTTGTTGTGTATTCAGCTTTATATGTACTACTTGGTGTTCTATTTTGTATACTGTTGCACTCCTGTAACAACCCCTACGGGCTAACAGTATAAATAAATAAAAAAAAAAATCTTTACAAGTCATAAAATACACATAGCACACCAAATCTACCGTAAAATCCCGAGCCCAACTAAAATTGAGAGAAAATTGGATGAAAAAAAGGAGTGGACCAACTTTCGGTGTGCAATAAAGAAAAGTTGAAAAAATGCTTTTTTTAGATTAGGTGTCTTTGTCAAACTTCTTATCGCGACGAGGGGCAATGAAGCAAAGATGGCTCTACTTCCCAGTCAGCACTGTTCGCTTTTATCCCACCATGGCTAACTAGACATATTTACGCCAAGGTCATCATGGATCCGAGCACTATTTCTAGGAGTGGGCTCTTTTGGTGTTTCAAACAAAATAGCAAGTCAAGCCAAAAATAGGGGTGGGTTACCTTACGAGGGTGGGGCACCTCTCGGAATTTTACGGTTGCTCATTTCCCATTACACTAACTTTTCCATCCACACCACCCTTCTCCACAGGAACAGGAGGTCGTCCTGGCCTGCAGTCTCCAAGATAACCGCCCCACCCTACTTGAGATCGACCTGGGCTCGACCTTCTCGTTCGCACCCGAGAACGACCCGCGGAAGGTCGGCAAGGCCAGCAACGTCTACAACCAGATGCTGCGTTACTGCATGGAGGACGCAGACAAGTGGCGCATGGAGATCAAGGTCGCCCACCATGTCGTGCCACACTACCGGACCCTCAAGAAGTCCCTGTCCTCGGTCAGCAAGAAGTCCATGGACCTGCCGTCCTCCGGCATCCCAACGCTCAAGTCCCAGACCTCCAACTCGTCCAAGAAGTCCACCACTTCATCCATGTCCAGCAACCCCTTCAAGAGGCTCTGGGCCTTCCACAAAACACGGAAGCTCAAACCGATGGGCGATGGCTCCGAGACGGCGGACGAGTTTGAGAAGTTCGGGGTCTTTCGCAAGGACGGGTTCTCGTCGAGGATGTTCGGCGGCACGGACCACATCTACGAGTCGATACCGCGGGTGCAGCGGAGAGCCCGATACCTCCTGTCTCGCGACCTGCTCGGGTTCAAGGGTGCGTGCGAGTTCGAGCCGGGCGACGATGGCTACGGTACCTCTCACCTCGACAGCGACTCGGTCTACGACTCCATTTCATAGCTAAGAGGGACTGAAGTATTAAAGATTCTGTGCAACCGTCATCACGTTTGAGGACTCAAGTCAGCTTCTGCAAGCCGGAAGCGATTGCCGTTGCATCCGTCGGAACTTTACAACTGTGTCGTGCGATGTGCCGACCGAGGTAGATTGTTCCCCTTCATGGCCCCCTGCAGAAGTGGTGCAGCAATGCGATTGGCAATCCATGGACTGGACTGGGACCTATTTCGTGGCTGTCTGCTTTTGCCGTAATGTGGAGCGTTGCATGCCCGTGGTGCAAAAGACTGGCACCTGTGTGAAGCCGTTATTCGTGTGTCCCCAAGCTTGTGAATGGTGTTGGTTTATTACACGTTTCTGTCTCGGACCTAACAAAAATCCCACTTCCGCGAAGTGCCTTTTTGTTTTTTAATGGAAACTGTTCAAGAAGCCCATACAACAGTGTGGACTAGTCTAGTAAGTTAACAAAAGCTTTCAATGCTTGCATTCCTAACATGCAACATTTCAGCAATACAGTGATGACTGACACTGCCTTCTTTAGGTGCGCAATACAGAGCCAGAAAAAATAACACGACATGCCACAAAGTCTAACTTTGGGCTGCCAAGAAAAAAATGTAGGACGAAATTGTTTCTGGAAGCTACCAAGAGTTTTCCTTATCCCAGTGGCCAATAGGGTTTTTAAACTTGGAACTAGATTACGGGAGAACAACTTGTTTTCAGAAAATAGGTGAGTTGAATGAAGACAAAATGTGTATCAAGTGTAGCAAAGAAGTAAAAGCCATGTCATCATCAACAATGCTGTCGAGGTCAGTCTCTTTATTGCTTGTCAATGTGACAAACAACGGCGTCCACCTAGGAGTCTGCGATGGTCACCTCCACCTCGACGCCAGGCTCAATGCTGATGGACGTCTGTTAGCAGCTGTCAAGGGCCACAAGCGTCCACAGAAAGCACAAAAGATGTTAAGACTTCCCTTTAAAGAAGCAGTGCAATGATCTTCACATTAAAAAAATTTCCAGCTCGTAGATTTTTTTATATGCCCAAGGTAGAGAAAACATGCAATGTACCTCAAATACCGCGACTCCACTGTAATGGCAAAAAGAAAAGATTTCTTCCCGATCTGCAGCCACATGAGGCAGTCATCGGAACCACCGTGTGATGTGAATCAGAGTACACAAGTTTTCGTTGCACCACCCATCAAAAGTCAACACATCCATTTCTTTTCCGCCGTCTCCCTCCCCATCTTTTGTCTCGGTCGCTCGCCGCGACTTTCAAAGATGCTAAGCAGTTGCTCTGCTCTATTGTAGCCGAATCGGACCTTGAAAAGTCGGCAATCGTGAAGGGTGCACCTTGAAGATGGAATTGAACATGGCACCTCACTCGAAAGACGGTGGAAGTTCAGGGGGGCACATCTAACCCACAATTTAATTCATTATTTTAAAGAAAAAAAAAAAAAAGTGCACGCAAGAAAAAATGGTTTCCTGTTTATCTTGGCGAAAGCCCAAAAATCGTTGCACTGCCCTTTTAACACCTTCCCAAGAAGTTGACAATGCGTTTCCAGTTTGCCTTGTTGTTACCTTGCATGTTTGTTCGGGTGGTTAGCTTTCCTTTACGCTTGTTCTCAACTTCATAAATACCGTATTTACTCACATAATGAACACAGTTTTTCCCCAAAAAATTGACACATACTTGTGTCTTACGCGGGGTAACATTTTTGCAATTACACACTTCGTGCAAATTTCAAATTAGGTGCCAACATGACACGGCAAGGTACTGTGGTACGTCACCATGCTTTATAAATTGTGAACCGGGGGGATCACTGGTTGAGCAGGCAAGCGCACACCAGCTCAAAGCACATGGGGCGAAAGCTCGTGCTGCAGAGCCCCGCCACCCCTGCCCGTTTCGATCTGGACAAGCATCGTACCGGCGTGCGGTTGTGTGTCACTACTGCGTGATGCACGTTAAAGACTTCAGGCTAGCGGTCGTACTGCACTGGCTAAATTCCTCATCTACAGCTGGGAGACTTGTCCGTTGAAGTAGCCAAGTTCTAGGCTGTATAAACATACACACACCCCAATTTCTCTTAAAATTGCAACCTTTTTAGGGCGTTTTCGGCGTGACTTTTGTAGAAGGAAAGGTGCCCTACGAAGCTTACTCAGCGTGGAAAGCAACACGGCCATTCTTAGGTTATATTGCCAGTATCCCGCAGAATATACAGAGACTACGCGTATAAGAACTCGTACGAAGTCTAACCGCCGACCGCCGAGGCCCGCTCCAACGTGCACCTGACTGCGCCATTCTAATATAGATTAATTAAACACATTTACCCAGAGTATGTGAAATTAGGCCTAAGCACTTCCACGATTTCACTGTCCGAAAGCGGACCACAAACGACGGCGCGTTTGTTGACATCAATGCATCCAACAGGCGAAGGATGTCCAGGGCTGTGCGATTCCTCGACCCAAGCTTCGTCAAGTGTGCACGCAGCTCGGTCTCACGGTTGATCACTTCTGCAACTAAGCCCTTGCAGCCATTACGAGCGGCTTGGCTTGGCCTGGGTGCAAAAGAAAATGGCCTTGGTGGCTAGCTAAATTGGTTGCAAATCAAGACTCGCAGAGACGAAAATCGAAAGTGTGTTGATTACACGAAAAAAAAAAAAAAAAATAGTCACAGTAATAATACCTGTTGTAGGGGGTGCGTTCATTATGCGAGTAAATATGGTAGGTATGTGGTGGTTTAATGGGCCTGCCTATGCCATCCTTCTGTGCTGCTGGCTGCACAGCTGCTCGTCCACCTTGAGCACACATGAAGCTATGTGCGTACACTCTTTACTTCTACAAGAGACGCAAAAATTGCCCCCCAATAAACGCAGTAACAAGCGTGGCACTCCGACCTGTTTGCCCCCTTGAGTGGCATATGCTAGGCAGCTCAGAGCTCTCGATATGGTGCCAAGGCATATTATTATTTTAAATGCGTACAACTTACATGGCCAGCTCATAGGGCTATTGTGTCCATTGCCTACATGTAGCCTTGACGGTGATATCACGCTGATGACCTCACAGCTCACAGTGTTCACAATGATTTGCGTCTGACCATGGTGATGGAATGGTGAAAAGTCCCGAGACTCTCAGGTCACGGTGTTTTACGCGACACTGCGATATGGCCCAACATTATACGACAGCGTGATGCGATCTGACGTCACGTCGACGCCGTGCAACACAATAACGCGAGATCATGACGTCACGTGACCACATGGTTTCCTGGGGGTCAGGTGACACCACGGTTTCCTGAAGGCTTTAAGATATACCCAAGAGAGGGGCAGTTTTTTCACCGAATGAAAAGGATACGATCTGCTTGACGATCTCGGAGGGGGAGTGGAGGTCGATGACGCGCTTGTAGATGCGCATCTGGTAGCGATCCCAGGTCTTGGATCCCTCACCACAGGGCGTCTTGCGGGTGGTGATGCGCAGCGTTTTGGTGGGCATGCGCACAGGGCCCTTCACCCTTAGCTCCTTCTCCTTGGCCCCCTTGATCAGGTCGGCACACACTGTGGAGGAACGGAAGAAGCCAATCAACAGATTGCACAAAAAGGGAAGCCGATTAGCTCACTGCAGACAAACAAAAGTAAATCGATGCAACGAGAAAAAAAAGGTAGTTGAGGAGGGAGCACAAACTTGAACCTCGTGAATGTCTTCCTTTCTTTCCAAAACAAGCATGTTTAACTAAGACTGATCTCTTCTGTGCTTTACAAATGCAAAAAGCTTGTTCTGAAAACCGGTCAGCCAAGGTAAAAAGGCTGCTTCACGGTTTCCTCTACAAAAAATAGGTTAAGGGGTTAAGTCTTAACTGTAATTTCAGACTGTCTGAACCTTTCTAGGTGTCTCCTAACCATCTTAGTAAAAAATTTTACCAAATACCAATATGCAAGAAATTGACATGCCAAGTTTCTCTGCAGTGGCATTTTGGTGGGCTCTCCACCAGTTAATATTCTCACTGTCGCAGATGTGTTGCTGAGCATACATCTACCAGCCATCAAAAGTAAGGTCCTCCATGTGCTTTGATGCCACTTTCAGAAGACTTTCACTGTCCCTGTCAGATTCTCTGATGGGTTCCCAGACCCACAAAACTTTCCTGAAAGTTCCAGGTTTTGTCCTAACCCTGAAAGTAAATTCGTAAAGTAACAACAAATACTCCTGCATATAATTGACATTTCTCAAAACACAAATCTCGAAGTTTTACAGGTCTTCCTACTTCAACGTTTTTTTATCCCCCTACTTGCTCTTTTGACGAGAGCTAGAGCTGCTCAGCTATCCTGCAGGTCTAAAGTTACAGAAGAAACGCCGAATCGTAAAAACGAGAGAGGAACAAAGATGTGACAAGTGTGCACCAGCAGCTTTTAAGCACATTGTCAAGTTGATATAAAACAAGGCTTAGACAGTAAAGACAGGCCACAATTGTAGACTGTGGTGATGTCCTGGTATTACTGGGTGAACTCTTTTACGAGTCAAACAAACATAGGTTGCATGTAACGTCCCGCTAGGAAAGGACGAAAAGCCGCGCTACGCTGGTGGTTGACTTCGCACATTGCATGTGCGCTTACCAAAGCGAGGATGGCATTATTTTCAATGAAGACACGCAGTCTTTGCCATGTAAACATGAAACGTGCTGAGCTTATGGCAAAGACCGTCAACCAGTGCTCACAGAATTTCGTGGCCTTGGTGTGGTCGCACTACGAGAAGAAAGCACTGATATGCCATTGATGTACGATCTTGACGCAAAGGACCGTCAGGTGGCAAAAACAAGTTTCACTACATGGTTCAAGTTGCGTAATGCACTGGAAGCCCATATTTATTTGACGAATGGCTCTATAATCCGAGATTCAAAGTGCTTCAAGAAGTGAAGGCGTTCCGATTATGCGAAGCGCTGGTAAACAACTTGAGGGTAAATGTGTCGCGTTACTGGTGGTTGTGGGGTTTTTCAACTGACGGTGCAATAAAGAAAAAGACAAAGGACATCTACATCACAAACGGGCAAAGCTGATGCAAAGGCTTTGACTAACATAAATGTGCAAGTAAAGTGATATCCGCCACTGCTAAGGGGGTGTCCAAACAGGCCACGGCAGATGGCGCGTTTTCTAAATTCACGGCATATGCGGTACTCTGGTCCGCCTTCATGCGTTTTTTCTTGCGGGGGGGAAAAGCTTCCCTCTGCTTGCGACCTTGGACAGAGTTTTAGAGTGTGCTCACCACGGTGCAGACAGCCATCTGCATGCCTGCTGGCTGTTGCAAGGCCTCCGCTGTTGTTGTCTTTCCCCAATCTCCCAAAAATGAGGAAGGGGAAGATACGACAGCGAGCAGACAAGCCGTGCTGCTTGGTTGATGCACAAACTCTAAACGGATGTGCACACAGCGACTTTCACGGCAGATGCCGATCGGCATCTGCCGAACGGCACGTCATCTGCTGTGTCCTGTTTGGACATCCCTTAACAACATGAGTCACACACTCAGTAATGTGCGGCCGCATCATCTCATTAATGCTGGTTCTTTTGAGCCTTCTCTTCGACAGCTGTTCCAAGGCGTACACCGACGAAACTTGGAGTGGGAGACATCACAAATTGTCATCTTCTTGTTCCTTGAACGATTGCTGTAGCAAATGGTGCTTGCCGGTGTTTGACATCGCCATGTGACCTAGGTGCATGTCTGAAGTTAAACTTCGTCACGTCTCAACGACAGCAATCAACCACCACCTGTTGTAAAAAATCTTATGCCAGGTAAACATGATGTGCGGGCTTTTAGTGAGTTACAGCTGCCAAAAAATCTTTCAACAGTGGTCTCGATTCGATGACATACCTTTCTCCAAGCTGGCGACATTTCGGCTGGTCAGGGTGATCCTGATGCGATGGACCGGCCAAGACTGAGAGTCCTCGACGGGTTTTCCGGCGTCCTTGTACACAGACTGTGTTTAAAAAAAATTAAAACAAAAAGATCAACACTGCGCAAATGCGACACGATAATCAACACGAGCTGCGTTGCCGGTAAACGTGAGTTCATAGGCCTAGCCTCGCTCGGCATTTTGGGCGTCGAAGGGCGGAACGAGTCATCGCTACCGGAATGTTTAATTTAAACTACGAAAACTCACCATTGTTGATAAATGGGGTGCTTTTCTGGCCGACTTAATCGAAGTATTTCAACGAGAAAGTACTTGAACAGCGGTGAGCCAGAAACGAGCGGCAGCACGCCAAGACAACGTGGATGAAAAGAGGGCGCAGAGAGCGGGTGCGGTTCGGTTGTTCGTGCTCATAGTGGTTCGGTTTTTAGGGCAAAACGTAAAATGTTCCTTAAATATATTCTATAAAAGTGAATAATTTGTTTTGTAGGATTTAGTTTATTACGTTATTATGCAATTAAATATTTTGCAAAGCTTAACAAATGCCTTCAACATTAAATAGTGACGTCACAAAGGTTGATATAACATAAAATTCGTACGAATGAACGTAACGTAGCATTTTGCAGCAGATGACTTGGTGACGTCACTTTCCTTCTTTTTAAACATGGCGACGTCTACGCTTCGCTTTTTGGTGAGTTCTCGCTTGTCGTTTCGGGCCCCGAATCCTCCTCCACTTTCGAACTTTCGAAATATTCTCGGTGAATTCGGTGATCGACGCGACGCAAACTCCTCTTGGGTTATAAAATGAATCGCAGTCTCGTGTAGCGGCTTTCACAGCGCTGACTTTGCTGCCAGTTGTGTTCAGCGTTGAATGCCTACGCTAGGGCTTGCCGCTTGTGTTCAGTGGTATTCGTCGTGTGATATCCACAGACGCCGTGATTTTCTACTGCAAACGCGACAGGTTGTGTCTACGTAAGGGCCAACGCAATCGCAGATGTTTCTAGTTTATCAGAAGAGCTTTTAGCTGCGTTCATGTGTGCGAGGAATCTTCACGAGTTTAGTTTCATTCAATAATGCTTACGTTTCATTGTTGTTGTCTGAACAATTATTGAGCAAGATTTTATTGATTAACACGGTTTAATACCAGTGCGGCTGAATACTTGCAACATATGAAGAATAGATAGACGGTACGAGCTATTCTTATATTTAAAACACCGACTTAATTATTGAGGTATCAGCACATTGATTTTGCTCATGCATTGATTGGTTCAGCCAAAGCGCAGCACGCAAAAAACATGGTAAAAAAAAATAGATAATTGTTGACGCACGTACCGACAACACAAACAAAATATGGTGTGCAGCAAAAAGAAAGCCTCAAAGCCAGGTGGGTAAACCCTTTAAAATGCAATGTACTACGTGGAGCATACTACATCACTGTCACATATTTCACGTGATTAAAAACAAGAGCAACCAGGCGAGCCAGAACTGTTCGCCATTATAGTCAGATGTTTGTGGTATGTGTATCAGGGCTCCTAGGGTTTGTGATATGTTTTTTGGTTTATAAAAGTTGCTTGAAAAAAATTGCTTTTTTACCCTAGATGTTTTTCTTAAAGGGGTACTCCGCCGATTTTTGAACTACCTCAACTAACTATATTTTCTGACTCCCAGGCCTTTACCCTTTCTAGAATGCTATTTAATATCGTGAAATTCATAATAGTTATTGCGAAATCGGCAAATGAAAATGATGCAAAAACAGACATTCAAATATACCCGCCCTTTTCAGGGCCGTGACGTCAGTGGAAGTTCAGCTTGCCAGTCGGGCGAGCAGTCTAAAGAATAGAATATGCCAATTATTTGTTCCGTGCTGGAGCGCGGGGACTGGAGCGAGCTTCCAAGGCATTCATTTGACACCATGAAACTGCTTCAAATCAGTTGGGAACAAATTCTACAGTTCAAAGAGTGAACCCCCGCACTTCCAATGACGTCACTTTTTCATAGTTGCCAGTAGAGACTTTCAGTTTGAAAAACACGGTGAGGACCAAAATTGTAAATTTAATAACTTCGTGAAAAAAAATTATTTTGACCTAATATTTCGGATACTATTTTGGCGATGTTGTTTGGCGAGTTTAGCAAAATTTCAAGCAAATCGGGGACCATGAAGAAATCGGCGGAGTACCCCTTTAAAAGCTGTGACAAGTCTACAATATGCATGAGTGCTATAGTACTCGTTTTAATCGAAGCAATACTTTAGCATAGCACTTGCCTCAAGCCGCTAAAGTAAAAAGTGTAGCTGTATCACCTGCTTCAACTTTTTTTCCTTTTTTTTCCCAACATTGACGAAAGACTAATTTCTCTCCGCTCAACAGAAGCTTGAGATCCCTCCTTGTTCAGCTTGCAAGCACATTGAACCAAGCTCGAGCATCTGTCTTGTACAATATTTTTTTTTCTTGAGGCAAGCTCCATCTTCACCGTCTAAACATATATCTAAAAAAAGAATACAATGAACGATAGGGGAAGTCATAGAAGCATGTTGAAAGTTGTGCGACGTGAGCCAAAGCGCTTTTTTTCCCCCCCGAACATCTGTTGTTGCTCGACTGGGGTGTGCCTCGAATTTGCGTCATTTTTACGCAGGGAACTAGCAAACTTTTTTTTGTTAGTTACACATGTGGTTTGCCTCGCAGAGGAGGAATGATTGGAGACGGATTGCTGCTGCCTATATTTTGTTATCATCTAAGTTGACGGTGTTGTGGAAGCTATGCACTTGCGGGACCAGTCAACCACCCTCCTTTCATCACCTGACCCGACTTTCTGCATTTTGGTGTGGGTGAGCGCATGTTTATGTGATGGAAGATAAACGTAAGAGTGGTCCAGCGGGCATGCAACTTCCGCCGCACTGTCAGCTTAGGGGTGAAGGGAGTGTAGCAGACGTTGGGCTTAAAGGTCAACCTGTAGTTCATTTTTCTTGCTTTCTTCCTTTCCCAGTTGTCACAGGCAACCGAGAGAAGAATCCAAATCAATGGACACTCTTCAGTTTCTTTTGTTAGTGTTGTGAATTATCTTGTCTTTAAAAATGGGGCAATGCAAACTGTCTTCAAATGCAGCTAGGACTTTATTTAACAGCAAACCCTTTTATAGGTACAGGACTCCTGAGTCAATTCTAAAAAAGCCCTAGTTCTTACTGGGGGACAAAAGCAAGGGCATCCCCCAACTACAAACTTCACAAGGTTAGAGGCCGGGCCCCAGCAAGAGACAGAACAATGCCCTTGAACATAAAAGATCAAACATCCCCTATTATTCTCCCAATTTCTAAAAAAAACATGTTTGACTCCTCACTAACTGGCACACTCAACATATAGGAAATAAAAAACAACAACCTTTTACTTTTGGAAAAAAAGTTTGGACATGTTTGTTGAACACTGGGGCACTGACACAATTTCCTGAAAACATGATGCTACTTATTTCGTATCCAACATGTTTAAACTGGTTGCCCTCTCTATGACACCAACAATGGCCAAGAAACTGAATGAAGAATAGGCAGTGCAAAATCAGATTGAGTTCCGTATTTCTACATCTTTATTTTTTTATAGGTTTTAGGCAGTGTCGATTAAGCCGACGATTCGTGGCCTATGTAAGGCCGTTGGATATCTCCTCGAAGCTGGTTGTTGCAGTGTGCTTTGCTGTCTGCGATCACATTGCAGTTGTAACTGAAGGAGAATCTTTACTGAAACATACTTCAGTCTCTCCGTGCTAGACACTTTGTGGCATATGTTGCTCTTGTATCATCACCATTTTGTTAGCTAATTAGTCTTGCCAGGGGGTTTTGCTTGAAGGACCATCATGTTCAAGATGTTCTTCTTTGCCTATTTTGTAGGTTCATGTGTTCACTCACTTGCACATGGCACATGTTAACAGAAAAAGAAAATGGCTTTATATAGAGGGTATATGAGTACACGTGTGTGATTCCATATAATTTTATTTGGCTCAACATTTTTTAGCCAGCGTAAGTTTACTTTGGGTCATGCCATTCATACCCCAAAGTGTGTGATTATGTAACAAGCCCTCTTATGTCTTCTGGGTCTTCTTATTTATTAGATGCTAGATTGCAATGCAATCTAGCAAACAATGCTAGATTTCCACAGGAAATCTAGCATTGTTTGCATTTGCCATAGAAAAGCAAACAGATAAAGCAAAAGCACATAATCATATGTTACAATGACTGCAGAGCATTATTAGAAAACGCACGTACACCACTCAATGGTAACGAGAAGAAACAACCGTAAAATACTGGGGATCGACGCCCAACTTTCGCTGAAAACTAGGTTAATTCAGACACGGGCGCTTGTCCGATCAAATCGGGTGCTTAATGTAGTATAATCTGCAGAATTCCCAAGTTTGGTAAATCTTAAAGACCCGTTCACACACTTGCGACCCCTTAGAACCGAGTGCCTTGAAACCTTTTAAAATTTCTTGGTATGAGAGAACACACTGGCATGCTGACGCCATCTATGCGGTGACCGTGGAACTGCATTTCACTAGAGTGAAGGTGTTGCGGGATTTCCGAGGTCAAATGTGTGTAATACCTATGACAAGTGGTCGTTTATGACGTTGTTGAAAGTTTTTCGAGCCAAGAAAGAAAGGATGATGCACAAGAGAAATAGAAAATATACGTGACCGCCAATAAAGGGCGCCAGTGTGTCTTCTCATTGTGAGAGATACTAAGAGGTTCCAAGGCACTCGGTCTTAAGAAGTCGCAAGTGCGTGAACGAGCCTTAATAGTGGGCGCTTGAACGAAGTAAGCGCCTCTGCAGCATTTTACGGTAGTTCCACAAGTGCCTCAAGTTATTTAAGAACTATGTAGGGGAACATAAGTTCACAATTTCCTGTGGAAGAAGGCTCCATTCCACTATTGTTCTAGGAAAGGGAATAGTGAAATATGTTGATTCTACTTTGAAATGGCTAAATCATTTTAGAATGGCTATTCCTTAAAATGCGAGTAATATGCGGTTTCAAATTCTGGGTCAAAGTTAAAGAGACCATGATACATCATAAAAATGTACTTGAGTCTAGCATTCCTGTGCGGGTCGGAAAGAGGTGAAAGGTCTAGTTGTTTTAACATGCCAGTAACAGAGTCTGCTCGCTTGTATTTGGAGGGTACATTACCAGGCTGCAAGTCTTTGTACATTCTCCGATTTCTAAATGTGAATTTTCCGATGGGGTTCTGTATTACATTTACATACTCTAATAGCCTTGTCCCAGTAGAGCGACAAACACAGATTTTTGTCCAACGACACCACAAAGTTCCGTGTCGCCGATGCTGTCCCACTGCAACGACCAACAGCCGCGACAATCGCGGACAATTGCCGACAAACGATCGATGACGGATGAGTTCTTGTCTGTCGTTGGACTTGAAGCGCAGCAAGCAGTCCCACCAAGGAACATCTTTTAGAGACAAACTTATCCTCCTCGCCCGCTTGTGCCTTTTGTTGCCTCCCTTCCCACCCTTCCTCCCGTTCCTCCCGTGGCTCGCTCTGTCGCTCGACCTTCAGAGAAGCCCTTGGCAGCCGCTCCTCGGTCCCGCAGTTCCGGTCCCTCAGTTGCTCATGGTGGTCACGGGCGCGGCTTGCTTGCTGGCTCCAAACGGTCGTGTTGCGAAAGGGAATTTGCTGTGGCTGGTTTTGCTCGCAAAAACTTGGTGTGCGAGGTGGTGCTTCAAGACGCCGAGTTCTACGTGCCCGCATCATGATGGATACACCCATGTTTGAGCACTGACCAAAGACTGCTCACCACAAAGTAGGGCACGACGTTCCGCGGCAAGCCCTTCCGGCAGACGAGACACTTGTCATCACGTTCTGGGATAATCGGGATGCCATATTGTCCACCAAAAAACGCCTGCCCTCGATCACTCGGATATGAAGTTATAAACATCCTCAAAATCGGCGTGAAATTCCGTGGCGCTCACCTAGAATCCCTTAAACGACCCAAAAAAGGAACAACTTGGGTATTCTATTTCGGAAAAAGTTTGGTGTTGATTGTCACGACCACAGTGGTCACGACTGTTTGCGGAAAGTTGCCAACGGCAAATGAAGAGAAGCGGAAGTTTTAATCAAGAAATAAAGTAATCGTCTCCACTTTCACCGTGTTTGTCGTCGCGTTTTATGCCCAAAAAGCAAAGCACGAAAACCGCGTCGCCATACTCTGTTTGTCTGTGTATTTTGAAGTGTTTTGTTGACAACTCCAGCCACACCAGGAAACAAGTTTCCTTGTCCGAGTGTTCTGCATCGTGGCCGCCAGGTGGGACAGCGGACTCCGACAAACAGACTGTCTGTCGGTGTCGTCTGTCGCTCGTTGTCGTGTGTCGCTGTCGTTTATTGCTGTCTGTCGCTCTAGTGGGATGCAGCTATAGCAATGTTTGTTTGACTGTTTTGTAGACTATCAGCATGGCACTCATAGTTGCATCCCTAAAATTTATTTTCAAATATCGTAATGTATGCTTAGCAGAACAGTGCCATAGAATATGTGTATCCATCCATTTCACACCAAGTGCCCATTCCCAAATTTGTAAGATTTGAGAAAATATGCACAGCACATTTATATGTTAAATTGATGACCAGAAAAGCGCCCATCCCCCATTTTTTCGCTATCATCTCCAAATTTTGAGTGGGCACTTGCCTGGTATTTTACGGTAGATATTGTCAACATGACTAGGGGTACCCCATTTTAAATTATTTTCAGTTGTTACGCCCAGGGATTTGTAGCTATTCACTTCTTTTAGAGAAGACTCTTTAACTGTATATGCATAGGGTAGAATATTTTTCTTGTTTGTTATCCCTAGAATTACAGCTTTGTCAATATTAATTGCCATCCCCCATTCTTGGCACCAAGGGCCAATTTTCTGTAGAGCACCGCCTAGGTTAGCTTGATCCTTCCCAGTTTTGATATATGTAAATGAGACAGGCATCTGTAAATAATCATATTGTGACAAAATCATCAATGGCTTGTGCCATGTCATTTACGTATATCAAAATAAAACCGGACCCAAAACGGAGCCCTGTGCGACCCTTGCTGATACTGGTAGTACGCTAAATATTGTGCTATTTATTTCAATGAATTGTCTTTTCTTTGCGTATGCAGTTATAAGTTTATGTGTTAGATATCTATATGGTAGACAATAGAAAGCTTTTGACATATCTAGAAATGTTGCATCCATTTGTCCCTTGGAATCAAGTGAAAAGTCATGGATTCATTCACTTAACTAAGTAAACGTTGAAAGTTTCCATCTAAAGCCGTGCTGGTTCTTGTAGAGAAGGCCGTTTTCTAAATAGTCACATAATTATTCTGAGACCACGTGTTCCATTGCTTTATAGCTGTTGCTCGTCAGTGATAATAATTATATAACTGGCAGGGAAAAGTTTATTGACAGCTTTAAAAATAGGCACTACCTTAGCGCATCATTGGTTGGAGAGAACGGAACCTTGTGATAACAAAGCTCTGACCATAAGCGTTAAATATTTTGAAGCCCACTCAGCGTACTGTTCTAAGAATAGGTTTGGAATGTTATCCGGTCCCCCAGACTTATGCTCTTTGATTTGCAACAGAAGAAAAAAGAAATAAAAATATCTGTTAGTGTAGGTGCAAGGTTTCTAACACTACTGTCTCTTCGTGAACAGGAAAATTGAACATGCTATCGGAGAACACAAACTGAGAGGAACTGTTGAATACATTTGCAATAATCTCCGGATTATTAGCGACTTCATTGTCAACTTCAAGATTCAATATGGGCTTTTTTTTTTGTTGGAGAGAGCTCCAAAATCGCTTAGGGTCAGACTTCGTAAGAGTCTGCATTGTAACAGAAAGGTGCACGTAAGCTGCCTATGCTTCATTTATCAGGTAAACAAGAGCTTGCCTAATCACTACTTTTTTCTTATGCTTTTGCTTTATCTGCCGTCTTAAATGCAATATTTCTCTGGTGATCCATTGGTTGCGTTTCTTTTTAATTAGCTTTAAGTTAATGTAACGTTCAATACAAGAATTAACTATTCGTTTTAAAGTCCTTTCACATCTCGTCTACTGGCCTTTTAATTAGCTTTAAGTTAATGTAACGTTCAATACAAGAATTAACTATTCGTTTTAAAGTCCTTGCACATTTCGTCTACTGGCCTAGGGTTGTCAAACTCATACAAAGCCATCTCAAAATAGTCTAAAATATCAACATCACTTGATTTATTTAAACGGTTATCCCAACTCAAAGTAAGCTGTTTTTAGTTTTGTTCAAACAGTGTTACAATATTCGTCACAAAAATTTCTGCTCAGTACCTCTAAGCGCAGCAAAACAGTCACATTTTGCAAACTACCGGCATTAAGGAAAAGAAAAAACATTGGTTGTCCGATTTTGTAAAGAGCTAGTCCTATGTTAAGATGCAGCTACCCGTGTCTTCACCGTTTGTAGAATGGACGCAGCAGGTGTAGTGTTGCCACTGATTCCTGTTCATGAATGTGCATCACATGGCAGTAGGGATGCACGTCCGATACCCAACCCATTCATGTCGGAACCAGCGGGAATGAAATTCGTGATGCCCACGTCTGCTGAACAGACTTGCACCCTGCTCAGCTGTGGTATGTCGACGTGCACCGCTGCACAAGCTCTACCAATGGTGTACCTCCTCCAGGACAGCCTTAAAGCAGGGTTCTCAAACTGAATTCTTTGGTATTCTGCAGGATGCCCACATGTGCGCCCTGAGCTTCCAAAGTTCCCCGACCACCCTTGCCCCTAAGTGAAGCATTTTTATAGTTTACGCTCTCTTTCAGCAAATCTGGGCCATCCATTGATGGATAACTGAGTCAGATAACAACCTGGTACAGCGGTTCTCAACCACCAATGTTTTGGGTACCCCTTCCGGATCAACAGAAGTGATTGGAGACCTCCCCCACCAGGAGGGAGTAATACTAGTAATAATAATAATAATAATAATAATAAGTAGTAGCAGTAGTAGTAGTAGTAGTTTATTTTGGTTCAGGAGAACCGCGGCGCTCCAAAAAGGCAAGTGACCCATACCATGAAGGGGCCTGCGGCGCCGCATCTAGTGAGGATGGGATGAGATTGTGTTCAGATGATACGAGAGGTGCTGACCATATTGAAATGGAGCTTGTGGGCAAGGGTGGCGGGATGATGTTACGGGTAATGTGGGTCCAATGTTGTTTAGCGAGTTGCTCGCTGGGACGGTTATCTTTCAGCAGGTCTTAATTACAATGGAGAAAGGGTAAATGAAAGAAACTAAGCCTGTGCAAACCAACTTTGAAGCTCTCAAATGGTGAATAATCAACCCTGTCTCAAGGGTGCGTGGTTTGGTCTATTTATTTTTGCGGGACAGCCAGCATCAATAAAAATGAAAGTTTTAGTGCTCTTCTTGGCTGATTTTCTAAGGCTAGTGGTTTCCAAATGGGGCATGTGGATCCTTTGGGGTCCCTTAAGGCCTCCTCGGAGTCCCTGAAGCTTTATACCGTCGGTGAAGCCAAGCACTGAAACATTTTTTTTAATGGATGCTGGCTACCCCACAAAACTAAATAGATGAGGCCATGTGCACTGAGAGATTAGGGTTTATTATGCTCTATTTCAGGGCTGAAAAGTTGGTTTGCACTCATTTAGTTTCCATCATTGATCCTTTTGTCGTTGCAGTTGTTCAATACCGCATCCTCCCCCCTTTGGTTGGGGTCCCCCATCACTTCCGCCAATCCGGAAGGGGGCTCTGAAACATCCATGGTCGAGAACTGCCGGTCTAAGGCTTCAGGGAACCCAAGAAGACATTTAGGGATCCCAAAGGGTCCATGGACCCCCATGTGAAAACCACTTCCCTAGTATGTGCATTATTGGCTTCAAGGTTTGTAGGCTCCAGAACTGTTTTTTTGCATCATTGCAAAACCTGGGGGAGATTCCTTGGCCGTGTCAGTCGAGGCAGACAGATTCGTCGAGACAGAAAAGTTTGAGAATCTCTACCATAGAGGCCGGTTGCTCTTCCTTCATTTCTCGTGCCATTTTGCTCTTTTGATCCCCTCCCCACCTATCCGTCTGTTATGCATGCTAGAAGCGCAATTCTTATTCGCCGCTTCCCCTCTGTTTCAGGACCCAGTAAGGAGGCTTTTTCGGGTCCCCGTCCCTCGTCTGCTGCTGCTTTCACTGCTCGTGGCTTGCTTGCTGCCAGACGGGGCGGCTGCCTTCTACGTTCCTGGCGTTGCCCCCGTGGAGTTCCGGCGGGGTCAGGCTATCGAGGTGAAGGCGGTCAAGATGACGAGCACCCTGACCCAGCTGCCTTATTCATACTACTCCCTCAACCTGTGCAAGCCCAAGAACGGCACCCTCAGCTACAAGTCTGAAAACCTGGGTGAGTCGCCCTTTCTACAGTGAGGCTGTTTATGGCTAGGATTCCGTGGATTTTTCATGTGCGTCAACAAAAACTCGGGTCCCGAATTTGATGCGAAATCGCTTCATTCTATGCAAAAGCTTGTACGTCTCTTCACTTGGATATGCATTTTCAGTAGGTTAGTTATCAATAGGCACCATTTTCGAGATCAGTAGACACTCAGCTGGTTAATAAAAGGATTGTCAACAATTTTCCGCTGTGCGACCTGCGTCGGCCATGTTTACGTTTGCACCGCCTTCTCTTTGTCGTCGTCCCAAGCACTTGCGTGCCTAGTTTCCTTTCCTTCCGCTCTCCCGGGGTGGTAGTCCCATCGCGCATGTCTAGTTTCCTCCGGCTTTTGTTCGAAATTCTGTCACGTCTGTGTCGTGTGCTAAACAGCTTCACTGGTCATTCACCCTTGCAGAGTGGAATGGCTAATGATTTTTTTAAAGCAATTAGGTTTCTTAGGATGTTCAGGCCACTTTGAGGTATGTTTCTGGTCGTTTCTTTCTCCCCGCTAAATTTAGCTATAAAATTGACGTAACATGACTTGATGTCACCTGACCTATATGAAAATTCAATTTCCCCGCTAGGTTTAGCGGGAAAATTGGTGTCGCATAACCTCAACTCTAGTCCAGTTTCCCCACTAAATTTAGCGGGAAAAACGACGTCGCACGACTTCACGTCACGTGACCTACACACAAATTCAGTTTCCCCGGCAAATTTAAGAAAAAAATTAACGTCATGTGACCTGAACACCATTCCAGTTTCTTCGCTAGATTTAGCAGGAAAAATGGTGTCGCATGACTTGATGTCGCGTGACCTCAACACCAATTCAGTTTCCCTGCTAAATTTAGCGGGGAAAATGACATCACATGGCTAAATGTCACGTGACTTACACTCACACTCAGTTTACCCAGCTTACCCGTTAAATTTAGTGGGAAAATTGACACGTGACCTGTTGCGGCTCTTTCAGTTTTGTCTGCAGCTGATTGCTTAAAGGGATGCTGAACCGAAATCTGGATTCCCCAAAAGACGTGGCAAAAGCGTGCAACGGGATACTACAAACACCAAAATATCACTCATACAGCGATATCTCAAACGGATGACCGTATTTTTAAAAAAAAAGAGGCGCATTTGGCAGGAATGTTGACGTCATGTTTCTCCGAGAAGGAGAGGGAGCGGCCTTGCGTCCTATCCGCCTCGCGGCCTTGAGGGAGCGAAGCGAAGAGAGGAGGAAACTAGGTACCTTTACGGTCACGTGCCTCGTCGGCCTGGTTCAATCTCGACTTCTTTTTCCAAAAATACGGCCGTCCATTTGAGATATCGTCTTACTAGTAGTGTTTTAGGGATTGTAGCTTCCCGCCTACATCTCCAGCATTGTTTTTTTGAAATCCAAATTTCGGTTCACCATCCCTTTAATTAGACAGCAACATAATTGGTTCTTCCCGAATATTTTGTCATTGCCTTTTCACTGAGAACGTCAGCGACATTGAAGGGGACGATGAGGAGTAGTTTGAGCATGCATTTAACAATCAATGCACAGTTTCTTTTTAGAGGTACGGTACGCAAAAGGCATCTCAGACTGCGGCGTATGCCACATCTCAGTTTTATTTCCTTGTTTTCTTCCTAGTGGTGTCGACACTGAAAAACGCTGCAGATTGTTAAGATTCTGGCGGTGGCATGGTGGGGGCGGTGCACATAGTAAAATATGATGACACGTCTTATAATTAACAAGAGACAATGATACTGACAAAAAGAATTGGGAGGATGGGCTGTCTTTGTGTTTTAGTTCCATCACCTTGCGCTGCATAGCAGACAAAAATCTGCACATTTCAAGAAATCTTAATGTCTAAGCTTTTTTTTAATACGAAAGCATTAACTGTCCCATGGAGCGAGCTGACGTCATCAGTTTGAAGCTCGAAAATGTCACCTAGTTTCCACGATTTCACCTTCGGTTCCATTGGCTGGCATTAGTCGACGGGGCTCCCATTGGCTGCTGCGCTTGTCAGTTTCCACGACCACTCGCCCCATGGCGCTGCATGTCCATCAGCGCGCTGTTAACGCGCAGCGTCCAAGGTCACCAGGGGAGCACGCGCGCTGACCGGCGACGAAAAGTATGCAGCAGATGAAAAAGGGAGCGGACAAGCAGCTTGCATACTTTCGGATTCACCACTCATAAGAAATGCTTAGGTGTACCTTGAGCTTTTAGAGCGCAGCTCTTAGGCGCCCGTTCCCGGCTTGAGCGGCGTCGCCGTCGGCGTAACCGGGAGTAACCCTTGTAACCTTTGTGAGGGTTAAGAGGGTTACTCTCACGAGGATCACGAGGGCTACGAGGGTTACTAAACCTTGTAACCCTCATGAGGGTTATGAGAGTTACCCTCACGAGGGTTATGAGAGTTACCCTCACGAGGGTCACGAGAGTTGCTTTCACAAGGGTTACTAGAGCTACCCTCACGAGGGTCACGATGGATATCCAAATCACGTGACCCCCCCCGTTGACGTCATCGTCATTGATGACGTCATCAGTGACGTTACTGATGATGTCACCGGCATCTGCATTGTCATCGTCATAATCAGTGATGACGTCACCAATGACGTCACCGGCATCCGCATCGTCATCGTCATCATCAGCGATGACGTCACCGGCATCCGCATAGTCATCGTCATCATCACTGACGACGTCATCAGTGCTGATGACGTCATCGGTATCCGCATCGTCATCGTCACTGATGACGTCATCGGCATCGTCGCTTGACCCCCAGGTCGCGTGCCCCCCCGACGTCACGTGACACCCCAAGGTCACGTGACCCTCCCACCACCCGAGGTCACTTGACCCCCCCTCCCAGTACCCTTCCCTCCTCCTCCTCAAGAGCTGCGCTCTAATTCGGCGTTACAGGGAGTTGTAAATGGCTTTCATTTTTTTTTTCTAGTTCTTTATCTGTGCCCAAGCTCAATATCTACAGAGACCCATTCATACAATGTCAATTCTAAAAGCAAAAGGACCGAAAGATGGTAGTGCTCTTAAAGTAGAGCAGACCAATGAAGTGACTGATTGGGCTCCTAGCTATAATAATAATTTGAGTTACCAAACCACTGCAGAGGCAATCACTCAATTTTCAAATGCAGTTAACGATACAAACTTCAGAAATGTGAAGCAGGTGTAGGCAGTAATGTTAGGTACTGTGTCTTCAATAAATGACTATGTGTTTACTTCTCCCTGAATAAAAAAATAAATAAATAAAGGTCAGAACAAAAAAAAAATAGCAGAAACAACTATTTCTAATATCAGATAGGCTGTGTTAAACTTTGAAATTTCGTGCCTCCTTAATTTCAAAGCTCTGGCACATACTCTTTTTTTATCTCTTCAGCTTTTGTTAAAGGGCAACTCCGCTCAATCCTGAAATTTTCGGGATTATGAATGATTTCACATAAAAAAGTGCTAATAAAAGGGACTACGTCAATTTCTTTGCTAGAAATGGGATATATTTTGTGAAATCTTCCTTTAAACATGAGCAGAAACCGATCCTTCGGCTCCGTATGGCAATATTGGCCTCAAGCCGCCAAAAACATGGCTATCACGTTGTATGAGCGGTCACGCAATCCCCTGCGCCAGGTGTTGGCAACCCATGGCCCGAGGGCCTCATGTGGCCTGCGAGGCAGTCTCATACGACCTCCGGCTCGACACCAGAAAAGGACCAGCCTGCCCCCCCTTGCAGCTTCCTCATAGAGACTTGAGGACCACAAGGCAGTAGACAGGAACAAGAAGCACTTCCAGTTGGCATTGTCTGCATCCTCATATTTTGGCAGAGAATGTGTTCAACTCGCTCCTCCTCTATATTTCTCCTTCCTCCCCAGTCCATATGTCGCGGCCATTAGCTCTGTAATCATGTTTCGGTTTTGGGCAGTTGCTTTTTTTTACTCTATTAAAAATATATGTGAATCTGTAGCAAAATAATGACTAGGTAGTCTTCTGACATCGTATTAGATTGCCGGGCAAAAATAACAGTTTTTTGTTTTTATGGGTGGTAGTGCCCCCTTAGGTGGGGCTTTGTGTGCTTGCTTCTGCCCCCTAGGAGCCTTTTTGTATTCACTTGAGCATCTATGTCACACTATTATGGATCACCATTCTCGTTGTTTAAGCTGCATTATTCTGTAGAGTAGATATGCAACTTTCACCTCTCCCAGTGCATCCCAAAGCAGAAAATGGAAGAACAAAACAAGATAGAACAAAATACAGCAGAAAGAAAAAAATGAAAACTTTATGGCTCTATTGTTACTATACTTCTACCAGCATCTCTAGCACGTGGAACGCCTCAGACTGATGCATTACGTGTCTTAATAAACATTGATGCACCAAGGACAAGTGAAGGACGTAGACTGGACAAGCGTCTTTCACTCATCTACGTCTGCATCTTTCCAATTGTCCTTGGTGCATCAGTGTTTATTGTGTACAAGCAACTCGTCCAACAGACCATTGTGGTGTTTTGTCTCCTACACCTTTTGTGCATTTGGGTGTCTCCTAGATGGCAACAACATACGTTGGAGCAGTACACGGCAGAGCACCAAAAACTGTCGCAATCCTGGCGGTCGGTCGCAGAAAGAAACGCCATGGCCGTCAAAGGGGTGCCACCATCACTGGGATGGTGGCACCCTAACCCGTGGCAGCCAGTGTGTCTGTCCGCTGGCCGAATGCAGGGCTGGCCAAAAATGGAACCTCCCGCGACTCAATTGACACTCAAAAGCGTGACTTCAGTAGAGTGAAATAAAGTAACTGTACATGCTCCGCTTGCGGAGCAGAGTACCGCAATGGTGCCATTCTGGAGCCAAGCACTGCGGGAAGCCACGGTCGGTTTTTGCAGGGGCACGAAGGCGCAGACGCGAGGCAGCGTGCTGCGGCGTGCTGTGGCGCGCTGCGGAAGGAAAATAATGCGGCGTGCGGCGACGAGCCGCGCATGCGCCGTGATCGTTGTCCCGTCGTTTCCTGTCTCCCTCTCGCAAAAAGCGCACCCGCGTATGCACCTGCGGGTCGCGTGTGAAGTGAAGTCGTCAAGTCGCTGTTGCCGGGACGCAGATAGCGTCGTGAGCCTGCTGTCTGCCCAACTTTAGGAGGACCTTTCCCCTCGAGTGATTGCAAGAAGCAAAAGAACGCAGGCCTGCTCCTTTTCCTCTTGTGTTCAATCGAAGAGCAAGTGCTGCTGCTCAGCCTGTGATTTCTTTTTTTTCAGCAGACAGTTCATTTGATATTATGTAGACGGAACAGTGCTTTACCTTTGTGCGTTCCAATTATATGCGAATCTGAGGAATGTCGAGCATGCCCACTTTCATGCTAAAATAGTGTACAACTTTTCTTTTTTTCTTATCCGAAGTTTTTGGCTTTTTACGAATTCGAGACGGCCGAATTGAGCGCTCTTGGAGACCGGAATTTTCGCATGCTTTCAAGTTGGTCTAAATTTTGAATTCGCTTGGGATCGCAAACATCAGGGGCTCGCGAATAATAAATGTTAGACGGTGCTCCAAACTTTGGGAGCTGCCGCAAGGTGCAAACTGCTTAATATAAAAAAGTCCACCGACGTTCTACTTTCATTGCGGACAAGTCTTTGAAGTTGCAGTCTAATTCGTTGCAGGAACCAGAATGATGCCGAGATTGACTGTTTTCCTATTGACCAGTATATTCCGCCCCGAGAATAGGGCAATAGAGCTCTGTCTACTTTCAGTGTGTGACACTAACCTACCCCCTTCCCCTCCCCTCCCATCTGCCTTCTCTTCTATTTTGAACATTTTGTTGAACCTATTAGGCTGTTTTGCTACGACCGACATGGTCCCTTGAAGAAATTGCGAACAGGCACAGCACTAACAGTCTCTAAAACATGTTTATCCACACAACTGCCTGCAGAAATCTTTTGGGGTATTGTAAAAGGGCAGACCATGATTAAAAATGATCTCCTTCCCATATGAAAAAGCCAAACGAGGCGGCGTCTCAAATCGTGTCTCGCCGTCGGAATCCAGTACAAGCTCCTGCCGCTGTCTGCGCTATTTGTGCACTTGGTAACACTACAGCCTGCCATTTTGACGGGGCTCTTTCTACGCGCATGCAAAATTTAATGCGGTAAACGACGTGGCGGCTGACGAAAAGGCCGTCTCCCGCTTTCAAACGAGAGCTCGCCGACTCGCCAAGATGGCCGGATGAGCCGGTCGCGTATCGGTATCGCGTATCGCTCTGCGAGAGCCGCAGACGCGGGGAACGCGATCCTCGTCCGTGTCGTCTGCTTCACATACGCTGAAAACGAATGTCCCAAAACATTGCTGGCGTTATAAAAAACAGAATTATACTGTACCCAGTTGATACACATAATGTTCAATGACTTAGGAGGCTTTCGGTTCGTTCGATGTTAGTCTAAGATCTATATTTTGCGAACGCAAAGCGGAATATATGTTCTCACCGAAACTCATCGCTGTGGAAAGCCGCTTTCCCGCAAGAAGGTCGGATCCAGTTCTGCGCACGTGACCACTCCTCCGCCGATACGGAGATGGCGGCGAAAGGAAAAGGAACGCGCTACTCTGGCTCTGCAAGCAGAGCCTATACAGTTACTCTAGAGTGAAAGAGGCAGGACGTTTCGAGGTGTCCAGGTTGTGGGAGGTTCTATTTCTGTCCTGCGTTACTTGCAACTCTACTTTTGTTCAAAGGTGGGATTTTTAAAATTCTCTTCATATTCTTGTGTGGACGTCGATACCATGAGCGGCTCTCCAGCTCGCCTAAATCGATGTCTGGCGCCATCGCTCGATGCCCGAATCGGGTCGCGTCTCTTTGCAGGGGAGGTGCTGAGGGGCGACCGCATAGTGAACACGCCGTACGAGGTGCAGATGGCGGTGAACCAGCCGTGCCGGCTCCTGTGCCACCTCAAGGACAACAAGCCCATTCCCATCTCCTGGCAGCTGGACGACTCGAGGCTGGTGGCCTACAGGATACGGCACCAGTACTCCGTCCACCTGTGAGCGCGACACATGCCCTCTCCGGTACAACTCTGGGAACACGATTCACGATTTATCTCGTCGTTTTTTTTTCTATCTCAGGTTGGCGGACAACATGCCGTGTGCGACGAGGCTGGAGTCGTTCGACAGCTCGCAGCCCCTCTACGAACATGGTTACAGGCTTGGCTTTGTGGAGGACGACAAAGTATGGGGTTGTTTTTTACAGTGGAGGTTCTCAGATACTTTGATCTTGGGAAATGCCCATCTTTCTGGATTGATAGATGGGGAACTCCCTTTGGTTTGGCACTTATGCAGTAGAGCTGTGGTTCTCAAGCATGAATGTGTCGAGGACCCCTATGGGAGCAGATAAAGCAACTGGACACCCCATGCCAGCGGGGGAAGGGGAATGGGGGGTATAAAACAAGACAACTAGTGTAGTGCGAAAAGGGCATCCTTTACTGTTTTTGACAAAGGTGAGAAGCATCAAGTAAAAGAATGAATGAGTGTGAAGTGTATTGACCTTCAACTAATTTATTTACCCTATTTACTGGGGGGGAGGGGAGGGGCGGCGGCGGCGGCGGCGGCGAGGGGGGGGGGGGCAGGGGCCACCCAGTAAAATTGGAGGCATAAGGGTACCCCTGAGCGTGCTCTGGACAACCCCTGGGTTCTAAGGAACCCAGTTTCAGAGCAAACATTATTCTTTGCTACATTTTGAGACAGTCCTGAAAGTACAGATATATAGCATGCTCTTGATTTCCAGAAGCTTTTCTTATTTTTTATGCTTTGCTTAGTTTTTGTTAATTTTGGCACTTCCTAAAGCTATCTTTGGGGGTACTTTCTATCTAAAAAAGCATATTCACAGGCTTTCTTATTTGTTACGTTTTCCGTTCGGCCAGCAACAAACAAGTGCCGCCAGTTGAGGTGTTGCCCCATGTTCCGCCTCTATTGAATGTGATTGAGGAGGGATTGAAAGGTGATATCCACACCAATGTAACTAGTAAGTCCCGTACTTGCACAGTTGGCCTTACTATTATGGTCATATTTTTGTGTGTAGCCACAAGTTGTTCTGCTTGTTTTGAGCTGATGGTGCTCATCTCATAATGCAAAAACCCAAGTCCGGGAACAGATAAAAACACAAATGGGCACGTGGACCATCTAAAAAAAATAGCTTTTGATTGTAATTCACATCATCAAGTTTATGCAATCGTCCATCCTCTCCGAAGGTTACCAAACTCCTTGCTCCAAGATAAGATGGAAGACAAGAAACAACATCTACTGCCACTGGGTGACCCCCCTCCCCTCCCCCAAACCACAAGCAGAACCAACAAAGGATTAAACCCTCACTGTACTGACCCTTCACTGAACCCAATTTGTCATCTGCAGAAACCTTTTCATCTCTTCATTCAATCACAAGTGCTCCTTTTATCCTGCAGAGCGTTCCTATATTCATCACCTTTTTTTTCTTGATTGTCCATTCCATCCCACCAGCCAGAATTTATAGAGAAGGTCACCTTTTTTCTTCGATGAATGAGTTATGAGACTGAGTGCATTCTTGTTCATTTCTTTATCTGTCCCCAGTCTCTGAATTTTCATTATGAATTTTGTTCACGAGCTTGCCTGTGTTTTTTTTTTCTTAATTTTTTTCACTATTAGTGTTGATAGTACTCATATATAATTTCACATGGGTGCCAACTCTATATAAAAGAGTGGTGCAGATCGTTATCTTGGATCTTTTTTTATCTCCCTGCAATCTGAGCCACTTTTGTATGTGCCGAGCGAATGGAGGTCTCGAAATGTGCTCTCTCTATACTCTATTTCACCTTATGATGTACCGCAGGAAAGGCTACGAGTGCAAGCTCCTCTCTTTGGGGTAGATCTTGGCAGCACAAGCTCTCATGCATTAAGGAAAGCTGCCAACGTTATGAGATTGAGCTTCTAGCCTTCGCTGCGGTACAACATAAGGTGAAACGGAGTATACTACTTTCACGGCGTGAAGGAGTCGGAACAAGGTTTCCCAGACTAGAGAACCGAAATGACCAAGCTTTTTCTGCAAGCTGGAGAGGTGATGCGTGTTTAGTGGAGTTGACGTTTACCATAGGGATAATCTGTTCCCAGGATAATCTGTTCGCTGCATCCTTGCATTAATTGCATTATCATTATGGCTCATTTGGTTGACTGACCCCATTGGCTTGATTAGCTAAATGTTTAACTGTGAGCTCCATGGTTCGTCTGAAGCTCTTGAACTTGAAACTTGGCTTGTATCAGGTGAAAGTGTCACTTTATTGCAGTGCTAGCTTCTGAGCTGTTTATACTAGTAGATTCATTTGTCTCGTTTTGTTTCAGCCCTACATCAACAACCACCTGAAGCTTATCTTGTACTACCACACTGAAGACGAGTGAGTTATGTGCTCATTATATGGCTTTAGCTTGGACTTGAATGCTAATTATTTGACACTCAAGCACAGTAATCCCTCGTTATAACAAAGTCAATTGGTTGTCAAAAATATTTGATATGAACGGTAATTCGATAAAAGCGATAGAGCCAAAAAAAAGTCAGTGCCAGCAGCCTCGAAGATAGATGAGAACACTGCGGAACACTCGGACCTTATATTTAATCAAACAAACCTTGGTTATTAACATCCCGTGGCAATTTTACCGAGTAAAAAATATTATATAGAGTTTGCCGACAATTTCATCCGTGCGTCTGTTCTCGAACTGCTCCAGGCGTCGCAAGAACACTCTTCCCGCCGCTGCACTCCACTTTGTTGCGAAACAGCTGTAGGATGTTTCGCGTCTCCGCAGTCATCGGCATTTCCTGAGGTGCCTCTCCAGCATCGCTTCATGTTAACCCTGGCTGCACGCAAGGTGTATGATCGCAGCATCTGTGGCAGGAGCAACAGCGGGAACGTCAGCGTCGACAAGCGCAAACGAATCAAAGTTATCCTCAGTGACTTTGCCAACATGTTTTCACACACTCCTGTAAAGATTGTTGCAGCTATGGAAATTGTGCGCCGGCTCAGCATGCGTGCTCACGAGAGAAAATCCAACGTGCGCGAAGCATTTGGAGATCTTTCATCTTGGGGTTGCGGGCTCGCTTTCTCCTGCATGAGAAACTTCTCGAACCCGTCCAATATGCCTTGCTTGTTCCGCAAAATAGGGGACGGTGTCGAACAGCCGATGCTGGAATGTCGAACTCTTTAATGGTTTTGTACTTAGGCCGGCCACTTTTCTCAACCTCAAGCGACTTTCGGTAAACACTCCCAATCTCTCGTACGACGCACATGTGCATGTAATACGCTACAGGCGCGCGCGTCGGTGGCTCCTGTAGGGGTGTTCTCCTCCAGGCTCCATTGCTCCCTTGACCCGATTCTGAAAGGAGTCGGACAGCATCGCCCGCGGGCACTGTAGGTAGCATCGGATAGTGGACGCTGCTCCCTGCCCACGTCGGCGCATCAGTATCGGAAGCGGCGCTCTGCCAGCTCTGCGCGCTCTTTCCTCCATCACCCATTTACTCTGTTTTCTCAGTTTGCCATTTGCCTCGGTGGAGAAGGGGGAGGGAACGCAAAGGTCTCTCGTGCACCCTCCATGTAGGCTTGCATGCCTTCGGTGCCGCTGCCTTCGTAATAAGCGTGGCCGGCCGTTGATACACTTTGAATAATCCAGTTAAAAATGCTTTTTCGATGAAAGCAATAATTAAAAAAAAGAGATTTTGTTATAACGTGGGATTACTGTAGTTTTCATTAGTATGAGATTATGATGCGTTTGCTTTCTTTTCTTTCAGCAAAGACCATCGAGTTGTTGGTTTCGAAGTTGCCACAAAAAGGTTTGTTTTCTTTTTTTTGTTCCTGCTGTAATTTTTTATATTTTCACCCATTCCATTAAGGTCGGATCTAGTATTTGTTATTAACTTTTTGGTTTTATAAATTGGTACAAAAATAAGTTGGCTAATTAAGATTCATCTAGATGTAGCTTTACAGTTGGATATTAAAGCCCACTGTAGGATCTTTTCGAGAACTTTGTATGGCAAACATCGTATATAGAAACCAGTCTCGCCTCTCATAAAAATGAAAAAAAATATATTTTTGTTGAAAAGTGTTAGGCTGTTCATCTTGTCAAATTTGTTTGACAAGCCAGTAATTTTTATAGCTTCCCCTTGCCATATGGTGTTCAGTGTTATGTTTTCATATGTAAACTCGTACATTGTGTAACTTTGTTGTTTCCGAGCCTGTTTTAGTGCTGTCCATAACTTTGCATCGTACCAAATTTCGAATTCTCCTTTCACAGTGTGCACAGAGACTCGCTGAACTTCCTGAAGGGCGGGCTGTGCTCTTTCGACAACGGTGCCAAGAAACAGGAAGTCAATGAAAACGGTAAGAAGCTCATTTAAACAGACTCGTTAGACAACAGACGATCCATCGACAGGACAAGAGCGGCAGGGCGTCTCGTTCAGAAGCCTGACCTCTACCATGCGTTCATTGCCTTCCACCATGCTTTGACTGTGCATGCACCGTCAAGGTACACGAGACGCCAGAGCTGTGTCGAAGGCAGGAAGTTTGCACTGGATAAGGGACTGCTGAAGCTCTTCCCTGTCGTTCTTATCTCATCGGTGACTATGTGCCAAGAAACTGAGGAAGAGGAGCAGACAAAAGCACGCGGGGACGTCGGAGTGCCGAACTCTCGTTGGAACGATCGGTGGGTACACCTAAAGCCAACAGCCTTTGCTTCACTGCACTTGTCCGACTCGGAACACGTTTGGCTTTCGCATTCAAACGCGTTCGATGAGTGCAGTGGAGGCAAAGGCAGCCTTTAGGTCTGCCCACTGATCATTCGACCAGAGCTTGGCCTTCTCACATCCTCCGAGTGCCCTTGTCTCCTCCTCCGATGTGTCTGCACATAAAGTAGATGTCCTCATTTTCGGAGGAAATGTCTGATCAGAGGCTTTGCATCGTCGGTTTTTAGAGGTTTGGAACATTGGATTGCAGAGTCCAAAGGCCGGTTCACACATGTGCGTCGACTGGGACAAGCGTGTTGGGATTTCTCTTGATTACCGACACGCTGGTGCGCTTCTGATCTGTGTCTATATTTTTATAACTTTTTACGCATATGTAATTCTTTCTTTGTGGGCTTGAAAATAATTCTGGCAATGTTATAGGCGATAGGTCATCATATGCCCATTGCTGTTGGTGGGCACAATAAATAAACAAATAAATAAGTGACGATTTCTCGTAAATAGCGCGTCGATTTCATCTCGCAAATACTGGAAAACCTTCCCTCTAGTTATGCGCAGTTTGGAAGTGTGTGTGTGTGAACCAGCCTTAGAACTTTGATGCTCAGTTTGCAGAATTGGAATGACCTTTCAGTTTCAGTGTGTCCGCAGTGCTTGCGTTGTAGGAAGGTTGCTACTATTTACACTGTCAGGTCGCTAATAGGGGCCCTATCGGGCCGGTCTAGAGAATACCTTCTGATTCTGGAACGATTCTGTTGTAACTTTATTTGACGATGCAATAGACCATGAGCGAAATTGTTAGAACGTCTGGCAACACTCTGCGCACTGCCATCGTGGTTGCGTCAGGATTCCTCTGCTATTTGTTAGTTTCGTGGCGTTGTCGGTAACAATCGAGGCCTACTGCTCACCGTAATCGATGCTGACCCACACCTGTGAGCTAAGTTTTAGTGTTTTCTGCGCCCTTCTGCACACGTATACGTGCTTGCTGCCCCGCCGGTCGCTGGTTTCTTGCCGCAACCAACATGGCGGACGTACGCTTCTGCTCAAAATTCGGCTTTGAGTGCCGGCAAAGGCTGAAGTGTGGGCGCCTTGTTTTCGAAAGTGTTCTTTGTGCGAGTGATTGTGTGAGCAAAGGATTCTTCAGAACTACACTTTTGCACCCTGGCCTTTGCCAGTGCCAAAGCCAACTGGTGAGGTGGGGCGTATTCTTCGTTGCACCTCCAGATTGTGCTGTGCATTTTTAATATGATCTATCGAGGGGCATACATATGGGCAATTTTAAAATCTTAAGCCTGCACGATTTCTTAAGTAGTTGTGAAAAATGCGTTAAAGAAAGTAGTCTCTTTATGCCCCTTTCGTGTATAGGAGAACTAGCACTGTTACTTACCACGAAAGAGTTCATTTTAACAAAAGCATAAGACAGTTTAAACATACATTATTGACCCAGTGATCCCCCATCATTGTTTCAATGAAGTAAATATCAGGGAGGCGTTAAATCTTATTTCGTTGCCTTGACAAAAGTTACCACACTCCATGTTTGTAGGAAAAAAAAAAAATGATTTTAATTTTTCACATTTGATTTCCCCCAAAGCAAAGCCACAAAAAAGAAGCCACAAAACTTTGACCGATTGAGTCGACTGAATCGACAGTGCATTAAAGTGCATAACCTCAATAGCACATCACTGTACAGCATTTCATACATGTTACCGTAATATCTTATTAGTGGTGTTTTCTCTTGGTGTAACAATGTTAATTTCTTTTTTTAGCTACAGTGTTCCAGTGCTTATATATCTATTGCTATTTTTTTGTCACAATGTGACTCTCCCCCCATTATCCAACTCCCATATAAACCCTCGAGGAGAAATGTATACATTTGTGTCTCGTTAATATGGACACTCTCACTCACCCCAAAGTTGGCCATAACTTGTCTCATTCACATTAATTAACAAAATGAAAACTTTGTTACCGAAAATGTTGCCCATATAGCGGGATGTCCATGCCAACAAGGCGACGAGACAATGATGACGAATAAGTTGCGCCAATTCTCGTCCTCTTCTTTTTCGGCGATCCCCGACGCACGCCAGGCATCACGGACGTCTACTTCAGCTACGAGGTGGAGTGGCGCTCGAGTGCCATCCGGTGGGCCTCGCGTTGGGACACGTACCTCGCCATGACGGACGTGCAGATCCACTGGTTCTCCATCGTCAACTCCGTCATCGTCGTCTTCTTCCTCTCCGGTGAGTTCGTCTGGGGCTCTTCAATGCGTCGATAACGTTCAGGGGGTCGTCGGAATTGTTCGGACATTTTTTAATCGTGGACGTTGCAATAGAGGGTACCGGGCGGCGGTGAGGCACATCGCTAGAACGCACGGAAAAAGAAATAGACGGTGATTGTGGGTGATTGTAGTCACCGAGAGCTTAAGAAATGTAGGGCATACGGCTCGTTACGTTGATGACTCTTGCTTTGCAATTCATACTTTTTGGCTATCTCGTCGGTTAATGCTGCGGTCTCGTCGGCTGCGGTAATGAAACGCTCTGAACCCGCCAACCCCGTGTTTCTGTGGCTCGGTCATTCCTAGCAAAGACTAAACATTCAGGATCATGAAAAGTTAATTTGGCTACATTGACTTTGGCTTACTATATCTTATGTTGATCAGTAAGTAATTCATTTGTTATACACAGTTGAGCTCCCAGATGTTTATTTCTGTCGTTAACCAAAAATAAAGTAGAGCGTACTCTAGATCAAATGGAGCGATAGCTGTTCCACGTCTTTTTTTTGTTTTCTGCTTATCAGAATGCTTCTTTTTTTTTTTTTTTTTTGTAATATTAATATTTGCAATAGCATACATAAAACATATGGACTCAAATTTTGTGTCTATATTAGAAAATATTCTTGCAAGGGCTGCTTCTTTTGCGAAAGCTTCTCGAAATGTGCCACCTGATCTGTTCGGATTGTAATTAAACTGATTTTGAAGCGCAATATTATTTATTTGGGGGCATGTCCACTTTTTAATGAACAGTTTAGTATCTTTACACAAACCGAAAGATAAATTTATCACACAGAATGTATGCAGTAAAAACATTTTCCTCGTACCAAAACGTTAATTTTGTTGGGGGGGGGGGGTGGGGGGGGAGGGGGAGGTGAAGGTGAAGGTGAAGGTGGAGGTGGATGCAGGCAGCATGGGGGCTATTGGACCTTGCGTATCGTGCCTGTCATTAAAAAGTCTATTTGGCCAAGAAGTAGCATGATTATATCCAAAATACCATTCGGGAATTAAAAATGTTTTTTTTAGCCAGTGCGATTGACCCGTGCTGTGATTTACTTGCAACACAACTGATCGTTACGTGACTGACCTTTATACAGCCGTTGTATGACTGACCGTTACACGACTGGCAAATTGGGCAATTTTTATTTAAAAAAAAACACACTGTTCAAATTTATTATTTTTGACACCACAAGAACCCGTGTCTGTTTGGTCACTGTAAGTTATTTCTCACTGAGATATTACAAAAAATAGCACATATATAAGATCCGTTACACCACTGGCATATCAGAAAGGTATGCATTTATTTCTATTTTGGCCCACAGTGAATGGCTCTTGTTGTAAGACTTTCGTGAAAACATGTTAAACAGTCCGCATACTTACAAATTGAATATGGCTGGTAGCAGATTTTAAATAAATTTGTATATCTTGCGTTGTATTAGTACCATTCAGGTCGGTCACACTTGTTCCTTTTCAAAATTCGAAAAAAATTTAAATACTTAGCGACACTAGACACTGAGATCACATAAATTGGAGCTGATGTAGGTGTACGATTTCTTAGATCAAGCTTACAAAAGTTTACTTCGCTAAAACAAAAGTTCACGGCTTCTAAACTTGTGTGGTAGTTAGCAGATACAAAAGAAGTGCTGAAATTACACATAGGGTGCAATCTAAACTAATATTTTTCAAAAATAGTCTTAATTATGAGGACTTGCAAATATTTGTTTCTAGGACAGCCTGATGCTATATACTATAAAAACTATATTCTAGGAGTGATGGGAAGAAAGCGTTTGAAAATTACTTGACGGTCACATTAATGTTTAATTTTCGGGAGAATGACCCAGCTGTCAGGGAATGTGCAGGGCGCAAGTTTGTCTGCTACTTGCGCAGCGGTTGCAGTGATGTCAGAACGCAGAGCTCTGACTGGCTCTGATAGGAAGGATACTGGGTAAACCTCAATGCTAGCTGCCTTGAGGTCTACCCGTTATCCTTCCAATCAGAGCCAATCAGACATCGACGTTCTGATGTCACTGGAACCCCCTGCGCAAGAAGCAGACAAACTTGCGCTCTGCAAAAAGCACCTTCAAGAAACTGTAACTCAATGATACTTGAATCATGAGTACTAGTGCATCCATGGAAATGTGTCATGTTTTATTAATCAGGGCAACAATCAGCTTAGTGGGGATGTTTAGTCAGATTGTTATTGGTTTGGTATTAAAAAAAATATGTATACCGTAGAATACTGCGCACCTGCCCATTCTGCACTAAGTGCCCATTTTCATATTTCTGGGGTCTGAAAAAATATGCACAGTACATTTATATGTCAAATTAATGAGCGAACAAGTGCCCATCCCCCATTTTTTTTGCGGTTATCTCCAAATTTTGGATGGGCACTTGCCCAGTATTTTAAGGTATTAGGGGAAGTTGGAATTCACTCATTTAAGTGAGTTTATGTTGATGCGACTAATGATGACTGGAAATAACAGGTCTCAGCAAAAATCAAATCCATAGTAAAATCAGTTATTGTGGCACTGGCATGCAAGCTTGTGTTTTAACGTTTGTGAGCAGATTGAGTTTTATGACTTTCGCGTGGTCTCGGTGTAGAAGCAGCGAACGATGAGGAAGTGGAGGCAATTTTGGAGCACAGGGAAATGGAACTTTAGTTTTATGGTGAGTTGTACATCCTTAGTGTGTCTTGACACACTTTTTGTTTCTTTTTCAGGCATGTTGACCATGATTATTGTCCGGACGTTGCGCCGTGACATTGCACGCTACAACAAGGATGAGGAAGCGGTGAGTTTTGCCACAGTTCTTAATCTGGATGGAAACTATTTGATAACCTGAGATCAAATACAGGTTTGTTTAGTTCGGTGGCATTGAATGCAGGTTTGTTTAGTTCAGTGGCATTGAATTCATAGAAATCTGGTGTTCACTGTATTAACAGTTTTTAGCATGAACTTTGCAATTCAAATCTCTGCATTTCTATTTTCAGAATTAAGTAACCATCATCTGTCTGCTATAATGGACAGTAGTACGAAATGTAGTGTTGTTCTTAAAGGGGCCCTGCAAGGACTTTTTTACTGGTTTTTAAATTGCACCGAACCTGAGTTCACTGAACATAGTAACTTAACGAAACTTTTCGTTTCTTGAATTTTGCTTTATTTTAAAAGTTATAGGCAAATTAAAATTACAAAAACAAGCAAAAGATAGTTTCCTTCGTGACATCCTTGGTTGCTTGAGTGGCCGTGAACTAGAGGAGGGGTAGTGAGCTCAGCGAGCGCTCATGGCTGCCGCACTCTGTGTCGACGGCGCGAGAGGGCACCACTAAAGCATGTTCTGGATAGGCTGTATGCAGCAAGCACCCAGAACGCTCTCATTGCATTTGCTGCACAATTAAACACTAATTCGGCATGACACTTCATTGGCAACAAATGACAGCAAACACGGGGTAAAGATCAGTTCAGAACGGGAGCCACTTCGCGCTGCCATGCTGCACAGCAAGCCAAAGCTGCTCGCCGAAGGGCTTCGAAACGCTCGGACCCGGTCGGATCCTCGACTGCAGCGCCGCCGCGTACATCTGGGGCCTTTCCGTGTCGGCGCCTAATCCCACTACTCCTTTCTAGTATGCGCCGCCTTTTCCACCGCTTGGTGGCGGGTATGTCGATGGGTCATTTCTTGTTTCCGTACTTAATAATCTGCATTTGTTTCTTTTCTGATCTAAGATACTGAACAAATGCTACTTTTATAAATAATTGAAACGGTTTGCGCCACTTATATTTTGTATTTCGACTAAAAAGAAGCTCTTAGCGGCTCTGACCAGTAGTAAGCCCAGGACCAAAGACGTCGCCTATCACGCGCTTTCGGTACCGCGGGTCGCCCCCGTCAGTGGAGGAGGTTTCCGCATCGTCCGGTTAAAATATGACGCACTGATATTTAGTTACTCTCTCCGTTCCCGCTGGCTTGCCCGAATTCCAAGAGACGTGGAAACCGCAAAAAAGGTAGACGCTTAAATATGATTGCAGGGCCCCTTTAATGTCTTTGGTATAGTTTAAAGACCTTTAGGTATTGTACATTTTAATCCTCTGCATTTAGCTCAAGTGCCTGAATATTAGTGTTAAACGTTTGAAATTACACTGATAGTGATGTGCATTTGTTTTATGTTGTATGTTAATGTAGTGTCTATGAAGGGTTTATTAATTTTGTCTATAAGTGTGTACATGTTTATTTTTTGCATCTTCATCTTTGTGTATGATATTGCTCTTCAAGCTTTGTAATGTTCCCTCATACAATGCATACACATGGGCATTTTGGGGCTTTTTTTTAAATAAATTAATAACATGTCAGGTTTTTTTTGTGACTAAGTTTAGTCATATTGTAACAATATTTAGATAGAGAATTCCCTGAAGGGGTGAGGTTCACATGAGAGGATCACAGAAAGGTTGACATAAACGACACTCGGAGCTAATAAATACCGAACAGGAAAGGAATTGATATGACTTCGGAACAACCGTTATCTAAGAACTAGACTTGGATACACTATTCCCAACTACTTTGGAGTAATGGATCATTGCCTGCTATAAAACACCAATTAAGTGCCGACCTGAAATTGTGAGACAGTTATGGCGATACTATATGGGGGCGAGCACTTGCTTGCCCCCAAATCTTTACGCCTGCCAAGGAAAGCACAGTTTAACAGTATTAGGGGCGAAGCTCCTTAGGGTCTAGCCTTGTCCGGTGTCCGTGCTCACATCGATTGCCATCCCATCTGTCTTCTTGAAAAAAGAACAAATGTTAGCGCAGTCGACAGGATTCGAACCTGTGCGGGGAGACCCCAATGGATTTCTAGTCCATCGCCTTAACCACTTGGCCACGACTGCGGGACGAGTAGGGGGCTCGGAGATGTGGTAGTAACTTGAGAGCTGGGGACGTCATGGATGAAACGTTGCATGTAGCCGCTCAACGTCTATACAGGAGAGGGCGCTGCAGTCAAATGTGTACATAATCTGTTAAACTTTGCATGCATTGGCTCAACATTTATTGACAAGAGGGCGCTGCGGTCAAATGCTCAAATGCGTATATAACCACGTTCGATACCAGACATTCTCTTTCTGAAATGGATGAAAACGAGCGAAAGGCTCGGCATGCTGCGGCTCAGCGTCTACGCACCACCAGAGCTTCGCCCCAATCAACATCATTCACCACGTGGAGATGCGGTCATTTTTTTTTGCTGTAATGCAACTAGTTCACCAAACTGAAAGATGTGACTTTTTTTTTTGCCTCGCCGCATGTTATCCTTAAAATCCTTTATTGCAACAATCTTTCTTCTGTACACTGTGTGTCACAGGAGGATGTGATGGAAGAAACGGGGTGGAAGCTGGTTCATGGAGATGTGTTCAGACCTCCCCAGTACCCCAAGCTCTTTGTGGCCGTGGTTGGAAGCGGCATCCAGATCTTCTTCATGATGTTCATCACCATCTGTGAGCGCTCGCCCATCTTGATCTGGGTCACGAGGAACTTTTTGTTGAAACTTCAATTCGCTTTTCAATGCTACCATAAAATACTGAGCCCGTGCAAATGTTGGAGATGATCACAAGAAAATGGGGATGGGCACTTGTTAGCTCTGAGAGCAAAGAGGCACATGGTAGAGGAGCACTACAGGGGTCTGACAGAAGCCCTCATTTTTAAGGCAGCATCAAGCTTTATGTGTTTGCACTGGCGCATGCATGTAAAGCTTTACCGCTTTGCACTGGCTTCTTGGGGAAACAGCTGGCACAGAGGGGTAGCTTGGCTAGATTTGAGGGCTTGAAGTTTACTGGGGATGGTGCTTGATATGTCCTTTGCTCGTGTTTCAAATGATTCAAGAGTAGGGGGTAGGCACTTATTGCAACATCGACACATGCTCGGTATGTTATGGCATTGTGCGTGTTCATTTTTTATGTTTAAAGAAGTGTTTAAAGTTTCTAACTTTGTTGCATTCGTTTAATATTGCTACTTGACAAGTGTATCAATGGCAAGGCCATGGCCATTATTGGCAGCTTAAATAAACCTGTACAAATACAGGTATGCACAATCTCACAAGTTGTATGCGGCACAGCCAAAGGTTGAATCACGAGACCTCAGCTTTGTTGATTACTGTAGAATACTGCGCGTCTGCCCATTCCACATTAAGCGCCCACACCCAAATTTGTAAGATCTGAGGAAATATGCGCAGTACACTTATATGTAAAACTGATGATTGGACAAGCGCCCATCCCCTATTTTTTCGCAATGATCTCTAAATTTTGAGTGGACGCTTGCCCGGTATTTTACGGTATATCATTTGCACGAGCACACGCGTGCCTGACGCTTCTACAAAACCTCACAAAACATTTAAGATGCTGCATAATTTTTGTTTGTTTGTTATGCGAGTTCAGTTTATACTTGGAAGCATGTTGGATAATATTTTCATGCCATTTTGCTTGTGTTTGTAGTATTTTAGTATTTTTTTTCATTTGTTTGTTTAATAGTAGTCTTTACCACAATTCATTTGAAATCTTTGGGGTTTAAATCTAACATTTGATCTTGCCTTTTCTTCCTGCCCCCTACATCATGAGTGTAAGATAACGAATTACTGGATTCATTGATTGCATTGCTACACACCGGTTAATCTTTACATGCTGTCTTCTGTGCTCGTTGCAGTTTTTGCCATGCTTGGAATGCTGTCACCAGCATCCAGAGGAGCCCTCATGACTGCCGCCATCTTCCTTTACGTCTTTATGGGGCAAGTTTTTTTTTTGTTATAGTTATGCCATTGACTCGTAACCAGAACATAGTGGTGATGTTTGCGTGCCTTGTTTTAGTTTGCAATACAGTATAGACCACTTACAACGTAACCGCTTATAGTGCAGGACCGGGTATAACGCGGCTTTTTTAAACCACCGGTTTGCCTCCCATAGAACTCCATGTAATTACATACCGCTTAAAATGCAGGCGCGCGAAGGGAAATACCGGTTATGGTGCGGTTTCTGGAACAGCGCGCTGACGGCGCCGACACACCAGCAAGCGAGCACGCTTCCCTGTGCGATAGTAGATATTGGCGCTAGCCGCAAGCGGCACTCGCGGGGCAAGGAGGTTGCTTGAAGGAGCGGGGAGGAGCGGAGAGAGGCTTCAGTTGCTATAGCAACGGAGGGATGCACGCACTCGTCGTTCACGTGCGTGCGTCACTCCACTGCGTTGGAAAACAACCACAACGACAGACCAATCGCAGGTCGAGGAGAACTGTTCGCGCGCGTTGCATGCCAGTCGCGGGACGGCTTCTTCTATCCGCAAACATGGCGTCGGTTGTGATCGTCGACTCCGCGTAAAAGCGCTATCCTTGACTGTGAATTTTCGTTGTGTGTCGCTATGATAACCGAGCACGTGCTAGAAAGGAAGATCCACCTACTCGTGCGGCGATGTCATGGCGGCACTCTCAAGACGGCAGAAACGCCCGTGTCGTCGTGCTTGTTTACTTCGACTACAGTGGTACTTTCTAAGCATTTGTGTTTTCCAACATCGCCCGGATTTCTTATTTGGAGCATTTCATGCCTGTGCTAAAGTTGAAGGTATTACTGGCGCGTACCGTATAAAGGATGCGAATTGTCACGCGTTTTCATCACCGGAGAAATGTGATTAGGATTAGCAATCCTGAACGCTCGCAACGTCCGTCCGCAAATTCGCGACGCCGTTAAAAGGCTGCGCCAGGCAAAAGTCGCTCATTTTTTCAAAATGTGTGACACACTTGAGAGAAGTGTGTCACACACTTGGTGAAATAAAGACTTTCCTCAAACTAAGCTTTATTTTTCATCTAACATAAAATAAATTCTTTTACAAAGTTAAGTTGTCTCATGGCATGTATTTTGGCCTGAAAAGTTGATGTTTTGGTTATAACGCGGTACCGCTTATAGTGCGGATTTTCGCGACTCCTGCGACATACGTTATATGCGGTCTACACTGTATCTAGCCCTAACCTAATGATAATCTGTTTGGCTTCTTTATCTAGGCTTTTTGCCGGATACTTCTCAGCACGGCTGTACAAGACATTGCGTGGCGTGCAGTGGAGGAAAGCTGCCTTTCTGGTGAGTGATCTGGGGCTACTCTAGAAATGACGAGCAACACATTTGATAGTGGTTGACCTGCATCAATTCGAAACACTACATTATTAGGCTGGGTTACAAATGACTGATTGTGACATGCAGAAGCTCAACGAGTTTGTCTAGTGTTCCCAGCTTCTTGGTGTGTCAGTGCACATCCCTGACCAAGCAGAGTAAAATCTTATCTTGGTCAGTAGGTACCACAAAATCCCGAGCTAGTGCCCACTCAAAATTTGGAGATAGTCATGTAAAACGGGATAGGTGCTCCTTAGGTCAACAATATGTAAAGATATGTCCTTTGTATATTTCCCGAATGTTACAAAATTGAGGGGTGGGCACTTATTGTCGAATGGGCAGATGCTCGGTATTTTACGGTAGTCACTCTATGGCTTTCATTGTTTTGACTGTGTTTTAGTGCTTTACAAAAAGCTAAAACTAGTTTTTCTCCCTTCTTTTTTGTTTTACTGTCGGCAAGGTTTTGCTTTGCCGACATACCTACTCCAAAAGATTTCCTGTTGGTCTCTGAAGGATATAAGAAATATGCACAAGTGACTTTTTTACTGGGTAATTATTTCAAACCTTTCTTATGTAATCTTCTGTTGCTGTTCTCATTATCATCCAGACGTCATTCCTGTACCCAGCCGTCGTGTTTGGTACCTGCTTCTTCCTCAACTTCTTCATCTGGGGAAAACATTCCTCAGGAGCGGTGAGTTCTCGTCCCCGAATCTGCAAGTTCTAGAGTTGAGGTTAACAAACTACATATTATTGAGGAATTCCTGGCTACTTTTAAGTACATCGAGGGAACCTTCTTTCCTCAACATATTTATGCAGTTATACTTATCAGGAGCTTCTTAATTTTGTGTCTGCTGATTTGCTTATACTGATGACTCAAACTGATGGCTTCAGCTCTGTATTAACTGAAGAAGCACTTAACTTTGGAATATGGACTCTAGAGTAAATTTAGGTGGTTGAATGGGTTCCCAAATTCCCTGGTGGCTCCTCAGAAATCCACAAATTCCCTGAAGATTCCCCAGATATTCAAACATTTCCTGGATTTTTCTAAATTTCCTGGGAGTTTCCCAGTTCCCCCAATTTTCGGGGGTTCCCTAATTTTTTCTAGCAGCTCCTAAATTTTTAGAAGTTCGAAACATTCCCTTGAGATTCCCTAGGAATTTCCTAGGTGTACTCTGACACCTCGCCAGTGGGTTCTGGGGACCTCTGGGATCCCAAGAACCCAGTTTGAGAGACCAAGGCATGGTCTAAGGGACATCTAGGGGCCCAGAGTATATGCTTACACTGTGCTGCATTCCTGACATGGCGGGTTTGTTCTTGCTGCCGCAGGTTCCATTTGCCACGATGGTGGCTCTGCTGTGCCTCTGGTTTGGCATCTCAGTACCGCTAGTGTTCCTCGGGTACTTTTTTGGGTACCGCAAGAAGCCCTATGAGCACCCCGTGCGTACCAACCAGATCCCGAGGCAGGTGCCAGAGCAGGTCTGGTACATGAACCCCATGCTATGGTGAGTGGCGCTTGGTGCATGTTTTACGGGCTACATGCAAAGCTGTTATTCACTCGTCTGCTTCACCGAGCATAATTTTTTCAGAAAGTTTGTTTTGCTTTGTTCACTTTGAGATAGGGTATGAAAGTGGGGCTAGTGCAAAAGTCTAAGAAGCCTGACGAGGCAGTGGTTCCTTACAGTTCACACAAATATTTACATAAATGGGTGGAAGAAATGCATTCACTGGAAAGTTACAAACTTGTATCAAACATAGAAATCGGCATCTTCCCGATGACATAGAAATACATAAATGACAAGAGAACAAACAATGCAAAATATGCAATATACAGGAAGGATTGAATATATGAACGTAAATGGATAACACAAAACCCCTAACAGCATCAAGAACAAAAACTTCAAAAATTTAATTTAAGAATACAATGTTGGTCACATTTTATTGAAATTTTATATTGCTGCCTACCAGTAGTGTTACATCCAGGTAGCTAATTCCCGCTTTTACGATTTCAACTCAACAATAAGAATGCTTATTTCTGTTTGGGGAGGCTCCATTTTGGTCGGAGCTAGAAAGTAAATGGGAGTTACAGCTGCTGTTGCGCATGTTTTGGGATCTATGCAGCGAAGGCTTGAAGGGCGAGATCCTTGCTTTTGAAAGCGCTTTGGCTGCACGAGCGCTCGAGCAGTGGGTGCTCCAACCAAAGCTGCTCACTTGTACACATAGCCTTTGCTGCAATTCAAGTTGTAGTGAGACGGTAGTTTGAATGGCTTTGGTTTTACTGCCCAAGGCCACTGTGGGCTAACTGCTTTTTTACATCTGGTTTTAGCACTCTGATGGCAGGGATCCTTCCTTTTGGAGCCATGTTCATAGAGCTGTTCTTCATTTTTACCGTGAGTGACTTTTCGATCATGCTTCCTGTTGATTGCCTGCTTGCTTGTCTACTGGTTAACTATACAAGGTCTTTGCGAAACAACTTGCAGTGGTGGAACTGCTGTACCATTTGCGCCAACTTGTGCCGTGAACAAAGGTCTCCTACATCTTGCGACAAAATGCCGGTTTTGCTAAGAATAGCTCCATACCTGCACAGAGATGGGCTTAAAGCTAATTAATATTTTATTATTGGTCGACCCTAACAGTCAGAAAAGTAGAAGAAAAAAAAAAACATTTACAAATGTGAATTTCATGGCATTTCTACTCATTGTATGGTTTGTTCATCTTAAGGCAGTGCACAGGCGAAGGCTTAAACACAAACAACCACAAACACATATACTAAAAGCGCAAGTCACAAGACATTCGCTGCACTTGATTGGTTTAGCGAATGAAAGAACATGTACAAGGATATGACAAATGCTATGATGTCGCGCTTTGATGCTGTGAACCAGCGGGCCAGAGCCGTTGATGCTGGGCATCAACCGCCTTGGCGGGTTGATGCATTGGCTGGTTGATCGCCGACATCGTCTAAATTTCCATATGATGTCGTCGATATCAGGAACTAACAGTCCCGAGAAAACTTTGTAAAATAGTAGGATTGCCGATTGCGGTTACCATGATAAGACAGAACCAGGGTCTTGTACCCCAGGTGCAAATCAGTCCACTTCCAGCTGGATTATGGAGCTGGAAATGAGGCAGTCCAGCTGAATTCCGACTGGGTCCAGCTGGATTCCAGCTGGGTCCAGCTGGAATCCAGCTGGGTCCAGCTGGAATCCAGCTGGACTGCCTCATTTCCAGTTCCATAATCCGGCTGGAAGCGGACTGATTTTCTCCTGGGACTCCTGATAAGATCACTCGATTTTCGTGTTTGCCACATGCCTTCATTCCGTGGCCACAGAGTATCGTGGCATTTGTGCCACTTGCGGAAACCGTCACCACCTCTCACCAGCGTGCATGTGTCAAGCTTCACCGTTTTGCACCAGAGTACTAAGTGCAGTGACTGACCTGGGGGAGTGCTTAAAGGGCGATAGTCATGCAAATTATGCTCAGGGTTATTACAGGTCGAACTTCTTTGTCCTAATTGTGCATTAATCTCTACTTAAAAAAAAAGGAGCAGAGAGAGAAGAGGACAAATGGATAAATATGATAGTCACGGTACTTCCCATGCAGCTGTTGATCGAAAGAGCTGAGAGCTTTGACGTAACTCTGGTTCCTACGCTGCTAAGGAGCAGTCTTACCTTAAAAGTGCAAGTGTAGGCTTTTATAATATTTTGGGTGGTTGTTTTTGCAGTTGATGATAGAGGCTCGAGATTAGTAGGTTCATTAAACTTAAGGGACACATTTTTATTGGCAGACGTGTTAGCGGATATGCTGGTCCTTACTGGCATTTTACAGAAATTATATTTACTGGCTAAACAAACTACTGAGTGTAAAATGGAGAGGGGGTGAGGATTTATCCCACTAAAGTGTTGTACTGTGACTCTTTTTTCAACCATTTTTTAATACCCATTGTAAATGAAACCTACTCTGTCTAGAGCCTTATTTAAGAAGACTGTGTTCCTTCTATGTCCTATCTATTCTTATCACAAACGGTACTAAGTAATATGCTCGAGTATCAAAAGAGGAACTCTTGATCGCTATTATAAATGAACTCATTGAGATGCAATCGCTTTTTCATTCTCAAGTGATGTGTTAACAGATGTTGGCGTCTGCTCCAAAAGCGTCGGTGGTTGCTTCAAACCAATCTTTTGCCTGCTACAGAACCTGTCGCAAATGGTCAAATGTCGCTTCCATCATTGAATTTGTAAACAATATGTTTGCCGAAAGGTGCCTTACATTTATGATGGATTGAATACAATAGAACAAGTCTAAAAGGAACCTGCACTGACCTTCTAAATTGGCTTCCTTCATCAGGGGTTCCTCCTGCATTTGAAACCATACTGAAAATGAGCTATAGTGGACAGAATCTGTTCTGTTATCGAGGAGCTTATTTAAAGTGGTTTGCTATTAAGGGTCTTCTGAGGGCATCTCTGTGAATTACTGCACACTTCATAGTTCAGGCAGATGCATGTGGGTTTAGCCTTGAAGAGCGGCGAATGAAGCTGTGATATACCATTCATGGCTGCAAACACCAAGCAGGAAGCATTTCTTTTTACCAGCTTTATTTGTACATACATGAAACCTTGATTTTCCTTGCATGAAGTTTGACTTAACTTTTGTTTGCTGCACTGGAACCATACTGGCTCTTTGCTGTATCATAAGATCTATAACCATTCATTTAATTAATCACTGAAAGGTAACCAGATTCATGTGGCGTGAAAGGCAGCCCCATGCTGAAGGTGGGTTTGGACGGGAAAAGGACATTTCTGAAGTTTGCCGCAGGCACAGGCTTTGCAGCTAAAAATTCAGAAAGGATGAAATAGTTTACATAAGGTAATAATGCAAAGCACAGTTACCCCAAGTTGATTACCAATTTTTGTAAATTTTTTTCAAATCATTGCCTTGATATGTTTGATATGGTGCGGCATAAGCTTGTTTGTTCCAGTGAATGTTTGTTAATTGGACCTCGACAGTACCTTGAAATTGGGACGCATTTTCAGAACATTTAATTCAAAGAGGACAGTAATACAATCGAAGTCAAGCTCACTTTTATTGCTCAAAGCAGTCTGCAATAATTTGTTGCTTTTGCGGTTAGTGTGCATATCTGACAGCATATACCAAAAAAACACCAATAGTTCTTGCAAAAAAGAAAAAAAAAAAAGGAAAAACATACATGCACGTTGCTCTGAGCTCGTTTCCGACGATCAAACTTTTCAACATCAGTTTCAACCTCACTATGAGGTTAAAACTGATGCTTCAACCTCATAATGAGGTTGAAACATCGTAGTATCTAATTTGCCTAAGATATCTAATTGCTACATGTGATTTATATTTACATAGGTCCAATGCAAAAGTTAATAATTACCTAGAAACTGATCATTATAATCAGTATGTGCTATTGTTATGAGTGGATTGCATTGCATACATCAAATTTCACTTGATATTTGTTGACAGAATGTCACATTCTGATGTCATGCTGCTTGTTCCTTGTGTTGCAGGCTTTATGGGAGAACCAGTTCTACTACCTGTTTGGGTTCCTGTTCCTCGTCTTCATCATCCTGATCATCTCCTGTTCCCAGATCTCCATAGTCATGGTCTATTTCCAATTGTGTGGGGAAGTAAGGACCTTTTTCACCCTTGGAACCTTACCAGTAACCCTGCCTTTCATTGGTTCAGTTCGTGACCCATCCAATTTATGCATCAATCAGTCTCCCAATCAGCTTGATGATAGGTTACTTAATCACCTGATCAAAGAATAGGAACATGGGGAGGTGAAGTGTCTCAGTGAAATGTCGGCAGTCTGTCTTGGGTTTCCCAGGAGGTTTCATGGTCACTGCAAGGTTGGGAGGGAGAGGAGGGCGGCCCTTCAGTCTTTCAGCACAAGCTTCCTACCTTTGATAATGCTTTGTCTCCAGAGCTTCGAGCAAGTATGCGATGCCGAGACGAAAAGCATTGAGCACATTCCCTTTCTTGTGTGTATAATTTTTCGCACTTTCTAAAACAAATTTATAGAATGTGAACCGTGAGACATTTTAGATGCCATGTTTGTTGTGTACTACTAGAAAACAGTGAGTTAGGTATTCTGTCATTTGGGTGGCATGGTACCTTTAGCACTGCCCTTCCGACATCGTGATGACTTATGAAATTATTTGTTTCATGTTGTATAAAGACCTATTTTAAAGTGTATTTTAGGCTTAGGAAGGCCAAAGTTAAGCATGTGGTGGCACAGAGGACTTTTAACTGACTGGAATCCTAAAACGAATGTCACTGATGCATTTTTTTCACTTGCCTGTGTCCTGTTTCAGAACTATCACTGGTGGTGGCGATCTCTAGTTGTTTCCGGAGGCTCTGCCCTTTATGTGTTTGCTTATGCTGTGTTCTACTTTATCACAAAGGTAATGTGATCATTTTTTAGCTGTATTTCCTTTTTGGAGCCTGGAGTGCCATTACTATGTCTCAATTCTAGGTCTTATGGTGTTTCCTTCTGTTAACTGCAGTGCACTGCAAAGTGTAGCACCTTCAATTCAGAAGGACAAACATCCTATTTATGGGCCAAATTACCCTCATGTCGTACTAATACCTTTCAGGTAGCGATGACTCAGTATTTATAGGCAACCAATCCCCTTTCACATCTTCACATTTTAGCTTTAGATGCTGCGAAACTTCGGTACGGTCACAAATGTAAAACTGTACCTACCGTATAAACGTGTGTAAGGGCCGCACCTTTCCTTTTTCGAATTTCGTGGTCTATTTCTTTAGGTGCAGCCCATACATGGATAAAAACCAAATGGTTTTGAATGTGCGTCAAAAAACGGAGGTGCATACGGCGCTCGTGTCTGACTGGCGTCAACGGTAGCTAGAGTGCTCTTTCGAGCCGTCCGGCAAGCACCTTTTTGGGGTTTGCGGTGCCCATTTATTCCGTAGGATTCTGCCTCAATGCCGACGTTGAGTGGCGGTTGCATACCCGTTAGCCCGCCCCGCACCACACACTTTTTTTCAGCACTCTAGACAGATCTCATCGACAGCGTATTTGCAGCCCATTGCATGTCTGCTGCCCTCCAGGGCACAAGTGACAGTTCGAAAGTACTTGCCCACTGCTCTCGTGTTGCAGACCCTGCAAAAAACCAAGCGGAACCAACTTGGCAGAACAAAACATCCACGAAGCCTAACGGCGACATTTGGAAACCCAAATGCCCGATTTTCGAGGCGGCTTTTGTCACATGGGTGGTAGGCGACCGTGGATGATATGAAAACCATAAAAAGAACAGCTTTCCGAAGCTTTACTCCAGTAATCTTTCTTATCTGCGGTTCAGAACACGGCGAAAAGCGGGAGCAGAGGCATGAACATGATGGGGTAAAGATAACGGAGACGTGGAGCATGTGCCGCTCTGCGGAGGCAGTCGGCACACTTCAAAACAAGCAACTAATGTGGAAATACATTTTTTTAATATACTTGGGTTCAAATATGTGGGTACAGCTAATTAAAAATGATAAGGTATGCTCACATGTTATGTTTTGGCAGTGAGCTATCACAATTTTATGTGACCAAGGCATGAAGCTGCAAACACAGGTACAATTGTCTATCTGTGGCCACATTAAAAATTCCCCATACTTGGTGACGAGAGCTGTGAAAGAAGGGAGAGAAAGGCTTTGTCAGTCACCAGTCGTCTCTCTCCTCTGTTTGTGCTTTGAATTGGTCGGAATATTCACTCATTGTTTAGGATATCGCACCACAATTTGCTATGTAGGCAGGAACTGTTATCTAATCTAAAACTTTGCGGAAAAGTAATACTGGTAGGTGAAAGAAGATTTATTGGTTAAAGTATTTGTCAGTCTTAGCGTTTTTTGTCAAACTTTAATGACTGTAACGAATTCATCACTGTCATTAAAGACTGAATTAGTCATTTCAAGAATTCATAGATGTAGTATTTCTAACTTTATTTATTCGCTGAAAAATTAGAACTTGCCAACACTTCACCTTGAGTTGTTGATTCACTGGCCTGTCTACATTATTATGCATTAGCATAAATATATTGCAAATGAAATCGATATGAAACTCTATTCAGTTGATACTCAGTCTCGCATTGCAGCTTCCCTTCTACTCCATTCCTCCCTAAGCTGACAGTGAAATGAAAGCTGCGCTCCTGCTGGACCGCCCAGCCACCTCCCTTACCTCACCTGACCTCGCTTGCTGCGCGTGAGTCGGGTGGGATCACTTGGCAAAAGATGGTTATCCAGCTTTTCAAACGCACATGTAGCTGCTACCGTACTGTCTGCTTGGGAGTATGCAAAATATAGATATTTGGGAGGATTTTGTTTTCATTGTTCTCTGTCAACTCATGTGAAACAATATCATACAGTCAACCTAAGAAACAAAAAAAAAAAGTGTCACTCTTCTTTTTATTGCAGCTGGAAATTACGGAGTTTATTCCCACACTGCTGTACTTTGGATACACCTTAGTCATGGTTCTCACTTTCTGGCTGCTCACCGGAACCATAGGATTCTACGCCGCCTACTTCTTCCTCTGCAAGATCTACGCTGCTGTCAAGATAGACTGAGCCGCAGAACTACCTTTTTACGCGGGCTTCTCGTTTCAAGGCTGTGCTCGAGACGTGAAAAGAAGGCGGAACCTCAAGATGTCGGGATCTCTCGTGAGGGTGTGAAAGAGTAAAGGAAGATGGAATGAGAAAGGAAAATAGCAACCAGCATCTACCAAAAGATTTCCGGTGTAAGAGGACTGGACACGTCTTCAGTGTCGCGAGCTAATCTTTTCTGATGTCTGTTTTTTTTAATGTTTTTTCTGTTCTTTCATTCGCGCGTTTGAAGAGTAATTTATACGTTGTACATACCGTTTTTATGTGGTTCCGCACGAACCAAGCTGCTATTTCACTGTGACACCTTTTTGCCCCTTGTGAATGGTGGGACCGCCACACTTGCACATTTTGGTGTCCTCGTTCCTTGTATGTTTTGTGCAATAGTAGCAGGTTTGACCAACTCTAATGCATTTTCATGTCTTAGAAATGACATGTTTGAGGCTGAATATCTTGAAAATGCAATTCATTTTGGGTCAAACTCCTGTATTATATATGTAGCGAGTTTGGTGAAACAAGTGGCATGTGTTGCACATTTTATTGGTGTTTTCCATTGCCGAGCACTGTTCTCTTTCATACTACAGAACACATCTTTCCGGTGAATGTTCTCAAACATTCAGCGTCTAAGCCCAGGTGTTGCCATTTTTTCTTGAGCTTTTTTTTGTAAAAAATGTATGGAAGTACATCGATGATAGTTTACAAAATGCTGGGAAGGTGTTAATATGGCAAAAAGAGAAAAAATTGTTTTAAATATGTAAATTTAATTTTTTGGTTCCAATTGAGACCTTTCACTATTTAGTCGTAGCATTGCAAATTCTAGTTAGCGTATTTCTGTATGTGAAGTGGTGTGGAAGAAAATTCCAAGAAGATTTTGTCCAGTTAAAAGTGTCTGCCACTTTTTGCAACTTTGACAGCTCTCTTCATGTAGCATTGCACCCACATCAGCCATATGATCGGTGGCAAATAAATGCCTCGACATTAAGAGCAAAGATAAATAACAATGATCGACACTTTGCTGTATAGATTTGAGTGATATTGTATCTTGCTGAATGCAGAACGAGCTCTATGATAATAAACTTAATTATTTTCGTACCAGTCATCGTGGGTTCTCGATTTTCACATGCGAAGCTCGGAGGTTATGTGTTTGATCCTATACTCCGTTCACCCGTAAGCTGAAACTAGAAGCTCCGCCTTCAGCGCAAGCTTTTTGCCCTTGCTGAAACGAATGTGGATGCGCAGGCACGCGCAACCAAAGCACTTCAGAAGCCAGCAAGCTCGCACTGATCACTGATGGCCTTGGATACGGATTTGTTTCATATAAATTTTTATGGTTAATGGTTTATCGTAGATGGATGGCATTATGGAATTTATATAGAGTAAACCGCACATGCTACGCCGCGTCTCTGACCACCGAAATGTCCTTGTCCAGGCATTGATACGCAGGTACGCTTACTCTACCACCTACCGACCGTACCAAAACCTCACCCAGACCGAACACGAACGTATGTTGCCCTACTACAAAAGGCGTAGAAGCTGGCGCTCGGCCTGCGTTTCCAAAGCCACCGTTTGCCTAGACAGGCTGGTGTGACAAGCAAAATGGAGGAACTCTTGGAAAAAATGCATCAGGCTGCCCATTTGACGCGCTTGTGCTGCACGACACGGGGGCAGACTCCCCTTGCCACTCTTGATCTCCCACCCTGTCCCGCTTCCATCACCTCTGCAAGTCTGTCCGCCGCTTTTCATTTTCAATACACAATATAGAATCGCCTAACACAATATTTTTGGGGGTGTTTCCTAAGTGACACTTCAACGAAATTTAAAATATACCCGTCGTGTCCAGAAATGGGCTCAATATGATCCACAATATTCGTAAAGGACAATCGCACGTTTGCATTTTGAGCCTGATGGCTGTATTTTTTGTTATAAACGGCCCACTCTGGCAAGCGCTGGGAGAGTATGTGACATCCGCCGTAATCGACGTAGATTGTCTCGAGACGAGCAAAGCTGAGGCGAGATGTCCTAGCCGTTCCGGAGCGGCCGAAGCACGCCAGCGATCGGACCACCGCAACTAACCCAAAAGCTGCTTTTCTACGAATTTTGAGTGACGGGTTAATCTATAATATTGTAGAGTGACAATAGCGACGTCTGGGACACACAAAAGAGAGCCTCAGAGAGAACGGAGTTCCTCCTACCCCTCTTCTCTGGTGATGGCCGAAGGCGAGACAGTTATCGTCACTACCTGTCAAGGTTCCTAGTTAGGCATTACAAACGAGGCGTTAGTGACATCCGCAGGCGCTCTTTGCTAGTCGTTTAATTCGTTTCAAAATTCCTTTTCGTGTCTTTTTCAACAAGAGTTAGGTGTCTCTGATGTGATACTGCTCCCTTGAACACGAATAGACCCAGAAATAGGCGCCGAAATTTCGTCGTAGTATCCCTTTAAAGCGACACTGACACCGCCCAAGATATTGATTTTTATTTTTTGTCAGGCGATTCATAATGGTGCCAGAAGACTACCCAATCATTGTTTTGCTACAACAACACGTAAATTAAAAAAAAAAAAAGAACACGCAGCTGATCGAAACCGAAATTGAAACTGGAGAGGAAGAAGAAATCTAGAGAGAGTTGGCGGAAGCGGAAGTCACGCGGCTGTGCAACTTTTAAATAAACGTATTTTGTAACTTTTTAGACGTCACAGAAAATTGGTATCATATTTTTTTACTGCTTTGATATTGAGTGTGTGCCTTTGATGACATGCGACTGATTATACTTGGTGGTTGTTTCTAAACCTTAGAAAACGCCCCGTGACCTCGGAGAAGAGCGAGCGCGACTCAAACCGGCCAGTTCTCGCGGTTTTCGGGCAGAAAGAAAACGAATTTCGAGCTGCAAATTGTGTCTGGGTAGTTGGGCTATCATATGTTACGTATAAATGAAACCTTGTCGAAGACAAATACCCTGTCGGTGTCCCTTTAAAGGGATACTTCAACGAAATTTGAAATATATATCGGTCGTGTTCAAAAATAGGTTGAATATGATCCACAATATCCGTAAATGACAATCGCACGTTTGCATTTTGAGCCTGGTGGCTGTATTTTTTGTTATAAACGGCCCACTCTGGCAAGCGCTCGGAGAAGGCCCAGCGTAGAGCACGTGACATCCGACGCAATCGTGACGTAGGTCGTCTCGGGGCGAGCAAAGCTACGGCGAGGTTGACGTCGAGGGGATGGCCTAGTCGTTCCAGCGACCGAAGCGGCTGCTTTTGTACGAATTTTGAGTGACGGGTTAATCTTTTATAATCTTGTAGGGAGACAATAGCTACTTCTGGAACACGAGGATTCTCGGGAAGGCGGGAGTTCCTCCTTCCCCTCTTCTCTCGTCGTGGCCGGAGGCGAGACAATCTCCGTCACTAGCTGTCAATGTTCCTTTGACGGGCATTACAAACGAGGCGTTAGCGGCACAGGTGCCCTTTGCTATTAGTTTAATTCGTTTTAAAATTCTTTTTCGTGACTTTTTTAACAAGATATTGGTGTGTTTGATGTGATACTGGTCCCTTGAACACATCTTGACCATAAAATAAGCGCCGAAATTTCGTTGTAGTATCCCTTTAACAGTTACATGTGTGGACTCCCGAGAAAAGGAGACTGAAGACAGGCTTCTCATCTCCACAGTGGGGTCTGGTGTAAAAGGTAAGCGATTAATTGGTTCTGACAAACACGCAGCTTTCATTTGTGAAGATGAAAGGCCTGTTTTTATTTTTATTTTTGCCCGGAGCCCATACATTTCAATGCCATCTCAAGCGTGAATGGAGGATCATGACGTCGATTTCGTTGCGTGTGCTCGCGGTCACCGGCGGCTGTTGACTCGTGGAAAGATCGGGCTCCACTTACTACGAGCATGGAAATGTTTTATTCAGCATCCCGTTAACGAAGTAAAACGCCGTCAAACGCAACTGTGTGAACGAGCAAGTCACGTGGCTGTGTTACTCTTTTTTTAGTGGTGTGCGAATAGTTATTTCTGAAACCGAATCGAATACGGATACGAATCGAATAATTTTCGAATAGTTTCCGAATAATAAGTGGACAGCTACTAAAGTGAAGGAAAGAGATTATACAATTTTTTTATTGTTCCGAAATGTTTTTTTTTTAATTATTGTAAAAGCGCGACTAGACGATAATGAAGAAAGTTCAACGATATATAATTGAGAAGAGACAAAAGCTACTAAAACTATTAGAAGGCTAAACATAATATCATGGTTCACGTGGATGCTGAACGTAAGATCAGAGTTCGCTTGAGCATGGTACATTCTGAAGCAATGTACTTAGAAGGAACTCTACATTCTCTTTTTGTTTCTTGTTGTGGCAGATGTATTTGAATCGAGGATCAAGGAAGGTGGCAAGGGCTTGTGTGTCTGTGTGCTTACGTCCAAGAACCTTGTTTTCACTGATCTGAGAAGATTCTGGGAAAACGCATTGTCTTGTTCCACTTGAGCCCTCAAAAAGCAACATCTTCACACACTGAACAAGTGAAACAACCATAAAAAATGTTGGGAAAGACTCGACTTTATCGGCTTTTGTAGCTTCTTCAATTCGGTGCTAGGGAGCGGCCGAAACATTTCCACACTCTACTGCGCCTTTTCTTCGAACTACTTCCCGCTTCTACCACTTCTACTTTGCTCATACAGAGCAACGGTGCCGTTGCAACCAGTTCTGAGACGTCTCCACGAGAAGTCTCGTGCGAAAGCGGTCCCTAAAGGCTGAGTTAGCGATTTAGCGAGCGACGAGACGAGCGACAGCAACGAGAGTCAGCTGCGAGCGACGGAGATTTCTCACTGTCGCTCGTCGCGTCGCTCGGTGTTTGGATTTCTAGAAAATGTCCTCATCGCCTTGGTCGCTTGCTCGCGCCACCTTCATGCGGCTTGCCTCATCGCGCGACTGACCAAGCGACAGCGAGGCAAGTCGACGTCGCTTGCCTCGTCTCTGGGCGAATCGTTTTCATGCGGGTTATACTTAACACAATGGTCCCTAATGGAGGCAACAGCAACGTACGTATAGAGAGAAACAACTGCTGCCGATGATGATAATAATTGTCTAGGAGAAGAGGTATACATATTGCCATCTTGCGGGCACGTATGGCAGGCGTGCCGCAGCGTTGTGGGACGCCTGTGAAGGGAATCTCGGGGCGCGACACCGTGACGACTATACGGAAATTATTCGAAAAAATATTCGACACTTTCCAAAATTATTACTCGATTTGATTAACGAATCGAATAGGGTAATATTCGATTCGTTAATCGAAAATGGCAAATATTCGCACACCCCTACTCTTTTTTTTTTTTTTTTTTCAATCGACGTATTTGCAGTTTTTAGAAGCCCCCCGATAAATCGGATTCATATTTTCTTGTATTTTTAATATTGAGTGTGTGTTTTCGATGACCCATGACTTTGATTAAATTTGGTGGTTGTGTCTAAACCTTAGAAAACGGCCCGTGACCACGGAGAAGAGAGTGAGCGCTACTCAAACCGGCCAGTTCTCAATCGGCGGTTTTCGGGCGGAAAGAAACCGAATTTTGAGCCGAAAGTTTTGTTCTGGGTAGTTGGGCCCTCATATGTCATGTGCAACTAAAAACCTCGCGAGCATAAATACCCTGTCAGTGTCCCTTTAAGCTTCGCCTTTACGAGTGGAACGCGATAGCGTTATCGGGCCCCGTTCGCATCGCCATCTCATTCGCTTCTTATGCTTTCCGGACAGTGAGCAGGGAGCTCGTGCGGCGGACATGGCCTAGTCAGTAGCGTTTCTCGCTCGTAAATTCAAATCCCGCCTAAAATACTTTGAAAAAAATTCTGACTAATGAATTGTACTTTGTAAACTGAAATTATTTGAGACATGCAGCCTGCTTTACTTCGCATTACACATCATGTTTTTTTTAATCACTTTCTTTACACGCACGACGTCACGTTTCACGTGAGCGCTGTTTGAAATTCTCGCGCGAGGTCATGGGGCTGTGACGTCACGACCCTATTGACCAATCAGAATTTTTCCGTCACGCCTCCGACATCTGCTTTTCTGCGACACGAGCTCCTTCACACTCTCGCTTTAAAAATGCCAGCTGCGCGAAAAAAAAAAAAACCACAAAGAAAAATAGGGGCAAAGTAAAGGAAGTGCTTGCAGGACTGATTGACAAGAGAAATAATAAAAGCCTCTGCGAAAAAAAAAAAAAAAGAGGGATAAGAAATGCGTTAGTCAGACGTCGCTACATATAGACAGCAGAGGAGTTGTCGTTTTAGACACGTGTTGATTGACCATTCCGTGACCGACGTGTTAGTTGTCGCTCATTTTGTTTTCATTGAACGTTCAGTTGAGAGTCAGCGCTTGTAATGTCTGCACTTTGACTTTGTCCCTGTTTTACGCGCGTTGCTTTTTCCTTTTGTCATCATGATCCAGCTAGCCCACATCGCCGCCATGATTAAGCAGGTATGATTGAAGATTTTGTTTTCCCTGCTCGCTGGAACTGAAACATCACCAAACATTAACGGTAGTAAGTTACTTGACACATTAATGGTTAATCTCGCTCGACTCTGATTGCTTTATGAATAGGGCGCAGATTAATCGCGATAAACATTAAATCTTCTTTGTTCCTCCCATTCCCAAGTTTTAACCGGCACAGGGAGCTGTAATATAAGCTGGACCAGCGTTGCGTTCAGGCTATGAGCGTCAAGAAGGTTGGAATAAATTGCCGCAGTAAAAGTAAATTGGTGTGTTTATGTTTATACAGCCTGAACTTAGTCTGCCGCAACGGGCGACTTGTCTCTCAGCTGTAAATGATCAATTTCTTTTAGCCAGCGCAGTACAACCGCTAGCCTGGGGTCTTAAATGTGCACCACGCAGTAGTGATACACGACCGCACACCGGTATGTTCTTCCAGATCGAAACGGGCAGGGGTGGGGATTGAACCCAGGATCTGGATTGCCGCATTTTTTATTGTCGCAGTGTGGCGGTCGGTTTCGTAACTTTGCACAGGGTGAAAAAGTAAAAATCAAGATGATTTAAATCATGAGATTTACATCATGATTTAAATCGAGATTTAAATCACATCGTTTTTGCAAGGATGACTTAAATCGAACCTTTCTCACACAAATATTCTTAGGATATCTTTTTTATTTGCTGTTTTACCATCATCTGATGCTTTCTAAGTGCATTTGTTTTGTATTTAAATCGAATAATTATCAAGAAATAAGTATTTGTAGCAGGATGAAAATAAGTAAAAAGCGGCGCTCTCCTGGACAGTTCGGAGTTCGTGAGTTGCGTAATATTCCGTGGAAAAAAAAAATAGAGCGAAAGAAAGAACCTAATGCCAGGAAAATAATACCATATTGCAAGCAAATCAGAAAACACATAACAAAGCAAATAAAGCTTATTCACAAAAAAAACAACCCAAAACAACAACAACAACAACAAAAAACAACAAAAGAAGCTGCATTTGTTTGAGTGTATATCGGCTGGGTTACATCAGTACGAGCTTAATTAGATTTTATTTACAATAATTCCTTCTTCCGCGTTGTTTGCAGTGATCGGACGGATTGGTCAATCAATCTCCCATCTTTAAAAATACACCTAGTGATAAAGAATCACTTTTTTTTTCCTAGCTACAGTGATTTAAATCAAATTGATCTTACTTAAAAAAGAAGTTGATTTTTTTACCTTATTTTTGCATGTTGCATATTTTTTTCCTCTTTCGACTAGCACTATACTGGGTCTGAGCCAGTTCATTGTTCCACAGTCTATTTTCATAGGAACGACGCTGACGTAAGTGGAATTCCGGTTTAAAACGGCTCTTTTGTGCAATCTCATGTACCCTCCTGAAGAAACTTACGTACACGTGCCTACAGAGATAAATAGAAACTTATGTCACGATATATGAGACGGAAAATGACTTCTTGGGTGAGCTCTTGTCCCGTGCCTTTATCTAGGATTGAACTTGCCCAATCTTATGACTCTTTTATGTTAGGTGAGATCTTAAATGCCATAAACAGGAGCGGGAAAATGGCCTGCTAAAACTATTCTAAATGAATGTGATATTTTGTGCATCGAATTATCTATTATTAAGTAAGAATGCTTGTAATGAAAGTCACGTAATGCTTGTAATGAAAGTCCGAGTTGTTTTTGTTAGCATTAGCTATTTCGCCACACAACCACATATACCACAAGCTCTGCATAGATTTCACTCTAAATGGCTCAGGTGTCCCTCTGTTTTGACATCTCTGTAGTTTTAGGGTCGATTGAACTCTGCGTCTGATAAAAAAATGATGACGTCATGCTGACAGTCCAAAATCAACCAGCAGTTTGGTATTTAAAAAAAGGAAAGGAAAATAGGCGAATGTTTTTAATACTGCGTTGAAATAGTTTGACTCTTGCTGAACTTCTTTTTCTTTTTGTTTTCTACTTCTTGCGCTAGCGGTTTAAGGCGGCGGTCCCACGGCCCCAACCATAATACCGGTGGCAGCTGTGCTAATGCTTTTGCGGTGAAAATATCGCGTCTGTGCGCGTGCTACCTATTTCGTTCTTTTTTGGAAATAAATCGCCAATTCATCAGTACTCTTCTAGTGCAAAAGAATGATACGCATGTTTCAAGACCTAACGCACAATAAAAAAAAAACAAAAAGTGCAAGTTTTGATATTTTCAAAGACATACCTATATGCATTTAAAGTTTCTGGACTCGTAATGCATCCAAGACGCGCTCTAATTTTTTTATTGAATAGATGAAGGACTCATCTAGTTCCGTGTATAGGTGTTTTTCTTAAATAGCGCGCTCACATTTTTTAATAAGTAGTCAAAAAGAGCCTTTTGTATGCGATGTTGAAGTCTCGTAACTCAGTTTCAAATTATAACGCAGCAACGACAGTAAATATAGGAACGTAGCATACAAAATATTAGAAGTGCAACGCCACCCGTTTTCTTGTAAACACACCTTGATTGTGATAAAATTTCAAAGAATTTCCTTAACGCGTTCTTGGTTTTCTCAGACAGCGTTCTGGCATCTGATCTAATTTTTTTTTTTAATTTTATGCTAGGAGAACTCAGCTGGTTCACTGTAAGCGTGATTTTTTCGTATTCATTTTCAGATTTGTTTAAAATAATTTCAAATCGTGGGACTATTTTGGATGCTTGACTCTGTACGCAGGAAACCAGTTTCAAAGAAGAGGACAGCTATTTAAACAAAAATTCTTTATTGAGAGCTTTCATCGTTCTAATGAAAATAACTTTCTATGACCGTATTTTTTTTTAAATCGCACTAATTGTCCTAAATAATAAAAATAACCTATGTTGTAGCAGACGACGCGTACTTACGCCATCTTTTGATAGGTGGCTGAAATTCCAGGTTGAGAAGTTCGGGCAAAGTGGCGCTGATTCTGTCCCTGACGCAGAGGATTCTTTTCCCAAATACTTCCTCCCGCTACTTCCTTGTTCTTGCAGTGAGTCAGCTAATTTTACAAGAAAACGAATAAGAAAAGAAAACGAGAAGCGCGTCAGCAGGGTCTCGAGCAAGTTCTCGAAAACATCTAGTGCATATAAATAAGCTATTCAATGCTGCCCGCCATGTTCCGACACAACGAAAGGTGCAAATATTAAACTCCATATGATGGGGACGACGAAGGGGAATCTCTTTTTCTTCATTCCAAGATTTTTAACAGACATCTTTTAAGGTTCCAGCTTTTCAACCGCGCTGGTTCTGTTTTGTTCGCCATTGTGCAGGGATTTGAGATTTTCAGTTATAACATTACTCTGCTCGTAGACAACTTCCGGAGAGTGTTATGTGCAAACCACAGTGGCTGGTCCTCATGGTAGGGCAACAAACAGCCAGTCATCGTGGCTCAAATCTGAGGCTCAGGAAAAGGGTCTAATAAACTCTCTTTCCATGAAGTGCTCTATCGAAAGCGTTGCACATGCTCGAACCCCTCACTGGGTCGTCTTTCTTGAATAAATTTTCATTTCATTTATTCAAATAAGAACAATGTCAGGCGATCAACTTTCATGGTGTTGGTTTAATAATGCAACGACTCCAAGCTTCCACTTTGCTATTTGCACCAACCACGACTCTTGTCCTCTTGCCGCACTGAGGCGCAACGCAGAACGGGAAACGACCCACGATAACAATGTAGACTTCAGTGTCAAGAAGATAACGAGTATAAAAATATGATAAGTGGACACAAAAAGAAGGCACCCTTTTTTTGCTTGTTGTATATTTGACCCCGCTACGGCAAAACGTCCAGGCTTCTTTTGTTTCTTTTCTTTTTGTCGTCAGTCCGCCACTTTTTTCTCTCGCAAACATTGTCTGTAAGCGAGTATCGATAAGCAGAGAACAAGACAGAAAACTAACTACGAGCAGGATGACCTCTCAAAATACCACCAAAGTGTCTCCCAACGTTGAGTGCCTTTCTAAAAGTAACCTACTTGAAGAAGGTGCGACGAGTGTTGTGGCTATTATATGGGTTCGATTTGTAATCCATTCGCTCATTCCCATATCCCAAGTTCGTTTCTAGTGAACTCTCCATAGAGGGAATATGGATTGTATACGTTAAACGATGCGTCTATGGTACGCCGCAGGACCTAATATTCAGCGATGTCACTATTCGTAACTTTCAGCGATGGTGGAACCACGGTGTGAGGATCGCACTCCCTAGCTCCTGGATGATCGGCTTCACAGGAAAGGTGCTTCGGCATATATAAGAGGCTAGGTCTGCGTCGTCGCAGACCCAGCCTCTTACTGCTGTCCTACAACGATCCTACAACGAACAAATCTGCTGACCAGGCCATCAGCCCCTTTTTCCAGCATTCAACGGTGTACAGGACCAGTGTCAGCATAAAAAAGCAATTATACATGAAATATTCAAATTGACATTAGCTAAGCATCGTAGTCACAATAATTAATATCAACGTCATCCAAAGATGTCGATAAATAATTCACATCGACATCATTGAAATCAGATTCATTAACACACAATGTCAGCGTTACTGTAAAATTCTCGATTTCTGTTGCATTCCAACAGAAAACATATATATATAAATATATATATATAAAGATACATGTATGACGTTGGTATATTTTTTCAACATAATATTATCAATAGTCTTCATTATTAATAAAAAATATCAAAACACTATAAAAAGCACTCTGAAATCTGCTACCCACTCGCCTAGCAAATTTTAAGTTTAGGTCACTGAGGCTAAAATACACTTTTACTTTTTTCTTGAACATGCAGATTCTTCGACCTGGGCGTACTATTTCAACAATATTGGGGTGGTTATTTATGAGGTCATATAATTGGTAATCAAGCTGAATCAAACTACCGTCAGAATGATGAGTAATATAGAGCGCCCTTGTGAACATCCGTCTTGAAAAAAAAGTCTGCTATTGCTTGTTTTGTCATAGATCAAAATGCAGACAGACATAAGCACAAACACGCATACTAAAAGCGCAAGGCCATGGCGCATGGCTTGCGCTTGATTGCTTTGAGCGGGGACAAAAAACGCAGAATAAGACGTTGAGCTCCGTGACATAGTGTTTTCCGGCTCTGCTTGATTGGCCTCATTGACCTGTTATGTCGGCTGCGCTCTGTACAGCGAAAATGAATTTAAACGTTTATGTCGTGCAAAAGCTCTTTCATTCACGAAATGCTGACAAGGCATGTCTTATATATGTTCTTTAACGTTTGATAACATTCTTCACCGATTGAATGACTATATGTTTTTAATTCTTGAATAGCGAAAACGATAGCTACTGGCTTGTGAGCCTCTAACGAAATCGCTTTGCAACCCTGCAGCGCGGAACAAAGTCAGTATCAAAGAACAAATTTTGTCCAGCTATAGCACTCTCGATTGGGTCGATGAGCTAGCTGGGCTCCATTTCTGTGCGAACTGGGCACTGCTAGCACCACTGGCACGTTTGCTGGCATTTGTGTCAGCGGGAGCACGCGCTGAGCGCTGAATGTGCAAGGGGGAGCAGCAGAAAAGAGGAAATTAAGAGCAGAGGGGAACATCACTGTATGGTGCCTGGATCGCGTCTTCGACTGGTGGATTTAGCGTCCTATCCTGCCCATACATCAAAAGTGGTCCCAAAGTGGCAACAAATGACGTCACAGAGGCCGGAGTGTCATGCTGTTGCCTGTCGCGATCCTGGCGGTTGGCCGTAGAAATGATGGCGAAAAGCACGAGCAAACGCGAATGTTGCTATCGCCACGGAGTCCCAGGCGTCCCAACTTCTGGCTGCTCTAGCTTCCGTGAACTGTCACAGTGGAGAGCGTCCTGCAGCAGAACAGGCGTCTGCAATTTATACCACAACTGTTGGAACGCCGCCAGGGTCGCGACCGGCGACAGCATGACACTTTTATGACGTCATCAGGCGGAAATCGAGGGGCCAATTTTTGGCCGCGGTAAAAACACCAGTCGGAGACGCGTTCCAGGCACCATACATCACTGCCACGAGCCTGTTTTCTGGCCACACGAATGAGTGCCGCCATCTAGTGGTTTAACTAATGGCTTGTTCAAGATGGCCGCCGTGGGACCGCCGCCTTAAGATGCACGATATTGTAAATATTTTTTAAGTACCCTTGAGATATAGTTTAGCTTAATCGATGTTTGTTCCTGTTATGCGCAGCGGTATCGCCGCGAATAACAGTTTGGATATCGCCGCCTGGTGGAATTTTTTACAACTCAGAGTGAGGATACTTCAACTTCCTCTGCAGGTGCGAGCATGCGCAATGTCAAGCTTCTACGCACTATGAACAATAAAACATAACCGCCTGACAGGATGCGAACATGGGGGAGGGTCCTTCGGTTGTTTCGTTTCTAGCGCGAGCTTCTTACCTTAGATAACGTTTGGACGTCTCGCAAGCTCTGAGCACGGCCACTCGATCCCCCCTGTTGGTGCGGCCTGCCGATGTTTTTCCGAAAACCAAAGAGCGCGCGTGAGTGGAGAACTTCTCCTATTTTCCGTGGGGGCGCTACACATCGGTGAGCGGTAGGGTGCCTACATGTCTGTCTGTCTCAGGGTGAAGACATCCATTGTTGCCCTGAATGTGCCAGCGCGTGACGCTCTCGCGCACTCGGTGCGTGACTTGGGCGGTAAAATGGCGTCTATGCATTAGCCAAAGCTACGCGCTCGAGCTGAGTGACACGAGATTGCGCGCCACTTCAAAATGCATAAAAAAACGATTGGGCGGAAAAATGGCTGAGATGTCACCACTCAAGCAAAAACGCGCGTGTGTATGAAGGCACTCTAGTGAGCGGTCTTGTGAGCTGAAAGCTATACTCTTTCACCTTATGTTGTACCGCAGGAGAGGCTGTAAGCGCAAGCTCCTTGCTCTGGGGCAGATCTTGGCGGCACAAGCTCTCGTGCAGTAAGGGCAGCTGTCAACGCTATGAGCTCGCGCTTCCAGCCTTCGCTGCGGTACAACATAAGGTGAAACGGAGTAGAGAGAAGGCGCCAACGCGCTCTTGCTCCGCTACCCAGGTAAAATATCTGCCTGTCGTTAGAGAGTTTTAGTAGACCGTTTTCATCTTCCGCTCCGCTCTGAGGGTGCCAAACTGCGCATGCGCGGCCCGCTTCGCCGGAATGGTAAGCGGAGGTCCAAAAACGAGTTTTAGTAGAGCGTTTTTCTTCAGCGTAAAAGCGTTTTGAGCGGGTTCGAAAAATTTGCTTGCGTAGCCCCACAAGTGGACGTTTATAGTACTAGTAAGACAAAAAAACCTAAGCGTTAACACCAAGAGAATAAAAGGGAGCGTGATTGTAGAGGTAGTAAAAACGAAGGCGACAATAATGAACACAAAAGAGTAGGCACACACCTGAAGAAATATTAAGCTATAAAATATAAATATAATCGTTCCACCCTGTGTGCGAGTGAAGCCGAAGGTATAAGCATGAGCATGTTGCTCTAAACGGTACTTGCACTGCACGAGCGCGCGTGCTTATCAAGGACGCTGAAAGGCCGGCACTCGCTCTTATAGCTTCTGCTCCACTCGAATTAAAACTGAAACAGATTTACTTATTCGAAGTAGAAAAATAAGAGAAAAGGACGAAGTTTGCTTATTGCGAGTACATCCTTTTGCGTAGTACGAGTACAGTGTTGCTCAAGGCTAGCAAGGCATCTGCACGATGAATCCCCGCTGTTCTCAAGGAAGGAGACTTCTACGAACGAGATTAAGCTGGCGAGACATCGAATCTATGATTCGTATCCCTCGTGCCATCAAGCGCCAAAGCTTCCTTTCCGAACGCGGTTTGCCGGATATTTCCAACGTAGAAAAGAAACCCTTTAGGAAGCTATCCTGCTTAAAGAAGGACCTGGCTGTTCAAGCATGCGGGCCTCCAAATACCAGCACCCGACAGATCGGCGCAGGGTGTTGCCAATCTGGCGAGACGCTTTGCATGGTTCTTCCTCGATTGGCCTATCCCAACCGTCTGTTCGTACTTGGATGAGCGTTTGGACGGAACTTGTCGGTGTTCTTCAGTTCTGTGAACCTCATCATGGGTCACATCAACGAGAGGTTCGGCCACCTGCTCGCTGACATGAACAAACATAGGTGGTTGACTTTGCCGAAACTAGAGCTGTGCTCACAGGTGAGATCCTGCATGGTTTGTGTAAATTTCGCGTTTCCATTGTTTCTAGCACAGCTGCTCTGTCTGGTGAAAAGTTACTTTTTTCTATAAGCCAAAGGTGTACATGGGCAGTGTCAGGACAAGTCTCGACGAGCGCGTTCGTAATCTATGAGTATTAGTAGGCCACTTATGAGCCCTCTTTGCTCTACTTTACGCTCTGCGAGAAGCATTGTCCCCATCGCGCATGCGTGGCCCGCTCTGAGTTGGAGCGTATAGTTAGCGGAGTGAGCGTGCGCTCCGCTTCACAAGTTGTAGAGCGGACTGCCCTCAGCGTCCTTAGCGTGATCGCTTATATCTCAAGATGGCTGCACTTACTCAATACGCGTCGATGTTTTCCACCGTTACCTCAGCTTGAAAGAGGTCGAATCAAGAAGTAAAGCGTACGCCCCGCGCGTAAAAAGTAAACCATTCGATTTGAGTTCTATGTAACACAAAACAGCATAATCAAACGAAGTGAACAAGTATCAGTTTGCAACCAGCACGGCGTCGGTAAAGTCGTCGCGTTTTGTGGACGTCCTATGGCTATGCAGTCAGATGTACGGGTGCGCGTGCTTGAACGCCGATTATATCTGTGCATGCGCCCTCCTGTCGAAAATGCCACTGAAAGCTGACCACGAGCATAGCGCTCGCAAGCTGCGCCAAAAAGACCATTCCCCCTCTCAGATTTATTTATTCACACTCGCTCGCAACTTTTGAATTGTTTAAATTTCCTCAAGAAATGTTTGCATTGGATTTCCTTGGTAGATTTAGAAAATAATAGAAACTTGAATGCAGCCTTTTTAAAAGTGCAACCCATGGTGCCGCTAGTCTTCGAGGCCGCCTTATTTTGGCCAAGTGTCTAGGGAGCAAGAGAGCTACGTCATTGTTTGTCGCGGATGCGAGTCTAAATGTATTAGACACGAATGCTGCGTCAATACTGAATATGAAATGGGTTCTAGTCACAAGCCTCGCACTAAAAGCGATGCCCAAAATATGGTGGCCGAATATGTTACCCGGTGGTGTTTTGAAAAGAGTTACCAATAACAATCGAAAGAATATTCCACGTCAATTTTTTGTCTGGTGAAAACCAGACAGGCATAAACAATGCAAAATTTAGCAAACACAACCCTGAACGTCTAAGCAATAGTGGTAGATTAGAACAGTTTTCAGAAGTTTCGTTTTGAATTCCGGCGTAGCGGGCCTCGCATGCACAGTTTGACGGCTTCAAACCTTAGCAGAATTAAGGAACCACTATATATATATATATTTATTAATTTACGATACCCAGTTTTTTTACAACCCTACAATGGAAATACGCTTTATCTTAGAGGAGTAACAAGTCCCCTATCACATGTTTTGGTAGCGTTTAAATACTGCCGTGTTGTAAGAGTGTTTTTCTTTGTCTTTTTTATTAGGCCGTCAAGGACAAGGGAACACCCCTGAACAACTGTTGGGGTTTTGTTGACCGCACAGCATGCCCATATGCCGTCCATCAAAAAAATTAGAAGAAGACCACAAGAGGGTGCTCGTCATGAAGCACCAGGCAGTGATGTGCGCAGACGGCATAATTTGACGGCTGGACGGAACCCACAAAGACCATGGGCATTTTTTTTGTTTGTTTAATATTAGAATGCATAAAATTATCACAGTAAATCATGTTCAAGCTTTTGTACTGAGCGAAACACCTGTCCAACTTGGCTGAAAGGCATCTAGAAATATTTTAATAAAAAACGTTTACTAACGACTCCCATTTTACTTCTCAGATGTGCGTGTGAATATTGCATCTAACCAAATTACAGTGTTACTGCTGAATTCAGCATTGTAAGAGTAGACTATGTTGCGTGGCCTTCTATTGCAAGAAAAGACCGTAGCACAAGTGAGGCAGAAACTGGGCAGGAGCTTAAGTTGAAAAACGCACTTTCATAAACACACAAAAGAAATAAAAAGAAGTGTATAGTCAAGCAAAGTGGTTTCATGTCACCCCCCAAGGCAGATGCGTATGCACTGCGCTCCACTGGTAATACGAACACGAAAAAAATCGCTTTTATTTGCAGTTTATTTCTTTGACAGCTATTGAAAAAGCTGAAAATTTGTCGCTGAGATTGGTGCCCCAAACGAGCGCTTTATTCCACACCAATAGGCAAATGTCAGCCCCTCGAATTTAAGGTGAAAAATGAAAACAGGATATTGAATGCTCCCGCTAACAGTGTCGCGCAGTGTACATAAGCACCAAGGCACCATATCACAAACCGAAGCATACGAAGAAGAAAGGACTCATTTCATTGGAGAAAAAAAGTAGAGATATAAATGGAGCACTCGCTTTCGCTAATTTTCACTGTCTTGCTGCCTGAAGTAACCAAACAAAATATCTGTCCGTTTGCCGACTGCTTTAGTCTTTGGTCTTTAACCTTTAATTTTTGGCTCTGGAGAGCCGCGGCACCGCGGAAAGCAGCAGCCCGTACCACCGAGGCCCGCGGTGCCGCGTCTAGGGAACATGGTAATGTGATGAGTATATACGTGCAAGATGACGACGACATGGGTTGTTGGTATTGGGGAGGATGGCAGTCCGATCCGCAGAAGTCCAGACTTCGTGGAGGCGGGTTGGGCGGGTGGGCAGCGAGCTATGAGAATCTTGCACGCCGTTCGATCAGTGCATGAAGGAGCACCAGGAACATAATGGCGCTATTGCTCACTGGGGTCCACTGGGGTCAAAGATCCATGCTCCAAGGAGGTAGTCCAGCCGAAGTAGAAGCTGCCGCCTCCGAAGAACCGAGGCCCAGGGACTAGGGAGAAGGAAGTGACGTCAACGACACAGCAAACGCAGATTGGATGTTGACAGAAGAAAACGAAATCAACACCCAATCTGCGTTTGCTGTGTCGTTGACGTCACTTCCCTCTCCCTAGTCTCCTGGGAGTCCAAAAAGCGCAACATAGCCCCCCAGGGCTCAGATTGAGACACCGCCGTCGCCCGGTGTGTCATCCTCTCAACGTCGTCGTCGTCATCTCGCATAGAAAACTCGAGCCCGCTGGCTTAGACAAGGCAGCACCTGTTCCCGCCGTTCAGGGGCCGTGAAAGGATTCCGGCCAGCGATTTCTTGAAGCAGCCAGAGGTTCTTGACCACCGTGAAACGTTTTCTGGGGGACGCCTTCTCAAACAAAGTCTGCGCAGCCATCTTAGTGCAGCGAGGTTCATAACGGTCAAGCGCGCTCCCAAGCATGATTTCAAATAGCGAGCACCCACCTTTCCAGAAAAGCACCATCTACTGAACCTTTACTGAGAGTGGAACGTACTTCTTAAAATGGCGACGATAGCGGAGCTGACGCTACACGCTCAAATCCCAGAGCGGGTCGCGCATGCGCGATGGCGACTCCGCTTTCCAAAGAGCGGAGCGGGAAACCGAAAACGGTCTACTAAAACTCTCTATTGGCTTCGCCGATACCGAGGCGCTGCCGCGGTTGCAGAAGGCAGTAAAACTCGCTTTCACCCCACCTATGCACCGCTCCGAAAATATCGTAAGTCACTCTGCGCTCGCGTGCGTGGTTTGTGTTGGCATTTTGGAAGCTGCCGGAAATGTAAATGCGCGTTCTAGTTCTGAGTGCCAGACGGCGATGAAATGTGCCAACTCCACTCGTGAAACAGGAAATCCTGCAGTTGATGAAGTACAATGAAGTCTCTTCCGAACTTGAGTTCGCACTGCTGACTTACATGGCTGTCTATTTGGCCTTCGTTTGCGAACAAAAGGTGACCATTTTTATTTGTAGAAATTGTCGTAATTTCAAAGTAATTAGCTGAAACATTCAACATAGCAAAGCAATAAGAATTTCTCAGCGAAAGCAAGGAAGACCTAATGTGTAGAACCCGCTAAACTTTGCAGGTGACGTGTCCTGAATGCAAGCGCAACTTAAAGGGGCCCTGCAATCATATTTAAGTGTCTGCCTTTTTTTCGGTTTCCACGTCTCTTGGGGTTCAGGCAAGCCAGCGGGCACGGAGAGAGTAACTAAATATCAGTGCTTCATATTTTAACCAGACGACGCGGAAACCTCCTCCGCCGACGGGGGCGACCCGCGGTACCGAAAGCGCGCAAAATGTGACGTCTTTGGTCCTGGGCTTACTACTGGTCAGAGCCACTAAAAGCTTCTTTTTAGTCGAAATACAAAATATAAGTGGCGCGAATCGTTTCATTTATTTATAAAAGTAGTTTTTGTTGAGTATTTTAGATAAAAAAAAGAAACGAATGCAGTTTATAAAGTACGGAAACAAGATATTACCCGTCGACATACCCGCCACCAAGCGGTGGAAAAGGCGGCGCATACTAGAAAGGAATAGTGGGATCAGGCGCCGACACGGAAAGGTCCCGGATGTACGCGGCGGCGCTGCGGTCGTATGAGCAGGAGGATCCGACCGGCTCCGAGCGTTCCGAAGGACTTCGACGAGAAGCTTTGTCTTGCGGTTTGGCTGTTTCCCGGAATGGCAGCGCAAAGTAGCTCCCATTCTGAACTGATCTTTACCCCGCATTTGCTGTCGTCTGTTGCCAATGAAGTGTCATGCCGAATTAGTGTTTAATCGCACAGAAAATGCAATGAGAGCCGCTCTGGCTGCCCGCTGCATACAGCCTATCCAGAACACGCTTTAATGGCGCCCTCTCGCGCCGTCAACACGGAGTGCGGCAGCCGTGAGCGCTCGATGAGCTCACTACTTCTCCTCTAGTTCATGGCCACTCTCAAGCAACCGAGGACGTCATGAGAGAGGTTATTTTTTGCTTGTTTTTGTAATTTTAATTTGCATATAACTTTTAAAATAAAAGGAATTTCGAGAAAAGAAGCGTTTCACTAAGTTACTCCGGTTCGGTGCAAATTAAAAATTAGTGAAAAAGTCATTGCAGGGCCCCTTTAAGTGAAATGCATCACACGACGGAGCATATCAGTCCATGTTTAGCCTTGACCAAGGAGGACTCAGCTATTTACGACCTGAAGCTGTCTGGCTGTGCAAGCTCGTCTGCACCTTTGTCGAGAGGGCTCTATACAGTCGGCAGAGATTCGTGGTTGTGGAAGGAATTTCAAGGTTCTCTCGAGCGCTGTGCTTCCACACCATATGGACTGCCCGCTGATGTGGTGTGTTAACTGCCGAGGCCCCTACCACAGCGAAGAGCTCTGCGAGCTCTTTTTCAGAAAACTCCTCAGACCTGAGGAGGCGCTCGCATCGCCGAAGTGATCGGACGGGCACCGCATCGGCTCCGGCCTTTTCGGCGAGTTTAACCCAATCAGAACTTTTCCGATCCTACCCAATTTTGTGTCGTGCTCCGACAACATCTCCGGTATGCCCTGAAAAAATTTCGGTGAGCTGCCGGCCGTTTTTCGAACTTTTCTCAGCCTGCTTCCGAATCCAACCGAGGCGCGCCTCGCTAAGCCTACTTATAGCATCGCGCGGATACGCCTCCACCGGCGCGCCCTCCGACCGGCCGCAAGGCCTTCCGGCCCATCGCTTCCTTCGGCATGGCTCCCAAATTCGTTCAAGGTCAAGACGGCTGGCACCATGCTTTCTCCCAGGTACAAGCCACGCTTGTTTTACGTCCCAGCGACCACCTTAACCTCACCAATCATGATCCCTGCCAGATCCACACCGCGCTCCGCACCCAGGCCGCCCTTGCTCCTGCCGATGCCAGCAAGTTCATGGTGCGCGTGGACAAATCCAAGAACCTCGTTTTTCTGCTCTGCCTTGACTCCCACGTAACCCAGCCCCTACAGGAAATAACCAGCGTCGATCTCGAAGACCGTCGCTGTGGCGTCACCAGCTACCCTGCCACTCCGTCCAATACCTGCAAAGGAGTTATTCACAATATTCCCGCTGGGACAAGCCCTGAATATCTCATGCGCCATATGTCGACGCTTCGCCCCGAATTTAAAATTCTCGCCGCACGCATGATGGGCCGGACGACCACGGTTCTCATCACCTTTCACGGCACACACATCCCGCATGAAATCTGCTATGCCGGTGGCATCTTCCGCTGCCGCCCCCATCGCCCCAAGGCCCAATATTGCCACCACTGTCAGCAGATTGGTCATCGGATCGACGTCTGCACCTACAATGCCCGCTGTCCGACATGTGGTCAGCTGAAACCTGGCGACGACAGCCACACCTGCTCGGCGGACCCGGTCTGTCTCCGCTGCGGTGGCCCGCATCATGCTGACGACGCAGCATGTAAAGACAAGCAGGCTGCCGACGCAGCCATTCGCCAGCTGGCTTACAACAAGCGCATCGCTCAGCGCAAGGCCGCCCTCAAAGCTGAAGGTGTGACAGCGGCAGCGTCCGCCACAGCTCCTCCCAAGGCGCCATCCGGGTCACGCAGCCGCAGTCGCACCCGGTTCACCACCCCTTCTCGCCGCAGCCGCAGTCGCACCCGGTTCACCACCCCTTCTCGCCGCCGCACCAGCTCTTCTCCACGCCGGACCCACACCTCCAGTGGGCGCAGTCCTGCTGGTACCCGGGGTCACAGCCCTACCGGCCATCAGACCCCTTCTCGCCTATCATCCCACCAGGTGAGCCAGCCACTTCCACACACGCCTGAACACGCACGCAGATCACCTTCACTCACTTATCGGGACATCCTCTCCAACCAACCTTCAGTCCCGCTTCACACCCCACCCCCTCCCTCACCCCTCCCCAGCCCAGCTAACACAAGCCTTCCCCACCCTTCTCCTTCTCCAGGCGTCAAACGTAGTCGTCTCTCCGACCAGGAGACCTCTCCTTCCCCCGCTCACACCCTTTCGAATGCGGACCAATATGTTGACCTTTCCAATCGCCTCGAAGAATACGCCCGGAAATTTGATGCCGCCATATCGCACCTCCAGCAGCAAATTACGCATCAGCTCTCCCTCCTCCACGAGCAGCAAGCCATTGTCCAGCAGAAACATCAAGAAAACACTGACCTTCTTGCACATTTCTCTGCTGAGCTTGATCGCCGCTTTCAAGAGCGGACTGAGCACTTTAAATCCCTCTTTGCGACACTTTTATCGCAAATCCCCTCGACTCACCCTCTTCCCCCCTGTATAATCATGGAAAAGTGCATACACATTTTTCAGTGGAACTGTCGCGGTTTCAAGAGCAAGCGTAATTCCTTCTTCCTGTGGCTCCTATTGCAACCTCAGCTACCTGACATCCTTCTCCTTCAAGAGACAGGACTAAATCCTACTCTCTCTGGCCATGTCACGTTTCAACAAACTCCCTGCCTTGCCATGCTCGTTCGCTCAACCCTCACGGCTACTCACGAACACGATGCCGCCAATAGTCTCACTGTATCGATTCCCCTTAAGCGCGGCTCTCTGCACATCAGTAATGTTTACAGTCCCCCCCCGGAATACCCTCCCGGAACTTAATGAGCTTTTGCATCCCTGCCGGGCTAAACGCCGCTTTCACCATATTCTAGCAGGTGACTTTAATGCCCCACATCCCGCCTGGGGCTACACTCGTGTAGACAAGAAAGGCCGTAGGGTGCACTGCACTACAAGAAGCCGGCTACACACTGCACAACGACATACATGAACATACCCGAATGGGTAACTCTGTAGAGCGCAATACCAACCCAGATCTCACCTTTTCTACACCATCTCTTCATCTACAGTGGGAACATACGCAAGAGTATATGGGCAGTGACCACGCCATCCTCCACCTTACGGTATCTGAAACTCCGAAACGCATCAGATGGAAACCCATCCGCATAATCGATTGGCATAATCTTCGGCAGGACCGCAGCGACCCCCCTTTCACAGATATATCTACCTGGACACAGCAACTTACACACGCGCTTGATCAACGCACCAAGATCCTTGTCACCAATGAAATTAACCCTCCCATCGACACCCACCTCGCGCACAGTTGGGAAGCACGTGCTTCTCTTCTGAAGCTGTGGAAGCGCTGCAAAACGAACCGCAAGCTCCGTGCCCGCATCGATCGGCTAAATGAGCACATCCAGCAATACTCGGATCAGCCCAGTAGCGAACATTGGAATGCCTCTTGCGACGAACTTCAGAACACACTGAATACTGCCAAGACATGGCGCATTCTGAAAGCCCTCATAAATCCGGATTCTACCAAGACCATGACCACACACAAGATAAACCGCCTCACTAACCAGCACACGGGTCCGGATACACTTCTGACTGTCATAAAGGAACTTTATGTCGCTCCTGCATGCCAACCACGGTATCCTAACTATGAAGGCTCTTCTCATACAGGGCTCGATGAAGAATTTACCTAGGCAGAGCTACGCGCAGCGCTCCGTCAGTGTAGAGGCTCCAAAGCTACAGGGCCCGACTTGGTCACCACCGCTCTTCTCCGGAATCTTTCAGACGCTGGTCAAGATCATCTCTTGCATTCCATCAACCTTGTGTGGACAGGCAAACTGCCGCTCTGTGATCTGTGGAAAAAGGGCCACATGATCTTCATTCCCAAGCCTGGTAAGCCAACTCCCGAATCTTCGGCCCATCATGCTCACCTCCCACGTAGGCAAAGTTATGGAGCGCATGGTCCTCCATCGCCTCCAACAACATCTTGAAGATACCCAAGCACTTCCTCACTGTATGATTGGCTATCGCTCACATCTTTCCACCCAAGATACACTGCTACCCATCCACGAAGAAACCTTGCAGTCACCTAGCACAGCTCAGCTCAGAGCCATCCTCGCTATAGACCTCACGAAGGCTTTCGACTACGTGGACCATGACGCTATTCTCTCAGAACTCGCCGACACACAATGTGGTTCGCATATGTATAATTATGTCCGGGACTTTCTTCGATCGCGTACGCTCTCAATTCAAATCGGCGAACACAAGCTCGACGCGGTCCCGCACCCACAGAGAGGCATCCCTCAGGGAGCGGTCCTGTCTCCAACATTATTCAATCTCGCTATGCGCCGTATCCACCGTGCCCTCCAACGCCTCCCTGATATTCGGTACTCTCTATACGCTGACGACGTCACTATCTGGATCAATCGAGGCAGTGTTGGTCACATCCAGGATTCTCTTCAAGTCGCCCTCGAAGCTGTTCATCACGCAGCCCGCACTATTGGTCTCGCTTGCTCGGTCGAGAAAACTTCCCTGCTCCTCATCCACTCTCGCCACTGGCATCCCCCTCAAGTGATCCTCCAGCATGACACCCACATCATTCGCCCACGAAAGTCCCTCAAAGTCTTGGCCTTCATATACAATCCGATGGGGGAGGCACTACTGCCGTGCAGAACATTTTACGCCAGGCTGCACCCATCCTCAACATGATGCGCCGTGTTACCACTCGCACCAGGGGAATCAAAGAACAAGACCTCCTTAGACTTCGCGATGCCCTCATAATTTCCCGCATTCAGTATCAAGCTCCCTACGTATCCCTCACACGTACTTCAGAACGCAAGCTCGACGCTCTTATTCGTAAGGCGACTAAGATCGCCCTCGGGCTCCCCCTAACCACTAGCACCGCTCGACTGGTTCAACTGGGCGTACTACCTACGGTCTCCGACGTTATTGACATTCATCGCATACATCAGCGTCAACGACTCTCGCTAACTCCAACAGGTCGCCTCATGCTGCACGAACTCGGCTATACACCCCATCCAACCGGACCTCAACCCACTCCCCTAGACAACACGATTCTCCAACATTACCGTGGCCCCGATTCCCCGCCACATGGACAGGGATCGAAATCCCACTCGCCGTCTTCTCCGTGCGGCATACTACACGAGGAAAATCTCCCGAGATCCCGAATCTCATCACGTATTCACCGATGCAGCCTTAAAACACACCCTTGGTGCATTCGCGCACATCACTTCACGCGGCACTGAACACTCGAGAACGCAGCGCTGCGCTTCCCCGGTCGAAGCAGAACTTCTCGCCATTGCACTTGCTGCTGCCAACAACTCTTCCCCTGGCCGTACCACCCACATCTACACGGACTCAAAGTCGGCCTGCTCCCACCTCGCTCAGGGCCTCGCATTCCCTTCTGCACTTCCTCTCCTCAACAATGTTAGAGGACCTCTTCACATCCACTGGATACCTGGTCACGCTGGCGTTGCCTAGAATGAACGCGCTCATCAGCTTGCCCGCGAAACGCTCCTCCGGGCCCCTGCTGACGCTTGTGACAGAGCCCCTGTTCCTCCTCCTCCCCTCCCCACCCTAGCCGACCTTCTCGCCTCTCGTTGTACCTTTCCTCCGCCCCACACCCAGCTCACTCGTCGTGAGCAAACACTCATTCGTCAGGCACAAACATACACACTTCACACACCCGCTCGACTCCACCTATTTCGCCGCTCCTTAGGTGACCTTCTCCCTCTTTGTTCCCGCTGTCTCACCCCTTCCGACCAGGACCACTTACTGTGGGACTGCCCCCATAACCCGGCACAACCACACACTTACACACGGGAGTGGCTGGCTCTTGCGGTTAGCCTCGAACAACAACGGGAACTGGCGGCCCACATCAACAGGGCCCTCAGCGGCTGCCTGGACTGAGGCGGCTGAATCATCCCCACCATCATTTTTTGAATAAAGTTTCTATCTATCTATCTATCTATCCTCAGACCTTTTTTGGCAAACTGGGCTGGTGACCTAAACAGCCCACTAGAGAATATATTGAGGCTTTCGCGGAAGCCTCATTCCCGAAAGGTACTCTGCTTGTGAACTATATGACTCCCTTGGTCTGTTTTTTTGTGAACAATGAAGTTTATATTGCTGAAGTTATGCACGCGGAATCCGATTTTATATTAGCCTTCACAGATGAATAAATGGCACAGCTCGCTCGTCCTCGAGCGTCGGTTAAAACCGCGGAAATCATACGGCCTAGCTATATCCAACTATAACTGCTATATTACAGTGGTAATAAGAGCGGGGCAACAGTTACAGGAACAAAAAGACGACAATTCGCTCATACTGCCAGCAGAACGCAGCTTTAACGCGCAGCCTGCAGCTGAGTGAGCTTTTCGCAGAAAGAATCATGTGCTTTTATTCTACACAGATTTGTCGCATCATTCATGCAATCTGGCACTCGTTTCAATTGAGACTTGCGGCTTCACGAAAAAGAAAATCTAAATAACCACACCGGGCCGGGCCGGGCGTACTGCTCTCTCTCATTATATTTCGTCTTACCTTAGCATGGACTAACCGCTAACACTGCTAGCGCGAGCGGCTAGCCTTTACTGCCTTGACTGGAGTATTCGCTGCACGAGCGCTCATGCAGACGCCGAAGCTTCCTTCGAAGCAACTATCTCGCGCTTTTAGCACACGCGGCTAACAAGTACATACTAACGTGAAACGAAGTATAGACGATTGCAAGCTGGGCGACTGGCCGCCGCCGTGTCTCTGCTCGAGCAGGCACGCCCGTGCGATTACGAGCTTGCCAAAGCTACGTTCACCCGCGCGTTGCACGCGCTTGCACGCACGGGGCACCACTTGTGGCGCCATGCTTGCAATTGTCTATAGAGTTCCTCGATATGCTCCTCCCAAAGAAACTCTATCTCTCACTAGAGTGCTCTGTCTCTCACCGATAACGAGCGCCACGGCTGGCGCTGCGGGGTAAGGTAGAACTATCGCTCTGACCGGCGGAGTGAGGCATACGGCAGGCTGCTCCCAAGGGGAGTCCTAATCGAGTGGCCGTGCTCTGAACATGCACGTGCTGCCAAAAAAAACACACACAAAAAAAAAAAAACAAAAAAAAAAACAAAAAAAAACAACACGCTAGAGGGCAACGAGTAAGCGGATCCGCGTTCGCAAAGCGGTTGCGAACGCGGTTGTATAGATCCAGTACAATTGCACGCGCACTCGACCACATCAAGTGCGCGTGCAATTGTACTGGATCTTTATACAACCGCGTTCGCAACCGCTTTGCGAACGCGGATCCGCTTCCAGTGTGAATGAGCGGTACGGGAGCCGTAGTTGCGCGTTCATGCATGGCATGTGGATACAGCTCCTCACGTGACTGAATTTGGCGAATAGCAGCGCCGCGCGTTCGAGGCGCGCGGCGCGCTCAAAAGCCGGGGAACGTACGCCGGGGCGCCTGCAACGTCTACTTTGCTGCACGACACTTGATACGGCTCCTCACGTGATCGGATCTCGGCGATTTGCGGCAAGGGTGGCACGCGGCACGTGGAATCAAACGCGCAACTCTGGCTCCCGTAGGGAGCCTATAGAGGAACTCTATATAGCTCCGGAGATTCCGAAAAGGACGCCATGCAGTTCTCATCCCATGGATGACCATTGGTGGCGAGATGTTTTGGTGGCGCCCTCGTGTGGTTCCTGCTCCGTACGCCCTTGCGAACAACAAGTTCGATGGTGTTTGTAATGAGCATGGTGGAACCTTGAACTCATTGTGCCTAGCTGTAACCAAACAACACTGTCAAAATTGATGTTCTTACATTACTCTTATTTCAGCCGATGATAAATTCTTTAGCTGACGTTGTATCCACCTTTTCCACAAGGGAGCAGCCATCTTGAATGTCGTCACTTCTGGTATGCGGGAAAAACACCTTTTTGATCTCTTTACGCCGCTGGAAGGTGTTTACGAAGAATGCGTGATTGTCAGACATTCTTGTTTTGCCTCACCTTTTCTCGCATGTACGAGGTCAAAATGTTTTATTATTTTTTCGTCCCGCAGACCAGATACGGAACCCACATGACTGAGAATGACAGGAAACAGAAAACGGCCAACCGTCGAAGCAGCACAACCGTCAAAGGCCGACCACAGCGACGCTTTCGATCACGCACGTCACCAGTAGTTGAAGTGACGGTAGAGTAACCGTCTTCTTGTTTGTAGTCTCCTCTGGAGTGCTTTGTCCTGGTCGATGCCTTTCATTCCTGGTTGATGCTTGCATTGTTGCGAACAAAAAAACCTGCGAAAATAAAATTGAAAACACGCTTGTTTAACCATCTCTGTGCCATCGTACCGTTTAAATTTTAATAAAATAGCTGTACATTTTGTTTTTCACATACGCAAGGAACGAGAAAATGATTTCACAATTCGTATCGATGCGGTTTGCCAAATATTGTACACGTCATTCTCGTTCGGCTTCAGGCAACCTTCCGTGGGCGGAACTTTTGCCGCTCCGAAAATTCGGCACGAACTTTTGCCGATTATTTTCGAAAGATTCGGCAAAGATTCGGCATAGATACATTGTTACCAGACTTAACGTTGATATTTAGTTTTTTTCTGCCGAAAAAAGGTTTTGCGTTATTTTTCTCTTAACTTAAATGCAACATGTAATGCATATTGACACATTTATTACAAAATAATGTGATATTCTTCAAGATAATTGCATCGGTGTCGCTTTTGCGTGTTTGCTGGCAATTTTACGGCGACTTGCAGAAGTTGCGTGACGACAAGGTTGGGTAGTAGCGGCCGCAGTCACGAATAGAGGAGTTTCGGTCTTGAGGCCTCATCCTCGTCCATTTTAGGCCTGCAAGTGTGTTTACATTGTTAAAATGAAGGCAATAAAACTGCGTTCCTTCTTTCTCTGTGAGTCCCCGTTTCATGCTCGAAAGCGAATGCAACGGTGGCTGAGCCTTTACCAGAAGAGATAACAATAATATTGCAAATATGCATGTCTTCCGATTTGAGTCACTTGACTTTAGCTTTGTATGAAAGTGTGCGTCCCATATTCTGAACGTCTCGTTTTTAACCTTTCAAATGCCTGTTTTCGATGTTAGGACACGCACCGACATTTAGGAAGATGGGAAGAGATGGGAATGTCGGATGTGCAACGTCGACAAGTAGTTGTGTCAAAACAAAATAATATTGATTTTTAATTAGCGTTATTTCACGGTTTTGATGTGTCTGCATGAAACTAAACACAGAACTATCATGCTCGATCGAGCATGATAGTTTAGATATACTTTATCTTATGAAGAGGTACACGTCCCAGCGCAAAAAGCATCGCTTTTTCCTCCGACAACCAAATCTCGGAGTTGCGGAAAACTAGCTTTTTTTTTAAAGAAAAAAACGGGTATAGTTTATGGGTGTGTCGTGCGGGACCCATAACACGACTTCCTTATAAACGACATGAAAACATCCAGTATCAGGCACGCTTTGTACTAAATAACTATGATCCTTATGCTAGTGGTACAAAAATAAAAGCTGTGCTAGAATGGGAAACGGACGAATTTATATATAAAAAAGTAAGGTCAAAAATTATTTCATTGTGCATTTTATTAAAAAAAGAAAAAACACGAGGATTGATAAAGCCGCCTGTCTTTTGGAGCAATACTACGTCTTCTCCCATTGCGATCATTTTTGAAAAAGGTTGCTTATAGAACTGACAGTTTTACCAAATCATTCTTAAATCCGCGATTGAGTGGAACGACCTCTCGCAGAGATTGTGTCACTCGACGATCAGGACTTCATAGTACATTTTAAAAATACATCTATAACAATGCCCCAGGGAGATGTATAGGTACTTTGTAAATAAAAATATCGAGTTTGAAGAAGGGGCCCGCGCTAGCTCGGAAATCGACTCAGATCTATTCCATGCCTCGAAGCGGTGCGGCGAGCTTTGTCAGCCATAGGCCTGTCCTCACAAACACGCGTATCTCCTTTTTTAGCCCCCGCACACCTTTTTTGGCGAAAAGAAGTAACGTTTCTGTCTAGTTTACGGTTCGTTTATGCCCATTTTTTAGCGTCCGAAATTCACAAAAACCTGCAATTACTCTAAAAAAAAACCATTACATTAACTCAACTCTCTGCAGACCTGTACGATGCTCATTACGAGTAATCAAATAAGTTGCCATCAATTACTTTTTTCAGTAATTTTGTGGTCATTTGAATACATTTATTAGGAAGTAATCATAATAATATTTATTTATTTATTTACCCTCAAGGTCCGAAGACATTACAGAGGGGAGTGGGAAATACAAAGAAATAACAACAGGCAAAATAAGCACAGTCATATATAAAGAAATAAAAAAAAGTTAGAGCATCTTTAAAAATGCATAGCTCATCAATGGTGGCAATGTCATGAGGAAGGTGGTTCCATTGTACAGAAGTGCGCGGAATGAATGCATCAAAAAATGCATTAGTGTTGCATGAAAAGACGCCCACTTTGTTCTTATGATCTAAACGACGGGAAATATAATATGGAGGGGTTAGTAGATTGTGACGCATGGCCGGATTATGATAAATTTTGTGAAAAAGGGACAGACGAGAATATTGTCTACGTAAAGCAAGAGTGGGTAATGATAACGACAGTTTCATGGAGGTTGCACTAGAAGTACGTGTTATGTCGGAACAGCCATAGTTGGCTTACTGATGTTTAATATATATACAAGAAAACGGAACACTGGCCTATGGCCGTTACAGTCGGGAGCCAGGGATCGAATGTCTCAGTCCGGGGGCCACGCTCAGCAAGCGCGCGCCCTTCTTCGTCCTGCTGCTGATGATAGCTTTGCAGAACAACTACGAACACATCAATTCTTCCCCCCTACGACGAAGTCCTTATAACGGTCTGGGGGACGTCTGGCCCGTGGAGACCGCAGTTGTCTTCCGGACACTTGGGATGTTTTAGGTGCTGGCAGTTGTTGCAGAGCATCCGGCTCACCCAGGTCATCTGTCACGCTCCACCCTGCCGGTTGCGTCGAGGTCTCTTCTGCTTGTGTCGTTTTGCGAATATGGTCCAGGTGGCGACGTACCTTGCTACCGGCGCATTCAATGAGCCAAGAACGTGGACCTGTCCGTCGCAAGATCTTGCCTCGAACCCAGTCTGGCTTGGTCAGGAACTGGCGGACCAGTACTCTCTCCCCTCTGGCGAAGCGGCGAGCTGGACTCAGTGGATCTTGACTTTCCTTGGCCTCCGTTGCTGTCTTCGGCTGAAGTAGGTCAAGGGGGCAGGGTAGCTCTCTGCCAAACATCGCTTTCGCTGGTGTCACTCCCGTAGCACTGTGGGCCGTGGAGTGCTGTCGAAAGAGGAAGCGAGCAATTCGACGCTGTATGCTTCCGCTTGTATCTTTTAGAAGTGCCCTCTTGAGTTCAGCGACATATCGTTCTGCCTGTCCATTAGTTGCGGGGTGATATGCTGCTGCAGTTACGGCCTGCACACCGTTTGACGCGTAGAACTTCTTAATCTCGTTGGAGACGAATGCGCTTCCGTTGTCGGAGACAACTTTCCGCGGAATACCAAACGTAGCAAAAAGGTTCCGTAGTGCATTAATAACAGCTGCCGATGTTGCTTGTGGCATGTGACGTACCTCCACCCACTTTGTGCACGCGTCCACTACAACAAGGTAGGTCTGTCCGTGCACTGGCCCTGCGAAATCTAGATGCAGCGTGCGCCAGGGTGTCTCTGAATGTTCCCAGACAGGCATCGGAGCCTTTGGTGGGTTCTTCTGTGTCGTTTGGCATTCACGGCAGTTCTGTACCGTCCCCTCAATGTCGCTGTCAAGCCCCGGCCACCAGACGTAGCTCCGTGCACACTTCTTCATTGCCACCATTCCCCTGTGGCCTGCGTGTATAAGCGCTAGGACATGAGGACGTGCTGTCGTGGGGATGATGATCCGAGAACCCCAGGTAAGGCATTCTTGGTGAAGTGCCAGTGCTGCAGCTCTCCGCTTGTATGGAGTGAACCTGTCACCTTCGAGTTTGTCCACTGTGCCGTTCTGTACGGCGGTGTACAGCTCACACAAAGTGCTGTCTTGCTGTGTCAGACAAGCGATCTCCGGGGCTGTGAATGGTGGTCTTGATAAGGCTTCAAACATTAGTATGTCACCAGGTGGCCATGGCTCATCCTCGCTGTCTGGTAGTGGCAGACGGCTCAATGCGTCAGCGTTTTGGTGGTTCTTGCCCGGCCGGTAGACAATGTCGTAGTCATATGAAGATAGTTTCATGCACCATCTGGTCATCCGTGGAGAGAGGACTTCAGCTGTCGGTTTCTTTGGGCCCAGAATGCCCAACAAGGGTTGGTGGTCAGTAATGAATGTCACTTTCCTTCCCGCGATGTACTTGTGGAATTTCTGGGCTCCAAACACTACTGCAAGGCCCTCTCTGTCCAGCTGGGCGTAGTTCCGTTCTGCTGGTTCAAGGGTACGTGAAGCGAAAGCGATCGGTGCCTCCCGCCCCTGGTCGTCACGTTGGGAAAGGACGGCTCCGACGCCATAAGGCGAAGCGTCGCAGGACACAAAAAGTTCTTTCCCTTCATCGTAGTGTGCCAGTACTGTCTGCTTGATGAGCAAGCTCTTCAGTTGTTGAAATGCTTTCTGGTGCCTGTCTTCCCATCTCCACACAGTGTTCTTCTGAAGGAGTTCATAAAGACAGCTGGCGATAGCTGCCCTGTCCTTCAGAAATCTGTCATAGAACGCAAGCATTCCGAGAAATGACTGTAAGGCCTGTTTACAAGTCGGAGCTGGAGAATCCATAATGGCTCGAACCTTCTCCTCTGTAGTGTGGACGCCCGATTCGTCAATTCGGTGTCCCAGAAAGAAGACCTCCCGAACCCCGAAGCAGCATTTGTCTTTTGCAAGGCGCAGGTTGAACTTCTCCAGTTGTTTCGGAACAGCTTCCAGTCGCGTGGCATGCTCTGTGGCATCCCTTCCACCGACGATCACATCATCCAGGTAAGTGCATACACCTGGGATACCAGTCAACATCGACTCCATGAAGCGCTGGAATATGGCTGGCGCCGCCGAAATCCCAAATGGAAGCCGTTTGACCTTGTAAAGTCCTTTCAGCGTGTTGAGGGTCAGCACCTCTGCTGTCTCAGGAGCTACGCGGAGCTGTTGATAAGCCTGGGTCAGATCCAGGGTGCTGAATACCTTGCTTCCTCTCAAGTTGCTGAGGACTTCGTCTGCTGTCGGAAGTGGGTACGCTGCCTTTTTAGCTGCTAAGTTCACTGTGCAGCGGTAATCGCCACAGATGCGTAGCGTGCCGTTCTTCTTACGTACCAATACCAGAGGCGTTGCCCAGTTTGAGTGCGGAGTTGGCTCTATTATGCCCTGGTCTTGCAGTCGATCCAGTTCAGCTTCTACAGCTGATCGCAAAGCAAAGGGGACCGACCGTGCTTTCAAGAACTTCGGTGCTGTGCCCTCGACCAGTTCAAGTTTTACTGCAGGACCGACATGTCCTGTGATGTCTTCCCCGAACACAGACTTGTACTTGTCTCGCAGCTCGGCGACAAATTCGCCGTCCGACACATCATTGATCCCAGCGATGTCTATCCCGAGGTGTGAAAACCAGTTCCGCCCCAGAAGGTTACACCCGGCTCCTCTGACAACGAGGAGTGGCAATTTGCAGGTCTCGCTTTTGTGCGTTACCTGCACGTCTGTGGTACCCAAAACTCGAAGCGACTGGCCGCACCACGTGCGCAGGAAGACGTTGCTGGTTTCCAGCCGCGGCGGGTCGTTAATCCATGTGGAGCCGAATGTTGCTTCACTGATGAGCGTGCAGGCTGCTCCAGAGTCGACTTCGAAGGTCAGGCACTTGTTGTCAACCGACACTTTCAGTGTGAACTTCGGCACACTGTAAGCAGTTGGCACCGAGTTGAGCTCGTACAGTGTCGACGTGTCCACTGAGCGTTGGTGACTGACGTCTGGTGCAGCTGTCCGCAGCAAGGTGTGTTGTGGTAGCTCTATGCTGTGGTTCTTGTGCGAGTTGTCTGTGTCTTTTCGTTTTTTGATGCACGCTTTTTCAATGTGCCCAATTTTCTTGCAGTAGTTGCAGGAGGCTGTCTTAAATCTACAAGTGTCCGGGCTGTGTTGTGCGTCGCACCGCCAGCAGCGTTGAGCGTTCCGAGCTTTTGGACGGTTCCTGGGCCGATCTTGGTTCCGTGTCTGGCAGCTAGTTGCACTTGCCTTGTGCACGTCTTTGAATTGCGACTTCACCTTTTTTTGATCCTCCGCGGCGTTCTCTGCTCTCAGAGCGAAGTCGAAGGCTTTCTGAAAGGTCAAGTCTTTTTCAGCGAAGAGGCGCTGCTGCACTTGCTCGCTCCGTAGGCCGCACACGAAGCGATCCCGCAGCATCACTTCCAGGGGAAGGACAGTCGGGTTTGTCGCTTGATCTGCGCTGGTACCGAAGTTACAGTCGGCAGCGAGCTTCTTCAGGGCTGTCACGTAAGCACTGACCGTCTCGCCAACCTCCTGGTCGCGGCGTTGGAAGCGTGCTCTGCTGAAGACTTCGGAAGGGGTTGGATCAAAGTGAGCCTTCAGAAGTTGGACGATCTCGTCGAAGGTCACCTGGCTTGGCTGCTTGGGTTGTACGAGCGCGCAGACCACGTCGTAGGTCTCCGCCCCGCACAGTGTGAGCAGGTGCGCACGTTTCTTCGAGGCGTCCTTTACATCGTTAGCCTCGAAGAAAAACTGCAGCCGCCCGTACCACGATTTCCACGAGCTGGAGCTGCCGTCGAACTCTGGAATGCGACCAAACTCAGGCGTGGCCATGGCGTTGCGCTGTTGGGCATTCGTTGTCGAGGCAGGGTGTCCGGTGGGTCGTGAGTTTCCCTCGTCGCCAATTGTTATGTCGGAACAGCCATAGTTGGCTTACTGATGTTTAATATATATACAAGAAAACGGAACACTGGCCTATGGCCGTTACAGTCGGGAGCCAGGGATCGAATGTCTCAGTCCGGGGGCCACGCTCAGCAAGCGCGCGCCCTTCTTCGTCCTGCTGCTGATGATAGCTTTGCAGAACAACTACGAACACATCAGTACGGTGGAAGTTGGAAAATATGAAACGTGCGGATTTGTTCTGGACGGCCTCGAATGATTGAACGAGGTATTCCATGCCGGGGTCCCAAACGCAGGCTGCGTACTCCAGCTTCGATCTAACAAGTGATTTATAACGAAGAAGTTTGAGAGATGGGCGGCACAGAGCTAAAATTCCTTCCTAAAAAGCTTAGCCTGCGGTTAGCATTGTTAATAACATGTTCAATATGACTATTGCATAAAAGATCAGATGTTATGTGGATGCCAAGGTATTTATAACAGTGCACGGGCTCCAGTGGAGCGCTATTAAGGCAGTAAATAGGACAAACGGCGTTACGACGGGACACACACACTGACTTGCACTTGGTGATGTTTAGTTCCATTAGCCATGTGCGGCGCCAGTAAGATATTGAGATTAGATCTGACTGCAATAATTGGTTGTTTCACTGTCGGTAGAAATTTCCCGGTAAATAACAAAGTCATCTGCAAATAAACACACAGAGGATGAAATGATGGCTGGCTGATGGTTGATGTAAATAATAAAGAGTAATGGTCCTAAAACCGAACCTTGCGGAACACCAGAGTTAACAGGTGTTAAATGGGAATTAGAGACATTAACAGTTACGAATTGTGAGCGATGAGACAGCAAATGTTGAATCCACTGAAGAACGCTTAAGTCAAAATTAAGTTTACTCAGCTTAAAAAGCAATAATTGGTGACTGACCTTATCGAAAGCTTTCGAGAAATCGAGGAATACGCAGTCCGCCTGGGACCCGCGGTCAAGAATGGAATGCAGATTATGAGTGAAAGATAGAAGTCGCGTTTTACAGGAAAATGTTTTACGAAAGCCATGTTGGTACAAACTGAAAAATGCATTAGAATCAAGAAAGTTGGCAAGGTGGGAGTAGATGACGTGTTCAAACATTTTGCAAGGGAAGTTCTTAAAGATACTGGACGAAAGTTGTTGGGTGAATGCTTACTCCCGCCCTTGTGTAAAGAAACCACACGCCCCACTTTCCAATCATATGACATGATTCCTCTAAGGATTGCTGAAAAATTTTAGCCAAAATGATAGATGAATATTCCTTAGTGCTCTTTAAAATTTCAGAATTAATTTCATCAACACCAGTGGATGAGGACAGATTAAAAGAATCAATTGAATTATACCTGCAGGATCAATTGATATTGGAAACATTGGAAAAAGTTCGGTGATTGCAATTCCGGGTTGTGACGGTCTCCAACGACGGAAAAAGCCCTTGAAAATGTGTCGTTCAGTAAATTCGCACAATCATCCCTTGGCACCAACTCTCCATCCCCATCCGTTAGCGATACAAAATAACCTTCTTTTTGATTTACGACATTCCAAAACTGTTTAGGATTGTTAATTAACCTTGACGGTAACGTTGTTGTGAAAAAGGTAAACTTTGCATCTCTAACAGCATTGTTATAACTTTGTTCGGCTAGTTTATAGGATATTCAATGACTTTCGCTTGTTGAGCTTTTTGCCGCAGGGAACAAACGCCTCTTTTTATTGGCAAGTCTATTAGAGTAACGTTGTACCTCGTGACTGTACAGGATATTTTATGACATGACATGAAATATACGTATTTGTAAGTTTGTGTACGATTTCTTTAAATAAATTCAAGTTGTATTGGGCCGTGCGCTGGTCGAAGACATTACTTGATTACATTAGAAGGAGGCTAAAATTAGTTGCAACCGTTGCAAGTGTTTACTCCAATTTGAGGTGGCGCCCTTTGTTTGCACACCTTTCTTACCAAACAATAATCGGACGAAGTCTCCGACAGGAAATTATTTTATCAATATTGGTAAAGTAAGAGGATTTGTAAAATAATTTTGTGATTATGATTTAATATTGGAGGGTACGATAAACACGTTTTCAACCGCTAAAACATTTTGTCGTACTGAAACAACAAAAAATCTTAAGTAATTGGAAAAGTATGGGTTCTCTTAAGTAAAGGCCAATTACTTTTGTTTTCAGTAATCAAGTAATCGAATACTTCTTTTAACCAAGAGTATTTGTAATTAGGGGTGTCGCGAACGCGGCCATGCGCATTGGCAGATGCTTCATCTTTCGCGGATCTGTTTTCTGCGCACGCGCAGTGGGCTCTTTGCTCGTCAACGGCATGGTGGCGTACAAGTTATAAGTTGAAACTAGGGTTCTGTGCTTCCCGAGTTAATTTTTGTTTTATTACGGGGTTTAATTTCTTCCTACACATTCGGTGTTTTGCCGTGTAAATTTTGAATGTCGAACGAAAAAACAAAAAAAAAAAAACAAAAAAAAAACGGCATTTATTGGTGCTTATGTTAAAGCAGGAAACGGGCGTGAGGATCGGCCAACCTCCAGGAAACACGCACGGCGCGACCTGATTACTGGAAAAGTCCAAGTGCCGATAAGAGAAGTAAATAGCGTAAAAGGTATAATTCCGGACAAGCAGCCTCAATGGACAGTTCGCTAAAGGCTGTGTTTCTGGGTCCACACAACTTCTCGAGCAAAGCATGAAAAATGCCGTTGTAAAACCTGTCGTACGCGAGATAACAGAGGCGGATTGCAAAGTGGAGCTTCTTCGCAGAACACGCTGCTGGACAGTCAAACAGTGGTCTCAGCTACACTTCAGTTTTTTTTTTTTTGGGGGGGGGGGGGGGGGGGGGGAGAACTTGATGCTCTGTTGGCAATGAAAGCGAGCGTAGACACCCTCCTGTCATTGACTGCTAAGGTCGACGAACTATTAACTTTAAAACTTCTACAGTAGATAGACTACAAGCTCACATGCAGGAAATGGAAAGCAAAGTAGATTAATTGTCAGTTAAATTTATCTCTCTGCTAGAGGGCACGACGAAAAATGAAAGCGAGATAAGGGAAGAAAGAAGATAAGGGCAGGAGGACGGCCTGCCTCGGTTGGATACTCTGTGTCGGGGAAGGAAATGAAGGAGGAAACAAAAAATAGAGGAGATAAGGGTAACATACTAGCACTCACGTTAACACTGTAAGCGCAGAATCAATAATCAAGAGAAGGCCACAGTATCCAATATGGCACTAAAACTAAGATACTGAAAGTACTTGCATGATTGTCACCAATGTTCACCCAAAACACCCGAGTTTTCGTATGCACCAGCGCGAAGTTCAGTTGCGCACAGGTACATTTAGAAGACTTATAAAACGGATAGTCTTGTATACGACCACGAAAAATGATCAGTAGAAAACTTCCTATTAACAAAACTCGAGGCGAGTTTCTCATAAAACTCGCAGGAGGGCATTTGCGGCCTTCTCCTCTTTTAAGTGGTGGGTCCCAGGCCCCTAGTATTTTGAACATAGAAAATGGCCGGTTGTTTAGATGTGACAGAATGTTCTTTAGGAGTTCTCTTTCTGCAGCGTAAAGTGCACATTAACATAATAATTGAGATATAGTTTCCACACAATCACATCCCTGGCAGTGACGATTGTGTGTTTTTCCGATTTGGTGCAGGAATTCCTGTGTGTAGGAAACGCTCAGATATAATCGGTGCATAACAATTTCAGTTCGCTTGGGTAGATTACGTGACACACGGTATGTTAGGTCAGGATCCAGTAGATAAAGAGGAGGGTAGTGGTGTGCAGAACTCTTCTAAATAATTTGTGTCGCGTTTCGGGCTTGGAGATTTATCAATGAGGTTGCGTTGCTTCTGGAGTAGGGTATTTCGACGTTGGGGAATAACGTATGGGCGGAAGTCGCAGCGGCATCCGTACCTTCATTTCCAGGTACCTGGCAGTGTCCACGAATCCACTGGAACTTAACAGTGTCCCCTATCAATACATTTCTGAAGATGGCATACACGTTTAAAAGCAATTTGTCCGTTTTCACTTCGTCGTAGGTATTTGCAGGTGCTTTGCAGTGCCGGTTTAGAATCTGTAAACAATGTTCATGCCTCAGGTGGCTTTGTCAATATAAATCGAATGGCATGTTGAAGTCCTACAAGCTCAGCCGCTGTTGAAGATGTGGCTTAGTTTGAAGTTTCTCGTTGTGACGTATGATGGAATCACAATGCTCGCGGTAGAACTATTTTTGACACAGGATCTGTCCGTAAATATCTGAGTTTCTGACGCGTGTATACAGGCAAAAGTGGATAAAGTGAGTTTATGAAGCAGTAGTAATGCTGTATTTGATTATTTCTTGATACCTTGAATGTCAAGTTCCACAACGGAGAGAGGGAGCCTTCATGAAGGTATACCGTTGGAAGATCAATCGAGCCTATATCATCAAGAATGTATTGCTGCATTTTTGAGAGTGCCCTTGAATACTTCGAGTAAGGTCGTTTAAAAGTAATATTAGCGAGTAAGTGATGACTATGATTAGTAAAATGTTTTAGACGAACTCGCAATGTTTTCTGCATTATTAGTACCTATACAGGCGTGGCATGTGCCTCGGAAACTGTACCGGAGTCGATGCACTAGCTGGCAGGCCCAAACAGTCACGGAGGCCACGTGCTTGAATTGCTCTGAAAGCTTTGATGTTGGTCTGACACTTGCCATGTAGAATGGGAGCGCTACATCGAAGTAAGCCGACAAATAAGGCCACATATATATGTTATAGAGATCTTACTGTTGCGCCCTACGTGGTTTCCACCGATGAAATGAGCAAGAGCACTAAACCTGGCGAGCTTTTTGCGCAAGTATAAAATAGGAGATGACCAGGTCAGACCCCTGTCGATGGTGACTCTAAGAAATGTGTGGCATTAAACGTGTGGTATTGTTTGTTTGCCTATCCTAAGCGGGTATTTGTTTATTCTTCGGTGGGTGAACGCAATAGCTGCTGATTTGTCAATAGATATTTCGAGTCCACGGGTATGAACATACTTTAGTATTTTCTTTAGTGGAGACTGAACCCTTGCCTTTGTTTGAACTCATGTAGATCCAGAGGCTCATGTACAGATATCATCGGTGTAGAAAGATGCCTGGATGGTTGGGTGCAGTATTTTGGCGATATTAAATATTATATAGGACTGAGGACGCCCCCCTGAGGGACACCACGGATCACCGGGTAAGAAAGCGTGTTTATAAGAATTGATCTTCCTGTGAGGTAGCTTCTTATCCACCTATATAAATGTCCCCCAATCCCGATTTCGCGGAAAGCTTGAAATATCGCTTCGTGAGTGATATTACCAAATGCTCTTTTGATATCTAAGAAAGCCGCTATTGTGATTTTACGATGTGCTCACTCCTGTTGCGTGTAAGTTATGAGGTCAATGACTTCATCGATAGAGCTCCTTCCTCGACGGAAGCCTTGTATGATTTCTGGATATAGCCCTCGCGGTTCAAGATAACAATCTAGACAGCAGTAAATTAGGTTTGCCGTGAACTTTTCTACGCAACTCCCGAGCGCGACAGGCCGGTACCACAAAAATTGACGTGGCGATTTGCCTGGTTTGAGAAGGGGTAAAATCCTTACCATTTTCCACGAGTCAGGAATATTTTTATTGATTCATAAAGAGTTATATACATTCAAAAAAGGTTTTCGCGCGTCCTTCCCCATATGTATCGAATAATTGTACAGTATGCCGTCATGTCCCGCCCCGGTGAGGCGTGAGGTTTTAAAGAAGACAGTGCAGCATCCAGTTCACTCATCTTGAAAATGTTGTTCACAGCTTCCTCACGAAATTCTGGCTGGACTGTGGTGCGAGATGAAGATTGACTCGAAAGGGTTGTGTATGTTGTCAACAACATACAGTACTGGTTTGCCACCTCCTTCTCTGAAAAATGTCTTGACAACGCCAGCGAGCGAAATGGATGGAGTTGCGTAGCTAGGAGAAAGTTCAAGACCTTGTGAGATCTCCCATATTTTACCTATTGACTTTCTGGGGTCTATATTTTCGCAGAGTGTCCCCCAGCAATGTTGAACTAGCTTCTTAAAATGACGAAACCTTTTCTTTTGCACTCGGCGCAATTCGTAGAGATTTCTGATGTCTTTAGTCCTCCGCATAGGAGTTCATATTCTGCGTCGATTGTTTTTTTGCATGTTTAAATTCACGTGTTGTTTTTTCTTCACGGGATACAAAGACCTTCTCAAAGCGAGATAGTTAAGTAACATTCTTGCATTCGTTCGTCATTGCTTCTTCGAACATACGTCAGTTGGTTCGTTGTAGGATGTTTGTTTTTCGTACATTGGTGAACTTTATAATTGCTGTGTACGTGGGTACGTGGTCACTACCACGAGTTCCAATGCCTGCAAACCATGTTATTTGTGATGTTAGTGCTGCCGAGTTAAGCCAAGGCAGCTGCTGCCTTCCGTTCCGTTGAAGTACGTCGGAGTTCTGTAATTAACGGTAAGTGATGATCGTAGCTGATTCCACCAAGTGTCTTTCCCGCAGGTTTGTCCGAAAGCTCCCCCATATTGGTTGATGGGCATTCAAATCACCTGTTAAAATATATGGCAGTGGCAGTGTATCTAGGATAGACTCCAAATGCTCCTTTCAAATAGGGACTTCGGTGGTATATATGCTGCGATTAATGTGAAATTCACTTTCATTTGAAATCGTGGCGCAAACATATACGTTGGTTGTGTTGGCTGAAACGATGTGTGCGCTATATGTAGGATCTCTTCGAATGAACGTTGTCACATGACTCGCACCATTAGTGCATGCCGAGTCAAATTTTTCATACCGTGACAATTGAATATCTTTAGGCAAGTTTGATTCACAGAGTACAATGATGGGGAAGCTATATTGAAAAACGAGCTGTCTGAAATCAGACAGTCGTAATCGCAAACTTCTTGCGTTCCATTGTATGATAGAGGATTCCTTGTGATGTTCATCCATTGTGCTGACGTACGCTATCTGTGACAGCGGTGATCACTAATCACACAATGCTTGTTATAAATTATACAAACTCGGTTTTAACGGGCTCATTTTTTTCGCTTTTAAAAGGACAATCCTTGTCGTGGCTCTTAAAGATTGCAAAAGTATTGGAACTTTTCTGTCTGCCGGGGTGCCGCAGGGCTCAGTTCTGTCGCCTTCGTTGTTTAAACTTTATGTGAATGTTCTTTCTAATGTCATTTACGAATGTAAATACACCAATTCGCAGACGACATGGTTTTGATGTTATGTGACGCAGATTATCACGTTGCCGTTCAAAAACTTCAAAATATCTTATTTTCACGACAAACTGGCTTTATGCGAACTTAAATGAATTGAATGTTTTAAGACAAAACTTTTCGTCTTAGGTACCCACTCAAGCAGGTGTATCTATCAGACACTGAAGCGCTGCCTACTTCCACCTGTAGTTCTTGTGGTTGTGAACCTCTTCAGTATGTGAAGTCGGTAAAATATAGCTGGGAATTCACTTCGAGCGTGATCGGTCACGGTGTGCACATATGACGTGTTTATGTAAACGATTAAGAAGCGCATCATGTTGTATTTACAATGTCAAAATGCTCTTGACATTTTTGTTGAAAAAATTCTTAACAGAAGCCTTGGCACATAGGGTACGGTATAACAATTTTTTCAGCCTTCTTCCTTTTTCGGCGCGCCAAAAGTTTTTTTATTCACAGGTATTTAAAAAAAATGGGTTTAATAAGTTGGGTGTCTTATTAAATACCTATATATTTCACGAACTTCAACTCTCGTCTTTTGTGGGACTTTTTAAGGGAACAGTCGTCCTCTGACACTTCTGAAATTCTGTGTTTAAAACGCCATATCTGAAGCAGCGACTAATGAGACCATCGCATCCTTTCGATGTACCGCGCATTAGATCAAGATGTGGTGAGCGTACGCGAATGCACTATACACACCCCATGTTTTCAACAACCTACTAGTGTCCATTGCTTTCTAAAATATCTAAAAAAACTTGAAATAACCACTGCGAAACTGGGAAGAATGACATAGCATTTTCTGATTCATTGTGTTATCATGTATCAAATTTATTGCTGTTTACAGTATTTCTTTTTTTCCCTTTTTAAAATTTGGGTTTTTTCTTAAGCACGTTTTTTGAGAGTAAATGCATGTACCTTGATTTTGAATGATACCGTGACTTCGCCACCTGCCGAGCTAAGTACGCAAGCCCTGAGCCTTATGCCGAATCGTTATACTTTGGACATAGTTACTCATGAAAATAAAGCAATGTGTTCTATTTTCTATGCTATATCAAGCTGTCGTTAAAGATTTCGCGTCGGAAAACTTGGGTTTTTCTTGTTCCAGGACAGCTACGAATCGGGGTCCCTCGGTTTACCCCGATTTTGACGAAACCGACCTGGTAATCACTTTTTCGGGGCTTGTGGGGGTTTACAAAAAAACAACAACAACAACAAAAAAACAACAACACAAGACTCAGCTAACTTTAACCGCACGATTGATCGTTTGTAATAATGTTTTAAAGCTACCGGAAAGGACCGTTTAATACGTCCCCTTTCGTCCGCTGAAGAAAAAAAAAAGTAGTTCGCGGCAAAAATCACAATCAACGCAAGCGTATTCGTCTATCACCCCCACCACCTTCTACGAACACATTTCATTGTCACGTGGTCATTTTTATTTACCGAACTTTGAGGACTATAGCCAGCGGACTATACACGCTTAAATGTTAAAATTTCACTCTGTGCGGACTATACGACGATTTATATTTTCAAGGTCATTATAATTCTGAAGAAATGTAAGGGATGTTAGGAATGACAAATTATGTTAATGGTTTCTGTATGATACGAGCTTCTTTGCGTGCAAATAAAGCAAGCATTTTTTCTAGGTGTGCAAATATAAGCGTTTTAGTTGCGGAATATGCACCATATACCTGTGTGTTATGCACTGGGTGCTGACTATTTGCGTTGCGAGCAGACTTTCCAAGGAAGAGCTTTATTTTCCCCCAAACTATAGACTGCAGTACAAGAACACGAAAAGTAGGCCCCAACAGTGCCCCCTAGCTGTTCATATTGCAGTAATGCTGCTGAGATTGGTGAAATGTGGAGCGCCCGATTATTTTAAGGCGAGTTTTCACGTAATTTTGTTCCCCTGAAATATTAATTGCTGCAAGCTAAAATGTTAGTCGCGGCAAGAAATGTTGAATACAAGAAGCCACGAGATCACGGCCTGAAAAGCTAAGGCTTTAGAAGAGGATTTGGGTGCAAAGTGCGTTACTCTATTTTCATTTCTTACTAGTTGTGTTTCAAAATTTACTCGATCCGACTCCGGAGTAAAGGTTTCGTACCGTGGCGTTCAAAAACTTACTCGCGCTTACTTAAAGGGCAACTCCGCTCAATTTAAAAAAAATTAGGCTTCCATGTGATTCACATTCACAAAGTAATACTCAACAACTCTACGTCTTCGGATTCGCGAAATGTGGAATAATATTTGTGTAATCCTAATTTAAACATCAGCAGATGCCGAAACCGAAACTTCGGTTGCGTCAGGCAACATTGGTCTCGGGTCGTCACAGTCATGGGCACCTCACGTCGAACCACGTGGTCTTGTGACGTTCGGGAGGGAGCGAGAAACAGGACACGCGACGCGGGCAGGTCCTTTTTTTTTTGGACGCGGGCAGGTCGCTTCGCGTGGCGTGGACGGTGATGGCCCGGGGGAGAGGGGGAAGGGGAGAAGAAAGAGGAGAAGGGGAGTGGAGAAACAGACCGATAAGCGCGCAGGGCAGCGGTGATCACGTGAACGCCCGGTCAGCCAACACCGGGAGGAGAAACTCATGACGTCATCGTTAAATTTCGCTCTGAAAAGTAAAAACAAGCAAAACGTGAGAATGAAGTATGCATGCCTCTGACGTAGTGGTTCAACGTTGGCCGCTCCAACTCCGTGGCATTAGGGAGTTTTCGTAGACCGCGTTTCCCACTCCGCTAAGCCTTCCGCAACGAAGCAGCCGCTACTGCGCCGGCGCGCCGATGGCCTTGACTGTACAGTTCGGGCTGGCGTAGCTCGTTGCGGAGAGCGTTGCGGGACAGCAGAAACGATCTACGAAAACTCCCTATTGACTGCGCTGGTGATTGCGCCTCGCGCCGCACGCTAGAGTTGGCAGATTTCGGCGACTTGGCTCGCTTGAAGGTTCGCTGGCCAGTTTATATAGACGGAATTAGATCGTAATATTTGACATGGGGTCTTCCTATATGATACTGAAGAGGGCTACATAGTTTTTTAAATATCAAAAATGAAGCGGAGTTGCCCTTTAATGACGTCGGAACTCGCGTTCCGGAAGTGGGTTGTTTGCTCCGGAGTAATTACTCACACTACCTTCTAGATCGGGTGGTAACGTCGGATCAAATCGAGTAAATACGTCACGTGAACTATTCGTGATGATTAAAACCTACAGCGTAAACAGACAGGACAGAAGAGAGGGAACACACGATTGCTGAGCTTACAACTGCAGTTTAATCGTCAAGGCGCAACCCTATATACGACGACCAAACAAGAAAATCACACACACACTCAATGAGACACACTATATCCCAGCACCATCATTGGGAATGGTGTCGTCGTGCAAGGTACTGTAACTATTTACCAGATAGCCAAACAGACAGGGGCTTGCACAACCTTCCTTTAAGCGCACAATCATCTGCGCTTCGATAATTTCCCTGGTCAGGGCAATGCCACTCCTTCCAATGACCGAACCCTTTTTAAAATCTTGAACAAACCCAACAGTCACGACAGTGAATGCCCAAGTGTCCCAATACCACCCTGTTCCCATTGTAATAGTGTTCTCCCACCCTCCCATTGAGACATCTGTCCGTTTGCCCTACGTACTGTTTACCACAAGGAAACTAAATGAAGTATGCAACTTTTTCTGTGCATTTAACAAGCCGATTTTGGTGTTTCTTAGTATAACCGCCTGTAAGATTGACATTTCTGCAGAGCTTGTTAGGGGCAGAAAAGAAAACCTGACGTCTACTCGCTTTCCTATTTTCTTTAATCCGTGGGACACTATGCAAATAGGGCACCAGAGTAACTTTCTTTCTTTTCTTTCTTTCAGAAGCTGTACCGGATCTGCGGGGAGCGGAGAAAAGCTCACCGGAGATAAGCTCACCGGAGATAAGCTCACCGGAGATAAGCTCACCGGAGAAAAGCTCACCGGAAAAGTGTCAAATGCGGAGAAAAGCTCACTTAGATATTGGTGCAAGTAAAAAAGTTCACTAAGACTGCCAGAAATAATCATTATTCCTACTTGTTTTCTTTTTTTTTTTTGCCGAAACTGAATGAAACGACAAAAAAACTTTTGGTTTGTTGCGTTTTTATGTAAGAGAGGGTAAAAGCGCTAAAAACAACGGACAAGTTAAAGAGACGTACAACACAGAGCGCTACTTGCAACTGAAGTTTATTCCCAGGAAACACACATATATACACACCGTGAAATCGCGACATGTACTTTAGAAATGCGACATCACCCCCTCATCGCTCGTCTGTCCGCTATCTATTTTACAAAAGATTTCAAAAACGCCATCTCAGAGCCAAACAGGGCTATAGATGGGGCGCTCAAAAACGCCATCTCAGAGCCAAACATCAAAAACGCCATCTCAGAGCCAAACATCGCCCCATCTATAGCCCTGTTTGGCTCTGAGATGGCGTTTTTGAAATCTTTTGTAAAATAGATAGCGGACAGACGAGCGATGAGGGGGTGATGTCGCATTTCTAAAGTACATGTCGCGATTTCACGGTGTGTATATATGTGTGTTTCCTGGGAATAAACTTCAGTTGCAAGTAGCGCTCTGTGTTGTACGTTTTAGCGCTTTTACCCTCTCTTACATGGTTCTTCTGTCTTTTTTTATGTATAACATCCTTCTGACTGGCGCTGTAGCTGAAGACCTTGACATTGTAGGGCATTCCTATTGTTTCCCATTTTTTTTCTGGGAACAAGTATTTCTCCGCTCTCTTTGTGAGAAATACAGTCTGCTTTTTTATTGGTCAGAAGCTGTATGGTTACGCAAGAGGAGCTAAAGGAAATTGCATATATAAACAGCACCTCCTATCAAGTGACCAGTCCTGCCTTCCTTGTGTCATGGAGGTCATTCTGACCAATAAGGGAAAGAAGAAAGTGCTTCTAGATGGGTACGAATATTGTATGAAAGTTACAAGAAACGACTAGATACGCTGGCAGTGCCGGTACCAACGAACAGTTGCTGCAAGGGAGCCATCACCACCAATCTTGATGTAAGTACGAAATATCATACTTTTCGCTTGTGTGCAAGTTTTGCAGTAATGTTTCACTTTATTTGCACAAGCGTTTTTACGTAAAACCTTCTTTCGTTTTTACATTTAGAGTTACATATACATTATTGCTGACACAAATTTTTGTCATTTTTAAACGCAGATTACCCGCTTTTGGTCAGTGCAGGAGCACAATCATGCAAACAATCATGGCCTTTCTGATGTCACCAAACTAAGGAGCCAGCTAAAAAGGAAAGCTGTAGAGACCGCAGAACCTCCTAGCCGTCTGCTTGCTCAGGCTTTGAGCAATTCAACAACATCCGTGCGCGAAAGCATCGGTAGCCTCGAGACTATTCGTCGTGACCTGCGCCAGCAAAGAAGTAAGGTGCGTCCGCCGGAACCCCAGACCACTGCTGATATTCAATTACGAGATACCTGGACAATGACCGGAGGGCCGGAAAAGCAACCGTTTTGGATCTATGACAACGGGCTGGAGAGGCGAGACCGCATGCTCGTTTTTGCAAGCCACGAACAGCTGCGGGCACTATCAACAAGCCGAACCTGGTACATGGATGGAACATTCTCGGTGTGCCCAAGACTGTTTAAACAGTTGTACGTTATGAGGTGTACAGCTGGGGAGAGCACCGTGGCGTGCGTTTATGCTCTGCTCCCAGGCAAAACCTTCTCCATATACGCAGAGCTTTTTCAAGCGATTTTGGGCACGTGTGAAGCGAACGGTTATGCTCCATACCCTGAGATCATCATTAGCGACTATGAGATGGCCGCCATAAGAGCGTCGAAAGCGGTCTTCGGAGAAGATGTCACCACGAAAGGCTGCTTCTTTCACCTCTGCCAGAGTACCCACCGCAAGGTAACGTTACTCCCAAAATAATCTTGAAAAGAAATATGGACGCCTCTAGTACCAACCATCTATGGCCAACCAACATAAAACCTATGGTATGACATCAAAAACAAAGAAAAGGCATTTGACTAATTTTGAAGTGCTTAGCTCCCCAGTACCAAGATATAGCCTCTACGTCAAACTCAATTAATGCAACCGCATCAGGATCTCATCGTATCTCTTTTTGTTCTATTCTTTTTCAAGGTACGCGAGCTGGGCCTCATCAGCAGGTACAAGACGGACGACAGGTTCAAGAAGATGTGTGGAATGCTAGACGGCCTCGCATTCCTCCCTCCCGACCTTGTTCCAGTTGGGCTGGACTACATCCGTGGTCAGGCTCCAACAGACCTCGATGACCTCATCGACTATTTTGACGCGACGTATGTAAACGGAACGTTCCGAGCAGTGTCATCGAGAGTAGCCGATGGCGCATTAACCACAACGATGCGCCGACGACGCCCCGAGTTTCCGCCGACAGTGTGGAACGTGTTAGAAGCCAGATTAAACAACGAAGACCGCACAAATAACGCATGCGAAGGATGGAACAGCGGGTTTAAGAAGCTTGTCGGGCACAGCCAGCCCAGTATATGGAAGCTGATCGACTGCTTGCAACAAGATCAAGCCCTATCGGAGGTAATGCTGCTGCAAATAAGCCGTGGGGAACCGCCGACGAAGAAGACCAAAAGGGCGACAAGGCGCCTACAGGACCGCCTCAGGAACATCTGCCTGGACTATCTTGAGCACAAACAAGTTCCAGCCCTTCTGGAAGCGGTCGGAAATTGTATTCGTTTCTAACGTGCGTGTATGAAAAAAATAATTCATGTTTGAGAGAAAATAAACGCAAATCATTCAATTTATGACTCCTCTGTGCAAAATCACTTTCGCTCTTTAATGCGGAAATAATATGTGGAAGTGAAAATAGACGAGTCACTCATTGAGCGTGGTGAGCTTTTCTCCGGCGTCTCCATTGGTCCGGTGAGCTTTTCTCCGGTGAGCTTTTCTCCGGTGAGCTTTTCTCCGGTGAGCTTTTCTCCGGTGAGCTTTTCTCCGGTGAGCTTTTCTCCGGTGAGCTTCTCTCCGGTGAGCTTTTCTCCGGTGAGCTTTTCTCCGGGAATCCGGATCTGCACCGCCTTCTATTTTCATTTTCTTCAATAAAGGGCCTGCGACCGACGTCAGTAGGCGTTTCGGATACTACGCTATCCAAAAGCGGGAAACTTGAGCGCGAAAGCTAACATGAAGCACATATTCACAATGCTCCTTTTTACTCATTTGGCATGGGCAAATCGGTAGGTTAAAAATGGCTTTAGTCCGCGGGGTTTGTAGGACGAACGAACGCGTTGTTCAAAAAAGTGAAGACGGAGGTCGAGGATAACTTTCAGGGCGCCGAAAATACACAAGGACAAGATACAAGAAAGGAGACGTGAACAAGGCGCACTCGCAACTAGCGTTTATGAAAAAACCACTCTCTTATATACTCATGGAAAACAACACAGTCATACTACACAGTCATACTACACAGTCATACTACACAGTCATACTACGTCCGGTGTAGCCCCCTTCGTAGAAAAGTGTGCTCTTTTGCCGATAGTGACACAGACGTGCCACTAATGCAGTCCTTGCCCTTTTCTTTTATTTCGAAGGCCTCGTGCAGCTCCCTCGATATCCGATCGGCGTATCTGGCCAAAAACTTCGTGTCACTAAATGACGGTGTGCAGGAGCAACGGCTGCAGTGCGTGGCGAGGTGTATGACTGTGTAGTATGACTGTGTAGTATGACTGTGTAGTATGACTGTGTAGTATGACTGTGTAGTATGACTGTGTAGTATGACTGTGTTGTTTTCCATGAGTATATAAGAGAGTGGTTTTTTCATAAACGCTAGTTGCGAGTGCGCCTTGTTCACGTCTCCTTTCTTGTATCTTGTCCTTGTGTATTTTCGGCCCCCTGAAAGTTGTCATGAACCAACTAGCCCAGATTGCCATTCTAATGGAGGTCGAGGAGACGTATGAGCCCATTAGCAGCCAATTCGTGAGTTAAAACCAATGGAGCCAGACAGTCACTAAAAACCGACAAAACATTTGACACCAAGTGGGTCACGTCAATGTTTGTACAATCTAATATCACAAGAAAAACGTCAACATATCTAAAAAAACTTTACCACATTTTAATCGGCTAAACTGTTCAGCGATTGTCTGTCCTCTATGTCCCGTCTTTTTACGCCGTACGTTTTGATCATCAGGCCTTACCAACACAAGCTTCCATTTTCATCTTTTCGTCGACTGCTTTCTCCGCCTACAGCCGTCAAAGCTCGTTTGTTCGGTTCGCTTTTGTGGCAGATGTTTGGAAATAACAAAGAATGGGGTGCAGCCGTTTATGTGTGTTTTATATTTGTTTTCTCCCCAGAGTGTGTGTAATGAGAGGATAACGCTTGTAAAAGAAGTGAAGACTTCGAAAATTTAATGTAAATCATTCAACAACTTTATTGCATCTCCCTTCTCAAGAAGTTGCCAATAGTGGTTTGGAAGTTATTTCTGTTATTTTTTAATCATATTCGCGTCAAGGCGAACGAAAGTTACATATCACTATTGAGAAAACCGCCTGCGCTCTACCGCTACACCGTGTGGAAGCCATTTCTGCAAAACGTAATTGGTGCAATTTACGATGGGTGGAATATATGAGTTCAGGGCACCTGGACTAGACGTACAGCGCTCGAGCTGATTGATAAAAACAAATTTTTGATGTTCAACTGAAGGGAGCAAGTAATTTCTATCTCAATATACAGCCTAAAAGGAAGGTGAGCCAAAGGAGTTGTTGGAGCCACCTCAAAAAATACAGCGGCGTCACAAAAAGAAAAAAAAAACATTTTTGAAGTGCTTGATATTATCGTTTCTTCGAGTGCTTTCTCTTTGATCAAAAGAGATTGTCTGCTATTTTACGCCATCGCTGTTGGTTTTTTTCCCTCCGTAGCCAAGGACGAAGGCAATCTGCGCAGTATCCAGGTGATATCCCGGCCGTTCCAAAATCGAGTCCCGGATCTTTTACTCGCTTTGTCACGTGGTATTACCCGCGGACGTTGGAGACAGGTTACTCGGGTAAGATTTGTAACATAGCCGCTGCATGTCAGCGGACTGTGCCGTAGTTGGCGCGCTGCCAGATGCTGAATTTCATCCACACTCCTGCTCGATTTCGATGTGGGGATGTGCCATAACGACGTGCGGCTCTGCATCAACTGGTGCGTGATGCACGTTAAAGACTCCAGGGTGGGAGTTGTAGCGCACTGAGTAGCGGACTGACTACGTTTCTCATCCCCAAACATCTAACGTCTAATATGCTTTTGCGTTGCGGCAATCAGGACAATAGACCCTTTTACAAATTCAGCGCCATCTACCGGAACGGTTGCGAAGCTTCGCAGGTGGGCGTGGCGCGGCGTGCGTCCGCCATAAGCATGTATGGTCGCATCGGCGCTTGCTCAACGTGCGCTACGCACCCGACACCACTGCGGCCACAGAAGGTGTTGCGCGGCTGATACTTCGCCACACGCTGCTTCTGCGATGCCTTTTCATTGCTGTGTGCCGCTGTGTAAGCAAAAAGGACTCAAGGATGCCTCTGGCTCGCGGTTGGGAGGTGCGCTCGCGGTTGGGCGGTGCACGCACGCGACCGCTGCGACGATCGAAACGGAAGAGGTCCCGCCAGATAAGTAGCATGGAATGATATAAGCCGTCTGGTGCTGCTTCTCAAGCGCTAGCGTGACGGAAGGGAGCATGCACCTGCACCATTTTCTTTTTGTAAAGAGAAGCGATGTTGCTGGGCTTGGGGTATTGAGATAACGTTAACATTCGGGCATTTCGTGTGACCTCTCGCGAATTTGTATACCTTTTTCTTTAGAGGTATCTTTGTTCGCCATCCCATCCGACCCCGCTCTCCGAAAAAAGATGGATTGTTGCGATAAAACGTGACGAAGGCAAGCACTTCTCCATTACGAAGTACACTAAGATTTGCTCAGGACACTTTCGAGAGGGTGACTACATTCCGAACGTCGCTAGTAAACGTCGCTACCTCAGACAGGAAGCAGTGCCGAGCATCTTCGCTTTCAACGTCGCGAAAAGGCCGCCCAGAAAGAAACCACGAGTACGACAGACGCCGCCGTCAACTCCGAAGTTTTCCGCCGCTGATGCCGGAGTAACGAATGACGCAATCGCCGATCCGAGCAGTCAAGACGCGGTGAGCGAACCCGCTAGTGAAGAGGCAAGCTACGCATTCGCCGATCTGACCGGTGGACACGCGGCACCTGGGGCGTCGAGCCAGAAGAATGCAAGCGGCGAAATCGTCACTGTCAACGCTATGGAAGACTTCACCGCTGACTTCATGTGCCACGCAGTCGCAACTGAAGACAGCGTAGTGAACGATTGTAACATCGACGACTGCATTAATGCTGCCACAGGCGCAGTCCTTGACCGGGCTGAAAGTCTGAAATGGGCGACAAACGTGTGGTCCACGAGACTGTTAGACTGCCAGCAGCAGCAGTGCTCGTACTCGCGATGCCGCACATGCTCATGGCGGCGTTGGCGGCGTCTCCCTCGTACAATGTGGTCAGCCGCACTTTTGAGCACCGTCAAGATGACAATGATGATAGCTATTGAAGTGGCCAGACTGAATTTCGGAAAGGGTCTATTGCTTAAAAAACGCGCTTGTGTTTTCTATAACGTTTAAAGTAGAACAGGTTTTCAAACACTCACCTACAGCCACATACACGTCTCATTTGAAGCACACATCGCAGGTCAGACCACTGTTCCACAGCTCGAACCATAGCTGCCCGAAGACGGTGCCGAGTTCAGAGTTGCTCGACTTCGTACTGCGATCGAGTTCAACATCGGGTCGGACGGAAGGTTTCTCTTCGTGGCTTCCCCTGACTCTCTTTGACAAGAGTGTCTTTATCTTGCTGATGACCGGCCTTACTTTAATTTCAATAAGAATATGAGAGCGCGATCTTACGCAACAGGGGCCGCTGACCAGGTCTGTTGGGTTCTTCGATACAGACATGTTTTGCTACAAGCAGCTAAATGTCGCGTCGTGAACGTTATGCGATGCCTGGAACTATGCACTGACAAAACGCGCAACTTGTCTACTGTTTTCGATCTGAGGGAGTGTCGGTAGATGTTTAACCTCCCCACGGTTCATACCGCTCGGGCGAGGAATGCACAGCTGACACAAAACAACTCTCGCCACTCCTTTTATCTTAAACAATAGCGTATTTTGAAGTGGCGGAGTGATAAGTTCCGGGGAGCGGCGTTGCAATCTCGTTTCCCCGCTGGTCGCCAGCGTCTCCAAAAAAGCGTGCAGTGCGTACTGATATCTCAAATCAAGTGCAGTAGTCGTGTTTTAATGGTTTGAATTTAGTTTAGCTGAGTTAGCATGCTTTGTGCCGGCTGCTGTTCACAGGCGCAGTACCTCATCAGTCAATTTGAGCTATAAACATGTTGAGCTAAGTTAGAGCAACACCGAAGCTCTATGCCTTATTGCGATCGGCATTACAATCTATATGCTAGATCTTGGATCGAACTACACAGAAGCGCACCCTGACTTGCAGCAGAAATCAAGGCTCATGGCGTCGGAACTGATTTTTCAGCCGGCGTGCAGTGTGTTCAATGGTTCGCTATGAACCAGTGTTGGCGATAACTCGTTACAAGTAACGGTGTTACCTGTAACGCTTTAGTAACGAACTCGTTACGTTTTCAAAATAGTAACGGGTGACGTACTTACGTTGCTTATTTGAAGTAACGGGTAACGTAGTTACCGTTACTTGTTACATCTTCTTCCCAAAACCTAAAAAAGAGTGCCTATGCACTTAATTTCTTTTCGACCAATTAATTAGTTTATATTTCTTTCAAGGAGTAGATACACCTTGAAATGGTACCTTGGAGAAAAGGCAATCCTGTCGTCTTACAGGGCACCAACGTCCAACGGGGGACGTGGGAGGGGAAGGAAGAGGGGGGGGGGGGGGAGGTTCGGCAAAGTTTAGCAGTAACAGCACTGAGGGTAAACTTCGTTCAGCACAAAAGTAGTGAAAATGATGCGGATAATGGATACAAGATACAATGTATACACACACACCTACACACACAAAAGATAGTGAATAGAGACACGCATTATAAAATTGTAAAGAAGGAATAATAGCACACATTGATGTTGTTTATGTAAACAGTGTCGTAAAAACAGAGATTTGTAAAATATAAGACAAAATATATAAGATAATGTATAAGAATATATAAAATATAAGGCACCAAGCAGTAAAAAAAATATTATTAAATGCAGTTTGGTTTTTAGTAATTGTGAAATTGTTGCCGACTGCATTTAGGAGCTGGGGAACCTGAAAATTGACCATTTTTTTGCCCATAGTTAGTCCCAATTGATGGTAGTCTGTATGTCCTAATTGCCCTTGTGTTATATTGTGTTTCTATACTTCTTTGTGTCTTAAGACTATACCAACGTTACTAGAACACTCAGTTAGGAAACTCGCCGTCGAAACCTGGGCCGCTGGCGTCCACCGAGACCGAGCTAAATACGACAGCGCCACTCTTTATCGTTTGTCTGTACTGTGGTCACCTTGAGCTTTTAGAAAGCATGTTTTTGCGCAAAAACAACGGAAAAGACTCTTTTTGTATGAAATTTATTGGAGTTCAGTACAAAATAAGGGGCGCGTGATGTTTCTAATATCTTTAGTTTGCAAGGTTTTGCGGAACAATAAATATTGTTTTTATACAACCATGCCTCAGCGGTGCTTTCAGGTAGCGCGTCCCGACCTAGGTGCATTTTAACTTCGGTAGTAAGACGCGGCGCGCCCGCTGGGAGATGGGGGTGGCAGCATTGTAACCTCTTCCGCTGTATCTGTTTCGGCGCCAAAATGTCGCGGGGTCAGTGCCAAACTAGAGGTAACGTGAAGTTCCTCGAGTGGTCGCTGCGGGAGAAATGGCGGCGTTGTGTTCGCCATTAGCTCGGTTCCCGAAGACAAATCGGGGCCACTTTTTCAGAGCAGTCTCTATGGCAGTTTCCCAACTGAGTGGTTTAGTACCGTTGGCCTAAATGCAACCGACGCTACGAGCTGATAGGACCAATCAGACAGCGTCAAAAGGGCGCCATCGTGGTGTACGCAGTGTTTCTGTACGTGCTCTCATCGCTACCAGTCATAAACAAAACAAAACAGAAAGGTTCAGTGACTTGCGCTGTTGACGCGGCTTGATTGGTTCCAGTAGCTCGTAGCGTCGGCTGCGTCAAAGACCTACGACCAGTTCGTGCTTTCCACTCTTCCCCCGCTTCCTCCTCTCCACCACCCTCTACCCTGTTTACCGCTGCCTGTTTCCTCCTCCCCCATGGTGAGGAGGATCTTCTGCCTTGCAGAACCTCGAGTCTGGTCGTCGGCCTTTAAGCTGAAACGAAGTAGGGTCGTCGAAAAAAATCCGGAAAATTCACCATATTACAAAGAAGCACCCGAGGCAGATATAAAACGAAAACCGACCGTTTTCTGTGCTTTGCTCGTTCTGCCGAAACATCTTCCTGCCTGACAGATTACCTGAACGTCTTGGAAATGTTCTGAACTTGTGCTTTCTTGTAGCCATACCACGCAATGATTTGCTTAGGCGACTTTCCGGCGCGAAGTGATTTAACTATTGCTGCTCTCCGGTCTCATTCCCCGCTAATTTTTGAGCAAGTCGCAAATCGTTCATCATGCGATGGTCCGCTGTCGAATCACGTGGCCGCAGAAGCGCAATACGGTCGGTTATCTTCATTCACTGTATCGTTGAGACACGAAATCTTGAAAGCATCCGGATTTATCTCGACGATCCTTATATATGAGCAAAGTCATTATTACACTCAGTCAACATACCTTCGAAATTTCGCTTGTCTTTTCCACATAAAAAAATCCCACTTCAGAAAAACCCGAACGCGCACGCCCTTTATCAGAATATCAAAAAACGCTGTCGCAAAACAAAACAAAAACCGCTGCTATTGTCAATTTTATAAAGAAGTAACGCAAAACGGGCTCGCGTTACTTTTTATTGGTAAGGGTAATGGTAACGTGTTCCTTTTATTTTGATGCAACGTAGGTCGGTAACCCGTTCCTTTATTTTGCAAATAACGAGTAACATATTTCGTTACTCTTTTTCGGTAACGTCTGGGTGACTGCTGGCTCAGTTCAGTCTGGACTGTGGTAACTCACGTCGCTTTTTCTTTTCTTGTGCCGCGCACCCAGTGTGAACGCTATAATCGATGCTCGCTTAGGCGATAGCATTATAACAAAAATATCCATTAATGGATTCTTCAGGAATGCGTTTATGACCCTTGGGAACGCCAGACACGTCCCCCTTCGGGAAACGCTACCGCTGACCCCTTCCCTTCTTTTCTTTTTGCTTTCTTTTTTGCTTCTTTTATTTTTTGCTGCCTCTTTTTGGCATTGTTACGGGGTCAGTGTTAGCGTTTCCCGAAGGGGGATGGGTGTGAAGTTTCCCAAGGGTCATGCTAACGGATTCCCCAAAAATCCACCAATGGACCTTCCTGTAATTTTTTTCACACCATTTTTCTACTCTGCCTGTCAAAGTACGTCGAAGCCCTTGGATGCGGTCATCCATATCACTCTTGGAAAGAACTACATGCACACCACTCGTGGAATGAACCGCACCCATATAACTTGGGCAGGGAACCGCATCCACCGTTTTAACCACACGCACACACGCATCACAGCCAACACACCGCAACTACGGACACCCAGGGCGAAGAACCCGGCGATAGCAGTGGGGCAAATGAGCACGCCCGCGTTCAACCACGCCGCGTCGCCACACCTCATAGGTAACAAAGCCGTAGTGCTGAATGAGACGACTTCATCAGAGAAGGCCAATGCTGGGCCTTCTCTGGTGTGGGACATGACGATTGCGTGAACGCGAGAAAACCCGGCGGTGTCTGTCAGTTTGTCAGTGCCCGGGAGAGAGGGAGAGGTTGACGCGTGCTTTCGGTAGCGCTTCGGACGAATGGGAGCGTCGCGCGCGACAACTGACAAATAAGAGACATCACCGGGTTGTCGTCAAAACGAGCGTTCTAGTGCTAACTTATTATAAGAAAAGTTTCAGTGAGAGCGCAAGTCCCAGTCGATCACTGACGCAGCAGAGGTATGTTCAATCTGCCCACCATGTTGTGGCCTTCTTTAGGCCACGCCAAAACATTCAGCGCTAGTGCTTTGTAATTTAGTCCTGGTGCTGACACGGCAGCCCTGCTGCAAGAATTTCACTCAAACTGCGTCTCTGTTGTCTTTCTTCTCCTTGTCCTCGTATTTATTCGCGCTGTTTTCTATTATTTGTACTATGTGCCGGACACGCGCCACTACGAATGTTGCTCCTGCATCTGCTCGTTGCACATATATAGGTAATGTTTGTCCAAAACGTTGTTTGAGGTCAAAAGACAAAGCTATTGTTCTGCTCTGTCCCACTTGTTGTGTTTCTATGTTGACTGAGTGTTGGACGGTGTCACGGATTGCTACTATGCAAAAACGTCCAGTAAAACCCAGCTCCCCAGTGCCCATACGTAATTTAATTAAACCGTAGATAACTGACGAAAAAAAGGTGGGCGGGGACACACAAACGCCCCTTGTCTTCAATACTAACCCTACCGAAAAATCCGGTATAACTTTTCATTATCCGGATTATGGAACCGGAAATTTGTTACTGGAAACCCGAAATCCAGATTGCAGACAAAGAAATTATTTCTGAAAACCTAAATTCCAGAAAGATTCCAGATAGATTCCAGATAAATTTCCGGTTCCATAATCCGGATAGCGAAAAGTTATACCGGATTTTTCGATAGGGAATGCCCCGTCTGGAGTAATTAATGCTGAGTGTACTCAGTCCGAGGAGCTAGTGAGTCTTACGAAGGCGAACGATTTAAAATTACACAACGTCGAGAATGGCACGAGCGCATTGTGAGAAACAGTACATCCACAGAAGAGAAGAAAAATAATATATGACCACGAGGATCATAGCCGACGTAGCAATCTGTTAATCATACTCAATCATGTTAATCACCACAGTTGCGAGTGCGCCTTGTGTTGTTCCACTTCTTTGTCCTTGTCTTTTTCGGCGCTTTTAATTATTTAAAGAAACATGAACCAACTGGCTCAACTTTCCACTTTGCGGCAAACGCAACACTCTGGACAGCTACCGCCATCTATGAGCGACGGCGGCAACCAGAGTTTTGTGTCGACATTTCTTTGTGGGGTGACACGATCCTGGGAAAACTAGCCCTTAATAGCTCCGCTGTAAAAACAAACAAACGGAGGCTTGCGAAAAGCGCAGCCCTTTACTGTCATGGCTTCAGCATATAAACAAGCATGGCGGCGCCCTTATGGAACAGAGCTGACAAATCAGACGCTGGTCTATATGCACGATTGCATGATGGAATCCTTGACACTGGACCGACTCCGTTTACGTTATCCACTGGGGCGCTATGATCCGCCCCGCAACGTCGTGAGGTTACGTGGGGACCCATACGCTTCGTTTCTCGGGACTCAGCTGCGTGCTCCAAGGGCCGTTCAAGATACCGCAAGCTCCTGCAAGTCACGCTCAGTCCAGTCCGAAAAAAAAAAAGAAAAGAAAACAGGCAAATAGACAAACAAAAAGCTGATTGTTGAGCCGAGCGAAGGTGTCGTGTTCCGGGTTTCGATGTCTCTTGAGCCGCTTGGTTCTTCTCATTTGTTACGTTTAGTTTATCCCGGAATGGATAATGTAAATCTCGATGATTTGAAACGTGATTTCTTTCATGATCTAGATGGTGATTTTAATAACACCGTTTTTTTTTATAATGATTTAGATCAAACTTTTTCTGCAGAAATAATCCCCAATATACTTTTTATTTACCTTGCCCATTATTTGATGTTTTCTACGAGCATTTGTTTTGTCTCTGAAACAATAAGTTAAGCAAGAAAGAATCGTAGCAGGCTCAGCATGAGCAAGAAGTGGTGATCTTCTGAGCAAGGAGAAGTTACAATTGAAAACGAGCGTGTTGGTTAATAGATACAAAACTTGAAAGTATAAAACAGAGAGGACGAGGACGAGAACAGGACATCTTTCATTTAGCAACAACATAGAATGGCACAACGATAAAAAACCGCCCCCAAGGGTCTCAGCGTTCTCAAAGAGGGAAAGGAGATACTAGTTATGAAGGAAAGGGAATACACTAAAAGAAAAGTTTGAAAAGCGCATCAGTAATCAAGTTATTTTCGATTAGTTAGAATTAACCTTGGTCATTGTCAGCGATAATGCAGAATTATTCTTGTTTGCAGTCCAAAAAGAGAATTGTACTATAAATATAAGAGTTTAAAAATCTGTAGCGTCACGACGAGGCGTCAATATTCTAGTTATCTCTGGTGTTAAGAATTCGACCTCTGTCTTTGTCAATGATAATGACGGTGCAGAAATGTTGTTGTTAACAGTCCCCATGGCAAATGACTCGATGATTTCTCTCCCAAATCTGTTGTTGTGCCCGCCCAGTATCTTAGTATTAGAAAAATGAGGAGTACAGTCATCGCATGTGCGGCTGTGAACGACAATGGGATGATACGACTCAGTTGAAGCCTTTGATGCTTCCAAGTTATGTTCTCTGAGTCGGTGGTTGACGCATCTCCCAGTCTGTCCAATGTACTGACTGCCACAACTTAGTGGAATCGAATACACCTTCCTTTCTTCGCATTCTACGAACTTTTTTGCATGTTTTACATTGCACCCTCGGGGACTGTCGCTCCCATTGCACCCTCGGGGACTGTCGCTCCCATTAATGGGAGCGACAGTCCCCGAGGGTGCAATGTAAAACATGCAAAAAAGTTCGTAGAATGCGAAGAAAGGAAGGTGTATTCGATTCCACTAAGTTGTGGCAGTCAGTACATTGGACAGACTGGGAGATGCGTCAACCACCGACTCAGAGAACATAACTTGGAAGCATCAAAGGCTTCAACTGAGTCGTATCATCCCATTGTCGTTCACAGCCGCACATGCGATGACTGTACTCCTCATTTTTCTAATACTAAGATACTGGGAGGGCACAACAACAGATTTGGGAGAGAAATCATCGAGTCATTTGCCATGGGGACTGTTAACAACAACATTTCTGCACCGTCATTATCATTGACAAAGACAGAGGTCGAATTCTTAACACCAGAGATAACTAGAATATTGACACCTCGTCGTGACGCTACAGATTTTTAAACTCTTATATTTATAGTACAATTCCCTTTTTGGACTGCAAACAAGAATAATTCTGCATTATCACTGACAATGACCAAGGTTAATTCTAACTAATCGAAAATAACTTGATTACTGATGCGCTTTTCAAACTTTTCTTTTAGTGTATTCCCTTTCCTTCATAACTAGTATCTCCTTTCCCTCTTTGAGAACGCTGAGACCCTTGGGGGCGGTTTTTTATCGTCGTGCCATTCTATGTTGTTGCTAAATGAAAGATGTCCTGTTCTCGTCCTCGTCCTCTCTGTTTTATACTTTCAAGTTTTCTATAAGGAGAAGTGTTGAGATTTTTTTCTGCCCTCTACTTTGGTCATCAGTTACGCGATGTCCTATTAGTATCAAATCAAAATACTAAGAAAAAAAGTAATGCCATCTTGCAAGCAAATCGCGCCAAAAAAAAAAAAAAAGAAATTAAAACTGCTTGCTATCTGAAAAGAAAAAAAGAAGTTCAAGCTGCTTTTGTTCAAGTACGGCGTGGTTAACGCAAACAAAAAGATGTTAAATTTAGAGTAATTTTTTTTTCGCGTTGTTTTTTCAAAGACGCCATGTAGTGAAATAAATTCACAGTTTTCGAGCTACAGTGACTTAGATAAAAATAATCCGATATAAATGAAACAAATCTAATTTATTTTATCTTAAAAAAAAACATATTTTAACACCCCGGGTATTCCCAGTTGTAATTATGTTTCTAATTTGAAAAACAAAAACACACACACACATGTTCACTTGATATACGATTTTTATAATAAACATATCAGAAATTATATATATGATATAAATCCCATATAGCCCACATATCTTGTTTTTTTACGTTCTTGTATGCTATTTGACTCATCCATAATCACTTTTTAGGAGCATGGTTAATTAGGACGAACTATGCCTTCTATAAGCGTGAATATACCTGCTATGAACTGTGTATGCTTTTTGTTGCTTTGACTTGCATGGACCTGTTTTTTGCCACATCCTAACGTAACGCGTTTGCATAAAGTTGAGCTGATAATGTTTCTAAATGGCTTCTGTGATCGCAGCATGCCTTCGCTCGGTACGGGACAAGGGGACTTGCATTTTATCAGGCAGGCTAGAGCTCATAACGTGGCCAAAATGACCAGGCCTCAGCGAGGCTTCAGAGAACAAACGCCGATAGCGCATGATTACACGCGCGTTTTCCTATCTAACTCTTCTCTGGTTTAGACGCGCGCACTAGCTCGACATGTGCATATTTTTATCTACCGACGAACCCAATCAGCCTTTTCGCGACTCTCGACCAATTTGTCGCTGTGGTTCGAAGGTAGCGAAAGCGACAGAAAGTGCGAAGCAGTAAATATATGTCGACCTCGCCGCGATTACGGGCATGCGATGCACCGAGGAAGAACCATTGTGTTCCAGATATCTACTGAAAAAGGTTTTTTTTTTCTTTTTTCAAGCAAAAATTATTAAGTGTAATTTAACGCCATGTTATTGGAAGATGCAAAACCAAAATCGATGTTGTTTATTTTGCAACTAATGAGTGCTATCTGCAGGGCCCAATCGAGAAAATGAAACGCGGTTTTTTGGCCCACGATTATAAACTACGCATCGTAGAAGGCCAAAACTTCGTGAGTAGGGACACTAGCCGTGATGACAAAATAGGAAAGTTTGAGAATATGACCTTACCTTGATCAACAGATACGAGAGGAAAACAGAATTTATCAATGAGCCGACGTCCACCTGAAGCTAATATTCATCGAGCCAAAAAGAAATCAAGAAGACATTGTGTACGCCTGCAGCATTAATTACAGTGAAAGAACTTGCCGCTAGTGGCATGTTTTCGCGAATGTTCAGCTTTCTTGGGCCGAAGTAGGATTACCGACCCAGTATGCATCTTTCATCACCCTTGTGCTATGGTACACATTCCTGTGTTTTCCTGGCCACGAACTCCAAAACGTTCGAGAGCCCGAATATAGGTGGCCTAGCCTTCCATCTGTATCGGTAAGCAACACCTAGAGTATTATAATCTTAAGGGAAGTGGCATATACGAAAATGCAAGCATTTTATTTGGTCTTGACGTGATGTCGTGAAGCAAGGTTGGCCAATCGAGACTGAAACTTGGTGATTTTGCACAGCTTTTGCTTTGCACGGCTTTGCGTTACTAGGATTGTTTCGATATTGTAAAAAGGTCTATTCACGCTTGGTGTTTTGCCAACCATTGTTGTGGAAACTGCCGCCGCGCACGTGATTCTGGCGAGTGCTGTGTCGCCATTCGCTTCCAAGAGCCGCTTGTTCCAGTGCATTTCCGCCATTTTTTGTCCAAGGACCACACTATGCATTGGTAGCACCAAGGACCACACTGGTAGCGTCAAACGCATAAGTGCACGACATCCGCGCACGTGCACGGATTTCGTGCACCTATGCGTTTGACGCTACTTACAAGACAAACGTATCAAGGGGCTTTAGTCGTCGGAACCGATGATAAATAGCCACCCTACCGAAAAACCCGGTATAACTTTTCACTATCTGAATTATGGAACTGCAAACCTATCTGGGTTTAGTCTGGATTTTAGGTCTTTAGAGATAACTGCAATCTGGATTTAAGGTTTACATAAACAGATTCCCAGTTCCATAATTCATATCTTGAAAAGTTATACTAGGTTTTTCGATAGGGTATGCGCCATTAGAAGTTGTGCTTCAAAGCAGGCAATCTATAAAACAAAGGCTCGAGGTACATTTAAGCATTCCTTATTAGTTGTGCATGCGAAAGCATGCAAGCCGCTCGTCCGTTCCCTCATTTCGTCTGCTGCTTACATTTCGTCGCCGGTCAGCACGTGTGCTCGCCTAGGCGCGCTGACCTGGGACGCCCGTGTTAACAGCGCGCTGACGGGCACGCAGCGCCATGGGGTGAGCGGTCATTGAAGTGGACGCGCAGCGGCCAGGGAGAGCCTCGTCGACGCGCACCAGCTAATGGGACCGAAGCCGAGATCCATCAGCTTTACTCCGCTCCTTTGGGGTCGGGGAAACTAGGTGCCGTTGTTTAGGCTTTTCGCGTGGTTACATAGCTGGGAGCTGGCTTCGCTTGGAAAAAGGATTTAAGGTGCCGTTTAGCGCGGCTTCAAACTGATGACGTCGGCTCGCTCCATGGGACAGCTATTCCCTACCGAAAAATCCGGTATAACTTTTCACTGTCCGGATTATGGAACCGGAAATTTGTTTCTGGAAACCCGAAATCCATATTGTAGACAAAGGTATCATTTCTGAAAACCCAAATTCCAGATAGAATCCAGATAGAATCCGGGTAGATTTCCAGTTCCATAATCCGGATAGCGAAAATTTATACCGGATTTTTCGGTAGGGTTGCCTTCGCATTAATACGCTGTAGTTACCATACCAGCCGTCTTCAAAACGGTGGCGCGTCGAACGACGGTAGGCTAAAGCCCCTTAAACTTCCAAGCTTAATTAGAACCACGGGCTTGGACTGCGACAATCCTCCGGTCATAGGGACACCATTGTTTGGGTATAGGGTGCACGAATAACGACAGAAAGGGTTGAATACTGTCCCGAAGATCTATGTAGCTGGCACAGAGTCCGGCAAGGTGAGTGCGGCTGCAAGGTCCTTAAGCTCCATTGCTTTCCACATGACCCTGATCTCCGGCTGCCGTGAGTTGCGTCCGAAAACCGAAAAAAACTTTTCCCCAACGCCATCCTCTCGACTGTGCTCGGAACATTTTGTGAAACGAGCGCGCACCGAACGCTGTACCTCCGATGAACATGGAGTACGCTCGCAAGGTACGTGCAAGTTTTTTGTGATATTTGCTTTTTGAGCTTGTAACTTTTTGTAACTGAATTTATCTTAATATTATAATATTCGAAAAGGTGGCACTGACGCGATCTTAGCATCCACAACACTTAGGGCTCATTTCCGCCGTCGGGTGTGACTGAAAATTGTTTAAAAGTTATTTCTATCCGTTTTTCTTAATTGTGATCTCCTGTGCGATACCAAAGAGCCTTAACAACGCAACCAGATTCTTTTTATTTTCAAAATTCGTATGGTAATGTAGCTGGAAAGAAACCTTCAATTTATGTTGCTAAAAGTTGAAGTATGCTCATGCATCGATTTTGAATAGTTAAATAATTGATCGACTCGCTCCGGCAATAGGCCCATGTCGACTTTGCTGTTTTCACTTCTCGACAGCGCCCTACAAAGACACAGTCGTCGACACGGGATCCTCAGATAAAACGTTTATAAACACCTTCAAGCCGGAATTAGAGTAACTGTATAGGCACTGCTTGCAGACAGTTACTGTCTGCAACTACGTGACTACGCGAACCACGTGTCTGCGACTACCTGGTTCGCGGACGGGACCTTTAAAGTTGGGACCGGACATTTCATCGAACGCCGTTTCGTCGAACGCCGTTTCATCGAAGCCGTTTCATCGAATGCCGTTTCATCGAACGCCGTTTCATCGAACACCGTTTCATCGAAGCCGTTTCATCGACAGCCGTTTTATCGAACGCCGTCTTATCGAACGCCAGGGTGGCATTCCCGCTTCCTGAAGCTGGTCGGAGGTGCTCATCCCAGGTTCTGGAAGTTTTTGACTTGCATCGCTACAGAACATCAACTGACGGAAGACAAGCTGGAGGCGATGCTGAGTTCCCAAGAGCCTCCTCGCCAGAAGATGGCCATAGCGGCAAGGAATGAGAAGGTCCACCTTTTTTATGAGAACCGACGGACCATGGCTCTGTGGAACGTTTTAAGAGCAATTGCTCATCATTTGAAACGGTGAATGGCTGTCGCACGAACACATGAACCCCCGAAAGTTTTCAAATAAAATTTGAAGTGACGTACTTACTTTTGACTCGACTGAGTCTTAAAACTTAAAAAAAAAAAACAATGTTTCGTTGTCATTTTATAAATAGCACCTCAGCTTTAGCAACTACAAGCTTCGGGCAGTAAAAGCTATCAATACAAGGACATGAGAGGCTAGGAGGCTCACATGGCTAAAGTTGTTGCGCCTGCGCAAAACCTAAGTCTCCTTCTGGCCTCCATGAGTTGGAGTGCGCTCTTACCGGGAGTGCGACTTTTTATTTATTTGTTACAATACCCTCAAGACCTGTCGGGTAATACAGATGGGATGAACAGAGAAGCACAATGTTCGAAACAAACATAAAAATCGGTACAAATATCCTCATGGGTTACTTGCATCAAAATAAATTGTAGCAGCTACAAGTTTGGACATTAAAAAACCTGACGATGAAATGGGTGAATGACACGAAAATGCACTTGATCCGTGCATAAAAGAACATCTTTCACACTTTTTATTTAAAAGACATTAGATGAAACGCCCGTCAGCGATTCGGTGAAACGGCGTTCGATGAAACGTCCATTTTTTTCGATGAAACGGCGTTCGACGAAACGGCGTTCGATGAAATGTCCGGGGACCCTTTAAAGTGACCACGGCACAGTTCTACTAACTGTACACAGAGCATGCCACAGTCAACGGCATGGTAAAGCCAATGGTTTACGGCTTGCTGCCCAACAAATCTGAAGCTACCTACAAAAGGTGAGCATTCAAGAGCTCTGATAAACGTATAAAACGAAATGCTCAGTGGTCCTATTATTGGACATGTGTTCAAACTCTTCAAAATATGCCTGCTCGTTTTAAGGTTTTTCGACGTCGTCCTCAGTCACATGGAGGGCCAACTGCCTTGAGGTGGCTTACAGGGACTTCAAGATAGTGGCCATCAACGATACAGGGATGTTTTTTTCACTTATCCCAGTCGGTGTATAGGAAGGTGTGCTCCAGTGGTTACCAGAGTCGCTACAATTCAGACGACGAGTTTGCAGTTCTGGTATGCGGCATTCTATTTATATGTCTTATTGTTGTCTTCAGGTAAGCCAATACGCCTCGCAAGTGGGCTCATTTTCGTCTTCTGCGCATGAGAAAGGGAGTAGCGCTGACGTCAGAATGCCGAGCCCTGATTGGCTGATCGCGACCCCCTATTTGGGCGTCGTCTGCTTGTTTGCAACGTCGTCTGCTCGCAACGTCGTCTGCGTCCGTCTTACCTTTCCTGCGACTTTCGGAGGTGCAGGTCTTTACGAGCGAGCTCGCCTTCGCCTTTCAGAGGGGGCATACGAAATAACTCGAATTTGTCTAACAACTAGCAGACGCGCATCAAGAAGGGAAGTCAAAGGACTCACTGGCGAGGTGTCCCGAGGCGCCGAGGTTTGTTTGCGAAGAACCGAGAGTGAACGTGTTAGTGTCCGCAAGTTTTCTCCCAAATACTTTTTCCCTCCTTTCGTGTGCGGCGGGTTGGCGCAATTAACGTCGTCTGCTTTACGTCTGCTAGTCAAAGCGATGGCTGCTTTACCTTCCCGGCGTCTGTCGGAGATTCACCGCTTTTTCACCGGCGAGAGTCACCGTTGCCTCGGGAAAGAAGGAGATCGTTTAATCTAAAACTGAGGTCAGCGATCAAAGTATAATACGGGAAGGGTTCACAAGAGTCGCGCGGGCATATTCTATTCAGCACACCACACTCTTAGAAAAAAGGGTATGGATAGTTCTCCCTTAGGGGAGGAACGGTCTTGTAACCTATGTTCCTTTAGAAAGAGAGAAACGTTCGTCCCTGAAGCAAGGGAGCAAAGTTCCTCCGTCGCTTGCATCTCTATATGGCGGCCCCGAATCGAGCAAATCGAGCCCAATAAGGCTTTACGAGGACGCTACGTCTCTTGTACAGGACGAGAGCAGCAGCAAATGAAAGCGTAACACGAGCTTTCCGCAAACTGTGTTTGTTTATTTCCGAAGCCAGATTCCGCCCAGAGGAACAGAAACTTGCGTTTCGAAAGCAGTTACTCAGTCTTCTCGTCGACAGCACTGCGATGTTAAAGGAAGACAGCCGATACCCAGTTACTTCGCGCACTCTGCGTCTTACCTTTGGTGTTCCTCGAGTCACAATTCCTTCGTCAACCGCATACCACAGAGAAGGGCAAACTCAATCCGCGAAACCAAAAGCCGCTCTCGAAAGAACAAACTCGAAGCCGCTGTTTATCGCGTGGCGTGAAAAGTTAAATCGCTAGCCACCAGATGGCGGGGTCAAGCAGAGTAATTGCAAGTAGCTAGGCTAGGTGGCGCTAGGTACCGCCCAATTCATGTTCCACAAAAAATAATTTGCTCTTCTTAGGCCACTGCTGCGCTTGGGGATCCTCTACTATACACACTGTACACGGTATACACACATTACAAGCATCAGGTGAACATACATAGAGCACATACACGGCACACACAAAGGTCGATACAACGGAACACTACACTAACCCGAACACTACACCCGTGCCCCTCGTTTCCGTCTTTTATACTGGTCGTTTTGAACGTACGGAACTTTTCGGTGACTCCCTAAGCAATAAAAAATATTCCCAGCATGTTAATTTTTTCCCAGCAATCTCATACCTCTGAGAGTATTTTTAATGGCTCAGGGGATTAATCTCTTATTAAAAAGTAAACTCTCGATCATGCCGTAATTATTTGAAAGCCAATAAATCAAGCCGCTCCAATGCGGTTCGAAGCCATGAGTTTGTTTCCCCACACAGCACGGCGTAGCCTGTATTTCTATTGGTTTTTCTATTTGTGATGTTCGCGCAAAGCCGCAATTGCCGTCTTGAATTAATCTCTGTAGAGCGAACATTCACTCAGCTGGAAGTGATACTTCACGGGCTAAGAAATCGCTTTTCGATCAACTTGAATGCAGTCAAAGCCGCGACTTGCGGCAGGTGTTAAGTGTACGGAGCTACGCCGTGGCGAGCCCGAAAACTTCTAGCGCTCATCCCAGCGCGCCACTTGGAGGGCAGTTTCTCCAGGAACCGTAGTATATTTAAACAGCAAAATAAAGGGTAGCTTTTTTTTTTTCTCGATTTCACCTACTATTGTTTTTTAATGCCGAAATTCCATACTGTAAATATACGTACTTTCTGTCACTATTTCGTACTGTTCAGTCCTTGCCCCAGAGCGCAATCGCTCTCGGGGTCGAGACAATTCCCACAGTCACATTGGCCACTGTACGACAGCGATAGGAGCTTCTACAGTTCAGACCAGCGTTCCAACATGACTATCCGCACGTTGATCGATTGCACGTAATCCCTCAAGTGGTATTAAACTTTTTAATGTAAAGCGGAATGTCAACCTGCGACACACCGCCCCCTCCGATCACGGCCCGACGAACGGCATCATGCAATGCCCGACAGTTTACGATCTCATCTTGTTACACCACTGATACGCGAACACACGGTCACATCGGCGATAATTCCAGTCTTCTGTTCACAACCCACAACACTGCCATCACGATGTTGCAGCTATGTTGCTGACACGCACAAATACAGAACCACGTCGAACGCCGGTTGCACTCGGCATCGGAAAACAGAACCGAACTCAGCACGGAAGGCACCCAGGCAGACCCAGGTAGCCGGCAGCAAAGCCTGCCTGTCTTGGACGCAGTTCCTGCGGTTTCCATAACGTCGAAAACGTCGACACAGTTCCGCGTGGTTTCGCTACTGTAGTTCCGCGCCGCGCGAGTCCCGCAATCCGGAGACGGCCATCCCCCAGTGTACGTAACGCTGCTGGCACTGCTCCGGAACTTCGCTGTTTCTAGCGGCTTCGTTTGCTCGTTTGATAAAATTAGTGGTAAAAACGTCAATGCAACCGAAATGTTCTGCACGTTTGGACTAGAAGACGGAATTACAAGCGGCCTTCGCTGCCACTGAATTTTAATCAACTCAATTACATTTATTAAACAACGAGCGCGATGTGCTCGAAAAACGAAACCGAAAGAAGATGAGTCGGGAGGGCGAAAGCTTTCTCCCGTCTGCCTGGAGAAGGAGGAAAACGTCTCGTTCCTCCCTTCTTCTCGTGTCCGCTTGGGGGCGCGTCAGTAGAAGGGAGGAAGACGCGCCGTTGCTACTTTTTTCCTCCATTTTTTCTTAGAGTGCAGCCGGTCGTGGGCAGACGGTCGCCGAGTCGCGGAGTGCTTGCTAGGCCTAACTGCCGTGCTCGCTTGGTCGCGTTCGGTGGAATCGTGGCCGTTGGAGCTTTTCCCGGGTGTTTGTGGATCCAGCGTTCTTGTTCGTCGTTGTCTGTTTCAAGTAATTTATACTTTTTTCTTGCTGCTTGAAGTCGGGACGCGTGAGAGGCGCACGTAGAAAAAGAAACGTCCGTGGGTTGTCGCGACCGCGACGCTGTCGGCCATGCTGATTTGGTCGAAGTGCGTAAGAACCGCTTCGGAGCTGTCGTAGGATTTCGTCGTAACCTGCGCAAAACTTGCGAAAATTTCGTTTCGTGATTACGAATTTGTTCTTAAGTTATGTCCTACGCACATTTTTGGCGTAAGATCGTTTCGTGAATGTGGCCTCTGCACTTCCGAAAGTCGCAGGAAAGGTAAGACAGACGCAGACGACGTTCCGAGCAGACAACGTTGCAAAGGAGCAGACGACGCTCAGATAGGGGGGTCGCGATCAGCCAATCAGGGCTCGGCGTTCTGATGTCACCGCTACCCCCTGCGTAAGAAGCAGACGAACTTGCCCTCCGCATCGGTTACTTTATTTCTTGTTGATTTTCAAATGGGAATGCATCCAGCATTGGCCTTCTTGCCAATCGCCGACATTCCCGAGGCCTTCAAGGGACTTCTCGAGGTTTTCCCCACCGATGCCTCACTCGTGGCGACTACTTCGAGGACGTGTATATCGGGAGACCCTGTCAAAACGGCTTGTCGTCGGCCACCTCCCCTCCTTTGGTTTGGTCAGTCAGAGAAGCAACACTAGCAGAAAGACCAACAAGGACGAACAACAGCATCGAAGCGTGGCTCCGGGGACTGCACGTAAGAACTGACCTAATCCTCTGAGAACTTGGACGTTTTCTGTAGTACATTTTTGCATTTGTGGCTCAAAATTTCAGTACGGTGCCCACTCAAAAAGCTTTCTCCACGAGTGTGTGTGTGTGTTATTTTTTCTTTTTATCCTTAACAGAGATGAAGCTGGCTCAAGTAGAGGGCGGCACGACATCTTCGAGGGTGTCCAAGAAGCACGACGACAGCAACCGGTGTCTTCAAATCATTGTGAGCCGCTACAATGGTCGCAATCGTCTAGAAACCCTGAGGGTGGCAGCTCGGAATATCGCTTTTTAATTTTTTTTTTTATTTCACTCAATAAATCTGTTGTTTTCTAAGTACAACGATGACTTGTTTGGATGTTTCCTCTCTTTAGTAAAATTAAATATATCGTACTAACCTGTATTGCATGCACAGCCAGGTGAATATATGTTGGGCAAATTCAAATATCCGGTTCGCACAGTGACAAACTTTCCTAGGGACAAATTCCCCTATGACGAATGTTCCGCTGTGAAGAACGGGCCTATTACCAGTTGGCCTATGACGAATGCGCACACGACAAACGGGCCTACACCCGAGAAAAGGACAGTAGAACGAAAGAGCGCTGACTCCCAACCGATTTATTTAGAAAGAAGTGAAAAGAAGGAAAAAGAAGCCACGAAAATTGAACCCCACGTGAAGTGAAGACAAGATAAAAGAAACAAATAAAACGAAGAAGAAGAAAAGGAACAAAATATGTACAGGTTAAAAGAAACAAAGAAAACGAAGAAGAAGAAAAGGAAGAAATTAGAAAATTAGAAAACGGTACTTTCATCCTTGGCCGGCCACAGTAACTGCGCGTAGGAGTTCGCCATAAAAGACACCTCCTTAGCACTCAGCGACAGGACGGTTGGCTGACGCATTGATGTCCTAGTTTTTGAATTTCAAAAGCCTCGTAGATCTCTCGAGTAGTCCAGTCTTGAAATCTCCCAAAAACAGTTGTTTCACCAAAAGTCGGTGTGCACTGGCAGGAGCGACAGTGTGTAGGCAAGTGTCCGCCTACCGTGGCTTGAAGTGAATAATAATGTTCTCTAAGGCGGTCGTTGACACATTGCTCAGTCTGTCCTATATAGCATCTACCACAGGTCAGAGAGATCTTGTAGACCACACCGTCCGTGCAGGTAACGAACTTGTTCTTGTGCCTCTTGTGGCATACGGCTCGTAAACGGTTGTCAAGGACGGACCCCACTTTGGCGCAGATCTTGGATAACCTTAGGGGGGCCGAAAACACCACGGGGACATCATACCTGCTAGTGATCTGCTTTAAATTGTGAGACAATTTATGCAGGTACGGTACTACGACTGGGCGCTTCTTTCGTATAGTTTTTTCTGCTGCTACTATCCCCTTTAACCTTCTTCAACAAAGACCCCATAACTTCTATTGAAACTGCGTGAGGGTAACCGGACGCCTTAAGGCGTTCAAGTTGAGAGTGAAAACTGGCCTTCACGGTATGAAAATATGATTTTTCCAAGCCCGAGCCTAAAATGGGCATGGCTATGCCCCTTTTCACAATCTTAGAGTGGGAGGATGTGTAGGGCAGAATGGCTTTTTTTGACCTGGGAAAGTAGGACCAGCATAAGTGGTTGGCTTGAGCTGATAGGGATAGATGCAAAAATTGCAGAGTCCCATCCTTGGGTTCCTCAAACGTGAACTTTAGTCCCGAACCGCACTTGACAAAGGTTTCGACTACCTGATGTACTCCATGACCTTCCACCCCTTTTTCGCACACAATCAAAAAATCATCCACATATCAAAACACTTTTCGTACAGGCAGGGTATTAAAGGAATCATGGATACTTCTATCAACCCTGGACAGGAAGATGTCGCTGAGAACAGGGGCAACGCACGACCCAGTACATGCACCCGACCTCTGTAGGCAAATATCGTCCTTCCACCCGATGTACGTAGACTTAAGGTGGTAAATTAACAGCTCTAGGAAGTCCTCGATGGAGATGCCGGTAGCATTTCGAAATGCGAGCTCTCCGTTGCTTTCAATGCACAATTGAACCGCAGCAAGCAGAGGTGGATGGGGGATGGAATAAAAAAGATCTTGAACATCCACACTAAAAATCTCATGATGACCGTATTTCTCAAACCGCAGTGACCGCACCACTGCCTCAGAATTGCGGCCCAGAAATGGATCCGAGAGGCTTGAGTTGGAAAGGTACTTCTGGAGGTAGGCAGCCACTTGGCGCTACCAGGTGCCTCGCTCCGTGACAATTGCCCGGAATGGGCAGGCCTCCTTATGTGTCTTGGCAGAAAAGAACACCTGAAGGTGCAACACCTCCGCTTTCTTGATGTTGGAGGCCAGTTGAGACAACGATATCGTAGAACAGAGGTCCACTGCCCTACGTTTGGCCTCTTTGAGGGAAACAGGCTCTGAACGAAAGTTTTTGTTCACGGCCGCATTAGCTCTGTCTTGAAACATTCCCTCTGGGATGAGCACTAAGGAACCTTTTTGTCTGCTTGTAGTATGCGTATCTGATTGTGCAATGCAAATCTGACCACTTGACGGGGATCATGAAGACGTGTGGTGCGGGCTGGCATGATGCTAAGAGCGTCAGCATCGCTGACGCTTTTAGCAGCATCCGCGATGCTGACGCTGCTAACATCTGAGGATGCTAACATCGCATGATGATGCTGATGTTAGCATCATCAGTGACGATGCTAACATCAGCATCGTCACTGATGACGTCGGCATCGTCATCGTCACTGATGGTGTCACCAGTGACGTCACTGATGTAATCACTCAGGACGTCATTGACTTCGTCATCGCGGCGATGCCAATGCCGATGCCATTAGTGACGTCTCTGATGACGTCATCGGCATCGTCACTGATTACGTCACTGATGACGGCATCGCATCGTCACGGATGACGTCATCATTTACGTCACCAGTGACGTCACGTGTCTCATAATGCATCGCGCGGCTATGCCGACGGCGACGGCGACGCCGCTCAAGCCGGAAACGGGCGCCTAAGAGCTGCGCTCTAAAACGTTTGTATTTCACAGAAGACATTCTCACCGCACCACGAAACTCGTACTGAGGCTACGTAAACAAACCTGGAGCATCCTTCAAGATGGCGTCTGCTGCCCAGTGTACCCAGACTGATCTAGCTTTTTTCGCTCTTGTTAGACTTTTTGAAAGGTGTCTATAGGCGTTCTTAACAATAGTGCGCCCTGGTACATGCGCTGACCTTGGACGTGTTTGGACTGAGAAAAATCCGCAACGTCGCTACGGGATTGCGCCACAGCCCAATTGGTTGTGGAAACTGGCTGGAAAACGCCTCCTGCAAGCGCCGACAAATGGCGGGGCGGGGTGGGGTGCGTAGAGTTCCTGTATAAACCTTTCCAGCGGCAGCCTCAAACCACGGTACTCAAACAAAACTATTTACAGCGCGCGTCCCTGGTTTTGAGGATGTACGTCAGTGTTGCCCGACTGCGCTGGGCTGTGGGTTTTCTAGTCAGTGAGCTGTGGCAGCCTGCGTAGGCGCCCTTTCGTACACTGGTGGCGGCTAAATTGCTGCGTTATATTTCTTATTTTGTGTTCTATGGCGAATAGAAGTTCTCGAGGTTTTTAAGAAAGCATTGGACTATTTTCGGGAACAAAAACAAACAAATGAAAGCCATTTTTAGTGAGTCTGTGCGCGACGGAAGAAATGCAACTTAAATGCCAGAGTTGCGCGTCTGTTTTCCACGTGCCGCCGCGCCGCTATTCGCCGAGATCCGATCAGGTGAGGAGCAGGATTAAATGCCGTGCAGGAAAGTGTACGTTGCACGCGCCCCGGCATACGTTACCCTGCTTTTGAGCGCGCCGCTTGCCTCGAACGCGCGGCGCCGCTATTCGCCGAGTTCAGTCACGTGAGGAGCAGGTTCAACATGCCGTACAGGAAAGACGGCGCTACGGGGATGAACGCACAACTCTGGCTCCCGTAGGGAGCCTGTACAGGAACTCTACCATAGAGTAGGGTGGGAGGCAATGTAGACCCTGTTCTTCGAAACGTACCTATTCCAAAGAACACACTGCAGTTACCATAGCAGCCGTCCGGCGCGTCGAGGGACGAGAGGCGAGCTGTGGTGAGGGAGGGGTGGTACTGCTCGTGCAAGCAGCGTGAGCAGTTCCGTAACCGAAGTCTTCTAATAACTATACGTTGCACGAAACCGCCGACTATCCGCCGCAGGCACGTTCGCGGAGAATAAATACGAATTTAGGCATGGCTTTGTTGTCTTATGCGCACCGCGAGCACGTCCTTCAGGCACACACTAAGTGACCTGGGGGGCTAAGCTCGCCTTCGGCGGGAATCTCTCCGATGCGACATCACGAGGGAGGGGGGGGGGAGCTTTTTTTGACTCCGCCCCGGCGAGTTTCCCACTCCTCCTCTTACATTTCCGACCCCCCCCCCCCCCCCCCCCCCCCCCCTGGCGGTGGCGAGTTCCCCAGCGTAGCTCCTATTTGTCCCTACGCTCCGCTCCTGGGTTCAATCCTCACCCCTGCCCCTTTGGATCTTGATGATCATCGCACCGGCGTGCGGCCGTGTATCACTCACTACTGCGTGGTACACGTCAGAGACCCCAGCCTAGCGGTTGTACTGCATTGGCTAAATTTCTCATCTACAGCTGGGAGACAAGTTGCCCATTAAGGCAGACCAAATTTTAGGCTCTAAAAACATACACAGAACCCAAATTTTTTTATTTAAATCGTAAATGACATAAGAATCGGTAACAGCACGATCCTAATTATACAAATATTGCTTGGATATGGGCTAAGTGGTTAGACATTGTAATGGTTTGCTGCGCTGCGTAGATGCAAGAAAAACGCACTTGATAAAGATTTAAACTAAAGCAGAGAATAGGCGAAAAACAACATACAGGAATGACGCAGACTAACAACTGTGTAATTCCTTTCTCATCTTTCTCCCCGCACGTGGTTGGTTGGTTGGAAAACGTTTATTGTAAGAAAAAAAGAAAAGTCTTGCGACTGAAGTCTTTAGACTTTAAAAAATGTGAGGGGGGGGGGGGGGGGAGGGGAGGGGTCGCGCAGGTACAGGAGCTTGCTACGCGGTGCCTAGATGAATCTTTTTATTCCTGTAGAGGCGATGAAGTCTAGGAGACTCTTAAGCAGCTCCTTATTGCGTTCTGTATCTTCTAACGCTTGTAATGGTTGGGTCCATTCTTCATAACTTATTACCCTTGCTGAGGTCTTATGCTTCATCCTCTTTTCTTTCCAGCACTCGCATTCCCAAAACATATGCCTTAGGCTTCCTGTAGTCTGTTCGCAGAAGGGGCAGCCGCTATCTTGGCTTATGCCTTTTCTACTAAGCGTACATGGGTCGTTCGTGGCTTCAGAGTGCAACCTCCTAATGCAAACCCTTTGCCACCTACTGAGCCTCATTGTTGGTAGGGCAGGAGGGGTAGGTTTAAGGGCATTAAGTCTGGCCCTTCTTCGTTCCTTATTGACGTCCCTGGCATCGTGAGGAGCGAAGTCAAACGGGTCCCGTTGCTCGACGGGCATGATGGCTGGAAGCGTCGACTGGTGGCGATAGTATTGGAAGATTATCTCCGCCTTGGCTTCCCGCTCGGCCCTGTCTTGTCCAAGGATCCCTGAGTGACCGGGAACCCACTCCAGGTAGAAGTTGGTGTCCTTGCTTCTTGCTTCTTTGATGTTTATCATGATCTTTTGTGCTGCCTTGTCCATGGTGCATGGGTTTCGAACTTCCTCGATGGCCTCTCTAGAGTCCGAGAAGAGGTATATAGTCTTCTTTTCTTCGTGGCAGTGGCTCTCTATGGCGTCGGCCACTGCTTCTAGTTCGGCCCTTTTCACGTGGGTTCCTTCTTCCAGGAGCCTTCGCCCATAGTTGTTCTTTGTCGTGTTAAACCATGCACATGCCGCTTTTCCCTCCTTAGTAACTGTTGCATCGGTGTAGATGACCTGGGTGTTTTCTTTTTTCTGGAGTTTTTTTACTCTCCTCAGGTGCTTCATCCCCGCAGTTTCCCTGTCCCTGACCTGGTCTCTTTTGTCTGGTACGTCTGTTTTGATTAGCGCCGATTCCCAGGGGGGAGGTTCCTCGTCTGGTTCCTCCATTTGTGGACATATGTTCCTCATTTTAATGAGTATCGCGCGCCCTGCCTTGGTGCCGTGAAGCCGAACTTTTTGGGTTGTGGCCGATTCTTCCGCCACGTCTTCAATTTCGTTTAGCTCTGCCCATTTTCTTACTTCCTCTTTCCGTGCATGCTTTGGTAAACCGATGACTACTCTTTGTGCTTTGCGCAAAAGGATCTTGATTGATTCTTTCTGACTTGGACTGAGTGTGGTGTAATTGAAACCGTAAGTCGCCTTCGACACCAGGAAAGCCTTAATGAACATTCTTAGCGTTTCTTCGTTCCACGTGGAGGCGAAAGCTCGCGCTGCAGAACCCAGGGGCTTGGATTCAATCCCCACCCCTTACCGTGTCGATCTTAATGAGCATCGCACCGGCGTGCAGTCGTGTATCACTATTGCGTGGTGCACGTTAAAGACCCCAGGCTAGCGGTTGTACCGCTCTGGCTAAATCGCTTATCTACAGGCAACAATGTCGCCATGTTCTGGCATGTTCTGCCGTATAAACAACTAACGACCGATTTGTCCGTCAAAATACCCTGTGGGGGGAGAAAGATGAGAAAGAAATTACCTAGTTGTTAGTCTGCGCCATTCATGTAGATTGCTTTTCTTCTATCCTCTTTTAGTTTAAATCTTATCAAGTGCGTTTTTCTTGCATCTACGCAGCGCAGCAAACCATCACAATAATTGTAAAAGCCTTTAGGTAATGATAAATTGCGTTCCTGGTTGCAGATTGCCGTAAAAACACATTTGTTTCAAGGATTCACTTCGTAGAATTTGTAGGTTTTACGACGGGGACGACGGTTCATTCACGGCTCCATCGCCTCAAGCCCAGTTCGCCACGCAGTTCATCGCACAGCCACCTTACTACGTATTTCGAGAGGCGATAGTGTTGTTGAAAATCAACGTCGTCTATGTAAAACACAGTGGCGTGGCTTAAGTACCTACACCAACGGCGAAACACGCACAAAAACGCTGCCATTTTGGACGCGCCTCCCTCATCTCGCGCCCAACTCGCCCAAACTCGCCTAGGTCGGAGCCGGCATGCTTTTCCTATCCATGGCGGCTTTTGCCACGTCAGAATGACGTCACAGCATCTCGCCGCGAGTTCCGAATATGCCACTCTCCGACCGCCTCAAACCTTCCGTTCTGACGTCACGATCTAGGGAGTGACGGCGCGTGTCGTCATGCACGGCGCCGACCAATCGCGGCGAACGGCGAGTTCGGCGGAGAACTCGCCTTGGTCTCTCCTTAAGTCACTGGATCCTGGGAAAGTAGCGCCATTGCCTTCCCTACCTGCTAGCTGGACACAAACGAATACTAACATACAGACGACCCAAACCTCGCATTGCGATTGGCTAATCTGTCTAATTAGAAAATTTATTTGCAACACTGTGGACAGGATTTTGTAAGAGACGCGCAGAGGTTAAGAACACTGTGCACACATATATGTCTAATTAAAAAATTTATTTGCAACACTGTGGACAGGATTTTGTAAGAGACGCGCAGAGGTTAAGAACACTGTGTAAACATATATGCGCGAACCAGTGTCTGTACAGTTGGCGGGTCTTTGCCGCGGAGCCACACGCACAAGTTCGAAGGCGCACATCCCGCGGTGTCCCCGTCCGCGCGATCACTCACGCGGCCGAAGCGTCACCCCAGAGCCGCACACCCGCGCCCGCGCCCCCAACGGCATTGCTCTGAACTCAGGGGCCTAGAGGTTGTCCAGGTACCTGAAGCGGAGTTCAATCCGCGAGTCGCGAACGCTCAGGTACCGGCAGGACCAGCGCCTGAGGAACTCTTGTTCTCCGAGGAAAAACAGTTGCTCCTCGAGGTGTCCCACGAGCTCCCGCCGGAGCCGCCATAAGAGGGGCCAAAGAGCACGCGATCGATGCGCCTGTCTCACCGCGCAGCACCGGTTCCTCCACAGCACGTACTCGGCCGCGGCGAGGAGGAGACGGACGAAGACGCCCGGAGGGCATCTCCCGCGCAGCAGGTAAAGTCCTACGCCCAAACCGTGGAAGCTGGTGCGGATGACGCGCCAGAACGTCCGCGCCACGACGCACTCCTTCACCGCGTGCACATTCGTTTCGCGATTCCCACAGTTAGGGCACTCGTCCGTGCGCGACACGCCCCAGCGGAGCAAGCGGTCTCCGCTGGGGAGGACGCCCCAGCCGTGCTGCCATTCGAAGTCCCGTAGGTGCCCCGGGAGATATGAAGAAGTGAGGCGGGACCAGGAGAAAGAGTCTCCGCGTTCCACCTGCGCTGCCGAAATGTGCGGCTCCAGGAGGACCTCGGTGAGACGAGCCGTCGGTGTCTCCACTACGTCCAGCTGGGGTGCCCGCTCTTTGAGACGTTTGAAGAGCTGGATTGCTCTTCGGTAGTCAGGCGGCGGGGTTTCGGCACAGGGGCCCGGTGAGCTCGGCGACTCGACTCCCAGTTCTCGGCGGGAGTGCCCCACGAAGTAGAGCGCGAGGGAGCGGGCTGGGCCGTGCTCATCGCGCAATATCTTCAGCATGGTCTTGAGTTGGAGTACTGCGGGTGCGATGTCGACACAGGGAAAGCCCCACCCTCCACGCTCGCGCGGGAGGCAGACAACCGGCCGAGTGACCAGCTCCGTCTTCTCTGACCAGAAGAAGCTGTAGAGCGCGCTTTTCACCGGTCGGATGAAACGTGAGGTCGGGAGCGCCGTTTGCGCCAGATACCAGAGGCGTCCACAGAAGACAGAGTAGGCTAGGTACCTGCGCTCGGCCAGGGGAAGGGCGTAGGTGCGAGCAGAGTCCACTTTCTCCCCGATGTCGCGCGCCAGGCGCGTCCACATGTCCGCCGAGACTCCTGACGAGCGGTAGGTGACGCCAAGGATCGTGACCGAAGTCTTTGCCGGGATCGGTGAAGAGGGGTCAGGCGGTCGGTTAACCCACAGCACCGCGCTCTTCTGCTCATTCAGCCTCGCTCCGGAGAGAGACCCGTAGGTCTCGAAGATCCGGAGAGCCGCTCCGAGGTCGTCGGTGTCCCGCAAGTACAGTGTAATGTCGTCGGCGTATGCCGACACCTTCACCTCGCCGTTTCCGGGCAGGGAGAGTCCGCGGACCTGGGGGGTCCTTTCGACGTTGGCTAGGAAGGGCTCCAGGGTAAGGACGAAGAGCAGCGGCGATAGCGGGCAACCCTGGCGGACCCCCCGGGTGACGGGGAAGCTGGCCGTCACACCGCCGTTTAGATAGAGATCGCTCTTCATGTCACTGTAGAGCGTCTCGAAGAGTCGAACCCCTTCAGGGGGAATACCGAAAGCGGTGAGCACGGCCAGGAGGAACGGGTGCTCCACCCGGTCGAAAGCCTTCGCTTGGTCGAGGGAGGCGATCAGGCCCCTGGCTTGGCGAGCGTTCGTGTACTGCACCACGTCCCTAGTCAGGGATGTCAGGGTCTGAATGCTGCGGCCGACGATTGAGCACGTCTGGTGGGGTGTCACCACGTCCGGGAGCATGCCGTGGAGGCGCTGCGTGATGATCGACGCTAGCAGCTTGTAGCTTGCGTTGAGTAGCGTGATGGGACGCCACGCGCCCGGGTCGTTGGGGTCTCCTCCCTCCTTAGGCAGAAGAATGATTCTGCCTCGGCGGAACGACTCTGGAAGGCGGTGCTCCGTGAAAAATTCCCGGAGCACGGCACAGATATAGTTGCCCAGCACGTCCCAGAAGGTACGGTAGAATTCGGCGGGAAACCCATCTGGGCCCGGCGCGGACCCAGTTTTCATTCTTGACAGGGCAAGGAGCACCTCTTCGGGGTTGGGGGGCTCGTGCAGGTGTGCGGCTAGGTCTTCGGGAACTTGCGGGAGATCGCGCAGGAAGGGGTGCGCCACGAGGGTCGCACGGTCCACCGCCGATTCGGTGGTTGCCAGGGCCCGGAAGTGGGCGCTGAAACGGGAGACCGACGGTTGGCCTGGTGTTGCTGGAGCGCCTGGGGTTGTCGGCACTGAAGGGACGCGTCGCTGCCGCACTTCGGTGCGGTAAGCGTAGCGCAGCACCTCGGGGTGAGCCGAGGGCCCGACCCGTCCGTGGTAGGCTGTGGCTGCGTTGGTACAAAGTCGTAGCTGTCGCTGGTAACGGTCGAGGAGCTGCTGCAGGTAGCCCCGCATTAGCGGAGTCCCCGCGCCACCCCGTCGCACGATCCGAATTCGCAGAGAGGTGTCTCGGAGCTGCTCGGCGTGCCGCCGACGCAGTGCACGACCCTCCGCCACGCACGCCACCCGCCAGCTGTCTTGAAGCCGGTCAAAGGTCAAGGGGTCTGGTGCCGCTCCATGGAGGGACCGGCGCAAGGCTTCTCTCAGGCAGTCACGGCTTGTTTCGTCTCGCAGCAGTCGGGTGTCGAGACGCCAGGTGCGTTGAGAACTGGCTTTGCTGCTGAAGCGGAGCTCTACGAGTACCGGACGGTGGTCGGAGATGTACGTAGTGGAGGGAGGGAAGTTCATTGCGCAGCAGGCGGTGACAGAGCGGCTCAGAAACTCGGAGATGTAACACCTGTCCAGGCGACTGCTTGAGTTTCCTCGTTGCCAGGTATGCTCGAAAGCGGTGCCATGGAGCAGAGTCCAGCAGTCCACTAGGTCGAAGTGTCGCATCAGGCGTATCAGCTCGCCGGCGTTCCACGTGGTGCGTCCGTAGCCTGGGCCCCTGACATCGCGCCGGGAATCGACGACGCAGTTGAAGTCGCCGAGGAGCAGGCAGTGGCGAGCGTCGAGCAGATGGACGTCCAGGCTCTTGAAAAAAGCCGGGGATTGCGAACGCTGGGCTGGAGCGTACACGCCCACAGCACGAAAGCGCGTGCCGTCCACGAAGAAATCAAAAGCGATGTACCGCCCGTCGGGGTCAAAGCAGCACGCGCTGAGGCGGAGGAGCGAGCGGTTAAAGATAATGACCCCCACCCCCGAGCTCCGTGTAGTGGCGTATGAAAAGAAACAATCCACCCCATACCGCTGCTTGAAGAGGTCCACGTCGCGCTGCCTGTGGAAGTTCGTTTCTTGCAGGAACAGGAGGTCGCAACGGGCGGTTCGGGCGAACTGGATGACCTCGATCTGTTTTGTCACGCTGCGGAAGCCCTGAACGTTCAGGGTGATGACTCGCAGGTGCGCGAAAAGGGGGTGGAGGGGGGGGGGGGGTCGTTGTGTTCACTGCTAGTCCGTGGATGTATCGGATGTGATGCACGAGCTGTCAGACAGCGCTACGAGGTCCTTCCGCAACCGCTTGGGAGCCGCTGCCGATGCTGGAGTGGATCCTCGGAACCCTGATTCGCCGCTGCTGGAAAGATCTCGCTTCCCGTCTTCGGCACCGCCATGCGGGCTGCGACTGCGGCTGCAGGTTTTTCGGAGTTCCTCGGAGGTGCCGCGGCGACGATCTCGGCCGCGCGGCAGAGCGCTGTCTTTGTCGTGGGCAACCTCGTCGATGACGAGGCGGTCGTCCGACGATGAGGCAGAGTCCTCCGTAATGTCGCTCCAGCTGGGAAGCGGGCTGGGGCAGAGTTCCGGCGTTCGCGGGCGTTCCTCCTTCACCAGTACTTCCTCTGAGCCGGGACTGGTAGGAGTGGGCGCGTGCACAGAGGCGGTGTGGACCGCATTCGAAAGCGCGGCCTCGGCGGCGTCCTGTGACGCGTTCGAATTCGCGTCGGTGGCGCTTGCCGGCTTCGACTGTTGCGATGTCGGGGCGAGCTCGGACGGGGTCGTCACTGGGGGTTCGGCGGGGGCAGGCGTGTCACCGGACCCTTCGGTGGCGGCCGTCGCCGCAGGAGGGGGCGTAGGGGTGGTAGGAGGCCTGCAATGGGACTTCGGAGTCTGGGACGCCGGAGTCAAGGCCAGGAAGTCGTCCTGGCCGCAGCCGGCCACGGCTGAGTAGCTGCGACGCTGGGTGCAGTCCACCGTGGCGTGGGCCGCTCCGCAGCGTCCGCAGCCGGCCGCGCAGCCGACGGTGTCGTGGTCGAAGGCGGCGCAGCGGGCACAATAGGGCACGTTACAGGCCGCCTTGAGGTGGCCCTCCTGCTGGCAGCGTCGGCAGACTCTCTTGAGACCGCGGTAGTCGAAGGTGGCCCGATGACCGGAGACGCGGAGGAAGTTTGGCACCGGGGTAGACTCCTTCATCTCCATTCGGATGTAGCGGGTACCCGTCCGGAGGTTGGGGTGGTCCTGGTAGACGCCGAAGCGAATATCCAGAACCTTCCCGTAAAGCGACAGGGCGGCGGCGAGGGCTTCGTTTCTCACATAAATCGGTAGGTAGAGGCACGTAATGGAGGTTACTTGCGGGCCTATCGGGACGATGGGGACGCTTGTTCCGCCGATGGTCAGAGCCCCGGCGTTGACGATTCGGCTCATGGCCGATGACGATGTAACAGACATCTGAAAGTTGCTGCCTCCCAGATGCTGCACAGAGAACAATTCGGCAGTGCCGACAATGGCCGCCGCCGCGTCGAAGATAGAATCCACCGACGCGCCGGGCGGGCAGGAAACATCGAACGTACATGCCTTCGTAGGCTGGGCCGGCGATGCGGGTGTCATGGCGCCGCTGACAACGCCTACGTTGCCATGGAAATCGCCAGCTTGGTCCATCCATTTAAATCTTCGAAGCTTCCAGGAGGTCGTTCTAAACCAATCGCGCCAAGATCACCATGGAGCATCATCGTACTGGAAGCGTTCCTCTTCAATATAAGAGTCTTTGGCACTTCGTATGCGATCAACTTATTAATCAGGCCCATCTCCATGGATCTTTTACAATTATATTGCTCCTCTTGCGCATTTGAAGACAGTAAACTTATTTTTCAGTGCCTCCAAGCACCGACACAGCATCTGGTGGTGGTACGAACGTGTACGCCTGTTTCGCCGGTGTGTGGTTAGCAAAATCTCGGTATACAAAAAACGACTCAATAAAGCTACCGTCACCAGCGAATCTAGATAGGCTCACCAAGAACGGAGCGGTCAAGGAGAAATTGCTCATTTCATGGGCCAAGATGGCGACCACACGCGGAGCTTGGCGTTACTTTCCCAGGATCCAGCGACTTTAATCTCTCCGAGCCGAGCTTAGCCCCCCTGATCAGGGGGGCTAAGCTCGCCTCCGGCGGGAATCTCTCCGATGCCACGTCACGAGGGAGGGGAGGAGCTTTTTGACTCCGCCCCGGCGAGTTTCCCACTCCCCCTCTTACATTTCCGACCCCCCCGGCGGCGGCGAGTTCCCCAGCGTAGCTCCGATTTGTCCCTACGCTCCGCAATGAAGGGTTTTTATTTTATTTAGGTCGGGGGATCGGTGGCCGGCTGGGCTAGCGCACACCAGCTCGGAGCACGTCGAGCGAAAGGTCCGTTGCAGAACCCAGGATGCTGGGTTCAATCCCCGCCCCTGCCCGTTTCGATGTTGATGAGCATCGTACCGGCGTGCAGTCGTGTATCACTACTGCGGGATGGACGTTAAAGACCCCTGGCTAGCGGTTGTACGGCACTGCATGGCTAAATTTATCATCTACAGCTGGGAGAATCTTCCCCATTGAGACAGACCAAGTTTTAGGAAGTATCAACATACATACAGCCCAATTCTTTTTTTTATTTAAATCGTAAATGACAAATAAGAATAGGTAACAGCAGGGATGCTAATTATACAAATATTGCTTGGTTTTGGGCTAGTTGACTAGACATTGTGATGGTTTGTTGCGCCACGTAGATGCAAGAGAAACTCTCTTGATAAAGATATAAACTAAAGCAGAGTATAGACGAAAAACAACATACAGGAATGGCGCAGCTTATTTAGTGGCTCTAGCGCAGACTAACAACTGTGTAATTTCTTTCTCATCTTTCTCCCCCCACACCGCCATACAGCCACAATATTTTTTTTTTTTTCAGAATAGTGTGCACGTGGAGCGAAAGCTCGCGCTGCAGAACCCAGGATCGTGGATTCACCCCTACCCCTGCCCTTTTCGATGTTGATGAGCATCGTACCGGCATGCGGTCGTGTATCAGTACTACGTGGTGCGCGTTAAAGACCCTAGGCTAGCAGTCATACTGCACTGGCTAAATTGCTTATCTACAGTAGGTGACAATGTCGCAATGTTCTGGCATGTTCTCCTGCTCTATAAACAACTAACGGCCAATTTGTTTGTCAAAATACGGTGTGGAAGAAGAAAGATGAGAAAGAAATTACACAGTTGTTAGTCTGCGCCATTCATGTATATTTCTTTTCTTCTATCATCTGTTTTAGTTTGAATTTTATTAAATGCGTTTATCTTGCATCTACGCAGCACAGCAACCCATCGGAATAATTGTAAAAGCCTGTAGTTAATGGTAAATTGCGTTCCTGGTTGCAGATTGCCGTAAAAACGATTCACTTTGTAGAATTTGGATGTAGGATTTACGACGGGGGCGACGATTCATTCACGGCTCCATCGCCTCAAGCACGGTTCGCCACGCAGTTCATCGCACAGCCACCCTACCACGTCTTTCGAGAGGCGATAGTGTTGTTGAAAACGAACGTCGTCCGTGTCAAACACGTTGGCGTGGTTTAAATACCTATGCCGACGGCAAAACACGAACGAAAACGCTGCCATTTTGGACGCTTCTCCCTGATCTCGCGCCCAACTCGCCCAAACTCGCCTAGGTCGGAGCCGGCAAGCTTTCCCCATCCGCGGCGGCTTCTGCCACGTCACAATGACGTCACCGCATCTCGCCGCGAGTTCCGAATATGCAACTCTCCGACCGCCTCAAACCCTCCGTTCTGACGTCACGATCTAGGGAGTGTCGGCGCGTGTCGTCATGCACGGCGCCGACCAATCGCGGCGGTCGGCGAGTTTGGCGGAGAACTCGCCTCGATCTCGCCGCGCCGAGCTTAGCCCCCCAGCTTGCACCAGGGAAAGAAAAAGAAGATTTTTATTGCACAAGGATAGCCTTATGGCCTAATGCTGGGGATGGGGAAGGGTAGAGAATAGGGACCGGGCATTATATTCTGCCGATTATCCCGGCTTCACGGACGAACTCTCACAGCGAGAGTAAGTTTGGCGAGCGTCGGTCTGAGGGGGTTGTCTACGACTCGGTTAAGACAATGGTGGTACCGCTGTGGCACCAGGAAGAAGAGGGGTTTCGGGAATGCTAACCTCGCGGAAAAGTGCCGAGAGGCTGCATTCACCATGCTTTGTTATACTGGCTGTTTTTTTTAGCTGCACCAAATTTAAAAAAAAAGAAGGAAAGTGAGATAGAGTAATTTAAGCCCTGGGGAAGTGTTAATGGCCATGGCGGCCTCTAGAAAAAAAGGTGAAATTAGGTAATTAGTTAGCTAATTAACTAAAACGTTTTAACCGACTTTTTAATTTTTCACGGCACATAATATATTTAGGATATTGACGAGCGACCACATAATGGTCTAGGTCTACCATCAAAGTTTGATTAGAAAATGTGTAGTAGGTGCTACGGGGTCAAGAAAGGTCACTTTGGCACACGGCGTCAAACCGAAGCTAAGCGAGAAAGAGCGCCGGTAAACGCATCGCTCCGCCCTTCCGGCCCACGTGGATCGTCGTTATCGCAGCCAGCCTCGTCTAAGCAAGTGAAGCCGGCCGCGATCGCATGCCCGAAAGGGCGGAGCGATAACTTTACTGGCGCTCTTTCCTGTTTAGTTTCGGTTGGACGCCATTTACCAAAGTGGCATTTCTCGACCCCGTAGCGCCTACCAGGCAGTTTTTTTATCCAAAATTGACGACACAGCTAGGCCTTATTGGGGTCGGCATTGAATCCTCTAAATACATTATGTGCCCTCAAGGGAACAATTAAAAATTTAGTTAAAACATTTTAGTTAATTAGCTAACTACTTACCTAATTTCAGCTTTTTTTCTAGAGGCCGCCATGACTATTAACACTTTCCCAGGGCTTAAATTACTCTATCTCACGTTACCTTTTTTTTTTTTTAATTTAAAGCAGCTAGAAAAAAAAAAAAAAAAAAACACCCTACGATTTCCGCCGAAAAGTGCTGAGAGTCAGAGTAGCGACAGCAGCAATTTCGGCCCATTTCTTAAACGTACTGCCTACACTTAATTTCAAAACTTACAAGACACGTGCTACGAGGAGGGGGTGCTCCGCTGCTATTCGCTTCCAAGAGCCGCTCACATGTCTGTGCTGCGCCGCCATTTTCTTCCAAAGGCCGTTCGAGACACGGGTCTCGTGGACCGGCGCATTTGACACTACTTGCAAGACAGACAAAAACACATCGACAGGCTTTAGTGTGCGCTATACTTCATCTCACCTTAGCACGGACTAACTGCGAAGGCTGTGCAAGCGAGAGCGGTTAGCTTCGACATCCTTGACTGGAGCACTCGCTGCACGAGGGCTCGTTCGGTCGTCGAGGCTTCATCCAAAGCAACTAGCTCGGGCTTATGGCACGCGCGGCTAACAATAGTCCATGCTAAGGTGAGACGAAGTATAGACGCTTTACACACCCGCCAAATTACAGCCGCCATTGCTGACCTTCCCTTGTCTTACCGAGATGCCGAGCAACTGAAACGGTAGTTGACGATACTCTACAAAGGCCGATGCTTTAGAAAAGGACACAGTTGAATCTAATATGGCAATTACCTGGCCTGCTATGGTAATTATGAAGTGAAATAAACGGAATAAGAGGAAACAAAATCTGAAGGTCAGTTATGGCGGCGTCCATGCACAGCTGCTGCAAAGCGTCTATAGTCCACTTGTCCACCGATCCCTCTAGTTGCACTAATAACAGTGGCACTGGAGCATAAATTCACACTCTTCAAAACAAGAAAGAAGAAAAGCAAGAACGTGCCCACGGTGGGCGCGAGTATATGATGCCTTTATTAAAAAGAAGAGAATAGTGGAGAGCGCTCGTGCGAGTATTTCACAAGCTCGCGCCATCAAACGTTCGTAAACAACAACGACAAGTGACCACACAAAGACCACTTGAACCGCTCGTTGCACTCGCTGCCTTAGTTCGGTCAGACTTAGGTAAGCTGATTTTCTGTCTTTCCCACTTGGCCAAATGTGAGGCACTTTGAAATTAGCCGTCCGCTGAAGAGTCCATGAGAGGTCGCCTCTTCACGCTTTTTTACGCTGGACAACAGGCATAGGCATCCTGAGTTGCCCAGGGGGCGCTGCGAAAAATGACTTGTTAGGACTTGTTTTGGGTAGTACAGGGTGTCACAAAAGAAAATTACACGGTCTTTTTTACCGCAAAAAGAAACTAGACATCACCGAACGCTCGTTCTCCGCCCAAAGGTAGAGCTAGATGTCACAACCATATACCAAAGTTTCAGCCCGATCCGATAACTTAATAAAAAGTTATAAGTGATTTTCTGAAAATTTCAATGGGAAAATGGAGCCCATTTTTGCCCGTTTTCGGTTTCTGGTGCCATAGAGCCCCATGTGTTGGAAAACTCCGTCGGCCGCCATTTTCCCATTGAAATGTTCAGAAAATCCCTTATAACTTTTGATTAAGTTATCGGATCGGGCTGAAACTTTGGTATCTGGTTGTGACCTCTAGCTCTACCTTTGGGCAAAGAATGAGCGTTCGGCGATGCCTAGTTTATTTTTGCGGTAAAAAAGAGCGTGTAAATTTTCTTTTGTGACATCCTGTACAAACTTGAGCGACTCAAACTGCCACACGCAGAAGCGTGTCTGCTCTGGCGCGAAACCCGATAACGAGGAAAAAAAAAAAACGAAAAATGCTAACGCCTTCGAAGCACAGGCCAAAGCTAGGACGACAGGAACGTGAACCAAGAAACGCCACAAAGAAACATAAAGGGGAAGAAAAAACAAAGACGTCCGAACGCCAGATGTTCTAACGTCCACACTTAGAGATATGAGATGCGTACCCTAGCGGTGGTGGCATGAATCCGGAACTTTCGATTGTCTTGCGGCGTTGAATGTAGCCGATTTTGACGTCCAAAGGTGTTTTTTCCGGTCTTCTGCACTACACAGAAGGAAAAAAATCACGGCCAAGGCGCCACAATAGTGGGAGTCCCAATTAGGTGAGCTTGTACTACCCAAAACGAGGGCGCCACAGTTTGTTCAATGCTTCAGCGCAGGAGGCACATACCGCTTGGCAAAAGCTAAGCTCTCCCGTGACCGAGTCCATGCGGAAAACAGCTTGTTAACGTGCTTGTGCCAGTGCTGACACGCTAAAGCCGCTATTAGACTGCTCACACAAAATACACGAAGTTCGCTGCAGGCATGAGGACAGAATTATCTGTGCACACTCCTCGTGCATGCTCGAAGCATATGTCCGCTTCGTACATACGGCGTGCGCGAAATGAATTGAATGCACTTCAAACTGACCACATAAATCGGTCCCTTAACTTATCACGCTGGAATTTAGTACAGAGGTGCTGAAGTTGGTAGAACCTTTTGCTAAAATTGGGGAAAGTTTGGCTCACCTGACAAAATAAAAACTATGTCTTCCTTATACTGTGCTTGTGCATTAAGAAAATATTATGTGTAAGCATGGCGCTTATTTAAGCCAAATGAAGTGAAGAACCGGTAATCCAATTATATTCTTTCAATTTCACAAATTTTGCAATCGCAGTAAATGCCAAAACACCAGAGTTAAAATGCTTAGCGGTATAGTTTTTCCATAACACAAAACCAATTTCTATTTTTTTTTTACTTCGAAGGCTTTACGTAATCATACTCTCAAATATTGAATGCACCAGCTTCGAGCACGTCTTTAGTTAATTCCAGCGCAATAAGTTAAGAAACCGATTTATACGGTCAGTCTGAAGTGCGTTCAATCTATTTTGCTTACGCTGTATGTATTCAATTCATTTATTTACTCCCATTTGTACATATGGGTGATTCGAACATGTCTGCCAACAGTTTTTGTATGACCAGTGTAACAGGGTTGTCAGACAAGGAAAACGGGCCCCAGGCCGTGTCCGCAGAAATTATATAGAAATAATCGCATGACGTCATGATATCACTTGATTACTATAGCTTAATCACGTGACATCATCTTCCCATATGGTTTTATAGTTGTAGATGAGTGTGTCATTCTCCGGGCAGCTATTGACGATGGTTTCCCACGAAAGGTGCAAGGCGCAACAGGTTACACGAGGGTCCGATAAGGTGTCGGAACTTTACTTTTTTCTGGTTTGTCAATTGACACAGGGCTGCTATTTTTTTGTCTGCTTCGCGCGCTTCCAGTTATCTATGTGATGCAAGTTCAGAGGAGCTTTTCCTCGGACATTAGATAAATTGTCTTAAACTGCAATGAAATGAAATGTTAGAAGTGCGGTAGTTTTATAAACGATTTACACACGCGCCAGTTTACAGCCGCCATTGCTGACCTTCTCTTGTCTTAGCGAGACGCCGAGCCGCTGAAGCGTGCGCTCACGAGCCTCCAGTAATGTCTATGCAGGAAAGAATGACACAGTAAAATCTGAAGTGGCAATGACGTGTCCCGCTTTGGTAACGACAAAAACAAAGTCGCTTATGGCGGCGCGCATGCACAGCTGTTGCAACACTCCGTGCGCTGAAATTTCAAAAACAAAAGAAATTGTGGCGCCATTTGGGGGTCAAAACAGGAAATATTGGTATGTTCCTGGCGCTCCGTTTCCGCGGGCGAGCCATTCCCAAGCCTAATTATACTGTCCTCAGCATTGCCCCCCCCCCCCCCCCCCCCCCCCGAAAACAAAAACAAAACTGCGCTAATGTATTTTTAGTTGTTGTCTGTACGACCGCCTCAACCTGAATGATTAAAAATAAAATAAAAAAATAGCACAAAGACATAGAAAAGAACGAGGAGGTAGGCAAACAAGGCGCTGACTTACAACTGAATGAATAAAGCTGGCGAGAAGGTATTCTTTGTGAAATCTTAGCGATTTCCACGTAAGCCGTAGGAAGTGGGGCCACCGGAGGCGTCGACGGCGATGAATCGCAACTATTTCACCGTGTGGCCCGCCATGTAAGCTACGTTCGCGTCGTCTTTTTCGAATGTTTACCTGGTCCCTACGATGCTGATTTGCGCATAGACCCCTTTTTCGGAATTCGCGTGCCGATTATTAGGAGGTCGGAACCCCCGCACAATGGCCGAACAGCTGACATCGTGAAACGTGCAAGTCAGTCCATAAGAGCGAACGTCGGAGCACGGCCAACGATAGGAGCCCACGATCGAATCAAACAGCGTCGAAAGTGCAACGCCACTGCGCTCATCACCTTTTTTGTGGGTGCGTTTTTTCTTGTTCAACCAAACACCCAACGTTACTAGAACACTCAGTCGGGAAACTGCCATAGAGACTAATCTGAAAAAGTGGCCCCGATCTGTCTTTGAGAACCGAGCTAATGACGAACACAACGCCGCCATTTCTCCCGCAGCGGCCACTCGAGGAACTGTACGTTACTTCTATTTTGGCTTTAATCGGCCATTTTGGAGCCGAAACAGATGCAGCGGAAGAGGTCTTTTCTGTTTGTTTTTACGCAAAAACATGCTTGGTAAAAGCTCAGGGTGACCACAGTACAGACAAACGAAAAAGAGTGGCGCTGGTGTCGTATTTAGCTCGGTCTCGGTGGACGCCAGCGGCCCAAGTTTCGACGACGAGTTTCCCAACTGAGTGTTCTAGTAACAATGCAAACACCTGAAGTGTGCCGTGACCTTGCGGGTTTAGTCCACCATTGTGCAGGGATTCCACAACTGCGAAAAGAGGGCTGTAGTTCGAAAGGAGTGTATAGCTGGCACCGCCACTGTTTCTTGGTGCGAAGCCCTAGTGGCAGTTCTTGAACGGTGAAGCTAAAAGTCGTGAAGCGCCTACTTCGTCGAGAACGAAATGAGCCTCGTCACAATTTTTCCGAATGTAAACAAAAAATAATAATAAGGACCAGGGGCGGATCCAGCCCTCCATTTTAGGAGGGGCGGTTCCTCGGTGTAAAACGGCGGGGGGGGGGGGGGGGGGGGGTGTTTATATTTTTTGTGGAGTTATCGTTTTTACTAAACTCTGATAACATAATATAGATCTTGAGAGCATTTGTATCGGTTTACCTGTCGGGGATGAACTCTTTGAATTAAAACCTTTCGGGTGACCACGCTAGAGGTAAGTATTTAAAAAATTGTGGTGGCACTATCCTTTCTTAACACCATAACGCAAGGAATTTTGTAGTTTATACGAGACGGGATTACTCCATTCGCGTTAGAAATAGAAAAAGAAGTTTAACTACTGGAGATGAATGTTTGGTGCTATAGCGGCTGTGACAATTGCAGACAGTGTAACTTGATGGCTCAGATATCCCCGGCGGGGCTACAACTTTTGGGTTCCTTTTGCTTGAATACTTTTATATACTCTCGTTACACCCGCAGAGCATGTACGGAGAGCCAACCTTTGCCAACTATACGGAGGAAGCTCATGCAGCTAATGACAATGCGAAAAACGTTTTAATTTAAAACTCGGCTGTTCTTTGAGATTATAAGCTTGGCATAGTAGTTAGAACTTTATATTCAGTGCCAAAATGCAGAACGTGGTTTTAAAACATACTTTTCATTGTCGCCGGTTGCTTCAATGGAGCGAGTACGTTGCAAACAAGCTACAAAAATGGCCCGGCGGCTTCGACGCTGCTTGCGGCGTCAAAACACTGTTGACGCAGCGAGCGAAACGAACGCTGCCAGGCAAGTTCGTCGGTTGTTCGCCGTATATTTGGAATGTCCAGAGCGCACCACATGCGGCATTGCCAACCCAAACTCGTGCTTTCACGTGTTCTGGATGCAACTCGAGAGAGCGAAAGCGAATGATTGCTGAATATTTTTGAAAGGATGTTGCAGTTCGGCAACTAAAACTTTTAAACTTAGACAAGACCTTAAACCAGCAATGGATCCTTCCAAATTATATTCAATTGCACTTCGTCTGGATATTTTCTGTATGAAAGGAACACTTGTTTCTGGGTAGTTAGCACATTCGTCAGGGTCGAGAGGACAGGTGCAGATATATGATGGGGCAGAGCGGTTGTCCGGTCGGCGAATCTCAACTGGGCTAAAGGCCAATCACGACTGCAGCATGGATGTTTGGGAGTCGGTGTTCACTCAAACGGGCACAGGCACTGTCTATTTAATTTATGTATAGTCGCATCTTTGAAAGGGCTCGTTTTTCCCAAGTCTCTAGGTAGGGAATTCGAAGCCGCAGTTGCAAACCAGCAAGCCCCGCCTCTGTTCCGTTCGACACACAGTTATTCGCTCCTGCAAAGCCGCGCGAAAGCTCTGCCGTCAATCCACAGAAGCCGCGTTTAACTCGAAAAGTAAAGACGACTCCAAGGGGAGACAAGGAGTAGCGCCTTTCCTAAGATATGTCCCGCCACCCTAAGTTGAAACGGCATTGTATACAAATAAATGCCTACGGCGTCGGCTTGAGGACCCCGTGTAAGCAGCCTCCAGCCTTTAGAGTGCTCGTACCGTTTATGTTTCTTTTATTAGCTTCCCGCCACGAGAAGTCGTACCGCAGGCAGTATGAAGCCCATTAGAGGAAACATCTCCCCGTTCTGGCGCTCGTCGGCTTCTTTCTGTATTCCGCGTTGCGGCGCTGATCCTCAGTGAGGGATGGAGGCGAGGACGAAAGCGGAGAAGCTCAGACACGGACTACACTGTACCCAAAGCATTTGCTTCCTCTCTTAGTTGAGAAGAAAAGCAATTGGTCACCTGGTTGTACAAGCTGCATCCCCCCCCCCCCCTTCCCCCCTGGAACGTCTCCTCCTGGTACGTCCCCTCCGCACATGCCAAAAGACATGCTAAAAGACAAGCCCAGAACCACGAAGAAACCATCAAACAAAAAAGTGATGAAAAGGCGGCCGCTAGAGAGGGAGGATAATCCGCTGTGTATAGGATCGGACCCTTGAGGAAGGCTGCTTGGCGTCTGCGTTTGGGAGCTTTCAGGGCACAAATGTTTCGCAGACAACCCCGAAAGAGAGAGAGGGAGACAGACAGAGAGAGAGAAAGGGGACTAGATATGTTGAAGGTATTTTCCCCACGCGTGCTTGACGTGCTGGCCTTGTTTGGAAGAGTGCCTGCAGTCGAGGACCCTGATATTTGGTGCGCCTCCCCACTGTCTCTCCACTTCGAAACTCCTGGCGCCGTCCGTGTCGGGAAGACGTACCGTGACCTTGACGGAGATAAACCCCACCTATGAAGCGCCCAGCAGGCGCGTCCACCCACCGCTGTTTTAATCTTTTGTCCCTCGCGTCGATTGCTTATGTTTTTTCTTCGAGCTGACGAAGGACCCCGGGGGGGGGGGGGGGGGGGTTGCCTGGCGAGGCGTTTAAGGGGGGGGGGGGCGATCGCCCCCACCGCCCTCCCCCCTTGGATCCGCCACTGATAAGGACAACCTGAGGGCGTGACGGTTCAACGTGGCTGCGACACTTTACTAAAAAAATAGACCCCTGAAACTTGTCTTAAAACGCCGGAATATGTGAAGTGTGTACATTCTTTTTCTGCCCACTAAGACGTCGGCACCTTTTCCTATGAATAAATTTTAAAATTGTTTGCCTTGTTCGCCTTCGTTCATGCCTCCTGATTCGTTACACAAATCGAGAAGCACGAAGCAGAACTTAAGAAGCTTGTTGATTCTGTTTGGTTCGTCGACAACGACCGCTTGAATCTGTTACCCAGGTTCAGGGCGCAGATGTTGACAAGATCGCCAGCGCGATCCCGGATTGTGCTTAGTCACGATGTTGGCTTTGCGAGTTAGATTCGTGCCCAGTTTAGAAAGTTCCCGTAGATGACCCTTTCGCTCACCGCAACGATATTCGGAATTCTGCGGACACATGATCTTTGATATGCGGAAGGCACAGCGAAGGGGGAAAAATGGTCGAAAACTGAACAGCCTACAAGGCCGAAGCGGCGTAAAAACTTCCCTAAGTAAAACGTCACACTCAAAAGAAATAAAAGTACAAATGGTTGTCGTAGAATCAGCTGCGCGAAACACATCTCCAGGACCTCGTCAACTCGCTTGTTGTTGCAGCGTTAAATCATTCCTTTTTCCACAAAAATACCCCAAAACAACTGGTGATTGCCAGCACAAATTTTCTTTCCTAGCCTGAAAACCTTGCTTTAAAAATATTACAGTCTCATTTATTGTATTGAGTCGCAAAAGCGCGCCGCATGGTTACTCCCACAATCCTGTAGACCGCCGTTTCCGCATGGGAACATAGAATTAGTTCTTAAACTGACCACAGGAGACGCTAATGACGCGAGAGACGGTGGCGCCATAGCGGCACGCACGGAGCGTTTAGGTCTGGTTTTGCTCTTAGTTTGGGTGGTGCTTAGGGCAGGATGACTCTTAGCCTTTCAGTGCCAGGGGTGGGTGGTGCTCTTAGTTCAGGTGGTGTCGGCAGGGTTTTGTCTGGAAACAGACAAACAGCAGTGTCACATCATTGTCTTTTTGTGACACTGCGCGCGCTTCCTTTCAGCACCACCCGGATACAAAGCTTTTGCGCTAAAGTTTTTGTGTCACCAAGAGAGGGGAAGCGCGCTTTCCTGCCCATTCCTCCCCTCCTCGTTCCGCGTGGTCTTTGAGCACCACCTGTTTCTGCCCATATCCTTCTTGCCCTTTCAACCCCGCTTCGCTCCACGCGCTTCCTTACACCACCTGGCTCTGGTCCTCCCGTTCCACCGTGTTGGGTCGGTAGCTCCCGGCTGTGATAGCGCACGGACGAAGAGCCTTGTGTTCTGTAGGAGAGGTTTCAGCGGCTAATAGACCTTTTCCGGAATTCAGTACCATCTTGTGACCCAAATGGCAGTTTCACTTTTACCGTACTGATGGCGGTAATGAACCTGTGGTCTGCAGTATTTTATGGGGCACCGTCACTTTCGCAAGTCAACGGTAAGCGAAAACGCGCGCTTCACTGTACAGTTCTTTTTAAATCTCTTTCAGTCTCGATGGCGAAAATTATGTAACCAGTCAGAACGAAGCACCATCCCACATAGACGCCTCGATAAAATTCTATACATCAAGGGGGTTTGAAGCCTAGTGTGTGCTAGTAACAGATGGACTGGACCCGAGTTAGAAATGAACGCTTACGCAGCTCTTGCGTCCAATTCCTGCTTCACGCCGCGCTAACGTTTAAAATGTATAGACATCGAATCATCTGCTTAGGAGCATCTTCAACTCCTTCCTTCATCTCTAAACAGAAGGACGTCATGAGTATAGCACATTTACCATTTTTCAGATGATGATAGTGATTCAAGTTGCCAGACCGAATTTTGTAAAGGGTTTGCAGCAGTGGTTTTTCAGCGGAAGGCCAAAACCAGGATTATCGAGTCATTCTTCCACTCCTGCCCATGGGCGCTTACTCCCTCAACACTGTGTTTCTTCACTGTGATATCGGCGGACGCCTTTTCTGCATCGAAGATTTCAGAGACGGACTGAGCAAGGCCGGCGTGCACAAGGACATCGTCGCGTGCGGTTCATAACAGATGAACCACGTATGGCTTGTCATCCTTACGTCGCTCGCCGCAAAGGCACAAGCTGGTGGCCGCAAATGAACTTGGAGTCAATGGCAAGAAGTACGTCGTGATTGACCGCAACAAGTCGAAGGTGCGTATCAAGCTGCACTGGGTTCTTTTTTGCATCTTTCTGACGGAAACGTTTGAAAAGCCCTGGATACCTATGGTAAGGTCGACGAGATCATTTGAGAGACGTGCAAAGTCATGGCCTTTGAAGGAATTCAGTCGGGTGGTAAGGCTCACTTTGAAGGAGGGCATCAGCTCAGAGTTCTTCCCGCAGCAACGCGGACTTCGAGGAGTCAGGCCCCATCGCTCTGGACAGGGCACCGCTTTCCTTGAGATTTCGTAGGGGGCACATCTAAAACGAGTGTCGTGTTCCACGCTGCGGCGGCTGTCGGCGTTTCGGATACGTGAAAGAAGAGCGTACCAAAACGTACGCAGCTGCGGCAAACCAAGCCGCGCAGGAAGCTGTTTATGGACAAGGATGAAGCTGAGGAGGCTGCGGGCGGAATGCCCGAAACCGAGGAACCTTCCCAAATGCCTGTGGCTCGTGAGGAAAGTCACGCCCCTGCTGCCCTCAAGCCGGGTGGACGTGAGCCTTCTACGGCCGTGAAGGGCGACGGTACGACCAGCGACACGGAAGCAAACCCCCCATAAGGTCAGCCGGCGGAGGGCACACGAAAGCACCACATGTCCAGTCGATCGAGAAATATGAGCATTGTTCATTCCCTCAACTCGAAGCCAGAACAAGCGACCACGAGGTTTGGTGCTTATCCTACGCCTCCAACATGGATCATACCCGCGCACTGGGGTTGGCAAAGTAGAAAGCACGTGCTAAGCTACACGCATTTGATAGGGTTCGGCTATTAATTCTTATCAGCGTAGTGGTTGGACACGAGTCTTTACCCAAGTGTCTTCCAAGGCATTCATTGTTACGAGCCGGATTCGAGTGCTCACACAGTTCTCCTGTCCAATCCATGAGCCGCGCTCAAGTGTCGTCAGCCGGGTGGTTTCGATCCCCACGTTATCAAGCTTTGCGAAGGCAAGACTGAAAAAAAAAAATAGTCCCCTTTTATCCTCAAAATTTAACCGCGACAAAGAAGCTTCCGCATCAGTGGCGGCCTGTGAGTGTATACTTGGGCCAGACTAGGGACCAGCACGCCTCTGCAAAACAATGAACATTCCAACCCGGTATCGTTTTATGACACCTTTAAGCCCACCCTCTGACTGACGAAATACGAAATATGCCGCTTAGTGTTGCGACTCGCAATTTTCAGGGTTTGAACACGAGGTGCAAACAATATCAACTGCAACGTCTACTTTTCGATGTAATGATTTAGTTGCAATTCAAAAAACAAAAATGTCAAATGTTAAGAAAATAGAGCGAGCTCTGCAGCCCTTTCTTTCGCACCAGAAAGTGTGCGTTAGTCATGCCGTTGGAGCATCGGCAGGCTGCTTTCTATTTCTCAAAAAGTCGGTTCAGCTGTCAGCGCTGACCTGGACCATGGACACTCGGGGACAGTTAATTGCATATGATTTCGCAGTGTCAAGTGCTGCGTGTTATCTGCATCTGCGCTCCGAATAACGTAAAGAACAAGGAATCACTTCTTTTTTTTTTCGGTGTGAGTAGTTTACCTAGACTGCGATAAAGTGCTCGTCCTACTTGGCGATTTCGAGTGTGTATGTAATGCAGACGATATGATATCGATTTCGCAGAACTGCGATAACAGTACGCAAGTCTTGAATGACATAATCGATGAGCGAGGTTTAGATGACTTGTGTACTTAATAGAAGATGCACGCAATTCGCTACGCAACTTTCAGGGGTCTTCACACGCTCGACTTGACCGCATTCGTGTTTCTGTCGATAAAGTTAAGGAGGCCTATAACTACAAAGTTAAGCCCGTTATTTTACGAACCATTGTCTCGTCGCCGTCACTATTTGAGAATTGCAGAAGCCTGTTTCACACTATAATTGGGAACTATAGAAAATGAACAACTTTTAAATGACAAATGTTTCGTCGCCAAAGATGAGGGATTGCTGCACCCGATATCCGACCTTGACGATGAACCAACGGAGCAACGGGAACTAATCAAGGAAGAAGTTAAGCTCGCAGCAATAGAATGATCAAGCTTCTTGAGATTCCCAAAGGTTACGTGCTCGTGCTAGAGGGAGACAGCTTCAAAGAAACTTGCAAGCCTTTCTTCAGGCAGGATGCGAACACCCAGAAATTCAAATTCGTGATATAAAATACGTAAAAATCCGAGCTGGAAAATATAAAAGAGACTTATTAAGGGGCGATTGTCCGATCGTGGCCGGAACGCTTTGTTGCAGGTGACCAGCCAACAAAAAGTGCCTTCCAAAACAATAAAAGAAATGCTCTAACGAAAGAAAAAAGAAATTGAATACGTGGAGAGTTTAGCAGTAATCGCGAGATAATTTAGCGCTCTTTCATGGAGCACTGTACAAAATTATTTTGGCCCTAAAGCAACATCACCGTCATACTAGAACCTCGAGCAGTTTATTTCGCGCATGCCTAGATTGGAGGGGAGATCGAAAAAATTATTTAAAAAAGACATAACTGTTGGGGAAGTATAACAGGGAACAGACTCGTTGTCGCGCAACAAAACACCAGGCCCTGATGGCATATACCTTTCCAGTGGTTATTACCCAGGCGAAAAATGCTGAGTCTGTGGGCTGTAGAGGCGTGCGCAATGGCTCATATTTTGTAAAATAAAAAAAAACTAAAAAAAAAAACTAGCACGCGCAGAGCACCTTCCACAGACCAGTACACAAAGATGGCGGCGCGCAGATGGCGCTTATTGGAAATGTCTATGGGTGGCGTGCGCGAACCGCAGGAGGGCGCTTTTTTTAGCTATAATCATCATCGTTTGTGACGTCACGGGTAGGACAGACTGGGACAGACCACACAGATCTTGGATCCCCTCGGCTCGTCAGCTGTCTTGAAGCGCTGTTTGGGTAAAGTGCGACAGAGCCCGTTTCACGCGTTGTGTTTATTTGGTGAATTAATATTTTGTAGGAAGACATTTTATCAGAGCATTAAACCGTGGCACGTGGAGTCATGCTAACAAACATTTATGACGCATAAGGTGTCGAAGCGCTCGGATGGTGGTGCGCTGTTATCTACCAAAGTACAAACAACTGGATGATGAAAATAGAATATCCAGCGAATTATTTCGCTACATCTACCACAGCGAATAGGGTGCATTCTTTAATATTCGAACATAAAACTGAGAAAAGAATGTAGCATCAAATTGAAAATAGTAAAGCCAAATTCGAGAGCCTCTCGAGTGTGTAGTAAACGCTTCCGTGAAAGTGGCTCCGTGTATCCTGTTGGTTCCAGTGTGTTCTGTGAGCACTGGTCTCTTAGTAGATCAAAGTTGATTCCTTTTTGAATTTTGTAAACCAGTAGACAAGCATTTCCTCAAAATAACGGGCAAAAAGAAGCGGTGGTCCTTTGGAGTCATTTCAATTAAATCCCTGCTTATTTGCCCGGTCGACGCGAAACGTGTGAAACCCCCTCGTGATCGAAGTCTTAAATCGGTGACACTTCAGCGTCCCAATAAATGAGGTATGCACCTGGTTTGAATTACTACCATTTGTGTGTTAAATTTTGCGCATCCAAATGCGCATACGTGATGAGCTTCTCATCTACAGATTTTAAATTTATAAAAGAATTTAGTTAAAAATGCATTAAGCAAAATTAATCAATCGCTTGAACCTGCCGGGCCATGTCAGACAATTTAAGCATTGATACAAATTTCTGCTTTTTTTCGAGGAGAAGTCGCGATGTGACAAACTTTTCTGCCACGTATTCGATGCGGGAACAGCTAAGAGTCAGTTGCTGACGAGCATTGGCACGGCAGCAACTGTCGAGTCACACTTGGATAGAAGCGTTGGTATCGGCAAGGTCAATGTCAATTTACTCTGGTGAATGTGAAATCATTTTCCTACAACAGCCTCTAAAACAAAACAAAAAAAAAAAAGAATCAGAAAGGCAGTAAATAGGCCTGACAAACGCCACACAAGCTGTAACGTGAAGCTCCAGGCTTGTTTTTGAACATTTAAAAGTTTTTAATATAAAAAGCAACTTTGAGCCGCCGTTATTCATTAGAAAGATCACTCACAAAAACGTAACTCACGTTTCTTTAATAAATAAACCGTCTTTAATTGGCAAATATACGAACTAACATAGCCACTCCGTACCTTTGACATAGCGCGTCGTCTGCTCGCATCCTGCCAGCTCCGTTACAGGAGGGCGACCGCGAGGTGGCGCCCCCAAGACATTTTGAATGTTTTCAAAGGTTCAAGCATAAAGTCATTCCAGTGTTGTTACGTATCTTTTTCGTTGCATACAAAGAAAATGCAATAATATTAATAACAATAATAATAATAAAGAGTTTATTTCCATCCTACGTCATTTACGCAAACACAGTTTCATTACCAAAGACCGGCGACTAGTTGAAAGGGCGCTAAGTCACGGAATACCGACCAATAACACATTGTAATATTGACTAAAAAATATTAACTAAAATTCTCACGCGTAGATTGAAGAGCGTTATCAGTGACCTTGTCGGAGATCACCAGACTTGCCGAATAAAAGGCCGCTCGATACAAACAAATATTCACGTTTTGAAGCGGTCTGGAAGGCTCTGCAGACTGCTGGAAACAGGTTGCTAAATTCAACCCCTTGAGAAGGCATTTGATCGAGTCTGACATGGCGTATTCTGGGATATATTGCCACAAGCTTATATTGAAAAGCTTACTTTTGAAGATGGGAAACTGGCGTACGAAATTTGTACGATAAGGCTTGTTGTAAAAAGTATTGTAACAGAAACCATATCCGTTTTATCTTCTGCTTGAAAAGATTGACCGCTTTCACCCTTGTTGTTCTGGTTATATTTTGAGCCCTTTAATTTACACGTCACAGGCAAAGTCGGCGTACGCGGGTTTGTGTTGAACGAAACCGAAACCAAAGCCTTGGCGTATGCCGATGATGTTGCTATATTTTTGCACCCGCAAGGGGAGTATAAAGAAGGTAGTGTCAGACTTGTGCCAGCTACTTCAAGAATGTAATGGATTACAATTACAAATTACCGAGCCCCAAATGTAATGGATTACCGTTACAAATTACTTTTGCTGAAAAGTAACGGATTACTTTACTCGTTACGTTATAAATTACTTTTACGTTACTTTTCCAGTACCCTTATCAAGAAAAACAATAGAAACAATTTTGATGTTTTCGTAAATGTTCTGCAACACTACTTTCCATTTCTCATACTATGGTAGTCCTTGTAAAAATAAAATATTTTACTTGAGAGAAAGATTGTAGGTGCAAGGTTCACCTGTAAGCAGTGTTGTGCCCGTTATGGAACATAAGTAACAAAATAGCATTACTCGTTACCTTAGCAGAAAGCCAACGCGTTACAGAGCTGCTTTACCATTTTGCAAAATGTAAAGAAATACCGGCGTCGTTACTTGCCATGACTAACGGACGTCACTTTTACGTCACTTTGCCGTTACTTTGTGTTTCACTGTTACTATATGGCAGCTATTAGTGTATGACTGTTCGTATATAGCGTCTCAACCACAAACGTCGCAAAAAGTTTGTCGAACCGTTTTTGAGAAACGGGAACTTGATGCTTACGGTCGATATTCCTCTACTTCAGCAAAGGCTTGTCGGGAATGTGGGTTGTGGTCTTGGTCTTTCGTTTCTTTGAACGTACCTAGAACTCTAGCTGATAGCTTCTGTGAATGGAAGAACTGGCGGGACATAAGAAATAAATTAGGACTGATGCGAAGCACCCCTGTTAATTTCCAGTTTTCCGTGGTCTGGTACAACGAAATAATAACTAAATAAATTGCATCACAAATTAGGACAGAAAAAACTGTCTACATACATCGCAAATTTAAACAAATATAGCTGCAATAATTTATTTACCCTCCTTCTGAAATATAGAAGTAAACTCAGTTAAGCCGTTTTCGGAATGTTTTCGCTAGCTTACATTAATGAGCACTGTGAGATATAGCTGAAAAACTATGCGAGTAACAGAACGATTTCTAAAGAAAGGTGCGTTCTTTTGCCTAGCAAAATTTAACCCCGACATTTTCGCGTAAAAAAAGTAAGTGCCATTGACGAATAACTTACCTTGATGTGTTTTTTCACATTAGAGTTCGAAGTCCCTGGTGTGCTCAGCAGCTTGAGTTTCGGCATACAGACTAGATATGCAAACAGCAAATTGTCTGACTTCGTTTACTTCATTTCAGACATAGCACTTAGCCGGGCCGTGGTAACGGAGTTTCGGTGGCTATTGCCATCTTGCACGAAAAGTGAGTGCGAGATGGGCAGTAAAAGGGGATTTTATAATAGGAATTCTAAAAAGACCTTGTTTGTTAGAGGCAGACGTCATATGACAGAGACAACTCTTCAGTATACGGACTGCTCACAAACAACGCACCTCATAGCCACGCTGGTTTTAGTAACGGTCCGGTGTAGGCTGCACAAGCAACAAAAAGAGGACACTGATGGCTTATTATAACCAATAATTATAACCAAAGATGATTAGGAATGATCATAAACGAAGTATAGCGCCGGCCATATTTTGGTTATAATCACATGCGTGCTCGTAGCATCTTTACGTGTGTATATGACTCAAAAAGGTAGCGAGCGTTTATAAGCTCTTTAACCTAAGTTTCTCTTTCACGGCCAAACACCTTTTTCTTTTTTTTTTTTTTCACACCGGCAGCAGCAGCAAAGTAAGGGCTAAGCAGACGAAAGCCATCACTATCACTGCTAGGAATGTGTCTCTCTGGATGAGAGGTACAGTAGCCTTCGCACACACAACCAGGAACTGCGATAAGAAAAAGGCGGGCGCAACGTCCAGCAATAGATAATTTGTTCTTTGAATGCCAAAAATGCCAAAGAGTTGGGGGTATGCTTTCTAGTGGAAGACTACGGTATTTATATCTGACGAACTGCGATACAAAGAAGTTGCCGTCCGTGGTGGTGATGCAGTCTTTCGTCTAATCTTTGAGGCGCTATGGGAGAAAGGATGCCCAGATGATTTGGTGAGGGCGACCTTCTGAACGAGAATCGTTCTCCAGCGAGAGACCGCACCTTTGCACCACGCAGTAGGGATTCTAAAAGATGGTGACGTCTTTCTGGTGACAGTCGCCGTTCAATGCTGCGATAACCTTGCTACTTCTTTTGGTTCAAAGCGTGGGAACGTCAACGCTTCCAAACTTAGAGTTTATCCTTTCTGTTGTTGACAGAACGAGAATTTATTTGTTTTGGAGAGAAGGATGTGACCAGATAGACAAGCTAAGAACGCAAAGGCAAAATCCTTTGAGCGGTGGCAGACTGTAGTCATCTGAACGGATGTCTTTTTCCAGAGAGACGGCTGCTCGTTCATGGTACGGTGATGGTGATTTTAGCAGCTTCTCTATAAAGACTGCACCAAGGACGCTTAGTGTAAAATAGTTTGTTGATGGGCGAGTTGGTGAACGTTTGGATACATGGTTTTGCGCCAAACCATGTATCCAGACGCTTAGTGGTTCCGCGCGGCGATAACGCTCGCCTTTTGGGCCCTGTTGTGGGAACTCTTCCGAAGGAGTTTGAAATGACGCCGTTTATACCTAGCTTTGTTGTACAAAATAAAAATGATTTTGTTTTCAAAATAATCATGCGGCCATTTTTATTCAAAAGTAACGATTAACGGGTAACGTAATTTGATAGCAGATACCGTAAAATAATAATGACATTACTTTACTCGTTAGTCACTTGGAATTGTAACGAGTACGTTAGTGCGTTAGTCAAAAAAGTAACGCGTTACCAGCAACGTCGTTACTAGTAACGCGTTAGTTTTAACACTGCCTGTAAGCTGACAAGGCAGCGAAAGCTGCAACCATAACCGCCGTCCCGCTAGCTTACCGCGACCGGAAATAATCCCTGGAATTGTGCAGAAAAAGCTAGCGGTGCGCATGCTCAGTAGCAGCATCTACCTCCGCTAGGAGATGCGGAGGGAAGAAGCTGATCTACGGAAGCTCCCTTTGGAAACGGGCCTTTCAAGTGATGTACAAGTAAAAAACAATTAAACACGAAGAGGCATCTCAGAAGAAAAATGCAATGGAAGGCGATTGTTTTTCACATAGCATTTTCACGTCTTTCTAGTGGTTCTGGTGACCGGTCATACGAAAAATCGTTTTTCTTCCGGTTAAGGCCCGTTCACACTCTTTCGACCTCTTAAAACTGGGTTCCTTAAAACCTCTTACAACGAGAGGACACACTGGCGCCATCTATTGGGTAGCAGAGTAAACTTGGCGGTCCGGCATATTTCCTATTTCTGTCTCGCATTATGCTTTCTTTCTTGGCTCGAAAAACTTTTGTCAACGTTATCAACGCGCCTTTCTTTTAGGTATTACACACAATTGACCTCGGTAATACCGCAAAACCTTCGCTCTTTTGAAATGCAGTTCCAGGGTCACCGCATAGATGGCGCCAGCGTGCCAGTGTGTTTTCTCGTCCTAAGAAATTTTAAGAGGCTTGAACAAGTCTCGGTCTCTCTCGGTCGTACTCGGTTGCAAGAGTGTGAACGGGCCTTTATTCTTCTCTTCACGATGGTTTCTAATTAAATTTGTTGAACTTGCTCTCTTTATGCCTCTGAATTGCCTGCTCATATTGCTCAATATTGTTTAATGCGTTCCTATTTAAAAAAAAAGCGAGTAAATAAAGTAATCTGTTACCAATGTTTTGTAACGAAATTACATCACAGATCACTGCCACAAAAAGTAATGTAGCAATTACAAGATTACTTAAAAAAGTAACGGATTACTTACCAAGTCTGGGCAGTGTCCGCGACTAAGTCTTGTCCGTCCTCGTCTTTTAAGTTCTTCCCTGGTATAAATTTTACCCATACCAGCACGCTCTCCATTCCAATTATGCTACGGGAGCCGTCATTAATTGACCAAAATTGTTGCGGAATGCGGCACGAAGATTGGGCCACCAAACCCGCATAATATAAGGGGATTTCCTGGATCAAGACGTCTTGCCAATACTTTGGAATACCGCGGCAACATTACCGCAACAGCACCGAGTACTGGTCCGTGGTCGTGTCTGAACTGAGAAACAAAGTATTGCACTGAGCCAACCGTGAATTGTCGATTTTTTAAGGTCGCCATTTGTAAGATTTTTTGTCGTTGCAAAAATTTGGCATGTCATGCAAGTCTTCTGTTGCACCCAATTTTATATACAGAAAATGGGTAGAGTATTTACAACATTTGTCTGGAGTTCATCCCAGAAAAAAAAAAATTAAACGCGATAATTTGTTCAGACGTGTAGAATATGGCGGGATCGGCTTTATCCACCTTTTGTACGACAGCTTGTGTCGTGTTTTTTTCTTCGTTCAGTGTATCGAACAGAGCTTGTTTGGGCTTTTGAAAAGAAATGCTAGATGCAAGTATATTTCTGCAAGCACGGGATTACAACTACGTTCATTGTGGCATTTTACCGTTAAAGACGTGGCTCGAGGAGAGGGTGATTTTTGTGCCTTAGTACGTCAATGTTTTGTTTTATACAAGGCGCCAGAAACTATTGAACGTGTTTTGATAGAGTGTTAAGATCCGTATTTTTTGTTGTGAGATTTGACAATGGACTCTAAAAAGGATCCGCAATAAACAGCTGTCATCATTTGGTATTTACCCGTAAATAAACCCGAACGTGTTCCGTACGATATAATCATTGCCTTGTGTCTGTTTAGCATATAAAAGTCACGCACGGCACTCAGGCACGCAGATATGGGTGTAAAACATGCCAGCGAGCATTTTAAAGGGCTTGTTGGGGAAGTGCAATCATACTGCGGCTCAGGAGAAGTGACTTTAGAAAAGGTTTATCTGTTTGATTATGTAAAAAAGAAAAATAATGTTAGTGCACCCACGAAAGCTTGGGCACTTATTGACATCGCTATTTGAGAGATTAATGAATGTTCGTATTGTCTTCAATAAAGGAAGAAAAAAATGGGCCTGTACATAGCCCCCTCTACACTCACAAAGCCTGGCAGTTCGACGACGGAGCCATAGAGTGCCCAGTCGCAGGTTTGGAGCGCGAGGATCTGGTAGTAGTAAGCACAGAGCATCAAAAAGCCATTTCTCGGGAAACCTGGACGTCAACCCAGAGTTTTTGCAGCAGCGAGGACCCGAAACGCAATTGTTCGCTTGGCAGAAGTGTGTTTTGACGTCTCGCCGCAGCGGGGCGCCAGTCACGTGGCTATCTTCTCATCCGTTGTCTGCCGCTCCACCTTTTCAATTTCGGCGGCCGCTTCTCGTGGAGATCTGCTAGGCTTTGTCAGCATATAGATGGCTATGGCCTGTAGCTCAGTCAGTAGCGCATGTGACCGGGGTTCGATCTCTGGCAGCGGTTGCCGTTGTTTGTTTTAAGATCGTTTAGCGCTTACGGATTGACCGACCTACACATTTCATGCTTACGGGGCTCCTGAGTTTGTTAACCCTATTAAGCTACCACCTTAAAAAAAGAAAAACCCATTTATTGATGTTTTTTTCAGTTTCAAAAGTTTTATATTTAAACCGTAATTGTGCCATGTTTCTAGAATGGACGAGCCTCGGGAGCAATGGGACAGCAACCTGGAATTTCTACTGGGAAGCATCGGCATGAGCATTGGACTGGGAAACATTTGGAGGTTTCCGTACGTGGCATACGAGAACGGGGGAGGTAAAGTGAAACAGCGCTGCTTTATGCACCTTCGAGTGGTACTAGCTAACGTCGTACGAGACAGAACACAGAGTACCTTGAGATTCGAACATTCCAAGGATGAGATTATCGCTTCAGTTAGTTATTTAATCTGGTGCAGGAGCGTTCCTGATTCCCTACATTATCATCATGACGCTCGTGGGGAGGTCCATGTTCTACATGGAGATGCTCCTGGGCCAGTTCCGCAGCGCTGGGGCCACGCTCTGCTTTGACTGCGTTCCACTGGCAAGAGGCGAGTGCAGTGAACTGCTTCGGTTTCGCGTCTGTCACCGTGTCTTTAGTCGTTTGTAACCTATCATCTGCAGGAGAGGTCCTCAAAAGCAAAGCTCCGAACACAATAACTAGACATATTCATGGTTTCTTGTTGTTTTTGTGGTCCTTGAATTGTTGGGTGCGTAATAAAAATATTTGGTTCGACGATCAACGGGATTCATCAGATGGAAATTTTGACGTATTTCCATCGGATTCAGTGCAGTGAACGCATGGCCCCGGCTTTCTTCCGTCCTCGCTTTTGGTGTCATCGCCGGAACGGAGGGTGAGCTGGGGCCCCAATCTGGACACTTGGCGAAAAAGTCGGCGAGAAATCAGATGGCTATGATTGGCCGGCGCCAAGGTCATAGCCAATCACGGCGGCCGGATTTCTCGCCGTCCTTTTAGCCAGTTGTCCAGATTAGGGCCCCTAAGCAGCATTCCAAAGCTGCACGGCGCCGGCTTGTCTCTGGCTCCGCGCCAGCTGTTCCAAGCTAAGCTCGTATTGGTTTCAAGTGCTGACGTCAGCACGCGTCACCCTCTCCCTCTCTTCCCGCCGCCGACATGGTACCCCTTCACCACCCCACTCTCGTCGCGACGTCATGCATGGCGCTGACCCACGGACGGACACCGGCGGGTTTTGTGAAAACGAGCGACTGAAAGCTAACGCATTAAAAGGGACTGGCCAAGGGTCATTGGCATAAGAACAAAATCGGGAATATATTATGTAGCAGATTCTGTTTGTATAAACATTGTATCTTAAGATTGGAAGGCCCTAAAAACCTAATCAGTTCGATGCTATAATGTAATCGTGGACGGTTGGGTACAGGGTGTTATGTGTGGAGCAAAGAAAAAATCGCTCCAAATGAAAGAACGCTTTGAACGGTGAGTGGCGTGCACATGATCCTAATCGCATGTTCGTTTACTATGACAGTTCGTAAGTTCTTACTGGAGTGTTGAAATCTCAACTATGTCTTATGGCCGGCATAAGAAAAGCAGTATTTGCTGGCAATATTCCCTTATGATGCCCATTCTGAAACATATATATTTCTTGTCCGGTTATTGCGACCCCATAGCGTCAAAGAAGGCTACTAACAACGCTTGCATCAAATGTCTGCGAGTAGTGCTTGTTGTCTGTTGGTCCTGTGAAAACGAGGCATAAACAGGTGTACAGCCAGCACTCGAAACGTCAAGAACACCAGCAACTCGTACGCATACCAACATTTTGTGCTTTCTATGATAACTAAGCAAAAAGAATCAAAACTATAGCTTTGGCTTGTTGGTGGCAAACAACTGCTGACAGACTGGGTTCTGTTTGCACAGGCGTCGGCTGGACGATGGTCTACACCTGTTTCGCCATCTGTGCCTACTACAACTTGCTGCTGTCCTACTCGCTCAACTACCTGTACTACTCCTTCTATGATGTCCTGCCTTGGACCGTCTGCAATCCGGACTGGGCAAACGACGAGTGTTACGACAAGAGTACCGTTTTGGTAACTTAACACCTTGGATCTTTTTTTTCTCTTTTTTTAAAGCCCTGCGGCGCATAAAGGGACCACGTGACCAGGTCTGGCCGGCTTTCTAGGGAAACCAAGGTCAATAATCAATGATACCAACGTAATGAAGGCCCAGTATTCACGGTTACACTGCTTACAAACGAAGCGGGCTTGCGTGCGGTGAAAAAAAAATAGCATCTACTGATCACATCTAATAATTTTATATAATTCATTATTCTATTCACATTTAAATTATGGTCATCTTATATGGGACACTACAACCCATACCAACCTCCAGAAAATATTTATCTTGCAAAAAAAAGATACTAAGAAGTATGTGTAATGTTGACATTGAATATCCAGTTAGTGATCTTTTTGGTCAACAGGGTATATTAAAAGTTTGTGATTTATACAAATATTGCATTTGGGCAGAATATATAATAAAAAAATTGACCCCAGCGTCACCTTGAAACCGTAGCGAACCTAAAACAAAAAAGTATATACATATCCAACACGAACGAAGGAACACGGGAAGTACCCTTTTCAAGAACTAATTGCGGCAATCAAACTATGGCATATACTTTCCAACTATCCTTAATCCGCTGACTAGTCAAGATATAGACATCAGCAGTACGTCGTTGAGCAGTTTAAGCAAATATTTTATTTCATACCATCAACAATGAGCGCTGATTCTTGCTTCCTGATTTGTTTTCTGCCCCTTCTTATCGGCGACAATCAGATGATCGAGGCTCGGGACGCTGTTGAAAAACTAACAATGAACACCACTGACACGAGACATTTAGCCTGGAGCTAAAAGAAGACGAGGGGGATGGGGAATCGCGAGCGCGAGCGAACGAGCAGTCGGATAAACCGTTTAACACAAGCCGGTTGTGCTGTTATTCTTTCTCGACCTCAATGTCCTCAACGAGTACCTAGCGAAAAAGCGCCTCAAAGCGCAACAATTATTTGGTGCCGAAACCCGGGACTTGGACTTGAGGAATCAACCTGAAAATGGATCGGCTCAAGACCAAGCGTAAAGTCCGACGCAATCAGAATACGAAGATAATCAACGAGATAACGACCATGCTCCAGTCCGTCGCCGTTGATGCCTCTTCTCTCGAGAACCTGAGAGACAGACTGGTAACCAGCAACGAGGAACTCCGTAAAGTCAACGAGGAGATCGAACCACACATCAGCGATAGTGACCTGGAGACAGACTACATCACTGTCGCAGAATATGAAGACGAAGTGGCTAGGACCCTCAGCGAACTGCGCAACAAGATCGCGCGGTTGCAGGCAACGCCAACCACATCCGCTACTGGAGCCGACGGCGACAGGGGCCACCCATCCCAAGCTACGGGAGTGAAGCTCCCCAAACTGCAACTTCTACACTATCAAGGGGAGCTCACGCAGTGGCAACCCTTCTGGGAGCAGTTCGACGCCTCAATACATCGGAACACCAAGCTCTCTGATGGAGAAAAATTCCAGTACCTGCGGTCGCTTCTGAATGGGCCTGCCGCCAGTGCCGTTTCCGGGCTGCAGGCTACGGCAGCGTGCTACAGAGATGCAATAGAGATACTTACTGAACGCTTTGGCGACAAGCAAAACATTCAGCGGGAATATCTGGAACGGCTTCGAAACCTTCCAATGGTAAAGTCAGTGCGTGATGTCCAAGGACTGCGCAATGTGTACGATCACGTCCAGACAAACATTCGCGGTTTGCGCTCCTTGGATGTTTCAAGCACGACGTACGCCACAATGATGGTGGACATACTCCTGTCCAGTCTTCCAACGGACATCGTTGTGGATTACCATCGACACAAAAGCTACGGAATACCACTTGTAGTTTCCGCCGGCAGAGAGGAGGGGGCTAGCACGTCTGGCGATGGAGCAGTCAACGTCGCTGCATCGACAACGGATGCCGGTGAGGAGCTGGCGAAACTTTTGCGGTTTCTTCGCGTGGAAATCGAGAGCAGAGAACGATCAGCACCGCTCGAGAAAAGACCAGCGAGTGTGCCGAGGATAGCTCCTAAACCGATACAAACTGTTTATCCACCATCAACGTTCGCGTTACAAACCAGCGGGACAGACAACCACTGCTTTTTTTGCAACCAGCAGAGTCACAACACCGGCGCTTGTACTGCTGACATCGCACTTGATGAAAAGAAAGGAAGATTAGCGCAAGACATGAGATGTTTTCGCTGCACCAAACGAGGGCATCGGTCCAAAGACTGCCGCAGCCAAGCGAGATGTTCTGGATGCAGGGGACGACATGTCTCGTCAATGTGCAATCCTGCTTGGCAGACGACAAGACCAGTTCCGGAAGAGACCGCCAATATACTCACCACCAGTAATACGACGCCTCACCGAGCATCGAGCGTTCTACTGCAAACTTTCAGGAGCTGGGCCGTGAGTGATGAGAGCTGCGCATATATCCGCGGTATTATCGATGGTGGAAGCCAGAAGACGTTCATCAGAGAAGACTTGGCAAGGAAACTTAACTTGAAAATTATAGGCCAACGAAGCATGAAGCTTAACACCTTTGCCAACAGCGGCTCGGACGTGATAAAACAGAACTTCACACTGGTCAGACTACGACTTCGAGGCCAGTATGCGATGACGGAGTATGTTTTAGAAGCCGTTGTCGTCCCATTTATCTGCCAAGATCTCAAAGAAACACCCGTCGAACATTCGTTCCTTAAAGCGATCACGGGGTCCATCGCTGACGAGTTGATGTTTCCCTCCGTCCAAGCAGAGGAAGGCATAAGCCTGCTCATTGGCGCTGACCAAATGTGGAGATTGTTGACTGGCGAAACACGCCGCTCATCATCCATCCCCGGCCTGGTGGCCATTTCAACTAGCCTAGGATGGACCTTTCAGGGTCCAACAGGCATCGTGAGAGTCTTATCGAATACTACCGCGAACTTGATGGTATGCGTGTTAGGAGTGGCATTGACCGCCGAGGACGACGGGGCAGCGTTAAGAAACTTCTGGGAGCTGGAGGCCATTGGAATCAGGGATGAACCGACCAGTACGAAAGAGCAAGATAGTACGGTACTCGAACAATTCACAGAGAAAATAAGTTGGAAGAATGGCCGCTACGAAGTCGCTCTACCCTGGAAGGAGACAGCAACAACACTTGGAAACAATTACATCACTGCCAGGTCTAGACTCCGCAGCCTGATCCAACGTCTCAAGCACGATGACTCCATCGCACTCTATGACAAAGCGATACGCAATTACTTTGAGGACGGACACGCGGAAGAGGTGAACGAAAAGTCCCCATGTGATGGACGCGTTTATTATATGCCTCATCGAGCGGTGATTCGAGCCAACTCGGAATCGACAAGAATTCGAGTGGTGTTCGACGCTTCATCACACGCGCCAAACACCGGATCTCTCAACGACCATCTTGAGAAAGGGCCTACCATTAACACAGAACTTTTGCCGGTGCTTCTCCGATTTCGTATGCAAAAGGTGGCTCTCACAGCTGACATCCAAAAGGCCTTCTTGCAGATAGAAATTGCAGAGTATGACAGAGATGCTCTCCGGTTTCTTTGGTTTGAGAAGACTCCCAGACCAGGCGAGCCGCTGCCCGATATCAAAGAGTGGCGCATGACGCGAGTTCCTTTTGGAACAACTGCCAGTCCATTCCTACTTGGAGCGACAATTCGTCATCACTTAAAGAACGTGAGTGATTCGAACAAAGACATCGCGGCTCTTTTGCTGGACTCATTTTACGTGGACGACCTACTGATTGGAGCCGCAAGCACCGAAGAAGCCCGAAGACTCGCTGATGGAGCACAGACATTGCTCAGAGAGGCCGGCATGGAACTTCGCAAATGGAATACCAATTCCAGCCAACTGCAGAACCTATTCAATCAAAAGGAGGGGAACGTCGATAATTCACCTCAGATCACGTCAATCAAGTCCCACGAAGTCACAAAGGTACTGGGACTGGTGTGGGACAAAACCACAGATTCCTTCACGTTCTCTAGTGACCATCTCTTGGACATTCTCTTGACAAACATGACTACAAAACGCTTCGTCCTCAGAGCCTCTGCTAGGATCTTCGATCCCCTAGGATTCCTCTCACCTTACGTCATACGAGTAAAGATTTTGTTTCAACGTATATGGCAACATGGTCTGGGATGGGATGAAGAACTACCAGAAGCACTACGGCAAGAGTGGACAACGTGGTGCGCCGAGTTAAAGGACTTGCCACGCATCATGGCTCCGAGACACTTACAGAATGCGGATGGTGAGAGCAAGCTGGAGCTTCACGTTTTCACAGACGCCAGCCCTCAGGCTTATGGTGCCTGTGCCTATCTTCGCGCCGTGGACAGAAAAAAAAATGTCAGCGTCACTCTGGTGTTTGCCAAGTCCAGAGTTGCCCCGCTTAAGACGCTGACCCTCCCACGACGAGAACTGATGGGAGCCCTCTTGGGAGCACGCATGGCTAAATATCTGTGTACTGTTTTGTTTGGTGTCGTAGTTACGCTATGGTACTGGACAGATTCAATGATAACCCTCGGTTGGATTAAAGGATCAGCAACTGCATGGAAACCTTTCGTCGGCAACCGAGTGACAGAAATACAAGCACTAAGCGATCCCTCTAATTGGCACCACTGCCCGGGCAGCGCGAACCCAGCAGACGCCCTAACTAGAGGAAAGACGGTAATGCAGCTAACTGCGTATCAGTTATGGTGGTCTGGGCCTGAGTGGCTTTCCCGAGAAGAAGGAAACTGGCCAATTGGCAGTACCTCAGAAGATGAAAACCTCAACGGAATTGATGGGGAGAGACGACAACAGGTCGGGGAAATACTGCTGACCACTGTGAGTGCACCAACCGCACTCTTGACATTGGAGAATTTCAGCAGCTATACCAAGATGCTGCGTGTCACAGCGTGGATAAAACGATTTGTTCAAGGTTGTCGTCGACAGAACAAGTCACCTGAACTGCCCCTAACGGCAGATGATATTAGAGATGCAGAAGCTTTCTGGATCAAGAATGTCCAACGAGAATGCTTCGGCAGAGAGATCCAGGAGCTGGTTCAAGGCGGAAGTATCTCAAAAGGATCGAGAATAACCGATCTGCAGCCCTTTCTTGACGACACAGGAACCTTGCGTATTCGAGGCAGACTTCACCAATCCACAGCCTCGGAGGAGGTGAGACATCCTACTCTTCTGTTAGGAGATCACCCTTTCACCAAGTTGCTTGTCATGAATGCTCACCTCAGAGTATTACATGGAGGCTTGCAGGCCACTCTGACAGAAATTCGTGACAGATTTTGGCTCTTAAGTTCACGACGAGCCGTGAAGAAGATCATCGCGGAATGTCGCATCTGTCGACGATTCCAAGCAAAACCGGCCACAGCCCCCGTAGCTCCGCTACCACGGGACAGAGTGGAAGAGAGTCACCCCTTTCAAGTCGTGGGAATCGACTTCGCGGGGCCACTGTTGGTCAACTCAGCAGGGCAGTGCGTTAAGGCCTACGTTGCCTTATTCACTTGCGCGACCACCCGGGCACTACACCTCGAGCTGGTATCCACCGCGGCCACGGCGCCATTTCTTTTGGCCCTGCGACGCTTTGTGTCACGAAGAGGTCTCCCAAGCACCATTTATAGCGACAATGCGCTGACATTCAAGAGAACAGCGAAGGACCTGCCGGCCTTGTGGGAGGCTATTCGCAGTGCAGAATCTCAAGACTTCTGCAGTGTTAACCGAATCACCTGGAAGTTCATTGTAGAACGGGCAGCCTGGTGGGGAGGCTGGTGGGAGAGGATGGTGAGGTCGGTGAAAACGTGCCTCCGGAAAATTCTTGGACGGCAGAGCTTGTCGTTTGAAGAACTAACGACGGTACTGACTGACATCGAGGCAGCGCTGAACTCTCGGCCACTCACCTACCTTCATGCCGATAATAGTGAACCAGCGGTCTTGACCCCCGCTCACCTACTCATAGGAAGGCGATTGATAACTCTTCCAGAGGCGGAGCCAACCCACGCGTCATCGAGAGATTCACTAACACGCCGGTGGAAATATAGGCAGAGGCTCATGAACAACTTCTGGGTACGTTGGAAGAAAGAATACCTACTAGAGCTTCGTTCGGCCCACCTTGCACCACCGCTCAGCAGCCGTGCACCGAACGTTGGTGATGTAGTACTGTTGCATGACCGTATCACTCCAAGACATCTTTGGACCTTGGTACGTGTCGTTGAAGTTTTTCCAGGAAGAGATGGAAATGTAAGGGCGTGTGCTGTTAAGCTGCCGTCTGGTTGTGTAATCCGACGGCCAGTGCAGCTGCTCTACCCTTTGGAAACTTTGTAAATCTTATCCCCAATTACCTCACTTCGTGAGCGGGGGGAGGATGTTGAAAAACTAACAATGAACACCACTGACACGAGACATTTAGCCTGGAGCTAAAAGAAGACGAGGGGGATGGGGAATCGCGAGCGCGAGCGAACGAGCAGTCGGATAAACCGTTTAACACACGCCGGTTGTGCTGTTATTCTTTCTCGACCTCAATGTCCTCAACGAGTACCTAGCGAAAGAGCGCCTCAAAGCGCAACAGACGCCCCGTGTTTTGTAAACTGTGAATGACAATAGTCTCTTTAAGGGGGCATGAAACGAATTTCTGGCTGGGATAAATGAAATTGGGACTTTACGAGTCGCATATCGTTTAGTTGGCCAAAAGGAAGAGGGTAGAAAGTCAAAAACCAGCTTTTCGGTACGAACATTTGAAAACATAGCGGACTATTTTGTACCTCCTTTCCTTCGAAAGCTCTCCGCCTTTTCACTATGATACATCCGCGGTTCCCAAAGCGCGTCAGCGGTGCCAACCTGACGTCAGCCGAGCCCAGCACACGCTTTGAACACGAGAACTGCGTCACTCGGACGTATGCGCTCGTCAACAATCAATCCGTCGACGAATATTCGGATCTGCGTTCGTGGCGAATGAGTGCCCTGACGGAACTTATCGTCACTGGCGAATGACAATTTCTATGGTGTGCATAAAAAGCACGGTGGAAGCTAGGAGTCATCGCACCGGTGCCGAAGAATGTCACGACAACGTGATTTCACAATTCGCGTTTGAGCTCGAGGATTAAAGCTAAGGAGGAAGAAGTGGGAAAATAGTTTCATTACCCCTTTAAAGTACAGAGTATAGTGCACAACTTAACGCAGGGGATGTCTTTGTTTCGATCCTGAGCTCTCGCACTATCATGACAAACGCAGAACGAAATCAGTTTTTTTTTACCTCGAGCAATATTTTGTTTTGCTGCTTGTTGATAAGTATTTTTTTTGTGTGTGTGCGTCTAAAACGTTGGTGACGCTCAAGTTCAAAAATTTACACTAGCTTGATCATGCTGACAAAGACCTGGGGAGTCAGCGTGTATGTGTCGAGCTACAATACGCATAAAGTGTGAGGTTAATCCGAGGGTGCGGACGCGAGCTGGTTAAGTGGAGAAACAGGGACAGGACATCACGAATCGTGTTGTTCTGTCACTTTCTTTCCCCACTCTCCAGGGTTACAAATGAAAGCCTGTGGATTGTGCATGCCGTCTGTGTGAGGCGGAGATTGGGCTGGTGTCTGCAAGGTTATTACAACCACACACTTTATGTTCATGGTGGCTAAAGGCATGCTATGTATACCGGTCTTTATGAGCCTTATTAAGCAGGTGATTTTTTTTTTTACTTTATAAACCCACTGTTAGCTTTCTCCACGCACCTGCTCTGCTTAGATAAGGTAGTGTATATCATCTAATTTTAAATATTGCTCACAAATGAAATCCCCGTCGGGGGTATTCTTGTGGCCGTGTTTAATGATGGACACTATGCGTTCATATGTTTCATACTACTTTAACCTTCGTGTAAACGTCAAGTGTGACGCTCGGGCGTTACAATTCTTCACCAAAATAACTTTGTACATATATTCCGTGTTCAAAAATGACCGACAAGGAGCATTTGAAGCGAGCGGAAGTGCGTGAAAGTGGAAAGAGAAACATATGTCGGCCAGCAGTGACGCGCGAAATGCACAGGGGCAAGAAGCTTGATGTTCCAGATGTCTACAAACGCAGTTCGCAATGTGCAAACAAATCATTTTTGGCGCCTTAATATTGGCGGATGACATATCAAACGTACTTTATTGGTTCTGGGCAAGGATGTTATAATAAGCAGAAGGTGGTGTCCGAATTCTCTATATAGGGGGAATTCGGACCCGCCACTTGGTCGCTTGGCTAGTCGACCAAGCGGCGAGCAGACGACGAGAGCAGCGTCGGTGCGCAAGGCAGTCTGGGATTGACTTCCATTTCCGGCGTGCTTGAGCATGAAGCCATGCTCGAGCATGAAGCCATGCTCATGGACTACCCATTATCATTCCAATCGTAACCAATAAGAGCTAGACGTTCTGACGTCACCGCAACAACTGCTCGAGAAGCAGAAAAACTTGCGCTCCTCATTCACCGACAGCTGCAGGGCGTAGCTTGTCACGTTCATGCTCCTTGCTACGTGATTTGTTCCTATTGGCTAATTCGCAATCTCATTAACTGGTGAGTGAAATGTTAGCTCTCAAAGACCTGCGGTTCTATCAGTAAGTCCTTGTTGATTGTTTTTTTAATTATTATTATTATTATTATTTTTTTTTTACAGAAAGCGTGCAAGAAGGTGAACAGCACGCTCTACAAGATGTACATCGATTCGAACTCGACGAGGGCTCTCAATGACAGTGCTGTGCTCGGTGGAAAGTTTGGAGATGTCTTGGTGCCCTTATCGACATACGCAGACGCGATCGGAAACTGCAGCGAACAAGTGCAATCGTCTCCGGAGCAATTTTTCAAGTAAGGAAGTTTTGTTTTTAATAGCTTTATTTTTTATACGTTTTCGTATGCGTGGTCAGAGCGTTGCTGGGGGTTACAAATTCGCCACGACTCAATTGCCAACTCAGTCTATTGACTGAGTTGGCAATACATGATACATGCATGATGAGGTGACACCATGCATGTATTAGCGAGAAGATGGAACTATTGGAAACGTGCAACATGTCTGAAGCTAATGCGCCGCTCTGCTCTGGAAGCTGGTTGGCAGCGCCACCAACGACAGCGGCCGCGTTGCGTCGCATAGTGAAGGTGCGTTTATACTCCAACGTCGGCGAACCTAACGTTCGCCGGCGCAAAACGATGTTCGTCGTCCACTTCGCCACGCTGCCTCACGTTGCTGAAGGAATTGTCAACAGTGTCTATAGTCCGGCGCAGTCTATAGTCGGTTACAAGTCAAGAAGGTAGGAGAAGCTCCTCCCACAAGTGTGATGCGCCCGTTTCAAATCTCTCCGCAGTCGAAAGAAGAGTTCACTGGAAACGCTCCTTGTTCCGCTTCAATGGATTCCCACTTGTCTCCGATCCCACTTTTTAAGAAAGCGACCTTTGTATTCATCGGAGAGGGAACCGAGCCCCTGAAAGCAGCCTTTGTATCCATCGGGGGGAAGCTAATACCCGAAGGTCGTATTTGTTTCCGTCGGTGTGGGGAACTCTAATCTCCCTCTCGTGGCTTCCACAATGCTAAGTCAAAGTCGAAAGATAAAGCAAATATGTACAGAAAGGCAAGACCCTCCTCGCGCGTTGGCCGTGACGTCACGGAGACGGTGGGACGCTGTTGGATGCGGAGGTGGCGGAGGGATATCCGATTCCCTTTGAGGGGCATTTGCCGCTACCTTCTTAACCTGTAACTGACTATAGCGAGCCTCGACGCGCTCGTCCTTGCTACGCATGCGCGTCGTCATGGCAACCAGGGCAATCGCGTTACCATTTCCGGTTCCTCGGTTTGTCGCCGTTCGAAGCGAGCCCGCGAATCCTTGTTCCTCGAGTTTAGATCTGCTGTCAACATGAACGTAGACGCTCAAACAAAGAAAAAAAGAGCAGCTGTGCTCCTGTGGCGTCGAATCCAGCGCTGGAGGAGGCGTACGATGTATGTGCGCGACATCTTCGACAAGCGGGGTTGGGAAGAGGGATCACAGAGCGGGAAGCCCGAATGCTGAATGCATGTGTATGTGCGTGTATATGTCTTTGTAGGGTTCGGTGTGTGTGTGCAGCAAATACTCTTCCAGAACACTAGCGCGGCGTTCCTTTTCGTCACCGGCGCCGCAACCACCGTACCTTCGCTTCCCCCCCTCAACACGCACACATACGCGCCTACGCAATACCCACCCTCGCCGTCGTAAACCATCTGTACGAACGAGTGCGTGCATCCACAGTATGGGTGAAGGGATTGCCCCGAGGAATGCTTTTCCTAAACTATTTCTCGCAAACCACCGCAAAAGACGGGGACTTTTTTCTTTTTTTTTTCAGTCGTACGCATTGGGAGTGGGTAATTTAAAACTCTGTCCGTCTTTTGTCCAAACCCCTCGCGACGTTTCCATTCCTTTTCAACTTTGTCACATGGTGTTGTTTATTGCTGCTTGTCATTTTTGTTTTCCGTTCTTTCCGCGCGGGTTTGGTCGTCCGACTAAAAATAGCAGCAAAAATAATTTAAAGGATGCTTACAGCATTGACTATCAGTTTCGTAATAAACATATATGTAGCAGTGACAAGCGAGCTGCCATGCCGCGCATTTTGTGGGCTATTCATACTGGGCCAAAATAGAACGGGCCTCAGCGGGCCCGTGAAAATGAGTGTCGGGCCGGGCCGGGCCGGGCCGGGCCGTACCAGCTGTCGGAAATAAATAGCGGGCCGCGGGCTGGTCCGCACCCAAGAGACAGCGGGCCGGGCTGAAACGGGCTTCTAAATATCGGCCCGTGCAGACCTCTCGTACTCACAACTTCACTCGCGTAAGCGAGGACATAATTTGATTCATTTCGGCGAGTTCTACAGGCGGAGGAGACATTGACATGCAAAGTGTCAACTTACCGCTCTTCATGCCGCAGATAGTGGCCACCGGACGCCCATCGGTTCTCCTTCCTGAGCTTGTCCCGGTAATCGATGCAGCCAAGATCGTAAAAGCTAGGCGACCTCTGACTGCCTCAATGAGACGCTCGGCATCACTTGTTGGCAAGACCATTTCGCTCCCGCTCTGGCTCATCTGGCTACCGCCGTGCGCCATTTTGATTTCTCCCTACCCGTCGCTCGCGCAAAGGTTTCTGGGTAACGACCGTCGTCAGCCGACGCCGAGATTCGAGCAGGGCCTACCTCGGCGAAACGTTCGCCGACGGTCGCCGAGGCGCGCTACGTTGCGTCACGTTCGACTCTCGTCGAAGTATAGACGCTCCCTTTGCAGCAGCGTAACGCAACGAGGTCAAGCGCGTGCGCCCGTCGACGTTACGTTGGAGTATAGACGCACCTTGAAGCGCTATCCGCTCGGAGCTTTTCATAAACCTGATTTATATCGTGCGATTTCGCAGCTGCGGCGTTGAGCCCCGCAGCCTCCACCACGCTTTGTCTGCCGCACGAGCGACGTTGCAACTGCGAAATCACAGACACACCCCCAAAAAAAATTCTCACTATGTGATTTAGGTTTAATGTGCTAGCAGCGTCTTGGCTGCGTCTACGCCTTCCAGCGGCCGTGTTTCTCTATCTACTCCGGAGTAACGGTTTGCCACCTTGGAATTTGAAAACCTACCCGCGTCCATGTGTTTTCCTGAATGTGTTTTCACGTCATTCAATCCATAGGAGACGCAGGAAGCTTGGTTTCAATCGTGTGTCTAGCAGTTGTAAGCGGCAAAGACTCAACCAACGTTACTAGAACCCTCAGTTGGGAAACTCACCGTTGAAACCTGGGCCGCTGGCGTCCACCGAGACCGAGCTAAATACGACAACAGCGCCACTGTGGTCACCTTGAGCTTTTAGAAAACATGTTTTTGCGTGAAAACCGGCGGAATTTTTTTTTTCTGTAGTAACGTTTTTTAGAGTTTAGTATGAAAGGAAGGGCGCGTATTGTTTTCTAAAATCTTTAGTTTGCAAGGTTTTGCAGTACAATTAATATTGTTTTTATACAACCATGCCTCAATTGTGATTTCAGGTAGCGCGTCCCGACCTAGGTGCATCTTAACCTCGGTAGTAATCCGCAGCCCGTCCGCTTGGGAGACGGGGGAGGCACCCTCGAAGCCCCTTCCACACTATCTGTTTAAGCACCAAAATGGCCGGTCGAAGCCAAAATAGAAGTCACGTGCAGTTCCTCGAGTGGCCGCTGCGGGAGAAATGGCGGCGCAGTGATCGCCATTAGCTCGGTTCTCGAGTACGGATTGGTGCCACTTTTTCAGAGCAGTCTCTATGGGAGTTTCCCAACTGAGTGGTTCTAGTAACGTTGACTGCAACATACCGCCATGATTTTCTTTATCTGCGCTAGATTATGCCTCTGCGAATCGTTTATGTGTTCGACGGTCCGGAAATCACTAAGAGACGATATGCGTGAGAACCAGTACTTGATAAAACCTACATGAGAAGTATGTTTTCCTCCTCTTATTATCAGATTGTTCTTGGCTCGCCGGTAGATTGAGTAGATGTGCTGCGATTCAGATAAACGTGGCGGTTTTCGCCGGCGCATAAAGGAGACTCGTATTCTCAACTTGCAAATCTCGTAAAAAAATAAATGAATAAAAATTCGCGCCGAGTGGGGCTAGCTTTGACCATTTTGTATAGCGCCGGGCTCAGGCCGGTAAGCTGACATCCCTTAGAGACCAAGCTTGGCTACTACATATAATGTTTATGCCAGTCTGGTCGTGTTCTATGCGAAATGATTCTGCTAAGGACCGTACCGTGGAACCACTGCCCTGACGCGTGCTTCCAATAGGCGGCGTCTTGTCTAGCTTGCTTTTCACAGAGCTCGGTGTTTTCCAACACAAAGTCTGTGGACTGAATTCTTCACGTCTTCTTCCTTGATCGAACGTAGGGCAAAGATCGGACACAAACACTGCGTCAGCTCTTCGGATGGGACTCATGTTCAATTGGAGCTTGACTGATAGAACATGAGCCGAGCGGTGCGTCAAAGCCGGGGACAAATAATTCCTATTGTTGGCCCCATGGGTTAGGTTCGAACTTAGCCACCAGGGGCGCATTGGTTCAATCTCCTCTCGTGTTTCGTGTCATTAGAGTAACCCAGTTCTGAGTGCATAAGACTGCTCGAAGAGAACCGTTAACCGACTCCGCCTTTGACTGCAGTCGTCAAGTCCTGAACCGCAGCGGTGGCATCGAGGAGCTAGGCACTTTGCAAGGGGGTCTGGTCCTCGGTCTTCTTATCTCTTGGATTGCTGTGTTCCTCAGTGTCTTCAAGGGTGTTCGATCCTCCGGAAAGGTATCTTATTCCGATTGCGATTATTCTGTGCACCTCAGGTCGTCTTATTGGATTTTTCCAAATGAAATTCGATTGCAATGACATATTACGCAGAAATACTTAGCCTACAGAAAGAAAGAAACACACGCGAGCAAGAAATGGAAAGAAGCGCGTCAACCGGAGCACACGAATGACCAAAGCGGGCGCTGCGCGCGGCAGTTTCCACAGCAACTCGCGAGGACGCTGTGACTTGGACCTATGCCACGCCGCCACGGCGCGGCGTCCGCGCAAGTTGACCCTTTACAAATGTGCCCACCGGCTATAGTAGCTGCTAAAACTCTTACCCAAGTCCGCCATAGTTTGATCACGTATAGCCTATGCACGTATTGGACACAATCGCTGCGTTTGCGTTAGCGCTCGGCGTGAACCCGGCTCAGCCTTGTTTTCGTGTCCAAAAAACGAGCGTGAAGTGCACGTTTGAATGAATTGTCCGGTAAAATTTTGTGTTGGAGGAAAGAATTTAATATGATTGTTATTGACTCGAAACGCATAGTCCGTGCAATTGACTCCGTAAATGTGACGTCACGGGTCCAAACAAACCGTTGCTAGGGTCGTTGTTATGGACAAATACATGTGGCTAGATTTCGCTACGAAAACTCGACCGTTCAAAAATCGGGAGTAGGATTTAAACTTGTAAAAATCACAGATATAGGGAGCTTGAGTAACATATATGTTTCGACAGAAGTGTGCCGGTAATCGCTTGTTTCCGAAATATTTACGACTGCAACTTCCGGTCCTCAAGATGCCTGCAGCAGACGATGAATGCAAGAAGTATGCCGTCTGCCACACGCCACCCGGCCAAGCCGGCGCCGTCGTTTGAATCGTGTGAATAAAGACGATATTCTTATATTGCATCAGTTTGAAATATATTGAGTTTCAGACACTTATAAGAATTCAGGTTCGATGCGAAATATGGTTTATCGAAAGTCCGCGCGTTGATCGAGATGATCGTCTGCTAAAAGATTGCATTGCTTCCGTCAGAAAAGCACTTCAGCCGATCGGTTCAGATCCGAAATTTTGTTTGCGGACTCGAGCAAACAAAATTTGGGAGCTTCGTACCTCGTTGTAACCAAGCGTGGAGAAAGATTCTTGCGGTTTCTTCAGAATTCCAGAAGATACCAAAGTGCTAAAAAACTGCATAAAAAACATAATATGAGTACATGTATCACTGGCGGATAGTTGCCTTAATGTAAAAAAAATGGCCAAACCAACCGAGAGCACGTAAAACCGATATTCTGTTTGGTCCATAATGTCTTAAAATATGAAACTGTATTCATACATTATTACTATAATATTAAAAACGTAGTTGCATGTAAGTAGTAGTACGAGTAAAATCCAGCTGAAACTTGCAGTAGTCTTACATTGCTATGATAAAACAGCGTTGAGAAGTATGCCTGTGTCCATGCGCTATCCGTTTATTTTGTTTGTTTATATATCTACCTTTGGTGATGTTGTTTCATTGTGTTCTTTATATATGCTATTGTGTTCGGACTAGCTTTTTAATTTAGTATTTAGTACAAGAAAAAAAAACAGGAAAAAACTCACATATCAGTGGCCTCTACGGCTATGGCGATGCACATGAGAGAGGCCAGCAAATCTATCGTGTCGTCTGCTACCAAAGGAAAACGGAGTGTAATGCTTCAGAAATGAATTGCATCGTTTCAATTCGAAATTGAGACAACAAGAAAACCTTCATAATTAAATATCAAGAAGTTAGGTTGCTTACAAAAAATTATTTACTTAGTTGTAAGCAAAAATCTAGCCTAATGTGGTCTCCATACATTAGTCCATGGCAACGTCCCTAACAACGGTTTGTTTGGACCCAGACGCTATGTTGTGACGTAGTCACTTACGAGGTCAATATCTGTATTGTATATGCCCCTCTGCGTTAGTAATAGGCAATATAAAAATAGCAGCGCCCCTTGCGGTTCAGGTTTACTCTAGGAGAAGAAGACAGTCAACGGATAGTTTCACTTTCGGTTTCGCTGGGTTGCGAATCTGTCATCTGCTGTCGTCTCCGCACGGCCCTGCCGTGCCAGCTCAATGCTTGCGCTTGTTTGAAACCTCGGTAAACAGCCACTTAGACTAGTACTACAGTTTTATAACACCCTTCCCTATTGAAAAATCCACCAGCCCGGGTCTGGTGTGTTTCTGTCGTTTACACTAGAGCGGAAATTCAGACACGGGTCTTGGCGTGTCCTATTGTCTTGGCGTTTTCTGGTGGTTTGGTGCGCTCTTGTGTCTTGGGGTGCTCTGGTATCGTGGCGTGTTCTAGACTCTTGGCGTGATCCTGTTAGTGCGTTCTGATGTGACCCGGCCGATGTAGTGTCTTCTGGGGTGACCTGGTCATGCATGCACGGTATAATTTAGATGCGGAAAGGACTGCTAAAGACAACAGCTAGCAAATTTTGCAAAAAGAGCACCAATTTTTCAATGGGTTAGGTGTTCATTCTGGCATGAAACAAAACTACAAAGACAAAGAGAATGAAGCTTAATATTTTTATTTTTTTCCCAACATGCACCACTCGTAAACATTCCCTTGCACACAGGGCTGTCCATGGCTTTTTTCTTCTATGCCGTTTTTGCCAGGCATCTGGTGGTAAGATGATGGCTTGAGCAAGTTGGTATTGCGTGATAAAACCTACAGTGCATGAAAAAATACACCAGCAGGTATTCATAATAAAGCTTAAAATAATAAAATCACTGCTACAACAGTAAACAATGAAGTTCTGTCGTGTCCAGCCTGATAATCAGTCAATTTATCACTCGGCTGCCCTCCCGCATTCCATCTGCTTTCTTCTACCTGTGGGCAACATAATACAGTCAATCCAGATTTTATCGAACTCGCAAAAAAAGTCTACCACTACGATATAGTGGGCAATTCTATGTAGAGGTTTTAATGAATTTGACAACGAACAAGCACGCCACATTTAGAAAAGTAGTTTACTCTCGAAGGGGCATCTGTACGTCATGAGGGACGCTCGCCACAGAAATTTAGTGGCCGCTTCTTCGTTTACCGGCTGACCATCTCTCGAGCCCTGCAGTTTGATTATCTGCATCCGATCCGTATCCGCAGACTTTGTATCCGCATCCGAACCGCATCCGCAAACTTTTACATTATTGTATCTGTATCCGATCCGCATTCACATATTTTGTATCCGTATCCAAACCGCATCCCTAAAATGTGCAACCAGATCCGACTCACAATCCAGGCATTTATTGTATATCATGACATCGAGCGAGAATGAAAAAAAAAAGGAATACAAAAAGCACGTTTTAAGTCGTTTGCTTATCTTTGTACAAATAGATCTTCGCGTCACCATTCAAAGGAGATGTCATTTTATCAATATCAGTTTCATCGTATTTATATTAAAAGCGATATGTCTTCCCAACACACTGGGCGTCGAAGGAAAAATTATCTCAGTTATATGATCGTCCTAGGAGTCCGCGACACTTTGCCCAGAAGTGCACAGAAAGGATGTCAAGGCACTTCTTTTGTTTTTGGAATCATGACCACACTACTCTTTGCGGAGAGGGGGACGTTCCTTCTACTTTATTGTGACTTGTACGTTTGAGGCTTTCTTTGCCGGGAGAAAGTTTCCAATCTTTCCCTGCCAATGTACTAGCTTTCTCGGAACCATTGATGCCCTACAATCTTTACTTCTTCTTTAGATAGCATTTTTGACAAGAGGAAACGCACTAACTGAAACGATCTTCAGTGAGATTCAGATCTTTCTTAGGATTCCTATTGTTTCTTCGAAACGCGTTTTGTGGAAATACGTTTCGTGAATAACTTTTCATAGACATACATTTTATGGACACACGGTTCGTGGACTCTGTACGTTTTGTGGGCGGGTGTAGGGCAACTCTTCGAAATGCAATTTGTCGAAGGGCAACTCGTCGAAGGGCAATTCGTCGAATAGGCCGATTTGTAATAGGGAAACTTGTCGAAGGGCTGTTTGTCGAAGAGGCCTTTTCGTCGCCACTCGTCGAATAGGCTGGTTAGTCGATATCCTTTTAAACGCACCATTTTGCATCTCCGTTTGAGCAAGGATACTTCAGAATTTCATCATTTCTAACATACATTATATGTGCTCGCGTATGAATATTTTTCTATATAAATAAAATAAGTCACAAGAGAGAACAGTAAAAACGAAAAATTTAGTAATACAAATGAACGCACACCATTACACATCTCTCTCTCTCTCTCTCTTACAGTCTGATGCTAAAAGCGACTGCTCGGAGGGTGTCCAAAGCGTTGCTGGGAACGTACTGCGACAATATGTTTTCAATCCTGACGTTGCAGTATTGATACTTTCGTTTGGGCATCCGAGCGACGTGTCGCGCGCTTGCTTGGGCCAACTTTGTTTCATTGAGGGCTTGCTCCTTTTTGAGTGCGGCCAGGAAAACCCAGATTGGTGGGCGAAGCGCAGGCAACAGTGGACTTCAGAGAGAACAAATCGAGACCAATCACTCTCTGTGCACGTCAAAACGCGCAATTAATGGTCCTTACCTGAAATCCCCTGTGCCAGGCTTCAGCACTGTTGCTCGTGTGCGGCAGGTGCTGGTGGACCGCGTCGTTCACGTTCCACAGTGACGGCGGGAATATCGGCGATATTCTACGCAGACCACGACGACGGCTCAAGTATGTGTCCTCAAAGTATTGGGCAAGAGGCATAGCTTCGTCGGGGAAAATCTCCATCAGGGAATCAAACGCGGCGTCCAAGTCGCACAAGGGAATGAGTGCCATCGCCGGAAGCATCCTCATCTATAAATACGTGGACACGATCGTTGCGTCAGAATATACTGAGGAGCTACAAATTTTCGCAAACTTGCCAAGACGGAAAAGTCTTTGTTGGTGTCATAGCGCTGTCTGAGATCGTGGTTTTCCTGCAACTTTCTGTACACGGATTGAGCGAGGTGAAAGGAACACGCCTGAAGGCGCACGCCAGGAAATTGGTTCTGGAACGAGCTCATCGATGCGAGCTCGAAGTCCGTGTTTATCACCTTGGCGCTGAGGTGGTTGATGTGGGCTCGCAAAACGCTGAACAGTCTAATAGAACCGGAAGGAAAAACAAGTATAACCTGCAATGTTAATAACCGACAAACTGTTCATAACAACAGCATGTCTTGCGAAAAAATGAACAGTACGGGAATATGTCTCACCTTGCGTACGTTGACTGTGTCTTGTTCGACAGAAGAGCAAAAACGAGTGGCACAATGGCTCGATGCAGCGATCCGTGTATGGTGTACACTTGGTAGAAAAGCGAGGGGGACACCTTAAACGTCTTGTCGGCAAAGCAGAGCTCTGACTCTCCAAGCTTCCTCAAGTTTTCAGCGGTAGAAAATACGAGTATCCATTCCAAATCGCCGAGGCCAGTGTCATAGTGAAGGAAGTCCTCCCCACGCAGGGTTACCTAAGAAAAAGAGCGCTACCTGTCAGCTAAAAGAACGCAATTCTTTACGCACGAGGACACAGCGCACCCGCAACAAACACTAGGACAACGTTCACAATCACACCAAAAGAAAGGGACACTTACACAGCGCTGACTTCAACTCTTTGTATATTCCCGCCTTTTCTCTTCTTTCACGTCTAATGCATAACCTAGGCCTCATCTTTTTCTTTCTTTGCTAAAGGTTAACTGTAAAAGTTTTAAGCCAGAAATTGAAAATTAAAAATTAAATGAAAAATTAAATGAAAAATTAATTTTTCATTTAATTTTTCATTTAATTTTAATTTTCAATTTCTGGCTTAAAACTTTTACAGTTAACCTTTAGCAAAGAAAGAAAAAGATGAGGCCTAGGTTATGCATTAGACGTGAAAGAAGAGAAAAGGCGGGAATATACAAAGAGTTGAAGTCAGCGGTGTGTAAGTGTCCCTTTCTTTTGGTGTGATTGTGAACGTTGTCCTAGTGTTTGTTACGGGTGCGCTGTGTCCTCGTGCGTCATGAACTACCAACTCGCCCGAACTTCTGTTTTAACAACGCAATTCTTGTTGCGACCACCATGTGCACTGATTTTTTGACAAGCTTAAAGTCTGTCAATAACGCATACCTTGAACTCAACTGGGATTTCCAGGTTCCGCTTTGTTGTCGGGATAGTATAAGGGTGGATGGTGCGCCGTCGCTGCTTGCGTAGCGTTCGCCGCGTCGTGCTCAAACTTTGCATCTGTGAAGCCACAGCGTCCGTTGAGGCCGCGGCAGCTCCGAGAAGTATCCGGTGGTTGCTTTCGCGTCCCTCCACTGTTAATAAAAATATCAATATGACTGGTGACTTTTTTCGCAGTTCGGAAAAAGCAGGTCGTACGATGTACGGGAAAAACGGTAAAGCTCGGTGCCTACCTGCTTTCGCTTTCATGTCGTCTCTCACTGCAAACAGGCTGTTCTCTACAGGGTCGCCGGAGTAAGTGTGCTCTCCAGGTTGAAGTAGTACCGAAGTCAACGCAACATTTGTAGATAGCTTGGCTTTACAGAAATCCCGCTTTCTACAAACCCAGTACATGGAGGACTCTGTCTTCTTGTTACAGGTGTAGAATGGCCCCCATAAGGAAGCATATCCGCTCTTGGGTTGCCAAAGGCATGGTAGCGCTTTTTAGACGAGGGCAAAAGAAAGACTAGACAAGACAGACACCAGCGCTGACTGCAACTATTTCATCAACATGGAAATGACGTATATATACATGCTTCGATCCTATCAATCAGCCAACCCCAGGCCTTGCCGCCGCTCACATGAACGGCACCTCCTTATCGAAAAGGTCGATGGATGCAACGCTAACACACACACCCCACCCCCGCCCCTTTTTATCTCGTCCGCTTCGATGATTTCCCTAACAGTTCTATTTTTATGTTTAGCAGGTACTGAGCATGAGTCGAACAACGGGTTGCATCCGCAGCCATGGCAATGCATTGAGAGGTGGCCATCCCGATAGTTTTTGGCGTTAAGACTATGTTCCCGGAGCCTGTCGTTCAGGCATCTTCCAGTCTGACCTTACATATTTCTTACCGTGGGTTAACGGAATATGGTACACCACGCACTCAACACAAACGACAAACGGATTTCTCTGCCTTATCACACAACCGAGCGAGGTTTTGCGGAAAGGGTTCGTCAAATGGCTCAGCCTGGCTAGTTTTTCTGGCGCAGAAAAGACCACCTTAGTATTTATGCGGCTTGCTATTTTCTTTAGGTTATGCGCCGTCTTGTGCATATAAGGCACGACTGCAATCCTTTGTTTACTCCTGACCTCTTCTAGACGGGTGTTGCCCTTTGCTCGAAACCTCTTAAGGATCACCTCCTCTACCGATACCAGTACATACTCCGGGTAACCAGCCGCCAACAGACGTTCAGACTGCTCTAACGGGAGATGCTGCAATTTTCGTTCGAAGTAACCGCATTTATCGCTATGCATTTGTATTGCAGCTACTAGACCGTTCACAAATAGTTCGAATTAACCGTATTCGATATTATCAGGTTCGACTGTAGATCGAACCTCAAGGCCTCACTCCCAGTGTGCAAAGCAAGCGCTGCGCCCCACGCAGCATTTCTCCTGGTCTGCCCGCATTCACCTTGTCTCACCTCATAGTGCCTCTGACTGTACATGTGTGCTGCACAAGGCAAAATCAACAATAGGTTCATAAAGATATCTCAAATCGTAGTAAATAGTAACTGTGCTGTGCTTAGTTGTGCACATCATGTGCACAGCTAAGCACAGCTCAGCCACAACAGATCCTGTGCCCTTCCAGGTTGATCAGAAACAACCACCTGCCAGAGCGTCAATTTTTCCGTGTGTGGGTGCTGTGGGCTTCTTGTCCACTGCACCCACACCAGGATGGTAGAGTGGGCTTCTTGCCCACTGCACCCTCCTGGAGGAGACGTCTGCAGGCTTGCCCTGACACACTCCTATCGAAGAGCTCCACAGGCTCCCATAGTGATCGGCTGACCATTCTGAGAAAGCGGCCAGGGGTGGCAGCCTTTTTCACGGCGTGTGTAAATGCTGCCTGTCGGATTTTGATGTCATGTCCAAGATGAATCTGCAGTGAGTATCATTGTCAAGCAAATGCATAAAAAGTGGAATACAGATGGGCTCTACACTTTCGTCTGCAATCGTGTTTCTGGTGTGTTTTACTTATATGCTGAATTGTACTTATATATAAATAAAAATGACATATATTAAAGGGGCACTCCGTAGTATTCCAAGATGGCCTATTAATGTTCCTAACTCAACCTATGTGCTCTAAGTCCAAAGTTCAAAACTTACAATCATGTTCAGTTTATTTCACCATTGGAAATGCGATCAAAGACAGCGAATATGGTTGAAACAAATCAAGGCGAATAGGGTGGAACGACGAAAGACACTCATTGTCCGCAAACAAGCCGGCGTTTGCCCACACCAGATTAGGGCATTGCGATTGCACATGAAACCAGGTGCGCGTGAGGAGAAGCATCTGCGCAAGCGAATTGCAGACTGCAGCGCTACCGTAGTAGCGCGAGATAAAAACATTGAGTTGGTTTATACTATTCCTTTGGAAACAAAACCGGACCACTGGTAAACATCTTTTGGAAAAATTCGGCAGAGATACTTAAGACTGCTTACATGTAGGAGTGCGAAGCATTCCTACACGCAGCAAGCCACGTCTCCCTTTTTCACACGGTGCTCCGGCGGTGACATCACGCTCTCCCACTGCGCAGGCGCGGCGCGCCCACCGGCTCCACGGTTTCCGGGACGACGCTTCTGCGTTGTTGTTCTTTTCTTTTTGTTTTGTAGCATGAGCTACGCTAGCCGAGGTTGAGCAGTTTCGCGTGGCTCCCAAAGAGTCGTGCTGCGCATGTCCGAAGAGCAGTGACGTGACACGGCGCACAGCTGGCGCGCCGGAGCCGCCACCGCCGCGCTCTCCGCCGCCATCGCGCGCGCCTTGCCGGTTTGCGCATTCCAGAGGAGCGACGTCAAAGCCGCGGCAGACGCACTGGCGCCGCCGCGCGCCCAGCCGTGCGCCTCCGCGCGCCCAGCTGTGCGCCTCCGTTGCACAGTAGCCAAGTTTGGCGCTGCACCGGAGCCTCTTGATAGCGCCTTTCATTTTGTGCGTATAAGCTCACGCTACTTATATCCTGGCATAGCCGAGCTAAGCCACCGCAATTTTTTTTTGTTATTTCTGAGGCGCGGCCGTTTTGACTTTGAGCAGCTGGCCAGCTTCCGTAACGATACATCTGCGTTGCTGTGATTTTCTTTGTGTCTTATTTCTGAGCGGCGTCCGCTTTGACCTCGAGCGGTCTCGCCGACCTCCGTGACGAAGCATCTGGTATGACGCGTCGTTTCGCTGAGTCAATGGGCATTTAGGTGTCATTTCTCGCTGGTACAGACAACGGCTACAGACGCCGCCGGCTTCACTCCATGCTATATTCGGTCCATTCCCCCTTTGACGGTCGAGTTTTCTTTTAATGCTTTCGCACTAAAAGAAAACTCGACCGTCAAAAGGGGAAATGGGTCGAATATAGCCTAGCCTACGTTCATGGATGTGTGAGATATGTACCTCTGTTTTCGAGCCTAGATACATCAATCTGACTTTGGGTACCTTTACAGGTGTCCTACTTCACCGCTCTCACGCCCTTCTTCATTCTCGGAGTCATCATGGTTAGGGGTGTTACACTCCCTGGTGCCATGGACGGCCTCAAGTACTACTTGCTTCCAAAATGGGAGCAACTGTTTACGTTTAAGGTTTGAACCGACAACACAATTATAATACTCGACAGTGGTTTGAAACTTGATTGCGATTTCCACTCGTCGTTTTGGGGGTAATGGCCGAAATCTGCCACGGAGCACGGAATCCGTGCGGAATCGGTGCGCTTCCGAGTGCACCAATAGAAACGATCTCTCCTCCCAGAGCGGCGCGTTCGTTCGGTGACAGAGGTACTTTAAAGTTGTAGATGGGACAACATATCTATTGTCGGTGACATGCTAAGAATGCGGTACACCTCCAGCTCACGCTTGTTGGCTTCCGCTGGGTTTCAGCTGCACGTAAGCCGAAGTTTTAACAATGTCAGAAACCTCGAGTTGGAGGCGAAGCCTCTACTGAGTTTTTAACATGTTACCGACTTTAGCTTTCATGGTAGTCAATCATGTGCGGACAGTAACGTGCGCGTTTTTGTAATTATTTACTCAACTAACTACTTAATAGCGATCAAGCGTGATGTCGTAGAAGCCGCAGCTACGGACCTGAATAGTAAAAACGTCGTTGAAATGAAAATGACCAGCAATGTGAAAAGGCAAAGAAGCAGCAAAATATGTATAAAATGTGAGCGACTCAAGACAACTTTCAGTAATGAGAGTGTCCACAAAAATGTCGCCGGTCACAATCTTGTATGCTCAAAGCAATAAAACAACCGTTACCAGACATCTACAAATGTATTAAAACGTCAAAAGTGTCCGAAAAAACAAAACACGTAAGCCATATTTCAAAGCATGCAAAAAAGTCAAATGGACAGTATTGAATGATACGAAGTGCGATAAAACATATTAGGGATTAGTTTTGTTTTGTAAAAAGAGAGGGACAGCACGGTGATGCGCGACCAGCTATTGGGGGCAGAGACTTTCGTGTGTCTTCATGGCAAAGGACGTCGTTCTAACTGCGCTACACAAAAGTTTTTTTTTTTTTTTTTTTTTTTTTTTTTGTAACGAGCATATTGGCGATTTAGGCGTGGGCTGCTAACCAGGTCGAAGAACGAGCATCAATTTTGCATCGAATTTGGCAAATTAAAAAACTAATTAAATGATTTGGCAGGCTTATGGCGAAAACCAGTGAGTCGTGCGAGGTGTTTTGAGTGGTGCTGACGTTTCAAGGATGGCAGTACATCACGTAAGACTAAGAGAGTTAGGTTCTCTTCGTCTTATGTGTTGATCCCGATCGCTTATTGGCAGGCACGCGCTCTAGAAAAAAATTACTCGGGAGCGCTCGAAAACGACGATTGGAAATCGCCATGAGGTCATAGAAACACTCGTCTCCGCTAATAACGACACGTTCAGACTAAAGTCACTGGATCAAGATCCAGTAGCGCCAGGCTCCCCTCCCCCTATGGTCGCCATTTTGATTAATGGCGACCAAAAGGGTGAACCAATCGAAATTCCCGGTGACAGGTTGCTTTAAAAATACATTTCTTGATTACCCATATTGTGTTATCCACAAACTGGAGAGACAAACGCACATCTTCGCACCACCACCTCGTGCGGCGACGGTGCTTGGCGGCATTAAAAACTTCTCTTGAAATACGGAAGGACAACAATACCACTTTAAGAGACCTCTGGGAATAATCATGATTGAGATGTTGATTTTATGCGGAGTGCCGGAGACGCTTATATTGGCCAGGAACGCTTTCAGTACCATGATGGTCCATAGCGATCTTGGCGCGACAGGTTCAGAGAAGATTTGAATGGAGCGAAATAACAATTGGCCATGGTAACTGAGGCCGATCAGCCAATCACTTTGCAAGGTTTGGTCGTCTGGAGGAATAGGCATCTGTTCCCGTCCGTGTAGCGGGCAGGTAAGTCAAGGGCGCTACTTTCCCAGGCCCGTGACTTTAGTTCAGACGAGAGGGGTAGAGCGAATTACTGAAAGCATTGTAACGAAGCCCGTACTGTGACTAAATTGCATTCTGGCGTTTTGTTGAGCCACCGCAACACGGTGTTTGTTGGGATTTGTGGTGATCCTGCCGATGCTTGAGTTCGACAAGACAGGGTTCAGATTCCGCGAACTTCTGACGCGAAGTTTGGCCAAAGTTTGTCTAACGTTCACCCTCCATGGGCATGCGCGAAAATTAAAATCGAGCTGGGCGTCACATGGCGGAGAAAAAGGGGAAGTATTTAATGGGTAGATGAATTGTTTTAATGTTTAACATTACTAAACTGTCTAAAGCACTAGGAGTGCATGCGTTTGTTCTTTATATTGGCTAAATATTCGCACTCATTTTGAAATATATAAAATAAATTACTTTATAAATTTGCTTTCCGAAATTTTCACTGCATAGATTGGTACGCATTTGTTACCGTCTAGGTCTGGCGCAGTGCAGCCGTGCAGATTTTCTTCTCCATAAGCTTGGCCCAAGGATTGAACATGTGCTTAGCCAGTTACAACGAATTTTCGAATAACATCGTGAGGTAAGTCTATCAACTAGAAACATTTGTAACTGCCATATTTCGTTGCATTGAGCATAATGACTGCTATAACTACAGGGCCGGCTTGCTTGAACAGCGTCTCAGCTGAGACTGGGTGAAAAAAAGCTCTGCAAAGGCTGGGGTGCGCGAGCGTCTCGAGACGCGGGTTGAGTCCCGCACAGCTCGTACATTTTTTGCCGGTGCTTTCTTTCACCCAGTCTCAGCTGAGACGCTGTTTCTAGCAAACAGCCCAGGGAGTTCCAGCACGTAATTCGGTCATAAAAAAAATTGAAATAGTTTAGCCAATGAACGGAGTGCGAGTGTCTTTGAACGATGAAATTATTGTGTTCAAAGTTTATGAGTTGGAAGTTAAATTAAATAAAAGCAAAACGTCATATTTATCTTGCCAACAGCAGCATGTTCCATCTTGTTTCGGAAGCCACCGACGTCACGCCAGCGTCGCGTTGCGATTGGTTGCCAATTCGTGGTTCGCGAAAACGGGTGGGAGAAATCGGTCCCGAAGCGGTTGGCAAAAACGTGCCCCAACCGCTCAATCAAAGCCGCTTTGCGGTTGAGGACCCGCGGATCCGCTTCGCGGTTGCCGCTTCGCTTCCAGTGTGAACGCGCCTTTAGACGCTGCTTGATTAGTTCCATTAGCTGGTGGCGTCTGCTGCGTCTGAATTTATATAAACGAAGTCCAATCATTCCAACCAGAGCCCGCGTCCTCACGTCTTCTCCTTTCGCACTGTTACCCGTCCCATAATTTAGGTGCCAACAAACTGACGGAGAAGAGGAAACAAGAGCGTGTGAAGGACGTAAGAACGCCGAGCTCTGGGTTTCTAATCTGCAGATTAGGCGAAAAAGTTGGTGAGGAATTTGGCGGCAGTGATTGGCATGCGCCGCACTTGACCTTGGCGCCGGCTCCTGGCGGTCAAATTCCCCGCCGACGTTTGTGCCAAGTGTGCTCATTAGAGCCCCTGGTTGGAATGATTAGTTGGTAGAACCATAGCCTCATATGTACCGACAAACCCTGGCAGTACATCACGAGAAGCGGCCGCTGAAACGGAAAAGGTAAAGCGGCAGACAACGGAAGAAAGTAGAGCCACGTGACTGGCGCCCCGCTGCGGCGAGACACTGAAACACACTCCTCCCGAGTGAACAAGTGTGTTTCTGGTTCTCGCCGCTGCAAAAGATGTGCGCTGACGTCCAGGTTCTCGTAGGGTTTCCCGAGAAATGGCTCGTTAATGTTCTGTGCAACCAGATCCTCGCTCTCCAAATCTACGACCGGGCACTCTATGGTTCCGTCGTTGAACTGCTAGGTTTTGTGAGTATAAAGGAGGCTATGGTAGAACTAAAGCCAGCGACCCTTTCCCCCACTGCAAAGGCGTTAGAACGCGGAACGCCACTGTACGTGCGACGTTTGGCTGTCGCATTCGAACACATTTCATGTGTCGGTACTTTCCTCGTTAAAGGGATGCTGAACCGAAATTCGGATTTCACAAAATAAGGTAGCAGGAGTGTTCAACGGGGCGCCACAAGCTCCAAAACATCGCTCATAAAGCGATATCTCGAACAGATGGCCGTATTTTTGTAAAATAAGGATGCGATTGAGCGAGAATCCTGACGTCTCGTTTCCTGCAGAATAGTTGAGGAGAAAAGGAAACGGCCTTGCTTCCTTCCCTCTTCGCGTCCTCGCGGAGTCAAAGCGAGAAAAGAAGGAAACGAGAATCGAGACGTCACGGTCCTTTCTGGCCTTGCTCAAGCGCGCTCTTCTTTCACAAAAATACGACCATCCGTTGGAGATATCGCTTTCAGAATGACGCTTTCGGGTTTGTAGCGTTCCACCTAGCACTTTTGCGTTGTTTTTTGAGATCAACATTTGGGTTCAGCATCCCTTTAATGCTGAAACTTGAACTGCATTTCGATGTGTTTGATACTTTCTTGCTGATGCTTTTCCTAGGTTTTGTTTTAACGGTGGAAATTGAACTTCCTGTAGACTTAGGTATTTTGTTTGTGCTGCACAAACGTTAATCAGGGAGCCTGGGGCATCTTGTGAAATAATTTTCCACACGTCTCTTGTATCATATAATTAGTACCTCAGTCAAATAAAAAAAATACAGCAAGAATATCTTTTTAGATTTGGTTGTCGGAGGAAAGTACGGCGCTCCTTTGCCTTTGCAACGTGCTCGTTCTAATAAAATTTAAAAACCGACTGCTCTCGATTGCTCAGTCAAGTATCATAAGTTACCACCGTAAGAAAAATCTGAGTAGCGCTCTAGGAGGAGCGAGGCCTTTTACGTGGAATAATTTTAATGCTCTTCCCTCCCCGTACTTTTTTACCTGCTAAATTACCGCTGAATTCAAAGGAACGTAACGTCATGTGGCATCCTGACGTCTCATCACATGTTCATGTACCTCGTGACTACGTGACCACAGTGCAGCAGATCACGTGACTGTTTTGTGTATTCTGCCTACTCTGCGTACGACAATTCTGCCAGGTATGATTAATTTTACTATGGTTCTTGAGGCGAAAGAGTGTATAGTCCCATGGAAATGACCAACAGCGCCGACGAATAAAGAAGAACAGCTCCTTGTTGCGTATTAAACCTACCGCTGCCTCTTCAGAAGCACGGTCTTTCGAGTTCAGGCGCCCTAATCTGGACTCTTGGCGAAAACGTCGACCAGAAATCGGGCGACTGTGAATGGCCAGAGCCAAGGTCATGTGCGGTGTCGGCCAATCACGGCCGCCGGATTTCTGGCGGACATTTTCGCCAAGTGTCCAGATTAGGTCCCCAGGTTTGCAAACAAAGCATAAAGTGCTCGTTCCCTGGTCATCTGAACTATGTTGCCAAAAACGCGTCTTCGACTGGTCTGTTAGCGTCCTATCCGGGGCAGCGAGTTTTACGTGACGTGAGAGTCGTACGGAGGTATACATCGCTATAAAATCTGCGCTCGCCCTAAAAAAAAAAAAAAAAAAAAGAAACATCATAGTTTAAATTAGTCTCCTGGCGGAGGATTGATCCAGTGATGTACAAGTATACTCAGCACGCGTGCTTAAGACATGATACTGTAGTAACTGAAAAGGTAAGAACGGCACGGAGGAGCTTCAGTTGTCCCACCTCCAGCGCGAACTTTCCACCTTCGACAACGTTTCGGCGACTCATACACTTCAAGCCCACGGGGAAGCCATTTAGCGCGTGCTGGAGTTCGGACGTTTAAAAGAAAGGCCCTGTCGTTTTAAAGGGGTACGGAAACCAAATTCTGAAGCTCATTTCTTTGTTTCAACACGACGCAGGTAGCAGCACAACCACAGAAACATAAATATTGCGCTAGAAAACGCAAGAAAACATATTTTAAAGTGAATTAAACGATAATCAAAAACCACCTGGTAGTTGGTTATGAAGCTTCAATGGAATGTCGTGACGACAACATGCCTCTGAAAGCAGCGCCGCAGCGGTATGTCCGCTCACTGGTATAGATTGCCTAGGCCTGAACGCAATACCGAGGCGTCTTGGTGGAAAGAGTCAAAACGAAGTGAGCCACCTTGGTTTCAGCTCTCGCGCGACGTGCAAACGCGTGCTTCGGTTGTTCTCAGGTTTGGTGCGCGTGCTGGCCCCGCGATATCTACAGCCCTTGGGTACTTCGACAAAGCGAGATTGTAACGCGTTGACGCCTCCAAGTGGCAAAACTCGTCACTACGGTACGCTTGGTCGTCCGAGGCATGATGACGTCAAGACGTCTGCCGGATCTCCCGAGATGCATCGCGCTCCTCCATGGCTGATTTTGAAGCGCTCGCCAAAATCGCGGCATTTAGAGCATAAAATATAGCCATCTGCTCAAAATACGACCGTGCGATTATTCATTACAGGCTTAGCTGATCATATTGAACTCATTTCTTGATGTTTTCTCTATATTTCAAGTTTCGATTCCGTATCCCTTTAACTTTGTCAGTTACTATAGGTGCTTATTTCGTACCATGTTCAGTGTACTGTTCAAATCACCTCCACTATACTGTGCCTGGAACTCGTTTTCGAACGGCGTGTTTAGCGTCATATCCAACCCTTACATCAAACGTCGTGCCGAAGTGGCAACGGAGGACGTCACAGAAGCCGGCCTGTCATGCTGTATAGGATGTCGCGACCCTGGTGGTTGGTGGATAGTAGTCCCGCTAAAAAGTAGGGGCGAACGCGGGTGTCGCCGTCGTCCCGGAGCCCCAACCCGTGGCTCCTCAAGCTTCTGTGAACTGTAATACTGGAAAGCGACCTGATGTGGAACTGGCTTCTCCAGCGCCCACCACTGCCGCTGTGATACCGCTAGGATTACAACCGACGACATGACACTTCCCTGACTTCGAGGGGTCATGCTTGAGGGGTCATGGTTGAGGATGCGGTAGACACGCCGGTCGGAGTCCTGTTCCAGGAAACATATCTGAGCACCCCTTACTTGGAAAGGGGTCGGTGACCTAGAGAAGCGAGAAGTTTCAGGGAGGACACTAAGACGATACATCTGACCGCTAAGGACCGTTGCAGGAACGTGTATGTCATCGCCGTGGCCGATTCTTTTACCAGCATCTTCGGGGGTGTTGTCATATTTTCGGTGTTGGGTAACATGGCCCTGCAGCTGGACACCACCATTCCCGAAGTCATGAGAGGCGGTGAGCTTTTCCTGCACAAATTAATTTTTTCATTGTTTTTTGGTTCATTAACGATCTTTGTTTCACATCTGTGTAAACTCGCAATGTTCTCAGACTGAATGAAAGGTTCCCAACTTTGACTTACAGCCTCGCTCGCAGACTTAGTGTTGAACCGTTTTTGCTTACGTTACTACCTGGCATTGGCGACTCCAGCGAAATCGACGGCACCTACCGGCTAAAACAAAAAGCTGGGGTGGCAGGCTCGCTAGCCAACTTTCTCAAGCGAATCAGATATTGACAGTGCTTGGTGGTATAAAGGTAGTAGGTTAAAAATGAAAGCCGTTTACAACTCCCTGTAACACCGAGTTAGAGCGCAGCAGTTGAGGAGGAGGAGGGAAGGGTACTGAGGGGAGGGTATACCCCTCCTCCCTCTTCACCTCGTGATCCTGCCTGCTACTCCTCCTCCCCTCCCCCTCCTTCCCAGGGTCACGTGACCTCGGGGTGAAGGGGGTCACGTGACTTGGGGGTGGGTCACGTGACCTGGGGGTCACGCGACCTGGGGGGGGGGGGGGGCACGTGACCTCACGGTTACGCCGACGCCGCTCAAGCCGAAAACGGGTGCCTCAGAGCTGCGCTCTAAAATACGTCAAGAAAATCGCCAATACGACCGCGATTTACCGGGACATGCTTTTGCTGGTGACGCTCGCCACGGTGCATGTCCCAGGCAGCACAAAACGTCGTGGAAACGTCAAGAAAAGGTCCCTGACGTCCATAACGTCCAGCGTGACTTCGATCACGTTTTTTTTTTTTTTAATTTTGAGGTGAAGTCCTTATATAACGTTCCATTAGAGTCCCATCAGTGACGTTGTGACGACGTTGTATTTCAACTCAAACGTCGTCAACGTTTAACGACGTTTGCCAAAGTCCATAGTGACGTTACATTATTGTCCCGTCAGTGACGTTTGAGCGACATCGCGTTCACACCTAACTGTCGTAAACGCCATACAGGACGTACTGGCATCGTCGACCACTAACATTCTTTTCAACGTCGAGGACATATTTAAATCACGCTCCATTTTTGTCCGGTTTTTGACGCCCTGGCGATGTCATGCCACAACCTTTGTCTTGTGTTTTTTTAGTCTTCCCAGCTCCGTCTACAGTCCCAGAATTGCGTATAATACTCGTTAACTGTTAGAAGCATAATTACAGCTGTGGTCCAGGTGACACTGCTCAAGAGCCGCAAACAAAACTTAATTTTTGAGATGCTTGAGGAATTTATTTATTTATACATTAATTTATTTATTTGAAGATACTATTAATTGCACATGGGATTACGCTAGGGAGGGCATATACAAAACTAAATGTACACTGAAGGAAAAATAAAAACTAATCCGAAGGCTTGTTGGGAATATCATTCCTTTTATCTGTGCTTGTTATACTTTTGGGTTGTTTAAAACATTGTTACGGTTTTAATTCGCGAAGTCAAGCCCATGGAAGTGAAGCCCACGGCGTCTAGAACGGATCGAATTCTGCAATTCTGGTTTTTAGCACGCGCGATTGTCGTCTTCCTTTGGTCCTGGGACGCTCCACAGGCGCGTCGCCACACTATCCCCTTTTCAGGTGATTTCAGGCATGCATCATTTCCTAGGAGCATCCATACAGCTCCGCGACCACCTGGCATTGTTTTAAGGTTCGGCAATTTCTCTTCGTGTTTTGTTACCCATGCTCACAACCACGAAATTCGCATCAACATCACAGTTCATCCACAGCACCAGCCTCCAGCACATTAGCGCTCTCGGTAGATCGGTGCGCACTCGGATCTGTACGCAGTCTTGTTACGTGGCCGCCAAAACAGATCTTGCTTTCTATGGCACTGATAGCGTACCCAAACAAAAATCGCACGCCGGCATGCACTGTAACAGAGCACAATTTCACTGCACACTTGGGCATTTTATAGCGCAGCTCTTATGGCGCGTTCACACTGGAAGCGGATCCGCGTTCGCGAAGCAGATCCGCGCGTTCTCAACCGCAAAGCGGCTAGGATCGAGCGGTTGGAGCGCGTTTTTGCCAACCGCTTCGGGACCGATTTCTCCCAACCGCTTTCACGAACCGCAAAAGCGGCAACCAATCACAACGCGACGCTGACGTCAGTGACTTTCGAAACAAGATGACACCTGTCGATGGTGAGGCGCCCAAGGCGCTGTAGTCCTAGCGCTGTAGTCTTAGCTTCCGACAAATCAACGGAGAAACTTGATGTTCACGTCCGTCACTTGACTCCGCCGCGAAAATAATTGACTCGGTAATTTTAACGGGCTTCGCACCGGTGATTTGGTTCGGGTAAGAGTTTGTTGATTATTCCGGGTGCCACAGCCCAAGCTCGCTGCCTTGTTAATCTCTGCCTGTAGAACGTCGGAACCCGCCCCTGATCGACCGAAATGTCAGCTTTTCTACCCACTAGGATAGTCGCGTGAACTATTGAATGCTTTCGGCACCGTGCATGACCACCACGAAGGCCGATAGAGACGTCGAGAGCTTGATTGCGTAGCCAACGCACTACCGCGGAGGGGGCAGGGTACCTGCGCTAGCTCGACCTGTAACGTTTACTACTAATAAAACAAATAGAGGGAACCTACTCAAGGAATAAAGTGTACGTACCAGACAATGCAGAGGTAATCCATACAGCGTTTATTTGAGCTTAATGTCAAACAAACAGTAGACTGGATCGACGAGTGAGTGACGAGAGGAGAGTCCGCCACCAACGAAGCCACGACCGACTAGCACCGAACACATTCCCCCGCACCACGGTCACTGTACCACGGTCCACCCAACCGCTCACAACTTCGAAAATGATAAGAGCGAACAACAACGAGGGGGAAAACTGGCTCTCTATCCCGAAAACAAGGTCAGCTATTCATGCGGGAAGGGTTCACTTCGAAGAAAAGGTCGGGGGCATCCTGTTCTGAGTCAGCAAGGCGCGCCTAGCTGGGCTTTGCTTGTGGGCGAAGTCGAGGAAATCACAGGCGAGTTTGGCGGGTCCATGCTTCTTTTTTTTGCTGCCTGAACTCGTGATGTGCGCGAACATCCCGGAGAAAAATATTTCGAGTGCCAAAATAGCAAAACTTTGGCTTTGGATCGTGAAATTAAAGTGGATTTTGGATTGTAAAACAGGGTTGCCAAACGCAAGTCTCAAAAGATCACGCATGATCGCCGAGAAACCGCCAACCGGCTCTCGGTGAGTCTGAACGGGGTCGCTCGCGAACCGCATCCGCGACCGCTTCGCGAACGCGGATCCGCTTCCAGTGTGAATGCGCCATTAGGGGCCCGATTCCGGCTTGAGCGGCGTCGGCGTCGGCGTCGGCGTAACCGCGCGGTGCATTATGGGTAAATTTCCCCGCTAAATCTAGCGGAAAAATTTCCCCGCTAAATCTAGCGGAAAATATTCACCGCTAGATCCAGCGGAAAAATTTATCCGCTAAATTTAGCGGAAAAACTTCCCCGTAAATCTAGCGGAAAATATTCCCCACTAAATCTAGCGGAAAAATTTCCCCGCTAAATCTAGCGGAAAAATTTTCCCGCTAGATTTAGTGGAAAAAATTCCCCGCTAAATCTAGCGGAAAAATTTCCCCGCTAGATTTAGCGGAAAAATTTCCCCGCTAAATCTAGCGGAAAAAATTTCTCCGCTAGATTTAGCGGAAAAAATTCCCCGCTAAATTTAGCGGAAAAATTCCCCGCCAAATCTAGCGGAAAAACTTCTATGGCACTGATAACGCTGTCTAGCGGAAAAGTTTCTCCGCTAAATCTAGCGGAAAAACTCCGCTAAATCTAGCGGAAAAACTTTCCTGCTAAATCTAGCGGGAAAAATTCCCCGCTAAATCTAGCGGGAAAAATTCCCCGCTAAATCTAGCGGAAAAATTTCCCTGCTAAATATAGCGGAAAAATTTCCCCACTAGATCTAGCGGAAAAATTTCCTCGCTAAATCTGGCTTAAAAATTTCCCCGCTAGAATGAGCGGAAAAAAATTCCCCGCTAAATCTGGCGGAAAAATTTCCCCGCTAGATTTAGCAGAAAAATTTCCCCGCTAAATCTAGCGGAAAAATTTTCCCCGCTAGATTTAGCGGAAAAAATTCCCCGCTAAATCTAGCGGAAAAATTCCCCGCTAAATCTAGCGGGAAAATTTCTCCGCTAGATCTAGCGGGAAAATTTCCCCGCTAAATCTAGCGGAAAAGTTTTCCCGCTAAATCTAGCGGAAAAAATTCAGCGGAAAAAATTCCGCGCTAAATCTAGCGGAAAAATTTTTCTGGGGGGGGGGTCACGTGACCCCCCAAGGTCACATGACCCCCCCCTCCCCGAGGTCACGCAACACCCCCCCCCCCCCCCCCCCCCCGCCCCGAGAACTGGTGACCCTCAGTACCCTTCCCCCCTCCTCCTCAAGAGCTGCGCTCCAATTCGGTGTTACAGGGCTTTCATTTGTTTTGGTTAGCGCTGTCCCTAAGGCCACTAGGACAAACATGGCGTCGCCCTGCATCTCTCTCTAAAGAATAAATCCGTCATGATCGCTGCACTAATAGGCACGTTCATCTGCAATGAAAGGTGCAGCAGGCTTTCGGCTTGCCTTACCTCGCTTAAATCACAAAATATGAGTGATCCTCTCGCCTGTCTTTTAGATCGTCTTGTCATTCTGGCCACTCTTAAGCCTGAAGAGACGCGGTAATTGTTGACATAGCATTGTCTCGCGAGGACGGCGAAGAAAAGCTCACCGAAGAAAAGCTCACCGAAGAAAAGCTCACCGGAGATAAGCTCACCGGAGAAAAGCTCACCGCAAAACCGGCAGATGCGGAGAAAAGCTCACCGATATTTTTTTTAGCTTAGCTTGATTCTGCGTCTTGAGGTTCATTGGTCATATTTACTATTTCCTCAGAAATTAGTAATCACCCATTCTGTGAATAATTGAAGCCGCAAGTATAAAATCAGAACATCGTACACCGGTAAAAAAGGCAACAATTTATTGACAGCTGAGGGTGCGCCGTCGGTAGCTGTGTCAGATAAAGAGGTTTGTTTTTTGCGAGCTAATATGAATAGTGGTGTGTGAATCGCTTGAGGTCCAAATGTTGTGTAGCACCTAATAGATAAGTAGATGCTTGTTGATGTCGTCAGTGTCAGCTACGCTGTTTTCTTTCAGTTAATTTCCCTAACAAAACTTTAGTTGCGAGAACAGCTTCGTCGTGTCGTGTTTGTTGTCTTCACCCCGTCGTCGTCGTTTGAGCGGTTTTCATCATGTATAACGTTTACCAACTCGCCCAATTCGTTACCTATACCTTACAAAAGACTAGGTCTTACATAGCTCACGAGTAACAACGGTGACAGTGTGCAGCTCTGAGGGTCATGGGTGGCTCACCGTAGAAGGCGCTATCACACACAAAGGGAACCTGTGGAAACACCATGCAGCACGAACGGCTAGAAAGCGTGCATGTCCGTGAAAGCACGAGCGGCTTGAAAGCGTGCATGTCCGTGGAAAAAAAGAAGCCTCGATATCCTATTGACTGTTTTATCCTGTTTTCAAATGTTAACAAAAGCTTCAAAGAGAATTTCAGGCACCGCGTTGCTGCGCGTGCACTTTTGGATTTTCGGCATTTACATCTCTGATTCTTAGGTTTCAGGCAGTCATCATTACGTGTTTTTTTTTTTTTAATTTTTCCTGTTCTTCAAGTTTATAAAGATTTTAGTTAGGCTTTCGTTGCATAGAGAGTAAGCCACAAAAATACTCTCTCGCAATTATTAATTTGGGAGCAATATACCCAATAAGCTTAACAAATATTACAAAAGAGGTCATTTTATTTTTTACAAAGCTGACGAATTTTAATGATAATAAATTGATATATGTTACGCTCGATCCAACAGCCTCCATATAAAAAGAAGAAAAAATATCGGTGATCAAATTTTCTCCGCATACGCTCAATGGCCGGTGAGCTTTTCTCCGCATCCGCCGGTTTTGCGGTGAGCTTTTCTCCGGTGAGCTTATCTCCGGTGAGCTTTTCTCCGGTGAGCTTTTCTCCGGGATTCGTCTCGCGAATCCCACTGGCTGTCTTGACGCGACTTTCCACACGGACGAAGACAAAGAAAAGGAATGCGTAAAGCACGGTCTAGAGTCATTGAATGTTCCCAGAGTACTGAAACTCTCAAGCTTCGCTTCAGAGCCAAGTCGGGCTCAGTAGTCTTGATCACCATTATGGCGCTGCCCTATGCGGTCGAAGCGGAGCACATACAGTGTAGCATTCCCTCTCGTGTGAGCTCTTCAATCCACGTTCCTGGCCTGTGGCGACACAAGTTTGTTTTTATTGAAGTTGTTTATTTGGACACTACTCCAAAAAATAAAATGCCAAAAACCGATAGATACTGTAAACAGCTTGTGTAGATTGGTACTCATGATGCCAACCGTTGCATGGCCCAGATGACGGCCGAAAAAGCGTTCAAGTCCAGCTGGTACCTACGTGTCGAAAAAAAACAAAAAAAAAACAGCCGGCGTTAATGCGGCGTGAGGGAGAGGGGGAAAGGCAGGCAGAGGACATGGCATTGGCATCTCCATAGAGCCCCATGCGATGCGTCGGGAAACTCGTCAAGAAGAGGGCGAGAGAGAAAGGTGGGGGGAGATAGTGGCGACTAGGGTGCCTTCATCCGCGCTTCGCATAGAGCGATGCCAACTGCCTGTTTCCCTTTCCCAGACCCTCTTCCACCGCCATTTTGTTCCTCTCATTGTTTCCCCCTGCGTCGCAAAGTGGCCTTTGTGTCCATCGGTCCTCCCATCCGAGGGGGAAAATGCTAATCCTCCCTCTGTGGGTTCCACAACGCTGCTCCGAACTTGTGAGATCAGGTGCTTCTTTCCGGGAGGGTTATAAGCCCCACGGATTATCGCCGAGAACGAAAATGGCTGCTGGTTTGTCGGCAAGTGGTATTACAAAGGGTGGCATGTCCCTAGCTAAGCGCATATGAAGGCTCCCTAGTGGCGACGAACAATCGACAAGCGTTAGTTCCGGGTGCACGTATTTTCTCAGTCGTTCCCAAAATATTTCACTTTGGGTAGAACCCGGTCCAGCTTTTTCCGAAAGTCAGTCAAATCAAATCAGCTTATTTTCACCTTGTACAAAAAAGTTGAAGGAGCTGTGGAAAAAAGCTACAGCATTGCAGCTTGACGAGAGAAAGCACCGGCCGTCACGTCTACGAGGTCTACGAAGCAGGCTGCTTGTCGCCGTGATTTTTTTCGAGTCTGCATACAGTGGAAGTGCTGCGATTCGATTTCTCTATAATGCTGTCCAGACTGAGTCGCTCAAGTCTCCCCTATGAAGAAGCCGGTGATCGCCAAACACGCCGTCGTGTTCAGTCACGGCTTGCGGACCTTTTTCAAGGCCATGACGCTTCACACGTTGAATCGTATTACTGCTCGGATCAAGGTGCCTGTGAGGATATGAATGACGCCCCGTCAGAAAAGAAGGGACTGTGCAGATGATGGCGCGTCAAGTCCAGTCTCCGATCAAGGCCCTTCATACGCCTCCGACGATCCCAGTCAAGAACGCCCAGCGGACGGGATACCACTTCTGAAACCATTCCCGTGCACACAGCAAGAGTACCAGCTATGTGCGATGGGGTGGGCAAAGCACGCGCGTCAGCAGATTAATCAGAAGCAGAACGAGGTAAGCGGTAGAGCATTCCGCACAGCGTCACATCGTCCCTTGTTCATTTCTCTACGTGAATTTGTTTTATATACTACTGGCTGCCACATCCAGGGGCGTCTTTTGGCGGGGCTCTGTATTGCATCTCGTGTCTGAAAATGCTAAAATAAACAGTTCTTACCAAACCTGTGTTTTAGCTTTTTCCTTCGTACTTGCATGAGAGCAACTTGCCTTCGCAATAATACTCAAAAGTACTTTTTTTTTAGTTGGGGGGGGGGGGGGGGGGACACAACGTCTTCTCCACGACGCCTAGGGAACGTAATTTGGAATGGTTTCTCGATGTTCTATGAACGTCGTTGGTAGTCCGGATGTCGCAAACACACGTATCATAAACGTCGAGGAAGGACGCAACGGCCCACTGAGATGTCCATGTTACGTGTGACAAACGTCTTTGGGAACGTTTTCTCAACCTTCTGTGCACCTTTTCTCGCGGACATTTAAAGGTTTCATCGACGTCGAAGGAAGGTAACGTCCGGACCTTCGACGTTGTACGACGTCATATTACAGACGTCTTCGACGTTCTTTTGACGTTGTCTTCACGTTTATGTGCTGCCTGAGATGCGACGCACGGATACCCAGGCACTTCGCGGTTATACCTCGACGTGAGCTTCTGCAAAGTTGCCAGAAGTTAGCTAAATGCTGCTGTAAAAATAAATGTTGACTGGAAAGAAAACGAAAACAAGAAGCCAGTCATTTCTTTTTTCTAACCGCACTTCGGTTTTTAGCATATAGGCATTATATCCGTCCTTTAACGCCTGAATTGTACAACTGGGGCCCTAATCTGGACACTTGGCGAGAACGTCGGCGAAAAATCTGGCGGCTCTAATTTTCCGACGCCGCACTTGACCTTGGCGCCGGCCAATCAGAGCCGCAGGATTTCTCGCCGACTTTTCCGCCAACCGTCCAGATTAGGGCCCCTGCACGTTTATTTGAGGCTAACCTATCTCCCCGCAGCCCGCCATTTTCTTTTACGTAAAGTGATAAAACAGCGTCACGACCACCTTTTTCAGTATTGCTTAGGCTTCGTCTCAACGAACGATGAACCAGAGGCCTAAAAGCTACGGGCCGACAGGTGCCATCACGAGCCACTTAGAAATTGCGTGGTATTTCACTTCGATGCACGCATCGGTGCCCGCGTTTCGGATGACTGATGGGGATGGGCAGACAGTGGTTCGAATCGAATAGCACTGAGTGACTCATCATTTTACACTGCAAAGAAATCCAGAATATACAGGCACGTTGCAGTGTCGAAGCTATAGAAATGATTCCTCCGCGCTTTTTGAGGCGGAGCATTATTCATCCACCCGTAATCAATGCTCAGCATGTCATAGTGTAAAACGTGATTCGACCTGGCAGTCCGCGGCTTTGGCCTCTAGTCCATCGTAGGATGAGACAAACTGTAGAAGAGATACAAGTACAATCACCCATTTTTTTAACAATATCACGCCAGTGTCAACCGCCGGGACGGGCTGTGCCGTGCCGCGGAGAAATGCAGCATCACGGGAGAGATTAAGCGCGTGCGCACCAAGCCCTTGCCGGGGAGCGTCGTGGCCAACGCCGAATCGAGAGCAATCGCTGCTCTCGATTCATATGCGGTGGATTAGAACATAACTCAGCTGTTGGTTTAATGTTTTAATAAAATGTATGTCTTAATAAAGACCATGAAATGTAGGAAGCACGTGAAACTCAACATAAACTAGCCATCAAGGGGCACTGCTTGCTCGTGTTGGTCACACGTCAGCAAGGTAACGATAGAGAGTGTCAGCAAAGAAGCGCAGCTGTTGATTTGAAGTGATAGCGCGCGATTAATAACGTTGCACGGCGCGAAGGGAAGGAGCGGGCAAGCGGTGCATTAACACTCCCCTCTCCCGTCCGCTGCGTAGAAAAGGGTGCTGCGTAGGGAGGCAGGAACTGCGTATTGGCGCTGTCGCACCTTCATTGTATTTGGCAGGATGTCTAAGCGAGGCGCTTTTTTAAAGCAGGAAATGTTTTCTGACGAAACCCCCATTATCCTCAAGTTTTGTCGTTTCGTCTGTCCGTCCGTCTGTGCATTTCCGGCTAAATTTAGCGGAAAAATTGACGTCACATGACCAATTCACTTTCTTCGCTATACTTGTAGACGAAATTGATGCCACCTCACCTTTACTTGTCGTCCACCTACAGATCAATTCAGTTTTTCCGCTAAAGTTTGCAAGAAACATGACGTCACACGGCCTGTACACCAAACTGAATTCCCCGCTGTATTTTGCGACGACTCAATGTCACGTTACCTCACACGGCGTGACTTTTACACGTATTTAAGGAAAACTGACGTCACGTGCACTTTGTTCATAGACAATTCCCCTACTAGATTTTTCGGGGAAAATTAATAAAAATATAATGTCTTCACTTCCGGAAATACCCGTTTAAAGTATTTTAAACAAATATAAAGAATCGCTCCTTAAACGCCGAATTTCATGTATCACAGGACTTTAAAATTCTAGGTCGTTGTAAATTTTTTGCTACTCTCTTTTTAGTTGTCCTAAACTTATGCCTTGTTGATTGTTGTTCTCAGGATTCGGGTTGGCCTTTGCGGTTTACCCGCATGCACTGAGTCAGATTCCAGGAGCCCACTTTTGGTCTGTCGCTTTCTTCACCATGCTCTTCTTGCTTGCCATCGACTCCGAGGTAAACCTTAAACTGAGGTGGAGCCACTAAATAGGCCGCGCTTGGAGTATCGGCACTCCATTACTCCGACTGGATTCTGGACGCCGCCATTTTGGTGCTTAGTGCAGAGCGAGCTCAATTGCTGATGGTTATGATTCGAAAATGCTACTTCCTAAGCTTAGAAAAAAAAAAGGACCTACAGAAGTAAATAGTAAACATATAAGAGCGTGATTTGGCTACCTACGGCTGCCCTCTGCTAACAAAAAAAAAAAAAATGGTATCTGATTGGCGCGACAGCCGACAGATGGAGGCAGGTAGGAGGTAGGGCGCAGACGTTGTTCTATAAGACCGCATACGATGTTCTTGAGCTAAATGTGACTGGGGCGTTTTCAGTGCATTGCATAATTTTGTTATTTTTATTCATAAAAAGACTGAATGAACACTAAACCAACAAGAAAGATTATTATTTCCGGCCATTGGGCTATACGTCAGCAGCAGCCGCCATCTCTCGGCGGTTGCGGCTATCAGACGCTCACTCCGGTAGCCGACGGACACGTAGGTGGTGAATGCACTCTATTAATTTGTTACTTTTCACTCAGGTAAGCGCATCCTTTAACATTTCGATACACAAGACGCGCCATCTTCAATCGTACAAAATCTTAACCCGATACGTTAAGAAATCAATTTTCGCGGTTCTCAAAAAAAAAACAAAAACAAAAAAAAAAAACAGCGTTTTTTTTATTTACACGGACAAAAAGGATTTGGGACGATGCTTATCAGTGGTCACAACGCCGCGATTTCATTGACGCAGTTTGGCTTTGTGGAAAGTGCTCTGACTCCATTGAAGGACGAATTTCCTGTGCTCCGTGTTCATCAGTCTAAATTGGCCCTGGCATGTGCTGTTTTCTTTTTTCTACTTGGGTTGCCCATCGCGTCTCAGGTGAGCGTGTTTCTCATGATTGTTCTCGGAGTTGTTTGTTGCTACCGTCACTGTTCCGCAGCCCGTATCCCAAAGAATTATGTTTTTCTTACTTGAAAGCATTTATTGTGCGGCAATTTTGCTAATGATTGGGACTCGGCGAGATGTTTCGGTGGCGCCCTCTTAAGGGTTCTGTTCATGACGTTACGACCAGTATTTGTCTTGCCGTGACCTCAGGTGTAGTGATCTTGACTACTTTGAACAATTGCGAGCTACAAGTTCAGTGGTGTTTTTAAAATGCACGAAGAAGCTTGGAGTCATCGCATTCCTAAACCTACAACGCCAAAGATGGCAGTTTGACATTGACGATTGTAATCCCTAGAGTAAGAAAACAAGGGGGACAAAGTACCAACACAAACCTGAAAGCACAGCAAGATGACTGGTACGCGACGGAAAGAAATCTGCCTTGTCCTGCTATCGAACCAGAGACCTCTCCATTTCCAGTCGAGCGCTCTATTAACTAAGCTAACCAGGAGTAAGGCGTCAGTAGAGCAAATGGGCTTTAATAGCTACCACCAGTCTAACACCAACAAGGGTGAACGGCCTGCATTTTAAGGTTATGATGATAACGCAAGGGTCAAAGCGAGCTGGACAAGAATAGCGATAATAATCCCTCGAGAAAGGGAACAAGAGAGACAAAGGACAAGCACAAATCTTCAACGACGGCTAGTTGACTGGTGCGCGACTGAAAAATCCGCCTGGTCCTGGTATCGAAACAGGGAGCTCTCTATTTCCAGTGGAGCGCTTTATCAACTGCGGTAACTAAAAGTTAGACTTCAGAAGACCAAACGGGTTTTAACAGCTGCCACCAGAACACCTAGAAGGGTGTTCTGGTGGCTAACTTTCCCAGCGGGTAGAGTTCGCTATTTTTTATTTTCCGCGCATGCTCGTAAAAGTCGAACTTCAGTTGAGCTTTTAACGAACTTATAGTTCTAAAAAGTTCGAAAAAAAGGTCCATTTGTCGTCAAACCTCGGTAGATTCGCGATCTCTGGTCAGGCCTCGTAAGCTGCTATATCTAAAACAGATCGCGTTTGTTTCTGAAGAAACGAGAAAGTCATCGGAAATAAAACAAAATTATATTAGAAAAACAACAACAACCAAATGATGAGACACAAGCTGGTGATGGATGCCAGAAAGGCAAACAACACAAAATGCGCACGAAGAAATGTTACAACCTTAAATGTGTAAACAGCATGTTCCAGAGACTTACAACCATAGCTACACCCTTTTGTCTCCTTTATTTTGATTCACACAGAATTTTAAACGTAACACAGGCATGAAACACCTTTCATATCTTGAAAAGTGTGGAAAGGTTGCTGTGCTTAAAGATGACGAACACCTTTTTGAAGGGCGTTAGCCGTACCAAAATCTCTTTATTCGAAGGCATTCTAGCGAGAACCTCAAATAAATGTTGCCTTTACCAATGCTTTTTACTTGAATACAAATTTATCTGACAATAGATGTTACAAAATTACGTGAAATATTGATTAGAACAACGCAACACGATTGCCACTCTCGTAATTGCAGAGGTAGTCCCCAGCGAAATAGCGTATTTATAAGGCGGTAGAGCGATCCACAAGGTCGGGATTGCTTTTTCGTGCGTATTTACCGTGTCCTTATGCGCTGATTAAATCAGAGGGAGAAGGCGAAAAGAGTGCGCGGTGACGTCAGAACGCCGAGCTCTCATTGGAGCGATTAGTGGGTAGAGCTAAAGCTATAGCTGCCTCTGTCTCCCCTGCACTCGTCGAACGCGGTGAAACACGGAACGCCGACATCAGGCGTTTGGCTCTCATATTCGAGCGAGTTTTTAGGGGTTAAAATCGCTAAAAACAACGGACGAGTAGGAGAGACACACACCTCAGAGCGCTACTTGCAACTGGTTTAATGTTGGAAAGACACACGTACCGCGAAACCAACAAGACACACAACCGATTCAGTTCCAACCGCCGCTTGTCACGTTTCGTACTCTTACACCGTGCATGCTCGTAAAAACGATAACTCCGATTCAAACAGGGTTATCGATGGGGCACTTACACATGTACAGTCTCCGGCGATATAAAAGACCCACTGGGAGCGCGTGGCCGAGGCGGTGGCTGGCGGGGGCGCTGTGAGCGCTCCGGGCAGTTCCTTTCTGCTTCGAGGGGAGGACGCTCACTCGGGGCTCAGCTAAAGCGCGCGCTTATCAGTTTGTGCTGAGCCCCGAGTGAGCGTCCTCCCCTCGAAGTAGAATGGAATTGCCCGGAGCGCTCGTAGCGCCCCCGCCAGCCACTGCCTCGGCCACGCGCTCTCAGTGGGTCATTCATATCGCCGGAGACTGTACCTTCGTCACACTCGGAAGTAAGTCAACGAGCCCAAATTCAAACCCTTCTGCTATCAGCGTTCTATTTTTGGATGTTCACTAGAAGTCTAAGGGTGTTCTTGCAATACCCTTGGGGTGTTAGCCCTGGAACGAGCCGGTTTACACTGTTAAAGGTGTAAAATGTTCTAGTAGGTGATGAACAACAGACTGTTATATAGCCCACAAAATGTCGAACGACACGACATAGGCAACGACAAAACATGTTCAACGACGCAAAAAACTGGCACTTGGCATAAAATTGCGAACGACACAGAATTGTAGATTTCGCCAGATGGCGATCAACATAAAAATGACGGATTGGAGGATCTCCTGGGCCTTCTATCTTGCTGTTTTTGGAATAAAGCGAATATGTAGTTTAAAAGAAATACACTGAAGGCAGTGACAAGTTACAAATGCAGTAGACGCGCTTAATCCTGCGCGAGATTTCTGCCGTTGATAACACGCCATCGGATGCACAGCCAGAGCCCAGCAGAAGGTAACAAGCGCGTGTTGTAGGGAGGGCTTGTACTAAATGCTTAACTTGTCACCGACTATAAAAATCTCGATATCCACTCTAATAAAGCTGTAATTGGCCTTTTTTTTTCTTCCTAGGGTGGAATTTACATGATAAACCTGCTTGATGAGTATGTGTCAAGTCATCTGATTCCATGGGTTGGAGTGGCTGAGCTTGTCACTCTCGTCTTTGGATATGGTGGGTGGTGGTACGCAGTTACAAAGGCGCCAGCCATGCGCCTACAGGGTGTGGATAGCGGTTTTCACGGTCAATTTCTGAAGATTTAGGATGTTAACGCATCGACGTTTAGTCTTATAACGTGAAAAAAGTTAATATATTCATATTTAATTCGCATACACGCAGCTCAAGTTCCAAAGTAAAAAAAAAAATGTAATATAACGAAGCGAAAAACGATACACAAGACCATGAGAAAGCGTGGTAGTAGAGGACAGAGAAGTAATCAAGTATAGGGTACTTGCACCAGGCAATGGCGCAACATTGCTTTCGGCTTCAAATCTCTGCCAGAATCCATGTACGTGACACCCGACTCTTTCAGCCCATGTCCGCTATGGCGCGCCCCGGAAGCAGCGTTTTCCAGATCACTCGAGTTCTTTTGTATTGGGATCTACTAACAATATTGGATAGTTGGGCGAGTTTGTGGAAATTCATAGTAGGAAACAGCGCGAAAACAGACGAGAACCTAGAAGAAACACGCTGGACGAGTGCTGACTATCAACTGAAATATTATATTTGGTAGTCAGCGCTTGTCCCATCTGTTTCTTCTACTTCCTCGTCTTTTTTTCGCGCTGTTTCCTACGTTCATGTACTACTCACGCCAATATGACGGGGAACACAAAGGAATATCAGCAAGTGTTCGATTTATATATACTTACCCGTCTTTAATATGACTTCAGACGGGATGGAGCTCGATAATGGGGTTCATCGGCTGGCGAAATAGCCTCGGCAGACGCCGCTTGGCGGCCCCAAAGAGGGAAAAAACCGGAGTGAGTTTCGGCTTAAATGTCAAAAATACGTTTCAAATTGTACTTCTTGAGTCCCGCCGTCGACTGAGCTGCGTGCCTAATTTGGTGTATTACGAACACCAATGATGACGTTAGCAAAGAATCGATTTTGTGCATGCGAATAAAGAAAATAGCAGTTGACATCAATACTAGGGCCGCAGAAGACTCATTGACGTTAAATTTGAATCGAACGTGCTGCTTGTTAGAGTCTCAGGAAGTGACGTCAGGTGCCAGATGCCTGTAGATGTTTTCAAGAGGCCAAGCTTCGAAAGTGGGTCTGACCACCATGAATGAGAAATGCTTTGTTTTGGGGCCATTCCAACAGTGGGCAGGTCTTTGCAAGGCTTGACTATCCGACGATCTACATACTCAGACACAAGATGGCTTCACCCATTGGTGGTACTTGCAATCATCTCTTTCATATGATTTAATATGCCTTTCTGGTAGCTTTCTAGCTCCTAACGAAACGCCCTGAAATTTCCATCACTCATGGTGGCGACCTATAGACCTCTTTCACAAGGGCGCCGCCATCTTGAACTGTCGTCACTTCCAGTATGGGCGAAAGCATCGTTTTACCGCCGCCTTGTCAATAGAATACATTTAGGATATAACCATAACCATTACCTATTCTCGTTTTGCCTTCCCCCTATTTTTATTTTACTATTTAGAGATAGAAATAGTTGATTCTTCTTTCGTCGCCCATAGCAGATATGCCTATGAGGTGGATGGGGACGAGAGTAAACGAAAAAGGTCGATATCCACCGGTGTGAAAAGCACTTCTCTTGGTAGGCCGACATAACAAAACATGGTTTCTGGTGACCCCAGTAATTTTCCGCAGTAGCGCTTATTTAAAACCATGTCCTTTGGATGACTGTTGGTGGCACTTGAGCGTAAAGCAACACTTCTTGCACGTCTGTGAGCAGTGTTTGTCATTTGCTGCTACAGTGTATGCGACGAAGCTCTTACACGAACGTGCGCCAGCACAACACCAACACACATAATGGAACCAGAAGCATGCAGTGTGAATCGAACTAACGGCAGCCTCGCCATAAAGCCGAGCTTAAGCGGGGATTAATTAAAAAAGCCGAGGGTTTTGTTTTGAATGATCGGCTGCCTATTTGGTGTCTGTAGAATTTTTACAAAGTTTTCGCTAAAACACTGTTTTGCATATACCTTTACTGACGTCTTGTGATGCAGTTACAAAGCGCCTTCAACAGACGAAGCCAGCATGAAGCTGCCCCGACGCTGCCGATTGGAACTCGAACTCATTTGCGCAGGCATCAGGCGTCTAATGACGGACATGGAGTTCATGCTGGGCCAGCCGCCTTCTGAACTGACGTACTACAGCTGGAAGTACTTGTGCCCAGCGTGTGCCATCGTAAGTGGCTGAAGTTGAGAGTTGCCGTAGCTGACCCAGTGGGTCGTTCCGTAGGGTTTCTGCATAGGCCCACTGAAAACTGAGCCAAGGTGTCGCGTTACGCGAACCACTATTAAATTTCTGACGTCCTCAACACGAATTAAAAAAAAAAAAAGAAACCAACAACATTAAGCATTTCTTGCTGTTTCTTGGGCAAGAAGCCTATGATTGGATTCGAACCATCGGCGTTTACAGACGGATCACTCGTTCTCGATACAAACTGAGCCCAGCTCACGTTAAACGCTGACGAAGCCCTTGTGTGTATTACATGATCAGAGCGCGTGCTCAAACAATAGGGGCCTGGGATAACTGGCGCAACCTCTACTACAAGGCGCGCACTCTTGAAAGGAGCCTATTGTTTTTCTATGAATTACGAGTTGTTTGCTGAAGGGTAAACGTGCTTAGCTGATTTTTGACGAAGTTCAATGCCCCCCCCCCCCCCCACCCCTTCCAAAAAAAAAAAAAATGTAACTCTGCTTGGCGATATCCTTTGTACTGACGGTTCTGGAGCTACTCTACCACTCTAACTGCTGCGACACCTGTCCGCTCACTTGCCAAGTCCTTGGTCACAACTCACTACACGATCCGAGGTGAATAGTGCACTTTATTGTGCAACTGACAAATCGCCAAGCTACTGGGAATTTCTCCGCATTTTTGTACGGTCCCGTGGCGGCGTTAAGCTTCAGGTGGGCCTGTGTGCATGTGACTGGTAAAGGCTATGACGAGTGTCCTCGTCAATTCGGAACACTCAACTTGGAGATACCGATATCCTCAAACCACGAGGACTGCATCCAGGAACGGGAGAATGAACATGAAGATCGGTCTCGATTATGTTTGAACTTTATTTCTTTTTAGTGGGACTCTCATTCTGATCGCATCAAATCTCCACCTTGCAAGAAAATTTGATATTGAGGCTACCTTCGGATGTTTTCTATTTCTCACGAATCTACCGTGAACGTTCATGCGAACATACGGATGTGTTTAATAAGAGAAGAGTTCTTTGTGAACGCCGCGTGCCTTTTCTCCTGCTTGTGCGTGTTGCTGGTCTTTTCAAACGCATGAGACAGAGGATAAGAATAAACGCTGGCGTCACGAAAAAAGGTAATAGATTTTTTGCAGACTCTTTTTTTGCCGTTTTTATCCGCCAGGATTTAATCACCGCTTTGTTAGCTCAGCATATGCCAGCATTTGGTTAGCAACCTGTTCCTTTACAGTATATTTCTTATTCTTTAACACTACTGGATTATGAATGGGCATGTTTTCTTTCTCCATTAATTACAGATCCTGGCGATCGCTTCACTAGCGACCGCCCAGCTCGCAAAACTTGAGGACTACGTGTACCCGTTGGCGGCTAATCTGGCCGGAATCACTTTCGTGGTAATCGGACTGTCCTTTATCCCCATCTTCGTTGTCATCGAACTCCGGAACGCTGACTGGGTATGCGATGTGTGCATACCGCTCTTGTTTACTGTGACTTTTATTCAGAGGCCGTTATGTGGGAGTCTTGTCCCTAGACACCCGTTAACTCACTTTCGTGATTAACTATGACGAATCTAGTCATGACAATAACTACCATGGCTCTAGGCGAATGACAAACTTCACAATACAATTGCATCTCAAGAAGGCAATGTGCATAGGGATACTAAGCAAGTGACACGTCATAATCATTGATTCTTTCTCTTTTTGAATTTTTTTGGCGTCTAATGATATTCTGAGCTTCACTCGCTGAGATCTATACCTTGGTCACCATGATTTGTAATCGCGTGTTCTGTGTTCTGGCTAACTCACAAGTAAATTATTTTAAATGTTGTTTGAAGAACACCCGATGTCTTCCTTCGACTAAACAAAGTTATGTCTGCAGCGACCCGAACACAATTTCGGGTTAACTTACGAAAGAGTAATCGGTTAAAATTAAGCAGTACGTGATCGTAGTCTCAGGCTTGTTAATATACACTTTGCCACCGCAGCTTTTATTTTGTGAGCCAGTTTCCTTTTATATGCTATCTTCTAAGCGCGCTATGAGCAATAATTGTGAAGGCGGTGACGGTTTCTACACTGATGTTTGTTAGAGAAATAATCTCGCCTTGAAAAAAAAACGAGTTCAATCACCTGTTGAAAGTGACGAATTAGTAGCACGATTCCTCGTCGGGAAAGTGTCATAACAATAGGCACGAAGTAACTCACGCAAGAGGTGCTCGGTTATTATTAATGAGCAGCGGTAGAGTATGGTTGGATGTTTGCTAACGTAAAACGCTACGACTAGGTGTGTTCAGCTTTGTGCCGTTAATAATTGGTGCGTTCTATTGATAGCCCGTCCTTCATAAATTCCCGGAAGGCGAAAGGTCCACTGCCTGGGATTGAGACAAACTGTTGCTGAGAGTTGGCTGTGCCCGTATACATGTAAGATAGGATGCGCGAAAGCACTTGTTTTGACGATGATGCAAGTCCGTTTCACGTTATTCACGAAGGCAATTCGCACCTTTGAAATACCCACCCGTAACCACAAAGCGTCACTATACCCGTTTCACATGAAGTCCGACCAAAGCCGACGTTATGACCCGATGTAGCCAATCAAGGGGCGCCAAAAGTGCCTTGTCATGGCGCTGGTCGTCATTGTGGGTTCGGTAGTTGCCATTTTTGTTTGTCAGATGATCACTCTGGGCAACGTTATTAGAACCCCTCAGTTGGGAAACTGCCATAGAGCCTGCTCTGTAAAAGTGGCGCCGATTCTTCTCCCAGTACCGAGCTAATGGCGATCGCAACGCTGCCATTTCTCCCGCAGCGGCCCCTCCGTGATCTGCACGGCTGCACTTACTGGTTCCACTTGCGTCGAATTACGGAAGGGCCGGTGGCGCCATCTCGCAGGGCCATCTTGCAGTAGCCATATAAAGCAACTTTCAGGTTTCAACTCGTCGCTAAAGAGTGGCGCTGTTGCCGTATTTAGTTCGGTCTTGGTGGACGCCAGCGGCCCAGATTTCAAGGACGAGTTTCCCAACTGAGTTATTTAGTATCGTTGACTCTGGGCGATGACGTAGTTAGTGAGCGGTAAAATAATAAGCGCAACTTAAGTCTAGTTAAAAATATATGTGAATGAGCATAGGGGAACTAATCACCGTTTAATTTAAATTCTCACCAGGACCTCCGTAAGGCAGTTCGCCCTCGCGACAACTGGGGACCCAAGAATCTGGAACAGCGCAGGCTGTATCGCCTCTTCATGGTGCAGAGAGGCTACATGGAACCGAAGGAGGCCGAGGCCCTGTCGCTGTCGGAAGAGAAGCTTAGGAACGCCCAAAAGTTAGAGGCTGGAGGTGGAGGGGCTCTGCAGTTGGAGACCAGGCCCCCGGTGGAGGACATACCAATTGGAGATAAACGTCCGCCTTCCGAAGTATGAGCTTGCGCATAAAGCGCTCAAAGAGCCGCACTCTTATACTTTGGACCTTGTTCCAGGTTTCGCAACTTTTGTCTTCAATGGCGGAGATTTAAATTTTAATCAGAGGCATAAATGTTGTATTCTCTTCGGTTGTATGTTTTAAAATGCTTACAAGTCCTTCACGGCTTCCTTAAAAAAAGAAAAAAATAGTATTTAGCTGACGTTTAGCGTTCATGAGATTAACACTTGTGCACGTTTGTAGTACGCCTAGAGGCAGAATTCGGTTATCCTTATTTTGTACACCAATACAATAAAGTTTTGCCACCTCTAGTGCAATAAACCAGAAGCTTGATTTGAATTCATGACGAGTTTTAAGCGCGTTCTAAACCCGATTGCGTCTTGCGGGTCTCGTAGGCCGCAAAGTTCTAGCTAATCGTGTGATGTCACCGATGACATTTTGGAGTTGAATATATTTCAACTTACGGGGACCTGCAGCTGCCGGGCGGCTTTTCACCCATCTATACCGTCGCTTCGTCAACTCGTTTCTGGGTAATTCCAAGAAGGTTTGAAAACTCCGCTCTTCATTAGCGTCGTGGCGCGGGTGAGGGAGAAAAATTTATCTGTCCTGTATGAATCAACAGTACAGTACAGCAATAGCTGCGACATCTTATCGGAACATAATGTACCTTTATGCATATTGCGGTAAACCTATGATTATTTTATGATGACCTTGCGATGACGACGTGATTCCGCCTCGGTCGGCACCTTAGGTGGAGGAGTCATCGCCAATGTCCGCTTGGAGCGTGACATACTCATTTGCCTTGATATATGCAGACGTGAATTGCAACAAAATTGTGAGTTGGGCCAGTTGGTTTATAATGGGAAAAGACAAGCGCCGAAAGACTAGGACAAGGTAAGAAGACGACGACACTAGGCGCGAAGTCTCTGACCTGATGATCTTGCACATTCGCTTAGCATGGCCAGGGGAAGGCGGACAGCCATTGAAGAGCCCCAGCACTTCTGGTGGCGCCTTTTGTCGTCGTCTTCTTACCTTGTCCTAGTCTTTCGGCGCTTGTCTTGTATGTATGTATGTATGCATGTATGTATACTTGAGGCACAATCTCTTTGTAACGAGAGTCTTGTAAGACATGCCAATAAAAGCAAAAAATAAAAACTAAATAAAAAAAGGACAACAACGAAAGAGAACTGGTTAGCACGTGTGTCCAAAGTTCGCCAACCGTCACTTTCGCAAAGTCAAAGTTAATCAGTTCACATGACACCGTCGTTTTAAGTGAACGCTTGCCCCTCCAGCCAAAAGTAAAGCAGCGGCTATTGGCCATCTTGGTCACCTTGGTCGTCTTGGTCACGACACCGATTTTTCAGTCGAGTCTGCCACCATGCCTCGAGCCTCCGCTTGGAGCATGCTACATGGGTCTGTTCGATGGTGAAACCAAGTGCCTGCTCCAAGCGCGCACCCACGACAGGCGTTGGGTGTAGCGCCCTGCACGCAAGCAGCAAGTGGTCGATTGTCTCTTCGCCCGCTCCACACGCACTACATACCGTGTCAGTCACGCTGCTATCGTACTTGCTTCGGTATAGGCGGGTACGTAGGGCACCACCACGGGCCTCTATAAGTAGTCGACTGCCCAGTGTGTTCCCGCAGAAAGTCACCGGGGCAATCTCCGTCTTCAGAGACGCGTACATGTGCATGGAAGGGTGTTGTAGCATGCCGCTCATCCAACGGTCCCTCTCAACCCTCTTCACTTCCTCCCGCACTGTGCTCATCCACTCCTTTTCTGTTTGAGGTTCAGTGGCCAAGCTGAAGATCTTAAACTTTGTCCCAAGACGAGTGACTCGCTTCCTCCATGTCGAGTTGATATGCTTCAGGTGAATGTACATAAAAACTCGCCTGGCCCACCGGTCTCCGTTCATGTACCGGAGACGTGTGTAGTACTGAAGCTTGCTGTTTGCCTCCCGCGCTTCAAAGGAAGACCAGCCGACATCGCCTTCTATCAGTTCATTGGCTACTTGTCCATGACACCCTAGTGCCTGTCGTCCGACCTCCCTTTGGCGCCGCTCGAGATATGTGCGTAGCTAACTAGGAACACATATGACTGAGTTTCCGAAAGTCAGCCCGGGCACAGCCACAGCCTTCCAAAGTTCTCGGGTGACAATGTACCGGTCACAGCTCCATAGGCTCCGCCTTCGCAGTATGTTCCGCTTGCTAACTGAGGACTTCCTGAGGCCCTCATGGTGCTCAGTCAAGTAGTCCTCTCTAGCCGACAGTGTTATACCGAGGTACCTGTATTCGGTGCGAAGAGGTATGGCTGAGCCTTGCAGGATGAGCGACCCGAGATTGCACCCCTCGCCAGAAAAGATGACTGTCGCTGACTTGCCAGCATTGAAGCGTAGTCGGAGGTGTTCCGCTGCAGTTTCACAGGCGACGAGCAACCTCCTCATGTCTTCCACACTGTCGGCCATCAGCACGAGGTCATCAGCATAGGCAAGGCCAGGGAGTCGCCACGCTACAATATCACCATGCTGGCGGTGTTCCAAAGTGAAACCAATGCCAGAGTCTTCAATGGCCTTTTCCATGCTAGAGGCATATAGCATATATAGCGTCGGCGACAACGGACAGCCCTGTCGTAAACCTTTTCCAACTGTGACCTCGCCTGATGTCACACCATTGAAGGATGTCGTCACCACATTGCCGTCGTATAACCGACGGATCAACCTCACCCATGTTTGGGGCATATTAAGGTGTCTCAGCCTTTCCAGCAGCATTAGGTGAGGGACACAATCATACGCTTTAGCAATGTCTAGAAAGCAGCATATCAAAGGTCGCCTCTCCGCTCGCGCTATCTCGATGCATTGGGTCAATGTAAACAGGTTATCGTCCAACCGCCGCCCAACTCGAAACCCGTTCTGCAGTTCCGTAAGCACGCCGGCTCCCTCAGCCCATGCTGTGATTCGCCAATTGATGATAGTCGTGAATACTCTGTATACAACTGCCGTGACGGTGAGCGGTCGGTAGTCATGCAACAGCTGCTTGTTTCCACCTTTTTTCGAGATGAAGGTTACTCGACCGCGCCTCCAGTCAGTGGGGATCGGGTCATCTCCGCAGCATATGCGACTGAACAAGTGGGCCAACTGCTCTTGAGCGTCGGGTCCCAGGCCTTTCAGTACCTTAGCCGGGATTCCGTCCAGGCCCTGCGCAGTGCCGCCGTTCAACCGCGCGAGAGCGCGTGCGACCTGTACTCTTCCCACGATGGTGGTGTTGTCACTCGTCAAATTAAGTAGCGGTGGATCTTTGATATAAGGGCCTCCTGCTGACACGCTCTCATTACCGTGGAAATCCTGTGTCGTCCCAAAAAGATTGTGAAGGTGTTCATCCAAGAGAGCTCTAACGTTGTGCACTACACCTCCATTTTTGGCATCGATCAGTTGGGGAGAATTATCTCTTCCATCCAGTGTTCCAATATAACGCCAGAACTTCTCTCCGGCTCTTTTTCCACCCTTTCTGATATCTTTCATCACCTTGCAATCATGTATCTGTTTTTAGAGCGCAGCTCTTAGGGGCCCGTTTCTGGCTTGAGCGGCGTCGGCGTCGCCGTCGGCGTCGGCGTAACCGCGCGGTGCATCATGGGAAATTTCCCATAATGCACCGCGCGAGCCCCCCGCCGGGGTCACGTGACTCCCCTGAGGTCACGTGACCCCCTCCTCGAGGTCACGTGACCCCCCGAGGTCACGTGACCCCGCCGATGTCGCGTGACCCCCCGATGACGTCATCGACACTTTTGACGTCACCGGCATCCACATCGTCATCGTCATCATCACTGATGACGTCATCATCAGTGATGATGACGATGTGGATGCCGGTGACGTCATCAGTGATGATGACGTCATCAGTGATGATGACGATGACGATGTGGATGCCGGTGACGTCATCAGTGACGATGACGATGTGGATGCCGGTGACGTCATCAATGATGATGACGTCATCAGTGACGATGACGATGTGGATGCCGGTGACGTCATCAGTGATGATGACGATGACGATGTGGATGCCGGTGACGTCATCAGTGATGATGACGTCATCAGTGATGATGACGATGACGATGGGGATGCCGGTGACGTCATCAGTGATGATGACGATGACGATGTGGATGCCGGTGACGTCATCAGTGATGATGACGATGTGGATGCCGGTGACGTCATCAGTGATGATGACGATGACGATGTGGATGCCGGTGACGTTACCGACATCCGCATCGTCATCGTCATCATCACTGATGACGACATCAGTGACGTCACTGATGTCGTCACCGTCATCCGCATCGTCATCGTCATCATCACTGATGACGTCGTCAGCGACGTCACTGATGACGTCACCGACATTCGCATCGTCATCGTCATCATCACTGGTGAAGTCATCAGTGACGTCACTAATGACGTCATCGGTACCCGCATCGTCATCGTCACTGATGACATCATCGGCATTGGGGGTCACGTGACCCCCAAGGTCACGTGACCCCCCAAGGACACGTGACCCCCCACTGGTTAGTCTAACCCCCCCCCCAGCGCCCTTCCCTCCTCCTCCTCAAGAGCTGCGCTCTAATTCGGCGTTACAGGGAGTTGTAAGCGGCTTTCACTTTTTTCTCCTCGACAATAGATTGTGTTATTGCCTTGAGCTTCTGGTATTCCTCCCAGAGTCGCAGAGTCTCCGGTGCTTTTCCAAGCGTCCGCAGAGCCCGGCGATGGTCTCGGTTTGCGTCTTGCCTGAGTTGGATGGATCTCCGGATTTCAGCATCCCACCACGGTACAAGCCGTCTTTTCCCGCTTGAGCCTCTCATAATCGACCGTGTGGTGATTGCCTGCCGAAGTGCATTGGCATAGTCATCATAGATGAGAGCAATTATGCGCTTATCACTTTCTTCGAACTCCTGACATACTGCCTCAATATCACAGTCACGTAATGGGAACGTCATTTTACGTTTCGGCCGGCTGCGTTGTCGTTGGATTGCACCAAAATGAAGTATGATGCTGTTATGATCGCTGCCAATACTGCACTCGCCATCTTCATCTACAGTTATTTTTTGAAGGCGACGTGCGAGCCTCTTTGATGCCAGGGCATAGTCGATACATGTTCGTCGGTCCCGGGCCATCCATGTGTGTTGCCCCTCACATTCCTCTCTGAGGTTTAGAATCTCCAGGTCGAACTCCTCCGACAGCTGTCTCAGCATTCGGCCATTGTCGTCCTCACGCCCGTCAATCTCAACCAGATGGCCATTAAAGTCCCCCATAACTAGCACAGACAATCTTCGATCTAGGTTTTCGATGTCACGTTGAACGCACTCCAGTATGGCCTTATTCTCCTCATGCCTGGAATTCCCCACGGAAAGGTAAAGGGTGCATACCGCCGTCGGTATGTTACCCACCTGTCCTTGAACCCACAGGTGTTCGCAGCACGTTTCAGATATCCTTATCCATGCTTGTCCTCCACTTGGCCAAAGGAGGCCCACACCACCTCCCCGTCGGTCACCCTCCACCCTGTTACACCCAGTCCAGCACCAGGAAGGGTCTACTGGGGGTTCCTCAGCGTCCCGCAAGTGTGTTTCAGCAACCCCGAACAAAGAAAAGCCTTGTTCCCGGAGTACTACATAGAGCTCAGCCCACTTTCGTTGACGCCTCGCACTATTCAAATTTAAAAAGCCAACGACAGCACTGTCTCTTTTCCGTGGTTGCCCTTGCTGCCGCCGCGCCAGAAACTCGGTCAACACTCCCGCTGAAGCTGCATGGCTGCTAGTTGCTCTCGGACCAGTTGATTCACAAAGTGCGTCAGCTCTTGTGATGGGGCACATGTGGGGTGCTGAAGGCATCCGGTCATCAAGTCGGTCAGCATCGGGTTGCACACAGGAAAGGTCTGTCTCGCAGTAGGCCCTAGAGCAAACGTTCCTTCCTGACTGCCTGTCTTCGATGGGAGTGCCCCACAGCTTTGTCCTTGAAGATGTCCGTTGGGTGGTATGAGGAGTGGGGGCACCCATATTGCGTGCAGAGGTGACGACTGTGGCGGATGGTCCCTCTGGCATTGTAGGGGATACACAGGACCGTGAAAGTTGGGCACCGGCTTCTGTACAGTCTCCTTTGATATTGGAGGCGTGTTCACCACCCGGTGTGCTCCACTCGTTCTGGGACCAGAAGACAGACCTGGGAGGTCGTGAGCGTGTGATTTTTTTTCTGCCTCTGACCTGTTTACTACTGAGGAATGCGTCCCGTATCGTCTCCTGTTGCTCCCAGTATGGTCGCTGAAATTGTCCCTTCTTTGAAGTCCTAAAAAATGAGCCACTAATGCACCCACTCGGTCGGTTAGCACCTGGCTACCTTCTCTGCAGTAGTGAAGCCCGTCCTTTTGCATTGCTGTAATGCTGGCCAGTTCTCGGCTGAGGTCGATAAACCTTGCTCTAATTCTCTTGCACAGCTGCTTCATCTTTGCATTCAGGAGCATGGTCGTAGCGCGTAGTTCCTTTCCTCTGCCGTCTATTTCGGGTACTGAGCAGATGGCTAGTGATGCCTTACGTTTGGCCCACTGTAGCCTCAGACGCTCTATAATTGTGTCAGGTTGCTCGCCCTTCAGAACGTCATTCAACCCCACGTGCAGTATATACATGCGTGGTACATTCCTCGCTTTTTCCTCATATGTTTCGATAATTTTATGTACTACCTCAGTTGTGGCTCCCCTGTTCGTTATAAACTCCATGCTTTGAGGTGCTTGGACTTCCTCGATGAGACCTCGAGCTATCCGCAGGACGTTCCCATCTCCTGCGATTATCACTTCTCGTGTGATCCCTCGTGGCGGTCGGATCTGAACATCCTCATGCGTCAGCTTCTTTGCAGCCACGGGCACGTGAATCTCCTGAATGGACATGTGTGTGACTCCACTTGAAGTTTTGCTTGGGACTTCGTCACACTGCGTGTCAGTGTGCGCTGTCATGTTATTGGTGTTATTTATGGGAGTACCGGCATCCTGTGGACGGTCGTCCTGTAGTGCGTTTCCTTGCTTGTCTACTCCAGCATTCGTCGCATCGTTCAATGTCATCGCAGTGTGATGCAGTTCTGTTTCACTACTCATCTGGTTCTCCCCTTCAGATTCCGATGGTGCGCTGCTTGTACCATCTTCTGTAACCATGGAATCTCCTGTCGGTCCAGCTGCTACTGCATGTCCTGAGAGCGCTGTCACTAGTGTTTGCAGTGCTTCGTTCTTCTTCGCCGCCTCGTTTATCCTGAATTCAAGTGTCGACATCCTCTTAGTCACTTCAGACAGCCTGCGCCCGTCCGATGCTCGGTCTAGGCGTACTGACAGGGCGCCTATCTGAGCCTCTAGTTCCTCGAGTCTTTTTTCGTGTGCATCCCTCATTTTGTACATCTCGGCACATACCTTGCATGTGAGAGGATATCTTTGATTCGTGTCGTCATGTTTCGCGTCTGCCTTCAGCTCCAACGACCCGCAGTCTACACTACTAATGCTGTCATCAACAGCTGCAGCAGAGTCTTCAGCAGCCGCTGCAATGTTGGTACTCTTCACGGTGGCTTGGGAAGTCCGGGCGGAGTCTGGCGTCAAGACGGGCGTCGCGGCGCGAGTGGCAGTGGTCGGCGTAGCACCCTGAGAGGGCTCGTCGGCTTGCCGATTGGCGGCGGTACAGGCCGCATGTACGTCAACCAGTGTCGTTGCCTTTGGCTGGTAGTGCCCGCTGACCTGGGGTTCTGGCACGACAAGGTGCTGCACACTATTGGACATCGTGTTTACAGGCAGGAAGCGTGTGGTAGGGAGCAACGTGGGAGTAGAAGTTTCTCCTGCGGCCGATGGCTCCTCCGTGCTGTCCATGCCCACTTCTGAACCGTTGTTGCCCGCAGTGGGGATATCCAAGCTCTCCGGAGGGAACACTTCGTCTTCATCGCTGACAGCGGTGTTGCTCAAAAACTCCAGGCTGCAATGAATATCTCGTATGGTATCTGTAGGGGAACACGCAGTAGCTTGTAGACGCTCAATGAGTTCCCCCTTGTTTCCGGAGGTAGGAAGTCCACGGGCTTTTAGTGCCCTTTTTAGGTCGAAAACCTTCATCTCGGTCATTTTTTCAGCGGACATATTTCCATCTGCGTGGACAGCAAACTGGTATCGACGGGCCGGGGGCCGACCAAAGGATACGGAGTAGGCGATATGTCGGCGACGTCTTCGGCGCCTCGGCCGAGTGGAGCGGTGCAACGGAGGTCAGTCGAGCTTCGGGGTGGCCGGTCGTGTGAAAAAAGTACGGCGTGAAGCAAGTCGCGACGGTTAAAAGGAAGACCCCGAAAAACCAACCGTTAGGCTCGTATCCTCTTTTTCCTTATCTTTTCTTTTCCCAATATGCAGACGCCCTCTAACGGACGCGGCGTAAGACTCGGCTAGCGATATACTACTGCGCAAGACACCCAAGTGCAGCTGTCCTCAACAGATGCAGTTCATTAGGTGGCTAGTTTGAGCAGCTGTTATGGCGCCGTGTCGGAAGACACTGTAGAGTGCTTAAAAGTGGAATATCTCGCATGCAATAAATATAAATAACTGGCGTGGCTCCGCGGAAGGCGCTTACCCGAAACAAAAACTGCGGGTTTTGTTAATTTCCCTTCAACCGTTTGGAAAAATCTCCAAAAGACGCCGTAAATAATTTGGACTGTAAAGGAAACACTATAGTCCAGTGTCCAAAACCCTAGCCCCAGCGAAAAATAATCTAAAACGAAGGTTCGTGTGAAGAGGGGCAGCGTATAAAACAAGATTTTTGCTTTTTACAGCGCTCTTGACGTCGGTGTTGTACTAGGAGCCTCGTGACAATTGCATTTCTGTCATTCTTACACTACGACATGTGCGAAGTGTGCGAAGGTTTCTAAAGAAACAGCCTCGTGCAAAAAGAACAGCCTTCCTACTGTGTCATGGCGTCAGCATAAGCGAACATGGCTTTACCCATAGAACAGAGGAAGTACTAATATATAACCCTGGCTGTAAAAGAAAAAAAAATCACATATTATTTTTTTAAACGGATAGCACGGGCAGGCTTTTACAAACGCTCAAATCTTAACCGTAAAAATGACTCCCTCTACGGGTAGCAAAACCCCGCACAGGCTTTACAGTTTCCCGGACCCGCAATCCGATTACGTTGTGCCCTGAATTTATCATCCTGATTCTGGGAGGGACCATATTGATGGTTTTGTAATTATACAGTTTGGAAGTGTTTTCGCAGCACCCTGAACTTCAAGCGTTTGACTTCGGAAAAAATAGATTTCTAGTAGACCGGGTTCTAGAACTACGCTTTGCAAGCGGGAGCTCGTTCCGTCACTTTTGTTTTTCTTGGCACAGCGTCACATTAAGCGATTTCTACAATGACCGCTGATTTGATCATTCTCTCTGACCTCTTGGAGTACCGCAACCGACTGAAGCAGCCACGGAGGCGTTAGCCTATATAAAGACCTCGTCCCCCTTGTGGCGAACCCTACCGGCACACGGGAATCGGAGCGAATGTGTACCGAAAGGATCCATCAGCGTCCATGGTTGTTTTATTTATGAAAAGCAAAGTTGCTGCCAGAGCGCCACTTAATTTGCTCTGGTAGCCAAAGGCCAAAATGAAAGGCGCGACCGTGGCCATGGCCAACAGCATGAACGAGCGCCTGGGTGTCGAATAGGATGCGGGAGCATGGAGGGGCAGGATCGCCGCAAGGATGAGGGCTAGGGGCTCGCGGGCGTAGATGTCGGGAGGCTGATGACTGTGGCAATGTTGCCCGTGGGCGTACAATCTTTGAGGCCAATGTTGCTGGCGCCCCTTGCCAATTAAGGTACTTCTATACGGAAAGGTAGCGACATCCTTCTTACTCACTCTTTACTTTTCCCTCTCTCTTTTTTGGCGCCGCGCGCGCCGCCTAGGGTGCACAAAGGAGGACTAGCAGACGACGGCCGCGTGCAGGCTGATGATTTATAACTCATGGTGCGTACTGCCACGCAAGTGTTAAGCACCGAGAGAAAATGAAATGAACGTGCCGGCAGCGCTTTCAACCTTCGGATAGGGCTCACCGAACTAAAGAGTACGATGTGGCTCTCACGAGCGTTGTTAGCTACAGTCGTAAATTATTAAAAAATGTATGTTGTGTTTTCATTTTGCACGGCTTTAAAGGCTTCGTGTGTTGTGAATACATAAGAAAGACTTCGTGATATTCAATCCCACTTAACCTGCGCAGCGAGAAATTGTCGATCCTGCGATTTTCCAGAAGCCCAAGGACTACAAGCGCGAATAACGATCGCTGCTGTCTCCGCGCTAAAGAGAGCTTGAAAAGTTACATCAATCATACCTTAGATAAGCATGAATAAGATATGCGTAGGCAGGACGGCGTACTATCGCGACCATTGCTGTCGAGGTGGTTTTGACCAAGGCCTAGCGTGGATGTACGCGTGCAGGTACGACGTACACGAAAATAATGACACTCTGATTGGGAAGACAACAGATTTTCATAAGGGACCGGCTCACTATTCTTAGTCAATTACGATCTGCACGCTGCGTCGGGTTCCTTGGATATGCGACCCTCTGCTACGCTAGAGAAGAAAAGGGCCGCGTATTAATGTGTCGTGTGTGGGGCATATCTTTGTGTCACCGCTATGTATATATATATATATATATATATATATATACACAAAGAAATCCGCCAAATGGTCCGCACCGCTCAAGCTGATGCGCATTTGCTGACCAATCTGTACAAACGGATACGCTTTGCTACAGTGTGTGATTGGCATAATATTCACTCGCAGAAAAGTACCGAGTTCAAGCCAAATATTTACTCTTTTTTTTTACGCACCTCTTAATTATATGTTGCACTGATGACAATTGTTGTGTTAGGAAGTGTTTATGTACAACGTGAGACGCGCGAAAGTTTAAACGCTGTAGTTCACTGTACAGCAATCAAGCACCTCGGCCGTTCCACAACGCGATTCGTAGTGAAATGTGCATATAGTGATCCTGGTTTCACCGAAAAGCTACGAAAGGTAAACGAGCCCGGCAAACGACAACTTCAAAATTAGTACGAGCATCTAAAAAAGTCCGGATCCACCGAACGTAAACCGAATCCGGCGCTGACACGGCCAGCAACGAGACATGGCCAAATCTGCTGGATCCTTCATGGCGGCCCAGGGGGCGGAGCGCAAAGGGAAGGTCACGTGTCCTACACCGACCTGTCACTCGGATAGGTGGCGTAATAAAAGGTTGTCGCTACTTTTTCAGTATGGAGGAACTTTATTGCCAGTGTGTCGGTTTTTCCCGAAGGGACTTGATGGGTAAGAGTCTTCCCGACCTTCTCGAAGAGTCGGTGCCACTACGGGGAGACTGGTGCTCTAAGAAGATAACCTGCTGGGTTAGTTGGTTGAAAGACATATTAAAAAACCAGCGGAAAAAGGACGGTACACAAAGTAGGACACAGGACAAACGCTGACTAATAACCAAAGGTTTACTAGAACTTCCACGCGCGCACAGTGGCACGCGCAAGCACAATGTCTTCTTTCTCTTTCCACAAAGATAAATGCTAAAAAAGAAAAAAAAACTTTAAAAAAGAATGTAAGAAAAAAGTGAAAGCCGTTTACAAATCCCTGTAACGCCGAATTGGAGCGCAGCTCTTGAGGAGGAGGAGTGAAGGGTACTGAGGGGAGGGTAGACCCCTCCTCCTCTCCTCATTTTTTAATATGCTCCGGGGGGGCGGTCACGTGACCTCGGGGGGGGGGGGGGGGGTGTCACGTGACTTCGGGGAGGGGGGGTCACGTGACCTCAGAGGGGTCACGTGACCTCAGAGGGCTCACGTGACCTGGGGGTCACGTGGGGGTCACCTTGGGGTCACGTGACCTTGACCTTGGGGAGGAGACCACGTGACCTCGGGGGTCACGTGACTTGGGGGTCACGTGACCTTCAAAGGGTCACGTGGGGTCTTGGGGTCACGTGACCTTGAGATGACCTTGGGAGGGGTCACGTGACCTCGAGGGGTCACGTGACCTTGGGAGTCACGTGGGGTCACGTGACCTTGAGATGACCTTGGGAGGGGTCACGTGACCTGGAGGGGTCACGTGACCTTGGGGGTCACGTGACCTTGGGATGACCTTGGTTACGCCGACGGCGACGGCGACGGCGACGCCGCTCAAGCCGGGAACGGGCCCCTAAGAGCTGCGCTCTAAAAGAAAGCCGTTTACAATTCCCTGTAACGCCGGTTAGAGCGCAGCTCTTGAGGAGGAAGATGGAAGCGTACTGAGGGATAGGCGACTCCTTGAGGTCACGTGACCTCAAGGGGGTCACGTGACCTAAGGGGTCACGTGACTCATGGGGTCACGTGACCTCAGGGGCTCATGTGACCTCGGGGGTCACGTGACCTGAAGGGTCACATGACCTTAGGGGGTCACGTGATCCCCAGAAGTCACGTGACTTCAGGGGGTCACGTGACCTCAAGGCGGTCACGTTACCTCAAGGCGGTCACGTGACTTCTGGGCGTCACGTGACCTAAGGGCGTCACGTGACCTAAGGGCGTCACGTGACCTAAGGGGGTCACGTGACCTCAAGGTGGTCACGTGACTTCAGGGGTCACGTGACTTCTGGAGGTCACGTGACCTCGGGGGTCACGTGACCCCTGAAGTCACGTGACCTCCAGAAGTCACGTGACCCCTGAGTCACGTGACCTGGGTGGGTCACGTGACCTCGGGGGGTCACGTGACCTCGCGGTTACGCCGACGGCGACGGCGACGCCGACGCCGCTCAAGCCGGAAATGGGCCCCTAAGAGCTGCGCTCTAAAAAATGAAAGCCGTTTACAACTCCTTGTGACACCGAATTAGAGCGCAGCTCTTGAGGGGGAGGAGGGGAAGGTATATCCTTCCTCCCTCCTCCTCACCTTTTCATCCTGTCTGCTACTCCCCCCTCCGAGCGGCGTCGCCGTCGGCTCAGGAGGGTCACATGACCTCACGGGCGGCACGTGACGTCACCGGCGTCACGTGACCTCACGGGGTTCACGTGACCCGTATGATGTCACGTGCCGATGACGATGACGTCATCAGTGACGTCACTGCTGTTGGCATCATCACTAGTGACGTCATCAGTGACGATGCGGATGCCGATGACGTCATCAGTGACGGCACTGATGACGTCATTAGGAACGATGCCGATGACGTCACTGAAGACGTCATCAGTGACGTCACGGGTCCCATAATGCACCGCGCGGTTACGGCGACGCCGCTCAAGCCGGAAACGGGCGCCTAAGAGCTGCGCTCTGAAAACATTCCCTTTCAATTTTTTTTCTTTATTAGCCGACGCCTACACTTGAATTTTTGTAGCGCTTTTTGACTGCTGTCATTCACGCAATAAAGTCTTAATGGGAGCTCCAAGCTAATGTGCGCTAGCTCACTCGGTCACCGATCCCACTCATTCTTTGCATTAAATTAATTAGTCGTTCGTTGCGTATACTGCGGAAGTTTAGTTCGCCAGAACATGGCGGCATTGTTGCCCATTACAGAAGAGTAATGATTTAAGTGCAGTGCAATCGCTAGGCTGGGGAATTGAACGTACATCCCGCAGAAATGACACACGCTAAAGAACCCAGGAAAGCGGTTGTACTAAACTGGCTAAATTACCCCTCTACAGAGGGTAACGATGTGCGCACAGGTGGCTATGTCTTGCGATTTTTAAAGGAAAGCTGAAACAAGTCTTCAAGAAAACGAGCTAGAGATGAATTCTGAGGGATTTTTACCCGTGAATCTGAAGGTTACATTCGTTTTCCCCGAAGATGGAACTAAACGCGAGAAAACGCGAAGAATCTCCGACCAGTCGTGACGTCATACTAGAATCTTTTTGGCCCCAAGCGCGTGCTCCTCGTGTGGGCTGCGCGTGCAATTGCAAGCTTGCCAGGTATATTTTTTCGCACTGACAGCAGTCGTGACGTCTTTCTTTTGACCTTTTTGAAAATAGCAAGTGTGCGCGTGCATAGCTTTGACGGGCGCTGAAGATGCGCGCGAGTGGAGATTCTGAAAACTTCTAGTGTGACGTCACGCTCCGGGAAGGTGGGGCTCGGCGGTACTTGAAAAATTAATTTCTGCAGCGTCCGAACACGAAATCGAAGACTAATTTCAATATTCCTGATCCCGGAAGCCAAATGAAGGCCATTGAAGTGTTTTTTTTTTTTTTTTTTCAAATACAGAACCGGCTTTAGTTTACCATTCACCTGGTCGTCACTCAATGGGCAATATTCCTGAGTTTCAGGAATGCACCACAGTATTGATTCTTTTGAAGGTTCAAAAAGAACATATAATGAATGTTGTACGGTCCTTAAAGTTTCCCCTGAGGGCGCGGAATATTTGTAGTAAAATTCAGAAGTATTAACGTTTTAACTGTTTTTGGCGCATTTTCAGGCAATTTTAAAATTAACATTACTTAAAAGAACAAACTTGAAAAACGTATGGTATAGTAGGCACTGGAGGTTTCTTCAATCTTAATTTTAAGACCGTCGCGAGGAGACTACTTATTGTAGTATTTGCGTATTTGAGTAAATAAATTTGACGGGATTATGGTCTTCGAGATTTTTCGCGCGCTCTGCCCCGGCCTGTCCAAACTAAAGCTCCTCGATGTTTTTGCGTTTGTCTTGCCAATGCCCCCTGTATACTTCTGAGTACTCTATACTGTATGTATACTGTATACTCTATGTACACCCCTATTTACATAGAGCATACAGGAGGCATTGCCAAAGTATGTAGACCTTTTTCGCATAACCTCATACCTGCGCTTCACTGACGTACCCTCGTCCCGGTGCATTGTTTATTGCCCGCTGTCACAGGGTAGGCAACCGCCAAGGGTACTGACGAAAAGGCTCAGAAACTGACGTCGTGCGTGAGTTTGTTCAGAGTGCTTTTTTTTCCCGCGTTACAATTTCCAAAATCTACGGTTGTCTGGCTATCTCTGCGTTGTCGTCCTGTGCACAAATAGCTTTAGTAAGAATAAGAACACCCGCGGAAAATGTGCGATGAGCAGAAGAAGCTGCACAGCGAGTGTGGCTGCAATGTTATTGAGCTTCATACGTTCTACAAGGATCTTTATTTATGAAGTCAGTCGATTGCGAGCATGAATCGCGAGGGCTTTGTATAAGACTCATCGTCACGTTTATGCTCACGGTTACTTCACCTCGGCAACAGAACCGATTCCAACCCGGTGCAAGTGCTCCGATTAAGTTATCTGTGCAAGGTATGCTATTGCTCCATGCCATGTAAGGTGTATGAAAATATCTACGTGCCATTGCTCAATCTGCAGCTATCAAATTCAGAGAGGTTACCGGCATAGACTACATTAAACTGCTCATATAAACCTTTGTTGTGGAAGCTCAATGAAAGCACTCCACCGTCGTCGTCCTCGTTCTTTTGAGGAAGCATGGTGATGGACTGTCATTAGCCAGCTCGATCCAACCGGCCAAGTTCTGACCAAGTTATACGCTTCGCAAGTGGGCTCTTTTTCGTCTTCTGCGCATGAGAAAGGAAGTAGCGGTGACGTCAGAACGCCGAGCCCTGATTGGCTGATCGCGACCCCCTATCTCAGCGTCGTCTGCTCCTTTGCAATGTCGTCTGCTCGCAACGTCGTCTTCGTCTGTCTTACCTTTCCTGCGACTTTCGGAAGTCGAGCGAGCTCGACTTCGCCTTTCAGAGAGGGCAGACGAAATAACTCGATCGGTACGTTGTTTTTGTCTAACTAGCAGACGCGCGTCGAGGAGGGAAGTCAATGGACTCACTGGCGAGGTGTCCCGAGGCGTAGAGGTTTGTTCGCCAAGAACCGAGAGTGAGGGTGGTTAGTGCCCGTAAGTTCCCTCCCAAATACCTTTTCCCTCCTTTCGTGTGCGGCGAGACTTCTCACTCTTTAACGGCGTCGGCGGGTTGGCGCAGTTAACGTCGTCTGCTTTACGTCTGCTAGTCAAAGCGATGGCTGCTTTACCTTTCCTGCGTCTGTCGGAGATTCACCGCTTTTTTACCGGCGAAAGTCACCGTTGCCCCGGGAAACAAGGAGAAAACAAGAGGAAGAAATTGACCCCTTAGTATGAAATTGAGGTCAGCGATCAGAGTATAATACGGGAAGGGTTCACAAGGGTCGCGCGGGCATATTCCATTCAGCACGCCAGACGGTCGTGGGCAGACGGTAGCCGAGTCGCGGAGTGCCTGCTAGGCCTAAGTGCTGAGCTCGCTTGGTCGCGTTCGGTGGAATCGTGGCCGTTGAAGCTTTTGCCGGGTGTTTGTAGACCCAGCATTCTTGTTCGTCGTGGTCTGTTTCAAGTACTTTTTACTTTTTTCTTGCTGCTTGAAGTCGGGACGCGTGAGAAGCGCACATAGAAAAATAAACGTCCGTTGGTCGTCGCGACCGCGACGCTGTCGCCGGTCGGCCATGCTGATTTGATCGTAAGAAGTGCGTAAGACAGCTTCGGAGCTGTCGTAGGATTTCGTCGTAACCTGCGCAAAACTTACGAAAATTTCGTTTCGTGAATACGAATTTGTTCTCAAGTTTTGTCTTACACATATTTTTGTCGTAAGATCATTTTGTGAACCTTGCCTATGGCCGCTGCAATTTCGAAAGTCGCAGGAAAGGTAAGACAGACGCAGACGACGTTGCGAGCAGACGACGTTGCAAAGGAGCAGACGACGCTCAGATAGGGGGTCGCGATCAGCCGATCAGGGCTCGGCGTTCTGACGTAATCACTACCCCCTGCGCAAGATGCAGACGAACTTGCCCTCCGCATTGTCAGCGTTACTACAAACAACTCGGTTGTGGAACTCCGCTCCGGAGGGGGGTCCCTTTGCGTGGCGCTTGTCAGAGTGCGCGCGCTTCGCTTTAATACTCGCTATCATCATTATTGACGGCGCGCTTCTGGCCGTTGCTTCTGGCCCTTCTGGCAAAGCGAAAGCAAATTGTTGTGTGCATGCTTATACCGCCGGACGTCTGCCTCAGTGGGCGTCTGGTGTCTCGGCTGTAGATGAGCAATTTTGCCAGTGCGGTACAACCGCTAACCTGGGGTCCTTAACGTGCACCACGCAGTAGTGATACACGACCGCACACTGGTACTATGCTCTTCTGGCTTAAGCCCTTCTGGCTTAAGCGGGTATCATATGCAGCGATTCCGCGGCCGAAATCGCTGCCGCTAGAGGCGCGGCGGACGGATCGCGAGGTTTCATTTCACATGAGCGTATTCTGCCGTTGCGACGGCCAATGTTGCTTGCAGCAAGCAGATGCGCACAGTCGGTCACAGCGGCTTATAACAACAATTTTAATGCCTTAGTTTTCAGTTTCCCCTCTGATTTCACCTTAATTAAACAAAAGAGGTGTTTAAAAGGCTAAATAAACCTTTGTTTTATTTGTTTATGTTTTTTTTTTTTCAAACTTCGTTGTCGCGGCAGATGAAATCTCGGATCATCTTCGGCAGCATCAAGTGCAGCGCCTTCCTCGGATGTAAAGACCACGACCAACTCTATACTAACGACCACTCCATCTGAGTGATCCCTTGGGAAAAGCCTTCTTTTGGCTATGGATGGATGGATGGATGAATACGGCTGAGCCCTTTGGATCGGGCGTTAGCTTACGCCACCTAGCCATTTTGTTTTACCATTTAAGCTGAGAATATTTAAACATGAAATCTATATACACTCCGCAGTGAAAAGAAAGTGAAGCTATGAAACCCCCTTGCCATCAGTGAATAAGAAAATACCTAGTTTTCTTTCGATTTCTGCCACCATTCACTAATCTTTGCTTGGTAATCTCTACAATCTTTAAGTCCACTCTCCCTTTGCTGTCTCTAAAACCCAATGACTTTATTAAATCTATGTTGTCTTCGGTAGGCATAGGGTGAAGCCCTTTACAGTAGAGTATCAAGTGCTCAGCCGTCTCGTCCTCCTCTCCACAAGCAGTGCACACTGTATCCATTTCCTGGTACTTCACTCTGTATGTTCTGGTTCGCAGAACACCCGTCCTCGCCTCAAACAACGATGAGCTTCCCCTAGAATTGTCATAATGGCTTTCTTTGGCAATAACTGTTTTGTCTAATCTATAGCTTTCCAGAGCCGTCTTTGTCTGCATTCCCTCTGGCCACCGATCTCTTTCTGTGGCCTTAACTTTCTTCTTAACTGAGACTTGCTCTTCCGTATCTTCGCTATAGCCCAAAAACTTTCCTCTTAATTTCCTAGTGCGCTGTCTCCACTTTGTGTCTACACTCCTCATGTATGAATAGCTGAAAACCTTTCGTGCCCATTGCTCCCCACCCATTCGCCTCAACCTATCCTCAAATTATATCTTGCTCACCGCTTCCCTGCTCTCAAATGACGCCCATCCCATGTCTCATTGTACTCCCTGGTTTGGCGTTTTGCAATGTGCCCCCAAAGCCAGTCTACCTACTCCGCGCTGTTTTATTTCTAGTCTCGCATGCACTTCGGATTTCATGCATAGCACTGCGTTTCCAAAAGTCAAGCCAGGCACCATGACCCTTCTCCAAATCTCCCTCACCACCTCATACCTGTTGTAATTCCAAAGTGCTCTATTTTTCATAACAGCTGCATTTCTGTTGCCCTTACATATTATATACTTTTCATTCTCTCTGAGATATTCTGCACCATCACATATCCATACTCCTAGATGCTTGTATTTACTAGCTCTCTCAACTGTAATATTCTGTATCTTCAGCCTCTCAACGTCATCCTCGTTAAAAATCATGACTGCTGATTTTTCGCTACTGAATTCTAAACGTCATTCCTCTCCTTCCCTACCACAGATGCTCATTAATTCCTGCAACTCTGTCCTGTTGTTAGCCATTAGTACGATATCATCCGCATACATCAATCCCGGTAAGGATTGCTGAATGTTTGGCCTAGCTTACTGTAAGAAAGATCGAATCCAAGCCCACTCCTCTCTAGTCTATCCTCCAATCCTCTCAGATACAACATAAACAGCAAAGGCGATAACGGGCACCCCACATGCACCCGTTTCCGAAATTTCTCGTCCATCACTGCTCCTATATATTGTATCGCATCATCTCCCTCTAATTAATCTCCCTGTTGCGAGAGTATGAACCTCTGTCTAGCTTGCGTCGTTTCACCGCGTGAGCTAAAGTGCTCCCAAAACTTCTTCGCAGCGTTTTTATCTTTCTTACTTACATTACTCATCCATTACTCACCCTTTCTCTGAATTTTCGCATTGATCAAACTGGATGCCTCTCGGCGACATGTTATAAAATTGTCCCATTTTCTTTTTACTTCCGTTTCGGACTCCCCACTACGCTTGGAATACCTGTGTTCTCTAGAGGCTTTCTGACGTTTTTGTATCGCTTGCTTCACTTCTTTGTCCCACCAGCTTTTTGGTCTATGTCCTTGCTTCCCCTTTCGTTTACTCTGAACTTTGTCTAGTTCTAGAGTAAAAAGCCTAGTTAGGCTCTCAAAGGTCCAACCTGTATACCGTTGCCCTGAAACTGCTGCCTCTATCCTTTCAAAACTATTTCCAACTCTTTGTCGCTACAGAAAGTTTGCTTTGAATTATGCTGTCTAGTTTCAGCATTTACTTCTCTGGCAAAATTCAACTTAATACGTTTGTGATCACTACCAAGACTTTTGGAACCTTATTAATCTATTTTCATTACTTGTAACTTACCATATATTTTGTGTGACATGAGTACGTAATCTATAGTTGAATGTAGATTGCCAGTTTCCCAAGTTATATGCCCGTCACACTTCTGACTGGTATTACATAGAACTAAGTCATGTTTTTCCACCAGTTCTAGTAATACGCTTCCAGTTGAGTCCGTATACCCATCCAGACCCTCAATATGGGCATTCATGTCTCCCATAATAATTATTTCGGAGCCTTCCCCTAGTTCACTAACGTCTCTTGATATGCAATCAATCATTTTTTTCTGTTTTCCTCTTTAGCACCTGTCCCTGTCCATAAGTAAACAACTCCAAGGTCTGTTGATTCCCCAGCGACTTTTCCTTTCAGCCACAAATGTTCGGCGCACTCCTTTCTGATCCTTTGAAAGTTCATATTCTTCTTAATAAATACCCCAATTCCACCTCCCCTCCTCGTTCGCTCCATTCTGTTGCATTCTTCCCACACATAGTCAGGGTTGCAAGGTGGCTGCTCCATGTTTCTGAGATGTGTTTCCACAAACCCATACACCATTAAATCCTCCTTTCTTAAATGCTCCTCTACCTCTTCCCATTGTAACCTATTTTTACCACCCTGCATGTTAATATATCCAATGTCTGATTGTGCTGTTTGTTTATACCTGTTCTTACGTTTTCTCCTCTTTTTAACCCTGGGTGCCTCTCCTGACTTTGTTGGGTTTTCAGTTACTTCAGTGCCCCAGGGCCCTCGGTCCCCCCAAAAAAGCAGTCACCGTGCGGCCCATACTAGCCCCCACCCTGTAACCCGTGGCCTCACTGTAGTGAATGCCATCTGCAAAAGGGCGGGAGCCAGCCTCGTACACTTCTCAGTTTACTTCCATTACGCCGTACCGAAGCTGTCGACTCATACCCTTAATTAATCCTTTGGCTTCGACAACCCTGTTCTCCGTTAACCCGGACTGCCCCCGAACTTCTGGAATGGTGCACACAACCACATGCACATTCTCAGACACGACCCTCAGCTTACGTATTCCCACGTTTAGCTGCTTTCCGAGGTTCTGGCTCCTACCCTTGAGCACATCATTAAGCCCCACATGAACTATTACCAGGTTCCTTCCCTCCCGTTTATCCCACACCCGCTCACGTGCTGCGGTCATAGCATCCACCATACACATCCCTGGCTGGACCTCTACGGTTACCCTCTGGTCTCTTTTCACCCTGTTACGTACATCCCTCCTAACCCGTGCTACGTTAGAGCACCCCACTACCAGTACCCTAGATCCCCCTGGTGCCTGCGCGCCTTTGTCCTGGGACTTATATTCTGTCACCTGACTGCTCGACGCCTGCTGCTCGAAGGCGCCATTGAGCTGAGGTTCAATCAGCTCGTCGAGCCCTTCAGCCAACGGGCCGGACTCCCGACCATCAGGGACCCCAGCCTGCAGACTGGTGGTTCGTCCCGATTGAACTGACACTTCCTCCTTTCTTCCTTCGCTACTCTCACTCGCTCGAATTACCCCTTCCAGGCGCTCTACCCTACTGTCACACTCCCTCTTACGCTCCTCTAAACCCGCCTTCCATGCTTCCCCCAGCTCTTCCGCCTGCTTCTCGAGGCCGACCCGCTGATCCCTCTCATGATTAAACTGCCTAGTCAGCTCCTCTACCTGGGCCTCGAGACCTACCGGTTTCTCGACTTCTGCCTTAAGCTGGGCCTCAATCTCCCGAACTCTACCCTCCCATTCCCCAGTTACCTGCTGAAGCTTCACAGAAAGCCGACACTCGAAACTCATCCCCGCCGCCTCCTCCAGGCTCCCAAAACCCATCTCCTCTAGGTAACACCACCTTCCACACCCCTCGCACTGCACCAACCCGTCCCCGCCCTTATCATGCCGACCCAAATCTAGACCCATGTCTAGATAGGGAACAAACCGTCCCTTCCCGGCAAAAATTCAAACAGAGCCTACTTTGCGAAACTAACGTTAAGTGCTGCTGTTCAAACCTAATACTGCTACCGCATATTCACTTCCAATCAACTCTCAAAAAAAGAGAGAGAAAAGAAGAAAAACTGGCACTAGCGAGGAGAACCAGGAAACACGTCCGCTCACCGCAACTGCCGCTGCAGAAACCGAGTTTTAGCGCCACCTAGTGAGAGGCGTTCTCAATAGGGGGCACGAAAACTCGGCCCTCCTACCTCACTTCTACCTCAGTGGGTCCTTCTGTTAGCCATGGGTGCGTGCCAGCTGATCGCGCTTTCTGGTTCAAGTGCGTTCACGCTGTAAAATGTTTTTCTTTGTGTGAGGGATACCGAAGGAGTCCAATTCGTTAATTAGTTTGCACTGCCGACACCAGATGGTAATGGTGGCGGCCGCGCGCCGCCAATGCCATAGAGGCCAACGCAACCTTGTGCAGCGCGGAAAAAGATGGAAAAAAGAAATACCGAGTTTCAGGCCCCGCCACGAGGCGCCGCTGAAACTCGGCCCTCCGGAGGTGCGTGCTGGAGTATTCCCAGATGAAGTGGTCGTAAGCATAGAGTAGGTCGTGCTAACGACCAGTAAAGAGTCCAACTGACATGGCCGACCCGAACCTCCTGGACGGCGTTGAAGCAGATGGTATTTCCGAAAAGGGGGGTATGTGCTAATGATCCGGAGTATGTCCGAGACTTGAAGAGTATCTTTGGTCCCATTGTTCCTAAATTCTTTGAGCTGCGCTTCCCGAAGGACCCGACGCTTCGACACTTCACTGATCACTTCACTATCGCGCCCAGTTCTATGAACTGGGCGCGATACATTTTGTCTTACTTGGTGTGATAATCTGTATTGAAAAAGACGGTCACTGTCGCTCAGTTCTTCTTTTGTTTTACTCACTAGCGCTCACACAAGCCGCTTCCGATTAGCGTCTCTTGCGCTCGCTGCAGTTGGTACTCATTCGAGAAAAGTAAAGAAGAGCCGCGTAATAGACCCTTTGCAAAACGTACAGCGCCACGACGGCAGGGAATTTCCGGAACCGTCGATAGAGATCACGCGCTTTCTCGGTGCGCTTCCGCGACTGCGCGCGAGTCCCGGCAGCTACCGGCAGCAGCCCTTGCAGCCATCCACTATCCCGCCCATCCGCCGAGTCGTGCGTCGTTGGCGGCGTACCGTATCTGTGGCAGCGTAAAGGCATCGCGACAGGTGAACGTATTTCAATACGTTATTCGTCGTAACTTACGTTCACGTATTGAAGTGTCACCGAATCCATTTAGTTTGCACCGCAACCGTGTCAGGTTTCGTCCAAGTTCGACAAAGCGTTGGTGTAGCAGACGACAGAGCCGGTACAAAGGAGAGGGGCAGACGTTGGCTCGTCGCTCGCCCGACTCGGCTGCTCAAAAGTTGTTGCCGTGGTAACCCGCGTCTGCTCACGTATGCCACGTGGTCATGTGGTAGCGGGAGGAGGGGCGTACCGAGGATTCCCATTATTCGTCGCGCGGCGCGCGCGGGCTTTTGGGATTTTCGCAAAGGGTCTATTCATTGAGAAAACTATTCCCGAAGAAGGGGACAGCAATCACTCTCCTCCAGTTCTGACGCGACTGCTGAAGCAAAGAAGCTCGACCGGCCGGAAAAAAGAAAACGCAAACCAGTCATTTGCGTACCTTCTCTGCTTAACATCTGCTTCAAAAACGTGAAAACGCCGCCGTCCTATGCGCCAGCTTTCCCGCAATGTTTCGTCTCCTGTCACGTGATTTCCCGCCGCGCTGTGAGTGGCCATCGCGGAAGCTGCCGCTCTGCCGCGGCGAAAAATTTCCAACTTGGTGGAACCGTGTCGTTGAACCGCGCCACAGCGCCGCGACGGCAGAAATCGCACCTCTCTAGGGCCAAAATGCTGCATGTGAAACCCGCTTTAAGGCCCATACGCACATTCGCGTTTGAGGGCGGTGCTTTCAGTAGCGGAAAGCGGACGCGTTGCGTTGCGAAGACCGCTTGAGCCATACTTGCACGCACAACTGTGTTGACACGCAGTCAACTGCAGTCAAGGGCCAATAAGAAGGCGCTATCGTCGCTAGCGGCTCACCAACAGTAAGCGAAATCCAAGGCAACATGGCGGCGCACAGCGACAGCGTCGAAGTGTTCGATCTTAGGGCAATCTCGCCAGCTTCCCCGACGTTTTGTCAAGCCTGAACCATTGCAGCCTTGGAAAATACAGTCCCCCCCACCGCTCCCCAAAACGAAAAAGCAAGCACTGCGACCGGCGAACCGGATACGTCTCGCCGAGTCGGCCGGGTGGGGCGAGAAAACACGTCACCCCCTCTCCTCTTTCGGCTTCTGATTGGTCGAACGCACCCGAACGCACCGCAGCGCTTCGGAAAGTTGAGCGAGGCTCTACTCGCTTGCGTCGCGCTACCGAGCGTTGCTGGAAGGCGCGCGTCGCTCCACAAGCGACCGCGCCTGGACGCAAGGACTCCGCAACGCACTCAAACGCGTTCAAACGCGAATTTGCGTATGGACCTTTACAGAGGTTACGGATGTTTGCGGCGCTCTTTTTGACAGCAGCAGACGACTTTCAAATTGGTTCTGCTGCTGTTGGTAGTCACATATTAAACATTCGGATACTTTTTTTTTAACAAATCAAACACTGAATCTGTGTTCTTGTTGACCCTGAACGATATTTCAAGTGTCGTCTGCTATCGGCGCCAAATAATGATCGTGCTCGAGCGAACATTCCCTCGTTCGTCTGGAACCTCCGCGACGGGACGCCTGCGCGATTTTACTCCTTGGAAAAACCACGCAGAGAAGCTCATACCAGGACATCAAAGTTCACACATTGTTCAAAACTTGTGAGGCGACGATCTGTGAGTCTACAATCCCACCAGAGTATACCAGTGGCGTGGTGCGCACCGGAGTGTCGACATGGTGAACGGTCGGTGCCAGGTACTCAGGCGAGACATTTCTTTAACCTTCCTTTGGACGAAAAACGACGCACCTTTTGGGCAAGAATCTTCCATTGCTGAGACTTGTCGCACTATGACTTCCTCTGTGATTTGCACTTTATGGAAGAGGACATTCTGAAGTACTTCGAGCACGAGATTCGTAGAGAAGTTGTCCTAACGCCAAGGGTTAGTGGAGTCTTTAACCCGACACAGTGCCAAACGTATCTGCGACCTTCCCGGAATATTTGTCGCGTTCGGAAAGGAAGTTTGAAAGTAGAGGGTCACCTGAGACGCCTCCGTGCGAAGATGTCCTGGATAACATTTCGGGAGGCGCTCAGCCAACGTTGCCTGCGGGCGCCGACCTGTTCCATGGAGATGCCTCGGAAGGCTGTTCGAAACATACAGAGAACCTCTGTGAGACAGGGAAGGATCCAGAAAGCCTTTCCACAACAGCAGAGTTGGATGTACTCCAAGATTACGGTCCAACAGAGCATGTAGGGCAAGTGCATACCTCACAGCCAGGTTTATTCTGCAAACTCCTAGCAGCAATTGGTCAACAACGAGAATCCGAAAGGTGTTCGGCACATTCGAAACTCCTCTCTCAAAGATGGATACCTATATGGTAGACACTGACCAGCCAAACAAGTGTGAGCGAAGCGGCAGCTACATGCTTGTGCGCACGACTCAAGCAGTGCACATGCACTGCACGATCGAGACTGGACCGCGCAGAGTTTTGGGGACGTGAACTTTCTGTGAAAATTCAGTCAAAGGAAGCGCGCGCACTGATCGATGGTTATACTGTTATACATTTGGCTATTGGCGATGTGCGCGATCGAAAGCGTCGCTGTGGTCGGCCTTCCACGATTGGTCGAATACCGACTATGGCGTAAGCAAAGGTTTTCTTATCGACAGAAATAAGAGTAATGTAAGAACTTCAATTTTGACGGTGTTGGGAGTGTTGGCTTCAGAGCGCAATGATTTCAAGCTTTCACCATGCTCATTACAAACACCACCGAACTTGTTGTTCGCAAGGTAATGACGTCCCGAGAGGAAACCATAGGAGGGCGCCACCATAACATCTCTCCGCTAATGCGTAGCTATACACGCCGCACGTGCACTCCTCTCGTCAAAAATGCCACAGAAAAAGCTCCAGGTATGGTGAACTTAGTCCGTTCATCAACAATAAACATGCCAAAGACAAGAGAAGTTTTAGGAGATCGTTGTTTCGCCCCGATGACGACACCCGGTAACGATACGATGTATGCCCAAGGACGCCGGGAGGGGGGAGAAGGTATTGTTATCGGGGGACAAATTACCTTCTAAAACTCCCTAATAACGGCGACAGGGCGAAAGCAATACCCCTAACGCAATCGAAGCGGTCGGATGCTTATGCGCTCGTATTGGTCTGCTGTGATCACGGCCAGCAATAGCATTGCCCTGGTAAGACTGCACATCTACTACTACGGTAGAAACTCGCTTTGATTGTAGTTACCGGATTGTAGTGGCGCCGACGAATTCGGGTTGTTTGAAAAGCTTCACGCAGTCAGTTCAGCTAAGCCGACAGCATTTTTTAATACAAAGCGTATGCCAAACGGCCCTACCGCTAATCATGCTCAATTTGTATTTTTTACTGGCGAAAGGACAAAAAACAACCGAAAACCATGCTGAACCTCGAGAGGAGTCGGGTCGGGACTCGAAAGCAGTTGCAGCCGCGGAGAAGTAGCAGACGAAAAAGCGTCGATTAATGCGCGGGCAGCGCCACCTCGCCGCAAGAAATATCGAACATGGTTTGGGACCCATCCAATGCCCAGCGTCAATGGGAAGCTACTCAACTGAGTTGATCTAGTAGCGGTGGTTATTGTAGCCTACCACAGCCAAGTCTGCCTCCTGCAGATACGCTGGCCGGACGGAGGGAATTGCAATAATGAACGCCGTCCAAGAAGTTGCGCGCCGCCACCGTTGTTTCAGCGTGGGTCCGCCAGATTGGTTGGGGGAGGACAGAGCCGTATATGTAGAGAGTTTGGCCATTCATCGGGAAGTATAGAAGACAAATCAGGAGTCGCGATTGGCCTAAAGCTGGCTGGGTGTTTTCCAGGCCGTCTTCACAAATCCGAATGTGACCAACCACAAGCCGGAAGTAGTGCCCCGGGCGGGTGGTCGCGAGAAACAAACTTACTAAATGCGTCGGAGTAACTCTCGGTGATTGAAAATATGGTGCACGCGATGTTTCACTCATGGTCATCCAAAACCATGGTGGAAGAGTGCGACTAGCGGAACGATCGACGTAATCCGTACGCCAGGTCCCGAGGGCCGGGAATCTGCCGTCCGAGCGTTCACACTCGGTCCGAGCAAAACAGAGTTGAGCGACGTATTCGTTTCTTACATCTTTTTGCATGACCATGATCTAAACATCACGTGCAACCTATTTTTAACCATAAAGGCTTGCTACATTTAACTCTTACGCGCTTATTAAAACCATATACATATGAATAAAACTGTTTCTCGCTACCACCGGTAGGCGATTCTTTTCGGCTTCTGGTTGGCCAAGAGAGCATGTCAAGCCTTCTTCCTGCATCCGGTGCACGCCCTGGCTTTGCCCGCGCCTACCATTGACAAAACACTCTCTCTAGAGAACCAAGATAGAAGAGAGGGTGCGTCTTCAACCACGGGGACCTTTGCAATTTAATGGTGGACACCTCCTGCGGTGATTGATCGCAAGTGCGAATGGCCTACGTTTTCGCGTCGCGAAGAGGAAATCAGGAGGAAAGGCGGAGGCGTTTGCAGACGATCAACGCTTTCGTCACCTCCTCGCAGTTCGTATTGGAAAGGCGACCCATAAACCACCTGACCACGATCGACACGTTGGAAGCTCTCTGTAATACAAACTCTCATGAGGGTAACTCGACGGCCTCGGTAAGCGCTTCCGGCAGTCAGAGTATACAGAAGGCATTGTCCATACCCACAGCGTTGCCTACCCAAATAGCTGAGCTGCCAGAACCAGCCGGAATTTCAAGCTTTAAGCCGCTAGATGGCGTCGTCGTCACCGGAGTTTCAAGATGGCGGAGTCCTTAAAAGTAGGGTATCTACTGGCGGACAACGTTCTGTGGCATTTCCAAGGAAGGGAAGCGAGCACACGCCCACAGCTTTGATTTGCGGTCAAGCTCGCGCTCCAGTACCTTTGATCGCATGCATAGCTACAGAAAGTTGTTTCCGAACATTAGCGGCAAGATGTAATAGTGGCGCCCTCCTATGGTTCCCCGCCAACACCGCCAACACCTGCAAATTAGATGTTCATACTAGGGTGCCTTCATGTGCGCTTTGCTTAGGGTGGAGACATCTGGCCATTTTGTTCCCACTTTTACATTTAATTTTTTGTTCAGAAGCGCGTGAAAGAGCGTGTCCCTGCACGCGTCTGTGGCGCTGACTGTGCTATGGCGACATTTTGTTTTCGTCGATTTCTTTGTATTTTCCCCGTGGGCGCGTGCTGTCGGCATCGGGTACTACAAAGGGTGGCATCACTCTAAATAGAAGGTCACTGAGGCACCCTAGTTCATACATTGCTCTTATTTCTGTGGATGATATAGCCTTTGCTGACGTCATGGTCAGCATTCGGCCAATTGTGGAAGACTGACCACAGCGACGCTTTTGATCGTGCACGTTGCCAATAGCAATAGACCATTTGCTATATTACCCAAGCATCAAGCAGAATGCAGGGGTTGGTGTTCCACGCGCCCACACGCGCACGCCTTCTCCGTATAAAATATTCGAAGTAAATAACCAAAATAAAGTGTTGACGAACGCGCGTGCAAGATACAATTTGTTTAAGGTTTATGCTTTAGAAAATTTACTACTGCTGAGGCCAGCACGTGCGGCGCGTGGAACACCAATCCCTGCATTCTCCTTGATGCTTGGGTAATATAGCAATAGGTCTATTACACATCCTAAGTCAATGTTGTTTTCAATAAACCTTCAGTTGTGAGTGCGCTTCTTCTCTGTCCCCTTCTTCGTCCTTGTTCATTCGGCGCTTTCCATTCAATACATTCAACATCCTAAGGTCGCGCTCTGGCGCAGCTCCCGGTCGCCCAGTGGTGCTTAGAGCCTACTATGTGTAACTATGTGCTTTAACTATGTGCCAGTGCCGCTTTGCAAACCTAGGTGTTACCATGCTCCACTGGAGAGGCCATAAAAGAGCGAGCACGTATCCAGTTTTGCCGTGACAAAAGCTGGTTCACCGAGATTGGCAGTGAACTGACCGTGGCCAGGGGCCAATCCCAAGCGCCCGAATACCGTGCTCATCTAAAAGAAACTCGCTCGTTCCGGAAACATTCTGTACCGTCATTGAGAAAAAGGCTACAGATAACTCGCGGGTGAATCCCCCTTAACTACGGTCAATCGCGCAACAAAGTCTGAATTGGTGCCCCAAGCTGGTGTGTGCTAGTGCACTGGGCCACATGATTCCCCATTTTTTTAAGTTTAGAAAATGCGCATTTCGTTTCGCATAAAGTGGGCTCTAAGGAACGAAGACGACAAGTCTGCACGAGCTAATGTTACGTTCCATAGCGTTCGCCACAAGCTGTTTTCTCCCAGGGACGTTATCCTGCAGTCATACGAACATACTTCCCTGTAACGCCGAATTAGAGCGCAGCTCTTGAGGAGGAGGAGGGGAGGTACGGAGAGGAGGCTATGCTCCTCCTCCTCTCATGCTCGCCTCCCATTTAGGGGAAAAGTTTCCGCTAAATTTAGCGGGGAAAAATTTCTGCTAAATCTAGCGGGGAAATTTTTCCGCTAAATTTAGCGGGAAAATTTTCCCATAAATTGAGCGGGGAATTTTTTCCGCCGGATTAGTGGGGAAATTTTCCCGCTAGATGTGGCGGGAATATCTTTTCCGCTAGATTTAGCGGGGAAATTTTTCCGTTAAATTTAGCGGAGAAATTTTTCCGCTAGATTTAGCAGGAAATTTTTCCGCTAAATTCGGCTGGGAAATTTTTTTCGCTAGATTTAGCCGGGAAATTTTTCCGCTCGATTTATCGGGGAACTTTTTCCGCTAGCGGGGAAATTTTTTTCTGCTAGATTTAGCGGGGAAATTTTAATACTAGATTTAGCGGGAAAATGTTTCCGCTAAATTTAGCGGAGGAAAAGTTTTTCGCTAAAGTTAGCGGAGAAAGTTTTTCGCTAGATTTAGCAAGGAAACGTTTTGAGTAGATTTAGCGGGGAAAAATTTCGATAAATTCAGCGGGGAAATTTACCCATAATGCACCGCGCAGTTACTCCGACGGCGACCGCGACTGCCGTCGACGGCGACTCCGACGCCGACGGCGACGCCGACGTCACTCAAGCCGGAAACGGGCGCCTAAGTGCTGCGCTCTAATTCTGCTAAATTTAGTGGACCAAATTTTTGGCTAAATTTAGCGGGAAAACTTGTTTTCGTAGATTTAGCGGGAAATTTTTCCGCTAGATTTAGCGGGAAATTTTTTCCGCTAAATTCGGCGGGGAATCTTTTTCCGCTAGATTTAGCGGCGAAATATTTGCGCTAGATTTAGCGGGGGAATTTTCGCCACTAGATTTAGTGGTGAAATTTTTCCGCTAGATTTAGCGGGGAACTTCTTGCGCTAAATTTAGCGGGAACATTTTTTCCGCTAGATTTAGCGGTGAAATTTTTCCGCTGGATTTAGCGGGGAAATTTTTCTGCTAAATTCAGCGGGGAATTCATTTTCGCTAAATTGAGCGGGGAAATTTTTCCGCTACATTTTACGGGGAAGCTTTTTCCGGTGGTTTTAGCGGGGAAATTTAGCCATAATGCACCGCGCAGTTGCGCCGACGGCGACGGCGACGCCGACGCCGCTCAAGCCGGAAACGGGCGCCTAAGAGCTGCGCTCTAAAAGGCCATAGATAATTCGCGGGTGAATCCTACTTAACTACGGTTAATTGCGCAATAAAGTCTGAATCGGTGCCCCAAGCTGGTGTATGCTAGTGCCCACTGGGCCACCGATTCCCCATTTTTTAAAGTTTAGAGTATGCGTATTTTGTTTCGCATAACAGTGGACTCTAAGGAACAAAGACGACGACTCTGCACGAGCTAACGTCACGTTCCCTAGTGTTCGCCACAAGGTGTTCTTTCTCCCAGCCGACGGTATCCTAGCAGTCATACGACCACACCCGCCCCTCTGTCGTGGGTTCACCAGCCCATTCTTTTTATTTCCTTTCTATCCAGCCGCTACCTTTCGTCCGTCTCTTTTGGCATGGAGGTAAAGGTCTCGGTGTTGTTTGATGGTGAGAGATGATTTTGTGTTGAGGCTGAGATGTGTTTGCAATTCTAGCCACACGTGCCAGAGAGGGACAAATGGGCGAACAAGGTGGAATTCTTGCTCTCCTGCATTGGCATGTCCGTGGGACTTGGAAACGTTTGGCGCTTTCCGTACGTGGTCTACGAAAACGGAGGAGGTGGGTACTTTTTCTTTGACCTCCTTTTTTTTTCTCGGCATACTTTTATTAGTTGTTTTTTTTTAACTCAGAAATAGAGACTTCAGTTTCCAATATTCACCGATAAATGAATGCAGCTAAAACAAAAACTTAAATTTTTCGTGATTCAGTGTGCAAGAGTCTCTCTCAGGGATACACACTTGGTGCTTGTATGCGACGTCAAATGCACAATTCTTAGCGATAATGTTTAAGCTTGGCACTTGACATGGCCTTGACAAGTGGAGGAAAGGATCGGGATTCTTCCTAACGGCTTATTCACATGTTCTATACGGAAGTGAGCCAACATACAGCACTCCTCGCCAAGATAACGAAATAATCCTTCCTGACGCCCTAGTTGCTCTCAACCATGACCTTTAATTTGTCGCAGGACAATGGCTCTTACGCGATGAAAATATTGCTCATGATCTTCACATCCGAAACGTCAGCGACTACGTAGTGTCTTGTTGAATGATGATTTAGCGGGGCTATGCTGCAGCTAAGACTAGCCTGTACTACCCTGCTATGGCTATCCCACCCAAGCCCGTGTATTGTCGAATGGAGAAATGGTCGGTTATTTCAAAACGTATATATTCTACACTAAAAATAAATTTGGTAATAAATTAAATCTTAGGGTTCTTCGGCTCCTCTATATTTTCCACCCTAAAAAGTTATTTTAAAGGGATAGTCCGGCAATTGTTTGAGCTATCCCAACCGACTATATGTTCTGAATCACGGGCCTTTATCCTTTCCGGTATTTTATTTAGTGTCGTGAAATTCCAAACAATTATTATAACATCGGCCAGTGAGAGTGATGCCAAAGACAACATTCAAATATACCCACATTTTAGGGGCGAAGCTTTAGGGGCTAGCCATGTCCCACCGTGCCATGTCCGTATGTCCGTCCGATGTCCGACGTCGGATGCTCGTGCTCACGAGCACGTGAGCGCGTGCTCCCGTGCTCGTGTAGGGCAAAAAAAAAAAAAAAATAAAACCGTATCTCCACGTGGTGAATGATGTTGATTGGGGCGAAGCTCTGGTGGTGCTTGTCTGTGTAGACGGTGAGCCGCAGCATGCCGAGCCTTTCGTTCTTTTTCGTCCATGTCAGAAAGAGAACGTGTGGTATGGAACGTGGTTATATACGCATTTGAGCATTTGACCGGCTCAGCGTCTACGCAGATAAGCACCACCAGAGCTTGGCTATAATAAACACCATTCACCACATGGAGATGCGGTTTTTTGAGTTCCGTGACGTCAGCGGGCAGTCTAAAAATTGACTATGCCGAGCATTTGTTTCGTCCTGCTGTGCAGGTGCTGGAGCGAGCTTCCAAAACATTCCTTTCACACCATGAAACCGCCTGTCTAAAGTCCAAAAAGCGAACCTCTGCATCCGCTGATTTCACTTTTACATTATTGCCAGATGAGACTTTCATTTTAAAAAAACAGGGTGAGGACCAAAAATGTAAATTCAATAACTTCGTGAAAAAAATATTTATGCCCAAAATTTGGGTTACTATTTTAGCGATGTTTGTTGGTGTATATAGCAAATATTCGGGTAAATCGGGAATTAATCGTTTCCTAAAAGGTTTCCTCATAAAAAAACCTATAATTTCTTTTCATTTTAATCTCCTTTTTGTGATGCAAAAGAGGTCTTCATCGGGTGGTTCCTGTTTTGACTTATTCCCATCTCAACCTTCCCGCTTGTACCTTCCCCTTTCGACCCGGCTCAAAACAATATTCTCGTTTCATCTTTTCCTGTCTCGTTCTATCCCGAAACAACTATCCCACTTTGACCATTTCTAGTTATCAGTTGGTTTAGCTTAAAATTTAAATGTCTCTCTTCCTTGGTGACCCCATTGCGCCCACTCCCGAAACAACCTTGAAGATTCAGTCACCAGCAGTCACTCTTCGCATGCTTTTCTGGTGCTTATGGTGCCTGCGGTGCTACAAACGAGCATAGTGCTTATCACTGTCACCGGCGCAGGATGTCTTCGTTCGTCATCTTTCAAATCCAAAAAAAGAAGTAGTGTTTATATTTAGATGAATATAAGTTTCATGAGAAACGTTCGAATACGAACAGAACTGTCGCGTGGCGGTATTTCAGCCATGGTTCATCCCGCTACCCCAGTTCAATCCTGACGGAAGCGTCGTGTTCGCTGTAGCAGTGCCGCGCAGTGTATATGGTACGTTTTGCGGTTGCACGTTTTAAGGACCACCTTAAAAAAAAAGAAAAAAAAAAGAAAAGAAAGAAGTTTCAAGCGGTTAAAATAGGAAGCTTGTCTGAAATGTATATTTTAAAAATACGTTAGCATGCAAAAAGATTTCACATCTTCTTCAGCAGAAAAGGTGCGCCGGCCAGGATGAGAACGATGGAGACTTTTCGAGAAGAGATTGAGACGTGCAGGGCCTTTTACGTTGAAATGGGGCGTGTTCAAATAAGAAGGGCGCCTTGGGTACGGGTTGAAACGGGACGGGTTGAAATGGAAATGGCATTTCGGAAATGGATCGAAACGGGGCGGGTTCAGACGGGAAGTTTGTTTTAGGACGGGCTCAAACGTGTAGGTCATTTCGGGAATGGATCGAAACGGGACGTGTTAAAACGGGAATTGGTTGCTTCGGGCTGCATCCTCTTCACCGCCCGGTTGCTTTCCTAGTGCGCCAGGGGGCGTAGTGCTTAAAGCGAAACTGTCTTTCACGAAGTGAAAGAAGTTCTTGGGGCATCGAAGGACCTTCCGAGAACGGAGTTTTTTCTAGAGTATCTCAGAAATGCTTGAACTGCTGATGAAGGCATTGGCACGAGCCCGTGGCTATGAAAAGTGCCTGTTATGATCGAGTTCTCAGCGCGAAAACAAAGCGTTCTATTGAACTAGATTCGCGCGCCTATGCTTTTGTCTGCGCTGCAGAAATTTGGGAGGTGGAGTACAGACGTGATTGGGTACGTCCCAAAGATAAAGATGCCGAGGCATGCCCGATCGTGGTGATGCTGGGGTGTGTTCGAATATAAAGATGGTCAGGCATGCACGAACATGGTGATTACACTGAAATATGTTCGAATGGGGAGACGCTCGGACATGCACGAACGTAAAGATGCTCGGGCATGTTCGGGCGTGTAGAAGATTGAGGCATGTCCAATTATGGGGACACTTTGAAATGCCCGACGTGTAGACATCAGCTATCTCAGAAGAAACATATATTCGGGTATGTCCCAACTTGTAAGTGCCAAGGGATGCACGAACATGGAAATGCTCGGTTATTTGCGAACGTGCTGGTGGTTGGATATGCCCGAACATGTCACTGTCACGCATTCCCGACCACGTCTTCACGTTGTTGTCTTCAAGTTGATACCTGATTATAACGAACAGGGCGAGTGAACGTTTTGCGCAGGCGCCTTCATGGTCCCGTATATTCTGCTCCTGATGTTCGTGGGAAGACCGATGTATTACCTGGAACTCATCCTTGGTCAGTTCGCCGGGAACGCCCAAGCGGGAGCATTCGGTGGCTTCCCGCTCGCAAAAGGTACATCGCCGGAGACCACACGGGATGATTCCCACCTGGGCAAAGAAGCACTACCTCTCACTTTCTTACTGATCAGATTAGATGGACAGTTTTTGGCAAAGTGAACAAATTACTTTATTTGGGAAATGCATATCACTCCCGAAACATTCGATGGCCTTTTGGAGGACAGGTTTTGCGCAATTTGAACGGCCGAATGCGCCGCAGCTTTGGGGTTTCTCCATTTGAATTGGGAGGATGGCGGTTGTCATCTAGACTGGGCGTATCGAACGCTTGGTTTACAGGGAGGGAAAGGGGGAGGAGGAGGGAGAGGTAAACACGCCTCAATGATTCTCGCGCCAGCATCAAGTCGGCTTGCAAATTCGCTTAAGCAGCGGTCGCACTGCTAATACATCATACAATATAGTTGGTCTTTTTAGACTTGGGCTAGGTGGCGCGAGCTACCACCCGTTACAAAGGGTATAGCCACAAACATTCATCCATTCATCTGCAGACAGTTTTACAACTGTCTGCAGCCACGGTCAAAGCATACATAAGGGTAATCGAAAAATACTGTCCCGCGCTTGAAACATCGATTTATTGTTATTTTCTCGCATTCGAGCTCGCCGATGGTGTTTTCTTTTTTTTTCGCGTTTTCTTTTTTTTTGTTTGTTTTAGAATTACTGTTTTCGGTGCAATTTTGTACCAAATGTTCAGGAATAGTGGTATCTGCAAAAGACCATGCCGCTGTTTTCGCGCATCACAAGCGGGGAATGCCCAATCCGGACATCGCCAAGCTCCTAACTTTCGAACGCACACAGGTCCGTTGTGTCGTCAAACGTTTCCAAGAAACTGAAGGGATTAGAGACCGGCAACAGAATGGAAGATCCCGGAGAGCCAGACCCCCTGCGCTCAACAGCATGGTAATAAAGAAAATCCAACGAAATCCCCAAAGAAGCATCCGGAAACTGGCCCAGGAGCACGGAGTTGGCTACGGAACCACGCGGGAACTTATCAGAGAATACCTGCAACTCGTCCCCTACAAACTTCAGAAAGGAGAGCTTTTTGACCAGAACACGGCATCAAGACTGGAAAAGTGCAAAAAAAAAAAAATGAAGACTCTGAGCCGTGGCGACGTCCTGCAACGAATACACTCCATAGGTGAAAAGATATTTACCTTCGAACCGCACCGAAATTCGCAGCATCAACGCGAACTGTTCCGCGAAGGAGCTCCGCGGTTGTCAACGCGGAAAATGTAAATTTTCCAAAGTCGGTCATGATCTGGGCTGGGATATTAGGATTGGGCAACACCAAACTGGATTTTTGTCCCCAAAGAGGTGAAAATTAACGCAGAAACCATCCGGGAGCTCATTCTGGAAGGCACCGTCATTCCTTGGGCCGAGGAGAACGCAAAAAACATCGAATGAAGGGAGCTTTCAGCAAAACTGGGCTCCCGCCCACGGAGCCAAGAGGATGCTGCAGTGGTGTGAAGCCCATCCCCCACCTTCTGGACGAAAGATGTTTGGCCATCAAACTCCCCCAACTTGAATCCGTTCTACTACGCAGTCTGGAGCATTATGAAGCAAAAAGGCATGCGCAATTGAGCACAAGTCTGTTGAGTCCCTTAAACGCGCTCAGAAAAAAAGCCTGGGATGAAATTACGCCCCAAAATGATTGCAGCAATTCTGAAGAATTTTCGGAAGTGTTTGGGCGCCTGTATCGCAGCAGAGGGAAGCCACTTTGAACGGTCTTCATTATAGTACGTCCATCTATGCAGAAGTGTCTGCTCTTACGAATGATGCATAAAACAGGTTTTTTTTTGCTTGTTAGCTGAGGGAAAAGTTATATCTGTTTTTTACGCGGGACAGTATTTTCCGATTCCCGTATGTAAGGAGCCAATATGCTGCGAATGAGGTTGAGGCTTGTCCACGGATAATTCTGTCATCATGTCTGCGGAGAACTCTGTGTCCTTGATACGTTGCTTGAGAGGTGTGTCTCCGGCTCAATACTCTCATCGGGTAAGCAAATGTGGGAGCTGGACAAACGCTGTCGCGTGAATAAATGATCCCTCGTTTACCTAAACTTCAGCCCTTTCCCTCTGTTTCTCTCCCCCCCCCCCCCCCTCCTAGTAAACCAGACATTGTGACGTCCCAGTAAACGCGCCAATGAGAGTGTCCAGATGACCTTGGTGACCTATTCCGCGAGCGTTTCGTAATACGCTTCCGGGCACCATAGTTTACTCATACCTTAGGGTTTCTGGTTGACGCAGGCATTGGATGGGCCATGGTATACGCCTGCACCTTTATTAGCCTCTACTACAACGTCATCCTTGGCTACGCCCTTCTCTACTTCTTTTATTCCCTCCGCAAGACGCTTCCCTGGACCGTCTGCGACGAGGCCTGGGCCGACGACAACTGCTACGTACAGAGGCCGGGCATCGTGAGTTGAAACCTTACTGACTCTATACGGTGGAACCCTTCATCTGTTCCCGAAAGTTCGCTACCTTCATATGAATACCTATTCACATATCACTACCTCAAAATCTACTCAAGGTGCCTCAACCTTCGAGAATATCCGATTATAGAGCAAGGCAGGGCTGGGCAGTATTGCGATACAATGTATCGCAATAGTACCGCACAGATACTTTCGTGTATTTGTATCTATATATTGTGAGACACTTGATAAATGTATTTATATCTTGTTAGTGAAATATGGTTTACAATGTATCGATACGACACCGCCGGCCCGGGGGGGGGGGGGGGCTATTTTGGAAGAACCCTTTTTAGGTTCTTCCAGATGAGTGGAGAAGCGTTCATCTTGAAGTTTTTTATTCATCGTCTGTTCGCCTCATCCGTGGCAATATATTTAACCAGACAAATAGATTTAGAATCGCGCAGACGTCTCGCTGAATGCTCACAGCGTACAGCCATAGGCGATGTAGCACCAGTAACTACGTCATGGCAACTCATGTTCCGCTTTGCCACTCAAGAATTCTCACACGTTACTTATGTCGCTGATAACGTATTTGAAGAACGTATCCTGGGCTTTGACTTCTTGAATGCACACGGTGCTCGATGAATCTAAATAATCAGACAGTACTTCTGAGCGAGGAAAGCATCATCCTGCGCAGCAGACGAGCGCTCCTACAAAATACTGCATGGTGGATTCCTCACCTATTCAAAGTCAACTGTTGTTTCTCCCGTTAAGTCAATTGATAATATTATTGTTGTGGAGGTATCGCGGTCGCTGAAGGTGACGAGGCTTGTGACAGTGTATCAGGTATCGTTGTCAGTAAAACTTGGTTCGACACTGCAAGCCTCACAAGCTTGAGAACAGAAACTGCCAAGGTTAAGCAAGATCGGTAGCCAATGTCTTTGGAACCAGCAGACCGCTTCAATCTGCACCTCAGCCAACCAAAACAAGAGTTACTCTTGAATTTGATCAAAGTCTTCTGATGTGTCTTTGCTTGCTCCCCTTCAGAGACCGGGCGCACGAGTGCTGCTCGCTATCAGATATATACTGGTGACGCTATTTCGATCAAACATACAAGAGATGCGTAAACAGAACGTCACTGTGAACTTATTTAGTCCATGGCTCTCGCCGGATGGTATTGGTAAAGAACACAGATAGGAGCACGAGGTTTTGCGTGGATTATCATAGATGAACAGCATCACGAAGGACTCCTATCTTTTTCTTAGGATCGACGACACACTTGATGCAGTGGCCGGTGCCTCCTGTTTTTCTACGCTTGATCTCAAGAGTGGCTATTGACAAGTTGAGATGGAACCCTTAGACCGCGAGAAGACAGCGTTTACAACAGGCGATGGTTTGTGACAATTCAAGGTGATGCCATTTGGCATCGCCTTGAAATCACTTTGAATTCAAATGGCCTTCGCAGCGCTCCTGGGACTTTCAAGCGCCTCATGGGCAAGTTCCTCAAGGCTTGCCATTGATGTGTGTCTGGCACACCTTGATAATAGATTGGTGCATGAAAAGACATTCGAAGCTGCCCTTCATCAACTTTGAGAAGTCTTTGAGCGCCTAGGACGAGCGAACCAAAAATTTAACCCCAAAAAATGCTCGCTCGCGATTTCAGAAAAGAGTTCAGTACCTAGGCCACTATGTCTATAAGAATTAGAGACAACTTTCGACAAATCGGACTGTATTGAAAACTGGCCCCAACTACAGAGTCATCGTAAACTCAAGAGTTTCTTAGGCCTATGTACATATTACCGGCGTTTCGTAAAAGCGTTTGCTACAATCACCAAACCCCTCTACATGTTGAAAGAACAAAACATGAAATTTTACTGGACTATGCAAGCTGAGGAGGCTTTTCTTCAACTCAAAAATACCCTTAGTGCACCCCCTATTTTGAATTTCCCCATTCGAATCATCCGTGTTTCCTGGACATGGATGCGAGTAACCTCGAAGTGGGCGTAGTTCAGTCCCAGTTAGAGGATGGAACCGAACTGGTGATTGCATACAACAGTCAGGCAATAAAGAAAGTGGATTTAAACTACTGCGTCACAAGAAAGGAACTGTTGGCCGCATTTAAAGCTGTAGGACATTTTCACCATTATATCTACGGCAGCAAGCACTTCCTCTCAAGAACCAATCCCGGGTCCCTTAGCTGACTCTGAATTTTAAAAACCTGGAAGGTCGAGTTGCAATAATGTGGTCAGAACTTCAGCTTGGGCGAGTTGGTAATTCATGATAATGCATCACAGCGCACAAGATCAGACACACTTAAAAAGGAAAATCACGCATACACAGAAAGAACACTCACGCAGCGCTGACTGACAACTCAAATGTATTATGCATCATCTTCATCTTCATTCACTCCGATGCAAATGGCAGTGAAACAAAAAAAAACAAGGATCATATGAAAAAGAGAAAAGGCAAGAACTGAAAAAGGAATAAGAACAAAATATAGAAGGAAGAAAAAATATAGAAGGAAAAAAGTAATGAATTCCCTGTACAGCGGGCGTTCCTACTGTGCTTTTTCTATATAGTTCAACTCTTTTTTCGTTAAGGCTAGCGAAGGAGTGCTAACACATATTCTATCTAGCCTTACAATGTTAGCGGTTTCTACTATTTCCCGCGTCATTTTGTCCCTGCTCTGTCCCAGTATGGTGCATTTGTCTAGGAGGGGAGAACATCCACACGTTCTGCAGTGGAGGCCTAAATGACCCGAGTAGGCATTTATGGCATTGTTGTGGTGCTCACGAAGTCGGTCCTTTAGACAGCGACCCGTCTGTCCGATGTAACACTTGCCACATGTGAGGGGGAAGGAATAGATGACTCCCTCATTGCAGGACACGAACTTGTTCAGGTGGTTTTTGATACATCCAACTGGTCGACTAGATGTCCCATTGACCTTTTTGCACAAGCTAGAAAGTCTATTTGGTGCGGAGAAGACAACGTCTACGTTGACTCTATTGGCCATTTTCTTGAGCTTGTGGGATAAGTTGTGGATGTAGGGAACTATGACAGGCCTTGTGGTGCGGTCTCTGGTTCTGCGTGTTATAGCTCCTTCCTGCTTAACTTCCCTGAGTAGGACTTCGGCAACGGAAGTTAATAAAGACGGGGGGTAGCCCGCTAAAACCAACCGAGAAATTTGCATGTTGAAACTCGTAGGGACATTGTGTTTGCAACATTTTTCCAGAGAGTTTTTTAGGCAGAGTTTTACAATGCCTCTTTTTACAAGCTTAGAGTGGGCGGAGCTATGGTTGAGGAGAGGCTTCTTTGCTCGAGGTTCGTACGACCAGCAGGTGTGATTGCTTTCAAAAAAGAGTCGAAGGTCCAAGAATCTTATAGATCGCTCAACCGGAAGCTCATGGGTGAGTTTTAACGGGTGAAGGCAGTCCTTGAAGGTGGACAGAACACTGGCCACTAAGTCGGGGAAGGTTCCATTGTTACTGTCAAGTAAAATCAGGTAATCATCCACGTACCGAAACACACGCACTACTCTGGACGTGGATGATTACCTGATTTTACTTGACAGTAACAATGGAACCTTCCCCGACTTAGTGGCCAGTGTTCTGTCCACCTTCAAGGACTGCCTTCACCCGTTAAAACCCACCCATGAGCATCCGGTTGAGCGATCTATAAGATTCTTGGACCTTCGACTCTTTTTTGAAAGCAATCACACCTAGCTGCTGGTCGTACGAACCTCGAGCAAAAAAGCCTCTCCTCAACCATAGCTCCGCCCACTCTAAGCTTGTAAAAAGAGGCATTGTAAAACTCTGCCTAAAAAACTCTCTGGAAAAATCTTGCAAACACACAGTCCCTACGAGTTTCAACATGCAAATTTCTCGGTTGGTTTTAGCGGGCTACCCCCCGTCTTTATTAACTTCCGTTGCCGAAGTTAAGCAGGAAGGAGCTATAACACGCAGAACCAGAGACCGCACCACAAGGCCTGTCATAGTTCCCTACATCCACAACTTATCCCACAAGCTCAAGAAAATGGCCAATAGAGTCAACGTAGACGTTGTCTTTTCCGCACCAAATAGACTTTCTAGCTTGTGCAAGAAGGTCAATGGGACATCTAGTCGACCAGTTGGATGTATCAAAAACCACCTGAACAAGTTCGTGTCCTGCAATGAGGGAGTCATCTATTCCTTCCCCCTCACATGTGGCAAGTGTTACATCGGACAGACGGGTCGCTGTCTAAATGACCGACTTCGTGAGCACCACAACAATGCCATAAATGCCAACTCGGGTCATTTAGGCCTCCACTGCAGAGCGTGTGGATGTTCTCCCCTCCTACACAAATGCATCATACTGGGACAGAGCAGGGACAAAATGACGCGGGAAATAGTAGAAACCGCTAACATTGTAAGGCTAGATAGAATATGTGTTAGCACTCCTTCGCTAGCCTTAACGGAAAAAGAGTTGAACTATATAGAAAAAGCACAGTAGCAACACCCGCTGTACAGGGAATTCATTACTTTTTTTCCTTCTATATTTTTTCTTTCTTCTATATTTTGTTTTTATTCCTTTTTCTGTTCTTGCCTTTTCTCTTTTTCATGATCCTTGTTTTTTTGTTTCACTGCCATTTGCATCGGAGTGAATGAAGATAAAGATGATGCATAATACATTTGAGTTGTCAGTCAGCGCTGCGTGAGTGTTCTTCCTGTGTATGCGTGATTTTCCTTTTTAAGTGTGTCTGATCTTGTGCGCTGTGATGCATTATTAGCAATAATGTGGCTGGAGCGATTGTATCAGTACCAGTTTAATGTTCGACATAAAGATGGAAGGAAACGTATAAACGCTGACGGACTCTCACGAAGGCCTTGCTCACGAAGAGTTGTCACCCGTGAAGCGGTACTGAAGCGCAGTCCCACCTCAACCCCACGGATCCACCGTCCCAGTCAACAGTCACGGGGCGGGCGGTTATCACGCTTTCATTAACACAACCGATAACAATCCCACTGATTGGAGTGACGAAACCTTTCGTACCCTTCAAAGAGAAGACAATATTCGGCCTATTGTACAGTGGAAGCAAGAGGGCGAACGGCTGGATTGGTGCCTGGTTGCACCACACAACCATGTCGTGAAAGCCTACTGAGCTCAAAGAGATTCTCTCCTCGTACAAAACGACCCCGTGTTTCTCTGCTGGGAAAGAACAGTGGAGTGACGTCTCACTTAAACTTGTTCTGCCTCAAGTGCGAGTCAAAACTGTGCTGCGGAAAATTTATGGTAGTCCTGCGGGCGGACGTTTTCGGGTACACAAATCGCTACAGAGAGTGTGTGAGAGATTCTACTGGGTTGGCGCCAGCCGTGACGTGCGCGAATATTGAAGAAATTATGATCCCTGCACATTGCGCAAAGTAACTCTTTCTCGTTGCCGAGGACAGATGAATACCTACGACGCTGGTGTGCCGTCTAAGCGAGTAACCGTTGACGTGGTAGGACCCCTACCAAAAACAACACGAGGAAGTTGGCATGTACTAGTAATTACGGACTACTTAACAAAATGGCCAGGAGCTATCCCTGTTTGTAATTGTGACGCAGCAACCGTCGCTTGCATCTTGCTAAAAAGTGAAAGCCGTCTACAACTAACTCCCTGTAACGCCGAATTAGAGCGCAGCTCTTGAGGTGGAGGAGGGAAGGGTACTGGGTGGGGGGGGTCACGTGACCTAGGGGGTCACGTGACGATGCCGATGCCGATGACGTCATCAGTAACGATGACGATGCGGATACCGATGACGTCATCAGTGACGTCACTGATGATCGTCATGAGTGATGATGACGATGACGATGCGGATGCCGGTGACGTCATCAGTGACGATGACGATGCGGATGCCGGTGACGTCAGTGATGTTACTGATGACGTCATCAATGACGTCACTAATGACGTCATCGGGGGCCACGTGACCCCCGGGGGTCACGTGACTTGGGGAGTCACGTGACTTTGGGTGTCACGTGACCTTGGGGGTCACGTGACCTTGGGGGTCACGTGACCTTGGGGCTCACGTGACCTTGGGGTGACCTTAGGGTCACGTGACCTTGGGGTTTACGTGACCTTGGGGTGACCTTGGTTACGCCGACGCCGACGGCGACGCCGCTCAAGCCGGGAACGGGCCCCTAAAGGCCCTGTCACATTGAGGAAACACGGCGGAAACATGAACAAAACATGTTTCTCAACAGTCGGGAAACACGTCGGCTGTCGGCTCTGATGCCCGACAACCCTGTCACATTGAGGAAACAGCAACACAACATGGACGACAGCGACAATGTTGTCTCGGTGTGACAGCTTTTGGCAACGGAAACCTCGACAACTTGTGTCGGACAACACGTGTTGCCCATTTCGGTGGCTGAGCGAATTTGTTTCCAGCAACACGGCAACATCTATATTTTTCTGTACAGATAGTCGCACGAGAATACTTCAATAATAACGTCAAGCGTGAAGGGCCATTTTGAACGCGGCTTCTTGCACGGCGGCAGCTGATCGTCAGAATCATCTGAATCGATGGCACAAAGAAGCACCCTGTCACACTGCGGAAACAGTCGGAGAACTTTGTCCTTCAACACGAGGAAAACATGTTTTCGGGGACCCTGTCACATTGCGGAAACAGCAACAGTCCGGAAACATGTTGCTGTAGTCCGAAAACCATGTTCCCCAACTTGTTCTCCGACACTCGGGAAACACCCTGTCACACCGAGAAAGCTTGTTGGAAGAACACAAATTGCCTCCTCTCCTGCACGCTGCCTCCCTCTTTCTTTCACCCTTGTCTGCCCGGCCGGCTCCGCTAAGCTACAAGCGCGAGCTCCGGGCTTTCAGCATCCCTGCCAAGCACGCGCGCTCGTGCAGTGCAAGCACTGTTCTGGGCCAGATGCTCGCGCGGCTGCGTCTGGACCGAAGCTGAAACGAAGTATAGGCGGCTAGGCTCAGATCCGCTGGCTCCGCTCGCCCCTTGAATCGTTGCCATTTTGGATCGCCGTCTCATCGCCGTCGCTCTACCGTAGTCGATTCATCAGCCGCGCGAACCATCTCGTGTTCTCTGGATTTGGCGGTTGCGTTCTGCTACAGGGCTAAACCCTTGCAGGAAGGCATACGCGCCAGCCACAGCAGCAGCTTCTGCTTTGGTGCTTCTTTGTGCCATCGATTCAGATGATTCTGACGATCAGCTGCCGCCGTGCAAGAAGCCGCGTTCGTTCAAAATGGCCCTTCACGCTTGACGTTATTATTGAAGTATTCTCGTGCGACTATCTGTACAGAAAAATATAGATGTTGCCGTGTTGCTGGAAAAAAAATTCGCTCAGCCACCGAAATGGGCAACACGTGTCGTCCGACACAAGTTGTCGAGGTTTCCGTTGCCAAAAGCTGTCACACCGAGACAACATTGTCGCTGTCGTCCATGTTGTGTTGCTGTTTCCTCAATGTGACAGGGTTGTCGGGCAACAGAGCCGACAGCCGACGTGTTTCCCGACTGTTGAGAAACATGTTTTTTTTTTTTTTATGTTTCCGCCGTGTTTTCTCAATGTGACAGGGCCTCAAAGCAGAAGCTGTTGCTGTGGCCGGCGCGTATGCCTTCCTGCAAGGGTCTAGCCCTGTAGCAGAACGCAACCGCCCAATCCAGAGAACACGAGGTGGTTCGCGCGGCTGATGAATCGACTACGGTGGAGCGACGTCGATGAGACGGCGATCCAAAATGGCAACGATTCAAGGGGAGAGCGGAGCCAGCGGATCTGAGCTTAGCCGCCTATACTTCGTTTCAGCTTCGGTCCAGACGGAGCCGATGCTACAAGCGCGAGCGTCTGGCCCAGAACAGTGCTTGCACTGCACGGGCGCGCGTGCTTGGTAGGGATGCTGAAAGCCCGGAGCTCGCGCTTGTAGCTTAGCCGAGCCGGCCGGGCAGACGAGGGTGAGAGAGAGAGGGAGGCAGCGCGCAGGAGAGGAGGCAATTTGTGTTCTTCCAACACGCTTTCTCGGCGTGACAGGATGTTCCACGAGTGTCGGAGAACAAGTTGGGAAACACGGTTTTCGGACGACTGCAACATGTTTCCGGACGGTTGCTGTTTCCGCAATGTGACAGGGTCCCCGAAAACATGTTTTCCTCGTGTTGGAGGACAAAGTTCTCCGACTGTTTCCGCAGTGTGACAGGGCCTTAAGAGCTGCGCTCTAAAACAATGTATCGATGTACGGAGTTGCCCTAGAGACTCATTTTGAGATGTGATGCACTTTTGAGCCTCGACCATTTAAGACTTTGTGCACAGTACTTGGCATAAAAAAAACAAAAACAAACAACAGAGTTACACCCTCCATCAAACGGTATGGTGAAGAGGCTCAACCGGTCCCTTAAGCAATACTTATTCCTCTTCGTCAACGTGAATCAGGACAACTGGGGCGAACTGCTTCTTCTCTTTTTATTTCCTACAATTCAGCTGTCCACACAGCAACAGGCTACACAACATCAATGTCGTTAATGGAAAGAGAGCTAGGGCTACCTAGGGACATTATGATTGGTACTCCGGTGCCAGAAGCACGGAAGGCAACACGTGAGCATATTCACTTGGACCACGCTCTTGATTTGCGCAAAAAAAAAAAAAAATAGAATCTGTCCAAAACTTCGCACGAAGGCATTTACAACTCAGCAGCAGCCACGCAGGGACTCGCTACAATTCAGCCACCAACTTGAACCTGGAGATTCGGTGTGGCTGTACAGACCAAAAATAACCAGAGGTCGTAGTCTAATACTACAACGACATTCGTATGTCCCCTACAAGACCATAAAAAAACTGAACGACGGCGTTCACCGAACCGGTGGACGACGACGACGACAACCACAAATCTCAGACAGCCCTTTTGATCCTCTCCCAACGTACCACCTTAAGTGAACACTTCTGCAGGCCTCAGGACGAGAACCTCCACAGGGTAGGGTACAGTGTTGTCGAACGCTCACACCCCAAGGAGTGTTGTGCAAGACGAAGACTGCCAAAACAGCAAGAAAGAAGGTGGGACTATGTGTGTGTGAAGGAATGGGCGCCATTAGAGGCTGACGGATGAACCTGATAAAACAAGGCCTTCGAATTACCTTCTGCCATAACAGTATATTTAGCTTCGTAAGCATTTCTGTATCAAATACTTATTCGCTGACATTTTTATATATCACTCGAAGAAAACTAGCTTAACTGGTTCTAAGCCTGACGAAGAGCATGCTATGCTTTAGACGTTTTGCCAAGTTTTATTTACCACTGCCTCTGCCTCTTCAGGACCCTAAGGGCAGTATTGTATTAATTCATATCTCCGTTATACAACAGGTCCTCTGTTCGAGCCTGCATAAACATACGCAAAGCCCAATCCACGAGGGTCTGAGCAACATTTCTGCAGCGTCTCATCTCGGACAGGCGTCACTCGCAAATAACTGCACAAATGCGAGCCAATCTTCGCCAGAACAATTCTTTTAGTAAGTATCCGGTTCACTTAACACGACTTCCCTAAATCCATAAATTTAAGTCACGAAATATATTACAAGTGTCATCGCAATTTCGCTGATTATTTCGGCTGGGCGCTCCAAGTTAGCCAATCTAAAAATTTAGTCAAATTGATGGAGCCATCGCAAATGGAAATTCTAGTCAAACGGTGCATTTAGCTGAATTGGAGCGTCCTGTCAAATTAAGCTTAATTTGCAGCCAAATTGTGCCCTTAGCCGAGACGACTTTGAGCTCAATCAATATTTAACCGCAAGAGAGACGACGGCCCGTCCTGAAGTAGCCATTTGATAAGTATCCCTTAATTATCTTTTGTGTAGCCCTTAGAATACACGTCTCCGAATGCTCTGTTTATCGCGTGTCTCGTTTGTCCTCCCGATTTAATAAAATCACAACTGTGCAATCCTGCAGAACGCCGCGATTCTGGTGGTAGCACAGTAGTGTAGGAGGATATGGCAGACGCCTAGCTGTTTTGCTAGAGCTCACATTGAAATCACGGTCAGCCGTTAGAAACTACGGCAGCCATAGTGTAGGACGCAGTGACGCCAGCGACACCTGCGTCCATTACTCTTCTTCGCGGGCGCTCCCAGAATACCAACCGCCTGGATCGCGACGGCCCATAGCAGTCGACGGCGGCTCCGGTGAGGCATTCTGTTTTCTGTTGTCACTTTGGTAGGGCTCCAATACGTGGCTGGCGTAGGACGCTGATACCCCACAGGCAGACGGGCTAATCTAGTGCACTTGAACCAAGGGCACTTTGCACTTAGTGTCGTCTCTGTAGTGCGCCACACGGCTTCTTCTTGAAGAACACACTTTGATTCAAGTTAGTTTGACGAACTCACTTCACTTGACCAAGTACGTAACCTCGATAGCAGTTTTAAACAGTAAAACGCAAAAAATAAAATCATGACGTAAATTTTATTCTATAAAGTAGTAAAACTTTGTTAAAAAGGACAGAGAAGAGTATCATTACAAAAGAAAACACGCCGAAGACACTTAAGACTGATTGCGTGTAAGAATACGAAAGCATTCCTACACGCAGTGCATTTCTACAAGCAGCGCGCCACGTCTTCCTTTTTCACACGTCGCTCCGGCGGTGGCATTGCGCTCCCTTACTGCGCAGGCGCGGCGCCCCCGCCGGCTCCACGGCTTCCGTGACGATGCATCTGCGTTGCTGTGCTTTTCTTAGTGTTTTATTTCTGAGGCGCGTCCGCTTTGACCCTGAGCGACGCGAGCCTAATGACGTATTGGTGTGACCATCTTTCGGGCGCAATAGACCCTTTCCGGAATTCAGTCCCATCTGGTGACTCAAATGGCAGTTTATCTTTTACTATACTAATGGCCGCAAGGAACCTGTGGTCTGCAGTATTTTATGGGGCACCGTCATTTTTAAAGGTCAACGGTAAACGAGAATGTGCACTTCACTAGAAATAGTTTTCAATCTCTTTTAGTGTTGATGGGGAAACAAATGCAGCCAGTGGGAACGAAGCGCCAACCCACATAGACGCCTTGATAGAGTTCTATACATCAAGGGGCTTTGAAGCCGAGTGAGTGCTGCTTACACATTCAGTGGGACCGAGTTAGAAATGGACGTTACGCAGCTCTTGCGTCCGATTCCTACTTCACGCCGCGCTAACATCTAGAATGTATAGGCATCGAATCACCTGCTTAGGAGCATCTTCAACTTCTTCCTTCATCGGTAAACAGAGGGCCGCCATTAGTACAGCACATAGGTTGTTTTCAGATGATGATGATAGTGATAAAAGTGGCCAGACTGAATTCCGGAAAGGGTCTATTCCGCCGCCTTTTTGTCCTAATGGGACATATAAGGCTTTCGCCTTAAAACATAGTGGAATGGACTTAGCCTTACAGTTTGGGTTTAGGCTGATCTGTACGGTGGTTAGCGCTGCGGTGAATCGATAAAACACGACTACAAAGTCTGTCATTCCAATGCTGTTTTGGTTAGCAGTGGGGGATAGAGCCTACGCTTGTTTCAGCATTTAGCTGTAGGAGACAACACGATAATGATGGTCTAATAAGGCAGTGTCAAGGCTCCTTCTAAACCTCCGTGGGCCGAAACGGAACGCCAAGGTTGGATCTTCTTCTTTATCTTGGCTTGCGATGATTGATCGGAATAATCCAAATGGCGTAAATACCGTTCATTAATGGAACTTAGTTTTGTAACGTGTCCTTATTAAATAGACAAAATGTTGCCCAGACGTTTATGCCTTTAGTTTCACAATTTACGTTTTGAATAGTACTTTACCCATCGTTATTGCCATCATTTGCGGGTGACATTAATATTTCCAGTGTGGCACCGAAACATTTGAAATGATATTTGGTAGGCTGAAGTGCACTCGGTTGAAGTGAACTAAATTAGCCAGTCTGACAGGGGTGTAGTACACTGCGCTCAAAGTGTTCCAGACGCCATACATTTTAACTATCATTCCTTCATCATAGACGTCAACTATTTATCAAGACGGAATGACTCGATGAAAGCATTTACGCACGGGCACACTCAAAAATGACGCAAAATTAGCCATGTAACGAAGGACAGTAGACGTTTCGGGTAGGGACAAGCGCCGTCTTCACACTTCAACTGACGCGGAAGGAAAAGCAAGCCAACAGTTGAAGATCATAGTTACTGAAAGCAAAAGAACGGCAGGGAGGTCACTCAGTTGTACCGCCTCCAGAGCAAGTTACCGGCCTTCGGTGACGCTTAGGCGTCTTGTAAGCTTCGATTGTGCACGCGCAACCAAAGTACACTGCAAAGCACTGAGCGCGTGCAGGAGACCGGGCATTCGAAAGAGACGCCGTGTGGTGCTCATCCTGTGAAAGACTACAGGCGCTGGTCTCGTTGGCTCACCTGCCATGTGCGCGTTTTATAATTTTCTTTGCAGCAAAGCGGTCCTTGGCCTTAGTGGCGGTCTACAGGAACTGGGATCCTTCCAACCTCTCTTAGTGTGGTCCCTCATTTTATCTTGGTCCTGCGTTTATATGTGCGTCTTCAAAGGCATCAAGACGTCCGGAAAGGTATTCTTGCTCGTACATCAATTACGCTCACTATTCGCCTCTAGTTATAAATGTGCGCTTTATGGTTTCTGTAGAAAGAGCCGAAACAATGACACGTCTTTGTACATGTGTCAAAAAGAACCGTGTCCTTTACGACTTATGCGGGATACTACTTCTAGCCTAGCAGTGACGACAATCTTGAGGATGGTGAATGCAGTTGGTGGAAGCTCGGCGTCAACACTAGCTCACCGACAATGAACTTAACTATCACTCAATGAATAAGAGCTCTATAGGATGTTGTTTATGGCTCTGTTTGTGATTTTATGTATTGCACAAGTCTATGTTTGTTTATGTTTTTGTGTATGACTCCTCGTTTTTTCTTACAGATCGTCTATGTGACGGCCCTCGGCCCCTTTCTGATCCTGGGAATCATGTTTATCCGGGGCATCACCCTGAAGGGAGCCAGTGCTGGCCTACATTATTACTTCGTGCCCGAGTGGAATAAGGTTTTGGAGATCAAGGTACTTTGTATTTGGGATATCTTATGTTAGGTGTTTATTGAACGATCTCCCAGAAAATTCGCTACGAATATTGATAAAGCATAAAATGTTTTCTTACAATTGCCTCAACCTTCGCATTAAAAAAAAAAAAAGGGACCGTACAGGGCAGTACTTCCTAGTTCTGAGTTCGGAAAACGGCAGCTGCCCGAGAGTTGCCCAGCTGCCAAGTTGAATTTCGTCTCGCGGTAAACTGTGCACGGCTAGATTCTGCCAGGGCCATGCTTCTACACCTCCCCGTCTTGTCAAGGCCACGATTCTATGCCATAGTGTCTTCCCAAGGCCACGATACTACGCTGTAGTGTCTTGTCAAGGCCACGATAGTACGCCGTAGTGTCTTGCCAAGGCCACGATTCTACGCCGTAGTGTCTTGCCAAGGCCACAATATTACGCCGTAGTGCCTTGCCAAGGCCACGATTCTATGCCGTAGTGTCTTGTCAAGGCCACGTTATTACGCCGTAGTGTCTTGCCAAGGCCACGATACTACGCCGTAGTGTCTTGCCAAGGCCACGATACTACGCCGTACTGTCTTGCCAAGGCCACGATTCTACGCCGTAGTGTGTTACCAAGGCCACGATATTACGCCATAGTGTCTTGCCAAGGCCACGATACTACGCCATAGAGTCTTGCCAAGGCCACGATTCTAGGCCGTAGTGTCTTGCCAAGGCCACGATAGTACGCCGTAGTGTCTTGCCAAGGCCACGATACTACGCCGTAGTGTCTTGCCAAGGCCACGATACTACGCCGTAGTGTCTTGCCAAGGCCACGATACTACGCCGTGGTGTCTTGCCAAGGCCACGATTCTACGCCGTAGTGTCTTGCCAAGGCCACGATACTACGCCGTAGTGTCTTGTCGAGGTCACGATACTACGCCGTAGTGTCTTGCCAAGGCCACGATACTACGCCGTAGTGTCTTGCCAAGGCCACGATACTACGCCGTAGTGTCTTGCCAAGGCCACGATTCTACGCCGTAGTGTCTTGTCAAGGCCAGTCTCCTACACTGTGGTATCCCGTCAAGGTCAGGCTCCGCGTTACGTCGTAATACGCCTTCGGCTCTAACTACGTACTACGTTTTGAAACGCTTTCGAGGCTGCTGGCACGAGCGTGCAGCTTGGCCTTAAAGTTTATTTGGGCATGACCTTGCACCAATGAGACACTTACGCTGGCGCCATTAGCTTTAGGAATAAATAGCGCACTTTTGTGCCGGGTGTACCTCCATCCATGACGACATTATTAAAAGCATGGTTTTAGCTCAGATCGTTGTCTGAGGAAGGGCTATGAATTTCACTGTAGTTATCGCTACAACAAAACTAACAACCAGGGGGGGGGGGGGGAGTTTGGTGTCTACTTTATTTAGTTGTGGTATCTTATGAGTAAAGCTTGTAGCGTAGGAATAAGTGTAAACCACTATCTTTTCAAATCGAGATATTCGGAGCCTACACCAGATTCAGATAAAAATGCCAGTCCTCGTTATTGGATTGTTTAAGTTGTTACGGGGGATGTAAATAAATGTCGACTACTAGGAAGCATTAGTAGATTGTTCCGATAACTGCGCTAACAAAAACTGACAACGATACGACGCCCGCGCAAAGGCGTGGGTGGAGTATCGATTATTGTTATGGAAGTAATACGTATCGATCTTCTAAAACTTTGTATGTTTCTTTTCCAGGTCTGGAAGAGTGCTGCTGAACAAGTGTTTTACTCTCTGAGCATCGCTGAGGGAATGATCATTTGTTTCGGAGGCTTCAACGAATTCCGGAATGAACTTCATAAGTATAATAGCAGTTTCCTGTTTCTATTTATCTCGCTAAAATTTATATTTTTACATCAAGAGCGCACAAAGGCATTTTATAAGGGTGGAATAAGAACAAAAGGGCATTTTGATGCAGAAAGCATGATATTCACAAGCGGAGCATGTTACGTCTTGAACACCCGCATTTGCATGCCTATAATTGATAAGATATAGTTCCCTGAAATAAATCTTCGCCATATTGTATTGTCCACAATCTGGAATGTCTACCATACTTTCACGTTGGCCATTCCAGACGTAAGAAAGATTTATATTTCTTTGTTTGTGCGACATAAGGGTAACCAGACTCAAAATAATGCGGCTATCAAATAAAAGGAATTCTAGTAGGCAGCAGAATTTTCAAAGCACTCTAAGCGCCTTCTTTTTTTTTTTATTTAGAAACGGTTTGTTTAAAACGTAGAAACAAACAGAGGCACCTAAAGAAATGACATGCCACGCTTGTCACGTGTAGGTATATGACTCAAGTAAAAGCTCACGTAGAAAAAAAAATATCGAATATAATTTGATATGGTTCAAATAAGTAGAATTGTTGCTTTGCCAATTTTTGTTTCGGGCTACAAGTTTCAATTTGACTCCTTGGTTTTGACCAACTGTATGCTGCGGGAAGGCTTATGGAGTTAATTAAACTGCAAGATATCGATCTTAGAATTGCTTCACTGACATGATCAGCGATATTGGGCGAGTCCTTGTAAACTGGCCGTAGTGTCGAATGCTGGAGTGCAAAGGTGAAAAATTAAATCTGGCGGCTTATGTCTTGCATTTTTGAGCCGGCCAACCGCATAATATTAGTTCTGAAAAACAATTTATTTTTAACAATTTACTAAGCAAAGTGTGGGTAGTTTTACTGAGTTATATAATACTGAGAAAACAGTGAGTGCGCAGGCGAGCTGATTGTAGTTAGTCACGACGTTTAACACCCGAGAGTAAGAGAAAAAACAGGAAACTTTACACTCACACTGAACTGCTTCCAGTAATATTTGTCGTCGTTCATGTATGTTTGTGACTATCGGTGAAGATGAACAAACATTTCATTTCCATGAACTTGCGTAATCGAGGATTGCTTGTCTTTTTGAACCCCGTGTACTAGCTTAGATAACACGGCGCTTACGTTCTCCGCTATTAAAAATCCAAGTTTTTTTTCTTTTTTGAAGATTTGTTTAAGAATGTGGCAAATGCATTTCAGGGACGTCGTTATCATCGCGTTCGCGGACTTCATCGTTAGCATGTTGTCCGGCGTCGTCGTCTTCTCTGTGCTGGGAAACATGGCCCACGTGCTGGATCTGCCCGTTGAAGGAGTCGTCCAGTCGGGTTCGTTGACGTTCATTAGGGAGTTTTAGTAGGTCGTTTTTCTCTTCCGCTACGGTATCCATAAAGAAAACGCCGCAGCTGCTCATGCGCGCCGCCAGCCTTGTCTGCATGGTTCAAGGTCTTGTGGCGGATTGCAGAACGCCATGCGGGTGCTTAGCGGGCTGCGGAAACAGTCTACGAAAACCTGATATTGTCGATTTTCTTATCTTTACCCGAATTCATGGGAGTTTATACCGCCGTGGCAACGGCGGTATAAACTGTTTGAGTAAGTGCGACCGCCGTCGCACTTACTCAAACATCCCAACGTCATGTTCAGCGGGCTTCTTTTTTTTTTTTTGTCAGCACTGGAAACAGCGCTGCTGACCTTGCTGATGCGGCGCTCACTTCGCGCTATATATTATTGATACATCACTGATAGAGAGCCGCATCAACGCTGACTTGGCGCCATGCTAGTGATGCAGGGCTGATACACCACTGCACCAGCACCAAGTTACGTTCAAGTCAACACTGCACCAGTATTCTTCTAGTGTTGACTAAGCGCAGTGCTGTATGTGCGAACAGGCCTTAACGCAGCGCTACAGACAGAACGTTGTTTTTGCGGCTATTTCTGCACAGTGTTAGCGCTTTTATGAGATACGGCGCTTTTCTATTTTCACAATGATACTAGCGCCGACAGAGCACTGATCCAGCACTCACTTTAGCGTTGCGTTGCGCATGAAACCATTTTTTCAACTTCTTCCCCTTTAGCTTTAATCCTAAATTCAAAAGCGAAATGAGGAACCACATGGTCATGTCGTGCTCGGGCACCGAATGCGATGACTCCAAGCTTTCACCGCGTTTTTGAAGCCCACCAAGAAACTTGTCATTCGCAAGTGATAATAAGCGCCGTCACGGTACTCATTGGCCACGAATGCAAATCAATCTAAATATTCATTGACAGATTGATTGTTGACGAGCGCGTGCGTCCAAGTGACGCCATGCTGTGTTTTATGCGTGAGCTGGGTTCGGCTGACGTGCTTGGGCACCCAGGATGCATCACCGTGAAAAGGCGGAGAACTTTCGAAGGAAAGGAGGTATAAGAAATAGTCCGCTATAATTTGAAACTTTCGTACCGGAAAGCAGGAGTTTAACTTCCTGGTCTCTTTTGTTTGGGCTTGGGCTCTGTAACGGTACACGTTTAGTAAAATCTCTATCTAAAATTACTTATTTCAGCCCAAAATTCATTTCGTGGTCCCTTTAAAGAAGTGCTCGCCACTGCGATGTGCGACAATATACGAAGGGATTCAAATTTTTAATCCTAAATAGAACGCATTCTTCCCGCTCATAATTTAGTTCGGAAGTAAGGCAGCGTATGCGTTACGAAAAGTATTACCTTAATAACCGACGCTTTCTATATATATATATATATATATATATATATATATATATATATATATATATATATATATATATATAAACTGTTTTAATTTAGAGATTACACCATTGCGACAAGTGTGTCAAACTGTCCCAAAACCTGAAGCTGAATTGGGTTATTAATAAATATACGCATTTTGCCATGTTCGTTCGCAACCCTAGTCCGTGAAAGTGCAGAAAAATACAAGTTCGATTCCGCCTCAATGACAGCGTGGCATTCGCCGATAAGAACACGGAAGAACAATTTTACGACGTTAGAAGCGTGAATCCCGCCGGGCGTTTCTCGAGGTGTCACTGAGTATAGACAGTCTCAATAAAAAAAAGCTTCTCGGAGGCGCCATCTTCAAAAATACAGCGTATGGCTCCCATTTTGCTCGCGTTTGGAGGACACAAACACGCTAGTGCTGGGCTGTGGAAATCTGTAAACATGTAAACTCTGTAAACATTTTAAAGGTGTGTGATCCGGTGAACTGAACAAGCACAGGGCGTATCGAGTTCCGAACATTTTGTTGTCGCTCCGTAAACCATTGAGGTTGTGGCATCAAGTAATAAGCATAAAGTTACTACTCTTAGTCTACCGCACGCTGCGGACAGCGTGCCCAGCGGGCGCCTGCTCCGTCCATGCTTCAAAGTGACCACACGAGCTTCCACTTAGAAAGCGTAGGTCTAGAATACGGTCTATTAAAACTCTCTAATAAGTCACGTTAGCGAATTATCAGACAGCGCTCTCATTGCTGTGAATACTGATCAGGTACAGTCGTCGGCTGACTGAACTTAGGGACAAGCTGTTTGTTTTAACAAAACAATGTGCAAGCATTTGAAAGAAGCCCGCATGCGGTGGCCGTCTATTTGAAAGTGTTCACGTTTCCCAGTATCCAACTAGTCCGTTTGAGACGTTTGCAGCCGTCATACTATACCAAGTCCGACTTCTGTTCACGACATACCACCGCAGTTATGAGGCATCTAAGGGCTATTTGCCATATCTGCATTTGACTGCGATCAGCTCCGCTACGACCGCTTACGACAGCTTACCACCAGCGAACACTAGAGGACACACTGGCGGACACACTGGCGCAGTGGCGCCATCTGTCAGGCAGCCCTCGAACCCTTCCAACCTGCGTATAAATAAACTCAAGGCTTTGTAGAATTTTTTAGATCAAACCTACGCACTACCTACGAGAAATGGCTTCTTGTAACATTTAAGCTTATTGTGAAAGAATTATTAGTAATGTATACACAGATTGGAACTCTTTCAGAGCTACCGATAGGTGGCGCAAGCCGCCGCCCGATTCAATAAGTTCAATCTCATGAATCCGTTCATCCATCATTGTAAGATGTCATAAATGCTGGAAGCGCAGTCGATCACAGTCAAACTCATAGTGCGAACAAATCCACACGACGTTATTTTGGACACTAGAGCAAGGACGTCGATGTGCAACATAAATCGTTCGCCCCCTGAGAACGTGCTCCAGCTAATCTTCTAAAGCGATGCGCCCTTTCAGCTTACTTGCTGATTAAACATAGTGCCGCACATAAACTGTTTTCTCCTTCTTTTCACTGTTGCAGGAATCGGGCTTGCGTTCATCGCGTACCCGCAAGCGCTCAGCATGATTCCGTATCCACACTTCTGGTCGGCCGCCTTTTTTGCCATGCTCTTTTTCCTCGCCATTGACACCGAGGTGGGTGGCGTGGGTTCTTGCACTCGGTGACCGGCTAAAAATTGCTAGGAATTTAGTAGACGCTCCCCCTCCAGCACGCGCTCGTTGCCTTCCACCGAGATTTGTGAATCCTTAACCCGTCACTAATTAAATCGTGTACACTAACGGTTCGATCCTACTTTGGACAGTCCGCAAAAAATCGGTTTCTATCGCGTTGAAATTTACTACCGAGGTGCCCGAAGGTAGCACATAATTAATTAAGAATATTATTACATTAGACCTCTGAAGTCATAAGAAAGAAAACAAAAACTGGTTTTGTCTGCGGACAAATATTAATGCATTATTTTTCTTAAACATTAAGAAAAAATATATTCTGGCTATTCTGGCTGTTCTTGCGTTTATTGCGACTAAACAATTGGTGAACTGGAAAAAAATACAATCGGCTTACTTAGTTTTCACTTCATTTCACCCCCATTCGCGCCACAGTGACAAAAAATAATATTGTGCATGCGACGTAAAAGGAAAAGTTTTTTTTGTGAATTACTTCGGTGAGCCAATTTTTCCACAATTTTTGTGAAAAAGTTTTACTACCTTCGGGCACCTCTGTAGTAAATCTTAGCGCAATACATTAACAACCCATTTCATGCGAACCGTTAAAAGTGGGATCGATGCGTTAGGATACACGCTGTATAGCCAGTGATATTATACTCGGGAAGAATCTTTTCCGGCATTTACGAAGAAGTGAACACCCCGCAAGAACAGCCGTGACCGGCGCTCATTATTCACGAACGCCCGACTACCCATAGTTTTGACTAAATTGACAAGAAAACTTGTCTCCAAGTATAGATCAAATATTTGAAGCAGTAAAAGCAATTTTAAAGCAAGGATATTTATGGACTCGTTTCAAGGTCTAAGGCGTCTTTAAGACTTTTAGCGGAAACGGGATAACACGGGCGAACGACGATCAGTTGGTTAGTGCAAACGTGGGACGTGGGTTCGGCGAAAGTATGGGCTAGTTGTCTCGTGACGCAACGTCACTGTGTCATGTGACATTGACGTGGCTTCGTTACGTGTTATCACTTGACACTTGCAACGGCAGAGCCCGCAAGTTTATCTGGCGACACAGTCACCCATTATATCGCAAGTTGGGGTACGGCCCCCGGAGGTGCCATTAAGCGTTCAGCATTTGCTTGGAACGTTACTCGTCTGAGTCTCTCATTTCTTGCGGCATTACATGGCATAAAAACGATACTGTTGACTGGAGCAGCCCCGACATAAGCCACAACGCCCTCTACGGAAGGATGGAAGGATTCAAGGCTTCAAAAGGACTCCAACTGGCTGGAAACCTCCCAAAGAACTGGGAAAAAGTATGTCAGCAAATGGAGCTCTTCCTGGTAGCCATGCAACCAGAGAAACCCCGCTCGGCGAAACGGAAGGTGGCAACACTCTTACACGTTGCAGGACCAGACGTCCTGGAAGTATTTAACGCCTTCTAGTGCACCCACCACGTTACCCTCCAGAAATTCGAAAGCTACAGAACGCCTCGCTACCGCGAGACATATGAACGCTACATCTTTCGATCCAAGATGAAGAAAGAGAATGAGCCTTTTGGGAACTATACTTTCGGGACCTGCATCTGAATGTTCAGTAGTGCAACCTTGCCAGCCTCGCTGACCTTTATCGTGCGCGACCAGATTGTGTACGACAGCGTCTACATAAATCTACAAAAGCGCATGCTTCAAGAAGAAGACTTAGACCCTGGAAAAAGTAGTGCACTTTCTACAAAACGACTAAACTAAAGCAAGCACAGAAAAAGCCCTAGGAAGCACCGCAGCGCATCTTCGAGCCAGTTTCGACACTACAGAGAGATTCTAAAGCCCAAAAATGTACCAGGTGCAATCTGCAGCACGAGCAAAGGCGCCGCCCCGCGTACGGACAGGTCTGCTCTGGGGTGCCTTTATGTGTGCTTTGCTTAGAGTGATGACATCTGAGCGTTTTGTCATGAACGCTTAATTTTCTTTTACCTTCTGAAGTGCATAAAAAATTGTCTCCCTGAATGCGCTCTTGGCTATAACTGTGCTACAACAACTTCTTTTCTTTCCATTTCTTTTTTTTTGGGGGGGGGGGGGGGCGGTTTTTGTTTTATTTCTTATGTAAGCGCGTGTTGTCGGCATGGGGTACTATACAATGAATGTCGTCGCACTGAATATAAGTGCATTAAGGCACTCTAGTCTAATCAAAGTGCAACAAGAAAAATGACTGGGCCGCGTGCTGTAGGTCACAGTACCACGAACTCGCCGATCGTAGGGCAACCGGTGACATTACGTGCGACCATGACGACTTTACCGTGCTGGGAGTGCCGGCGGTAACGGGAGACAAGGCCGACCCTCTGGTGGAGACGTCAGTCGCTAACCAGACGATGAGACTCAAGGTGGATTTTGGAGCGCAGGCGAACATCTTGCCGCACTGTGTGTTCAAAAAGCTTAACAAGAAGGAACAGACGCAAGCGGGCAAAGCCATCCTTAGAAGCTATATCGGCCACCAGATCCGTCACCTAGGAACTGTGTCTCTTCCCGTAGAATATAAGCAAAAAAGGGCAATGCTTGAATTCTTCGTCGTAAAGAAAGCTCGGCAGGAACTTTTGAGCCTTCGAGCAAGCGAAACATTCTGTCTCGTGAGCCCTGTGGACAGAGTCACTGAAACCTCAGCCGGTGAGTAAAAGGTTGTTTCGGAGATTTCCCAGCTCTTAAAGGATCTCGGCTCCATGAACAAGCCATAAAAGATGGTCCTCAAGGACGGTTACCAGCTTTCGATCAAGCCGGAACGAAGAGTACCACAGATGCTGAGGCAGGTGCTGGACAGAGTCGGAGCCGCCGGGAACGTTCTCAGAATGAGCAAACCAAGTGACTGTGTAAGCTCACTGGCCACTGTCCGCAAAAAAAGATGGCAAGATCAAAGTTTGCATGGACCCACCATATATAAACGAGTGTCTTAAGAGAGAGGACTACAGGATGCCCAAACGAGATGACATTGAGGCACACAAGAACAATACAACAGACCTTTCACGGCCAGATGCCCCCTCGGTGTTTCACAAAATTGATCTCGGTGATAAAACCCAAAGATTTGAGGAACACCGAAAGAATAAGACACCGGTGGAATCACATACACTTTATATTACCACCTGTGTTTTATTTTTATTGTGTTTTTGTTTTTCAAACTTAACCAACAGGCTCGTCAGTCTACATTGTCTCAAAGAATCACACATTTAACACGCCCTATGGGCGCTATCGTCACATACGACTACCGTTCGGACTTGCCGCGGCACTTGAGGTTTTCCACAAGAAAAGGATATAGATTTTTTAAGACTTGCCAGGTGTCAGTGTACATCTATGACATAATCATCTGGGAGCCACTGAAACCGAGCGTGGGACACAGCTCCATACAGCTCTACAGGCTGCCCTTCGGCCATGACTTACCTTGAAAGTGGAGAAATAAAGATTCGGTAAGAGAAAGGTGGTTTTTCTAGAAAACATGATTAGCGCGCTAGGCATTCAGCCCGATCAGAAGTTGGTGAACATGCAGCGTAGTAAACATGGCAGTGCCCAGAAATGCAAAGGACCTTCAAAGCATGCTTGATGTTTTCACATATTTCAGCAAATATCTTCCTCGGTTTTAGGATCGAACCACCCTTCTGTGGAACCTACTAAAGACGAGCTCTGTGTTTAAGTGGACCCTAAGTTACGACAATGGGTGGCACAATCTCAATAACTGGTTAACCCCAGCACCCGTCCTTGCATTCTACAATCAGGCGCTGGAGCCAAAAGTGTCCACTGCTGTCTCCAGCTATAGCCTGGGTGCAGCTCTCTTCTAGCGTCATGAGACAGAGTGGATGCCCGTGGTTTATCGGTCAAGAATGCTGACAAAATGCGAATCTCGATACTTTCAAACTAAAATGGAGGCACTGGGCGGGCACACTAAGCTGTGGGTGGTTTCATGATTTCATATATGGACGGAACATAATTTTGGAGACTGATCATCAACACCTTATTACCATCTCCAAAAAGAATGTAGGTACCATGCCCCCTGGCCTGCAGCGTTTTTTTCTCTCAAATTAATGAGGTGGGACTACAAGTTTCAATTAGTTCGGGGCAAGCAGCTAACATTCGCAGACGTGTTATCGCATGCTCCGGTCCCAAGGTACACATAACCGATGCTCAGGGCGTGCTTGCTGAGGAACTTGCCGAGGAACATGATGGCGAAGTACAGGCAGTCGCAAAACTCTCAAACCTGGTTAGCAATTACACAGTGAGCAAGCTTGCAGCTTCGACAGCCGAGGACACTGTTTTGGCAGGAGCAATCAGCTGCCTTCACGAACAACGGCCGTTGCCTCAGTCATGCCCCAACAGGTCGTGCGCCAAAGAAATGTCAGTTGTTCAGGGAATGCGTGTTAAGGGACTCAAGGTAGTTATCCCAAAGAGTCTCAGAAGAGAGATGCTTGCGAGGTCGCATGACGGTCATTTTGGAACCAACAAATGCAAATAAAAAACTCAACCCTTAATGATCGGGCCTGGAATGTGATCGGATATTGCACAAACAGTCAATAACTATTTAACATGCAAGCATCATGCATACCGGCAAGCAGCTTCTCCACTGTCGATGAGAGCAGTGCCAGTTTGCCCATGGGTGCGCTTTGGTGTGGACTTATTTTAGTATGGTAGGCCCACATACCTAGTAGTTTTTGATGCGTACTCTAATTTACCGGAGGTCGAGCAGACCACAGACACCACGAGATATGCAATGGTCAAAGAATTATCTGCGATCTTTACAATTATAGATTACCGATGGATGTGTGTACCGACAACGAAACCTAGTTCAGTTCAAACGAATTTTATGACTTCCGCACTCAGATATGACTTTCATGCCGTGGCTAGGCCGCAGTCGAGCGGCCTAGCCGAGAAAGGCGTACAGATCGCGAGAGGATCACAATGAAGTTCGCTCATGCACAGGGAGACTACAGACTAGGTGTTCTGAACTACGGGTCTTCACCGCTGAATGATGGCCAAGTGAACTTTTGATGGGGAGAATAATCAGGTCGCGCCTACCCGACTTCACTGAACACGTTCCGAAACCAGTGCACAAGCGTCAACAGAGTTGTTTGCGGGGGGGGGGGGGTAGACCACTTCAGCAATTAAATCCAGGGAGGGTGATCTGTCTCAGGTGGGAAAACTGGACGACGATAGGCTGGACGACGACAGGGTTGCCCCTAGTTCCTACCGGATCATCACTAAAAGGGGAGGGGGCCAAACGCTACGAAGGAGGCTAAAGAGCCTTCTTCCTAACCCGTTCGACTTCAACACAGAAGAGCTGAAAAGTTGTGGTCCAGACCAAGAAGAGGTTCATCAGCACACATCCTTGACGCCGGCATCTTCTCCGTCACGGCCAAACCAACCTGCTGGAATAAGTTTGGCATCTCCACCCACAATGAGAGTGACTGTACTTCCGTTGGAGTCTGCTGGAGGGACATCACAGTGCTTTCGGCGTCGGCCTCAGAAGCTTACGTATGAGGAAGCTTTACAGTAACAGCCGCGACTATTAATTCAACCTTATCCTACGATAGGGGGGGGGGGGGGTGTAACGGCAGAGCCTGCAAGTTGGTCTGCCAACCCAGGCACCCATTATAGAGAACGTTGGGATACAGCGCCATTAAAACTTTGTAATTCTTTTGGAACTTTGCTCTTTTGGGTCATTCATCTTTGGCGACAGTACCGCGACGTTACTGCGATGACCACTGGGTACGTCATATGACGTAATAGTGTTACACTACACCACAACGCAAGATATGTCCTGCGACTCAACGACCGTCGATTAACTGCGCCACGAAAATATTACGAGGTGATCCCCCTTGAAGGGGCATTTAAAAGGGTTCTGCGATTTTCTGTTCTTGGTCGTAACGGATTCTACGCGCCCTAAGCATACTAAAAATTGTAAAAAATTACAATCACGCGACGCCGATTTTCTTGCTAAAAACGTAATGAGAGGTCACGACACACAACTTTCTGAGCCTCTTTTTTCGTCCAGGAAAGGCGGGGGCCCAACAGCGCGCAAACGATGGGCACTCGTCGGTCAATCGCAAGCCACTTCCCTCGGAAAGGCAGCTTGCGATTGAAAAGCGGCTTGCGATTGGCCGACGAGCGCCCATCGTCACCGCGCTGACAAAGCTGCTAGGCTAAGCCCCGCCTTTCCTGAGCGGAAAAATCCACTCAGAAAGGGGTGTGTCCCGACCTTTCATCACATTTATAAATGTAAATCGTGATTGTAATTTTTGGAAAAAAATTGGGTTGTGTGTATGTTTATACAGCCTAGAACTTGGTCTGCCTCACAGGGGTGACGAGTCTCCCAGCTGTAGATGAGAAATTTAGCCAGTGCGGTACAACCGCTAGCCTGGGGTCTTTAAGGTGCATCACGCAGTAGTGATACACGACCGCACGCCGGTACGATGCTCATCCAGATCGAAACGGGCAGGGGTGGGGCTCGATCCCAGGATCCCTGGGTTCTGCAGCGCGAGCTTTCGCTCCACGTGCTCCGAGCTGGTGTGCGCTAGACCACTCGGCCACCGATCCCCCGTAATTTTTGGACTTTTAGAATTCTGAGGGCCCATAGAATCAGTTGTGACCAAGAACAGAAGATCGTAGAGTCCTCTTTATCGCCCCGTTAAGTCCGCATTCTGCGTAATTCGTACTTCATACGTAAAATCAAAGGTTTTTTTTCTTAATATTAATTCTTTACTGTACTGTCCTGACGCTAAGAGTGGCGTTTACGCACGGCAGAAATACTGGGAACTTCTCCCCCTAGCGCGCATCACGTGACAAAAACGTTATGCGATATATTGAGATACGGCGATGTATCGGACGAGCGGATGGGATACTGGGGCTTACACACGATCACAGGTTAAAAGCTTCGTTGGAAATAAGAGTTAAGTGAATGCATGTACACTTTCGCTGTCAACTTGCGATCTTGCTTGGTTTTTCTCACCAGTTCTCGTCTGTGGAGTGCGTGGTCACACCCTTCAAGGACGAATTCCCAATTCTCCGAAAGCATCCTTCCCTTGTCTATTTTCTGGTCTGCCTTGGGATGTGCATCTGCGGAATGCCGATGGCCACCCAGGTAAGTGGAAACTATCCAGCTAAATTGACGCTGCTGGAAGGTCTGTATTTGTTTCTGCTTTAGAGCAAATAGATAGGTAGATAACTTGATAAATGTTTATTTCGGCTCAGGAAAGCTGCGGCGCAGCAAAAAGACGAGTAGTCTATACTGTAAAAGCCCGCGGGGCCGCGTCCAACGATGATGAGATGGCATTGTAGAGAAGGATTAAAAGGATGGTGATGGTAGTTTAAATGAAGCTTGTGAACGAGGGTGAGTGATTTATCTTGCGGTTGAAGAGGGCGAAAAGCCTTAGGCATAGCAGCGGTCTTTGAAACGGTGGGCTTCATGGGCCGCCATGGGCTGCCGACTCCTAGCAGGCCGGTCTAGAGCGCCTGGCGAGGGGTCCCTGCTTGCCCGGCTTGCGGATGAGCAGGCCAAATATCTTACGACGTAGGGAGTTCAGCACCCCCCGTGGTGGGGCTCCAGGAGTTTGTGCCGGTGTTGGCCGTACGGCGGTCTTCGCGAAAGCGGACCCCGAATTTTCCCAGCTTGTGGTCGAGCTTGTAACCGAGCAGTCTGAGCACTCTGTTGATCGAGAACATGGCGTGTGTCACTGGTCCTCCTGGCTCTCTGAGGATGGGAAAAAATACGCCTTGCGTCCATCTGGCTTCTATTTCTCTTCATAATCGCGAAGCCTGTGGGATTGGGGGGGGGGGGGGGGTTCGGGGACTGTATTTGCAGCAGATGAAATGATGACGCAGGCAGTTAGGGCTCCCAGATCAAAGAGCCTCGTAGCTTACGCTTTTATCAGCTGCGCCCAAGTGTCTTCCGCCCGCAGCAAGACTCTTGGCTCATTAGAAAATCGCCGCCAGCTCTATTTTCTTTTTCTTAAAAAAACATTCTTAATGGGAATTTTTATACAACTTTTCATACCTCACATCAGTACATCACAGCACATCACAAAAGCAAAATGGCAAAGCTAAAAAAAAAAGTTCAGCCTTTCCACTCTCCTGAAGAAGGAAGACCAGCGGAGCTGTACTCGATACACTGTGTGCTTCTTCTTCCTCGTCGTCTGTTTTTCGCGCTGTTTCCTGCCATGGATTCCCACCAACGCGCCCAACTATCCATTCTTGTACTACAGCTGGAAAGGTTGGCGCCATCTACCAGCGACGGCGGAAACAATACTGGTTGTGTGCCTGCAGCCGTCGCTTATAGATTGTCGAGGTAGGTCTTTGTCAACATACATGGACACGATCCTGGGGAACCTAGCGCTTAACAGCTCCACTCTAAAACACTTTGCGCTAGTAGATCACACTTCAATCATCAGGATTTAGTCTGACAGGTTTTCACACAATTCATATTGACCTGATTACAGTTGCTTGAGGTGCCCTGGCAGCATCTGGAGGGGGCTCCGCGATGGTGGTGCTTTACATACTGTTGCCTGTGCTTATGTGAGAATCATTGCTGTCCTCGTCCTTCCCCTGGGGGAAGTCATAAAAACCCTCGTCTTGACCTGAAAACCCAAAGGCGGAAATTGCCTTCCTGTTTCGTTTCAGCTCTACTGCAGAGTCTGTTTTCATCAAGTAGAGCCTCGGTTTGGCTGCTGGGGCTATGAATATTGCATCAGAATTTTTGTCGTTTACCAATACTTTCTCGTCCACTTTCAGAGTAGGTAGGCATTTCGCAGTGTGTTGTTTCTTGAAGCCTCTACATTGCTTCTTCATTTTGAAAGTCGTTTTGCACCACCGTTTTCAGATCAGGGTGCATCTGACACTGTTGCTTGAGGAGCATGGACACTCTCGTCCGAAGACGTCGTCCCACCTGAATTTCCGCGGGACCTTTTTCGCTAAACCCGGGGTTGTTCTGTAAGCCAAAAAAGCCAGGTAGAGAACACTATACTTTCGGACAAGACGTTTGACAGCCTGAACCATTATTTATAAGCCGCTATTTGCTTGAGGGTACTCCAGGCTAGAAGTAATGTCACGGAAACTGTATGCCGAGCGAGTTCTTAAAATTCTGAGCTCAAAAAATGTAACCTGTTGTCGGAGATGACAGTTTCTGGCACTCCATATCAAGAAAATATACTTTTGAGTCGTTAAATTGCGATATCCACATGAGTGGAAAAGAGTAGGGCAACATCAAGAAACTTTGACAAGTAACAACCGACTGCGTAGTTGGAGTCGTTTATCTTACTTAAGCCAAAATATGTCACGGGTATGGGGGAGGCACTTTGAATCGTTGGTTATGCGCTTTGGTGGCCAAAACTGCATGTGCACAAATACGGTAGTTGTGCATCGACACTTTTACTTCCTTACTTAAGCTTGGCCACCACCCGCGCTTCCGAGCCCGAGATCGACACCTGACAATATTTTGGTTGGCATCATGTAGACGCAAATACACCTCTTTTTTTAGTTCTTGGGGAACAATTACCCGGGTCACTTTCAACAAGAAACCGTCGCTTGGGTCATCAATGCCCTCTCCTGCCAGAAAGGTCAGGAACAATATGAAATCGAAAGTTTTCCTATCTAGCCCTTCTGAAAAAGTCGAAGTAGCGACTTAAAATCCTGATATTAGAGCGCAGCTCTTAGGCGCCCATTTCCTGCTTGAACGGCGTCGGTGTCGCCGGCGCCGCTCAAGCCGGATGCGTCGGCGTAACACGTCCGCGTCGCCGTAACCGTAACGCGTCGGCGTCGGCGTAACCGCGCGGTGCATTCTAGGAAACGCCCCATAATACACCGTGGTGACTCGCGCGTTGCATTATGGGATGTTTTCCATAATGCAGCACGCGGGAGGGAAGAGGGGGAGGGGGAATGAGGGGGAGGAGAGGAGGAGGGGAGATTAAGGGGGAGGAGGATGGAGGAGGAGGAGCAGGAGGGAGGAGGACAAGAAAAAGAGGGAGGAGGAGGAGAAGAGGGGAATAAGGCGACCAGCACGGGAGGAATATATGAGGAGGGAGGAGGAGAGGGTGCGGATGATGAGGAGGGGCAAACTCTCCCCTCCGCGCCCTCTCCTCCTCCTCCTCCTCAAGAGCTGCGCTCTAATTCGACAGTGCAGAGAGTTGTAAACGTCTTCGACTTTTTGGCTAGATCTTCTTTTAGTTTTGAGACAATGTTGTGTCTTATTTTCAAGCCCATCAAGCAACCCTGAGCAAATTAACTTATTTATGCGACTGTGAGATTGCCGGGAACTGAGCTCCTCCCCTTTAGGGGAGCAGGTTGCAACCCATTGGCAGTAATAGGCTGTTTTCCCAGCACGTACGCGATTTTAAAGCGGTAACGCATTAGCCTCACGCCAAACCCTTGCACGCGAAGTGGTTACACATCTATAGCACAAGTGCCTAGCAACGAAACCAACGTTTTTGGTCAGTCTCGAAAACCGCATCTAGCTCTCTTGGATACTCATTGAACGTTTGAGCGGCCCATGTGAACGCCAGCGTCTCTTTTTCAATTTGCGCATATTGTGTCTCTGCTTAGTTTGACTTCGTAGGCTTCTGATAGCTCTGACTTTTTCAGATTGGGTTTCATACCCTATGCACTGGCGCGACTGTCCAGAAACGTTACTTCGTCTGCTCTGAAAACACATTTCGACCTGTTACGTTAGTCTCCGCCAGCTTATCCAAGGTTTCCTCTAAACCTTCGCCATGTTCGGCTTTGTCTTTCCCTAATATCAAAACGTCGTCCTAGAGGTTCACAACTCCAGGAGGACCCTCCAGGATAACCGACATGCGCTTTTAGATGTACTCTTGCCAACAAGGTTATAGTGGGCAGGATGTGGAGTCTGTATTCTTCATAGATGGAGCTAAGTGTAACATATGTAAGCGTAGCTGCGAGCTTCCCCCTCAGTCTCTCGGCAATTGAGACAATCCTTTTGCTCTATTTTTTCTTCTAATAAGTTGCTCATCTTTTACAAGAGCCTGGGGTAATTTTTATCGTGATTAGGAAACTCAAATAACGAACGCCTCGATGAAGATATGGGGCGAACATTTGTGTTATCATGGAATTGTCGTGGCAATGCGGTTGCTTGCCCAATATCTTTTATGGCGGCGTCCACTGAATTGGCGTGGAACAGGTAAGGTTTAGAGCCCAACACTTGCCTGACCAGAAGGAAGTCGGTGTGTAGAAGTCGCTCTAGACGCCGCCAGGAGCGTCGTCTAGAGCGAGTCGCCATAACGCTACTTTGGAAAGCGAGCGTGTAATTCGTCGTACGCACGAACGCTGACAACGGCACCGCGAGTTCAGAAAGCCGTACAAGCCTTACTTCTAGCGGGTGTTCGTTTCTCTCCGCCGTGATGGGAATGCGGGTTCGCATCGAAACTTCTTTGGTGGGCCGATCGTATCGAAAGCCATCCCCGACAGCGAGTAGACGAGGCAGACCGCAGGCACGGATCAGACGTGGTCTCAGGATAACGTAGTCGACCGAGCGATGGGAGCTTGGATGAGAGCGCATTGGTTTGGAGGCAGTCTGGAATTAAGTTCGTCTTTCCGGCGTCGCTGGCCATGACGTTATTCCGGGTCCTGCCCTATTTAAACGTCCTTGACTCTGGCGCTGAGTTTATTCCGAGTGAAAGACGGGTAATGTAATACTTTTCTGACGGCGTGATAAATGTCATTAGCTCCTCGAAAGTTTTAAGATAACTGAATTTGATGGAACCTAGCGTTTATATCATATTTTAGAAACACAGCCGCATTACCACGCAATTCTAATGCACGGTCCATTGTTGGAAGGACAAACCTCTCTCTGAGCAGGTTTTTGTTCAAGTCGGTTAAGGTCGACACTAATCCTTACGACGCCGGATGGTTCCAGCAGAAGGACTGTACCCTCGCACCTATCCGCGAGACCCTCAAGTCGACGGATTATTCCCATCTGCTTCATTTTTTGTTTCCTATTTCGCTTTTCACAGGATTTTGTATCGGAATTGGAATCCGTCGAGCTGCACTTATCGATGGTTCAGCGTTGGGTACCATGTGGATTGTGTACTTGCTAGAAATAGTTCCAAAGTCACAAATTACTGGTATTTTGACCTTGAAATGGTACGGAACACATGACGTCAAAGTGATCTTTATAACCAGAAATGCCATCACGAAATTTAACAACCCCAAGAGTTCGATCGCCGTCAAACCAAGGAGCACCTGACCCAGTGGGCTTACTCCGTATACAGAGTATGGAAATAAAGTTTCCCTTCCATTGAATGTCGACTCTGAACTACTGAACTTTCCCAGCTCATTAAGGCGTTGGTCGCCAGTACCCGTTAAACTTACGTCAGCTTCTTCTAGTTCTGAACGCATGGGAAAGTGGATGGCGCAGCCGACATCTTGGAGCCCTAGTCAATCTTTGTGGACACCTGTACCCCGTTCATAGTTACTTGCGCGTACCAAGCTTTCGCCCCTTGCGCGTCTACAGTTCTGAGAAAGATATTTTCACTCTTTCCTTCCACAGCCGAAGCTCGTATCTTTCGTTGATGGTGGCGCGGCGACTCCTTCCAGCAGGCTTGGCTGAAGTCTCCATTATTATCGCAGTGGATGCACTTCTATACTTCCCGCGAGGCACGCTGACCGCTGCTGCTGGTCGCTACTGCAGAACGGAGAAGATTGTTCGTGAGACCTTGCCCAGAGGTTTGAAGTGAGGGCACAGCGTCGGAAGTTTGGTCTGTACCTTGCGTAGATTCGGACGGCAACTCGGTTGATCATAAAGCGCGTTGCTTTTCGCGCAACGTTTCCTTCAGCTTCGTTTTGGCTAGTGCCGTTTCTCGAGTCACCTTAGCGCTCATCAGCGGCGATTCCAAAAACTTCTAGTCCAGAGGGCCCACCCCGGACTGATCTCGGATCATCCGCGGCTTCATTTCGCCGAAGGCACAACGCTCAGCCACAATGTGCAGTCCAGTGACGTGATGATCGACCGACTCGCCTTGTTTCTGTTGCCACGATGAAAGCACGCTCTCTCGTACACCACGTTTCATCGTTTCACAAACTGTTCGTTGAACGTGTTTTTCAAAATGTCGGAGTATTTGCCCTGTTAAGCTGACAAGTCGAACGTCGCAAATATAGCCTTTGCTTGCTGGTCCATTGTGTACAAGAGTGTGCAGACTTGCGCAGACGCACAAGTCTGCACATACTTCAGACCTTAAGAGTGTGCAGGCCTTAAGAACTTCAGGCCTTAAGAACTACTTCGCGCGTTTGCGCTTCGCGCAGGCGCGCAAAGTAGTTCTTAAGGCCCTGTCACACTAAGGCAACATATGGACAACTCTATCCGGCAACACGAGGCAGTCGCGTTGCCGGCGACCCTGTCACATCGCGGCAACAACAGTTGGGCAAAATGTTGCTGCCGTCCGGCAACCGTGTTGACCGATTTGTTGTCCGACCACCCTTTCACACTGCGCTGACGGCGCGTACAACACTCCTCCGTCTTCATTGTTTACCTTCGTTTGTGTGCGGCGCAGAGTCGCTGAAAATGTGACTTTTCAAAGTGCTAGTTCGTTTGAAGGGCCGGAGATTACAATGGGACGACATCAACCGGTGATTGTGATTAGAAAACTTGACACGGGGAGTATTTTTCACACTCTATTTTGTCAAAATGTTCTTCACTCGCTTAAAAAGCAGTTAGCCCTAACCAAGGAAAATGAGATCGCTGATATCTTTTCGGGGTTTACGCCACCGTATGAAGTGTTTCTGCCCGGTTCTTTTTTTCATGCAATTCCTATTTCTACCGTAAAATCGAGTTAGCATCGGGAGTACTCCCAAAGCGTATTTTGTAAAGTGGTGTTGAGCTGAACTGACAGTGCTTAAAAGCTGCAACACCGACACGATCGCCCTTTATAGCAATCGATGAAATAAATATTTTTCAACGCTGTCTATTTGCCTACCGCCTACTATGTTATCGCTTCATTCCCCAAAACTTCCTGGGTATTTTTTAAACAAATTAGGTGTCTGGTAGTGGCTGTTTCTAAGTTCTAAGCATCAATGATCATGATCAGAGTGGTCGTTGCAATGCTTCGACTTTTAAATCTTTGCTCCTTCTGGATTATTTTATTATAATTTATCAGCGGGTGAACAGGCATAGAATATTATTTCACTATCAGTATAGAGTGAGCTGGCTTTGGCAGTTATAATTTCAACAGCAGTTTCAACGTTCACGACCGTAGCTGTGACCATTTTGAGAATCGCTTTCTGTAATTACGTAGTAAAAACATTCATCAAAATATTTCAGATGTACGCCAGCCTTAATTATTGTTCAATAATATTTTCCAAGCCTTTATTTGAGTAAGACGTTACTGATAAGGAACTATAGCATTATCATCGACGCTATCTGTGTTGTCGTGTTGCCGTCCCGAAATTTGCTCAGCCAGCGATCAGGGCAACACACGTTGTCCGACAGAAGTTGCTGCTGTTTTTGTTGACAAAAGCTGTCATAAAGAGGCAACATTCTAGTTGTCGTCATTGTTGTGCCGCCCTTGCCGCGATGTGGCAGGTTTCTCGGACGACACGGGGAGCGAGAAACAAGTTGCCCGACTGTTGGACAACGTCTTGTGTTGCGGTTGCCTTCGTGTTGCCTCAGTGTGACAGGGCCTTTACCGGATTTTGTTTTCAGAGGAAGAAGATATGCTTTTGGCGTTTCATAAAAGTCCTTATGTCTTGATGAGATAGCATTTTTGCACATATATATAATATCTTGGATTCAACTACATATCTCGATGTTTTCTGCATAAACGAAGAAACAGTATGGTTCACGTCAAGGTGAAACACAGCACTTTATGCTGCAGCTCAGTTTTCTCGGAATGTTGTCTTAACGTCGCCCGACAAAACAAAATAAAACTACTCAAAGGTCGAACAGAATGAGGAATGAGACAGGCAAGGCGCATTGCATGGTTGAGCCAAGTACAACAAAAGATATGTGTGCACCTTAATCTTGCTGATAAAGTTTCAGATATACAGGATGTACAGCGTGTTCTGAGCTGCGCTGCAGGGTAGCCCGACCAACACAACTTTAGAAAAATCAAGGCTTCTAACCGCTTCCTCTACCTCCACAAAATTTGTTTGGGCATGAGACCAAACCGAACGCTCATGTAGCGCTCGTGCACAATCTTCGTGTGCGCTTGATTTCGCTCTAATAGCGCAAAAATTCTGGTGCGCGGGTCTTTAGTATTTTAGGTTGTGTTGGCGTGATATGGACACGTGAAGTCATAGTGCCACGGGACTTATTGTCTCGAGGCGCCACTACTTAATTACATGTCACGACGGTTTCAAGTGACGTAATCATCTCATAGCGTGACGTCACGGTATCACGTGACGTTCTGGTACCAGGTGACGTCATAGAGCCACGCAAAGCTACGATGTCACGGGGCGTCACGGTGTTACGCGACGTTGACGTGACGATGTGCCACCGTGACATCACAGTGTCATCTGCAACAGTGTCATGTGACGTCACGGTGCCACATCACGTCATGGTCCCGCGTGACATCACGTCACGTGACATTACAATGTCACGTGAGAAAAAGGGAGGCGCACATAAGCCGGCGATACGCGACTGAGGCAGCTGCGTTGTTAGGCGCAAAATGCGACGAATTGATTCCTGCCAAAAAATGAAAAAGGATGCTTCTTGAATCGGCGGATGCAACACAAAGAAGGTGCTTTCAAAACAAGTTGTATGAGGCGTGCATTGAGGACGGCATTGATGAATATCGAAAAGTCCTTCGCCTGTTGTGGACGACATGTAGGCGCAACAGTTCAGGCCACAACAAGTTAGGCGATGCCGATGCCACCGCCGGTATGCTCTTGAACGAAATCTGCAAAATTGCCAGACACGCGAACCAAATACTGCCAATTGAAAAGAGAGCCCACGCCAGGCGGGGACTGTTTGTGCCGCCCGAGCAAAAGCTACCCCATCTCCCTGAAATCTCTACGTCAGCAAGATGCCGCGCAAAGGCGTGGCGCTGCTACCACGTGATGCGCACCCCCGGGAGGCGTATCCCTTATCCACCACGTTCTTTGGTAATATGGTTGGCATGACCATTATTCACTAATTCAATTTCCCTGCTGAAAAAAAAAACAACATAGTATAGGTAAATTATGTTTCACTTGTACTTTGCTTCCGTTGCACTTTTTGTACACTTATTGATAAAACCCTAGCCTTATTTCCATGTTATGTAAAAACAGAAACATGTACGATATTGAAGAACAAAAGTGCAAAGTCTGTTTCTAACGAACATTCGGAACCCTTCCGAGCTACATTTAGCGGCGCTTGGAAGAAAAAAAAAAAGACAGTTTTGATTTTGTGATTGAGTGCCGCGATCGCAAAAATTTGCTCTGTCAGAGGAATATCAGAGTGAATTATGGAAGCTTGAGCACTACCCGACATCTCTCATGTCGCGAGCTATTTTAAGACGTCAGTAGTTACTAAGTTACGCTGAAGGCTTTACGAAATGTGCGATGAGTGGTCTACCGTCTTCGGTGCTTATTAAACAATTCCTATAATGCCGCACAAACATTGAATACGTTAAAGTCAGCAAGGGTGGAGATTGAGGTCTAAGGATAAAGTACAATTTTAGGTTGAGGGATCCCAGTCGTCGTTTTTCATAGCCCGAAGGCAATGAACAGAAAATTCCTTGGGCGGATCGGTTGCTACTCGTCAACGCGGCTGGTGGCCGAAAAGGGCGGCGATGGCGTACCTGCCAAACCAAACTTCATTCTTTAGCGACGTTGACATTTTTTTTAAACAATAAAGTGACTTTCAGATATGTCTTGGGTATTTTGATTTTTATGAGTTTTTGTCGTCTAGGAATTTTATAACCGTGATTGAACTTCCATGTTTAAAATACTGAAATTGTCTGTATTGTAGTACTTTTCTGGAGCAATCTAGGTGCTTTTTGTGGACTGGACACACAAATCTCGGAAATCACGTTTTGTGCATATAGCGAGAAAGTTTATTCCTGGCCTCCGATAGCCGTTGGCAGGAGGAGCAGGGGCAGAAGAACCAGCGATGACACCGGAAGGTCAACCGATTTCAACGGAGTCATTTTCAAATCTGCTGCGCCTTTTCTCGCGTCCCGCTCCCGAGCCTCGCTAGCCGGCCCGGCTCACGAGTGTTCGGACCACCATGCTCGGTGGTCCGATTCCTTTAGCGCCAAGTCGCGCCCACACCTCACATCTTTCCTATTTTCCCCCTGGAGGAAGGCCATACTGGCCGGTGGAATGAGGATTGCAACGCTTCAGTCTGGAGACATGGACGATTATCTGACTGGAGAGAGAAGCCGTTGGTGGGGATGGTGAGCGCTTGTATGGCATAGCTCACGGGTGACGTCTGTTTCATGATGCGGTAGAGCGGGAAAACTCCGTGCACCTGCCGATTTGGTGAATGGGAAATGCGACGAGGGCAGTCACCTGAGGAGTAGTATTCGTTGCGGTGATGGGCGTCATAACGTTCCTTCGCATGATGCTGGTGTTCTGCTGTGCGGAGGCGAGCCAGGCGACGACAGACATGGGTATGAGAGATGATGTCGCTAATGAAGGAATTCGAGTCGTCGGGACGTTCCGGAGAAAGGATGGTGTCTATGTGTGCAGGGAGTGGCGTGACCATAGAGGAGGGGAAACGAAAAAAACAAAACAAAAAAAAAACTGTCCTGCTTTGTACAATATTTTTATTTTGCCTAAGAGGAAGCATATCAAACATAGTTGCGTATAAAGCCGTCGGTGTATTCATGGCACTGTTACGATTCTTGATTTCAGGGCGGGCTCTATATTCTGACCTTGATGGATACGTTCATTGGAGGAGAGATGCTACCGTGGATCGGGCTCGCAGAAATCTTGGCGGTTGTATTTGGTTACGGTAAGCCTTTTGTTTTCTTCCTTACGTTTTATTGGTGACGCTACTTATTTTAGGAAGACACTTAGAATTCCCAAATGCCACCGGTTTGACGGCCAGCAATGGCCTCTTAGGACCATCGGTGGCGTGACACCCGTTTCAGATTTCCCATTTTTTTTACAGTGATAGCCGTTATTGGCCAAGTGTTTTTTAAAGGATCCCAGGGTGTTTGTTTTTCCGACGTGGCCAGCTAAACTCGGCGGAAGAATTTGTTAGCCCTATTTAGCGGGAAAATGTATCCGCTAAGTGCCACGTGGTGTGAGGTCACATATCATTGTGACGTCGTTTAGCGCAACACTGCCTCCGATAAAATTATCGGAAATCACAGTGTCACGTGAGGTCACATGTCGTCACAATTTCCTTCTAAATTTAGCAAAAAAACTGGTCCGCTACATTCAGCAAGAGTTTAGTGTCACGGGAGCACAGTCTATTTGCACGACCGCTCTTTGTGTGTGTGTGTGTGTGTTTGTGTGTGTAGTAAGGAGGGTGCTTATAATTTCATTCTATTTCCCGCGAATTTCAAGCGGCGTCGAATGTTCCGTTTGCAGGAATAAAACGTTTCTGCGCGGATGTGGAATTCATGATGGGGGATCCACCCCACTTCATCACCAGATTTTGTTGGAGAGTGACGTGTCCAGTATGCCTTGCAGTAAGCAACATTGAAGCATATTTTGCGTTGCGCACGCTACGCTCACATTGGTCAAATGCTGTTGAGGAGCGTATAAAATAGGTAACGAGCGAAGAAAGTTGATCGTCGCTACGTCGTACATGTTTTTAAACAATGAAGTACCCAACGCAACCTAGCCTAAAAGGCCAGTTCATGACGTCATCGTTGGTGGATTCCCGATCTGCCTCAAGTGGTAGGCACGGTGAGAACCCACTATACTTCGTTTCAGCTTCGGTCCGAGCACGGCCGATGTTATGAGCCGAAGGGACAATCAAACAGCGCGAAAAGCAGAACGCCATGGCGTGCTCTCTGCAGTTGATGGGAATAGCCGGTTTCGCCGTCTCTCTGTGCGTGCTCCTCCGTCGGCTAGTCCTGTCAAGCGCACAGAGCACGCCATGACGTTGCGCTTTTTACGCTGTTTGATTGTCCCTTTGGCTCATAACATCGTCCACGTTTGGACATAAGGTGAAACCAACTATAGAGTCGCCGCAAAGCGATAGTGAACATGACGGAAGTCATGTTGACTGCAGTCTCGTCAAAAACGCACACAACGTTTATTTGTTTTCCTACTTCAACACTGTTTGTATGCTGCTTTCTTTTGTGGTCGTTTACTGTGTACGCTGTCTCACGGCTTATATCACCCTGGTTTAATTATTTAATTTAATTTAATCTAAAGCGAAAAAAGTACCTTACAGGGTGCTTGTTTGCAGCGTGTTAACCTTTGCTTCTTCGAACGCAGTTCATTGTTTTGGCCGCCTTCGTCTCGTACAAACCCCTGACGTTGGGCGACTACGTGTTTCCGGAGTGGGCTGAATACCTTGGCATCTTTTCCGCCGTCATGGCAATTAAGATTATGATCATCTTCGCCGTACACCACTTCTACAAGTGCGGCTTTGTAAGATATGGGTGCAATTACGTTCATCGTATGTAGAATGTGTGTGTCTGTGTTTCAAATTTGGTGGGACAGCAATCAACGTGGAAAGTAGCATTTTATTGACCGTCGCCCAGCGTTAAAATACTGTTCAAACTCAGGTCAGAGTCATAATATATGCTTAACAGGCTTGAATTTTCAGTGTTTCCTAAAGGTTGTCGGTACGCCAAAAAGGGCTCGTACCGTTAAATTACGAAAAAAAAATGATAGCCGTTTACAAGTCCTTGTAACGCCGGAGTAGAGCGCAGCTCTTGAGGGGGAGAATAGAAAATAGGCGACTCCATGAGGTCACGTGACCTCGGGGGGGGGGGGGGGGGGGGGGTCACGTCAGGGTTAACTGTTATAACCCTGGTGATCCTCGTGAGGGTAGCCCTCGTAACCCTCGTAACCCTCATGAGGGTAACCCTCGTGACGTCATTATGGGAAACTACGCAGAGTGCAACGCGCATGCAAAGCTGCATGCAACGGGTTGCATGCAACGCGCGGTTACGCCGACGGCGGCGCCGCTCAAGCCGGAAACGGGCGCCTGAGAGGTGCGCTCTAAAACGCATTACCCCGACACATTGCTATCTCGTGTATTTGTTTATTTATATTTGTTTAATGACTGAGCGTTCATTCGGGATATTAGAGCAGTGCATTCTAGGGTCTTAGGTTCTTATTTGTTGAGACCGAAGTATTCGCTTTCGACAGTGTAAATCCACAATTTCAAAGTGTCAAAATCCCATTATCGTACGGCTACGAATGATACAGTAAACCTGGCGGCCCACATGCCATGTACTCCCGGGTAACTGCCAAATTAAATCACGAAAAGGGTACGCAGAAAAGCGTTCCATCACTCTTATTATTTCTACTAACACATTATCTTTTTCTCAATAATGTAAATATATACAATACTCAGCGCCAACCATTTTGTACTACGTCGTCAAGGCTAGCGTACTTCTGCAATGCTCCAACGCTGTAAACAGGAACTCATGCGAGTGCGTACGAATGTAAAATAAATTAAGATACAAGGACTTCAAGAGCCACCCGGAACTGCAGCAGTCTGGAAGCTACGCTAGCCTTGACAATGTAATACAAGAGAGTTGGTTCCAAGTATAGTTTTTGACGACGGACGTAAAACTGACAATTATTTATCAGCATTGTCCGCCTGATGAGGTATCTACACTCAATCTGAAATATCGCTTGCAGAAATGCACCGGAAGAGGAAGGAAGCTCTGCGTATTTCGTTTTCCTACACGTACCTACATTTACGATGGAAAAGCAATCAGAAAATACATATAAACCAATTATTTTTGACGTCATGGAAAACCACTGGGGCTGAATATGGAATGAAGCATGCGGTGGTGCTCCGCTTTTAGAGCGCTGCTCTAAGGCGCCCGATTCCGGCTTGAGCGACGTCGCCGTCGCCGTCGGCGTAACAGTGAGGTCACGTGACCCCCCTCCCCCCTAAGGTCACCTGACCCCCGTGACTTCATATGACCCACTGAGGTCACGTGACCCCGTGACGTCACGGGGGAGAAGGACTCAAGGGGAGGAGGCTGAAGGATGAGGGGAGGACGAGGAGGAGGGAGGAGGGGAGGAGGAGTAGCAGTCAGGATGGTGAGGTGAAGAGGAGGGAGGAGGGGCATACCCTCCCCTGGTACCCTTTCATCCTCCTCCTCAAGAGCTGCGCTCTAATTCGGCGTTACAGGGAATTGTAAACGGCTTTCATTTTTTTTAAGGAACCCACATTCTTAGTTTCGGTTTCACTTGTAGAGGCAGGTGGATACTTTTGTAAAGCTTTTTGTTTGTGTTGACTTTTAAGTCAACACAAAAATGTTGACTTAAAAGCCATATTCGCTTTTTAGTCAACATATTTGCAATGGCCAACCCCCGGGCTTTGATTTTGCGCGCCTTGACAAATGCTGAAACTCATATAGGCGGGCAATAGCTGGCCTTGAAAGTACTTGCTCTCGGTGGCCGAAACCAAACTCGTGTCCCTGATTGGCAGCCACTTGCTGCCAAGAATTGCTGCATATATCCTCAAGAACCCAGTCTTAGTCTAATACAGATGCTTTGGCCAGACAGAGACACAAAAGCCTGACACAAGACCACTATAACGACAGGAAATAGTGTGTCTGTGAGGGATGAAACACACAACCCAGATAAGCATTAATTACTCTCTTTGAGAACTCTTGCCATGAGTGGCAAAGAGCAAACTTCTGGCCTTGATTGGCTGGTGCTTGCCACCAACACCTGCATGTATAAGAAAGAACCCGGCCTTAGCCAAACTTGAGTGTTTTTGCAGAAGAAAGACGACAAAATACTAATGCGACACCACTACACACAGGAAACGGCATCCAGGAGGAATGGAACAGAAAACTCATATAAACGGGCAACAGCTCACCTTGCAAATACTTGCTCTTGGTGACCGCGAACAAACTTGTGTTCCTGATTGGCAGCTATTTGCTGCGAAGAATACCTGCACATATCTTAAAGAACCCAGTCTTAGTCTAACACATATGCTTTGGCCGGATAGAGACAGAAAAGCCTGATACAGGATCACAAAAAGCAGGAAATAGTGTCTGCGAGAGATGAAAACAGACCCAGGTGGAGAGGCTTGTTCTCTATTTCACCTTTGTCAAATAGTTTGGCTCATCTTGCTAAAACAATGCATATTTGCAAAAAAAAAAGATATATATATATATATATTTCGCCTCATTTAGCAGAGTTTACTCCCAAGAATACCTGCACACCGGAACAAGTAAAGGGTGTCAGCAAATTATTATTTTGAAAATCCCTGACCGTTCCAGGTTTTCCCTGACAAATTCAGGTGAAATTCCCCGACCACTGTAGAACCGGTTAGGTATACAAGACCATTACAACACAAGGCATTGAGCATTGCATTGAGCATTGAGCACTGTGAGGATCATTTTGCACGGGCTTAATCCAACTTTCATATTCCAAAATATTCGGGTTGGAACAGACCGGATTAAATGAGCCCTTTCTTGCCGCCGACATCCTCATTGAAGAGGCGACTTCCAGAAACACATTGAAAGCACGACGCTCAACCACACACACCTTGTTAATAACCGAATGGCAGCATCGCCGCTAAATGGACACTTTCGGGTTGAATTGGATTGGGGTCTCCGGCTTTCTGATTTGTTACTAAATCTAGCAGCTCTAACTGGATCTAGCCTAGTGTTTCGCCCTCAATCCAATCCGATCTAAGGCTTGAAAAATAAATTGGGTTGTGTCTGCCTCACAGGGGTGAGGCAGACACGAGCCTCCCAGCTGTAGAGGAGAAATTTAGCCAGTGCGGTACAACCGCTAACCGGGGGTCTTTAACGTGCACCACGCAGTAGTGATACACGACCGCACGCCTGTACGATGCTCATCCAGATCGAAACGGGCAGGGGTGGCGCTCGAACCCAGGCTCCCTGGGTTCTGCAGCGCGAGCTTTCGCTACACGTGCTCCGAGCTGGTGTGCGCTAGACCACTCGGCCACCGATCCCCCTTTTTTTTTCTTTATTGCAAGATTTCGACAGGGAACAAAGATTCACAATGCACGGTAAATTTCACCCCAATCTAAGGCTTGAACTCGGTTTGTCGGTTGTTACCTTTGCATCGGGTGAGCAGAGCCTGCGCTTCGCTCTAAGCAGATTTTTTTTAAACGTTCAGCGCACATGCATTTTTTCCCGTTGCATTGAGCAACGTTTTACATATTTTAAAACGTCCCTATCATCTGTAAACACAATATTTTTTTTATATAATTCGAGTTACTTATGCGATAGCTGAAGAAAAAAAAAGATTTAGCTGAAAATGAAAAAAAGGAGAAAAGATTGGATTATTTTATTTTTAGTTTACCACAAATATTCATCTTCGTCTTACCTGAAGATAGCTTAAGAACATTTTAAAATTATTTCGCCGAAATAATGAAACTATTGTCTGTTCAGTCATGTACGGAAAAGTGTAAAAGAAGGAAATAGATATCTAACAAAAATGAGGAAAGCCTTAACATATTGGACAAAACCCCGAGACTGGGGGGGGGGGGGGGGGGAGGGGGGGGGGAAGGACAACACATCACAAAGACTCATACACAGCTGAAATTTATTGGACAGAAGTTTGTGGTTTTATAGGGCACAGGTGCCCGGAAAACCAAAAGGAATGAAAAAGGGAGAGGATGAGCTTCTTTTTCCCGAACACACAAGAGCGGGAGGACATTGGCCAATAGCCACACCGGTACTGTTCTAACTGAAACAAAAGGGGGAGGGGGAAGATCTCTAAACCCACCTCGATGAGGTCCTAATAAGATCACAAAAGAAAGGGCTGCAGGATGGTGACCCATCAGGGGAGAGATCGAACATGGACAAAACTTTGTGTGGTGATGTCCTTTTTTCCCCCAGTCTCCGGGTTTTGTACAATATGTTAAACCTTCACCAGCTTGTTTGCGCCCTCACTTTTTGTAGGAAAGCCTTACTTTGATCGCAACCTGAACCGTGTGGTGCAGGAACTTCTGGTGCGTTTGCCGAAGTACCCAGAGGCCAACTAAGAGAATTAGTGTATCCTGAAAACGGCAGGATCCATTCTTTCCTACCATTATTATTTTAAAAAAAAATATATATAAACGAAGTCAGTGAATACTTTTTCTTTGTTAGCCTCCTACTTTCTTTGTGTGGAATCACAGAATGTTAAAAGTAACGTGCACCTATTCCTCCGATTCATAGGTAGTACCCTCTTCCAGATGCAGTACAACGAATCGCCGTAGTGAAAAGAAAAAACTAGGGGCATCAGTTATTCCTGGGACGGTCTATTGAGCCATCACTTTGATTGATTATAGAAGTTTGGGCCCTAAATTCTCAAGTGATTGATTGATACAAAATTTATGTTGCTGCCATATAAGCTAGCCTAATGGCGTTCCGGCCCGCGCGGTACACTGTCCATGCGAAAAACCCCAGATGCGCTAAAAAAAAGATTGGAATAGATTGTTACATCTTTTACTGCCACAATGAGGCAGTTTGTTTTATAGTTTATCTTGCTCAGTTCCCTCCACCGGGTATTTTACTCCTTTTGGTTAGTAGCGGGTTCAGCCCTTATTGCAGCAGACTGTCTAAACTTCAGCCCCTGTTCTGGGTTTTCTGTGTGCAAACATGGTTCATCTTTGCCCTCGTCCTTATACTCCCCTGTGCAGGACTTCCGCAAGGCACTGTTACCCACGCAAAACTGGGGACCCAAGGATCCCAAAGAGCACAAAATGTACCTTGAATTTCTCGAGCGTCAAGGGCTTTCTCACCTTCCGGAGCAGATAGAGTCTCGTCAACCAACCCCGGAAAACCCTTCGCTGAGACCATCGCCAGAAGCCAAACTTGACTGACCATTCTAGATGCGAAGGCTTAATTTACATAAAATATTTTTTTCAATAAGTTGAACGAAACTGTTTGTGGCTGTTGTGTGTTTGCTATACTTCGTCTCACCTTAGCATGGACTGTTGTCAGCCGCGAATGCTAAAAAAGGGAGCTATTTTCTTTGTCTTTGAACCCTCGGCGGCTGCACGAGCGGTCGTGCAGCGAGTGCTCCAGTCAATGTAGTCAAGGCTAGCCGCCCGCTCTTGCACAGCCTTCGCAGTTAGTCCATGCTAAGGTGAGATGAAGCATAGCTGCGTAAATATAAAGAACCGAGTAATAAAACTACGGTTTCTGTGCAAGAAGGGAAGGTGTGATTAAAGTCCCTTGACGTGTTTGTGTCTGTTTTATAGGTTAGCGTCAAATTCGCCAAAGCACGATGCATATGGCCCGTGCAGCCCCTGGAAGCAAAAGGCGCCAAAGCACTGACATGAGCCACCTCTGGAAGCGAATGGCGACGGAGCACTCGCTCGTGGCACGTGTTTCGCGCGTTCGCACAACAATGACTGCCGGCACCTGAAGAAACGCGAAGCCGAAAAGAGCTTTTTAGAATAGAAAGCCCCAATACTTCGGATTCCCCAAGGAACTCGGAGCGTCATGCTGCGCAGCCGCAGGGGTTTTGCCTATGCGCAGTGCGACCCTCCAAGCTCTTCGGGCGACCAGGCACGTAGCCGGGGGGTGGGGCGACCCACAGCCTTGGGGCTTCTATTCAAAAACTAACATCACCAAGTGGTTCTATATGGCAATCACCAAAATAACCGTAGTAAAAAAAAAAAATCATTTTGCGATTTGCGAGACGTTGGTAAATTCTTCCTCCTAGCGTTGACTCGACTTGTTCCAAAACTTCTTAGCGCCTTTTCGCGGTGTAATGCCACGTTATACGTTGTGGAGATCAGTAGGCAGTAAAATCCGTACGCACTCCGCTCCTGGGCCCACATGTTCCCAGAATGCAACGCGCGCGGTGACGGATTTATGGAAGTCGTCTATTGAGATAAATGCAGCTACACCTTTAAGTTGCTTTATGTTATTTTATCAAGAAGTACACGTTTTGAAAGCCAAAATCATCGCCTCTTTGTCTTTTTTGACAACCGAATCTTGTGACAACTACTTCGCGCAGCGCATGACTAATGCGCAAACCGTCTTTCTTTCTTGATATGACCATTAGAGGTGTGGGGCTCTCAAGAAGATTGCTTTTTCCAGTAAAATCCCTCCATGTTTTAAAAGTAGCGCATGGTGCGTCGAGGCACGAGGCACGAGGCACGTGCAACGTGCAGCCCTTAGAAAGATCATGGCTAGAGTACACACTATCATGGCGGCACAGCGTAACACTGAGCTAGGTTTCAGACGCCTTGTTCTTTCCAGAACTGACGCGCGGCACGTGTTTCGAGCATTGCCACGACAATGAACGGCGCCACTTTTCCCTTGATAGAGGGGCTTTATTTTCTAGTGGCCAAGAGCGGACCTTCGCTTCATTCAATATGTGGCCTTATCATCTAAGCTGGCAGCTGTGCAAAACGGCAAAAGGCTGTTTCTTTATTGTTTTCTTCTTTTACAAACATGCTCTTAAGTAAAACAAAGCAAGCGAAAAATTTAATGTAGTAAAAGACCCATGTTCCAATTTGCGATTGAACAGGCTGAACAAAACTTTAACAAATTGGGATAACCTACAAAATCCAACATTTTTGTTAGTATTTTCTTCTGTTCACGCCCGGAGTGCTGCTTCCAGCATGCCGATTATACTGTGCTTTATTAGCAATTTTCAACACGTGCTACTAAAATTGCTTTCACGGCTGCTTCTTTTGACTGCTTGGTGCTGCGAGTATCTGATTGGCTCGAGAAGGCGTGAGAGCGAACCTGCCTCCACGGCTTTCTGTTGGACCTTTTCCGAGAAGCGTTCTGCGCACGTGCGAGAACCCAATGCCAAGCGGTGGAAGTCGGCACCAAAAATCGAGGAAATTCGGAAGCAGGTTGCGGATCAGCGAGTAGAACACGTAATTGCAGCATATATATAATTGTTTTCCCTCTTTAAAGGAGCTGTGCAACGATATTCAGAGTGAATGTTTTTCACTTGACACGAGCTTACTGGCACACCTGGGACTCAAGGATACTCACACGCAACGCCACTGGCCAAGAAACTCCTTTGTTGCGGTGTAATTTCAAGAACAAAAGCGATAATTTTCATTCAATCTCTCCTTTGCAAAATTTGATGACTTAAAGTGGCGATCGCAGTACACCCAAGTGACGATATTTGAATGCGGTTCATAGATTGGACCCGAGCATTGCGTGGGCACTCGACTTGGGATCGTGATAATTGCTAGCTCGAGAAGCATTCGGGTAGTGACCCGAGTCCAATCGCTGCAACGACAACAGCCGAGCCATAACAATGTCTGGAACTCAGCGCGTGTCCTGCGCTTTGCCAACCCCAGCGCGTGGCTATGATCAACACTGGCGGCATATAATCGGCTCCAGATCACGTGGCCGCTTGTTCTGGCTGCGAGTCGAGGGGGTGACCGCTGCTCGTTTTTCTTTAATTTTTTTCTGGGACTTCTATATTGTGGGGGGAAAAACGAACGCGTGTTTCATAGGTCATTAACGTTAGGGATCCGTTTTAAGCGGTATTTGCGCAAAGTACAAAAATTGTTGCAGGGCTCCTTTAAATTCGCGTTGAGCACGCGCCGCAGCCCAGAGAGCGAAGAAACTGGTAGCGTAGCTTCCGTTATCGATTGGTAGCGCAAGGTAGGTCTATTCCTAGATTTTTAGTTCGTGCAGCCACCGCTTAGTGCCGTCGGTATGTAGAAAGGGTCCATTGCGAGACCTTCCTTCTGACAAACGACCTCCTCTATACTTACGACCACGTCGCACGCAAGTACGACAGCGCCCGCCTAGAGACCGCACTGATTTGCATTCTTGCCGAGAGGTGGCGGTGCATCTCAGCTGCTGAACAACCTGACGCTATAACAGAACGTTTAATGCAGAAGTGAACGAAACGGAACAATACATTATCAATTTTCTCCATCCCAAAGTCTAAACGAGAGAAAAGGGGATGCAGGCCATGACCATGCTGCCTAATGCCAAACTGAAGAGACTTTTTAAGGACATAAAATAAAATTTCATTGACCTATCATATGACATGACAGGCTGTGCAACTGTAAAAGACGTATTACACAACTGTATACGTGGTATTCGGGCAGCTTCCGGTCGCCATGACAGGCAGCCGAGAACACTTGCGGTTTGGGTTTTGCTTGCAGGCTTTCAAAGGCCAACAGAACCACTCTGTTTTGTGTGTTCCTCAATTAAATCGCTCTTTTGTTATGTTTCCTGCGTCCACTGGCTTCTTGAAGTGCTGTAATGTTTTGCACTCGACTGGCCAACTTTGCTGTTGCACATCTCCGCGACAAAATACGCTGTGAGCCGCGGTCGTCGAGCGCCAACAGCCTCTGTCAATTTCTTGCTCAACACTAGGATCGCTTAATTTTTAAATCAAAGATGCAGATATCCGACTCTTCCGGAAAGCAAAGATACTTGATCAAACGAATCACTTGAGTTCTTTTTCAAATAAAAATTGATTGAAATAGTAATGAATATTCGCCCAAATATAACTTCTTATTTTAGCATTAACGCTGGTTTTCATAACATATCAAATTGGTACTGCCTAAAGTATTTAAAGCATAACGGTATGGTTTTTATTGTTGCTGTTGTTGTTTTGAGAATCACTTGCTGACGTTAATGTTCGTGTTTATATGAGCTTGTGAACAGACGGTTTATGTAGAGTCTTGAGCAAACTCCGGCCAAAACCCACGTACTAACTTTAAAGAAAAGGAAAAAGAAAACGTGAATTTTGACAGTTTGTGTCAGCGGAAGACTTTGGAATAGGACGACTCTTTTTCCACGGAACGGAACCTGGGGTTCGGTTCCACGTCAATTCCAGACACGAATCAATTCCGAAGTTCGAGAGCCAGATTATTTTGTTCGGCTTGCAATCAAGCGCTTGTTAGGGACACGATCAAAGCTAGACGTGAAAAACACATTCGCTGGTACCGTTCTTTTATTACTCGCCGACGTCTTTAAACACAACTGCGCTTTTGTGTCTGCTGAAACAGAACAGTTCGAATAAATGCGATATGTCATGAGCGCAAAAATTTAGTCGGACGCTAAACTAGTTTTCTTACCATGTCCTTCAGGGTTCTAGAATTTAAAATAGCCTTTTGACGTCCGCACCTGCAACTGTATCCAAGTGAATATCATTCAGGGGATCGCCGCGATCGCTCGGCGTTGTCACAATCACAATATCTCCACTCGCCATCGAAAACAGGCCGCTTGATTTTTGCGGGCAACGAGCGGTACCGCCGTACACACTGCTATATCGTGATATTGCCGTTTGCAGGGCCAAGCAAGAATCGCTCGGTCATAAACTTCTAGAAGATACATGTTTATTCTTACTCGGGACTTAACTTTTATAGTTTCATTGTACTATCTTGTTCTCAAAAGAGTGTTTCTTCTCCACCCGAACGCTCAAAGATCGAAACTTTTGGGCAGAATTTTCGAGATGCCGACTTACTCTATAGTCCGTTGCGTTGCATCTCTAGAAGGTAGGGCAAGGGTAAGACGTGTCGGGGAGGAGGAAGTAGACGGAACGCTGGAGGTGAGAGGGGGAAATCCCCTTCTCTCTTTAACATTCCGTCTGCTTCCCCCTGCCCGGCCCGTCTTACCCTCGTCCAACCTTCTTGAGTTGCAACGGACTATAGATAAGCAGCTGAGCGCGATCTCGTCGAGTCAGTCTCGCTTTTGCTTGCTGTTACGCCATAAATCGCCGCACGCTCTTGTGGTTTCTCAACGCTCGTTCTTTATTTTGTTTGGCACAAGTTTGCCGATTTAACCTTTATTTTCTGTTCACTGTTTATCCTCTGCCTTCATTAGTGACATCTCTGTGGAGGTGCGGGGTACCTAAGCCCATGAAATGTACGCTCCGAGGCATCGCAGTGCAAGCCCAGTATCCGGTTCAAGAATACCGTTTGGGGAAACGACCGAGGCCAAAGGGGCCGCCGTGCTCAGGGTTTGTCCACGGAATTTAGTCTTCTGCCAGAGAAGACCCGCCATCAGTCGACGAAGCCGGCGACGAGCGACCAATTGTCACAGACTCCCGACGCTGCTTCCCCGTCGTTTACCTGTCCGTCGGCCCTCGAATTCTGACCACCTTCCAGGGCGAAATCTACGAAGACATCAACGACTATAGGTTTAGCACTACGAACACGTGGTACGCCACACCGGATGGAGAGCTGAACAGTGCCTTAAAACCTTTCCCTTTCCTTAGAGGTAACTGCGATTCACTGGTTTGAGAACCATGAGGATTCTCTTGCGTTACGGGATACGTACAAGGGCGACCTCAAGTGTTCTTTCACGAACCAGCAATGACGACAAGCGAACAGGAAACTTCCTGCAAGTAAGGACTCAAGGCCCCAACGGAATGGTAACCGGATTCGTCGAAGACGTCCTCCGCCTGAGAAGCTGCGCCGACCCTCAGGCCACTGAGGAGAAGAAGCTGCGCGTTCGGATGAGAGGTGTGAGTAACAACATCTTCGGCGGCCTTGTTCACAATCCACCAGATACTGTAGAAAACTTCGTTGCCAAAGTGAACGAACATCGAGTGTGCACTGTCGGTCCAAGTCACTCACTACAACCGACTCGCCGCCACGCCTGTTGCTTCCACTCTGGCATTCCCCCGATTCGACCACGACGGCATCGGCGCTGACAACTTTCGAGAAATTGTCGGCGACGTCGCCAAGGAAGAGCTTCGGAAAATTATTCCCGCTGCTGATCCTCCCTCCTAGATTTCCACTGCCGAGATCGTCCGTCAAGAGGTTCAGCGAGCCTTCCACCCAGAAGCTCCGTTCACAGTGGCGGCACCGGAGGAGCCCACTCTCAGCTGCGCTGCAATTGCCCGTCGACCGCCGCCCCTCGTTCGCCCATATACGGCGTCATCGCGACGTGAACCTCCAGCGCCGCAGTACGCCCTCCCAGAGCAACCTTCGCCAAGGATGACGGACGTATGGAGGACGGCCGACCGACGTCCGCTGTGGTGCCACTGCGGGGAAGCCCACCATGTGTACCAGCGATGCTCATACCGGCAGCTTGGGCTTCATTGGTTTGCACTGAACTCCTCCCGCCCTAGGAGTGGAGAATGACTGCGGGACATCGATGACTACCTGCATTATCCGCCGTCACCAGCACCCGCTTCTCCCCGGGGATCCCGTTCGCCGCCCCGGTGGACTGAGGATCGGCGCAGCTGCTCGGGCGGAGGACGTCTTCAACGAATCTGGTGACCGTTTCGTTGGGTCCCTGAGTTCTTAGTGGCAGGGGATATCCCGCTCGCTGTAGTCGTACAGGCTATAAAGTCGCCACTTCGTAGGTCACTTCGAAACAGCCTTTTTCTTCTACCTCGTTGTGGAAACTAAGCGCGGTAACCCCTAGAAATGAAGCTGCCCAAGACGACCGCCGGAAAGATTTTCCAAGAACGTCGGAGGGCTCCCAATTTATCGACGTCAAACATAGAAACGACGATTCTGTAACAGCGCCAACATCGACGGTCACGACGCGTTGGCACGCGTGGACACCTGAGAAGACTACTCCGTTTTGAGTGGGAAGCTCTGTCGCCGCCTTCGGAAAGTCACGATGCCCTGGGACGGCTCGCAAAGGCGCACCGCCACAGGACACCTTATCACGTCTGTTGGGAAGTGCACTGCTCGCGTCTAAATTCATGGGGCGACCTGTCCAGTCAAATTCGTTGTCCTCCAGGACTGTGCAAGACACGTCATTCTTGGCATGGATTTTCTGTGTGAATACTGTGCCGTGATCGACCTTGACGCGAACAGGTTGACGGTGCCAAAACCCGTCCTACCTCCGGAGGGATCCAAAACAACGCCAGCCGCCGTCCGAGTCAGTGCGGACCACGTGAACCCGCCGCCGCGGACGAGTGTCCTGGTGCCTGTCGTGACCAATGCAGTCGGCCGCGGGGAAGTTGTTCTGGAAGGCAACGTCCAACTGCTTTTTGAAAGAGGAATAGGTGTTCCAAGGAGCGTAAGAGAGCTGCAGGGCGGACACATTGTGGTCCTCGTGACAAACCTTCGACAGGAGGCGCAGTACCTCACGAAAGGTGCCGCTGTAGGCCACGTGGAGGATCTCCGAAACGCCGCCGAAATCGCCGCGATCTTTAATGAGCCCTCGCTATCTGAGCCGTACAGTACACCGCCGCCGCAGCTCGAACGTTAATCCCAACCTCCGTGCACGGAACCGCGACAGCTCAGAGACCTCCACGCCGAATTCTGCAACGGCTTTGCGACGACGTCGAAGGTGCGCCAAACAACAGTTGCGAAACATCGCATCGTTAGCAACGAAGATGCGCTCCCTGTGCATCGGCCGCCGCACCTGGTCTCCCTAAAGGAAAGAGAGTCCATTCACGAACAAGCGAAAGAAATGCTCAACGACGACACCGTCAGGTCTTGAAGCAGCCCGTGCGCCTCTCCTGTCGTACTGGTGAAAACGAAGGACCGAACTCTTCGATTAGACTACCCGCGGCTCAATGCGGTGACGGAGAAAGACGTGTATCCGCTCCCCTGCATCGACGTCACACTGGACCAGCTGCGCCACTTCCGATACTCGTCGTCGATGGACCTGAACAGTGGCTACTGGCAGATCGAAGTCAACGAACGGGACCGAGAAAAGACTGCCTTCTTCACGGCCCATGGACCGTATGAGTTCAAGGTGATGTCCTTTGGGCTGTGCACGACGCCAGCAACTTTCCAGCGTGTCATGGACACCGTGCTGACAGGCCGCAAATGGGACAGCTGGCTCGTTTACTTCAACGATGTTGTGATATTCTCGGCCAACTTCAACGAGCGCTTGCGAGGCCTTCAAGTTGTTCTTAGGAAATGAGGAAAGCCGGACTCACCCTCAAGCCGACAAAGTGCCGTTCGCCTATAGGGAGAACTGAAGTTCCTAGGCCATGTTGTGAGCAACGAAGGTGTTCGTCCCGACCCTGAAAAAGATCGCGCAGTAGCGGTATTTCCACCACCCACCAACAAGAAGGCCGTCCGAACATCCTTGAGACTTTGCGCGTACTACAGGCGGTTCGTTCGGGATTTCGCCAAACTATTTGCGGCGCTCCGCACCTCACGAAAGACGCCGTGAACTTCGAATGGGGAGAAGAACAGTCATTCGACGAGCTAAAGCGACGACTCTAATCGCCACCGACCCTTGGCAACGTTGAGCAATCAGCCGAAACAGAAGTTCACACGGACGCCAGCAATACAGGACTCGGCGCGATACTGGTCTAACGACTAGAGGATAGAGAGAGCGTGATCGCCTACGCAAGTCGAACGTTGCCGAATGTGGAATGAAATCACTCGACGATCGAGAAGGAATGTCTTGTAGTCGTCTGGGTCATGACAACGTTTCGCCCGCGCTTATTCGGGAGCCCTTTTCGAGTGGACAATGACACCGATCCCCACTCGCAAGGCTGGTTGGCGAGCCTGAAGGACCCATCGGGACACCTCGCTCGATGGTGCCTACGGCTGCAAGAGTACGACGTGACCGTGGTCTACAAGTCAGGCCGAAAGCACAAAGATGCCGCCTGCCTGTCCAGAGCCCCCGTCGAGTCCGCTACCGGCTGCACCAAGGACGACGACGACGACGATCGCTTTCTTAATGCAGTCAGCGTTAACGTCATGGCGGCGCTCCAACAGAACGATCGTGAACTGCGCGCACTGATCGACCACTTTGAGGGACGAGGGGCACGATTATCCGAGCTTTCTCACGTGCCCTACAGCATTTGCCGTCCGGCAAGCTACTCAGTACAAAAAGACCTTCGGGGACAGCAATACGACGTGCCTCCTGGTAATTACTAATATTCGAGAGGAGATCTTCCAAGCCTGCCACGACGACCCGACATTTGGTCACCTTGGCGACAGCAGGACTCTCGCAAGGACCCGAGAGAAGTACTACTGGCCGAAGCTCCCGAAGACAGTCCACTTCTAGACACGATCGTGCCACGAGTGCCTGCAATGAAAGAAACCGCCGACGGAGCCAGCTGGCCTCCTGCATCCGATCGCGCCCCCGACTCCACCGTTCCAGCAGGTTGGAATGGATCTACTTGAACTTTTCCCGCCGTCGATGCAAGGAAACCGTTAGATAATTGTGGCAACTGATTATCTCACCCGGTACGCCGAGACAAAAAGCACTCCCGTCGAGAACCGCAGTGGAAGTAGCCAAGTTTTTCGTCGAGTCCATCGACCTCCCACACAGCGCTCCCGAAGTCCTGATTGCAGACCGAGGTTCATCATTCATGTCGCAACTGACGCCGCTGAACCACGGCATACCATCCGCAGCCTAACGGGCTCACGGGGTGATTAAAGAAGACCATCGTTGACATGATATTGATCTACGTGGACGTGGAACGTAAAACGTCGGATGAGGTGTTCCCCTACCTCACATAACGTAAAACACGGTGGCTCAAGAGACCATAGGGGTTACACCTTTTCAGCTGGTGCACGGCAGAAAGGTGACGACGATGCTCGACGCCATGCTGCCCCACGTCCCGACGGACGACGACACCGACGACGCCCAGCTGGTCACCCTACAATCGAAAAAGGTACACCAGCTTGCCCGCCTTCGGCTAAAGGACCACCAACGTGTAGACGCTGGCCAATACAACCTTCGTCGTCGCGACGTGGGGTTCCAGCCCAGAGACAGGGTGTGGGTGTGGACGCCCATTCGCCACCGTGACCTCGGTGAGAAACTATTAAAAGGCTACTTCGGGCCCTACAAGGTGATTCTCCGCCTTGTGGACCTGAACTACGATGTGCTTCCCGACGGAACCCGATCATCAAGACGCCGCCAGTCACGACTCATAGCAGTCGACTCAAGCCGTTCAACACACTTTATGACTGTGACGCTAGATGTTTGTTTCTTCTCACCATATTATTTTTAAGAATTTGTTTTGTTATCGTCTTGCGTTGCATCGGGACGATTCGCTTTTAAAGGGGTTGGGGAGGCTGGAGGGAGGGAGGGGGGCTGGGAGGGGGAGATAATGCCGCGCGTAGGGCCGAGCAAGAAACGCCCTGTCACAAACCTCTAAAAAATTCATGTTTATTCTTACTCGGGACGTAACTTTTATCATTTGGTTCTAATCTCTGGTTCTCGAAAGTGCCTGTTCATTCTCACCTCGAATGCTCGAAGCTCAAACTTTCTGCGCTCGACCTCGTCGAGTGTCGGTCGGGTCAGTGTCGCTCTCGCTTGCGGTTACCCTGACAAATCATCACACGTTTTTTCGCCGTCTCGACGTTCGTTGTTTAATTTTTTTTTTTGCCACAAGTACACCAATTAAACCCTATTTTCAGTTTACTGTCCATCCTCTCGTCACCATAGTTCATAACAATATCTCTACTGGTCGTCGTAAACGCTCCGCTAGCTTCTTCTCGGGCACGGTCGAACACAAGTGGCACAATCTTTCGCACCCTCCTTCAGCTACGTCGGACAGTCGCTGAGTATTTTCGATTTGACTAGCTCGAACACTCACGGCGACGCCGCGCAAATGACGAAGCGATGTTGTTCTCACCCATACTCTACCGTGGACAAAAAGAAAAAAAAAAAGAAATAATTTTACGTTCATTGGTCGATTTGTGGGCGTCTAACTTTGTTGAATGTCTCAAGTGTCCCCAAAGTTTCCACTGGGCCGTCAGGTAGAGGGCGCCACGTAACTTTCACCACAGAGGCCAAATAAAATGAGACGCGGTACTTTTTCTTGGTGCCTGATGGTTGCGGTTCCGTGTTTTCAGAGTTTATTTTTTCGTCACATTCGGAGGGTATTTTTCGGAGTTTATTTTTTTCCGAAGATTCGGAATTTATCAGAGTCTATATTTATTTTATCCCAATTCTCCGAAATTCAGGGTTTAATTTCGCAGTGTTTCCTGTGTAGTAGTAGTAAAGTAGTAAACAATATTTATTTGCCGAAGCATGTGTTAATGACTGCACGGGAGACCCCTAGGGTCGCCCCGCCAGCCACCCCTCAGACGGCGGCCTAAACCCTCTGGGTTTTGGCGGCGTCTTCGGCCAGCTGGACTAGTTGGTTCTGCACCGAGGGGTCGGAGCAGAGGAGTAGGGTTTCCCAGCTCTCCTGGTTGTCGATCTTCTCCAGTAGGGGGTGAGACTTGCGGTCGATCTTGCTGCGCTCCCACACCATGTGTCGGAGGTTGGCGCGGCCGCCGCAGAGCTTGCAGTTTGGCTTGTACTTGTCGGGGTACCATTTATTGAGTAGGGAGGGGCTCGGGAAGGAGCCCGTCTGGAGGCGGCGCCATGCCACCGACGTCCTCTTGTCCAGCGAGGGGTGCGAGGGTGGATAGCGTAACCTCTCGCCAGTGTAGCCTGTGAAAAATAAAGAAAGAAATAATAACCGGATGTAAATGTATGCCAGATGAAACATAAAACGCGCTTGCATCAATTAAATTTCCCTTAGTTGAATTTGGCATTGGTGCAATTGCCATTGGCAATAATTATTTGTCACACGACAAAGTCGCACACAAGTGTTTCTTCGATAAACGTCGATACCTTAAAATCATAAACTCCCGGAGGTAGTTGCTAGGAAGCTCGTAGTATTCCCAGCCTATTCCATCAATCTAGCCTGCGGCCGCGCGAATTGGAGTGGTTAAGGATGTAACAGAGAAGTTTTCACTGCCCCTCTTTTATATTTTATACAATCTTTATTCTCCATAGCTTTCTTTGTTACGAAAACATAGCCTCTCGTTTTTGTAAACCACAAATCGAATTGCCTAAACAGGAAACCAAAAGAGTGGCTTTTGTCGTGACCGGTGTTCGACAAAATACTCGATAAAAGTATTTAAGTTAAGTTACTAAATACCTGCTTCATAAAGTATTTAAAATACTACTCAAGTTACTTTCACTGTAAAGTATCTTGATAGAGTACAAATACTTAGAAATGTAATTCAGTTACTTTTGAAGATACTTCCGCATTGCTTAATTTGTATCAATGTCACTGACAAGGACAACTATACAGCTGCGCAAATCTGGTTTACCTGAATGGTTTATTAACACGCAACAACAGGAAACGGCACAAAAAAAAGCATCCTACGCTTATTTTATGCAGTCCTATTACAAGGAGCATGATACTGTACGAATGAAAAATTATGAGGCGGTGGGTAACTGAAGAAACTAAACGTTCAATGGGGCGGGGAACTTGTGCCCAAAACAAAATAGAGAAAGACTAGCGTCGATGTCGGTGAAACAGCAGGATCGAACGCTGGAACGAGACTGACTCTGGACCTCCACACGGAGCACCTTTTGTACCAGCGTGGATTTTTGGAACACTCGGCATAGAACGTTCGGCGCGTAGAACATTCGTAACTCGATCAGACAAGGTTTTCAACTTGCGAGAATATGAAGTTGAAAGAATAAATAAAAAGAGCAGTCCGCTCCCTGGAATCGAACCCGGAGCGTCCGCGCGAGGGCCAAGCGCGGCAACCATTCGGACAGGCATTCGCTCTGCAACGCGCGTGGAAATATCACTGATCATGCTACAAAAGATCTCTATGACAAAAAGAAAGGTCGCTTTGGGGGGGAGATCAGACCGTGGCACCCCAAGTGGTTAACTTTAGAACTACACGGATGGGGACAACAAAAACAGTGACTCGGCGCTTGGCTGACATGACCGAATGCGGCGTCAGCGTTAGGCCAGAGTTCGTGTTCTCTGGTGAGGGTAGGAGGGGTTCTTTTGATACCGCTCCGGCTGCATGAACAATGCATCAGCCATGCTCAGCTAAGCACAAAAGCCGAAGTGGGTCAAGCTCGCATCCTCTGACGACTGCTTTCGGGAGGGATCCGGCACTTGACGTCATGGACATTCCGACAAGGACTGTAAGCACGTGCACAGGCCTTGTTGTGGGTAAACACCGAGGTGTGGGGACAACAAACGGGACAAAGCGCCTCGCCGATAGTGACATCGCTCAATATCACGTCCTGCGGCGCACCTTAGACGCATCTTTTAACTGTAATCCATATTCCCTGAGTTCAGTATAGACGAACTTGGGATACGATATGAGTGAACGGATAATAAAAAAAACCTACATAAAAGCCACGGAAGTGGTCGCACCTTCAAGTAGGTTACGTTCAGAAACGCACTCAACGTTGGGGGACGCTTTGTTGACATTTTGAGTGGTCATCCGGCTCTTCGTTCATTCCCTGTCCTGTTCTCTGCTTAACAATAATCGTTTACAGACAGTGTTCGCGAGAGCAATAAGTCCCGGACTAGCAACCACAAAGAAAAAAAAAAAAAAAACTCGACGTTTTGCAGTAGCGTTGTCAAAATATACAAGGAAAAAAAAAGTCTTGTCTTTGATTCTACTTCTCATTTTCTTCTATTTTTTTTTTTTTTTTTTTTTGAAGCTCAAGTCTGCGTTGTTGTTGTAGGTCGTTTCCCGGTCTGCGTTGAGCCTCAGTGTAGCAATAGTTACTTCGTTAAAACCACCCCTTTTGTTTGGGCATATTTTGGGGAAACTCTAGGAAACAAAAGGCGCCTTCGGGAAAGCGAGGGGTAAACCTTCATTGTACGAGCTTCGGAATGAAATTTGAAATATGAATCAAAATTGGCAAAAAGCGATGTTTTCACGAGCTGAATCAAAGTCACCGTAGCTAATCGAAGCTACCACCAGGATTTGGTTGCTCGAGAGAATGTTCACGTTTGCTCGTGCAACGCCCACACCACTTCATACCGAAAAACTCGGAAAATGGCGGAATGTCAAAAATGCATTTGAGATAATGAGTACAAGATACTCAAAAATGTAATTAAGATAGAGTATTAAATACTCTAATCAAAAGTATTTTCAAGATGCCAAGATACATCAAAAAGTATTTAAAATACAGTATCTTGAGTAGAGTATTTGGAATAGGCACAAGTCTGGTCCTGACCCGAATCTGCAATGACCCGTTGCCCTGAATCAACTTTCACGAGACAAGCCGTAAGACCTCTCTTGACAACGGTACGAGACTTGAAAGATAATTATGGTGGCATTTTCCCAAGAGCATTGACTCTCTGCTAATCAAATTGTAATATATATATATATATATATATATATATATATATATATATATATATATATATATATATATATATGACGGGCATGGTGGCGGGAGGCCGAAGGCGTGGGTATAAAACTGAGAGGAAAAAAACCCTTAGTGAAAAACAGCAACAACGGACGATTTAATCTTCGACGTTTCGGCCGGAGTCCGGCCTTCGTCAGGAAGACCTGACGTCAGGAAGATCTTCCTCACGAAGGCCGGGCTGCGGGCCCGGACACAAAGTCACCCTGCGCCCCCTCCCAAGAAGCTACAACCGTCATCCCGCCGTCCTTGAAACTTGGCCCCGACCGTCAAGCTTCTTCACCCGGATAAGAACTGCCCTACGCTTCCCTCTCTCGAAAGCTTCAACCGTCACCCCACCGAAATTTGGACCCGACCGTAGCATTGTATAAATACCACCCGCGTTCATCTGTAAAAGTTCTTCCTGACGAAGGCCGGACTCCGGCCGAAACGTCGAAGATTAAATCGTCCGTTGTTGCTGTTTTCACTAAGGGTTTTTTTCTTCTCAGTTTGATACCCACGCCTTCGGCCTCCCGCCACCATGCCCGTTATATATATAATCTATATATATATATATATATATATATATATATATATATATATATATATATATATATATATATATATAGAATATATATATAACGGGCATGGTGGCGGGAGGCCGAAGGCGTGGGTATCAAACTGAGAAGAAAAAAACCCTTAGTGAAAACAGCAACAACGGACGATTTAATCTTCGACGTTTCGGCCGGAAGTCTATATATATATATATAGACCGGAAGTATATATATATATATATATATATATATATATATATATATATATATATATTTTATTTATTTTTTTTTGCGTCGGGAGTGGCATGGGACTATAAAACTTCGGAGATTGTAGAATAAATCGGAATTGACCAAGGTTTTACCGGCGGGTACTTTCAAGAGTTTTTCGGGTTTATCCGGGAACACTGAGCCCCCGGTCAAGAAACACATGCCGATCTATCTGACGTCCGGTGTTTGACATACCTTTCTCGATTTTCTGAGGAGAAAAACTTGAATGACGCGCTGCTCATCTGTGCTCATTGAAATATCCCCGAGAAGATGGTCAACCGAATGTTATGTCGGCAACAAAAAGTTCCACCATTGCTTGTTTATGTTTACCCTGGAATACCTTGAATCGAAGGAGTCAAAGTGGTTGAAAAGCTGGAAGACGGACTATCCGTTTCTTAGGTTTGCGACCGGGAAAAACTCAAAATAACGTTTGGACAAACGTTTACCATGTCAAGAAACACATGACAAATAGCAAGAAAACTCCATGGAACATTACAGCCGAACACATGCCGTGTTGCGAGAGCAACTGATGTCTCTTGCCTCCTCCAGAACCGCGCTTGGCAGATACGACTGGCCCTCATCGGCGCACTCTACACATGATCGGTACAGGTCTCCTCCAGGATCACCCAGAAATCTACGCCCCAATCATGGGCCCTACCGAGGCGTAAGATAGGCAATAATAATAATTGCGATTGTGTGGATATTTAGATATCGTATAGTGGGCCAGCTATTTCAAAGTTGCGACGAGTCACTCGCTCTACATGAGCAATTTAGCCAGTGCAGAGTAGCGAGGCAGCGGGGGAAACGAGAGCCGATGGGGCGACCCGATTGTGTCCCAGCTTCAAGAAAGCTTGTGGCACTCTACATAGACGGCGCCTCGCAAAGAAGAAACGAAAAACAATGTATCATCATTCATTTTGCAGGCCACGCAACCCACTGGCAATTTATGTCGTAAACTGTGCATGAAACACGCAAGTTCAATCGACCAAGCTAATACTATATTAAATACATAGGTTCTGCCTTGCCCGTAGTTTTACATTAAAAGTTAAAAGAAGCAAGGGGGCCCACAGCGGGACAAAATGAAGGCGAGCTGAAAAGTCAACTGAGGCGTGTCTTGAATGCGTCGGTGGCGTCGATTCGACTCCACCTGCAGTTGTGTTCAATGATCTAGCTTCTATGTTTCCGGTGTTTACATACAAGTGAGGTAAGTTATTTATAACTTACGAACAATAGTTCGACGTGATTTGAAGCTAGCGGTACGCCGTCGGGCACTACACTGCTGTCACGCTGAGTTCAGCACGACAGAATCACCTGAACTCAACACCAACCACCTTGAATATCGCCGAATTTTCTTTCTTCGGGCCATAACCCGACCAATAGTTTGGAAAACAACAGTAGACGCCCATACCACGAGAATCTTGGCCGTCCTCAGTGGCCAAAACACCACGAGAGATGGCACATTTTTGACTGCTACTGCTAAATTCATCTGCTGCAAGCGCGTTCGGGAGCAAAACAATAAACAAGGAGCACGTCAGAGGTTTCGTAGACGACCCCACATTGCCAGCCGCTGACGTGGTCCAGAAAATGCATCAAAGCTAAAAAAAAGAAAAAATTGTCGATAAATATTTTTGTGGTGATTTTATTTTTCATGATTTAGTGAATTCTACTTTATATTACATAATGCCGCTGACACGGTGCGTTCTCTCGCCGAGTTCCATACAAACCTGAGTCCATCGCCTTCCGTATGTCGCCCCGCCATCTATCGTAAGTCTGAGGTGTCTGTGAAGCGGGAGCCGCCTGGAGAAAACAACCCGGTCGCACAGCGGCGGCAGATTTCAATGGTCATTTCCCCACTTGCCTGTCTTACACGCTGGGCCCGATACACAAAATGTGCCTCGCCGATCAACTCAGCAACCGAACGTGGTTGAGACTACTCGATCTGCCTCGGATGCGATAAACAACACCCAGCGTAAATGCAACCGCGATCCCCGTTTATGAATTTTTTAGCGCAGTGCCTCACCCACCGGGGATGCCTGTGAGACTGGTGGCGCCATCACACATACCGACACTACCGTCTCCAATGTATTTTCGGAACATGGTGCCACAAAAAACCAACCAGCATCAAATGATACCGGAACCGAGATGGATCAACTAGTAGTGCGCCCAGACGGCAGTACTGCAGCGCATCCTTCTAGGAAGATGCAGCGCCATAGTGGAGGTAGTTTGAGGCGAAAACGAAGACGTAAATGCGAACGACATAAGATGGTTTCAATGAGCTTTCTAAATCTCCAAGGAGTGCGCAGTGAGCAGAAGTAGGAAGAATTGTTCCAAGAGATGAAACCGCAGACATGTCGCAGTTCAACGTGGCGGAAAGCCATCTGAGGCATTTCGAGGAACTACCGGCTAGCGCACCCCAGCTAGGACCACGTAGAGCGAAAGCTCGCGCTGCAGAACTCGGGGATCCTGGGTTATATCTCTACCCCCGCCCCTTTCGATCTGGATGAGCATCGTACCGACGTCCGGTGCTATGCTCATCTAGATAATTAAAGACGCGGGATGACGGCTCTACCGCACTGGCTCAATTGCTCATCTACAGCTACGAGACAAGTCGCCCGTTGTGGCAGACTAAGTTCAGGCTGTATAAACATACACACACCAATTTACTTACGTGGAACATCTTAGTCACCGAAATGGTACACAGGTTGTTCCCAAAGGTGGGAAAGTGTAGTGGGTGTTTTTCGGCGTACTGGGTCAACATGGCAGAGAGAGCTCAGGATTGCCAGGACCAGATGTGGTTAGTGGGTGAACTTACTGGTGTGCCTGTGGCAATGTGCTTTTTGTATCTTTAAGTGGGTAGCGCGTGAGGAGAACCAATGAATGCAAAGCTACTTAGACGAACTGGCAGATGGCAAAGCATTACTTAATGTGGGAGACTTCAGTGGGCACTTGCACGAGTTGAACGAATGGGAAAACGAAAACAGCCGCCTGTTTCGAAAGATGGCGAAGGGCCTAAGTTTGGAAGTAGCCAACCTACGTGCCACTTACGCAAGGAGAAGCCGATCGTGCATCGACTACGCCCTGATATCGCACTCATTGGTGCGATACCTGGTACACGCTCAAATTTATGAAACGGGAGAGAAAATTATGGGAAGTGACCACAAGAGATTAATGCTGCAAATGTCTAAAGGGACGTGGAGGAAAGAAATAACGAATCGGCAAGACACAAGTACACCCAGTTTCTCACAAACCAGTGCGGTTAAGGTCGTGGAAAGCTTCGACGAGAGGGACAGAAGGAAGGCAACGTAAATTTACGCGGAATGCGTAGATATACTCACCGTAAAACAGCTACTTAAACAAAACTCAACAAACGGTCACATCGGTAGAAGGCGGAGAAACGCTGGTGGGATTAAGCAATACACGCTTTAATCTAGGTACGACAATAGGTCAATGTGGAGAGCCAGTTGTCTGCTTCTTGCGCAGGAGGTCCGCTGACGTCAAAATGACGCGGAGCTCTGATTGGCTTGTATTTAAAGGATAGTTACCTCAATGCTAGGTGCCTTGAGGTCTACCCACTATTTCTTTCAATCAGCAAATAAGAGCTCTGCGTTCTGGCATCATCGCAACCCCTGTGCAAGAAGCATTCGAACTTACGCTTTACATAGAAAATATCGGCGCGAACTTTGCACAGGTTTTACACCCTTCAAAAATATAGTAAAAAGGTAGTAACTACAGCAGTTACTACCTTTTTCTGATCGTTACTACATTTCACTAACTATTTATACATCACACGTGCTGTAAGTTACTAAAACGTTAGTAAATTCAGCAGTTACTACATTTTAGAGCGCAGCTCTTAGGGGCCTGTTTCCGGCTTGAGCGGCGTCGGCATAACCGCAAGGTCACGTGACCCCCCCCCCCAAAAAAAAAAAAAATCACGTAAACCCAGATCACGTGACCCCCCGAGGTCACGTGGCGCCCTCTCTGAGATCACGTGGCCCCCTCCCCGAGGTCACGTGACCCGCCAGGTCACGTGACCAGGGGGGTCACGTGACTCCCCAAATCACGTGACCCCCCTGAGGTCACGTGAACCCCCCTGAGGTCAAGCGACCTCCCCCTGAGGTCACGTGACCTCAAGGAGTCACCTATCCCTCACTACGCTTCCATCCTCCTCCTCAAGAGCTGCGCTCTAATCCGGCGTCACGGGGAATTGTAAACGGCTTTGATTTTTTCTGACCTTTACTACCTTTTATCTAGGTATTTCCCACGATTTACTGTAAATCTGGTTTGCCCACAGAAGAGTGTGTCAGCGCGCACCTTGATTTACATGACTGCAGCCGCTGCGTTTTGTCACGCTATGACTTTGCGGCGCGGCATAAAGGCTAGTACTATACAAAATGATAGTTCTGAACCATCCCTTATTACCCCTTCATTGAAAAATGACCTTCAGAAATAACATGAAAACGATATGCAGAAATCACCCTGTAGGAACGTATTTCACCTTGTCCTGTTCATAAATCGATCGTAGTATACCTTTTATCCTCATATCAACTAAATAATAATACAGAACACCGTCGCCTAAAACTTCTTTTATTCAAATACTTCGGTTATTTAATTCTCTTTGTAACCTTTAAAAAAACACCCTTAAATTTTGGTAATCTCACGGTATCACTAACTTTGAACTTCGGCTTCTTGTTTCTTTTCGGTGGAGGATACAGATTTTGTTTGACAGCCTTTTTAATATTTTAATAAGGCTCCGGTCGGAATCATCTTAATAGAGAGATGATAGATTGTCTTAGAGTTTTTATCGACTTCATTAAAACCCGCGGATGCTAAACCTTCTGTAATTTATCTTCTAATGTTCAGTTGATCCTTTCGACATCAGATGCCTGAAGCTTTATATAAGTACTAAAAAGTGCCAAGCTCAAACTCAAACTTAATATCCATCTCTTTATTTCTCTCCATTTGGAAAGGGGAGACAGAGAAAAAAAGCAACTCAGTTGCTTCTTGACGAGCCTCTGCCTCCCCACAGTAGCAAAAATAGGACAGCATGTACATATAAATAATGTTTCTCACAAGCACACCTATAACACAAAAAAAATCAACAACATTAGGTGGGGGAGGACGGGGGGTAAGGGGAGAAAAGTAATCGATTCACCCAGGTTTACAAATTCCAGGGGCACTATATCACAAACATGGAAAGTACATTTTTTAGGGTTTCACTTAAAACGTCTACATTCAGTTCAGTCAGGTGATTTAAAAGCGAGGTACTGTATATTTCTACATCTGATTACCGTACTTCGTTCTGGAGTGCGGCACTGATCACGTGTCTACAGACCGAGGTTTATGGGCAACTTCCCTCATCCTAAGGTTGGATATTGACATGAATACATTTTATTTTTGGCAAAAACATATTTTTAATAAAAGCAAAAGTCTATAATAATACTGATTAGGAATCTGTAGAATATTCAATTTACTAAATAATGCACTAGTATGACTATTATACGCAGTATTTGATATAATGCGTGCAGCTTTTCTTTGCCTAGTATGCATCAATTTTATGTTTGTAGCGGTAGTATTCCCCCATACTAAGAAGCTATAATTATATTTAGAGTAAAATGTGAAATTAAATATTAGAAGCATAACCGAAATTGGAATGATGTGGCGATATTCCTGCATAATACCAACAACTCTTGATAATTTTTGGCATGTCTGTTGTATAGTCTCGTCCCACGACATGTATTGATTAAATATAATTCCCAGAAGTTTTACGCCCTTTACTATATTTTTAGGGTGTGTTCGAAGAGAAAAAATAGACGCATAGAAAACGGTTGTATTTCGTGATCTAAATAATACGGCTTTTTTTTACTGCCATTTATTTTTAAGGAATTTGAATTTCCCTTGGCATTTAGCTCTTAAAAAAGTGTTTGCAGTACTTATAATCTGATCAGTATCATCACCTGAAAAGAATATACTTATATCATCAGCGTAAATAATGAGACTTACATTGATATCATTATTTACGATGTCAATGATATATTGATATATAGATTAAAAGAAGTGGTCCCAGTATGCTCTCTTGCAGTACGCCGGCAGTTTGTTGCCTAAGATCCAATTGTTCCTTGATATTCACACAATCTGAGTACTTTACTATCAAAATGTCTAGTCCTTGATCTGTTTGTGTCTTTTCTTTGACTTGAATTACTCAAGAAATGCTTGAGTTATTTGTTCATCTCGATGGTTCTTTGACGGTATTACCCATTTATATGTACAGAGTATATCTATACAAGTTAGAAGATTTTTATAACCTTTGACTTCAACAAGATCTGCTTGCCACTGGTCACCTATTTCTTCAATGATTACTCTACGTATGCATATAAAAACAGTATGCATATCCGTATTTGAAATTTCGGATATGCATACTGTTTTTCAGCAAACTTTCAACTTCTTTAATTGACTTGTTGGACTTTCTTTGAAGATGATTTACTTCAGAATAACCTCTTCCCGTATCATAGTAAATGTTCTAAGTCCATTGCATTTCTTTAGGAACAAATCCCATTCAGACTTGGCTTTTTAACATATTTGTCCCTAGCAAGATCTTTGGTTGATTTTATGGAATCATTTCCTCTCTTCCTAACTTCAACTTTAGAAATTTCATTTGTTTAGTATAGGTTCAAAAACTCTTTATAAACTCGTAAGAAATTAAATGATTCTTTTCTTTCGTGTACATTCAGTGTTTGTTTAATCACACCAACAAGTAAAATACTTAAAGTAAAACCAGCTAAAGAAAGAAAAACTAAAGCAGTTAAACAACTTGCTGAACATACAATGTTAGTGTAGCTCTTTTGAATATGTACACTTTTTCTCATGTATTTTTTCCATTAATTAGTAATATAAAAATACTGAATAAATTGTTTATTATTATGTTCTGGATCTGATGAAAACTGTTGTATAATATCACGTTACGTTTTATCCCCTAGACGATTTAGAATATAGTAAATCCAATATTGATCACACAAAAAGTAGTTTATACTTTGAATCTGTGATGAATTATAGAGAATGTCTTTATACTTGTTTTAAGATACTTTAATGCTTCTTTAGCAGGGACTAAAGAAGGGTAGGACCAAAAATACCAAATAATTCAATATACTTTCAAACCATTATAATAACAAACCCAATCACTTCCAGAAGATTGAAAATAATAATTATTTAGCACACCAAACTTGTTTATCTTTTTAGGCAACATATTTTAGGGAAATGCACCACTAAATCCCGGTTTCTCATTTAATATCTATACAATTTCTAGAACTTAGTGGTGACTTTGTTCGTTTTTTACCAACTATCCTAGCATCCTGGTCAGCAATATTTTCAACAGCTTTCGGAGCTCCAGCCGTTGCAGCTCCTGCTAAGGCTGCTAAGGCCCCAAAGATCGACAAAAAAAACATACTTTTAGTATTTTCATTTATTAACTGTGCTTTACTGAACCTTATGTCCACAGACTTACCCTTCTTTAGTTCCGGGATTTGAGTGGAAGTAAAACACAATCTAGAATTTGTGGAATTAGCCCTTGGATAAATTTGTATTTTATACTCTTCTTTCAAAATTAAAGTCTTAAGCTTCTTTTGTTGACCTTCTGATGGGTGCACTGAGTATTGCAAATACTCAGTGCACCCATCAGGAACTAAACATCAGGAACATAAGGAGAAAAAAAAATATATTTCGGCAAACATAATTTTACCGTCATATAGAGTTACATTAATTTTTCTATCAAACGTGTTCATCATATTCATTCTGTATCTTGTAGCCGAAGTACTTCGAAATTCGACATGTACCTGAATGAGAGATGCGTGAACATTTTCGAATGCATTTGTACGCATATTTGTAACACCGAAACAGATGCTTGCAAATGTTCGTTTGGCGAGAACTGTCCGGGCACCTACGTCTACAATTTAAAATCCGGCGTCCAAGAATGCATTATAGGCATCGGCAATAACAAAATTTGTTGGTGTGAATTCAACGAATTGAGATGAATCTATGGGAGTTTACTTCTACATTTATAGTTTCCAGCTTAAATTATCAAAACAAATGTTGTTTCCCCTTGAAGAATCATTAATTCTAGAAATGTTTTGAAAAGCAATAAAAATATATTTTGGTTTATATAATATTCCTGGAAAATCTGTGGTTTGTATTACGTTATTAGAGTCTCTTGTTCTAGAGGCTGTAAAGCTTTCACATTCGTATGATACAACCCCATTACTCTTTAAGTGTTCGGTTAAAAGGGCTCGGGTTTCCAAGCTTGGTGTCATCTTCGGAATCTTCCACAATAACCTGTCAAACAAAACTTTACAATTTTCTGCAATTTTATGTCTGTGAAATTATTTTAGTTGGAGTTAGCTACAGTCAACATTACTAGAACCACTCAGTTGAGGAATTCTCATGGAGACTGCTCTGAAATAGTGGCACCGATCCGTACTAGACAACCGAGCTAATGGCGATCACAACGCCGCCATTTCTACCTCAGCGGCCACTCGAGGAACTGCATGTGACATCTATTCTGGCTTCAATCGGCCACTTCGGAGCCGAAACAGATACGGTGGAAGGGGTTTCAGGGGTGCCACCCCCGTCTCCCAAGCGGACGTGCCACGAAATACCACCGAAGTTAAGATGCGCCTAGATCGGGACGCGCTACCTGTTGTCACCGCTGAGGCATGGTTGTATAACAACAATACTAATTGGGCTGCAAAACCTTGCAAACTCAAAATTTCAGAAAACATCACGTGCCCCTCATTTTGTACTAAACTCCAATAAAAGTTACTACAAAAAAATTCTTTCCGTTGTTTTTTGCAAAAAACATGCTTTCTAAAAGCTTAAGGTGACCACAGTAAAGACAAATGATAAAGAGTGACGCTGTTGTCGTATTTAGCTTGGTCTCGGTGGACGCCAGCGGCCCAGGTTTCGACGGTGAGTTTCCCAACTGAGGATTCTAGTAACGTTGGCTACAGGAAATAGCAACGTCTACAGGATTTTTGCATCCATAATGAAGGAGCGCATAACCAGATGGGTGGAAGGAGAGAAACTTCTTAATGAGCTCCAAGGAAGATTTCGTCGCGTCCGGTGTCTGGAAGACACCGTATATACTCTCACCTAGTGAATAGAGGTGACTCTAAAAGAGAAGAGGAGATTAATCTGCAGTTTTCTGGACGTGGCAAAGGCGTATGACAGCGTCCCACACGATCAGCCTCTAAGAAGATGAACAGCTAGATATGCCGCCACAGTGAATCATAGATATACACAAAGAGAGAGAGAGAGAGAGAGAAAGCGTGTAGGAAGCTTTGGAAAGTAAGAGTACTTCTCACGCAACCAGTTTGCAAATAGATTTATCTTGGGAAAACTGAATATATTCCTGTTGTCTTCATAGCTAAATATTTTCAATGGTGGATGCCTGTAAAAAAAGGCTGGCCATGCGGATTGACGTTTCCTGGATTCCTTGTGACAGAGTTTCCCGATATGCGTAAGACGAAAACGGAAGACGGGGGCACTCGAATGCCTTTTTTTTATTTGTTTTAGACGTTATACATCTGCGTGGTGCACGTTAAAGACCCCAGGCAGGCGGTTGTACTGCACTGGCTAAATTGCTCATCTACAGATGAGAGACAAGTCGCCCTTTGAGACAGACTAACTTCAGAGTGTATAAACATACACACAACACAATTAGACATTATACATTATTTCGCAAGTTATACGTTGCCCGCTCTAGCAAAGGCACAGACTTTGGATGAGCCCCTCCACATGAAGATTTCGTTACCTGCCAATATGCTCGGTGCCATTATGGATGAATGTGAACTCCGTCGTTTTTTTTTATAGTCTTCGATTCGGCTGGAAGTTGATAGACCGCCTCAAAAGCCTTTCTCAACTGATAGTCAAAGTATTTGATAAAAGTTAACTTTTTGCGTGAAGTTATTGAATCTTCAAGTTACGCAAGCCGCGAGGTTTTCAGGAGGCGACTCTCTACTGGCAACAATGAAAAATCCCTACTTTTCCCTATTCGTGTACGTCACCGGCGGGCAGGCGGACGAGCGAACCGGGCAGCCGCGAAGCGGCTTTCCGAGCTCCAGGAATCCATATTATTTTTATCTTAGAGGTTTAAGTTTGAAAGTTACTTTGCAGTGGGTAGTCAGTCATCTATACTCCACTACAGATCGTAGAAAAAGTGCCAGGAAAAGCTTAGTTTTCACCCTTGTTTTCGTGAGAAAAAAAATGCGCTCCCTCGGAAGCAATAGGTGAGCGGCGTTTGGCAACTTTCGGTTCCTGAGGAATTTTTGTTTTATTGTTTACAAACGACGACAATGAGCTGCAAGCTTGTGCAAGCATAATTCTGAAACCTCCAGGCTGTAGCTTATAGAACCATGCTTAGACAGGCTTACAGATCATCGTCTTCGTTTGTGAACAACTAAAAAAATTTCTTAAGGAACCGGAAGTTGTCAAACGCCGCTTATATATTGAGGCCAGCCACGTGAAGGTGCTTGTGCGCGAGCTGTGTACCGATAGAACTACTGTAACATGAAACATTCTCACTTATGCTCGGAATTCTTTATAGTTGCCTGCTGCGAGGTGAGTATCCTTCTGCAGCTGTAACTAAAGTCACTGGATAGCTGGAACAGCTTCAACAGCGGCAAGCGCATACTCAAGCCGGCTGGGATCACGACGTCATCCATCTAAAGAGGAGCGCTAATAATATAAAAAAATAGTGCACGGTCTAGTACTATAGTCGACATTTGTCCCATTTGTTGTTAACAATTGCTTCAGTGATTTTTATTTTCATAAAATAATTGTTTCGGACATTGAAACAAGCTCTGGCTACTCTCGGAGTTCCATTCACGTGACCCATCTGTTAAAAGTGCACTGATACCCCAAAGATCATATTTTTTATTGTCTAAAACGATGCAAGTTGTAGTCATAGACACGCAAAAAATACCGCAACGCGAACAAAGTTCCCCCACGCGCGCGCGAGCCTTTTTATTTTTGGTGTTTTTTTCTCCCGCTCCTCACCTCCTCGCTTCTTTTGATTTAGGACGTCAAATATCATGAAATTTAGAAGCTTGGTAGGCGAAATTTTTATAACATTTAATAACGGCAATCGTAAAACATGGTTTTAAACGCAATTGCGAACACACTACTACCCTCTTTTTGGAAATACCAAAAATCGGAGTCCGTTGTGATTCCGCCTCCAGGATTTTTATCCTCCCTCGCAAAACATGGCTGACCGGTGAGTCGGGGGAATCGGACGGGGTGGTCTTTTTTAGGTGCCCGACGATCTCTCAGACTTCGAAGAGGAAATCGTCAAACGGTCAAAACAACTGCGTTTGGTGTCTGTGTATCGTAGTTTTGGTTGTGACTCCGCCGGGGCAGCCTTTCACGCAGAAGCAGCGAGACGTCGAGCGTCGTCCTCTATTCGTGTCTGGTATTGTTTAAGAGCAGGTGTTGGTCTTTATTCATATACAATACAGCCGTTTCCTGGTTTGTCAAAGGACTGGCGTGCAACTTTCTCTTGTAGAAGAGGTGGTTAAAACGTTTTTATTTTATTCTATTGCTTAATGTTAAATAGGGTTGAAAAGTTTTTAAACTTCGAAAATATTGATGTTTTTGAGAGGAGTCATGTTAATTTGCCGCTGATGGAGGATGTGCAAAGCCGAAACTTAATTTAAAGAAAAGTCTTGCATAGAATAACCCCCTTCCCATGTGCACTCGTAGATGAGTGTATGAGCGCGATGCATTGTGCACCCATAAGAAAAAAAAAAAATACGGACACAATTTTTTTTTTTGTGGGGGGGGGGGGGTAATTTTGGCTATCTTATTTTGAATTAAACATTTCTCGTGCATTTCTGTACATTACTCACTGTTGTATCTTCAAGCAAATATGCTTTCTTTCAAGAGGAATAGTGTATTTGTGTATTTTATACGCCTTTCGTTTCAGCTTGATGTTTGGCTTTGTGGTAGCGAAGTTATTTTAACTTTCTTTTTAGCACAGTCTTCATGAACACTAACTTGACATCTGGCCTACGCAAATGCAGTTAATTTCCTTCTATACATTTTAATGTTTACGAAAGTTACAACCTACATTTGTTAAGTCACAGTCCAAGGCGGACTTTTGTCGCTTTGGAAGACGAGGAGAGTACGCGCCACACACACGAACGCTAAAAATGTTAACGACCAGAAGCGCTTTTCTGGAATGGTACAGAGATATTTTTTCTAAGTTACTGAAGCACCAAGGAGCATCCGCATGCTACAAGAGTAATAATACACTTGCTGACGTCTGCAGCAGTAACTTTTGTAACGAAAATCTAAAACAAATGACACGTTCCTTGAGGAAAGGCTAGCGTGTGGGGCGCCTGTACCCACACTCCGAGCATTCTCCGTGGTGCTTGGGTAATTTGTCGAAAATGCATCGCGTGTTTCTTTGACCTTTCTTCGCCAGGGTAACTGCTAGCTTCTGACAGAAGGAGAACCGATTTTCTAGGGATTTCACGAAACTAGAGAGCCTCGCCTTAAGCATACCGAGTTGCAAAAACGGTTTTCTTAAAATCCAAATTCTTTCCGTTTTTTTATTATTTTTCTTCTCTCCTAGTTCAGCACGTAGGCCAAGCTCACACTTTTTGCAAATAGAAATTATCATCAGCTTCAAATAGCACGAACGCCCCTGTTTTCTCGCTGCTAGACACGAGAAAGGTGGGCTCGAGCTTACCCGATTGCCGGCCGCGCGTATCACTGCCTGCCGGGGACGTCACATTTTGATGGCGGGGAAAACTAAGGAAAACACTAGGGAGGCCGATGGCCCAGACTCAACAGAATCAGCAGCAGCAGCAGCCATATCGATGCCCAGCTTAGCGCGGACACCCGATCAACATAGGTCGGCAAGGGACAGAACTCCCACCCTAAACCCGTCCGTCTAGCCCAGGCCTCCGGGCAGCTGGATTACAGGGGCACGCCACAACCCCCAGCAGTGTATCTGGGGGAACGAGATATCATTTCGGAATCAGAAAGTCATCCTCATTCAGATGATGCCTTTGGATTATGTAGCTCAGAAAATCGGCAGAGTTCCCCTTTAAAGTTCTGAATCGGACGGCGGCTTGCGCCACCTAGCTGCTGCTGCCGCTGATGGTGTTAATAATATTACGTATTATATTGATGATTATGGTGACGATGATCTGGCTTTTCGTTTTGCAGCGGCTATGCGGGCAGATTTAGGAGTCGCCATTTGGTGGGTTTTTCTCGCAACTGGGAGGAATACCGTGGCCTCCGAAACTTCTGGCGCAAAAAGCGCCCAAATCTGTCCTCCGGTCCTTCCAACCGTTTGGCTGCACCGCATAGCACGGTTTCTCTAGAGCTCCGAAAAGAGGTGTTCATTCTGGATGGTATACATCATAACTTATGATGTATACAATCCGTGCCATATATCTCAACAATCAAAGCTGCTTCTGAGAATGCTCGTAAAATGCTTAGAATTAAAAACGAAGAATAGCGTTATCGCATAACAACAGAGGATTTACTTTGACGGACGTGAGCAGCTGTTGATGTCAGCCGCGAATTTCATGCGCCTGCTCAATTTCCTATATTCCAGGATTTCTGTCGCTTCCAACGAATGCCATTGTTGTGGTTGGGATCACAAACCTGACCGAATATTAAGGATTAAAAATATTCAAACTTTCTAAACCATTTCATGTCACTTGACCGCGCATATCTAAAATTGAAGCAAGGTAGGAGTAGTAGACTACTTCCGTAAATGCGTCACCGCACTCGTCGCATTCTGGGAAACTGTGTGCCAGGTGCAGAACGCGTATGAATTTTGCAACCCACTTGCTTTCACAATACATAACATGGCATTACGCCGCGATGAGGCACTTCTACGTTTTGTAAGAAGTCTATTGGTAGTAAAAACGTAAAGACCTATGAGATGCGCAGCGTCAGAGTTCTTGGTAAAATCAATGTTTCGAGCAGCTGACCATTTTCTGAACTATATTTGAGAGACCGTCACCCGCCACCATCAACTTCATCGTTTTCCTTCCCTGGCATCCTATAACCTCCCCCCCCCCCCCCCCACACACACACAAACGTATACATGATTTGAGGTCAGGGTTTTGAAGTTATTTATTTTATTTATCTGTACTTTTCTGGTGCCCCTAAACAGCCCAAGGGCATACATAGGGGTAGGCAAAGCGAAGCGTTTGATTGCATTAATCACACTATTTTGCTAGAAAAACTACTTGCTTATGGTATACGCGATCTTCCGCTTGCACTTATAAAATCATATATACGATATCGCTCTTAGTTTGTGGTAATTAATGACCGAAAATCGACCCTTTCAATCGTATCGTCAGGAGTCCCAGAAGGAAGTATCATGGGGCCCCTCCTTTTTCTACTATATATGAATGAGTCATGACTTAATAATCGTTGGTCCAAGTTGCAAATATATCATCTATGCGGATGACACTAACATTTTTTTTCAGAAAGTTGTGAGCAGTGCTTAAGAAATAAAGTAAATGCATTTCTTTCAAAGTTAAAAGCATGGCCAGAAATAATTTGCTTAAACGCAAATTTATCAAAACCAAAATCAGTCATGTTTCGACCACATGGCTCGGGAGAGAGACTTCCCACGCCACTCAACTTTGGATCTCTAAATATTGAGTTTGTACATAGTATTAAAACGCTTGGAATTATTTTTTTCTGAAAACTTGCAATGAAATGATCACATTAATTATCTTTACGCTAAACTATGAAAATTAGTAGAATTATAAATAAATATAAACATGTTCTTCCCACGAGTGTAAAAAGGGTGCTATGCAATTCGTTATTCTATTCCGATTTGTGCTATCGTAACTTGGTCTGAGTGAATACATCCAAGTCAAACTTAAATGCAATACAATAACCCCAGAAAGGGGTCGTAAAAATAATTGCAAATGTTTTTTTATATACATCCAACACAATTATTGTTTAAATTCTACAAAATTCTTAACATACATGAAATTCATGATTATCGATTAACGATCACGTATACGTGCGCGGCATATAACTACGATATAATTTTTGAACTAGCCGATTTAAAAAAAAAAGTTACTATTACTAACCTAGACATTGCCAGCCTTGGCAGATGCCGAAATGCAAAACCAATTATGGTAAGCAGAAAATAAGCTACACGCTACGTACGCTATTAAATGATTATTTTATTCGGAATATAGATGTTATTCCGCTTTCAAAAAATATTATCCTCGAATTTGTTTTTTGTTTTAATCTTGATTATGCACATGTTATTTATGCTCATATATAAATGCACAAAAAATGAAAGGTTCATTGTAAATACATATTATGTGTCGTGTCGTAGCTGCTGAATGGTGGGGGTCCGTAGCTTCGTCAAGCTGCGTTCATGCAGCTTTTTCTCTCGCCTCTCGTTTACCACATGTATCTGTCATGAAGAATAAAGTCATTATCATTAATATTATTATTATACTGTATACGTTCGATGGGTCTTAATCTTTTTGGCTAAAAGGAATCGAAAACACGATGGGAGCGAAGAGTCCTGCCAGGTACAGCAATGGAAACGGGTGAGTTTAGCTTCGGGCAATCGATTTAACCGCGAAGATATTTGTGCAAAACTAAAATGTCCCATGCCTGCCTCCGTTTAGAGAGGCAGTGCAAGTTTAAAATTTTTAACAACGACTCATGGCTGAAATAAATTCGCCTGTTAAAATATCGATCGTAAAGTAGTCGAGCAAATCTTTTTTTTGTATACTTTCGAGTTCATTCGAGTTTGTCAGGTTTATACAATTCCAAACAACGCTGGAGAAGTCCAGTTTAGACAGGATGAGGAATTGATACAGATACAAAAATAAAAGTATGCCCTGAAATCGCGCGTCATTCTGCTAGTCGCACCCAGAGTACGGTAACACATGTTGCTCAAAAATGCCATATAATCAGAGACGTTCAATTCACTCTCCAAGAAGACTCCTAGATCACGTACAAGTGAAATGCGCTCAATCAAGGACTTGTTCAAAGTGTAGTCAAAGATGTTGCAAGAATGTTTTCTAGAAAATGATATAACTTTTGTTTTAGCCGGGTTGAGAAGCAAGCTGCTAACTGTGCACCAATCTGCCAATGCTAAAATATCTTGCTGTAGTTTATCACATTCAGAGATGTCAACAATAGCTCGAAAAAGCTTAATGTCATAGGCGAACTGTAATATTTCCGAGTGATTTATGCATGAACAAATATCGTTTACGAATATGTTGAAAAGCAAAGGCGACAAGTTAGAGCTTTGCGGGACGCCCGATCTGGAGAGGTACGCGGTTGACTCAGTGTACACCACCATAAAATCCAGAATTCCATCGGTCATGCGGGTGGCTCTGAATCCATTTGCAAAGTCGAAAGGAGAGATCACAGGACGCAAGTTTTTCAACTAGCAATGAATGGTTCACCATGTCAAAATCTTTTTTTTAATCAAAATAAATTGCGCCAACCTGCTGCTGGGTCATTCCATGTGAAACGTCCCAGACGTTGCGCTCGACCACCTCCGATTTATAAAAAAAAAAAGAAATGCATGGGTTTCGGCCACAATGTCCGTAGCCATACCCTAAAATAGTTTTGACGAAAAAAAATTTGTGATGACGTGAGTGCGATTTTAATTTTTGAAAACAGCGTGAAACTAGGCATCACTCAATAATTTACGAAAAATCTGCTTTTTCATTAAATACCCAACAATATTTTTTTCTTAAATTCGCACGGTTGTCGGCTTACAATGTGGTTGAGTTTGTGCAGTTTTGTTTAATTTAAATATTTCTAAATAATGTATCATTTTATTCAAAAATAAGCATTTTTGTTATTTTATTAAAAAAATATATAATTGCTCCCGGGACCTAATATAACTTTTTACTAGATGCCCTCTAGGTATATAACCTATAAAAGTATTTAAACCGCTGAATTAAACACCTTGCAGTAAAACAAAAATCCTGAAGTTGCCAAAAAGTGCGTTTTGACGCATAAACAGCTGTTTATTCCACCCTGAGGTGGTCCAAGTAAAAATACAAAGTATGGTGGGTTTGGAAGAACGATTGATCGTCTTTTGATTCTGAATGTTTAATCAGAGTAATTTTTGTTTAAACTGAGAAAACAATTTTTGAAGTTGAACTCTCGCACCACTACCTGGCGTCGCTTCTTAACGCCTCTTCCCCGCACAGCACGCCACCTGCGACGATAGCCGAAGCGATTAGGTCCAAAGAAACAACGGAGTTTGCTGCCCGCTTCCCCTCGTCCCTCTTTTCTGGCTGTAAGGGAAGAAACGGCGGGTATCGTGTACTAATCGGAGGTGCCACCAGTGCGTCGCCATAGCAGGCACGTTGTGCCCTTTGTACCCGAGGGCGGCTCCTCACACTCCGAAACGCGATGCCCAATCGACGGGCCGCATCAGCTGACTTGGACTTCTTCATGCCATGCCAAAGGTCCCACGGCGACCTCCGATTCCCAAAATAAAATTAATGGTTCTTCACCATAATGTTTGTGGTGCTTCTCTAAAATATTTTTGACGAAAAACATTTCATGGGTTGATGGCGGTTTGAACTCGTAAAAAAGGAGTGAAACTAGGAGTCATTTATTAATTGATGAAAATTAAGATATTTTTATAGAACAGTGGACTATTTTTATTCCTAAAAACCACATGGTATCTTGATTGTTGTGTAATAAGGATCATGGATATTCGCTTGAAGCAATTTTTTTTTTAAAGTTAATATATGAGAATTTTAGCCTTTTTGAGTTTCGTTACGAACTATCTCGTTGCTGCAGGTGATTAAACATCTTATTGGCAACCCTATGAATATTATGCACAAAAAAATGTTTCGGGCCGTACAACTAAATATCTTGCGGAAAAAACAACTTAATTTGTGCAAAATGTCGTCCTGCCGTTTAAAGAGCCGTCAATTCTGCCTTGAGGCGGCCGAAAACAAAAAGCGAAACATGATGACTTTTACAGAAAAGTTTATTGCCCTTGAATGTTTAATTAAACTAATTTTGTTCTGAATACGAAAAAAAGAAACATTTTGAAGTTGAGCTCTTACGTCGCAACCTGGCGTCGTTTCTTGTACGTGCCTCTTCTCTGCACAGCACGGACACGTGCCTTTGTTTATTCATTATTTCCAATGGGTCATGTAAAGATTCCCGCACTGACAATATGGACCGAAAATAATGCCAGAAGCGCAATCTTGGCTTGTGACGATGCTTCAAGCGTCCGAGTTAACATACGGAATCAGCGCGTTTCAGAGCTTTGATCACTCGCCTGCCGCCTTCATTTCGCTCCAACTAAGCGCGAACCGGATCATAGTTCCGCTTTTCACCGCAGCATGCGTGGCGTCTAGATTTCGCGGCGATATTATCGTGTTTCAGACGTCCACGTCAGCTGATGCCGCCCGTCGATTAGGCATCGCGTTTCGGAGTGTGAGGAGCCGCCCTCGGGTACAAAGGGCACAACGTGCCTGCTATGGCGACGCACTGGTGGCACCTCCGATTAGTACACGATACCCGCCGTTTCTTCCCTTACAGCCAGAAAAGAGGGACGAGGGGAAGCGGGCAGCAAACTCCGTTGTTTCTTTGGACCTAATCGCTTCGGCTATCGTCGCAGGTGGTGTGCTGTGCGGCGAAGAGGCGTTAAGAAGCGACGCCGGGTAGTGGTGCGAGAGTTCAACTTCAAAAATGGTTTTCTCGCTTTAAACAAAAATTTCTCTGATTAAACTTTCAGAATCAAAAGACGATCAATCGTTCTTCCAAACCCATCATATTTCGTATTTTTACTTGGACCACCTCAGGGTGGAATAAACGGCTGTTAATGCGTCAAAACGCACTTTTTGGCAACTTCAGGATTTTTGTTTTACTGCAAGGGGTTTAATTCAGCGGTTTAAACTATTTTTATAGGTTATATACCTAGAGGGCAACCAGTAAACAGTTATATTAGGTCCCGGGAGCAATTATATATTTTTTAATTAAAATAACAAAAATGTTTATTTTTGAATAAAATGATGCATTATTTAGAAATATTTAAATTAAACAAAACTTCACAAACTCAACCACATTGTAAGCCGACAACTGTGCGAATTTAAGAAAAAAATATTGTTGGGTATTTAATGAAAAAGCTGATTTTTCGTAAATTATTGAGTGATGCCTAGTTTCACGCTGTTTTCAAAAATTAAAATCGCGCTCACGTCATCACAAATTTTTTTTCCTCAAAACTATTTTAGGGTATGGCTACGGACATTGTGGCCAAAACCCATGATTTTTTTTTTAGAAATCGGAGGTGGTCGAGCGCAACGTCTGGGACGTTTCACATGGAATGACCCTGCTTCGACTTCATTTTGGCACTTACAAATTCCGTAAAAACAATCAAATTTGTTTCCACACAACGATTTGGCATAAAACCATGTTGGTGCACAAATATACGTCTGGAAAAAAAAGCGCAAACTATGACAATGCATGGCCTTCTCGAACACCTTGGCAAATGAACAGATCAGTGAAATTGGACGATAATTACTGACAGATACTGCTGACCCATCTTTCAGTATTGGCACACCTGAAAACTTCCATGCATTAAAAAAAAAATGGATATCTTTCAGCGACCGATTAAAAATAAAAGTTAAAGCCGGAGATAACACGGCGCCGCACCCTTTAAACAAAAACGGAGGAGTCCCGTCAGCTCTAGCCGATTTCTTGGGTGATGTCGCCTGAATCGCCGGAAAAATGTCGTCATTGCTGAGCTCGGGGATGTGCAGGTTTGAGACGTACTTCCCGCGGAATCAAAAATAGTAGAAAAGAAATCTGCAAACGCTTGACAGACGTCGCTCGGACTACTAATATTTTATGAACCGTTAGATAGTGTTATCTTCTGTGCCGCTTTATTTTCATTCGAGAAGTTCTTTGTATATTTCTAGAAACTTTGCGGATTTTTCTTTAGGCCTGATTCAACGCTTTGAGTGTGTTTTTTTTTTTTTTGTTGTTGTTTTTTGGTCACGACGATAAAGACGCTTGGCCAAAGCGCGCTGCGACCTGAACTTTTCGTACCACAACAGATTATCAGTCTGCTTGTACTTTTTCCTCATTGCGTGTTTCCATTCGTGGGAAAACCAGGGAGGGTAGTGATTTTGTCGTGTACTGGTCTGTGGTGGCACGCCGGCCGCGAGACAGTGCGACGGTCCGCACGAGCACCGGCCGCTGCGCGAGCAGGCCTCCTTCCGCGTGCCCCCATTCGGTTACGGCTACTCGACCTAGAGCACGTACACAACGTACATGTACAAATAAACCCTTGTTCCTCCGTGCCTGAAGCACCCGACGCCTTGAGTGGACTACATTACACTGGCGACGAGGTAAACTTGAGGTAATTGGAGCTTCTGGTTGTAAAGGGATTTGGCGTCAGTCTCTTAGGGCGCGACTGGTTCCGGTCCTTGGGCATTTCCCTGGAGGGTGTCAACCATGTCGACGCCTCGTTGCAGCATGTTCAGGCAGCCACAGTCCATAATGTGATGGACGAATTTTCAGAGCTGTTCCAAGCAGGACTCGGGAGAAGCAAGGGGCCGCCGGTTCGTGTAGATATCGACCCCGCCGTGATTCCCAAGTTCTTTAAGGCCCGCCAAGTGCCACTTCCGCTGCTGCCAAAAGTCGACGAGGCCATCGATAAACTGGTGGAACAAGGAATATTTGAGCCTGTTCGTCACTCTTCCTGGGCAACCCCCGTCGTGCCCATTCTCAAGAAGAATGGGAACATCCGCCTATGCGGCGATTACAAGTGTACGGTAAACCGTGCCCTCCGGTGGGAAACATACCCCTTGCCTACGGCTGATCAGCTGTTTGCCAAACTGGCTGGCTTTCAGAAGTTCTCCCAGCTAGACTTGGAACAGGCATACCACCAGAAGGAAGTAGACAAGGATACAGCAGATCTCCAAAGGGTCAACACTCATCGAGGACTTTTCCGGGTCACACGTCTACAGTTCGGCGTTGCTACAGCCGTAGCGATCTTCCAACGCTACATGGAAGAATTGCTCGCCGGACTTGATGGTGTTCTGGTGTTCCTCGAGTGAAGAACACGAAGCCCGCCTCCGGGCCGTGCTGAAGAGAATTAGTGACGACGGTCTCCGCCTGAACAAGGGCAAGTGCAAGTTCGGAGTGCCTCAAGTGACGTTCCTGGGGTACCAAGTTAACAGGGAAGGCATACATCCTACGGAAGACAAGGTTCTGGCCATCAAGAGCGTTCCCGAACCGGAAGACAAACAGCAATTGCAGTCTTTTCTTGGCCTTCTAAATTTCTATGGTCGGTTTCTGAAAGGGGCCGCTCATGTTTTGGAGCCTCTTCATCGGTTGCTGGACAACGGTGCTGCATGGAAATGGGGAAGGGAAGAAGCGACAGCTTTCCGACAAGCCAAAGATCTATTACAGTCGTCCGCGGTTCTGGCACATTATGATGTTGCCCTTCCCTTGGTATTGGCCTGTGATGCTTCTTCGTATGGGTTAGGATTCGTCATGAGCCATGTCTCACCGTCGGGTCAAGAATCTCCAGTAGCGTTCGGGTCAAGGACCATGACACAAGCAGAACGAAACTACTCACAGACGGATCGTGAGGCTTTGGCTGTCATAGCGGGAGTGAACAAGTTTCATCAATTTCTGTACGGACGGCATTTCAAGATTTTTACGGACCACAAGCCCCTTCTGGGGTTGCTTCACCACAGCAACCCGATTCCCCAGGTCTTGTCACCACGCCTTTTGCGCTGGAGCCTGATGTTGGCGCTGTACGACTACGAGCTCATTTACCGACCTGGCCGGCAGATGGGAAATGCTGACCTTTTCAGCCGCCTTCCGCAGAAGATTCACGACTTCGAGGTACCTCCCCTTCATGACGTTTTGCTCATCGAGTCAACCCCCGAGGTGCCTGTCGACTCAAAGAAGATAGCTTTCCTAACAAGGAAGGATCGCGTTCTTGCCCTCGTACTGCGTTGGATTCTGCATGGCTGGCCATCTGAGAAACCTTCCGAAGTTTTCAAGCCATTCTACGATCGCCGTGACGAACTGTCTGTTTACAACAGCTGTATCTTGTGGGGCAGCCGTGTTATCGTACCACCGCTTCTTCGAGAAGAACTTCTGGACCTACTTCACAGTGGTCACCCTGGCGTGGCGAGGATGAAGGGCCTTTCAAGGGGCTATGTATGGTGGCCGGGACTTGACCAAGACATAGAGCGCCGAGTACGTTGCTGGTTTCCGTGCCAGGAGTCACGAAACGCGCCAGCCCGCGCACCCATCCACCCATGGGAATTCACAACAAGACCATGGTCGAGGCTACACGTTGATTTCGCGGGCCCGTTCCAGGGGGAGTTTTTCTTCATCGTAGTAGATTTGCACTCTAAGTGGTTGGAAGTTCAACGAGTCAAGTCCATGTCAGCTTTGACAGTGATCGCAGCTCTACGTACGCTGTTCGCAACGCATGGATTGCCTGATGTTTTGGTGTCCGACAACGGTACTGCTTTCACTTCAGTGGATTTTAAAGAGTTTCTTCGAAGAAATGGCATCCGCCAAGTCCTTGCGGCACCCTACCATCCCTCCTCGAACGGGCAAGCCGAAAGGATGGTTCAAGAGACCAAGAAATCACTGAAGAAAATCATTCGCGGCGACTGGTCAACCCGTCTTGCCAGGTTTCTTTTCGACCAACATATCCTTCCCAGTACTTCCACTGGAAGGAGCCCCGCAGAGCTTCTTTTTGGACGTCAGATTCGGTCGGCCCTAGATCACCTACATCCAGATCAGCAGGCGGCAGTAACCCAGCGCCAGGAAGAAGCCTTTGAGGCGAGCAATCGGCAAGCCGCTCGCCAATTGGAACCCGGAAGTCAAGTTTTTGCAATTAATTTTGGCACGAGCGGGAACCGCTGGTTGCCAGGTGTGATCTCTTGCCGTTTGGGCCCGCTTTCGTATCAAGTGCAACTTGAAGACGGTCGTGTGTGGCGGCGACACATAGATCATATCCGTACGCGGCATTGCAGCATGCCAAGTGACAGTCCAAGCCAGAGTTGCGAAGTCCAGATTCCTGATACAAGCTCCGCAACGTCAAGTCCGAATGCAGACCCGGACGTCCGTCTAGCAGCTGCTCCGACTGCTGACCAAGGAACCGAGCAAGACCAGGCAGGTCAATCCACATCGACCTCCTATCTTCCTAATCCTGGCGCTGCTCCATCAGGACGTCCTCAACGCGAACATCGTCGTCCGGGGTATCTTCGAGACTACATTTAGGGGGGAGATGTGTCGTGCACTGGTCTGTGGTGGCATGCCGGCCGCGAGACAGTGCGACGGTCCACACGAGCGCCGGCCGCTGCGCGAGCAGGCCTCCTTCCGCGTGCCCCCATTCGGTTACGGCTACTCGACCTATAGAGCACGTACACAACGTACATGTACAAATAAACCCTTGTTCCTCCGTGCCTGAAGCACCCGATGCCTCGAGTGGACTACATTACAGATTTGTAATACTACGTTTGTAAACCGGAATAAACATCTCCATTCCGGTTTACTTTTTGTTTATTAAGAGGACACTTACAGGGTATTTAGGCTCGAGAGGTTTTTATTTAGACAGGGACCATAAGCACAATGTACTAGAACACCGGGTAATGTTTAAATCGGCGCGGCTCGGCAATGGGAGCTTGTGAGGCTGCGCGTGCAGGCAACAATTGCGGCGCTGCGGTCGACGGGGCAGCAGAAAGTCGCTGCAACACGGACTTGCGGCGTGCGGTTGTGCGCGTCCGGCGCGTGCGCACGCGCCGCACGCGCACAACTATCATTATACTGACCATGCTGACCCTACTGCAGGCTTGGGTAAGTTACTTTTAAAATTTAATTAGTTACAGTTACCGATAGTTTGTCCAAAATGTATTGAAGTTACAGTTACAGTTACTTAAAATTGAAAGTAACGCGTTACATTTATAGTTATTTCGCCATAATATCTTAGTTACTTTCACGATTGTTTTGTCTTTAGTTTAATTATAATGGAATTGATGACAACACACATTGACTACGATTTATATTTATTTGGAACTCTCAGAAAACTAAAGTTTCGCTTTTTGATGTATCTATTATTACCGTCGCACGACTTTCTTGGGTCAAAGCGTTTGCTGTTTCGATACAAGATGGACTAAATAAATAATTATTAAGTTCATGTTGTAACGCTGCAGCAACTGGCTTTCAAAGATCATTTAACTTTTCCCGTTAGACGCTGAACACATCCCTTGCTAAAGAAACGCTCGTGCGCTAAATAAAAAATGCAAATGTAGAAAAAAAAAGCTTTCTTAATGGGGGGAAAGTCGTTGAGGCTGGAGAGCCCTATCGAGGTTTTGCTTTTCCTCGTTTCGTCTCCATGCCTAGCAGTAGTGTCCAGAAATGAAATTCGAAATTCACTCCAAGGTGCTTCCGAAGGTCGGAGGAAGAGGATCTCTCGGCCACATAAGATATTTAATATGGTTTGCAGTGAGCAAGTTATCGTCACTATTTTCGACAAGGTCAAAGTGCAGTTCATAGCCAGGCAACGGTAAAACCTGCCGTTCGTCATTTATGACAGCCTCTCGTTTGAGCGAAAACGGTTTATTACCATCCCACTATTTTTCCTCTTTCTTGTGACTTTCTCTCTCCTTCCTTTTTCTCATAAGAGATCTCTTATTACCCCTTTTTTTCACCTGACAGGAGAGGGAGATATCGATGAACGAACGGGTTCATTACATTTCAATTTCAGTCATGTCAATTGAATCACTGAGATAAAGCAATGATTTATAAGTCACTCGAAAGAACGTTTAAATAATCTAATTTTCCGGGAACTTTAATATTGTAGGTATTCGGTTTTTGCAGATACAAGTGAAACAAGCGAAGACTTCTAGTGACAAAACGTCAAAGTTAGTCAAGTTGCAGCATTTCTGACGAGAAATATGACTTACACAATGCTGTACATATATCGCTCAATAATAGTTTTTATGTTCTATTATGACAAAGGAGTTGCGACGTCTTCTAAATAAAAAGCGAAGATTTTTTCTAAAATATAAGAAAACGAGGGACCCAGCCACAAAAATTGAACTTCGTTTGCTGGATAATATCTTTAAGACTAAAGTTAAGGAAGCGAAGGAACACTACTATTTGGCACTTGGACCAAAATTACTTAACAACCCAAAGGAACTATGGAAAACGGTTAGAAAATCGGGCAAGAGTGAATCTGTAGGCATTCCAGCGATTCTAAACAATGATGAACTGACCTCCGATAACTTTCTCAAGGCTGTTTGCTTCAACAACTTCTTTCAATCTGTCTTTTCGACAACCGAGCTAGTTGTACGAGAATCTTCCGAGACAACTTTTGATAGAATGCCCGAGTTTGTGGTAGAAGATTATGGCGTACTGAAATTACTGCGTAATCTGAAATCTCATTCAGCCATGGGGCCTGATGGCATTCCTAACCACGTTCTGAAAGTTTGTGCTGCAGCAATCTCACCTTTTCTAGTTATTCTTTTCAACAAATCGCTCTTTACTAGCAGGCTACCTTTGGAGTGGAAAACGGCAAATGTTGTGCCCATCCATAAGTCAGGCCACAAAAGCCTAGTTTCTAATTACAGGCCCGTCTCCTTAACCTGTGTTTGTTCCAAGTTACTTGAACATATCATATATTCAAATATGGTTAATCACCTTGAGTACAATACCTTTTTTTCCAAGTCTCAGCACGGTTTTCGGGCTGGTTTGTCGTGCACTACGCAGCTTACTGAGTTTTTACATGACCTCTCACTTTCACTAGATAAAAAGGTTCAGGTTGACTGCCTGCTTTTAGATTTTCAAAAAGCATTCGACAAAGTACCACATTCACTTCTTATGCACAAGTTGTCGTTCTTGGCCCTTCCTGACTATCTTTTTGGTCGGATAAATGATTATTTGTTAAATCGTAAACAATGCGTAGTTGTTAGTGGTCAAAATTCTCCGTATGCGGATGTAACCTCGGGTGTCCCACAGGGGTCTGTACTTGGCCCACTTCTCTTTTTGATATATATCAATGACATAGCACAAAACCTAACATGCAGTGTCCGATTATATGCAGATGATTGTGTAATCTATAGAGAGATTAAATGTGTGGATGATTCTCTTCTACTTCAGTCAGACCTTGAAAAGGTGGTGACCTGGTGTGACAAATGGCAAATGTTTCTTAATATCATTAAATGCAATTATATTAGATTCACAAAAAAAAGCAGCCTTATCTATCAAAATATCAGTTGAACGGTGTTCCTCTTCAGGAGGTAGCTGATGTCAAATATCTAGGGGTTTATCTTAGCGTAGATCTTTCCTGGACTAAGCATGTCGTCGCAATCACAGCAAAGGCAAACCGCGTTTTAAATTTTATCAAACGGAATTTCAAAATGGCCCCAACAAATATTAAGGAGCTGCTATACGTAACTAATGTTAGGCCAATCTTAGAGTATGCTTGTCGAGCGTGGGACCCGTATTACGTAAATTTAATATCGAAACTAGAGCGTGTGCAAAACAAAGTTGCACACCCTTGTTGCAAATAATTATGAATTTTGCTCAAGTATAACAGATTTAAAAAAAAAAAAAAACAACTCGAGTGGAAATCTCTGGTTTCGCGGAGAAAATATCTTAGAATGAAATTTTTCAGAAGTATTTACTTAGGACAAACAGGTATTGTGAAGGACCACTACTTACATAATCCTGATTACCTGTTGTGATGGAAAGATGGTGAATAAAGGACAAAGAACCCGAGGACGGCGAGTGAAAGAAAGAGAGATGTATTATGTACAGAAGAAAAAACGAAAATATATGACGTAGTCTCACTCGACTCAGGCACCGTACCTTCACGTCGTCGTCGGCGGGGGCCACGGGTGCTGCCTTGTGGGTCGGCTTGGGAAATGTTCGCTTTCCGGCGTAGGCGGCGGTCCCCTTGGCCAGGGCTAGCTCTCACGGGCCTCTAGCCGCCCGTCCAAAACCAGTCGTTGCTGCCGTCGGGACCGCGGGAGCCCACCGATGTCTTTTTTAGCGTCGCAGTTGCCGATCTGCCTTCAGAAGCCCCCTTTTTCACGCGCACCATACTGCCCGGCCCCACTTCGTCTTTCTCTCTTCTCGCTTCTATAGTCCACCTCATCACACGACCCCCCCTTTAAGACAATTGTTCCAATTGTTTCAAAAAGGGACAAACAAACAATCAAACCAAAAACATAAGAGTAAGAAACAACGCACTACTTTTCTAAGTTAAACTAAGTAATTTGGCTGGTGTTGACACTCACTCAGCTGGCTGTTCGCGTTCTCACGTCCCAGTTTCGCAAGCCATCATATTGCTTGCCAGTGTTTACCAAACTTGCATGTGTAAGCCATGTTTTCATCTTGTCATAGAAAGTTGCAATACACAAAGGGATGGACAGGCCTTCACGATGACAGTGATGTGCCAGTGCAGATTACAAGCGACTTAAAAAGTCTGCTCCAAAGTTTTCGCTTCCCTTGTTGTACGCGACGTGGAAGTCGTATTCGGCGACTAGTAAACTCCACCTCAGTACCCGGTTGTTTAATTTTCCGGCTGAATTAAGGTACTGCAACGGTTGATGATCGCTTTGTATGGTGAAGTGTCTTCCGAACAAGTATACATGGAACTTTTTTACTGCCCATATGAGAGCTAGACATTCTCTCTCTATGGTGGAATAGGCGACCTCTTGGGGTAGTAGTTTACGACTAGCATAAGCGTTGGGATGAAGAACGTTGTCGTGCTCTTGCATGAGCACGGCTCCCAAGGACCTTTCTGAGGCGTCTGTCCCCAGTACGAATATCTTTGTCACATCTGGTGATTTCAAGATAGGCTTTCTGGAAAGCAGTCTTTTCAGTTCATCGAATGCCTTTGCGTGTTTCTTCTCCCAGATAACTTTGTCAGGCGCTCTTTGTTTCGTCAGCTCCGTCAAAGGAAGTGCGGTCTCCGCGTAGTTTGGGATAAACTCCCTGTAGTAGCCTGTTAATCCCAGGAATGATCTTACTTCTTTTTTGGTTCGAGGTTGTTTACAGTCCTGGATTTTCTCCAGGGTCTCCGTTAGAGGCTCGAAGGATCCTTGCCCAATCTTATGGCCCAGGAATGTAATTTTGGAGAAGCTAATCTCTGTCGTTTTGGGTTTGATCGTTAGTCCTCCTTCTCTCACCCTGGTCAAAAACTGACGCACTGCTTTTAAGTGATCTTCCCAGCAGTCAGACGCAACTAAAACACCGTCAAATTAGTGATGAGCGTCCGGTACGCCATCAAGAATCTTCCTCATCAGCCGTGTAAATACTGCCGGGGCTGTTTTGATGCCGAAGGGCATAAACCAGAATCGATATAATCCCGTTGTTGTCGAGAAAGCCGTTGCGTCCTCTGACCCTGGAGCCATTGGTACCTGCCAGTAGCCCTTCGCAAAGTCAAATTTGGAGTAGTAACGTTTTGTGCTCACTCTAGCGAACATCACGTCGACGCGGGGGATAGGTTCGCAATCAGGTACTAGAACCTTGTTCAGTTGGCGAAAGTCGATGCAGAGCCTTGTGGTCTTGTCTTTCTTTTTGACGACAACTACCGGTGAACTGTAGGCTGAGTCGCATTTCTTAATAATGCCTTGTTGTAGCATCTCGTCTACCTCCATTTCCACAGCGTCTTGCAGTGCTAGAGGGACAGGATACGGGCGTACTTGAATTGGTGTGTCCGTTGTCAATCTCAGTTTGCACTGTACGAGACTGGTTCGACCGGGACAGTCCGAAAATACGTCTCGAAGTTCTTCTAGCAGTTGGTAGACCTCTCCTGCTTGTCGTTCAGTTAGCTCCTCCGACATCTGTACATCGTTGTAGCCTTCCAGTTGGCTAAGACAGACACTAGGAATGTCTTGCTCCTCTGACTCCTCTTCGATTGTAATGCCAACCAGGGCTTGACGGGGAGCACATAGAACTTCCCTCACTTCGTACTTTTTGAGCATATTGATGTGAAATACAGTAGACTTTCTTCCAACGTCTATTAGGTAGTCCACGTTATTCCTCCTTTTTAATACTGAAAATGGTCCTTTCCATTGCAGAATCAACTTGTTTTTGTCCGTTGGCAACAAGATGAGGACTCTGTCTCCCTCTTTCAGTTGTCGAACTCCACTTTTCTTGTCGTAGTACCTCTTTTGGGTCATTCGAGCTTTCCTACATTCCTCATGGGCGGTCTTACAAGTCTCTTCTAGTCTCCGTCGAAGATCCACCATATAACCATAGGTTGTTTTCGTTTCGGTGTCTATGCTTTCATTTGTCCAGAGTTCCTTCAACACTGTCATCGGACCGCGAACATGTCGGCCATAAAAAAGTTCGAAGGGTGAAAATCCTAGGCTGCTTTGCGGCACCTCCCGGTACGCGAAGAGCAACGGATTAAGGTACCGGTCCCAACACCTCGGTTTTTCTTGGCACATCCTTTTAATCATTTGTTTAATTGTCCCATTGAACCTTTCGACCAATCCATTGCACATTGGATGGTAAGGCGTCGTGGTCAGATGTCTGAGCGGGAGCAAGCGGCTGACCTCCTTCATTAAGGCTGAAGTGAAGCATGACCCTCGGTCGCTGACAATTTCTCGTGGTAAGCGTACTCGGGCAAATATCTGTAACAGACCCTCTACGACTTCCGCGGTGTCAATGCTCTTCAATGGGATTGCATCAGGGTATCTGGTTGCGAAGTCCACCACCGTCAGAACATACCTGCTGCCGGACTCTGAACCCGGATTGATAGGTCCGATAATATCTATGCCAACTCTATGGAATGGTGTACTAGTGATAGGCATATTTTCTAGGGGTGCCCTGATAACCAAGCGTTTCGGGATAGTCCTCTGACAAATGTCGCACGATTTCACGAATCGTTTCGCGTCCGCTGTTATTCCCGGCCAATAGAATTCTTCACGGATACGATCGGTGGTTCTTCCTGTTCCTTGGTGGCCAGCCATGATCCCCTCGTGTGCGAGCTTCAACACAATCTGCCGAAATTCTTTGGGGACCACCAGCTGTTTCCACTGTTTTTGCGACGAGTCCTTGTACCTTCTGTAGAGAATATAGTTGTGTAGAAAGAACTCGGATTCCTGCGATTTTCCCGACACAAACGCTGTGCCAACGACAGCGAAACACCTCTTCAGTGTTTCATCACTACGTTGTGCCTCCTTCAGCTTAGCGTGGTCAATGTCAATCGGATCCAATGTCATGACTGGTAACTCGGAAATCGTCCTTTGGCTGTCAGAGCGCCCCTTTCTGAGCGCCCCTGCGTATTTCCTTTCTTTATCCAGAACACCGTCGTCTGGCACCCTTTCACCCTCGTCTTGGGTCATCCTGCCGGCAGTCTCGTGCCGCACGGACGTGCTTATCAGCATGTTACTCTCCTCACGTCTTTTAGATCTCCCTGATCCTTCTCCCTCCCATTCCTCATCTGGATCATCAATCCCTCTCGCCCCTTCAATGTTCCCGAGTACCAAATCATACAGAGGGTTCTCCATACACTTCGCCAATACCTTGCGTGTAAAATAAGGCGTTCTTACATCAATTTCTGCCTCTGGCAGATATTTGACCGTCCTATCCAGCAAAAACACCGGACTGGAAACCCCAGTTAGCTGATCATCCGTAACCAGGTCTCTGTTCACTACAATCGTGTTACACCCACTGTCTCGCAATACTGTGGCAGCTCGATCTCCCACTTCTCCCCGAACCACTGGCATGTTTTCTACTAGAAATCGTGGAGCCTTTCCAAGTGCCGCATTCACCACTGGAATTTTGTCCCCGTTTTTCAGTAGGACATATGTGTCATCTGGGTCGGTCTCGTCAGGTGTTGGTCGAACGGAAAGCATACAGGAAGCTTGAGGAGGTCTATCCTGCTTGTCTTGCGGTTTCCAGTTACATGCTGCTGCCTTGTGTGCCGTTTTCCCACATCTCCAACACACGGGTAAGCGCTAAGCCTTGGTGCTCTCCCAGCAGTCTGCTGCCTTGTGACCTGGCTTGTTGCAGAGAAAACATTGATTCCTCCCCCTAGCGGTGGGTGGCATTCGGGTATCCTCCTTACTTCGATCTCCACCCTTGTTACTGTACAGGCTGTCGTTGTTCCTTTTTGCCCAGTTAGTTTGGCCCTGCGCGTCTAAGAAGTGGTCCGCGGTTACTACCATGTTTTCGAGCGTCTTGCAGTTCCTCTCTTTTAAGAAGACTGATAGCATTGGGTGACAATATTTTAAGAACTGTTCCGCAACTATCAGATCTTTCATGGCCTCGAACGTCTTCGAAATTTCTCCAGTCTCAATCCAGCGATCAAAGTACCCAAAAAGTCGGGCTGCAAATTGTTTCCCCGTCTCTGCCTCCTCTGGCTTGCTTTCCCTGAATTTCTCTCTGTACCCTTCGGTGGTGTAACGAAACCGCTGTAGCAGGGAAAGTTTGACTTTAGAATAATCCAATGACTGCTCTGGTGTCATCCGACCCACAACTGTCAATGCCTCACCGGTGAGGCACAAGCTTAAGGACACTGCCCATTTTTCTCGAGGCCAATCCTGGCTAGTTGCAACCCGCTCAAACCTTTGGATATACGCGTCCAGGTCGTCTCTCTTTTCATTAAATGGTGGAATTAGTTTGTGGGGACTCCGGTGACAAGTTTGTGCTCCCGAGTTCTCTCCCCTGCCATTGGTGTGGTGGACCTCATCATGAGCTGAGCCGCTATTCTCTTGTAAGCGCAGGCGCAGCTGTAACACTTCTTGTTCCTGTTGGAGCCTGCGGAGCTCTCGGTCAGCGGTGTCCTGTGTCTCCTTAGCTGCTTCGCGCGCATCTTCCCGCAATCTGACCCGTTCTTCGCGTTGCCTACCACGCTCTTGCTCAACTCAGGTACGGAGTTCTTCGCCCACCAACGCCAAGCAATTTTTCTGCATCCATGCTCTTATCTCTCCCACACAGCCGTCCCGGGGTTCTGCTCTCTAGGGGTTGTTAACCAATAGAAAGTCCTGTCGCGGATGCCAGATATTGTGATGGAAAGATGGTGAATAAAGGACAAAGAACCCGAGGACGGCGAGTGAAAGAAAGAGAGGTGTATTATGTACAGAAGAAAAAACGAAAATAGATGACGTAGTCTCACTCGAGTCAGGCACCGCACCTTCACGTCGTCGTCGGCGGCGACCACGGGTGCTGCCTTCTGGGTCGGCTTGGGGAATGTTCGCTTTCCGGCGTAGGCGGCGGTCCCCTTGGCCAGGGCTAGCACTCACGGGCCTCTAGCTGCCCGCCCGCGTAGAACCAGTCGTTGCTGCCGTCGGGACCGCGGGAGCCCACCGATGTCTTTGTTAGCGTCGCAGTTGCTGGTCTGCCTTCAGAAGCCCCCGTTTTCACGCGCACCACACTGCCCGGCCCCACTTCGTCTTTCTCTCTTCTCGCTTCTATAGTCCACCTCATCACACCTGTCTTCAAGGGTGGACCACCCACTAAAAATAAAGAATATTAGGTGTAAAACTGAAATGTTTAAGAACTCGTATTTCCCAAAATCATTTAGTGATTGGAACAGACTTCCGCAGCACGTGGTCGCTGAGACTTCGGATGCTATGTTTTCCACCTCATTATTAGACATCCTTTAATAGTTGTGTGCTGTGTATTGTTTTGTACTGTTATGTTTCTGATTTTGTGTAACAGTTTTTGTAACAATCTTTTTGCACTTCTTTCAATCAATAGTCTTACTTTTTATTAACACGTTTGATACAATGTGACGTATAATCATTTTACTTTCCTGTACCATGTACCCCCTACAATAATGCCCCTGTGGCGATGTAGGTACTGTGTAAATAAATAAATAAATTATAAGTTAAAAATATTTGAGATCTCTGATATTTGTAGTTTGCGTAGTAGGTGTCACCAAACATGACAAAAACGAAAACTTAAACAAATCAAACATGCCATTCTGACGCACTCAAAATTGTTTATTTTTTTAAATATTATGTTCTTCGCGAAATATTTTGGTTACGTTCCCTACACATGCTGAGGAGTAACATATAAAAATATTTGCAAAAACCAAACTTATGTCAGGATTCGCGTGCACGATCTTAACTGAACGGAGCCTACATATATATTACCCTACATTTAGCAGTTCACGCACCCCTCATAACAGAGTTGAAAATAACACTCCTCAAGAGTGAAATTAACTGTTGATATGAGAGTGTCACTTTAAAACTTCGCAAGGGTCGCTTGTTACACTAACCTAGTGTTCCTATGACTCACTTGCACAGTCCATACCACCCCATCAGTACTAGTATAGGCTATTCGTTTGAAAGTGTTAGCGATACTCTTCCTCTCGAAGAGGAGTTACTACTCTAGACAAAGGTAACCCTCAATCCGAAAGGTTACTTCGTTTTAAAGTGCAACGCGCACTCTAGCAAAAGGGGTGGATTCTGGGACATGCCAGTTGCACTTCAAAAAGAGTTACCTAGACAGCTTTCTTTTTTAAAGTGCAGTACCGCAGCTCCCCACACATTTTCGAATGAACCGGTTCCGGCGTCGACATTTTCTTCCCTCATATGGGCTCCGATTCTTATAAACTTACATTATGTGTGAGTTGCAGACTGTCTGAAAAGGAAGAGAACCGAAAAAAAAAATTATACACCGCCGCAGAGAGCGCACACGAGCAGGAGATGTGTCGACGGCGTTAGCACTTTCGTTACTTTCGTTCCACGCTTCTGCTGCTGCTCTCGTGCGTAGTTCTTTTGTGTTCTCTTGATAGCACGGCATTTACGTGGATTTGCGGAGCAAGTCCTGCTACGGTGTGAATGACATGTGTGGCAAATAGTCAACGATGACACTGGTCGATTATTGATAGATCTTTCTTCCTCGACAGACAGAAAGACTTCTTCCAGCTCGTGTTCAAATATTTTCGTGACGGATATTGCTGAACGTATGGATCCGATCGACAGATGAGAAACAACTTATTTACAGGCTTTGAGGGTCATGTAGGACTATCAAGTTTTCACTGAAAGGGGAACGACAAGTTTCTGTGCGATTATTTAATGTGCGTTGTTTGTACTTATGTGTTTGTTTTTACTAATGCTATTGTAATGACTTTACCACGTTTGTACTACAATCCTATCTGTATTACGGTAGTACTGTAATAGTATTATTAAAGAAAAATAAATTATACTTTGCTCTAAGGCTGCTCGAGCCCATAAAGAGAAGTGGATTGGTTTACTGTAAATAATTCGTTGAGTACCCCTGCCCTGCGGAAAGCTAAATATTTTCATTAAATGATAATATGAGATTAAATCATTTCGCGATCCTTAATGGCTATAATACGAGCGTCGCGAGCTGATCTGACGACCCCATAATGTCATTCGATCGACGTTACAATAATTTTGCCATGTGATTGGGTTGTAATGCAAGAATTCGGTGATATCATGCGTTAACATCGCTTACATGATTGTAAGTTAGCTTGTCTAGCCATGTACGCATTGACTACGTGTACTTGATTTTCACTGTGATACGTTTTTCTGTGGCTCATCACTGTGTGTCTCGATATTTTGTGGAGGTAGTTCTGTATAAAATATACATTCCTACGGGAACATTTGCGTGGCTCCAAGTTTTTGACTTAAAACAGTCATATTTTTCTGTAGACGTCTTGAAGGGATACTCCGACGAAACTTAAAATATACCGGTTGTGCTCAGAAACAGGCTGAATAAGCCTTCATAACATCTTTAAGTGACCATCGCACGTTTGTATTTGAGTCTCATGGCTGTATTTTTAGTTTTAAAGAGCCCACCCTGGCAAGCGCTCCGAGAGCAGCCAGTGGAGAGCGCGTGACATCTGGCGCAATCTTGACGTAGATTGTCTCGGGACAAGCAAAGGATGTAGCCGTTCCGGGCACAAAAGCGACCGAAGCGCGCCAGCGAGCGAGCCACCGCAACTAACCGTAAAGCTGCCTTTGTACAAATATTGAGTGGCGGATTAACTCATAATCTTTGACAGGGGCAATATCGACATCTCGGAGACACAAAAGAAAGTCCCTGTGAGAGAGGAACTCCTCCTTCACCTCTTCTCTCGTGGTTACCGGAGAGCGGAGAAGATGACGTCAGGTTCAATGCATGTATAGACCTTTTCCGCTTACTCTCGCCCCCGACCGCCAAGTAGGCATATCCGGTATGGGCGAGGCAAAAAAAAATATTAAAACGTTTCAACCTGCAAATAGTCAAAAAGTAGAGGGGAGGTAAAAGGAGAATGTGTGACGGTTACGTTTATGTCCTAAATGCCTTCTATCGGCGTGGCGACGGCAAAACAATGTTTTCGCCCATCCTGGAAGTGACAACAATTCAAGATGGTGGCGCCTTTGCGAAAAAAGTCTACAGACCGTTTTGTCGTGGGTAGCGCCATTTTGAGAGCGAGACAGAAGAAAATAAAGGGGTACCGGCGTCTTCGCACTTGGTGGTGGGTTAAAAAGAGTGAAAGTCCCGGATGAGAGGCTTCGCCCGAGTTGGGAGTATGCATTGCCCTAACTTTGTTCGCGCTTTCTTTTCTGTTTTAAACTCCCAAACTTAATTAGATCAATGGGCTTGGATGGCAACAGACCCCCAGTCATCGGGACACCACTGTTGGGTTATAGGTAGGGCTCCGTGTTTTCAGATAAATCCCGAAAGCTCCGAAAAACACCCGCTGGTAAAATTTTGGTCCATTCGGATTTATCCGATAAGCTCCGAATTTTGATGTGCCAATACCCCCCCCCCCCCCCCCCCCCGTTCCAATAAACGAAATAAAGATGGTATTTTACAATTAAGTTTGATCAGCGGAGATGTTCAATGGTCCCGGGAAAATGCCACCACAGTTATCTTTCAAATCTCGGTTCATTGACAAAAGGGGTCTCACCGATCATCTCGTGAAGTTTCAGAACGACATGTTATTGTGCATTCGGGTCACGACAAAAGCCCCTGTCTTGGTTTCCAGTTTGGGCCATACTACTTGGGTTTTAAGAGGAAGAGAGCTTGCGTTTTTGTAACAGTTAAAGCTATGGATCACAGAGATTGCATAAAATTGAAAAAGGGGCAGTTGAAACTTCCCTATTCCATCCTTTACCACTCCACCTCGCGCGGCCGCGGGGTAGCACGGAATAGGATGGGATTAATACGCGCTTCCAGCGACTACCTCCACGAGTTTATTTCGAAGGTATCGACGTTTATCCAAGCCACAGATGTGTGCAACTTTTGCCGTGGGACAAACTAGTATTGCCAATGGCAATGGCACCAACATCAAACCCAGCTGAAGAAATATTTCATATAACCGCGTTTTATTTTTCCTGATCTAGCATACGTATACACCCGGATATTATTTTTTTTCATATAAAACACTGCGAAATTAGGCTCCGAACTTCAGAGATTTTGAGATCAAACAAGAATAAACTCCAATAAACTCCGAATTTTCGGAAAACATAAACTCCGGAAAACACCCTCCGAATTTGACGAAAAATAAACTCCGGAAACACGGGATCTTAGTTATAGGGTGCACGAATAATGACAGAAAGCGTCGAACACTAGGGAGTTGTAGTAGATCACTTGTCTCCAGACTTGTACACGTTACTGAAAAATAGTAAGGAATTAGATTTACAATTACTCGAGGCTAAATTGTAATTTATTACAATTACAATTACCCTCCCATGAAAGTAACTGACCGTTACCCCAAAAAGTAATCCGTTACTTTCGTGGCGTTACTTTTAACAATATTTTCCTCAAGTAAGAAACAAAAGGAAGAGGGTTATTCAAGTTCTTATTGTTGCCACCTGTTCCATTTAATGATCTTGAGTATTTTGAGCAACGGCTGGCTCTCGAAAGTCTCGTCAGACATTTTGCGTTTTTTCTTACTCAATATGTCGACTGCTACGCTGAACACCATTTGAGCTGAGGCACTGGATGGGAGTGCCATATTGTTCCTCACGAATGCTTCATGCTCTGCATTGAGCTTCTTCAGCGAAGCAAGGGAAGTACTATTTACCTCGAATGTAGAGCAAAGCTTCGTCGTTGCAGCCGTTGCCTGCTATTCGAGAGATTTAGTAGATCCTTCCGATACCCGCGATAACGGTACCCGATAACGATAAGACGCATACGCAAAGACGTCGGAGAAGTATCGGATATCGTTATCGGAGTCATCGGACCGATCTACTAAAATTATCCGTGGTGTAAATCGCGAAGCAGTAAAAGTCATCAACAGCAAAACATAGTTGTAACAGTAAGGGGATAATGAAATAATAAATAAGGTTTGGCTCGATATTCTTCTTCCTTTGGTTCTGAACAGTTCGAGCCTCACTTGAGACGTTGGTGAATAAAAAAAAAGTTTCCAGTATATAAATATAAGTAATAAAAGAAAAAGGACACTCATAACAACAATTAATTAGAACGTCGGTCAAAACAAGAAAATGTAAACCCACGTTTGCCATGTGTACCTTTCTTGGTGCCGTTCAAAAACATACGGAGCACGGACCAACTGCAGTTTACTCCGGTGTTCTCCAGATAGACGTCCGCTGATGCCACGGGCAGCAAAGGGTAGAGTACTAAGTAAGCCGCGCTAAGGCCCCACTCACGAGCTTCACTCCCTCCTCAAGCCCAGAATATCGAGTCTACGTCAGCCATTATTATGTTTTATTTGTGAAAATATCTGCTTGAGACAAGATGCGTCCTGCTGGGGCAAAACAGGAAGAAGAAGAAAGGAAGACTATTACCATTTTATAAGTGCTCGCAGAAAGCTGACTCACAAAAAGGGTAGGGTAGACGGAGGGTTGTCTCGTTTTGTGACATTATGAAAATGGTCCTAGTCACTATAACCGAGAAGGACATTGTTAATTATTTTCAGTGCACTTACCGCCTCGAGCTTCTCGAAGAGGCGCACAATCACTTGGTGTCTTCCTCTCCCCGCCTTCGATCGCAAAACAAAAACAAAGGAACTAAAAAAAAGCGGAAATGACTTGCCCCCCCCCTTTCTTTTTTTTTTTTTTTTGTAGAATTGTTTATTGGGATTTTTTTACATTGATGTTAGGGTGTAAAAAAAGATAGATTCAGGGGCTTGGTGTTGCAGAAAAAGGCTTTGCGGAACTGAAGAGTGCCAAGCCTCCCTTTTCGCTTGTCGATTCGCGTGACAGTGTCACTGCGATCGACTTTACAAAAATGAAAAACAACACAAAAAGCTTTATTTAGAATTCGGGGGGGGGGGGGGGGGGTGGTTCTGAGAAAAAAATGTAACGGATTACAAGGAATCCGTTACGTCAAAAATGTAAGGGAATTACTTTAAAATTACTCTAGAAAATATGTAATTATTCCGTTACTAAATTACTGATAAATGTAAGGGATTACAAGTAATTTCGTTACTTGTAACGGATTACGTACAAGTCTGCTTGTCTCCTCCGCTACGGTATGCGCAAAGAGAACGCCACAGCTGCGCATGTGCCCAGCCAGCCTTGTCTGCACAGTTAAGTTCTTGTGGCGGATTACGGAGCGCTATGCGGGTGCTTAGCGGGCTGCGGTAACGGTCTGCTAAAACTCCTTACTGTGAGAGGAGCTATGTAGCTTGCACAAAATCCGGCAAGCGTTGCTGCAATCTCTTTAAACTCCATCGCTTTCCGCATGACCCCGATCTCCGGCGGCAGTGGGTTGCGTCCGTAAACCAATAACACTTTTCCGCAACGCCATCCACTTGACTGGGCCCGGAGCAATTTGTGAATGGAGCGCACACCGCTCTTAACGCTGTACCGTCGATGAGCATGGTCTACGCTCGCATTGTGCGTGCAAGTTTTCTCGTGATAATTGCTGTTTGAGCTTGCAACGTTTTTTGAAACTGAATTTATCTTAATATTGATATTTTGAAGTGGTGACATTGACTCGATTTTCTTATCTACAACACATAGCTGAAGGCTCCTTCCCGCTGTCAGCTTTCACCGGACATTGTCTAAAAGTTAGTTCTATTGGTTTTCCTGAATCACGATCCCCTGTGCGGTACCAAAGAGCCGTGAACCTATGTCGACCGTCACAACGCGACTAGATTCACTCAAGTAAACTATTGATTGGGTAGTCATCGGACACCATAGTAAATCGCCTGGCAAAAAAAAAATTAATTTTTTTGGGGGCTGTTTGTGTCTTTTTAAGGCTCGCACAAAGAAGAGAGAGGGAGGTGACGTTTTATTGAAAATTTCTGGGCGGACTTAGCCTTGCCAATTAGTCCGGCACTCGCACAAAGAACGTTGTGTAAGATATAGGCCTGCGCAAAGAAGGAAGACGACGAGAATGTGTGTGCTTTGGGGAATGGACGCCATTGGTATTTTTATGCAGAACCTGACGAAACGAAGTCTTCAGATTCTGCACTGATCTTCGGCCGAAAAAGACCTAAACATTTGAATCAAAGTTTTTGTGTTCACTTCCTTTCAAATGAAATCATCTTGAAGCTAAATTAGCCGTCTTCAGTTGGGTCGTACTGATTTATGTGAGCTAAATGTGATCATGAAGAAATTTAAAATAACGTTACGTAACACAAACATAACGTAATAATGAAACATATAACAAAACGTAAAATAAATGTAACTAAATATAAACAGCGCGTATAATGAGACAATAACGTGAAATAACGCAAACATAACTTTTAAACTGAATGTCTTGAGCAACCTGCGTTATTTTTTTTTTCATCTTTTGCATAGTATCTTTTAAAAACATTTCTTATTTGGGCCCTTCCAATTTTTTTTTTACTTTCACATGGCTTGCACTGTACGTCACGCCAGCAGCCATGGTGGAGGCTCTGCCCCTTAGCGCGGACCTTCTGCAGCATATGTTTCGCTTGATTGTCTCGTCAAGAACAACGAGAAAGGACAACCAGAACGATGCAATATCTTCACGTGCAAGCCATGCATACGGTGTTCAACTAGTCCATACATGAGCACATGACAGAATTACAAAATAGCCGCCGTCGGTTGTCGAACTAGCCGACCGATAGATGTCAAACAACTTGGCGCTTCCGCTCTGTCGAAGCTATTATTTATGACCCTATTCCGAGTAGTTTCTTATTTTTAACAGGATTTTGAAAAATGTTCCGGACACCTTTCCAGGAAAACGTATTTGCATAAAACGTCATATATGAGAACACGTGGAGGTGAAGCAACCACAGACGCTTCTACCTAGTCAAAGTTATATAAAGTTCAAATGAATTCCGAAATGTATGCAATTTACTGCAACCTATAGAGAACGAAACGCCTTGTAAGTATATGCGTTATTCTCACGTTCAATATTACGTCTGAACAAATTCAGCTTCGTGATTGGAACCAGGTCATAGGTATGAATTGAACAATGTGGCCATAGTCGTACGGATCAGAGTACGAGCGATTTACATAGCTCTCATCACTTTTACTAGCGCTGAAAACTTCGGCAACTGTATTTTCCCCCCACGAAGTAGCCATACGTGCTCAAGTTGTTTCTGATTTGAAGTGGCAAATATTGCATGGTTGTGACTTTTACGTGGTTCTCTACGCGCCTTCCGAACTCATTTACCAGCTAAAAACATTCTTAACATATTTTCAACTGCCACGTTCAAAAAGCATAGCGTAAAAAAAAAAAAAAAGACTTCATGTTTTACGCAAGGGTATTCTACTACACTCAAAGAAAAGTGCAGAATTCAGCTAAAAATCTGCCACAGGCACGTGCTGGTTGCCTTACATATGGTTTTGGCTGCACGTGCGCTGAAGTTCTATCAAAGGCAGAAAGCTCGCGCTGGGGGTGTAGCTTCTACTGCATTCTTTACCTGTCACCGACACCAGTCTGTAAACCTACACATTTCTTAATCACGACAACAATATGATACGTGCACTGAATAATAGCTATAAGAACTTTCTTTAAGAACACTCCTTGTTGAAGTGACGAGTTATCCGGGTATTTTAATCAAATCAACAGTAGCATTTTAACGAATAGTTGCGCAATTTTAAGTAGTTATAGTTGTTTCGCCCTTCGGTACACTGAATATTGCCGCGTGCATGGCCGTGGAGAAAGCCTGCGGTTTACTGTGTATACGGTCAAGTAGTTTTGCTTTGTGGTATTTTATTCAAAGTTGCATCGGGACGATGCGCTTCTTTTAAGGGGTAGCAAAGCCGCCTGCATGGCCGAGAAGGAAGGTTACCCCATACTTGTAGAAGGTTCGCGTTTACTCTCACCCCGAATGTTCGACGCTCGGACATTCTATAGTTCGTTTCGCTTCAAGTCCAGACGCAGCCGACGCTACTATACTTCGTTTCAGCTTCGGTCGGAGTGCGGCCGATGTTATGAGCCGGAGGGCCAATCAAACACCGCAAAAAGTGCAGCGTCATGGTGTGCTCTCTATGCTTGATAAGACTAGCCGGCGGAGGGGCACGCACGGAGAGACGGCGAATACCGGCTGGTCCTATCAACTGCAGAGAGCATGCCATGACGCTGTGCCTCTTTCGCTGTTTGATTGGCCCTTCGGCTCATAGCATCGGCCGCGCTCGGAACGAAGCTGAAACGAAGTATAGCTGATGGGATCGACCAGAGAGCGTCAAAAGCGCACCGTCATGGTGTTCGTCACTGTACGTCATGTCTTTACGTCTTCTATCATCACTGAACCAATCATTAATCGAAAATGCCAAGTGACTTGCGCTTTTGGCGCTGCGTGATTTGTTCCATTTTCCAGGGGCCCTAATTTGGACACTTGGCGGAAAAGTCGGCGAGAAATTCGGCGGCTATGATTGCCCGGCGCCAAGGTCAAGTGTGGCGTTGACCAATCGCGGCCGCCAAATTTCTCGCCGTCGTTTTCGCCAAGCGTCCAGCTTAGGGCCCCAGTAGCGTCGTCTGCGTCTGAACTCAAGCTGAAACGTAGTAGGATCTTCGAGATACCGAGTGCAAAATATAAGAAGGCCAGCATGGCCTTGCCGAGTCAATCTCGTTCTACAGCGTGGGTCAAATGAATTGAACGTAACTTAAAGTGACTTCCATAAATCGCTTTCTTAACTTATCGCACTGGGATTTACTACAGAGGTGCTTGAAGTTGGCTGAAGCTTTTGCTAAAATTGTGAAAAAATTGGCTCCCCCGAGTAAAAGAAAATTAAAAATTATGTTTTTTTATACTTTGCATGTTCACTAAGAATATTATGTGTTACTGTGGCGCTTATTTAGGCCAAATGAAGTAAAGAATAGGCAAGCTAATAAACCGTTTTCACCAAGCGTTCGGCGCATATGTGTCGCCTCCATACCTTAAAGGGGCCCTGCAACAATTTTGTGACTGATTTTTAATTTGCACCGATCCTGAGCGCACTGAACGTAGTAACTTAATGAAAATTTTCTTTTCTCAAATTTCGCTTTATTTTAAAAGTTATAGGCAAATTCGAATTACAAAAACAAGCAAAAGATAACCTCCTTCATGACGTCGTAGGTCCTGGCTTCAGTGGCCGTGAACTAGAGGGGGTATTGTGAGCTCATCGAGCGCTCACGGCTGCCGCACTCCGTGTCGACGGCTCGAGAGAGCGCCACTAAAGCATGTTCTGGATAGGCTGTATGAAGCGGGCGGCCAGGGCGGCTCACGTTGCATTTGCTGCACGATTAAAGACTAATTCCGCATAACACTTTATTGGCCACAAACGACAGCAAACATGGGGTAAATATCAGTTCAGAACGGGAGCCACTTCGTGCTGCCATACCGCCAAATGGCAAAATCGCCAGCCAAGCCCGCGCCGAAAGCCTTCGGAACGCTCGGAACCGGTCGGACCCTCGAGCCGGTATACGACTCAGCGCCGCCGCGTACATCCGGGACCTTTCTACGCACGCCGTTCGTCGGCGCCTCATCCCACTAGTCCTTCTAGTATGCGCCGTTTTTTTCCGCCGCTTGGTGGTGGGTATACGTTGACGGGTCATTTCTTGTTTCCGTACTTTATAAACTTCATTTGTTTCTTTTCTGATCTAAAATACTGAACAAAAACTACTTTCATACATAATTGAAACGGTTCGCGACACTTATATTTTGTATCTCGACTAACAAAAAAGATTTTAACGGTTGTGACCTGTAGTAAGCCCAGGACCAAAGACGCCACATATCGCGCGCTTTCGCCAACGCGGGTCGCCCTCGTAGGTGGAGGAGGTTTCCGCGTCGTCCGGTTAAAATATGACGCACTGATATTTTGTTACTCTCTCCGTGTCAGTTGGCTTGCCCGAATCCCAAGGGATCTGGAAACCGCAAAAAAGCTAGACGCTTAAATATGATATCCGGGCCCCTTTAAGTTCGCGGGGCACAGGCGGCACTGCACTATACGGTGCAGAGCCGCCTGTGCCGAGCCGCCTGTACTATACGGTGCAGTGCCGCGCGCGCACTTGCCTTTTCGGGAGGAGCTTGTCCTGCTTTTCTTAACCTGCAGCAGGATATGGAATGTAGCTCGGTATTTACTATTCGGCCCGTGGAGCATGAGATGCGAAATCATAGATGGCGCACTACAACGTGTGGCGGGTCCCGTATTTCTTGTTATCGCTCCATGGTCAATGAGACTTCAGAATTGGCTGGAGAAAACACCGAAGAACGAATCACAAAGCGAGAAGCATGATCATAATATGCTACGACCAGAGTTTTTTTAAGCTCTTAGTTACTACAGACGTTTGCAGGTATGGCCTCTGGGCTCTGCCATCTTGTTGCTGGTATGTGTAGATCTTCTGATAGTCAAGCATTACTGAAGCGTGCCAACGGCCTCAGCGATGTTTGACTGTCAGACGATCTACACACATAAGAAGCAAGATGGCGGTGCTTAGATGCCGTACTTGCAAACGTCTGTACAGGGAACGTCGACCGAGAAATGCAGTGATTCATTTAGTAAATCATATACGAACATTTATTGAAGCCCAAACTCTGAAGATTGAAAGACCTATGAACACCGACCGAACAGAGGAAGTCCATAAAACATCAATCTTGCCTTGGCCATCCTCACAAACCCCGGGAGCACAGAATGTGTCGTGTGTGTATTATCCGTGCGTTATTTTTATGCTTATGTTAACTAATTGATGCCCACCAACAGATATGTTCTTCCAGGTGGTGCATCACAACACAGGCGAAAAAATAAAGATGCCAACATGCATCAAACACTAATATTGTAGGCTCAAATATACAGAAGCAAAAAACAGGAAACAAAAACAGATAAGAACAAAACGAGCGTGTTGGTAACGGTAATTAGACATGAGGAAGATACATAGAAAGGGGGCACGGACAACGTCGCCCGTCCCCCCTTTCTATGTATCTTCCTCATGTCTAAAAACAGATACATCCTAGAATAGTTTAGACATCTCGAAGTTTTATTTTCGCATTAATATAGCTTAAAGATATGGAAACATCAATTGAAGGTGACGATCGAAATTTCATTAAATAAAACTGCCATCAGGGGGTCAAGCGAAAGCTGCGTTCGCCTACCAAGATAAAACTGTTTCACTGACCTAAAAGAGAAAGAATGCAAAAAACAATTTGTGGATAATGAACACGAGCAGGACAACTTACCGTTCAAAAGGTTATGTAAAATTAATTTGCTATGGTTGGTTACGGGGAGCTTTGGCTGATTTCCGATGCCCTGCACACGAGAGACTATTGAATTCTCCGGGCTTGTCAGAATGACCAAGACAAATTTTTTTAATTATTCAGCAGTGGAGTGTGTCACGAGCATGCTTTAGTGATGAGTGTTCCATGGGTTCTGCTTCTTTGGTAGGTGCGTGTAGGGCCTTGAAATGTTCGTGCTCTTTCATTTCGACACCCCCTTGTGGTAGACGAGGGGATCGTGAGGGGAGGTGGTTTATTACGCCGTTTACGGTATTTAGCAACTACAGACTGAAGATGCCGCGTCACACGTCTGCTGCACAATCCGTTGGCGTGTTATGATCCACCCCGTGACGTTGTAAGTTCACATAGGAAGCTAGACTTCGTCATTTGGGAGACAGCTGTATGCGCCGATGGTCGCCTGCGGATTCAGCATGCTGGATTAAGTATGACTCGCGGCAAACGCTCGTCTGCGTCCAGTATACTGGACTAAGTATAACCCGCCGCCGACAGTCGTCTGCAGACTAAGTATGCTGAGCTGGACTAAGTTTGCTGGGTATTACGAACCTCTGAAAATCGTGTGCAACGGCAGGCGACCGTCGGCGGCAAGTCATGCTTAGTTCAGCTGTTTCCCTTGCCTTTCAGTTACTACTTGTGGTGCCGTGCAAAGACGTCGTGCTGCGGATCTCATGGTCAGGAATTCACTTCTCTCTTAGCTCTTTGGTAAATATCCCTGGTTATAATTAATTACGACCAGATATGATTAATTATGAATTATAATGACTCGGTATTCCTTCGATATGTTTTCGAAGCTAATGACTTGCCTACTGTGGGCTTTGCATGTTTCATGTTACGCTGATCCGCGTGTAACGCTTTTTAATCACACTCGAGCATTACACTTTTTGTATGAATTCCGGTCATAAACATATTCTGTAGTTATAAAATGTTTTTTTTTTTTTGTGTGACGGCTGAGTTTTCCCTTGAGGCTCCGACCAACGCTAATATTTAAAAAAATAACTATTTTAAGAAGCAAAAACCCGATTTTAATAACTCAGTAAAAATGTCCTTGTTTGAAATCATGGTGTCATGGATATCTGTCACTCCTGTCAGGAATTCTTAGAAAAAAAAAAGAACAATAATTGGGGAAGTTAGCAGTTATTGCATCGCAACTTGGAGCACTTCAAACGAAAGCTTAATAAGAACCCAGGGCACCTGGGCTCAGTCCCAACCCCAGCCAGTTCGAATCTGGTTAGTCAACGTACCGGCATGGGGTCGTGTATCACATCTGCGTGATGCACGTTGAAGACCCCGAGCTGGCCGCGGCACTGCATTGCCTAATTTCTCTCCTATAACGAACATACAAGACCATCATAGGGATTCACTAAATTTCCGCCGCTGTCTAGACATACACGCAGCACCCAATTATTTACTTTACATTTAGTATTTCGACTAGATGGCGTTCCCCTTTGTTGACCCCCCCTAACCCACTTGCAGACGCGTAGACTAGTCGAAAAATCACTGTTTCCTCTTGCAGATTTCTAAACCAAAGCGTTCCTGCCAGGGAAGGAGGACATGCAATTTCTTCCCCTGATAGTCTGCTTATCCGTGGCACTTTCACAGGCATGGGAGAGACCCATGTATATACGGGCCTGGAACAAGTTGCGTAGGCACAGGTACCCCCGGCCGCCACCATTGATAATTCGACACCCGACGCATAGACCACCTTTAATTAAACCAATCGCAACAAGGCTACCTAATACTGAGATTCCAACAAGCAATGTTTCCCCGATCGCAACAGGAGTAACCCTTCATGAACACGCGACCACAAACCCATCGACGCCAGGTCCCCAGGAAACCGACCCGGTCCTACCGGTAGAATCTCCAACCATTGTACCGCCCGGGACAGAGCCTATCATTGAAAACCTGACATCAGCAGAAATACCAGTTACAAGTTCCGCACCCACTCAACTTCCGACATTGAAATCACCAATGACTGGATCGTCTCAGGAAATGATAACTGAACCGCAGGTTATTGCCTTAACAACAACAAAAATGACAACGCTAGAAAATGACGAATCCTCGATATCAACAAATACTGCGTCTCCAGCTAGTCAGCAACCAACAACAGGACTGACGTCTGGGCCATCTACTACGTTTGAGTCACATGAGAATGATGACGTCACTACCGGACCCTTGTCGACAGCAACCGCGATATCAGCTTTGCATTCTGTGACCATGATCGGGGATCCAGTAACTCAAACAGCGAAAGAACAAGTTGCAACAGAAGAGCCCGCTGAAGTTCCAACGACTCTCCTACTAACTTCAACGGGGCCCACCATCCAAACTGCAGTGACGCAAGATCCGCAGATTACTGAAGTGCAAGCTACAGGGCCAACAAGCTCGCAGCCTCTGGTCACAGAGCCTCCGATCACTGCTGCTGAAAGCACTGCGGAATCGACACCACAGATTCCAACTACGGCACGAATGCCAACGGAGGGTCTTTGTAACGAGACGTGAGTTAGCCTTGAATTAATAACTAGTCTTTATTTATCTGGATGGCAAAAACAAAATTGTTTAGAGCATAAGAACGCATCGCCCTTAGTTCACAACAATTATCAAAATGATGCCCGTGTTGAATGTATCTGAATGGCTCTAGAGCAATTCACAGAAATCGGGCGATTAAATAATATGCTGACGAGTGCTATTATACCGATGGTGTGCATACTGCATCCATGTTTTACAGCACGTACGCAAAAATATTCGAAATATTACCATGTATGAGGGTAAAATACGATAATGGCATTTTAAGTATTATTTTCTATTCAATATTTACAGGATATTGCAGGGAAGGAATGCGGTCTAATAAGGAATACTGCCTCAACGCAGCAGAGTTATACAATATTCCTCGAAAGTTATCGGTCGTCACTAATGTTCGCTTTGTATTTTCCCTTTTCACAAATTTTAATAGATAACACCGTTTCTTTTTATTTTTTTTATTGTTTACAGAAACAACATGACGCTCGAAGATTTCGTCGCTTTCCTGCGCCTTCAGCACGATCAAGAGTTACGAATTGTATTACGAGAATTGGGAATCATTCTCTGTAGAGCCCTTCGTATGTAAGGATCCAGTTTGGGTGCATAAAATAAAGGTTTGGTTACGTTTTTCTCGCTCCCTTAAAAACCTTGCGATTCCCTGTGCTGTACCAACATCTTCTAGGAATAAAAGCCTGCGTTCTCGCTTCGTGACGTCACCGTATTGCTAGTCCAGCAAACGGAAAAGCGACACAGCCGGCTGGGATTGGCGGTGCCGGTACGCTGGGAATTGAATAATTTTTACGATTCTTACGCGTGCATGACGAGGGCCTAATTAATAAACTTGCAGTTTGAATACTTAAGAGTCCAAAAGAAAGCTTCGAATTCTAGCCTTTGTTTATTAAATTCTATTCAAGTGAAGACAACAACGATCAATATTCTTGGGAACAGCCTTGCAGCAAATGTTTAATTAACATTTACGAAACCAAAGAAAGAGCTGGCCTGCAAATCACAAATATTTTATTTTGAAATACCTTCGATGGTTTGTCAGTTTTGCCATTCCAGTAATGTTCTTTTTTTCTTCTTTTGCAGTCTTGGGTAAGTTGCGTTAATTCGTTACAGTTACAGTAACTTCGATTAAAATGAGTAGCGAAGTTATCTTTGCAGTTACAAGTACAAAAAGTAACACGTTACGTTTACAGTTATTTTTTCATAACAAAAAACAAGGTAAAGGAGAATATATAAAAAAAAACGCTCTCTATGTTCATTACGTGTAGCGCGAAAAAAAGTACGTGTTTCCTTCATAATGTAGCTAAGCAACAGTTGCTTTACGAAATGAGTGTCTGAAAGTTTCCCTCGTTTGATGGCGAACACATCTCTGCCCTAGCTGAACATATGTTAAACTGGAATGCTAAATGGAATGGCTGCGTTGTGTCCTGCGAACAGGTGTTTGATTGCCGGCTAGTAGTTCAGGCTACATAGAGCCTCATCTGTTTCATTTTCCAACGCTGCGCCTCACTAGTTGACACAACGTGCGGGCGGATTTGAAAATAAGTTTAGTTCGTAGAGTCCATCGACGTCTTTCACTTGGTCCCCTGCCAGCCAGGAACAAACCTCACGCAAACAGCAGCAAGTTTCGCCTCGACTGATGACACCACGACATAGCCGTGCCCTCATCAACGTAAGGAACATGCGCAGCGCCCTTCACAGTTGATTTAACTAAAAGCGGTTGAGAAGAAAACGAACGGTAACATAGATAGTGGTTTAAGCTGTTAAGTTGTAAGTGTTAGTTAAAAGCATAAGTGGGGGCATAAAGATAACTATGGGTATTTTTAGCATCAACACGTGTCTACTCACGAGTACGAATTGGCGCATGTATGCACTAGTTTGTCGGAGTCCGAACTTGACAGTCGAAATGTAAGAAATCATAATTTGTGAAGAACAAGGAAAGGCTAAATTGCACTTGTTCAATAATATCTTATTCCCCAATAAATTGAAAAGTTACGACAAAAGTAACGTCGTTACTTTCACCGTTAATTTAGAAAAAGTAAGAGAACTAAAGTTAAAATTATATTTAAAAAAGTAACTCGTTACAGTTAAAATTTACTAAAAGTTACGAAATTACCGTAACGTGTTACTACCCAAGGCTTGTCTTTTGATGATGGTCGTCGAGAAGTGTTGTGCACAAACCTAAAAAAAAATGTACTTAAAATTTAGCACTTTCATGCCAATTTTAATGCGATTAGCTTTCTTGAATCATCAGGCCACGTTGAGGTATGTTTCTGGCCGTCTATTCTCTCCACTAAATTTACTGGCGAAAATGACGTCACATGACTTTGTCAAGGGGCCTATACGCAAATTCAGTTCCCCTGCTAGCGGGAAAATTCACGTCGCGTGACCTCAACACGATTCCAGTTTGCCCACTAAATTTAACAGGGAAAATGACGTCACGACTTCATGTCATGTGACTTATACAAGAACTCAGTTTCCAAGCTAAATTTAGTGGCGAAAAAGAAGTAAAATAATGTCACGAAACTCTCTCACAAATTCAGTTTCCCCGCTACATTTAGCGAGGAAACTGCCCCACCAAACTTAACAGGAAAAACGCCGTCACATGACTATGCCACGTGACCTCAACAACAATTCATTTTCTCCGCTAAATCTAGCTGAGAAATTATGCTACTCATTAAATGTAGCGGGAAAATCGACCCATGAACTGCCGCGGCACTTTCAGTTATGTCTGCGGCTCGTCGTTTAGTTAGACAGCAACATATATAGTTGGTTCTGTCCAAAAAATATTTTTCTCAAATGAAGTAAACATTATCGAGGTGGCAAGCAATGATTGATATTGACCTCGCCAATAAAAACTATATTAAGTAAAAGCGAGAATGTGTATCTCGACGAGTTTTCCTGAGGCAGACATCGATCGGTTTTTATTCTTTTCGCACTCAAATGAGCCCGCCGCCACAGTTGTTTGCTAAAACAGACAATAATTGTTAGTAAGCAATATCAATGCCGAATAAAACGACAACCAATGCCGTCTTGATGCCTACGGGGCTCGGAGGCAGGGCATGCACATTTGTTTACACTATGATGTGAGTCGAGATTATCAGTATTTCCTTTATGCGCCGAGAAAGTGGGGCAGAGGAGGAAACGGGAGGGGATATCAGAACGACGAGCTCTGATTGGAGAGATTAGTGGGTAGACCTAAAGCTAGCTTCCATTGTCTCCACTGCACTCGACGAACGCGTTTGAATGCGAGAGCCAGAGGCCGGACACCCGCGCTCTGCGTTCTAACGCCTTCGACACAGTGCAGTGGAAACCACAGCTGCTAGCTTTCGATCTACCCACTAATCATTCGAATCAGAGGTCGACGTTCTGAGGTCCCCGTGCTCTCTCGTATCCTCCTCTCCCTCACTTTTTGGGCGCATGAAATTGCACCAAAAGTATTGTGAAGCTATAAGGAAAAAAGAGTAACTTCAAAATGCGTTATAAATATATATATATATATATATATATATAAAAGAAAAATTGAGCTTTTAATTCTGACGCTGAGAAATCGGCCGCACAACGAAAAATAAACATATATATATATATATATATATATATATATATATATATATATATATATATATATATATATGTGTGTGTCTGTGTGTGTGTGTGTGTGCGTGTGTGTGTGTTTGTTTTTCGTTGTGCGGTCGATTTTTCATCGTGAGAATTAAAAGCCCAATTTTTCTTTTGCCTCAAGAAGGACAGACTCCGCCCGAAACGTCGAAGAATAAATCGTCCGTTGTTGCTATTTTCGCCAAATATTTTTTCTTCTCAGTTATATATATATATATATCAGCGTGTCGAACCGAAAAAAAATAGCTAGGGTTCGGTTACGGTTCAGGTTCAGGTAAATTTATTTTGTTCCGGTTCAGTTCCGGTTCGATTAATTCAATCCGCGAACCGGTTCGCGAACCGGTTCGGGGCGCTGAACCGGTTCGCGAACCGGTTCGGAAATTATACATGACAAATTGCAACATCAAAATAACAAAATCAAAATAACATCAAAATAAAAAAAATAAAAAATTGCAACATCACGTTCTAGAAACGTGTTATGAAATGAGCACACAGCAGCATTTAGGATTTACGAGATTGTAAAAAAATGAAATCTCGTGACGCGATTTTTTTTTTTTTTTTGCACAGCTTTTTAATTTTTTTTCTTTCGTGCAAGCCGCGACCAGCGCAATACTGGTTCCTATGTCAAGATTCATGGATGCAGCGTTTGTCAAGATTCATGGATGCAGCGTTTATATTCCTAAGACTGAGTGGAGAAGAAAAATATGTAAGCGAGGTGTGTGTCAGTTGACGGCACTTAAAAAACAAATGGCATTCATAGCACATTCATTGGCAACAGCGCGTGGCCGAACCGTTTTGACATGAGCCGGTAACCGTTATTTTTTTTCCGGTTCAGTTCCGGTTCGGGTTCATCGCGATAACAATATAACGGTTCGGGTTCGGGTTCAGCTCCGGAAAAAATACCGGTTTGGTCCCGGTTTTCGGTTCGGTTCGGTTCCGGTTCGACACCCTGATATATATATATATGTAATTATTCCTTAGACAAGGTGAACACGGAGCACAATACTCTAAGCAGGTAACCCGCATGTTAAAACCAACAACATGTACGAAAACATTTTGGAAGCCGCAGCTCGTCCTGCAAATTTCTACCATGCCTAATAGAAAATACAGGACATACCGGGGTATTTTAGCCGTAGATAATCTTGCGGGACAGAATAACAATATGAAAGTGCGGCCGTAAAAGAAAGCTTCGAAACCACTTGACGCAGGCATCATCGATAAGAGCTCATAACCTGGGAGTCTTCCCGTCGTTTTGCCTTAATTTCTTCGTCGTTCGTCGGAAAGAAAATGTTAACCTTTGGTTCCCCAGTACAATTTCCCCTAACCCCGGCATACAACACTTTTTAAGGATTGAGGATTGAGCTTCAAATTTGCTCTAAACACTCTTGTCGGTGAGAGACGAAGTGAAAACCAAGACTCGTGTCCCGTCTCCGCACATCCATTGACCCTCTACGTCGCATATTAATTGCCTTGCTTTTCTCTGCCTGCAAGCCGTCTGGAGTCTTATCAAGTTGCCCCGTCACTTCGCGTAATCTTTTTTTTCTTATTTCTGATTAGATCTAGTCGTTGCAGCCTACAACACACTTCCATCTTCGCTGCTTCAAGCGAACACAACGGGAATGACAACCCACAAAGTTCTGTGCCGGGAATGTTTTCGACCATGCATTATAAGCATGGTGGCATGGGCTCGGTGGTGAAGACTCTCTGTTGGCTGTCGATGCTTGGTCTCAGGTGCTGTGACGTAGCCGACGTCATAAAACGAAGCAGGCAGCAACGTTACTAGGTTACCTCAGTCGTTGGAACTCCCGTGGTAGGGGTACCCCCGCACTCACCTGAGTCTGTCTCCAGTCGTGTCAGGCGCCATCTAGATTTTTGTTTCAAAACTTCATGTTTCATGGAGAACGGTGGAACGCCACCTTGGCGCTGTTGTACGAAAGGTATGTGCTCCATACGATACACTGCAGTTACCAAAGCTGCCGTCCGGCGCGTCAGACGACGGGATGCGAGTAGTGGGGGAGAGAGACGTACTGCTTGTACAATTAAGCAGCGTCTATAAGCAGTTCCGTACCTGAGCTTCGTTAATAACTTTGGCACGCAGCTTTCAGTTTCTACCAGGTGTTCGCTGTACCTCGTCACAAACACGACATTGTTTCCTCCCTTTCAAAAGCACGAACTACTTTGTGACGGATTCCTTATTCCAAACTTTTGTCCGTCCGTCTGCCCATGCATTTGTGTGCTAAATTTATGTAAATTTTACGCATGACTCGCCGACGACACCGCGACTCCAGGGCCCATGACGAGGGATTACGTGCCGTAAATTTGCTCACTCGATTTACTGAGAAAATCGACGTCACATGACACCGGGACATCAGATCACGTGGCCACGTCGCGTGAAGTGAGGTTGTCATAAGTTCTTGGGGATGTCGTCGTGATAAATAAGAACGACACCTTTGCTTTAAGAATTGTTTAAACAAAGAAGAGATTAACAAAGATATTTTCAGCAATGGTATCAGTAAAAGTTCTACACAAATATTTACAGTAGCGGTATCAGTAGACCTTACACATATGGCTTCCACAAATCTTAATGTCAATAGAAAAAAATGTTCATGCCATAGGTTAGGCCTTGATTTGTTCTGTCCTTGCAGCGGTGAAGATGGCTGAGCGGGTGGAGTTTGGCTTTCCTGTCTTCAGAAGCCCTAAAAAACCCAGCGAGGGCGGTGGGTGGGCTAACGGGTCCCTGAGTTCCCGGCCTTGTGGAACCAGAACGAACTCATCGGTCAGTGAGCTCCTCGTACCGCTCGTCTTCTCCCATTTTTCCATTCTTCCCCGCTCGTGTCGACGTTTTATCTCGTGACACGCAAGGCCGTGTCATGGCGAAAACATCCGTGGCCCGGTGATGGTTCTCGGCCGCGCACATCACAGAGATACTGTGACCTCACTCGACATAAATTTTACCTCTAAATTTAGCGGGTGCGTTGTTAGTGCGTTGGAAACAGGACTGAAACGGTTTCTCGAATTTTTGTTGTCTTTGGTGTAGACATGTTCGACGATTAAAACCAAACTAACTCTTGAGCGCTTTGGAAAGCGCTGTCTTTTTTCGTTCTCGTGGCCTTGATTCGCTCTCTGTGCTTGCATAATTTCCCCGCAAAATCTAGTTGGGTAATAGGGAGTTTTAGAATAACGTGCGCAATTTTAGCGCACGCTAGCGGTAAATTTACCGCTTGTATTAGCGCACCCGACGCGAGGGAGTTTTAGAATAGCGTTTCTCCGTCGCGACGCAAAAGCCCAAGCATCTCGCGCCTGCGACGCCACCAAGACACAGTCACAATTTTTATTTCACCCACGAAATGCTGTAACTTAAGAAAAAAAAAAAGTTTTTTGGTCCAGAGTATTATTTAAGATTTGTTTAAACGTGATAATGCGACGCGAGCGGTTGACCGGTCGTGTCCGCTTGCGTCGCCCCGGCAAGAGAGGTCTCGTGTACTGACCTTCGCATATCGTACCTTCGCCGAGAATCGTTCGCGCGTCACAAGCACCAAGCTGTCGGTGATCGTTGGCAAACCGAGTACAATGCCGTCCCGTATTGAAAATCGCAGCCGCGAGGATGCCGCCGACGTCGCACTCACGACGTCGCCAAAGCAGCCGCTGACATAATCCTGGAAGCCGCCATTTTTTTTCAACTCTGCTCGTCTTGGCTTTAGCCAACTTCTCATCACGAATCCTCCATGGAGAAGCGCAAAGAATATTTGCGTACGCACGCTATTTCCGAGAAATAGCGCACGCTAAAATTGCGCACGCAAAGCGCAAAATCTGGTTTGCGTTCGGAGCATGCGCAGTGGCGACGACGCTATTCTTTGCGCACGCAAAGCTTTAGCGTGCGCTATTCTAAAACTCCCTAATGATGTCACGTGACCTAACGTCACATGAAGTGAGATCACGTGATAGCTGGACGCCGAATTACCTTACCTGAAGTCGCGTGACGTGCTCCCGAGAGGGGACGTCAAGGTGTCAAGTTTTCGTATCACGTGATATCGTCACGTCACGTGACTTCAATTTTTTCCCTCTAAATTTAGTGCCGAAAATAATACGCTACATTTTTTTGCTCCTCAACGGAACCATATGTCTATTTTCACTAATTAAAAAGTTAATTAACGAATTTGAATTAATTTGCCGACTTATCGCAAAGCTTAGCCACCCACATAATGTCCCACTGGCCGTATAACTCACCTCCAGACGCATAAATATAATTTTTACGGCTTTTTTAGACAAATCTGTAAAACTGAAAGGAACTATATATTTATATATAGTAATTATGTTCAGTTATCATTTTAAAGTTAAATATATATATATATATATATATATCAGGCACGTAGCCAGGGTTTTGTTTAAGGGGGGGTTCCCCCATGACAAAATGGTGTATGAGGGGGAGGGGGGAGAGGAGGATCCACCAAAATGTTAGATTTCGGGCGTGGGGGGAGAAAGGGGGGGAGGGCGGACCCCGTGCGCCCCCCTCCCCCCTTGCCATGTGCCTGATATTGTTACGGGTGGTGACCAAAAATAACAAATAAACAGGTAGAAATAAACGTTTAATGTGGCGAACTTGTCCAAAAAATAAAAGAGTACAAAAGATAATAACAGACCGTCGCGGGCGTCGAAGTCGGCGTGGCAGCAGAGTCAAACGCTGGTTCGAAAACTGACTCCGCTCGCCTTGCGGAAACCCTTATGTACCCTCGTGGCTTTATGGATCGTTCGGCGCAGAAGGTTCGGCGCGTGGAACATTCTAACCTCGAATCAGCAAGACGGTTCTCGAATTCACCAGAACATCACATTACAGTGTCAACAAATATGCGCCTCCGCGCGCCTGGAATCGAACCCTGGCTTTCGGCGTGGAGGGCAAACGCGATAACCGCTAGGCCACGCGCGCGCTGCCTACTAGGCCAGCTGCGCGCGCGGCAATATGTATATATATATTTGAAAAATAATCGTTAGTTGTTTATACAGAAGGAGTTTCTTCGGCTAGAACATGGCTACATTACTGCCCACTGTAGATAAGCAATTTAGGCAGTGCTAGCGTGGGGTCTTTAACGTGCACCACGCTACGCCGGTACAATGCTCATCCAGATCGAAAGGGGGAGGGGTGGGGACTGAACCCAGGATCCCTGGGGTCTGCAGCGCGAGCTTTCGCTCCACGTGCTCCGAGCTGGTGTGCGCTAGCCCACTCGGCCACCGATTTTTTTTATTGTCTGATTTTGACGTGACGCGAACATATTTACATTACACAAACATATTTACATGACAGCTCTATACAAATGAAAATATCAAGCTGTCATCCAGTCATTGGCTTGCGTTGACACATTAAAAGTCTCTTAACATCATCAGCGATTCAATCCTTGATAACCAATCAGGTGCGGTGACTTGTGCTTTAACGCCTTCGACATACGCCACAGCACTTTCACAAAAGTACATGCTCGCGGGCCGAGCATCGGCATCATTATGGAGCCTCGCCGTGCGGGAGCGCCATAGACTGTGGAGGCCAAGGAGCATTATCAGGTTAAAAGGCGCCCCCTCGTCATTGTCTATTGCGAAGAAGAGAATACCATGCTGATCTAAAGGAAAATTTTTACGTATAATTCTTTGAAGTACATTCCAAAAGAAGATCCCCTCCTAACAATGCAAGATAACATGTTCAATTGTCTCAGGAACTTTGCAAGTGTATCAGATCGTTCCCCAAGGGACAAACATTTTTCTTCTAAATATGTTCTTACTGACAACGTGCCTGCGTGAAGTTAAAAAAGAAAAAAAAAGTCTTAACCCCTGTCTTAGCTGGCATCCTCTTCGCCCTTTTCAGAACATCCCGTCCTGGGTCTTTACAATATATCACTTTACATATCGGAACAGAAAATATGCTATCCCTTATATTGCCGCTCGCGCAGCTGGCGAAGTAGGCAGCGCACGCGTGGCATAACGGTTATCGCGCTTGCCTTCCACGCAGAAGGCCAGCGTTCGATTCCTGGCCGCGGCTACATATATTTGTTGACACTGTAATGTGATGTTCTGGTGAACGCAAGAACCGCCTTGCTGATTCGAGGTTAGAATGTTCTACACGCCGAACGGTTCAGAAACCCACGACGGTACATGAGGGATTCCACAAGGTGAGTGGAGTAAGTTTTCGCCCCAGCGTTCGACTCTGCTGCAACGCCGACTTCGACGCCCGCGACGCTCTGTTATTATCTTTTGTACCCTTTTATTTTTGGCACAAGTTCGTCACATTAAACGTTAATTTCTTCCTCTTTACTTCTTGTTTTTTTTTTTTTTTTTTTTTTTTTTTTTTTTTTTTTTTGCTTACCACCTTTGACAATATTTTGATATAGTTTTTTGCGTGTCACGTTACTGAAATATTCCATAAAAAAACGCGTCTACAAAAACCGAAGTGAGGATACAATTTCTCTAAAAAAAACACACCAATAGGGCCGGATATCCACTCTTTGGGCACTATAAGCCGAGGCAGCGCACGCGCCAACCTAATCTGACACTCAGTTCGCACAAATAAGTCAGAAATGTCACCAAAAAAAAAATTTTTTTTTTTCACCAACTGGCGGACAAAAAGGTGGGTCGAACTAAGTCCTCCGTCCCGGACTCGTCTGAACACACTGTCCCTGGCACATCTTTCCCAGGATGACGCCCAAATAACGACAGCAAACACTCGGTGGAATTTTTTAACGTTAACTCGGAAACGATGCAACGCTTGCATAACAAACCATATTTCGGACACAAAAAAAATGAATTGCACGCTATGGCTTTGGCAAACATAGAGACACTCTCTCCTTTCCATTGTTCAGTTTTATCTTTAGTGTAATGCTCTTGCGCCCGCCAATACTGCTCGCGGCTTTGATAACAGTCGAGCGGAGCTTTCAGGTACTTGACGGGGGTTGATCCCCATTTGACATTCGCAAAACTACTTGGGCTTGAAGACCAGTCAACATGCCTGAACCCGGTACCTTTGTCCCAATTTACATTACTCTCAGTGGCTGCAGAAAAACCTTTAACCACTTGTTCGACGCTCTCTTTGTTAGTGCAGAAAACAGCGATGTTATCTGCGAAAGACAAAGGCGTAACTTCTGACCCACCCAGTTGGAAACTCTCAATCTTTCCACAGTAATTGATCCTTGAACATAACGCTTCTATTAAAATACGAAACAAAAGCGGACTGAGAGGGCAGTCCTGGCGCACCGAACGTTGCACTTTAATAGGGGCCCCCATATTTATGTTTACAATTAACCTTGTAGTACAATTTCGGTAAGCCAGAGCCACACCCTCTCTAATTACGTCACCCACGTTAACATAATCTAAAATCCTAAACAAAATATCGTACGCCACACAGTCAAAAGCCTTCTCAAGATCAGGCTGGAGAACTGTTACCCTAGCGTTTCTGGCGTCGCAACACTGTAGCACACACCGCGCGTTGCGTGTATTGGTGTATAGTGTGCGTCCTTTTATACCACATGTCTGACGTGGGCCTACTATTTCTGTAATAACAGTCTGCAATATTTGGGCTAGCACCTTCAAGCAATTTTTGTAATCAGCATAAGTTAATGAAATCGGTCTATAGACCGACACGCGAAGCGGCTCTGTTTACCAACACGGTCAGAAGGCCGCGCATGCGCGGTAGCTATGTGGGCAAAAGCGACTCGGCTCTCCGTATTTTCGCCATTGCGTTGTTTGGCGTGCGCTCGTTGTTGACATTGCAGGGACAATTCTAGCTTTATTTATGAGTCGTGTTTCCTGGCAACGTATGTCGTATGCTATGCCCGACTATTTGAGCTCGCTCCCCGAGCCCGAACCGCGGTGGTATCGAAACATACTGTGCGTGGACGGCGTTGCCTATGAGGATCCGTACGCCGCTAACAAGGCCTGCTGGACTTCCGACGTGAAGTTGCTGCCTCCGACGTCGACGGCTCACGTCGTCGTTTATTTAGTTTTTTCGCCCAGCCAGTTCACGGCCGACACGGAGCAGGCGTACAAGTCTCTCGAGGCCTACGATCACTTCGAGTCGGTTTCCTCACTGCCGGCGGGATCAGCAGACTGTGGGTCTGCGGAAGTGTATTTATTAATCAAATAAATACACACAGCGTCTTCAAGTCAATGTATGCTATTTTTCCTACTCTCATGACCACAAGGCATGCCAAGCAGTAACGGTTTGTCCGTTCTGCAGTCTTGGCGGTAACACGTTACAAGTAACGGCGTTACCAGGAACGCGCTACTTTTTTAAATAGCGTAGTAACCTACTCGTTATTTTTTCGACACAGTAACGGGTAACGTACTTACGTTACTATTTGAAGTAACGTAGTTACGTTACTCGTTACTACAATTGCACTTCAATTTTTTCCTTGTTTTTAGGCGTCAAGCCGTTTTTCTTTGCGTTTTTTCTCGTGAGTATTTAGGTGAAACCGTAAAAGGAGATAAAATAATTATGTTCAGTTTCTGCATGAACATAATGTTTCTTGATATATGAGCTTATGCATACCTCTATCGTCAAAACCAAAAAACATGTTAAATCATAATTTTAAAAAGTAACGCAGAAGTAACGTGCGTTACTTTTTAACGGTAGCGGTAACGCGTTCCTTTTATTTTTAGGCAACGTAGCTCAGTAACGCGTACCTTTGATTTGCAAGAAACGAGCAACGTATTTCGTTACCTTTTTTCGGTAACGCCTACAACACTGCCTTTCTGTCGCCGATCCCCTTCTGTTGGATAGCACGGGCGTAGCGAGCCTCCGACGAGCGCTTGGCCGGTGTTTTGTGCACGAACACTGTGGGAACAAAATCCGGGTGGTCTCGATCAGACGACGGTTTCCCTGCACATAAGCAAGCCTCGGGAAGCAGATTGAAATGGAAGCCGCACTTGCCTCCAAGAAAGTGCTTGCGGCACAGACAGTCGTTCGCGCGAGGCGACCATAATTTTCGATCCACGGATATTATCCACCTTCTATGCCTCTCAGAGTCTGCCGGGAACTTGTAGAAGCTCACTCCGCTACGTTTCTTGTACTTTTCGGTGAGATTAACGGCAACACAGCTTCGCGGCATGCTGAAATCCTATGACTCGCAAGCGAAACGTGCGCCCTTTTGCCCACACCCCCCGGCTCCGGCGTGATCGCAACGCCGCCGCAGCGCCGTGACGTCAAGCCCGCGTGTCCGTCTGTACGCTGTTACCTGTTTAAGTTTGGCCCTACTATCAGTTTTCGGTATCATGATGGTGTGTGCCAACGCAAAAATGGGGGTAGCGCTTTCAGGTCAAAGGCTTCTTTGTACACCGCGGTTAAAAATGGTGACAGTTCATGCTCAAATTCTTTAGAAGAAGCCGAGCTTAACCCGTCGAGGCGCGGAGCCTTTCCTGGGTTAAAATTCAAGAGAGCAAATTCAACTTCCTCGACCGATGCGGGCTGTTGTAGCCTTCCCTTGTCATCATCGTGCTGTCTCGGCATCGCGCCGATTAATTCCAGTTTGAATCTTTCTAAATCTTCCCCTCAGAACGCAAACAAGGACTGATAGTGTTCGAAGAAAGCGCGCTTCAATGTCTTCTTTCTCAGCTTTTGCCTTTTATCTTATCTTTTATCTGATTCCGGCGAGCGTTCGCCTTTTCGACTCCAAGCATACGCTTTGTGGGCATCTCCTCGACCGCCAATCGCTCCATTCTTGCCCGCACGATTGCGCCGCGATAGCGGTCTGGATCTATAACTTCTAGAGGTTGTTTTAGTCGCTGAATATCCTCCTTGGAAACCCCTGGTGATTTGTTCTGTCGCTTAATTAATTTTCCTAAGTTTCTTTTTAAGGTCTTCTTAATTTCTTGTTTATATTTTAAGCGACATGACCTGTCTAACGCTTTCAATTTGATGTCTTGTTAACATAATTCCCATTTAGCTCCTTATTTATTTTGGTCTCCCGCTATTTCTTTGATTCTGTCCATAACCGCTGCAATAAACACGTCAACCTTCAATAACTTACAGTTCATTTTCCATAGCTCCCACGTAAAACTGGTCCGTTTTGACTTTCCTATTCTACATTGTACCAGACAATGACTTGAAAGGAGACGGGCTTAACGCAGTAATTTTTACATTTCCCTATAAAGTCTCATTCAAGATAAATTCTATCAAATCGGGCATGACTGTTACTCTGAAAATGGGTGTACAGCACTTCCAGTGCTCCTTCTAAGCCTTCCTCTCTACGTCTACAAGGTTACTTTCGATAATTGCTGGTGTTAATACGTCGGTACTTGCGTCTCGGTAGGCGCTCTTGCTAGACTTATCACGTGAAGACAACACAAAGTTGTCCTCATTTCATGGTGAGCGCAGCTAAGCATGCTCGGTGCAGGCTCCGATTATCCTTTCAGCGCACTTGCATAGTGAACTTTTCGTTCACTAGAATAAGCCTTAGGGAGGCAAATAATAATTCACTGCACGGATACTTACAAGATCCTTCCAGCTTACTTCCATAACGTTCTTCTAGTGCACTAACAGATAGCCAGGGGGGCTACTAGTAAGACGCTTACCATGAACTTAGTTTACTAAAAGTATATTTTACAGTACTAAGAAGGGACACTAATAGTACAAGCCTACTTCTCGCTAGCATCCTTTAATGACGATTTATGCATTCTTCTTCGGAATTAGTATCATCAAAGACCGTAGTGTATACTTAAAGTAACCTGGTTTTCGGTAAGAGGTGCAGTCTAATATCTTCAAAAAAGCCGTTCTGTTTATCAGCCTGGTTAGGTGCGTACAAACAGACAATACGCCACTCGACTGGAAGGAAAATAAAGTCGCAAGACCCTAATCAACCCTTCAGGCTCGACTTCACCCCCTGCACAACCAGCCCTGGCAACGTTCTGACGAACAGCACACAGGCAGCCGACGTCCCAACTGCGTGGCTTATAGACGCTTTGCACACGCGCCAGAATACAGCCGCCATTGCTGACCTTCTCTTGTTTTACCGAGATACCGAGCCACTGAAATTGGTGAGGACGAGCCTCCACAAAGGCCAACGCTTGGGAGCTGGCCTGCTATGGCAATAATGAAGTGAAGTGAACGTAATAAGGGGGAACAAAAACTGAAGGTCAGTTATGGCAGCGCCCATGCACAGTTGCTGCAAAGCGTCTATACACGCAAAATACCGCGACGTGAAGCGCAGCACCATGCTCCCGCTCTCCTCCTTCCCGTCCACCTTCGTCTCCTGAACCGCGAGAACGACTACGTCTAGGCCCATTACCAGGCGATACAGCTGGCACTGCCTCCTTTTCTGGGCCTGCCCTCGGAGGTTTAGTGTTGCTAAGTTCAGGGACTCCTTTAAAGCCCGTCATGGTTACAAGACCCGGGAGCATTGTGCATACTCCTCACGCCGACGCCGTTGTTAGTCACCTCCCCCCTCCGCGTCTCCGCCCGGTAGGACTTGCATGCTTAGCTGCTCCCCTGCAGCCCCCCACGCCGTCGGGGTGTTCGACCTCTGTCACAGCCCGGTCAGTCGCAATACAGCCGCATTGGGCGGCAGCTCCTCTTTTTTGCTGGCCTCCGACTTCTCCTCACAAGCAGCTTGCTTCACCATTCGCCAAGTCGTCTTTAGTCACTGGTGCCGACTCCTCCACCTGCCTACACATCCTGGCTGTTGGCCGGTGACGTGGTCGTCGTCCCTGCCATCGTCACTGGTTCCCCAGTTCCTTGGGCTGCCTCCTCGGCTTCGGTAGTGCCCATGAGGTGATCAGATACCTCATCGCTCACCGGTGGCCCAGTCACTGACGCGTACGAAAGCACACGCAATGGGCGTCTAAGTGCCCAAACTTCGGGCACCGAAAGCAGCGCGGCACCTTGCACTCGCGTTGGACGTTGCCCGTTCCGTGGCAGCGCAGGCACTGCATGGGTCTGCCCCACACCACCACTAGGGCCGATTCGCCAGCAATCCTAATCTGGTGGGGCAGGTCTTCCGCTTTCGTCCCAGTCCTGAGTTTCAGCAGGACAGTCCTGGTCGTTGACTCCTTCTGGTTGACGCCATGCAAGCGCCAGTGTTCCCTGCCGTACCTCCGTTACCTAGCCCAAGGCCTCGAAAGCCGTGCGGATGTCTTCATCGGTAACGCCGTGCAGTACGCAGTGCAGCTTCAGCTTGACTTGTTGGTTTTCCGAGTCTATAATGAGGCAGCGACGCCCTTCACTTGCAGCTCGTTAACGACGAGCAACCGTTTCGTCGCCTCCAGGCTGTTGAGAGTCACTGCCCAGATGTGATTGATTTGATGCGCCCCCAAAGCCACGACCTCGGGGAGCGTACCTGTCCGGGCGATGGCCTCCCAAAAATCTTCAACCCTGAAGGGTCTTGCCCGCATGTCGCCGTGCAGAAACACGGCGTTCACAACGACGCGTCCGGTAGGCAGTGTCGGCAGGATGACCAGATGTCTTCGTTTAATTCAATCCTGTTTCCGCAGCTGACACGGGTCGCTATCTCAACTCCATTGGAGGCCATGATTCGAACGTCCGACGCGTTCGGCAGCCGAAAGTAGAATGAATCAGCCACCGATCCCCCTCTGGCTCTACTCCCCCCTACATATTGACTATCAAACTAAAACAGCAACTACGAGACTGATGAACGAGGAAGAAGTTCAATTTCTTGCACGAAAATTTCCGTGGATGTCCGCGTTTCAGATTCTGCATGAATCTTAAAGGGAAGCTACGGAGCTTCTTGGAAAAAATGAGTTAGAAGTGAATTCTAGTGTATTTTTACCCCGTGAACCCGAATACCCAAACCATTTGCTGCGTAAGTATTGTTAAACGCGAGAAAAACGCGAAAGACAGTCGCTGTCCGTGACGTCATCGACGGATCTTTTGGCTGCCCAAGGCTAGGGGGGCGGGGCTTCAGCCCTATTTTGAAACTGCTCTTGTGGTTCTCCGGCGCGTCGCATTGGAATATAATTTTGGTATCTGTTATTCTAAAGGCCAAATGAACGCAATTCAAGCGTTTTTTCTCAAATGTAGAAGTGCCCCATCTTCCCTTTAAGGGCAATGCCTTTTGATATTTAATATTTTAAAATAATTATTGTGGTTACGTAGGTTGGTGTATATACCATCTGCATAAAAACTTTTGCACGCTCATGGTTAATAAACCCTCTGTTGCATGATATCCCGTCAGATACACACGTGTGTCTACATGTGTTCCCACATATGCGTGTTTTGACACAAACATTATTATCTTGTTTTGTTTGTATCTTGTCCTTTTCCATCTTTGTATTTTGTTGGTGTGGATACGCATAAAACATATCGGCTAAATTACCAAAACTTTGACTTCAAAAGAAATGTAACAACGGAGTAAACAGATTCGTGAACCTGAAACCGACTAACGCCATTCTTGTCAAATATTTTATAGATATCCTTAAAATAACTTATTAAGGTGCACTCCAATCCGGTATCTGAGTTGATAACATAAACTGAGCGACCAAGTGCTAGATTCCCTGCTTCGCTGTTTTTATATTTTTATACATTTGCAGAATGCTAGGTAATATTCCTAACTATACAAAAGACGGATGCGTTTGAAACAGGCTCCACTTAAAAGTGGGGAATATGTTAAACTAGTGAAGTCAATCACAGAGAAATTCCTGGGCCATTTTCAACCTGTATTCTAATATTTCGGAGCTGATATTTTCGATTTTGCCGTCCACTGATCCAGTGCGCATACCGTGTTTTTGTTAATTTGCTTACTAGTATCTTACGTTCAAGAATTAAACAGACCAGATAACTCTTTTGAGGCCTTCGACACTCGAGCTTTGAAACAACATGCCACACCACTTGTTTTGAATTCCGGGCCTCGAGTTTTGCGAGATATATTTTTCACCCGCCATAACGCATTCCAAATCAATACAGTCGTCCTCAAAGTGAGCGTGAACAGTCCGCCGCCGACCGATTGGAACCGCCACCTCCAGCTAGCGGCGTTTCCACGAGTCACTGCGAGAATAATTGCCTGCGCAGAAAAAGCGGATGCGCTGTTACGAGAACGCACGCTATCCCTTTCTGCATGTCAGTTTAGATAAGGTAGTGCGTGCTGCTTCATATTTATTTACAAAAATTGCGCGGTCAGTGTGGATGTGACTTTCCACGCGCGCTCCGTTTTCCGATCTCGCTTCGTGTGCTATCTTTTTGTTAAGGCAAAACTAATATTGTTTTTTTTTTTTTAAGGTGCACGCAGGAATTTTTTTGTTAACTCGCAAATTGTATTGATCTTTTGTGTTTTAGAACCACACCATTTATTAAAAAATTCTGCTTATTCCTAGAGAGATTCCTTAAAAAAATATAGAAAAACAAATAACAACGTTGATTCTTGTTAATAATGAACCGGTTTCAAGACATCTTGCGCTTAACTTCCGAGATTGTCTTTTGTGTGTCTTAGTAACGGGTCATGCCACCGTGCGCCCTGAGGACGCACGCCATTCTCGGAGGCAGACAGTGAGAAAGCGCTTCGACGATATCGGTACGTCCCCGCAATCGGTTCCACAGGGCTTCCACGGCATTCCAAAGGTCATCGGCACGTGCACTGAAAAGGAGTGCGTCTCTAGGTTCCGCTTCATAAGCCCCCAGATGTGCTCTATGATATTCAAATCAGCGCCCTTTGTAGGCCATGACAGCTGTCTGACGTAACACTCCTCCGGGAGCGTCCGCACTTTGCCGGCGGTGTGACTGGAGTGAGGTCTTGCTGGAAAAGAAAATCCCAGTCAGGAAATGGGACCTTGATAACATAAGGAAGTGTAACGTCGTTCAAGATGTTGCGGCAGTGTTTGGAGGTCAGCCTTCCTTCTATTCTGTGCAGTGGTCAAAGTCCTTGGTACGAGAGAGCTCCCCAGACGTTCAATACCGACCGACCGCTTGCAGCCACTTCCTGAAGGAACTCGGGTGTCATATCTGCAGCAGTCCGGAAGCTTTACGCGTCGCTTCTGATACCGATGAGTCGCAAATGTGGAGTCATCAGAAAAAAGGATGCTCCTTTATTCTGCAAAGGTCCAATAGCTGTGGTCCCTGGCAAACGCGAACCGCTGTTTTTTTTGTTTTTTTTTCGCTGAGCCGAGACGTTTGGGCAGCTATCCGGCTTTCGAGCCCAGCCTCCGAAAACCTACTATAAATTGTCGTTGTGGTAACCTAAAGATTTCAGGCATTGCGAACAACTCGGGCCGACAGAAACGGGTCGACTACCACGGCGGCCGCAATCGTCTAATCCTGGTCTGCTGTTGCCACACGAGGACGTCAATTGTACGGCGCGTCCGCAATGCGGCCTTCATTCTTGTAGGCTTGCATTATCCGATTGACGGTTTTCAATGGGCGCTGCACCAAATCTGCGATGGCTCTTTGTCTAAACTCCTTCAGGCACTGGTTTATAATCCGGCGGCGCTCGTCTTCGGGTACGAGTGACATCTCAAGAGCAGTTTTCTAATTAATAAATTCCGCGCAGGCGCCCCGTTTTTGTGCATTATAAACATGCCCTCATTTCGAAACGATAAGAATACCCATTTCATTGAGTTAAAACGTCTTCACTGATACCGACTTCAAGACCTAATCAAAACGCCCCCGTTTCCTACCTGCTTGTCAAACAGATATGTTTTTTAATATCAAGTGTGAATATCGACCACGCCGAAATGCGCGAACGACACAGCAGAATTAGCTGTTCAAGAGGCGCAGTCCGTGGCCCATTGCTTATCGCAACGCCCAGCCAGCGCTTCCAACTATCAATAAAACTAAACATACGGGCTACGGGCGGTTTTAAGATTCCAGAACGGGGGTGATACACGCTATCTCAACAACGCATCCGTCCTCCCTGCGCAGGCGCTTATTCTCACACTGACTCGTGGAAGCGCCGCTAGCTGGAGCTGACAGTAACAATCGGTCAAAAGCGGCCTGTGCACGCTCATATTGAGGACAACTGTACTACATTGGACTACGCGCAACGGCACGTGCCAAACATAAAAAAAACAACATCGAAATTTAAACAAAGAAAACAAAATGACGCTCGTAAACAGGTGGGACGACTGCAACAGCTGTCACATGCAGTTTCGGTGCGTGAGTCGAAAAGGTGGAGTAGAGGTGAGTTTAGTTTTGTTAACTTCGCATGAGATTTCTCGCACGAGTTGATAATATTGTCGTATGTCCACAAACTCTTGTATTTGAGAGCTGCTGAAACGAGTTCTGTTCTTGAACCTTAACATGGGCAGGTGGTGCTTTGATTCCAGATATTAATTAAGTTCGCGAGGACACTTAAAAAATGACACGGCCAGAGCTGTTTTTTTGTAACATGTTCAAACGGATTTTTAAGGATTTTTCTTATTACAGTACTATTCCAAATTGTTAAATCCTCTGCGAGTGCCTGAAGCTGAGGAGGTTGGTTATTCATACTTGTAGGATATGCCAGCTGAACGAAGGAAGAAATATGCAAGACAGACTTGTGACTCTCTCTGTCTTGGATATTTCTTCCTTCGTTCAGCTGGCCATATCCTACAAGTATGGTAAATCCTTGTGTATTATTTAAGCAAAAGAGTTTGTTTTTCTTCTTCGTTTTCTTTCCTTCAAAAATATCAACTATAATGCTTCTTCAGACAATGTAAGTACACTAATAAATAAATGAACAAACGAAGCTTCTGGGTTACTTCACGTTCTAAAATGCTCAGCGCTCAGTAGTAAGCACAGGCTCATGTTACTATTGTATACGACGCACAACGGCGGTGGTCCCATACCAAGTCCCGCACTCCTAAATTTGGCTGCACTCTGTGAGCTACAGCATGCAAACAAGAAGGCACGAAATAATTAACGTTGTTCCATCCTTGGATTTCCTTGTTTTGAAGCATCTCCAGTTAATGGTTTTATCGATAATTCCTACATAAAAGTACGTGAAAAATATAAAAGTGTATTCTTATACCCATTCTCCCATATAATACACCCCAAACTTTAGCTGTACGTAGTATCGCGCACCGTGAATTCACGAGGGCGCCCATCAAACCACTCGGCCAATCTTGGCCGCGACACGATCACATGGTCGTGTTGCCGCGGGGTCGATCGAGATCTCGAATTCGGCTCCCGACGCGCCGCTTTCTCTCCTAGCCACTTGAGGGCGCTGCAGGCGCCCCCGTGGCAGGCGAGGAGAAACCTCCTCGCCCATCGATGGTATATACTCGGTGGGGCAGGGGGCGAGAGGCCTCTAAGAACTCCGGACGAGACCGAGACGCAGGCAGGCAAGTGGGTGGCGACCGGATCTAGGATATCGCGGGACGCGAGGCCTAAGGCCTTCTTTGTGTTTAGCGTTGGGCTTAACGCGCGGTTGTAAATATTTGTATAATGTAACTTGTATTTGTATTTTAGATTGAGTGTTTTGTAGCGTTGTGTGTTTTTGTACCAATAAACTGGGAGCGGAATCCCGCTCCCGTGAAAGAACCAGGCTGGACCCGGGTTGTTGACGGACCACGTGGGAAACGGCGAATCGGCGGCGGTACGCGAGATCCTACAAATGGCGCATCAACGTTGGGGCAGGCGAGCCGTAATTACGGTCGCAACGTCCGTCGACGACACTGCGTGAAAGTTCACGCGGGGCGGTCCCCCTGGTTGGCGGGTCTATACCGTGGCACTTTGAAGTTGGAAAAGGCACGTCCAAACAAGTGTTCGGGATGGCCGCGGGTAATTTCGCGCTAACAGATTTAATGTTTTTGGCTGACGTCGCGACGACACAAGCGGAAAAAGAGCGACGGCTCTCGGGGTTGGCGGAGGGGAACGCCGCGGAGATGACCGTAGTGCGGAGTCCGGAAACGCCGGCGGTATCGCCAGTAGTGTCTATGCCGCAAAGCACGGAGATGTCCCGTGAATCCACGGCGTTGGTTGCGGCGTTCGCTCAGGCCTTACAGAGCATGCAGAGGCAAACGCCACCGCCGAAAACCCTCATCCGCATTCCGGTGCCGGAGTACAGCGGACACAGCGATCGAGCTCTGAGCGCGACCGACTTCTTGCTGGAAATCCAGCGATATCGGAAGGCTACCGGCCTGACCGAGACGGAGACGCTAGGCAGGGTTCTGCCGGTGGCTCTTGTAGGCCCAGCAGCCAGGTGGCATCGCCTTGTGGGCGAGTCAGCCGGAACACTCGACGAGTTCACGGCCCTCTTCCGGCAAGGGTTCTTGCCGCCAGACTACCTGCCAAGAATGCGCAGGGAACTGGAGGAAAGAACGCAGGCTCCCGCTGAGCCCTTTGCTGAATACCTGCGGGCAATGCAGGAACTCCTGCAGATCGCCGATCCGAATGCTACGAACCAGGAGCAGGTCGAGCGGGTGGTGAGGCAGGCGCATCCCACCTTTTCGCGGTATCTGCGTGGGCGCCCATTCGGAAGTCTGAGTGAGCTCGCACAGGAGGCACGCAAGGTTCAGGCCGACATACTGGCGGAGCGCAGGTACCACCTTCCCCCAGCACCAATCGACACGCTCGAACCCCGATGCGCGTGGCACGGGCCGGTGCCACGTGGGTGTCGACGGGGGGAAGCCGCAATGGCGGCGGCCAGCGGGGAGCCGAGCGGGAATCCCTGGGAGCTCACAGATGACGCCTTGGAGCCAGGATCACGCCGAGGAGGGAGCGCGGCCGTCCACGCGGCGGAATTCCGGCCGACCGGCGCACCACGGATCGCCGCAGCCCAGGAGCAGTCTGCCGCCGACCCGCTGCCACAAAGGGGTGAGCGCATCGCACGTCCCACTGGGGAGAGTCCTATCCCAGGTTGGCGAGGCCGCTGCTTTCGGTGCCACGAAATCGGGCACTATAGGCGCGACTGCACAAGGGAGATACCGGGAAACGGAGGAGGCCGCCGATAAAGTTATCGGCGGCAAAACAGACCAACGAGCGGGTCCCCGACACCCCATCGACTGTATGCGTGCCGACGGCGTATCGAGTCGGAACAGTGACAAGCACCGCGGCCCCATTTATTTCCTTGACGGTGGCGGGAAAGGAGTTCGCAGCTCTTCTGGATAGCGGGGCTAGTGCGTCGCTAATTGGGGACGAGGTCCTCAGGCATCTCCAACAGAAGTCCGTTCGGGTGAGGCATGGGGAGACCACTTTCCAGTTGGCTTGTGGGTCGACGACCTCGAGGGGAGCAGTGCGTCTCGTGGTACGTTGGAATCAACGGGCGCAGAGACAGCGGTTCGTCCATTTGGCCGGGCTGACAGTACCCATCATTCTGGGACGGGATTTCCTGGCCCACACCGGCATCATCATTGACGTGGCAAGTGGCGGGTACCGAGAGGGGGCACATGCACCCCTTTCAAGTTTCCGAGAGCACTCTAGGGGGGCCATGGCGGCAGCGCTGGGAAAAGCGACAGAACAGGAAAGAACCGACCGCGACGACGCCATGAGTCACCCAACTCCGAGCTCCGCTGAGCACTGCGACGGAATGGGCCACCCGTTGGCCAATGCCGATGGACTGTCTCGACCAGAGCGAGAGAGGTTGGCGGCTTTGCTGCACAACTTTGACGAAATGTTCACCGAACAGCCGGGCTGCACTAAGCAGGTGCAACATCGCATTGAAACTGGGGACGCACGCCCTTGGAAGTCCAATCCGCGTCCTGTGAGCCTGGCGAAGCGAAAAGCGATAGATGCCGCAGTCGATGAGCTCCTGAAGTCGGGAATCATTCGGCGGTCATCAGGACCCTGGGGATTCCCGGTGGTTTTGGTGCCCAAGAAGAACGGAACATCGAGACTCTGCGTCGATTATCGGCGCTTGAACGCGGTGACCGTCAAAGATGCGTATCCATTTCCGAGCATCGAAGAAATCATCTCGAATCTGGGGAAGGCGAAGTATTTCACTACCCTCGACGCAAGCAAAGGCTACCTCCAAGTGGAGATGAGCCCGGGCGACGAAAGCAAAACTGCATTCGTGTGTCACCGAGGCTTGTTCGAGTTCACTCGGATGCCGTTCGGATTAACAGGTGCACCGATGACATTTCAGCGGTTGATCGACGGGGTGCTCGGAGATGCCAAGTGGCAGCACGCGCTCGCGTACCTGGACGACATCATTGTGTACTCGGAAACTTTCGAGGACCACCTTCGTCACCTCGAGGACGTGTTGCGCAAACTGCGGATCGCCGGCCTCACACTTAACCCGACTAAAGCCCAAATTGGAGCTTCTGAGATCAGCTTGTTGGGATTCCGGATCGAGAGAGGAAAAGTTTCCCCCGACGCGGACAAGTTGCGGGCGATCTTGGAGTTCCCAGTCCCTACCGATGTCGGGGGAGTGCGCCGTTTTCTCGGCATGATAGGATACTACCGAGCCTACATCCCGAACTGCGCAGCCATGCAGGCACCCCTCACGCAATTGCTGAGGAAAGCGGCTCCCTGGAGCTGGGAGGCGGCGCAGGAGGAGGCGTTCCTCCAGCTGACCGAGGCCTTGGCGCGTACAGCATCCCTCAAACTGCCAGACCTGAATAGGCCCTTCACGATCCAGACGGACGCCAGCGACCAGGGACTCGGCGCGGTGCTCTTGCAGGAGACAGAGGGAGAGATCCGCCCGGTGGCATTTGCCAGCCGGGCGCTGAACCCGGCAGAGAAGAACTACACGGTGAGTGAGCGCGAATGCCTCGCCATCATTTTTGCTCTTAAGAAGTTCGATCATTATGTCGAGGGGACGGAATTCACGATCGAGACGGACCATATGGCCCTCGCATGGCTCTCCCGAATCAAGGAACCCGCCGGAAGACTGGCGCGCTGGGCCTTGACACTGCAGAAGTACGAGTACCGAATTCGGTACCGGAGGGGCACGACAAATGTGGTGGCCGACGCGCTCTCCCGCGCACCCGTGGATCCCCCACCGCGCGAGACAGCAGACTGCGGAGGCGGGGCCATCCCCCGGGAGACGGGAAATCCCGCCTCGAGCTCCGCTCGCCACTGTGGCGGCGTCGCGCAGCTGGCTGAGGCGATTACCTCACTGGGACCGGCGTTCAACCGAACGGAACTGTTCGAAGCGCAGCAGCGCGATTCTTTTTGTCGCGCTATCTTCGACCGGCTCAGGCAAGAGATGGATCCTGACCAGACAGGCGGAGAGACGCTGCGGCACTCCGGAACACCGAGAGGGCCAAGTGCCACCGCCCAGGAGTCAGACATTGAAGCAGGTGAGCTGGAGTCTTACCTGATCGATGGGGACGGCGTCCTGCTGCGCTACTTCCCGAAAGAGAGCGATTCAAGTGAGTCGTTCAAGACCGTGATTCCCCGCGATCTCAGAGTGACAGCGCTGCGTCACTACCACGATGCGGACGGTCACGGCAGTGCACCGAAGTCGTGGCATAAGCTGCGCCGTTTCGCTACCTGGCCGGGCATGAAGGGGCAGCTGTGCCGTTATGTCCGTAGCTGCGCAGTGTGCCAAGAGCGCAAGCCCAGGGGCGGCAGACCACCCGGCCTGCTCGAGCCCATCGTGAGTACGCGGCCATGGGAGATCGCGGCCTGCGACTTGATGGGACCCCTGCCGCGGTCAAGCGGAGGCTATCAACATGTGTTGGTAGTCACTTGCCACTTCACCGGATTCGTCGAGATGTTTCAAATGCGGAAGGTGACAGCCAAGGGAGTCCTGAGCAGGCTGTCCGAAGTCTGGTGTCGCTACGGGTTCCCCGAGAGACTGGTGAGTGACAACGCCTCGATATTTTGCTCGAAAGTCTTCGCGGCAACCTGCCAGGCCCTCGGGATTAAGCATTGTAAGACTTCGTGTTACCATCCACAAGCAAATGTGACCGAGCGGCGGAACCGCGACATCAAGCCGCTGCTCGGGGCGTATGCTCGTAAGCAGCGGGACTGGGATCTGCACTTGGATTCGATTTCGTTTGCATTGCGGTCCAACCTCAACCGCAGCACTGGGTTCACGCCGGCGCTTTTGAACTTCGGCAGAGAACTCTCTACGCCGACCGATGCGGTTCTTCGCCCGCGACAGAGCGCGGCCAGAGCGGTGCCCTCGCACGAGGATTTCGCGACGCGCACAAGAGAGCGACTGTCGCGGGCGCTGGACGCCGCCCGCGGAAACAGGGCTCGCGCGCGGGCGGAGCAGAAGAACACCTATGACAAAGCGCACCGCGATGCGCAGTTCGAGGTGGGCGACACCGTTCTGCGGCGAAGTCACGTGCAGAGCGATGCGAGTAAGCTTTTCTCGGCGGCGTTGGCCCCCAAGTGGGTTGGCCCCTTTGTCATCGATTCCAAGAAGTCTCGACTGACATACACGCTGAGGGACCAGAATTCTGATCTCGTCCGCGGGACAGTTCACATCGGCGAACTGAAACCCTTTTTCCCCAGAGAAGGGGATGAGCCGGTCAAGCGGCCGCAAAGGGGCATTCGCGGGCACCAACGATCTCAGGAGTTCCTGGGACCACCGCGGCACAGCTACAACACGCGTAGCCGGAGGCAACCCGATGGGATCGGAACCTCGTAGAGTGCGTGGCCCGGGAAAGGGAAGAAGAGGGGGGAACGATCCGAAATCGGCGTTCCCGGCATTGTGTTTTTGTTTTTCTTTGTGGGTGGGGGAGGGGTGTCTCGGAACCCTCAGTGTTAGTTTTTGTTTCTTGTTTTTGCTGTGGAATGTTTTTCTTTTTTTTGTTTGTGCGGCGTTGCTGTTGGTGTTGGGGTACTGCTCCCTCGCTGGGCGCGCGCCTTGGACTTTTCCCAGCTTGTGCGTCATCTGCCCTGCGGCTGCTGCTTCGAGACGCAACGTGGTGTGCACCAAATGGTCCTCTCTGGGAGAGGATGAAAGGAGGAGTCGCAGTTTGGACAAACACCAGCCTGGGCTGAACTCCTCGTCTTCGGGCAGCGTACTCCCCGGCCGGAACCACAGCTCGGGGAGCCTCGTTGGACGTCCGCGACGCCACACAGGACGCCGGGGTGCAGTTCTCAGTGACATTGGACTTCCAGCCCCACATCGCTCCGGGAGGGCTGTCGCAGCTGGGTCACAACCACAGTCCCTCTCCAGTGCACCACTTCCTGGGGGGGGGGGGGGGGCAGTCTCATGGTGGCCAGGCACACTGCTCAAGGACCCCGTTGCCCCGGAGGTTGCCGCCAAGCCGAAGTCGACAAAGTCTACTGTGAGGTGTGCGGGGGCCGCGCGCCCCAGGTCTCGGGCGAACTGATGGACCTCAGTGAGGACGACCCATGGGACCAGCGGTGTGTGTGTGCGTGTGGGGGGTCTCCAGGCCAAACCAAGCGACGTTGTTTTCAGCAGCCTAGCCGTACGTCTGAATTCCGGCGTACTTCGATTTTTAGGAGAGGGGAGTATGGCGCACCGTGAATTCACGAGGGCGCCCATCAAACCACTCGGCCAATCTTGGCCGCGACACGATCACATGGTCGTGTTGCCGCGGGGTCGATCGAGATCTCGAATTCGGCTCCCGACGCGCCGCTTTCTCTCCTAGCCACTGGAGGGCGCTGCAGGCGCCCCCGTGGCAGGCGAGGAGAAACCTCCTCGCCCATCGATGGTATATACTCGGTGGGGCAGGGGGCGAGAGGCCTCTAAGAACTCCGGACGAGACCGAGACGCAGGCAGGCAAGTGGGTGGCGACCGGATCTAGGATATCGCGGGACGCGAGGCCTAAGGCCTTCTTTGTGTTTAGCGTTGGGCTTAACGCGCGGTTGTAAATATTTGTATAATGTAACTTGTATTTGTATTTTAGATTGAGTGTTTTGTAGCGTTGTGTGTTTTTGTACCAATAAACTGGGAGCGGAATCCCGCTCCCGTGAAAGAACCAGGCTGGACCCGGGTTGTTGACGGACCACGTGGGAAACGGCGAATCGGCGGCGGTACGCGAGATCCTACAGTAGATCGCACTGAGGTCGATCTGACGGTACTAACTTTCGCGGAAGGCTTGAAAGCCGTGTGGTACAACTTATTAAAATAGCTAATTTACGCGTTATTGCCTCTCAAAAAAGAAAAAAAAATCGGGGGTCTTTTGGCCCTACTGCAAAGCCTCAGTTTTTTTTCGTGGTCTTTGATACGTACTTTAGTTATTTAATAAGTTATATCGCACCGTTATCAAGCCCCTCCTAAAATTTGGGGCCGTCTGTTCGACTATAGTGCGGTGTACGTCGAATTGAAGTTTTGGGGTGCATTATATGGGACAAAAGGGTGTAAGGTGGCACCCTTTTTTAGAGTGTATAACTGTAATTAGTGTTGCTCATGACCGTTCCATACCACGTTGTTCGCTTATGCACCAAAGAAGTGTTTATACTAAACGAACTCGTTTAGCGATAAAGCCGTAGCCACTGCTCATGCACGGGAACTTGTATATTTTTTTTAAGTCAAGCATCTGCGCAGCTCTGCCTTTGCATGACGTCAGAGAGAGATAGAGATGTATAAAGTGACTCCCACATTTTGCACGTGTAGCAAACAATGGGCGTGTAAACAGTTATCCTCAGCAGTTAATTGTGCAGCGTGGGCGAAATGGAATGAACGCACTTTAATCTGGCCGCATAAATCGGTTCCTTAACTTATCGCTCAGGTGATTTACTACAGAGGTGCCTGAAGTTGGTGGAAGCTTTCGCTAGAATTGTGGAAGGATGGACTTACCTGACTAAATCAAGAAAAAAAAAAAACTATGTTTTCTCAATACTTTGCATGTATACACTAAAAAAGTAGTATGCTTTACTTTTGCGCTATTTTGGGCCAAATGAAATGAAAAATAGGTGAGCCAATTTTATTTAAATACATTTCACAAATTGTTCAGTCGCAGTAAACGCCAGGATACCCCACAACAATTTTCTGGTGATTTTGAGATAAAAGGTTTAGAGATAAGTTTTCTATATACAAAACCAGTTTTATTTCTTTCTTCTTTTGGCTCCGGAGGTTTTATCTATTTATACTCTCAATTAATTAATGCACAAGCTTCGACCACCTCTGTAGCGAATCCCAGCGCGATAAGTCCAAAATCGATTTATGCGATCACTTTAAAGTGCGTTCAATCTATTTCGCCCAAGCTGTATAATCTAGAATGTGACATGTACTTATTAAGACATTTTTGTTAAAACATGAGCAACACGTAAAAAGCCGTCTGTGATGAAGAAAAAAAAAAAAAAAGAAACTCCGCTCGGCGTTTTGTTTCGTCTGCCTCGCTTTGTAAAACGATCTCTTCCCCCCTAGCTCATACCTCACCTCTACCTTCCCATTTCCTCTTCGGTTTCACGTTCATCGCAGATGCTCGCCAACACAAACAAGCCTTGTTCAGCCACACGTGAGGCAGCGGAAAGCCTCAAATAGTACCGAACGTTATCAAGCGCAAAGGTCCCCTATCTTTGGTCGGTTAATAGACAACGACCTAGATACGCCTGCTACCCTCGACATAGCGCGGACGCTCACTCCCCGTCGCGAACCCACTAATTTCGACATCTGTATTGCCGAGCATAGGAGCTATAGCGTCTGCAATGGCTCGATTACGGAGCGTTTAGCAACCGCATGTAAAAGAAAAACAAAAAGAAGCAGGGAAGCCTCGTCTTTCGCAATCTTGCTGCCCAACGAGAGAACTCGTATTCCGACCTTCTTGTGTTTGCTTGTTTTTCGCAGAAGAAGCGGTGCGCCGCAATCTCCTTGAAGTGGCCTCAAAGTATGTCTGGCGAGAACGAAACGCAGAGTTTACGCAACACCGCAAAGCCGGCGACCGCTCATTGCTGCGCCATGAGGCATCGACGTGTCCTCGCGGTCCTGTGCGTGGTCCTGGTGGTCTTGAGCCTTGTGCTGATCGGAGTCTTCGCCGTTCCGCAAAAAATGTGAGTATAACCTCCCGATAGAACGCGCACTCAGCATAGAACTGAAAGCACCAAAAACGCCAGAAGTATAGTCAGGAAGACAGCAGAACGCGCGTTGGGTGTCTTCTTTCGACCTAGTCTAGCGCACTGTGCTCTCTTCGCTTGTTCTTGTATAGCACATTGTGATGTCTAGTTCCCTTATACATAGCTTGCATATGACATCGTTCGCGGCCATGCCAGTATTTTATGCGCCACTAGCGTTCTGTTCGCCGTGTTATACCCGTGCCACACGGGCGACTCGAATGTCATTTACAACGAATGCTATTTGAGCGGCCAATCAGCGCGTGACACTCCGGGCGTAGCGCATTCCACGCGCGACAGATTGCGAGCTGATTCGCCGATCACATAAATGTAATTCGTTGTAAATGGCATTCAAGTTGCCCGTGTGGCACTGGTATAAGTTTCACACTGCAAAAGTTGTGGTCCTAAGAAACCACTCAATAGAAATAACGGTCGGCACCCAGCAATGGCGACCCTTGCAAGCTATGTATAAGTGAGTATTGACTCGCGGCCATAGCTGTGCCCACAGCTGCTGAGCGCGTGCCGACGTCGAGCTCGTTCCGACTTCCGAGCGTACGCAGTGAACGGCTCACTCAAATATGGCCACCACTGAATAGGCTCTATACACTTGTTGGTCAAACTCTGGTGTCCTTGCTTGTCCTTGATTGGCTCATTATAATACCTTGTATCCTTTTACTTGTCAAGAAAATTGTTGTCTTTAATCACCTGGACTAGTTTATAATTGCGGTGGCCCGTCTACTTTTTTCCTCGACCTTGTATAATGCACTGTTGTATCTTTTTCAAGTGTATACTTTTCAAGTAAAAAAAAAAGGGGTGGGGGTCCTTGTCCAACCCCAGTGCCTTTTTTCACTTGATCATGTCGAGCGTACTGTGTTATCTTCACTTGAACTTGTGTAAAGCACTTTAGTGCCTTCACTTGTATTTATCCTTATGGCATTTCAGCTCAGTTAGGTATGGAAAAGCACATATATTCCATTCACTCTTAAAAAGGTCGTGCACTGTGTTCGGATTGGAACATTTCTCACTTTACGCAAGCATACTGGACTACGCTGACACATGTATACTCGCGTGCTAAGACCTTGGCCCGGAAGCTTTCTTATTGCGGTGTAATATTGAGGATACAGGCAGGCCAACTTTATTTCTCTCCTCTAGACCTCGACGAGCGCAGGAGAGCCGTCGCGGTACGGAATTACATGGGAAAATGAAGTGACATCCATGTTAAGCAAGGTGGTCCCAGATTTATGGTGGAAGCATTGTCCTTCAGAAGGGCGTTCCAAGGAACAACGTTTCTGGAACGCGTGCATTTTAGGACCGCGTTGTTTTTGGGAAGAGAAAGTCGTCACATTTGCGAGGAAGCGGCAGAAGAATCGGCATTTTATTTTGCTTTTGTTTATATAACTGCAATTTTACTTGAATTTTATAATGATTAGTTTTTTTTTTTTTTGTATTCTTGACAATTTCGTTTTCCGGCTTCAAAAGGAGGGGACGTTTTCGAGATGTATAGTGGAAGCCAAAGAGATGGAACGATTGGGGGGTTATTGTGGCGACACAACACGTGGATCGTTGTAGGTATCTTTACTTGCTTGTTTTATTTTATTCACGAATCATGCAGTACAATCTTTCAGTAAAATACGCAAATGAAACGTTAAAGAAGATGGGAAACAATTTCAGTGCTCTGCTTAAATTATTTGGGAGTTGGTGTTTCGGCCTTTCTGAAGTAAAGAACAAAAAAAAAAAAACGCATTTGCCTGCATGTCCTAGTTTTTTATTTTAAAAATGGAAAAAGATCGAGGTTTTCGGCACCTCTCAACTCTTTCGTCATCTTCCGAGTCACGTGCGCTATGGCGTCAATAGTAGTGCGCGGGGTTCCGATGAAGCTCTCTCTCTAGAGCCATCAGTGAGCAGCGAGAACTCATTCGCTCGCGACCACGAGACCACGTGCTGGCCCAGCGCGAACAATATGGTGAAAGAAGGAAAGCCTCATCCGGGTATGGCCACCCCTTATCTGCCCCCGTCCCCCTCCGGCTTTTGGTGGCTGTTCGCAGTGCGGTTCGGCTTCGGGGTAGCAGATAGAGCTGACGGTTTTGTGAACCTAGGATAGATAGCGCCACTAAATCTCCGTATAAAAACATTTTGTCGATGATACCAGGTTTTTGACGCATTTATGTTTATATTGGAACGGCAAGTTTTATAGGAAAGCTACCTTTTCTCAAGCAGGTATTCGCACAACTTGCTATCTTTCTACAAGACCCCATTGACTTCATGTCGCGTGGTTCTTATGGCCGCCGCTCGCGGCTGCAGGTCGGGGAATATTCTGATTATTGCCTCGTGATTACGTGGCGGAATCGCAACGTTACGAGGGAAGGAGGTGTCTTTTCTGTTCTTCGTGACAAGGTGACCAATGTCAAAAGTTGAAGACGCCAGGTTAAAATCGTTGCTCAACTTCTTTCATGTAATTACTCGTTAATACATAAGAAAGGTAAAGCCGGTGTCACATTGCCTATACATCATACGAAAAAAAAAAAACAGTCTGCAAACAGATTCGAACGCAAGTCAACCCCAGTTCCGTGCTTCGACCGCCGCACGGCACTGAGTTCGAGGAGAAAACTTGGCACGCGGCATTCGAAGCTCGGACTTTGCGGTGACGCGTGCTTGCAGACTGTCTTGTACATGATGGGTTCGAGCAGTGTGACCCCGGCTTAACGGAAACGCGTTCTTTTCGAACCACTGGAACTTGTAACGAGAACTCGATCCAAAAATAAGAAGGAACGAGGAACGAGCTTTCGTTTTTGTTTTGGAGAAACGTGTACAACACTGGGTTGAACGCATCAAGAAGTTAGAGTAGATATGTTGCGTTTTATACAGAGCCTTATAAATGTCAGGGCGATGGGGTTATAGGATTTAGCCTTCAAAAAAGAGTATTGTAGACAGCTCCGCAGGCGGTGGCTGATGCAACTGGCCGCCCCGTAGAGCCGTATCTGTACATTTTCGGTAAAGTGCGGTCCAACCCAGGCCGGATTCCGGTTTTCTGGAGGCGGAACATATATATATTTTTTTGTTTTTTGTTTTATAACTTCTGTAGCCCGTTGGGGGTCGAAAGTGTGCGCTTGTGCTTGGACGACGCACCGCCGAACAGGCGGCTGGAGCGACCGATCAACTGACGTAACGGCGGTTTTCCAGGCGGTTATAATCACAGTGTGTGTGTTGTCACCAACATCGGCCAGTGGCAATCAAGGAGGAGGAAAGAGGGGGGGGGGGACGAGGCGACGAATTTGAGGGGTTTCAGAAGGGTGGAAAGGTGGGCTAGTTGGTAATTATTCATCCTGATTTAAAAACGTACAAAAGATGAGGGCAGAGTAAGAAAACACGTACGACAAACAGGCGCTCACTCGCAACTATGTTTATTAAAATCTCAAAAACAAAACAAAAAAGTCGAGCGGTTTTTTTCTTAGCTCTGGCCGCAGCGGGGAAAAAAAAAAAGTGCAGTGATTTATGTTACCGGCCCTGGCCGGGGGGGGGGGGGGGGGGTGAGTACTTTTCGTGTGAATTTTTAGTGACTTCCAGGAGGGTAATGCAACAAAAGTGACTGCATCTTAAGCCTCCGTTTGTCATTTTGTAAACTCTCCAAGAAAAGAACCCCCCCCCCCCCCCCCCTTTCCTGTCCGGTCATTGCGGGACCGGAAAGTTCAAATGAAGCGCGTAACATATGTATTTATTTATTTATTTAAATACCTTAAGATCCCTGAGTCAGGGTATTACACAAGGGAGTGGGTTAAAATAGCGAGGTTAACATTTGGCGGAACGAATCGATGTCTTGAGCAGAGACGATGGCTTCGGGCAGGCCGTTCCAGTCCACAGATGTCGCCGGGAAAAAAGATTTAAGGAATGCTGTATTTCTAGTGAAAAAAAGGCCAACTTTTGCATGGTGGTAAATGCGAGGTGATATGCGATGAGGTGGCAAGATGAATGAATTGTGTAGATGATCGTCGAAGTAAAACCTGTAGAAATGACATAATTTAGCGATGCGCCTGCGTGAACACAAAGGGGTCAATGATAAATTTTGTTTAAGTTCAGTAACACAAACAAACCTAGAGTATTGAGACGTTATGAAGCGAGTGGCACGAGTTTGAACTGATTCAAAGTCGGATGCAAGGCATTTTAGATGGGGGTTCCCATATTGGACAATGCATATTCTAGTTTCGGACGTACCCATGTGACATATGCAAGTTGCTTCACAGATGAGGACGCGAGACGAAGATTACGGCGCAAGAAACCAAGAGTGCGGTTTGAGTCAGAAATGATAGCATTATTGCGGGTTTTCCAAGAAAGGTCGTCGTGAGTGAAGTGAACGCCAAGATACTTGTAACTCGACACGCAATCAATATTAAGATTACCAACAGAGTAGGAAGAGTGAAAATGTTGACGAGTTTCATAGAACGAGAGGCATTTGGATTTTGATGTATTTAGGGCCGGTTGCACCAACGCCGCTTACCTTAACCCAAAGCGGCACTTTCCTAAGCCGGCTTAGCGCCCTAAACCGAGCTTAGGTAAGCACGGGTTTAAATTCCGGTTGCACCAACGTTAAGCCGGCTTTACAGACGCGCCCCTAGCTAAACGCTGGATTTGCGTAGGGAATCTAGGGACAAACAGAGCAAACTAGGGAACGCTCAAAGCGACGAATACGATTGGCGGAGAGAAATCACGTGATGTAAACAAAAAAAAAAAAAAGAAAAGAGAAACTGCCGTAGTAGTTGTCGTATGGTGAATTCCACTCGTAGATCTGGAGCGCTTTCCAAAATCCGCGAGGGAGGCAAAATTCCGCTCCGTGGGACCCGCTCCGAATCGACGAGGGGAAGATAAACTTGCATTTTTGGAGCGACCTCCCCCACACCCCTTTCCCCCTGCGCCGTACAAAATGGCCGCCTGCTCGAACTTGACCAGCCCACCAACGCCTCAGCCGGCTAATCTTTCCGACGACCAGTGGCGACTGTCACTGCTTAGCTGCAGAAGTAACACGCGACACAGACCGGGCGAAATTATACGTACCACGGCGCCCATGTCACAAATAACGAAGACGTCCGCGTTCGGCACCGTCACGTACCTTTCGGCCGCCTCGAAGCGGCGGGGCACGGACAGATGCCAGCGGTGGAGTTCACATTTGTAGTACGACTTTAATAAAAACAGAGGTAACAAACCATCACTTGCGCGGTCGTTGCCTAACCACTTCTTGCTTTATTTCACGGGAAAACGCCGACGGAATGCAGTGCAAAAAGGTAAACAATCACTGGCTGCAGAATGAATAGGCCTAACCTTGCGTCTGCCTCCGGCTTTTCTGTCGTTCCTTTTCTCGTTCTTCCTCTCGCGAATCGCGATCACAAAGTCAGCGCTTACGATTTGCCACGCTCCACATTCCAGGCTTTTTATCCCCGATCTACGCGAAGTAGAAGCGTTCGAGCCGTCACAATCCAGAGTAAACAACCGACGCACCCGAACAGATCCAACTCCACGACCCGACCGGCCCGCCGACTGCGCCGACCTCTCCAACCTCGCCGCGCATGCGCGCCGCCGATTTAGACGGAAATCACGTGGGCCGCTCTATCAACTTCCGGAGAGATCTGTGAAACCCCGTAGAGCAAGTTCGGCGGAGTTTGGGGCGCTCCGTGGAGCGGGCGCTGCCAGAGATCTACGAGCGGAAGATGACCAACTTGAGCCAGATCTGCGAGCGGAATATGCGCGCTCCAAATGGAGCGCTTTTGGAGCGCTCAAGATCTGCGAGCGGAATTCACCAGTAGGTGTCTGCTTTTCGCTGTATTTCTTCGGTGAGTAACAAATTAAAGGTCTCCAAATTCAATCATTTTTTCGTTTAACTTTCAATAACAGAAGTCAAAGCTTCAATAAACACGAATGCTCTTTACATCTGTGATTGTGTGTTTAATATCGGTTGATAACAGGATATTTTGACAGTGGTAGTAGTTTTCGTGCTCACATTTTGAGGCGGAGGAGCCATTGGGGGCCCCAAAACTCACCGAACGCGAGAAGGACACTATACTCACTACATCGCTGAAGACAAAATATCATGGATATAAGTAGGCAGGTAAGATGACTACTAAAATCAAATCAAGCCTGAGACCGATGAAGTTCAAAACAGTGACGAACTCGCCACGGCAGCTGCGAAAATGCCCGGAAATCGTCGAATAGAAGTCGTCGAGAGGTCAAGTCACGAGACCTTGCATCGACGGTACTCGTTGCTATCAGCAAGGTGACAGAACTGCACTGTACCGTCGTTGAACATCCGCTGCAGCCTCAAGCGGACTTCAGTTTCACACTGTCGAGTTCAGAAAAAAAAAAAAAAAAACTCCCACTAGTACATCACATCGCGCCGATAAGAACGGTCGTCTCTTCGCATCACCTGCCCCAGCCTGCCCCGATACAGCAATGAACGAATCTAACGTAGTAGTCGTTACGATTTGTCGTCGCCGCGAATGAAAGATATAAAGCAAAATATTCCTAAAAAATCGCGATCACCAAAAAAGTTACGGAGGACACAACAAGGCGCAACTTTCAACTGAATTTTATTGAAAACGTGTTCCGGTATATAGTCTCAACCATCGTCACAATGACAACAAACGACAAAAGTAAAGGGAAAACACCATCACAGAGCACAACTCGGAAACAACAGTATCTCGTTCTCAGGAAACGAATGAAAGATATAAAGCAAAGTATATAAAAAAAATGCGATCACCAAAAAGTTACAGTTATGGAACGATACAGTTTTCTGAAGCCAAGATTCTACTCGCGAGATAAGGAAAATTCACTGAAGATTGTCTCAAAACTCAGAAAACGAAAGAAATTGAATTTTCGCTGTTTTATTACTTAAAAGCGCCGCAATTTAATGCAAACGGCAGAGGTGTCGGCAATCAGCTGATCGCCGAGATCATGTACTGCCACTATTCAACGCGCTGATCAGATTGAAGGATACGCGCTGCAAGTGTAAATAAACAAGGTGGTAAATAACAATACGTTACAGCTATGCGAAAATTAGAAGGGTACATACGAATAAGCTCGTGGACAGAAGAACCAACGGGAATACAGACGTGAGCCCCACAGCTCCGTACGTTTCTCGGTTAGGGCTAACACGCCCTGCAAGTGGAGAGCCAACTTGAAAACAGGGGTCGATCAACACTTCACGCGACAATATTTTGCATCCTTGTCACAATCGAAAGTCATTTTGTCGAAACTTTCACGCTGATGTAGCCTAAAACACTTTGCACAATCAATTTCGTCCACCGCGTCGACCGTGACAAACCAGCCGCCATGTTTTTAATCCAGGATTAAGAAACAACCAGAAGCAAAGCGCCCAATGTTGGGCGCTTAAGTTAAGCGTAGTTTAGTGCTAGGTTTAGCGATAAGCGAGTTTGGTGCAACCGAACGAAACCGAAACTTAGCTTAAGTTCCCGGCTAAGCTCCGCTTTGCGCTAAGCGACGTTGGTGCAACCGGCCCTTAGTAGCATTTTCCGCTTTGAACACCAAACGTTAATTCGGTCTAGATCAGCCTGTAGGTTATGCAAGTCATCTGTGTTAGATATGGCTCTGTAGACTACGCAGTCATTAGCAAAGAGACGAGCGTTAGAAGACAATGAGAGAGGGAGGTCATTAATATACACGAGAAAAAGTAGGGGTCCAAGAGCAGATCCTTGCGGTATACCGGAGGTTACAAGAGCGCTTCGGGAACGACAGTTGTTAATTTGCACATGCTGGCTTCGAGAGGTGAGAAAGCCTTCGATCCAGCTAGCTAGAATTGAAGAGTCAAGAGACAGTGTGGACAGCTTTGCTAGTAGAAGTTTATGGGAAACGCGATCAAAAGCTTTAGAAAAATCAAGAAAAATGGCATCAACTTGGTGACACTTTTCTAGAGAAGAATGAATATCGTGACAGAAAGCTGCCAGCTGCGTTTCGCATGAACGGTGTTTCCTAAAGCCATGTTGATTGGGGAAAAAGGATTTATTCTGTTCCAGAAATTGCATAACTTGAGAATGAACGCCATGTTCCATGAGCTTACATCATACAGAAGTTAATGATATGGGCCGGTAATTTAGAGGGCAGTGCGCATCGGCATGTGCTCCAACCGGCCGTGCGACCTGTCGCAAGGACCGTCGTGCACGACAGGTTTGGCCACACCGAAGAGTCGGACGACGGGGGGGGGGGGGGGGGGGGGGGGGGGCGGGGCGGGGGGGGGGGGGGGAGGGGGGGGGAGGGGGGCTGGCTCCGGCATGTGTTTGACCATAGCCTCCATAGAGGAGGCTATGGTCAAACTTACCCGGACCACGCGGATTTTTTCGGTCGCGCAGCCGTCACCTAGCTGTGTTTGGAGATTTGTCTTTGTCCTTTGTACCTCTTGTTCTCCTTCTCCAAGGATTATTTGCATCATTAGATTGAGTTGTCACCACAAAAGGACGGTCTCAGGATCGATTTCATTGCCCTTTTAAGAGAGGGGACCGCCAAGAGGACTACCTTCCCTGCAGGAAATCGAGGCTGTACGTCGGCCTTTAAAGGGACACTGACAGGGTATTTATGCACACTAAGTTTTTTTTTTGAACATGACCTATAATAGTCCAACTACCCAAAACAAAATTTGCGTCTCGAACTTTGGCCTATAATAGTCCAACTACCCAGAACATAATTTCCGTCTCGAACTTTGTTTTCTTTCCGCCCAGAAAGAGCCAGTAAAAGTTTTTCTTTTGGTTCTTTGTTCTTCGTGCTTCCATGATGATGATGGTCCTCGGCGTTTTCTGTTGGTGCCGCCAATTCCAGGAGCCGTTAGATGGTTGACGTTTTCCAAGGTGTTTATTAGTTCGAATAATTACTGACTCTGTACGTTCGTTACAAAAAGTCAGGGACCCGGCATCATTGCTGCGCGCCTCCAAGTCTGCGTGCGCGCCCAGCTCATACGCCAAAATCGTCCTTCTCTCGCCCGACACGGGCCTTTGTAGGAAAGGTCCTCCTCTCCTTCTGGCCAGGACCGACCAATAATTTTATAACAGAAGAAAATCACGTGGTATACACCTGTCCAATAAACGTCCGACAGTAAATATAATACCCCGTCAGTTCTCCAACCGCCAGAACCGAATTCCGTGTCTAATCGGCCCGTGCATTGTTCGCCGCGTGCGCACCTGAGCGCCGACTGCCCGGATCGGGTAACACGCGCGCTCCGAACACTAGCTCTCAAAAGTCTCATTGGACATATTATCTCGTTTCTATGTGAAGATGTCGTCCGCCTGCACTAAACATATTTTCCGTCCACTTTTTTTACCAAATAGGTACTGCCACCTGGACGCGCGACTGAGTGGCTAGAAAACAACGCGTTCGCAAGACCTCCACTCGACACCCAAAACGGCAGCTAGATCCTGTTGGCCCATTGAGACGCTGTGTCCCACTACGGCTCCACCTAGGGTGCCTTCATGTGCGCTTCGCACATGAAGGCTCCCTAGCTCCACCAAACTTCGCTTTTCTCCCCAGTGTAGATTATCTTGGTTCCTCATGTTGATACAAAGAAGTCATCCGCTATCTTTCTCTTTCGGCCAAAAGGAAAGCAAAGAAAGAGCTAAGAGAAAAAAAGAAAAGACTGCGCAGAGATCTGCCACACCAGCTCCCGTGCACTTTGACTTTCTTTTGTATTTGTTCTTTGTTGGAAGGAAACAATTTGAACTCGGGAGGTTGCCTAATATTGTTTGCACGGAGAGTCCGATTCTTTGTATCAGTGTGTTTCCCCCTTCGTTGTGGGCGAGCAAGCTGACGAGTTACAATTTGCAAACAACCAAATTACAAAAAAAAACAAAAAAAAAAAAAAACTTCACCAAGGTTTCAGGTGACGTGAAAGGCCTTTGAGCATCTTAAGAATGTCCGTCCTTGCGTTTAGTAAATGCAGGTGACAGTGTGATTCCGCTAGAACTTACCTTAGAGCAAACAAAAAAAAAATATATATATATATATATTACGATTTTCTTTCTATATTTAAAGTTACCACACTTTTCCTCCGCGAATTAAAAAACAAACAAAAACACTTTCAGCCTTTTCACTTTGGTGAAGAAGGAAGAGCAGCGTAGCTGTAGCTTCTGTTCTCGGTGGTGGCTTTCCAGGCGTGCGATCTGCTCTTCTTTCACATGGGAATCTGAAGCGTTCGACGCAGCGGAACTTTAAACGATAGCAGCCTCGCGGCGGTTGCGGAACCATTCGCGCTGCTGCGCCCATCGCCGCTCGTTCCATTCCCGCTCTTCTTCCGCCGAATAAATGTTTCCGCCATCTATGAGTGACGGCAGCAACCAGTTGTCTGGTTGCCGAGGCTGAAAAGATTGCTGCGATCTATGAGCGACGGCGGCAAGCAGACAACCGGCAAACAGAACACTCTGGACAGCTACCGCCATCTATGAGTGACGGCAGCAACCAGTTGTCTGGTTGCCGAGGCTGAAAAGGTTGCTGCGATCTATGAGCGACGGCGGCAAGCTGACAACTGGCAAGCAGAACACTCTGGACAGCTACCGCCATCTATGAGCGACGGCAGCAACCAGTTCTCTGGTTGCCGAGGCTGAAAAGGTTGCTGCGATCCATGAGCGACGGCGGCAGGCAGACAACCGGCAAACAAGACACTCTGGACAGCTACCGCCATCTATGAGCGACGGCAGCAACCAGTTGTCTGGTTGCCGAGGCTGAAAAGGTTGCTGCGATCTATGAGCGACGCCGGCAAGCAGACAACCGGCAAAAAAGACACTTTGGACAGCTACCGCCATCTATGAGCGACGGCGGCAACCAGAGTGTTGTGTCGACCACGGGTGTCGACACTTGTTTGGTACCGGACACGATCCTGGGGAAACAAGCCCTTTACAGCTCTGCTGTAAAATGTAACAGATTACAACCATTCCCTTACTCAAAAAAGTAAAGAAATTACTTTGCAGTTACTTTCTGAAATATGTAAATATTCCCTTACAAAGTTACTGATAAATGTAAGGAATTACAAGTAATTCCGTTACTTGTAACTGATTACGTACAAGTCTGTGTAGCTGTCTCGTTCTTTTGCATGTTCTCGTCTTGTAATTAATTTCTCAAAGACTGTAAATTTATAAAACGATATGACTATATACATTTATGTCGCACTCATGCGAAACCCCGGGTGAGAAAAAAAACTGGGATTATCAGCTTTCCGAATAGGAAGAATAACCTAGCTTTAATGAAAAAAAAAAACACATATGTACCACAAGAATCATATGCCACAATCTCATACAAAAGATCCATATAAAAATATAAAAATTAACTAGTTTTATTAGCTGATGTCTCATGGTTAGGTGGGCGGAGACAACCTCTCTTATCTTATACAGGTATTGGCAGACTTAGAACACAGAAAAAGTTGTTGGTGCTGTGCGCCACATCTATTTAATTATTTTTTAATACATAAAACGGAACAATCCAATTTATATGTCATTTGGCAGGGGAGGTACGGTAGACAACCATGGCCAACGTCAAATTCGCTTGTGCATTCCTCATTGAGAAAAAATGCATATAACATCCGATATGGTTCCTTTATTTGGTAATATGCGATATGAGTTGTACGGGTGCATACGTATTGTTTTGTGTTTATTAAGTAGGTCATTGATATTTGAAATCACGGTCGCGCTTATAAACACGGAAAAGATAGAAGAACAAAAAAACACAACGCGCTAACTTCAACGGATGAAATTACCCGCATTGCGTTGTCTCGTCATTCCGTCTTGTTCGTGTCTAAAAGCGCGACCATGACTTCCAAGATTCGGCATCGACTCGCCCGACAGTCAGCATCAAAATATAATCCTTCTTGGACGTTGTTCTCGAATATGGATGGCCGTAAACGTCCGTATAATTCGGTACTTTCATCTCTGCAGAAGCAGCCATGTTAACTACGATGGCGTCGGACCTCTCTACCTGAGCCCGCTCATCGCCCGTGGTGAGATTCAGGCAGCCCGAGACATGAGTGCCGTGGACTTGTTCAGGGTCCAAGACGAGGGAACTCAGGCCTACGCGGGACTCATCACCGTCAACGAAACTTTAGAAAGTCACTACTTCTTCCTTCACCTCAAAGCGAAGGTATATTTGCCTGCTCTTTCAAGAGATGCATGCCTTTGTAGTATTACAATTTACACCGGGTCCGATCGAGGAAATGAAACGCGATTATCGATCCTGTATAAATTAACCACGCATCGAAGAAAGCTGAAACCGTGCGAATGTGACCCTAACGGTGATAATGAAATGCGAAACTATCATTACGTGACTTGAGGTGAATAAAGTGAAGCAAAAAGAAAACAATATTTCTCTATGACTTGATGTCCACTATAAGCCTATGACATTCACCTAACCCAAAAATTACATTGCGGGCGTCCGTAGCATATATTTCAGTGAAAGAAATTTACCAGCGAGACAATATATGTTTTTTTTCCTTGCTGACATTTTGTTTCCACTGAAATAAATGTACAAGTGTTCATAATGTAATCTTTGTTTGTATGATAAATATTAGGTTTCAGACGACGTCATCTAATAAAGACGATTTGTGTACCTTTTCTTATTAAAATAAGTGATCTCAAACTCCCGAGTTCTATTACAACTGCTAGCATCACCAACTCATGGAGCTTCAGATTTCTTCAGTGCGTAGTTTATTTCTGTGGGTTGAAAACTCGGTGTTACTTTCTCGATCGGACGCGTCAGATCCATTCAAATTATGTATATTCCTGAAGCGGAGCAAAACTCTGTCTATATTGTATTTGGTGGCATTACAACTTTCATCGTCTCGCATATCATGGTGGGTTTCTACTAAGTTATACTTAGCGAGATATCGGTGATAAGCAAGGTGCCCTCTATCATGTCGGAGGCGTGAGAGAAACACGAGTGGCAGGACGACTCAATCTTTGACGTCAGTGCCCTGGCGCGGATAGCGCGAAAACTTCACATTCGGCATTTGGAAATTGTGTTTTTTTTTCTTCACAAATACATAGTTCCCAAGTTTCGAATTTTGAAGGCAATGCCCAGGCATCGTTTTCAATCGTTTCAGATAATAAAAATATAGGATTTTGACCTGTCAGTGCCCCCTTTAAGAAACGAGGGGCGGGGCTTATTATGTTAATGCCTCTTGCTTCGCGATTGCTTCCTTGGTGCTCTGATCGGCTGATGCTGCAATCTCATTAGCTGCGGAGCGATAGTCAGATGCTCAGGACTCGACACGCTGCGTATTTCTTCAGCTGTCAGCGACTAAATTCAAGAACGATTTTTGAAGGACAACCGTTTTATCTTCGCAGAAAAACACCTCCGGAGCACCGCTCCTCCTCTGGCTTCAGGGCGGCCCGGGCAGCTCCTCCCTCTTCGGACAGTTCATGGAGAACGGACCACTTGGCATCGATTCTCAAGGCCACATATTCCGGAGGATGGACACCATCCAAGAGTTCGCCAACGTGGTGTACTTGGACCAGCCAGCGGGTGCCGGATACAGCCGCACCGGTAGCACCGCAGGTTACGCCAAGAGCATCGAAGACCTTGTGGAGTACATCCACCTGTTCCTACAACAGTTCCTGGTGTTGTTTCCTGAATACCAGGGCGCCGAATTCTACGTAGCCGGAGAGTCGTACGGAGGTAGGTCGCTACGAAAGGAATACTCTACCGAACGAAAGGACCACCGGATTTTAAACAAACCTCCCGGTGCGGAAACATTGGAAGCCATGTCCGAGCTATACTTTGTCTCGCCTTAAGTCCGAACGCAGCTGACGCTAAAAGGCGAAGTTGCCTATCAAACAGCGTGAAAAGTGCAAGCCTGTCGGCCTTTCTTGCACACGATTGGTTAAGCGATAAAAGAACCGGTGCAGAAACATGAGAAACATCACGTGGGTACGCTTTTGAAGCTGGTTGATTGTCCCTTGTAGCGTCTTCAGGTGAAACGCAGTATAGTGTTATGTGAAATAACAGATAAGCGTATTTAAGATAATATACTACAGCATGTACACAAAATCTTTCGAGGTGTTTAAGATGGCCCGCAAAGATCGGTTTCTTGACGTTTCATTTACTACGAGGTGTTAGCGGGTGGTAGAAGATTACCGTGAAAAAAAAAATAACTTACCTCGTCCACAAAAAAAAAAAAAAAAGAAGAAATACCTGTTGCGGGCGTTTGACGCCGCCACTTCGCAGATGATGCACGCGTAGAGAAAAGTGCTGCCAACAGCGGGCGTACGCCGCATCGAGGAAACGCCGGCTGATTCGGGTTCACACCAGACGATCTCACACAAAGAAGCCAAATCGGCCGGTACTGCCTCAATGCGGCGTACGCCATCTGTCGGCAGCGCTTCTCTCTACGCGTGGAGTGGTGATGGTGCAGTGACTTCCTGCATTTGTTAAGGGAACCATGAATTGATTTTTAACTTTCACTAAATACTACTTCGAATCACTTCTTAATGTTGCTAACTAAATAAACTTGAATAGTTTTTCTCTCTATGTAATGGCGGCCGCCAAACAAATTCGAGAAATATGAGCATCGTTTATCGTCTCACGTCGGTGCCAGAACAAGCGGCCACGTGGCCTGGTGCCTATCCTATGCCACCAACGTTAATTATACCCACGCTCTGGGGTTGACAAAGTAGAAAACGCGTGCTGAGCTCCAGGCATTGTTAGAGCTCGGCTAGTGCCACTTAAGCTACGCTTCAGAGTAAGGATACTTGCCCATATTGCGGCTTAAAATCATGGTTGCCAGTTATCTGAAGATTTATCTGAAATCACGGGAAACGCTTTTCTGTCCTCCACAAATTTTTAAACGCTTCGCAACAGAGCAAAGCAATATTATATGAGCTTCCTAACACCGAATCTAAGGCTGAGGAAGTCGCACTTTTGAATCATGACGATCGGCAGTTGTGTCTACTCTGCACAAGCACCAAAATGTCGGCGCCCGCAACAATGTTGGGGAACAGAGTGCCGATACTCTAAGCGCAGCTCATTTAGTGGCTCTAAGCTAGGCTCTCCTCATCATGGCAGTGGTTGGACACGAGCCACTACCCGAGTGTCCACCGAGGCACTGATTGTTATAAGCCGAAGTCGAGTGCTCACGCAGTTCTCATGTTCAATACATGAGCCGCACTCGACTGTCGTCAGGCGAGTGGTTTCGCTCCCACAATTACGTCATCAAGCTTTACGAAGGCAAGACTGAAAGAAAGTCCCCTTTTATCCTCGCAATTTCACCGCGACAAAGTTTCTGAATCAGTGGCGGTCTGTGCGAGTATACTTGGGCCAGACAAGGAACTCTACTGCTCTTCAAAGTCACAAAATTCCAATCTGATATTGTTTCGTGACACCTTTAACCCTTTGCCTACCGCAAAATATTAAAAAAAAATACGATATGAAAATACCGAGTTTTTAATGTGCCCTATAAACATTCACAAGTACAACACCCACAAATGCGTTAAAAAGGTCGTTGTACCTTTAGGAGGAATCGTTCCTGCTTTTCTGCTGGACAATTAAGCGCGCATCTTGCTCGATGCTGGTTTCCCGATCTGTCGTAATCGTACCGTCTAATTTGTTGCGTCAGTCAAATTATACGCATATCTGGGCAAGCTCATCTCATTACTGAGTAGTAACGTTACTAGAACCACTCAGTTGGGAAACTGCCATAGAGACTGCTCTGAAAAAGTGGCCCCGATCTGTTCTCCAAAACCGAGCAAATGGCGAACACAACGCCGCCATTTTTCCCGCAGCGGCCACTCGAGGAACTGCACATTACTTCTATTTTGGCTTTAATCGGCCATTTCGGCGCCGAAGCAGATACAGCGGAGGAGGTTACAGGGGTGCCACCCCCGTCTCCCCAGCGGACGCGTCGCGACTCACCACTCAAGTTAAAAAGCACCTAGGTCGGGACGCGCTACCTGAAAGCACAGCTGAGGCATGGTTTTATAAAAACAATATTAATTGTGCCCCTAAACCTTGCAAACTAAAAAATTTTAAAAACATCACGCTCCCATCATTTTGTACTAAACTCCAATAAATTTCATACAAAAAGAGTCTTTTCCGTTTGTTTTTACGCAAAAACATGCTTTCTAAAAGCTCAAGGTGACCACAGTAGAGACAAATGTTAACGAGTGGCGCTGTAGTCGTATTTGGCTCGGTCTCGGTGGACACCAGCGGCCCAAGTTTCGACGGCGAGTTTCCCAACTGAGTGTTCTAGTAACGTTGCTACGTAGTTTATCTTGGCATCTACTGAAATTTATTTTCATTGCATTAGGAAGGAAACCTTTGCGGATTCCATGTTATGTAAGCCCTTGGAATCACTAAACGTCCGCTTTACTAATGCTCAATTTATGACGTGGAAGGGGAACCAAAACCCGACTTCAGTCTTGTCCGTTCTCTCTCCAAAAAAAAAAAATCTATATACCTGGGCATGCTCCTGAAAACCTAACAATAAAACATAGTATTTTCAAAGTTATGCCAGGCATTTTTTCTGGCACATCTAAAAACACTCTACAGCTACGTGCACTACACAATCGAACCGGCACTCTGAACTTTTGTGATAATATGTAGCTGCACGTGTTTTCGGTAGTGCGTGCTTTGCGTTGAGCATCCTGTTTCGCCATGCTGCAGTGTCTTCCGATATTTGAGCAAAAGCATGAAGTGTTTTATAGGAGATTTCTGGCCGAGGGGGATAGCTTCCATTCTTTTTTAGGGCAAATCAACTAGTTTGTCGTCTTCACTGGACATTGTTGAGCTTCATACTAAAATTGTGTGTTATTTCTTGTCTTTTTGGTTTCTTCCCTGTTTGGTTTAGCCAGTAGTCGGCAGACTGTCTTTTGTATGATGTCTTCACAGTACGATCACGGAATTACGTTGCGCGTAGTTTATAGTATTGTTTGTTAAGGCAGGCGGCCAGCATTGACCTCTCTGTCTTTCTTAATAACCATGTTATCCCTTCATAACCGATACTGTAAAGTTGCTCCGGTTTTCTGTTTACTTCTTTCGGTATGTAACCGTTGAAATATTGAAAAAAAAAAGCTTCCACAGAACGCCGAGTGAATTTACAGTGTTCCCTTCTTTATCGGTTTTTGTTAGCAAGCTGCAAACGCCAACGGCGGTTATCGAAAAACATGACTAAATCGCGAGCGGCACGACACCGTAACGCGAACAGGAAATCGGCAGTTTTATCTGTTTCTCTCTTTAAAGGGAGGCTGTCATCAAAACTGCTTGTGTGATATAACTTGCTTATTAGGGGTACTAACTTAAAAAAGGTATGAAGCCTGGTGACCGCGAATGTCCCCTCCAACTCAAACGACGAAGGTTACGATGTCCTGTTCGCGCTAACAGTGTTGCTGAGTGGACGTAGGAGTTTCTACCTGTAAAGTCGATGACTACTAGTTTTTTTTTTTTTGTTCCTTACGATTTGTGTTTTAGATTGGTTCTGCTGGTGTTCCTAACAAAACGTTTGCTTCACATATGAGTGGAAGATACTAGGAAATTTAATGGAGATAGAGTGTGAGACAATTTCCTTGAAGTATAATGTCCCAGACACGTACCCTCTCAAATCTACCGGATATCAAAAATTTTACCACAGTACTTAAGGGAAGCTCAAATCTTGTCTAAACACACAATGGGCATTTATTGACGTTGATTAATCAGTGTCTGTTACAATACATGTGTAGAGTTACGGTCTTCAAACTCAATCGCGGAATCACAACACGTGGAGCAAACATTTCCATAGCAAATCAACCCTCCAAATTCAATTTGTGCCTCGGCCCGTTCTCGTATAAATGGGCATCCATCAGTTCAGGGTAGTGTAATGCCTGACAAACGTTAAAGATAGTGAGGTTTGCAATCCGACTACACTCGCTCATTTTGTTCCTCTACAGCGTCCAACCAGTATCTTAAGGTCAGGCCCATATCTCCGTTGTGAACAGACAACGACAGGTTGTTGAAGTACAGAAAAGCTCTAACTTGAAAGTTTCAGTATAAGGTAATACAAAAAAAAAACAAAAAAAACATTCAGCCTTCCACTCTGGGGAAAAGTTTAGTCAGCGTATGTCATGTTAGTCAGCGTATGTCCTGTGTCCTTCTACTTTGTGTCACGTCTTTTTTGCGATGTTTTGAAATATGATGAAATAGGAAGACCAGCGAAGTTGTACTATAGTGGGGCCACCTCAAAGACGACTTCTTGGACGACCTCAAGGACGACTTCTAGGACGACGTCTAGAGGAATTCAGCTTTTCCACCTTGGTGAAAACCAGAGTGGAGAGGCTTGAAAAGTTGCCGCCGTCTATGAGCGACCGCGGCAACCAGACAACCGGCAATCATGTTATTTGGTTGCCGCCGTTGCTTATAGATTGCGGTAGCTGTCCAGAGTTTTCTGTCGAGATTTATTTGTCCACGGACATGACTGGGGAAACTAGCCCTTAGTAGCTCCACTGTAAAAATTACAGGAAGATCCATTGGTGGATTGTTAAGAAATGCGTTAGCATGCCCCTTGGTAAAGTCACACACGTCCCTCTTCGGGAAACGCTAACGCCTTCATTTTTTTCTTTTGCTTCCTCTATGTTTTGCTGCCTCTTTTTGGCCCCTTTCTGGGGTCAGCGTTAGCGTTTCCCGAAGGAGGACGTGTATGGCGTTTCCAAGGGTCATGCTAAGGGATTCTCTAAAAATCCATCAATAGCTCGCCCTGTAATTTTTCCCCCCTTTTGTGTTCTCTCTGCCTGCCAGAATACGTCGATGCTCTTGGATATGGTCATCCATATCCCTTATAGAAAGAATCACACTCGTGGAAGGAACCGCATACATATCACTCGTGGAGGGAACGGCATCTATCGTTTTAACTGCCCATACAGATCACAGCCCACGAACCGATACTACGGAAACTAGTGCTGAATGAGATGGCGTCATCACAAAAGGCCAACGTTGGGCCCAGATTCGACACAACGATTACGTCAACGTTCCGCTCAAAGTTAAAACTTGAGTCGAAGCCGAGCGCTGAAGCGACAGTCGCGTCCAGTCTATATTCAACGTTCGCCTTTCCTAAAGACGCGATCTTATTCTGCAGCTTTGTCATTTGGGGGTGCTGCGCGGCGCCTCCTTCTTTCTGGCTCCACGCCAGCTGTGTGCGTGACTTTCTCGAAAACCAAATGGGTCGTTTCGATGAAAACCCGGCGGTGTATTTCAGTTGGTCAGCTACTGGTAAAGAGGGAAAAGGAGGGCGGAGAGGTTGACGCCTGCTGTCGTCAGCACCTCTGACCAATGGGGGCGTTATACGCGTCACCCTACCCCCCTCCTCCTCCCTATCTTTCTGTAGTTGACAAATGAAAGACACCGCCGGGTTTTCTTAAGAGGAACGTTCTCAACCTAACTCATTAAAAGGAAGTCCGTCATTTTCTAAACGCTGAACATAGAGCAGCCACTCTCTACGCTTCATATGTGTCGCACTATAGGTATGCCCATTTCGACTCCGGTCGTTTTCTAGAATTAGGTCTTTCCCTATTATCAGTATTAATTACTGTAGGTTCAGTCAATTTAGAATGTGTATATATTTGAACTTGCAAGCAGTAAACGGCATTCACTTATAAACCGGTTTTAAACTCTATCTGACCGCGTACTCGCTGCTAATTATCGCACATCTCAGGGCGGCGAAGGGCCATGCATTTAGCATGATCCACAAACTCCAGTGTATCGTGTTTATTTATTCCTTTCAGCCCGGCCAGCCGTGGGACTTGCCGCAAGACTGCATGACAATCCCGATCTTCCTGTTAACCTACGCGGCGTCATCAGTGGTGTTGGCTTCCTCGGACCACTGCTGTTGATGACAAACATGAGTGACTACTTCCACCAATTAAGTCTCATGGATCATAACGGCAGAGGTATCTACCAAACCAGACTGGACGAAATTCAGAAGTTGGTCATTGGAGGCAATCCACTACAAGCCATTCAACTTCTGCTGCAGACCCTCTTTGTTTCAAGCGGCGGCTCTGCACCAACGTTGTTCGAGGAACTAACCGGCTACACGTACGACGGGAACGTCCTTCAGAGTCGGGAGCCAGCTGAGTTCCAAAGGTATCGTGACTACGTTGCCAGTGAAGAGTTCAAGATACAGGTCCACGTGGGCCTCAACGCAACGTTCCAGAGGAGCGAACTCATCAACTTATACCTCGCCAAGGAATATTTCCGAGACATAACGGATATGGTGCTGACCGTCCTGAAAAACTACAGGCTCCTCGCGTACTTTGGACAATTCGATCCTGTCTTCGCAGTGGTGCAGAGCGAGAAATATTTCCGTTCGCTGCAATGGGACGGGGCTGAACAGTTCAGACGAGCAAACCACACCCCTTGGTTTGCAGTCTCAGAGAAGAACGGAGTGTCGGGCTACGTGACGGCGGCGCAGAACTTGGTGTTTACATCGATACTACGAGCCGGACACTACGCTGGTTTTGACCAGACACAGGCTGTCAATAAGATGATGCGCAGGTTTATGAACGGCCTTCCTTTGTGACAGACTGATGACCTTAAGAAAACTGCAGCCTAGTGGAAGTCGAATGTGCTTCAGGTATCCTGGCTGCCGCCCCGTGAGCTTTCGACCTGGTCAGTGATTACGTGCTAATTTCCAGAGACATAATGTTGCGTTCCGTTTACTCCAAGATGGCAGGCCGCGTGTTCTTTGTCCTCAAGAACCAAATTGATGGCGTGTTTTCGCTAATCTCTAGATCTCGTCTTACGGACTAGGACAAAAATCAGTTTCAAGGAACGTTCGTATCCTCAAGGTTCTTTTCGAACTCATGTAGAACTCAGGTAGTAATCTTCCAGCAAATTATTTTGCTATATTTTCTGCAAGGACGTTCGGTCAAAGGCTGGCGAGTGCAAGCCGTGGGGGGGGGGGGGGGGGGGGGCACGTTTCGGGCATAATTTTTACCCGAGATCCAGGAGGTTGGGCAGCATGCCTGCCAGACTGTGCCCGGCGTCGTCATATCCTAATCCTGAAAGAGAACCAAGGGTGGGTTCGAGCCGGAAACTAAGCCAAAGTATTTACTATGTTTGCCGATAGCTGGGTCGAGTAGAAAGTGAAGCCATTGAGACAAACACGCACTATTGATCCGAGAAAAGATATAGCAAGAACAACGAAGATTTAGATAAAATGTTAAAGGAAGCCGAACTTTTTGGAAGAATTCGTCCAGCTTGCACAAGGTTACTTTGCTCTGGGACACGGCGTGTTATTACACCACTGTATATAAATATGTATGGATAGTGCTGCAGCTTGACGCTTGAAGGCGCACTACAATTTCAAAGGGGTGGTCGCAATGAAAAGACACGACTCCATAAGAAGGTAATAAAAAATGAAAGCAGTTTACAATTCCCTGTAACGCCGGTCAGAGCGCAGCTCTTGAGGAGGAAAATGGAAGCGTACTGAGAGATAGGTGACTCCTTGAGGTCACGTGACCTGAGGGGGGGTCGTGTGACGTCAGGGAGTCACGTGACTGTAGGGGGTCACGTGACCTCCGGGGGGGGGGGTCACGTGACCTCAGAGTTATCACGTGACTTTAGGGGGTCACGCGGCCTTAGGGGTGTCGGGTGTCACGTGGCCTCAGGGGGGTCACATGAACTCGGGGGGGGGGGGGGGGGGGTTACGTGATTCCTGGGGGATTCACTTGACCTGGAGGGTCACGTGACCACGGGAAGGTCACGTGACATCGCGGTTACGCCGACGGCGACGGCGACGCCGCTCAAGCCGGAAACGGGAAATGGAAACGCTATAAAAAAAACGCGAATAGCGATGCTGGTAGACCTTTTTTGAAGCATAGTAAAATGGCAACAGTTCTTCGAACATCAAAACATAAAAATATATATATATATTAAAATTTGATGGGGTGCGGGCTGGACCGCAAATTTTCTAATCTGCGCACTCATTAAGTTTGTAATTTAAGATTCTGTAAACTCTGCGAACTGTGATTATGTCAATATTTCGAGAAAAAATATTCTGAAGCCACTTGTGTTTTTTACACACATCTCGGAGTTCGAATTTATGTTGTGAAGGCCACGTGGGGCGCCGCTGGCGCGTTTTTGACTGCCGGTGCTTCCGGCAAGGGCTCATCGGCGATTGGCCGCCTGAATTCGCCATCACTTTCATAGATAAATGTCCAGCTATCATCCTGAAAACCACCGAGCTGTACTTTCATTCTGACGCATATACAGCCTGTCCCGAATTTTTGCAGTTTTTTTTACTCTCAAAATAAACTACGCATTGTCGAACGCTTATCCTTTGCCCAAATCTTGTTCTTGCGATCCGAAGTAGATGACAGGGCTTCAGAACTGAACGTTGTCTCAATCAAAAGTTGTAAATGAATATCTGAAACAATTCATTGAAAAACGAGGCCCGCTTTCGATAACTGACGCCATTCGGCTCCAGGCATTCGAAAGCTCCGTCGGCCACACCAGTTGCCTATAGAAAATTTCAGAAAATTACTTCTAAATTTTGAATAACATGGCGGTTAGTTCCGGAAATTCGGCATCTGGTTCGTACTGAAGACACTGGATCCTGCGTAAGTAGCGCCGTTGCCTTTCTTGCCTGCTGCCTGGACACAAACGTATACATACAGACGACAAAACCTCGGTAGGCGATTCGCTGATCGGTCTCAGTGTCCATGGCGACCGCCATTTTGGTCCATTTCAATCTTCAAATCATCAAAAGGGTCGTTCTGAACCAGTCGCGCGAAGATCACCATGGAGCACCATCGTACTGAAAGTGTTCCTCGCCAATATAAGCGTCTTTAGCAGTTTGCATGCAACCAACTTATCAATCATGCTTATCTGCGCAGATCTTTCACTACGGTATCGTTGTTCTTGCGTATTTCAAAACAGGAAATTTACTTTTTGTTTTAATTTCGCCAAGCACCGACGTCCCATCTTATTACGGTGCAAAGACGTGCGCTTGTCTCGCGGGTGTGCGGATAACAAAATCCCGGTATACAAAAAAAAAAAAAAAAGAACAAAAAAAAAAAAAACGTCCCGATAAAGCTGCCTGAGGCCAGCGAATTTAGATAAGCCCATCAGGACTAGTGATAGAGAGGGCGACGAAAATGTTCTCATTCCATAAACCAAAATGGCAACCATACTGAGAGCTCCCAGGATATGGTGACTTTAGTTCGGACCGCTAGCGCTACTTGTGCGGAGGATGAGTGTACGGCAATGTGTTGTTTATTTTTGCGGTGAATATATCGCTTTAATTTGATTTATTATTTGCGATTTATTTATATATTCTTTTTTTTTTGGGGGGGGGGGGGGTGGACACACTCTGTACAATTCTTTTTGGTCGCCGGAAATATACATTGCCTTTTACCGTGAAGCGTTCTGTGGCTAGGTGTTCGGAACTTCGTGAAGCCCAAAAGCGAAGCCTGGGTAAAAGCATGGCCGCGAGGCTCGACACTGATTGGTTGACGGGTGGGAGTGAAGTTAGGTGCTTGACGCTGATTGATTAATGGGGAGGCCATGTGACCAGGGATGGAGTGAGGAGGAGAGGAAGGCGAGGAAGCGAAATGGGAGAGTAGGAGAATGTTGGCAGGTTTTGGAAGATCTTCAGGTTTCTAATTTGAAGTGTACACATCTCGCGCTTGAAATTATCTGATGAAGGGCGCCGTGAACGTAGGTGTCTGACTGAACAGACCAGACGTTCTGCTAAACAATGATATGCGGAGGGCAAGTTCGTCTGCTTCTTGCGCAGGGGGTAGCGGTGACGTCAGAACGCCGAGCCCTGATTGGCTGATCACGACCCCCCTATCTGAGCGTCGTCTGCTCCTTTGCAACGTCGTCTGCTCGCAACGTCGTCTGCGTCTGTCTTACCTTTTCTGCGACTTTCGGAAGTGCACAGGCCAGATTCACGATACGATCTTACGCCAAAAATGTGCGTAAGACATAACTTAAGAACAAATTCGTATTCACGAAACGAAATTTTCTTAAGTTTTGCGCAGGTTACGACGAAATTCTATGACAGCTCCGAAGCTGTCTTAGCACTTCTTACGATCAAATCAGCATGGCCGACAGCGTCGCGGTCGCGACGACCCACGGACGTTTATTTTTCTACGTACGCTTCTCACGCGTCCCGACTCCAAGCAGCAAGAAAAAAAGTAAAATGTACTTGAAACAGACCACGGCGAACAAGAACGCTGGATCCACAAATACCCGGGAAAAGCTCCAACGGCCAAGATTCCGCCGAACGCGACCAAGCGAGCACGGCAGTTAGGCCTAGCAGGCACTCCACGACTCGGCGACCGTCTGCCCACGACCGGCTGGTGTGCTGAATGGAATATGCCCGCGCGACCCTTGTGAACTCTTCCCGTATTATACTTTGATCGCTGACCTCAATTATAGATTATGAGGCCAATCTATTCCTCTTTTCCTCTCCTTGTTTTCCGAGGCAACGGTGACTCTCGCCGGTGAAAAAGCGGTGAATCTCCGACAGACGCAGGAAGGTAAAGCAGCCATCGCTTTGACTAGCAGACGTAAAGCAGACGACGTTAACTGCGCCAACCCGCCGACGCCGTTAAAGAATGAGGGGTCTGGCCGCACGCGAAAGGAGGGAAAAAGTATTTGGGAGGGAACTTGCGGACAGTAGCCACCCTCCACTCTCGGTTCTTAGCAAACAAACCTCGGCGCCTCGGGACACCTCGCCAGTGAGTCCTTTGACTTCCCTTCTTGATGCGCGTCTGCTAGTTGTTAGACCAAAACAACGTACCGCTCGAGTTATTTCGTCTGCCGTCTCTGAAAGACGAAGTCGAGCTCGCTCGCAAAGACCTGCACTTCCGAAAGTCGCACGAAAGGTAAGACAGACGCAGACGATGTTGCGAGCAGACGACGTTGCAAAGGAGCAGACGACGCTGAGATAGGGGGTCGCGATCAGCCAATAAGGGCTCGGCGTTCTGACGTCACCGCTACTTCCTTTCTCATGCGCAGAAGACGAAAATGAGCCCACTTGCGAGGCGTATTATGATGACCTTATAATCAATTTTTCTAGAGAGCATTTTTGTTGGATGCATAAACCGCGGTCAGTTAAAAGCCTAGTCTCGTTTGACAGTGCTCAATCTAAGCTCATTAAGCGGGGAATGGCTATAACCTGCCTTCAGGCAGTATTCGCAAAAAGTTGTAATCACCAAATGTCTACTAGCTTTGATATACAGATAAAACAGCTACGGAATGCATGGGTTCCCTTCATGGCAGGTATCTAGTGTCTGTAAAAGCCGGCTTCAAAAACAAATCAAACAAAAGAATCAACACAACGGGAGTATCACAAGAAAAGATAAAAAAGAAGTACATGTCATTCCGTACATGCGCAGTGTTTCACACAGCATGAAAAAAGATTGTTGGCAGA